>NC_065535.1:90504861-91754861 GCF_932294415.1 Quercus robur
AGGAATCGCTGACGTTCCCAGGAAAGCTGAAGAGTGACCCCAACAAACGTTCCCGAGATAAGTACTGCCGATTCCACCGCGACCACGGCCACGACACAGCAGATTGCTATGACCTCAAGCAGCAGATTGAAGCCCTTATTAGACAAGGAAAGCTGCAGAGATTCGTTAGCAAGGAGAGGGCGGATCCCCCCGCACAAGACCAGCACCCCCGACGGGACAATGAGCGACCAAGGCCCCCAATTGGGGATATAAGGATGATCGTAGGAGGGATGACCGCTGCCGGGTCATCCAAGAAGGCCCGTAAGACCTATCTCCGGATGATACAGAATGTTCAACTGACGGGAGCTGTGCCGAAGATAGCAAGAAGAGAAGGTCCCATAATCGGATTCTCAGAAGAAGACGCACGACGCCTTCACCATCCACATGACGACGCACTCGTCGTCAGCTTGCGTGTAGGAGATTACAATATGCACCGGGTGCTCGTCGACAATGGCAGTTCAGCAGATATCTTATACTACACCGCGTTCCAGCAGATGAGGATCGACAGGGGGCGACTGATCCCAACAAATGCCCCGCTAGTCGGCTTCGGCGGGAGCCGAGTATTCCCATTGGGCGCGGTCACCTTATCCGTAATTGTGGGTGATTACCCCCAACAGATAGCCAGGGACGTGACATTCTTGGTTGTTGATTGCTCATCAGCTTACAACGCTATCCTCGGGCGACCCACGCTCAACTCATGGAAGGCAGTAACCTCCACCTACCACCTAATGATTAAGTTCCCAACTGACTACGGAGTAGGGGAGTTGCGCGGGAGTCAGATGGCCGCGCGCGAATGTTACATAGCCATGGTGGAAATGGAGGATCAGGTTCAGACTTTAAGTATAGAAGAGCACCGAACGGTAACGGAGCCGGTTGAGAAGCTAGAAGAAATACCCCTTGACAGTTCCGATTCTGGCCGAACGACCAAAATTGGAACACTCGCTAACCCCACGACCCGTCAAGAGCTCATAACATTCCTTAGGCAAAATCAAGACGTATTCGCATGGGGTCATGAAGATATGCCAGGAATAGATCCTTCAATCATGGTGCATAAGCTGAATGTGTCGCCCGCCTTTTCACCCGTCAGACAAAAGAAGAGGGTGTTTGCCCCGGAGCGAGACCTAGCCATAGCAGAGGAAGTCAGAAAGCTACGGGAAGCAAGCTTCATCAGGGAAGTATACTATCCCGACTGGTTAGCAAATGTAGTAATGGTGAAGAAAGCGAGCGGGAAATGGCGGATGTGTGTGGACTTCACCGACCTTAACAGAGCTTGCCCCAAGGATAGCTACCCCCTACCCAGGGTCGATGTCCTAGTAGACTCCACGGCCCGACACCAGTTGCTGAGCTTCATGGACGCTTTCTCGGGATACAACCAAATCCGAATGCACGAAGCCGACCAGGAGAAAACGTCATTCGTAACCAGCCAAGGCCTATTCTGTTACAAGGTCATGCCCTTCGGCCTCAAGAACGCAGGCGCAACGTACCAAAGGCTCATGAACAAAATGTTCGCACAACAGATTGGGAGGAATGTCCAGGTCTACGTGGACGACATGCTAGTTAAGAGCCGGAGGGAGGAAGATCATCTAGGAGATCTCAAAGAAACATTTGATACACTCCGCTCCTACAATATGAAGCTCAACCCAGGGAAGTGCGCCTTTGGAGTAACGGCAGGAAAATTCTTGGGATTCATGGTGTCTCAAAGGGGAATCGAGGCGAACCCGGATAAGATCCGAGCCATTATGGAAATGACACCGCCAAAAAGTATAAAGGAAGTGCAGAGCCTAAATGGAAAAATAGCGGCACTTAACAGGTTCGTGTCGAGAGCAACGAACAAGTGTTTGCCCTTCTTCCGGACATTGAAAAAATCCTTTGAATGGACCAACGAATGCCAGCAAGCGTTCGAAGAATTGAAGATTTACCTCTCCTCTCCACCGTTGTTGAGCCCGTCGCAGCCGGGAGAAGAGCTTTTTCTCTATCTGGCCGTCTCCCCCGCAGCTGTTAGCGCAGCCCTGATGAGAGAAGAAGAAAGAGTGCAAAAACCCGTATACTACGCAAGCCGAGCGCTTCGCGGTGCCGAGGAAAGATACCCGCCGATGGAAAAACTTGCCTTCGCATTGGTTACGGCAGCCCGAAAGCTCAAACCGTACTTCCAAGCTCACACGGTAAATGTCCTGACTGACAAGCCTTTACGGCGAGCAATGAGCAGCCCCGATGCCGCGGGCCGACTGGCATTATGGGCGATCGAGCTGAGCGAATTTGATATTCAGTATCGTCCGCGGACCGCCATCAAGGGACAGGCTGTCGCCGACTTTATAGCTGAGTTCACCCATGACGAGGACCAGGGGGCAGTAGAGTCCCCTCAATGGAGCATACATACGGACGGATCATCCAACAGGCAAGCCGCAGGGGCCGGCATTGTGTTACTATCACCTGAAGGAGACACCATTGAATGTATGGTCCGTCTAAACTTTCCCGCCACCAACAATGAATCAGAATATGAGGCACTGATAGCAGGACTCGACCTCGCCAAAACAGCAGGAGCCGCAAGGGTAGTCGTCTACTGCGATTCACAGGTCATCACCAACCAGATAAATGGAGACTACGAGTGCAAGAGCGAAAAGATGAAGAAGTACCTTGACGAAGTAAGGACAAGAGTGGGCGACCTAGAAGCCAAAATCATCCAGATTCCCAGAGAAGAAAACGAGCGAGCAGACCGTCTCGCGAAGGCCGCCTCAGCAGAACGAATGGTCGTCCCTGGTAATGTACTCTCCTTTGTACAGCTTTCCCCGCTAATAGATCTCAGCAATATGCAGGAAATATGCTCCGACAGCAGCTGGGCAGCGCCGTTGGTTTCGTACCTAAAAAACGGGGTCTTACCGGACGAGAAGGAAGTTGCAAGGAAACTTAAAGTCCAGGCGGCAAGGTTCGTCCTGATAAAAGACGTCCTATACAAGAGAGGTTTCTCCCGACCGTATCTGAGATGCTTGGGTGCGGAAGAGGCGGACTACGTCATGAGAGAAGTACATGAAGGAATCTGCGGAAACCACTCAGGGTCCAGATCATTGGTACACAAGCTTGTACGAGCAGGGTATTATTGGCCCACCATGCAGAAGGACGCCGAAGCCTATGTCAGGGCCTGCGACAAATGCCAACGGTTCAGCAATATTATTAGACAACCAACCGAAGAGCTGACCCCAATGACAGCCCCATGGCCGTTCGCACAATGGGGATTAGACATTATGGGACCATTCCCTACAGCTATGCGGCAGCTGAAATTCCTGGTAGTAGGCATCGACTATTTCACGAAATGGGTGGAAGCTGAAGCTTTAGCCACGATTACGGAGAAAAACGTTCGGAGCTTCGTCTGGAGATGCATCGTATGCAGGTTTGGCATTCCTAGAGTCTTTGTCTCGGATAACGGGAGACAGTTCGACAACGACCATTTCCGGGATTTTTGCTCACAGTTGGGAATAAAGAACCACTACTCCTCCCCCGCCCACCCTCAAGCTAATGGACAAGTCGAAGTCACAAACCGATCCTTGCTCAAGATCATCAAGACTCGGCTCGAGGGGGCAAAGGGTATATGGCCCGAAGAATTGCCAAGTGTACTATGGGCATACAGAACGACGGCAAGAACACCAACAGGAGAAACACCGTTCCGCTTGACGTACGGAAGCGAAGCAGTCATCCCGGCAGAAGTCGGACTCGCAAGCTATAGGGTACACAACCATGATGAGGACAAAAACGATGAAGCTATGCGACTACAGCTCGACCTAGTGGATGAGATCAGGGCAGCAGCAGAACAAAGGCTCGCTAGGTACCAGGATCGCATGGCCAAATACTACAACTCTCAGGTCCGACACAGAGACTTCCAAGTCGGAGACCTTGTTCTTAGGAAGGTCATGGGCGCCGCTAGGGACCCTACCCAAGGGAAACTCGGCCCTAATTGGGAAGGTCCTTACCGAATCTCGTCGTGGCAGAGAAAAGGTACTTACCACCTTGAAACATTGGAGGGACAGAAGCTACCACATCCATGGAACACCGAGCACCTACGGAAGTACTACCAATAGAAGCAGCAGCATGAAGACCAACTTCTTTTATTTTTTCAGCAAATTATAGTTTAACTCCTCAGATTTATCGTTTACTTTAGTTTTTTCGCAACAATACTTTTTTTTTAGCCCAAGGGGCAGGGTTTGGTTTTAATTACTTTTATTTAAATGCATGGCAATAAGAGGAGTTTTATTCAGAAATCACTGAAGTATATCTTTCCTCCGACGGTCCACTAAGTTTACGACCCAAGAACGACTAAGTCCATAACTCACGGACCAAGGAAAAACCTGACGGACTAATGAAAGATGTTAAGGCATCAAGGCTAAAAAAGCCAGAGAAAACAATGGTCCGAGAAGGCTAAAGCTAAAAGCTGACGGTCCAATAGATAGTTATCATATGGATCAAACCTTCAAAACCGACGGACCAACGGAGATGTCAAAAGGCATCAAGGCTAATGGCCATAAAGATAACGGTCCGAAAAGGCTAAAGTTAAAAGCTGACGGTCCAACAGATAGAGTTATCATATGGATCGAGCCTTCAAAATCGACGGACCCACAGAGATGTCAAAAGGCATCGAGGCTAATGGCCATCAAAATAACGGACCGAAAAAGCTAAAGCTAAAAGCTAACGGTCCAATAAATAGAGTTCTCATATGAATCGGGCCCTCAAAACTGACGGTCCAATGGATGAAAAATTTATATGGTTGACGGTCAACTTACTGACGGTCTTACCAAAAACAAAAAATAATAACTACTTACAAATAAGTCTCTCCAACCAACAAGCTTGTAAAGATGACGAGCTAATCGAAAAAGGCTAAATGAAAAAGAGATAACGGTCTCATTAAAATTAGTCATAATCAATGTATATGTTTAAAGTAACGGACAACGGGGAGAGTTACAAGTAAAAAGCCCAACAAAACATAAGGGCACTTAAATACATTGTTCAAAAATTACAATTAACAAACAAGGATTAAGCGGCAGGAGCGTCCTTGGAGACCCCGTCAGCTTTATCCTTAGCAATGTGATCTGAAGACTCAGCAGGAGTAGGAGCAACAGGCTGGGCCAAAACGACCCCAGCGTCGTTGAGCAAAAAATCCAAGCTGAGGGGTTCGTCATCTCTGTCAGCAGCAGGAGTCATTGGCACGGAGGCATCCATGGTGACTCTAGAAAGATCCAGCTCCGGATAAGCTGACGCTACTTGCTTCAGACAATCATCAAAACCTGTGCCGTAATAGTCAGCACAGGAATCAATGAAGGACTGGGTGGTCTTGAACTTTTCCACTGCGTCAGTCCCAGCCGTCAGTACTTGCGCGCGCAGAGACTCAACCTCCTCCTCAAGTTTCTTTTGAAGGCCCTCAGTTTCTCCTAATTTCTCCTTCACCTCCTTCAGCTCTGTGTTTAGGAGACGGACGGCCTCCTTGTATTGCGCCTGCTGGTCCATCAGGGTGGAATTGTGCCTCCTCACCCGAGAGACGACGCCTTCTTTGGCCACGCATCGGTCCTGAAGAGCTTTGACACGGACCAAGGCCTGATGGAAACACGACCGTCAGCTATTAAGCAAGGAAAATATCGGATTGATCAAAGTAGGAAACGTACCCGTGCAATATCGAAGAAAGCCGACGCTCCAAGGTCCTCCGTACCAAGCTGGGCACAAGGATCCAGATCCGTCTGTTTAATGAGGGATTCCACCCCCTCGACAGCGTAATCCTTGTGAGTCAGCAAGGAACGGGGGCCCTCAATGACGGGGCCAGAAGAGGTCATCACCCCTTTCCCAGCACCATGGCCAGACTTGGAGGGCGACTTCTTGGAAGGAACGTCCATAGGGCTGACGGTTGGCTTCTTGGAAGGAGGATCATCCTTTCCGTCAGCTTTTCTCTTGATCGGACCCTTCAAAGAAGAATGAGGGGTTGACGTTCCCTCTTTCCCCTTGGCCTTATCCTCTTCCTTCTTACGGGCAGCAGCGGCCCTCACTCTCTGTTTCGCAGCCTCCATCTCTGCACGAAGTGAGGTGACGGATAAGTGATAACAGACAAAATAAAATACCAACGGATTAAAATACTACATTTACTTACGCTTTCTTGAAAATTCTTCCAACTTCCGAGCTTCAACAGTCGGCTCCGGACCACCGCAATACAAATGTAGAGTGTCCAAGGTTATCAAATCCCTACACCTACGTTGCTCAAGTGGGATGGTGAGTATCCGACGGATGAATTCTCTTTGTTCGTCAGACACCTCCGGACGAGCGACGGCTGAAACAAAAGAAAATAAACGGTGTTAAAGAGACGGTTAAAGTTCCCTGAAAGATGAAAAGCGACGGAAAAAAGAAAGAGACGGGGGCAACCTGACTCCTTAATATAAGCCCAGGTGTTATCAAAATAACCCCCGGGCAACTTATCCCATTCATCTGGGCGACACACCCAGTCCGTCCCTTTAACGAAGAAAAATCTATTTTTCCAGTTCCTATTCGAATCCGGCATATCAAACACTAATCTTAGGTTCTTTTCACGAGGTGCAAAGTGATATGTCCCCTTGGCGGATACTTTATGCTGAGGTCGGTAGCAGTAAAAGAACTCGTCTATCGAAAGTTGACGGTTCCCCCCACTCAAGCGACCCCAAAGAACTTCAGCTCCAATAAAGATCCTCCAGGCATTCGGAGAGATCTGGCTGACGGATAATCCTAAGAAATCCGCCAGCTGACGGTGTAAAGCCGTCAATGGAAGCCTAAGGCCAGCCGCGAACATGGCATCATACATCCCCACATCAGCCGTCCTCCCTGTATAACACCTCTCATTCTTTTTAGGGAGACGGAGGGGAATGTGATCTGGGATCTGGAAGCGAATACGCAACTCAGAAAAAACTCTGTTGCTCATCTTGGGGAGAAATTTATTGACGGCCCACTCCTCTGGAAGGATGAAGGGACGATTACCTCCGGAACTCCCTGAAGTTCCCTCACTGGACTCTTCGTCATCCTCATCCTCATTACCGTCACTACTAACCTCGCTACCGTCATCCCTAGCTCCGTCACTATAGATCTCTTCGTCACCTTCCTCCCAGTTCCCGTCATCAACAACCTCCTCGTCGATCCCCTCGACCTCAACCTCACTTGACACCTTTCCCCTAACTCCCTCAACACGGTCCTCTACATCAACACTAAAGGATTGGGTGGACGCTTCTTTTCCTGACGACTCCAAAAAGCCGTCGGACTCTTGACCTGAGCCAAAGACTTCGTCGTAGCCCGCTCCGTCGCGGACTGACGACTGATCACTCGACGCGTCACTTGACATCTGACTACCTACAAGTGACGGATACACCCTAAGTTCCTAGACTGACGTTCTCAATAAAAGAAATTCTTGGGCAAAAAGTAAAAATAAAAAAGAAGCAAAAAGAGAGGAAGAAGAACTTACAGGTGAAATAGATCTTGAGTAAATGGAACAAAGTGTGACGGTACTGGTAAGAGCTGACGGAGCAAAACGTAAGCGAGAGTGACGGTTTCTCTGATAAAAAGATCTGCGAAGTTAAAATGACAAAATGAAACAAAGCGTGATATTTATATAAGGGAAAAAACGCACGGAATGCGAGGCGACGTCCGTGCCCAGAAACGAGGCCAACGACCGCTCGACACGTAACCTTGCATTAAAAAGCTCGCAGCTCGAGGAGGCATTCATAGTTCTTTTTCTGTTTCAAAAAAAAAAAAAAAACTCAACATGCTGACGGTTGTAAGCGTCGAACATGTAGAGTAGGGGGCAACTGATAAGGATAAAAGGAGTCTGGCCTCGGACCGACGGTTCTGTGCGATCTTCCATACATAGAGCAGACGGAGCCATAGCAGACGGTCTTTAAGCGTGACAGTCTTAATAGCTGACGGTCTAAAGCTGAAGGAAATGAGTTGAGGCTGACGGACAAAGTAATATGACTTGCTCCCCACGCTACAAGTAAGGGATTGGCTTGTTTCCCACGCTATAGAATATTCAAGAAACCCCTATAAGGAAAGGATCCCGAAAAATACGCCCAAAAAGGACTCCTATAAGGAAAAGACTTCTACTCTAAGGGAAAAGGGCATGACCCTTGCTACTATAAAAACCTTAACACCCTCGTGATCCAAGGTACGCGTAATTTTACCCTCTCTAGCACTCTAGAGCAGCGAGAATAGTTCTAACTTGACCTTCGGAGGGTATTCGGCCGGTACCGCACCGGTGCTCTCTGCTAGGTTATTCCTTTTCGTTGTGCAGGTGCCGTTTGCGATCGAGTGAGGAGCGTGCGACTCATTGGTGGTATTGTTTTCAGTATCATCACTTAGAAATTTGAAATTTTACAGGCAATGTTCAAAACAACTACTATAACAACAACAGTACACTGATAATAAACTTTATCAATACATTCTGGAAAATATTAACATGTTGAAACTATACACCAGCATATTTTATCAATGTCTAATTTGGTTCATAACTGTTAGGACCGACGGCTTACCTACTGCACCAAAAGCTATAGCTGATGGTAAGGGTGGCAGCCTAGCACCAATAAGTTGATTGAGACTTGGCCTAACTTGACCTCCGTCTCTAGTTAGACTTGGCCCATTAGGCCTCTGCCTAATAATCCCACTCCCATCACCTACACATGTGCAATAGTGACCCGAACTTGTGACCTACTATGATACCAATTGTCAAACCTAAGCTATATCACTCTACCTCAAAACCAATTGATGATGAGGAAAATATACTCAAAATCTATTATGGCGTTCGACATAGCACCCCATTGGCCTATTTTTAGAGCAGTTGTAGGGAGTTGAATTATAATGCCCCAACAATAACTTATAAAAATAATAAGAGAAAAAAGAATATGAAGAAACAAGAGTTTTAACAAAAGGAAAAACAACAAAAGAACTTAATTACATAATAAATTTAAAATTTTATATTAATCAAATTCTTTTTGCAGTAATTCATTATACTATACAAAGGAAGGAGATAATTACATAATAAATTCAAAAGATTATATTAATCAAAATAACAAAATTGACATAAGTTTCACTTGGTATATAGTCAACTACTAAAAATGATACACATGTGAAAAAAAACACTTAATATATAAGACAAAACTTATATACAGTACCTTTAAGTGTTGTCACTTACGTTCTCCTCTTAAAATTTTGTCATGTGGCTACTTAACTAAAAAATACACTTCTATCTGATGAAAAAAAAGCCACATGGCAAAATTTTGAAAAGTGAACCTAAGAAACAGCACCTTATAATACTATACCTGAGTATTGTGAAATAATCTATTTACGTAAAGTCAAAGAGTATAGAAGAGAAAATATGACACAAGGAATTTACGTAGTTCAGCACTATGTCTACATCCGCAGGAGGCAACAGAATAAAGTTTCATTATAATTTTGGAGATTGCAACAATAGCTTAAAGACACTCTCACAAATCCAAACCCCAAATACACCTTTGGTTCTCTCACAAATAAATAGAAAACACTCTATTGTATTTAGACAAAAATTGCAAGACACTCTTGCTTCCTATCTCTAGTGTGCACGCATAGAGAAGCTCTTTGCTATCTCTATCTTAGTAGAAGCTCTCTTGCATCTTCTCTCAAACTATTTCTAGACTCATTTTCCACACAAAAAAAAAAAAAGAAAAATGAAAAAAGAAAGAAAGAAAGAGGGAGAAGAAAAAAAGAAGCTATTTCTAGACTAAGGGACCCCTAAGATTTTTTTATTTTATATATAAAAAATAGTGTGTATGTGCATAAGATTAAGGTTTTAAATTTGGGGAAAAATTATACTTGGCCCCCTCAAATTGAATATTCCCCCCCCCCCAAAAAAAAAAATGGTTATCTAGTTCATTCCTGCAGTATGTGGTCCTTCCTAGAACAAACATCCCATTTACTTAACAGATTCCTAAGTGTTTTTTTTTTTTTTTTTATCAATTTATTTGTCAACTTATTTAATTTTTTTTAAATATTCAAACAATTTTTTGGTTTTTTTTTTTTAAATTGTGTTTGACTCTTTAGTTTTTCCTGTTAGGATCCAAAGTTTAAAAAATTAAATCTTTGGGGTTTGGATGTTGTCATGTTTGACTACATCTAAATGATTTGATTCCTTTCTTGTTTGGGTCTTTTTTCTTAAAAATATACTCGGAAACACTAGTTAGTTTTTAGTTATAATACGTGAATTTTCCAATCATAAATGTTGTCAAAATTAGGCGCTGCCACAAAATGTGAAAATGACATTTTTTAATGAACTCTTAGATTTTGTACATTGAAATTAAAATCGCAACAAAGCTTATCTCAAAATCAAAACTAGATAATTTTTGGGATTTAAAATAACATTGAGTTCCATTTTAATATGTTATTGAGTTTAAAAATATTAGGAAACAATTATTCTTCATATTTTTTCTTTTACCAATCGAATAGATATTAATTACATTTGTGTTAGAACTCCTTTCTCTTTCCCTTTTATGTGTGTGTGTGTGTGTGTGTGTGTGTGTGTTTTTGTTTCTAAAAAAAAGGGTAATTGTCCCACATTACTTAAGAGAGAGTGTTGTGTGTAGTATAACTTGCTCTACCCTCCCTTAAAAGTTACCATGGCTTTTGAGTGAAGTTATGAAATGCCTTTGTGATAATTGTTTAAACTCATTTCCCTCTCCCTTGTATGTGTGTTTGTTTCTTCAAAAAAAAAAAGGGGGATAATTGTCCCATATTGCTTAAAAGAATGTGTTGTATGTAGTATAACTTGCCCTACCTTCCCTTAAAAATTACCATAGCTTTTGAGTGGAGTTGTGGTGTGTCTTTGTATTTAAACTCATTTCCCTCTCCCTTGTGTGTGTGTGTGTTTGTTTCTAAAAAAAAGAAAGAATAGATATTAGTTTACATTTTTCATATATTAATACAGTTTTGAGTATTTTGTATATATCTTGTTATTGAAATGTGATAATTTTTTTTTGTTTCAAGCTTTAGCCCTCCAAAGAGAAAATCTTGGTTCTGTCCCTGTGAAGATATATATTTATAGGACCTAAACAGAACTTGACTATAAATATTCAAAAATTTGTATGTTATAATTTGTTTGTTTTACTATAAAATATTTTATATGTAAATATTTTTAGTAAAATATTTTCAAGCATTTGGTGACATATATAAATTTTTTTTAAACACAAACCACCAAAACCGGTAGCTTAGGTACAATGACCAAGCCAGCAGCTTCAATGACCAAACTGTCAACACTAGCCACTAGACCAGCCACTGGACCAGTGACCACTAGATGGGGGGGGAGTCACAGTCAACCGAAAATATTTTCAAGTATGACCAAATTTTACAATAAAACAAACAAAATAAATTGATGAAAATATTTTTAGTGAAATATTTTACAAAAAAACAAATGGAGCATTAGTATCGTGAGGAGCAAATTTTCTTGGTGCTTTATTTGAGAGTGAGATACATTTGTTCAATTTTGTTAGTATAACGACAAGGGTTTGCAGTCATTTTCTAAAGTTGTCAATGGAAAAGAAAATAATGATAGTTATTTTCATTTAAAATGAATCCATTCCATGATGCAATTAAATTTTATAATTTTAAAAGCATAAAGACTACCAAGTAACATAAGTATGTACACACACTACACAATAGTACACTATAGATCCAAAAGATAGAATCTTAACATTAAAATTGACAAGATAAGGACTTTGAAACAAAAAAGGATTTTATTCCTAGAAAATATCCTAATCATAAAAATCTTCTTACAAGAACCTTTGTAGGCCGCACTATCCTATTGTATGTTACACTTTTCTTTGCTTTTTAGATGAATTATTGTCAAGAATTTTTTTTGGGGGGGGGGGAACACATTTCCAGTGGTATTTCATCATGCATGTGGAGCAATATATGCTCAACTTATCATGTTTTCATTTGTGTGTGAGAGCTAGCTTGTGCTTATATTATATAATGTGCATATGTATGAAACATTTAGTTTTACGTCCGTACCTGCAGATGCTACAGCAATTATATCATTCCCAGAATCCTTTGTGAGGAAAGAAAGTCTTGTGCTATAGTTATGATTCACAGCATAGAAGTCTGAGAGCGCCATGGACATGTACCTCTCTGCCACTCTTCCAACTGGGGACTTCAAATCAAGAACTACTCCAACTGGTATCAACTCATTTGCCATCACCAAAGGCTCATAACCACATAGGCTGAGACTGAGCAAAAGAAAGGATTGGAATTTAGAAAGTAGGGGCTTCTGGTTTGTCATTGTCATGGACATTGTCAAGCTAACCTTTGCTAATTGCTAGATGGAGAGGACTCCGCGTTAACTGTATTAACTTATAGACATATGGCTAATATTCCATGTGGAATTTTGGGGCATCTTACAGCACACAAATGGGCCCAATAAGTACTATATGTTTGGAAACAGCGTCATTGCCTAAATGTTTGATATTGACTTTAGTTATTAGGCTCAAAATGAGGAAAATACTGAGATAGTTCAATCGAAGTAATGCTAAGACCACAACTTGTTCACATGGTAAGTCGTAAGTGGTGGAATTATTGACCCACATAGACCTACTACTCTTACTTTACCATTCACAACTTGCCACATGAACAAGTTGTGGAAAAAGTTGTAGTCCTAACATTTTTCAATTTCATAGCAATACTCTGAGCTCTTACCAAATTATGGGTGGGCCCCACACATGGGTCCAACCATAGGGCTCACTCTTTTGTGATAGCTTGAAACATTGCCACTACCTATGAATTAACCATTGTCATGGACATTGCCAAGCTAACCTTTGCTAATTGCTAGATGGAGAAGACTCCGCGTTAACTTATGTATGGCTTACATTCCATGTGGAATTTTGGGGCAGCTTACATCACACAAATGGGCCCAATAAGTACTATATGTTTGGAAACAGCATCATTGCCATAAATGTTTCATATTGACTTTGGTTTTTAGGCTCAAAATGAGAAAAATACTTAGTTCCATTGGAGTAATACTAAGACTACAACTTGTTCACATAATAAGTCGTAAGTGGTAGAGTTGTGGGCCCACATAAATCCAGTACTTTTACTTTACCATTCACAACTTGCCACGTGAACAAGTTATGACAAAAATTGTAGTCCTAGCATTTTCTAGTTCCATAACAGTACTCTGAGCTCTTACTATATTGTGGGTGGGCCCCACACATGGGTCCAACCATAGGGCTCACTCTTATGTGATAGCTCGAAACATTGCAACTACCTATGACAAAATTTTGAGAAGTAAACCTAAGGAACAGTACCTAAGTACTATACCTAAGTATTATGAAAATTTGTGAAATGATCTATTTACATAAAGTTAAAGAGTAGAGAAGAGAAAATATGACTTAAAGAAAAGAATTTACGTGGTTCGGCACTATGTCTACATCTATATGGGAGGCAATAGAATAAAGTTTCATTATAATTTTGGAGATTACAACAATACCTTAAAGACACCCTCACAAATCCAAACCCCAAATACACATCTGGTTCTCTCACAAATAAATAGAAAACAACTTATTGTATTTAGACAAAAGTTGCGAGACACTCTAGCTCCCTATCTCTTCTGCACACGCACAGAAGAATCTCTTTGCTATCTCTATCTCAGTAGAAGCTCTCTTGCATCTTCTCTCAAAAACACCATCTATTTATAGTTAGATGTTCAGCCGAAATGTCAATAGTTTCAGCACATGGAACTTTACAATTCAAAGAAGATGGTAAGCATTAATTGCCAATGAGTGATCCATTTCGGCTACAAAAGATGAAAGCAAACTTTGGATTTCATGTCAGAATGTTGTTCTTGCTTTTTTGACAATTTATGCAAGACAGCAACATCATTTAATGTTGGCTTGTAATATCAAGCCTCCGAAGCTAAAATTCAAGCCATTCCAACACGAAGTCATAGATAAACATAAAACAATGATTAATATATATACTATCTTTTAATGAATTTTTACATTTAAATATCACTTAGTATTCAAAAATAATGACTTTTTATTTTCCAAATTGGTATAAAATACTGTTTGTTTATATCTTTATTTTCCAATTCAAGTCTTAGCTTGCCATGCGCTCCATTCATAAAGAGGTTACGAAGTTTATCACAACTACAAAACTAATACTTTACAACATGCCAATAATTTATTGTAAAAAGGTGAAGGTGAAGGGACAAAACTATTTATAGACTCTTTTTCCAAAAAAAAAAAAAAAAAAAAAAAAGAAGCTATTTCTAGACTAAGGGAACCCCTAAGATTTTTTATTTTATATAAAAAATAAAAAATAAAAAATAGTGTGTATGTGCATAAGATTAAGATTTTAAATTTGGGGAAAAATTATACTTGGCCCCTCAAATTGAATATTTCCCCAAAAAAAATAAAATGTTTATCTAGTACATTCCTGTAGTATGTGGTCCTTCCTAGAACAAACATCCCATTTACTTAACAGAGTATCAACTTATTTAATTTTTTTTAAATATTCAAACAATTCATGGTTTTTTTTAAAAAACAATTGTGTTTGACTCTTTAGTTTTTCCTGTTAGGATCCAAAGTTTAAAAAATTAAATCTTTGGGGTTTGGATGTTGTCATGTTTGACTACCTACGTGACAGGTTGTTATAGGTTTTTAATCTGAATTCACTGCTAAAATGATTTTTTTGCCCACCAATAACAGCAATAAACAACTTGTTACTAAGAATTTGTTGTAAAAGAATTGTGAAAATATTATGGACATAGTATTTTTTTAACAACATTTTATATTTTCCATAAAAGTTGGTATCAAAATTTTCCTAAACTTTCCTTAATTTGTTGCTTATGTGTATCCTCCTTTGGAGCTTTCTTTGTTGCTTAGCTGAGATTTTGCTGTCGCTATGTATAATCGTTCTGCAAACTCTGTTGTTGCTGGTTTGGCAGCTTAGCTGTTGAATGAAAAGCCTTGTTTACCAAAAAAGAATTATTATTATTATTATTATTATCATCTTTTACACCTTTATATATGTTGGAATTGGTTTGGTATTAGTATATATGCAACTTATTTGTTTGCAACGGCAGGCAATTCCTTGACTAGAAATTTTGCTTGCAAGTCCAATAAGCAGGTTCGAAAACCAAAACAACCAGACATTGTATTTGTAGTAACCTTCATTTTTCCAATTCTGACTTTTCAGTTCGTTTTGATATAATCCTATTTAACTAGTCATTTCAGAAGAAATACCCACAAACTAATTAATGCCTCGTGTTTCTGAATGTCGGAATGAAGCTTCATATTATTAATCAACAATGACTCTAATACTGATTTGGATGGACATGCATGTGCCATGTTTTAGATGAATACAATTAAGTAGGTATAAACATTTTCGGCTATGAAAGTCTAATAACTTTGAAACCTGGGGTTCTTAATCTTCTCACACGGTAAGGACTTGAACAAGCTAGGAAGAATCCAATCATATTCTTGACTTTTCTCACTCTTGGATTTCTTCACGGAAAGGCCAACCCCACGTTCAAACATCAATTCCCATGAAAGCCAGGCTTGACCAAGGCACAGGCTTAAACCAATGGCTTTCCTTTAGATATAGTAGACTTAGTAGTATGCCCAGCCAAACCAAACCACCTACTGGCTACTGCCCAAGAGTCAAGAGTCAAGACCCCACCTAGAATTAGAGCATTCACTACTGGCTATTGCATTCTCATTGGCAACGGATATGAGCTAGTTTTTTACTTAAATAATTCACTCTACTTTTTTTTTCTCAAATTTATTTTAAATAATACAAATTCAGTTTTTTTTTTTTTTAAATAAGATAGCTTTTATTATTTTATCTCAAATTATAAAAATAAATTACTGAAAATAAGCAATTTTCAAGCCTAATTTTCTCCCCAATACTTCTTGACGGCCATTAGTTGAACTTGAAGCCTTTGATGTGAACCCCCTCAACCGATATTTTTGATACAAGAACCCGGGAATTTTCCCACATGCAACATGGTGCGGTGTTATTGGGCAATCTATACCATGTCAACACTATTTTATTAGACAGGGAAGGAATGGTATTTGGACTAAAGTTGTAGAAAAGCTCAAATTCTCCTCTAACCATACTGGTTGGGCTTTACCTCAAACTCCTTATTTTTTTTTTTTTTTTGGGTTGGGCTCAATACTCTTCACTTCATAGAACAGGTTCATGGCCTTTTACATATCACATAATCGGCTCATGGCAACGTTGTTTCATCACCTCAGGGGTTGGGCTCATGGCTCCTATATTCTCCATATCGTGATTCAAACTTATGGGCTATGCTTCATTTTATGGAATGGGGAGTTAAACCTGCATCATGCTATGTCATCACAAATTGGTAGTATTATTGCCAATCTCATTTGATGGGCTCACAGTCCACCTTTCTCACACCTCACGGATTGGGCTGGAAGCCCATTTGTTTTTCTCTTCCAGGGATCAAGAGTCAAGACTCAAGGCTCACATTGTTTCTCTTGTCTCTTCATGGAAGGCTTTCCCATAAAATTGGTCCATTTAGTTTTATTTCGATATAAAAAAGACTGCGCTTTTCACATAAGTTATATTACATTTTTTTACAGTATTTTTTTCTCGAACATGCCCATGTTACTTGGCATCATGTTGCCTTTTCAATCAAATGGAGGTTTCTAGCATCTTTGTTTACCGGCTATGTTAGATACATTTTGGACACCTAAGTATGATTTATGTAACTTATAAATGATTTTCTATCCATTGAGTAGATACATTGGCACTGTAACTCTTATATATGGTTTGGGTTGGTGTAATATTCGAATGGCACAAGAAAGATTTGATTGAACCGTGAACAGGAAATTAACCTGATGAACCATCGAATTTGGCTACAATGACAAGCACTAAAGCATAGAGGATGATTACCCAAACTCATTGTAAGCTCATTAATTTCTTTACTTGCCCTTCTTAAAGTTGTTTCTATGTTCACTCACTCTCTCCCATTTTGTTGAAGTATGCAACAGAGGGTCAGCTATTATATTTTTGCCTGACAGCTAGAGTAAAACAGTCATCACTGTTTGTTTGTAAAGGTATCATCATGTTGTTAAGACTTGACTGTATTCGGAACAGCAATAAACTTTTGTTGAAAAAGGAAAAAAAAAATTCTTATTTCAAATAACCATAAAATTTCGTTGACTTGGGTCCAATCTGCCAATTAGCTAGTACGAACAGCAAAAACTTTATAGGATAATTATGTAGTCCACTTCCACTTTCTGATTAGAACAACTTGTAGGGGAAAAGAGCTATTACTGAGAGGATGTTTACTTAGTGCAACCACATTGTATAAGATATAATTATGATATAATTTAGATATGACTTTATGTAATTAATATTAACTTTATTGTGAATGTTTTGATAACACTAACTAAATAACTTATTATTCTATAGTTTCAAAATTCTTATATTGTATATCAAATGTCTTCAAATTTTACATGGAAGCAATTTTTTGTGTTTCAATAGAATTTAGTCACAACTTATGTAAATTTTAGTTAATAGTAACTCATTGATGGTGTGAATTTAAATAATTTAAGAAGTTCGTAACTTTAATTAAAGTTTTCAATATATAGGGTTTAAATTTTTTTTTTGGTGAAACCAGATAGGGTTTAATTTTAATTACCCTAAATTATAGAGAATTATGCAATTTATCTAAGTATTTAATAAGGGTAAACGCTTGGTGCAATGAAAATGCAAACGTTGGACATAGAGAAAAGATAATCATATAGCACAACCATAGTTTATAATAATATTTTGGTGCAATGCACAAATTAATAAAATTCATATGTTAAGTAAAGAAAATATTCTTCTTTAAGAAAGGCAAAGAAAGGATTGCAAATATTAGTGGAATTTTAAAATAAATAAAAAGTTACCCATAAGTTATTTGACAAAAGCCTATTGTGGGGCCGAAGAATTTGTGGTTCCGGCCCACTTTACATTAGGGCCCAAGATCCAAGCCAAGGAGACCTATTGCCAAGGACGCATAATAAAAGCCCCAAAAAGGCCCAAGGATGTGGCCGAGAACGATCTCACGCTCAGCATCCCATAGAACACCTAAAGAAAAAGGACGAGCTCAGTACAGGGGCAGGTCAAGGGAAAAAGCTGTCAATATAGCAATAAAGAACCCTGCGTCTGACAGGTCCAGGCCTTCGACCATGCTATCCAGCTTTTACAACTACTCCCAACCACTCCAGGTATGGGCTGATAGGACAAGTCTCAACCCCAGAAAATAGAGCTGACACGTGGACACTAGAAGAGGGATAAACGCTAGTATAAAAGGGAAGGAGAACCAAAGGGGAGGGAGGGAAGCTCCTCGGACAAGGTCTAAAACAGGAACCATTCACTGTTGCCACCAGAAGAAGATCTTGCTAAACTCGTTAGAATTTGCCTTCATGTAAATTTCCATAGACACCATGGCTGATCATGGCTAAACCGCTGTTAGGTGACCAAGGCCTAGCCTCACAAGCCCACTCTCTACAAATTGTATTGTTTGGGCCCTTAACGTGCGAACCCAACACTATTTCATGGGTCGTTACAAATTGTGTCCCTACAATTGGCGCCGTCTGTGGGAAGGCTTACGCGTTGGCACAGGTGGTGGCGGAGTCAAGCCTCTGTCAAACAAGGGTCTGTGAAAGCTCCTCCATTTCCAGCAACACGCTGTTGTTGTCCCGACATAAATTTCCGCTAGGGGCTACACCTCGCAGTGTCAATGGCACGAGCAGCTCTAGGGGCTTCCAACATCAAGATAACGCCCCCCACCTTGGTCGAGGGGCTAATTCTCGAAAATTTAAAAAAAAATGATATAAAAGAAAAACTACAAGTTTTGGACAGAATCAAGGCCTTGTATGGTCCTTGGACTCAAGCCTATGGAGAAACCAACTACTTAAAAGAAAAACTACAAGTTTTGGACAGAACCAAGGCCTTGTATGGTCCTCGGACTCAAGCCTATGGGGAAACCAAATACTTAAAAGAAAAACTACAAGTTTTGGACAGAACCAAAGCCTTGTATGGTCCTCGGACTCAAGCCTATGGGGAAACCAACTACTTAAAAGAAAAACTACGAGTTTTGGACAGAACCAAGGCCTTGTATGGTCCTCGGACTCAAGCCTATGGGGAAACCAACTACTTAAAAGAAAAACTACGAGTTTTGGACAGAATCAAGGTCTTGTATGGTCCTCGGACTCAAGCCTATGGGGAAACCAACTACTTAAAAGAAAAACTACAAGTTTTGGACAGAATCAAGGCCCTGTATGGTCCTCGAACTCAAGCCTATGGGGAAACCAACTACTTAAAGAAAAAATACTGAGTTTTGAACAGAACCAAGGCCTTATATGGTCCTCGGACTCAAGCCTATGGGGAAAATATTGAGTTTTGGACAGAACCAAGGCCTTGTATGGTCCTCGGACTCAAGCCTATGGGGAAACCAACTACTTAAAAGGAAAAACTACAAGTTTTGGACAGAACCAAGGCATTGTATGGTCCTCAGACTCAAGCCTATGGGAAA
Source organism: Quercus robur (assembly GCF_932294415.1). Lineage (NCBI taxonomy): Eukaryota > Viridiplantae > Streptophyta > Magnoliopsida > Fagales > Fagaceae > Quercus > Quercus robur. Next base: position 90,524,459 of record NC_065535.1, read on the forward strand.
ACCAACTACTTAGAAGAAAAATACTGAGTTTTGGACACAACCCGGACATTGTATGGTCCCCGGACTCTGTCCCATGGAGGGGTTACCCATTAATAATTGGGTTAATCCCTAGACCGAATGAAAGTCCCGGTCTATCCTCGGATCCTCATTACCAAGGGAACTAATGCGAATGTGTTGGGGTCCGGTACAACCATACCTCAGTCCTCAGATCAGAGGCCAGATGTTATCAAAAACACGGCCAAAGTCCCTCACTACTCGGCAACCCTCTTGGATGGTTAATTTTGGGTTTCTCATCTCGGATGACTACCTCACGCACATTACGGAGCACTCAGCTGTTATCTCGGTTAGTCTCATAAGTTTAATCTACTGTGGGTTGGTATTATTATGTTTGATAGGCTCAATAAGTTCAAATTAATAGCTCTTTGTTACAAGGTTTCCTGCCCCAAGCATCGCTAAATGAAAATACACATGAAATACATCCATTCATAAAGTAATTACTACAGAAAAGAAAAATATTTAGGATGAAACAGAATCATCTTTTATTAAGGCAAAGAACTAGTACAACGTATAACGTACAATGAAGGAGTTTAAGTAAGCCTATACTAAAAGCTAACTACATAAGCAAAAAGAAAAGATACAAAGGAGAGAAGAAGAAGCAGAAGAAGAGCTACAGAGAAGAAAGATGCAGCAGTTCCAAAATGTTGTCTAAGGAAACCATTTCTCAATACTTTTACATGCCCATAACTCAGGCGGCAAAAGAACTTAACGTGGGATTAACACCTTTGAAGAAAAGGTGCAGGGAGCTGGGTATTCGTAGGTGGCCACATAGGAAGTTGATAAGCCTCCATATTTGCAGCGCTCGCGATAGAGCGGATGGTGCTGATGACGGGAAATCCCACTGCTGTCGCATCAAAAATCTGACACGACCAGTACCTGCTTCGGATTTTGACTGAAAGAGGCGGAGGAATCGCTCCCATCTTGTGAAAGCGGAGAGTTGTCTTGAGTCTCTGTCTTCCCTGCCCTGACCACGCCATCCTAAGACTCGGAGAGACCCAGTGCTTCTGGAGTGGGTGTGGTTCCTTCACCCCCACTCATGCCTCAAGCATATTACTCTAAGGTTTGATTGCACTGGAGATGAAGACTAGGAGCACAGCTAAAGGATTAAGAATTTGAAGGGGCCGAAGGGTTTTGTACGTAAAGGGAGTGACCTCCTGTCCTGCTTCTTATATAGAGGGCAAGTTGGAGGCATTTAATCTACGCAGGTTCCCAAGAAATGCTGCAGACGAGACGATTTTTGCTCAACTCCCAACGCCGTTTGCAACCATAAGATTTGGATAGCCTCGTGAAGGGGACATATTAAAGACGCGCCTCGAGCGCCTCGAGCACTGAAACGTCGAGGACGCCGCATGAGTAAATCTAGAGGGATGTCTCATAATCTGACGCACCTCCCATGCAAATGGAGAAACACCGACATTAATGAAGTGTAGAGCTGGGCAAGCCATGGTTTAGGCCCGACATCATCAAAACCCTCCTCCCCAACCACGAGGTAGGGCAGCAGGATTTTGAGGGACCGAAGAATTTGTGGTCCCGGCCCACTTTACATTAGGGCTCAAGACCCAAGCCGAGGAGACCTATTGCCGAGGACACATAATGAAAGCCCCAAAAAGGCCCAAGGATGTGGCCGAGAACGATCTCACGCTCAGCATCCCATAGGACACCTAAAGAAAAAGGACGAGCTCAATGCAGAGGCAGGTCAAGGGAAAAAGCTGTCAATACAGCAATAAAGAACCCTGCGTCTGACAGGTCCAGGCCTTCGACCATGCTATCCAGCTTTTACAACTACTCCCAACCACTCCAGGTATGGGCTGATAGGACAAGTCTCAACCCCAGAAAATGGAGCTGACACGTGGACACTAGAAGAGGGGTAAACGCTAGTATAAAAGGGAAGGAGAACCAAAGGGGAGGGGGGGAAGCTCCTCGGACAAGGTCTAAAAAACGGGAACCATTCATTGTTGCCACCAGAAGAAGATCCCGCTAAACTCGTTAGAATTCGCCTTCATGTAAATTTCCATAGACACCATGGCTGATCATGGCTAAACCGCTGTCCGGTGACCAAGACCTAGCCTCACAAGCACACTCTCTACAAATTGTATTGTTTGGGCCCTTAACGTGCGAACCCAACACTATTTCATGGGTCGTTACAAATTGTGTCCCTACACCTATTATGTAGCATTGATTTTTTTTTTTTTTTTATCAATCTAAAAATTATGGTAGTTAAATAAAATAATTTAATTTCTTTTAAAATTTTAATACACAAATATTCCTTAAGATTTGGAGAAATGACATTCCACCTCAAATCTTAAAGAAAATTATAGTCTCCTTAAGGTTTAAGGAAGTTAACAAAATATACATTCGTTTAATAGCAAAATATTCCAAATTTTAAAAAATTCTCCCAACCAAATCCTAATCATGGTTAGTGAATTTGTTTTTAGTTGAATATTGTTCCTTGTCACTGAATTGTGTTTAAGCTTTGGTCAAGAGGATAATTTCAAAATTTGGAATATTTTGTTATTGTTATTAATTAAAGAACTAATATATTAATTCCCACAAATGTTAAGGGAGAGAATCGTCGTTTTTCCTTTTGAGGTATAGTGTCATTTCCTTTAACCTCAATGAAAGTTTGAATATTTAACTTGGAACTTTGGTGATATGAGTTGAATTAGCTTTCAATTTTTAATGTGTGTACAATTTAGGAGAACTCTTTTGTTATACAAATCATAACCCAAATATATATATATATATATACACACACACTATAAGACCAAATTCTTACATATTTTGTTGTAAATGCAAGGTATCCACTTTTCATGAGGCACAATTTTTATTAAAATATATATATATATATATATATATATATTTATATGTAAGTTAAGAAAATATTTTCATGATATAATTGAGATACCACAAACATTATTAGCAATGGGTCAATTCAAAAACAAGGATAATGATGAAAACCCTAGAAACTTGAGATAAAGTTCCTAAACAAGACAATGAGTGTGTGTGTGTGTGTCACTAATGACCTAATATTAACTCAAGACAGAGTAGATCAGTAAATAACCACCAAAAAACACACAATGATTTCACCAGAATATCAGATACCCATGTACAATCAAGTGATATACAAATATCAGTAAAAAAACACAATCCAAGAGGAATATGCAGAAGATGAGAAAGATAAAGAGTAAGAGACAGAAACCCAAACCTTTCCTTGAAGAATGGGAGAGTGGTGACAAATTAGTTGAAACTGATGTGTGTGAGCATGATGGTGTTGAAGAAGAACAGTCACTGGATGCGAGGGAAAGAAATGAAAACCCTTTTTGAAACCAGTATAGAAAAAGAATCTTCCTGTGCAACGCTCGCGATTTTCGCGACTGAAACAAGTCACGTGCAAGTCGCCAGGACTAGCTGCCAGAACACTTGAAAGAAAACTTTTGAAAAAAATTTCTAAGTGTTTTTCGGGACTAGAAGTTCCACTTGCGAGAGAGTCATGAAAATCTCTGTGTACCTCTCGCAACTGGACCTTCCACTCGCAAACAAGTCGCCAACCTGAGCAACCAAATTTTTGAAAAATATTCTAAGTCTTTTTCGCGACTGAAGCATTTACCCACCAATGAGTCGCCAGTGAGTTGCAAAAAATCTCTGTGATGGACTCGCGACTGGGGCATGCGACTGGTTCTACCCGCGACTGAGTCGCCAAAACAGGGCAATACAATTTTTTGAAATTTTTGACAATTTTTGCAAAAACAAAGTACTTTCCAAAAAACAACTAAAACACTCAAAAATATTTTTGTGATTGATCAACAAAGATTGAGCATGTGAAAACACATTTAGTCAAGTACAATCACACGAATGAATATGGCATTCATTGAACATAGACGTGTGTTGTGTATGAATATCAAAAATGAGATAGTCATTAGTCTAATGTGAAGTTTCAATGATCAATTCAATCAAGGCATATACAACTAGCACTAGATAATGTGATCCATATCAATTATAGAAATATGTATATATGACCTCCCATAAAGGCTTGAGTACAATATCTTTGAAACTTTTCATTTGGCTCCATGTTTGACATAACATTTGATCTTTTTGAATCAACGCATCTCATTGTGAGATTGATGCTTGAAATTTTTTGATATTTCACTTTGATGAGTTAGCCTTTGGCTTTTTGGGCATCATACACTTTTAATTTTTGGTCGCTTTCCCTTTTTCCTAGTCAAATACTAGTATGTGCGACAGGCTTTTGCAGCTCAATATCTCTTTTCATTTGGAGATTTACATTTGGTGGGCTCTTTTAGCAAAAACAATAAAATAAAGAATGGGAAGATATATAGTCACAAGTCTATGCATGTCTCAAGATCAACAAGACCATTCACTAATCATTCATAACAAGGTTGAAGATCTATTTACAACAGTCACATATATTTCAAGATTTCTCCCACAATGATATGAGTGCATAGGGAACAAGCTATGCTCGAAGATGCACAAAGCTATATGCACCAAGGTACAAGGTAAAACATATTTTGAGACAAAACTCAACAATGTCGATCAATCTTTTTGGATTTTCTACTTTTTAAGTGGTTTTTGGATTTTTGACACATAAGAAGGAAAAGATTGATCAAAAACAATAAAGGAAAGACAACAAAAGCAGATAAAGCAATAAACAATAACAGATCATGCTATATAGATAGCAAACAAAGAAGTGTGTGCTTGACAAACAAAATAACTAAATATAAAGAGGTGAAGCACACAGCACACAAGAGAGTCAAGGAATTGTACCGACACCAATGGTCTTACGGAGGGATTCAAACCGTGGACCATTGAGAGGCTTGGTGAAGATGTCTGCCTTTTGATTGTTTGTGTGTTTGAATTCAAGGCACACAACCTTTTCTTCCACCAGATCCCGAATGAAATGGTAACGCATCTCAATGTGCTTAGAATTTGAATGCTGAACCGGGTTCTTAGAGAGATTAATGGCACTGGTGTTATCACAAAAAACACACATTGTGTCTTGAGGAATTTCATAGTCATGAAGTAGCTTCTTCATCCAAAGGAGTTGTGTGCAGCAACTTCCAGCAGCTATGTACTCTGTTTCAGTTATAGAGAGAGACACGGAATTTTGTTTCTTACTCATCCAGGAGACAAGATTGTTACCCAAGTAGAAGCATCCTCCTGAAGTACTCTTTCGATCATCAACACTACCAGCCTAGCCTGCATCAGAATAACCGGCAAGGCATGCATTTGAGTCCTTTGAATACCACAACCCATAGTCTGGAGTTCCATTAATATATCGTATAATTCGCTTCACCGCAGTCAAATGTGATTCCTTTTGAGCAACTTGATATCTAGCACAAACACCAACGCTGAATGCAATATCCGGTCTACTAGCTGTAAGATAGAGTAGACTCCCAATGATACTCCTATACAAGGTTGGACTCACTTCCACTCCAGAAGAATCAACATTCAGTTTTGTGGATGAACTCATGGGAGTGGAGGTATGCTTTTTGGAGTCTAGTCCAAACTTCTTCACAATGTTTCTAGCATACTTTTCTTGTGACACAAATATGATAGTTTTTAGACCCCTTAAAAACACAAATGGATTAACCTAGGTAATTAGCCAAGTTGTTTCTTAGTCCAATTTAACAAAACTAGGTTATCACAATCACAACAATCATATCATGCATAGCAGCAGAAGGATAAATAATATAAAGATATGATCACCCAGGAAACCAAACTGGTAAAAATCTGGGGAGGATTTAACCTAGTTATCCTCAAGGTAAACTTGAATCCATTATCTTGAAAGAATCGAAGTTCATACAATAAGACTTACAAGCCCCCACACTCGACTTCTTATTGCTACCCACCAGTAGAACTTACTGACACGACCACGTGCAAACTCCGAATCCACGTACTCCTTCTTTCTTGGATTCACCACCAGATACAAGCACACCCGCTTGTGTTTCTTTAAGCTTCAATGGCAGCAACTGAGTTGATCATCAAGGTGTAGATAATATCTCCTCCTTGAAAACCCTAAGTTTGTGTAAAGGAAAGCTCCTCTAGATCTCATAAGAGATTTACACAAACAGCAATATAAGCAACACTAAAACATGGCTAGGGTTTTCCTTTTATACTTAGGACAAATTAGAAAACCCTAAACGTTTTAAACAAACTAGGGCAGAGTTGGAAATCTGCAGAAAAACACATTCTGCCTGAGATTCAATCGATCGAGCCTAAGCTTCAATCGATCGAGCCAGGCCGAAATGCATAGTAACTTCTGCATCAGCTCGATTCCAACTTTACATAAAAAAATACAACTTTGAGCAAGTCTAAACACAACTAAACATATTGTTTTGATCATGGTTTGCCAACAATACACATTAGAGTTCTAAATACATAAAAAACCTAAGTCTTTAGAACCTAACAAACTCCCTCTTTGGCAATCCGTGACAAAACAGAACTAGAAGCTCAAAGTTTACAAAGAAAAGCCCTTTACAAAACAAATGCTCATAAAACAAACTCAATCCTAACTACTATCAATCAGTTGTAAATGTAGACAGCAGCTTAATTGAATCAACCTGTATATTTCCTGAAATACTAAACAAAATGCATAACCGCATGTGTGAAATATACAAGTAAACAAAATAAATTTTTGATTTCAAACAACACACAATAAAGACATATATCAATGAATAACTCATAAATATAAATCAATAAACAGTTGAAAACAAGAAACATAAAAAGCAATAAAAGTAACTCCCCCTAACATGAATATCCCAACAACAATATGGCAAGAGCTAAAAAGATAAAATACAATGTGAAGCACCTAGATACAATCTAAACTCCACAAGCTCTAACCAACAAAAATACTCTCCCTCTGATGACAAAAACTCTACAAGCTCAAATATGTACTCCCCCTTTTTGTGATAGAATGCCAAAGGGCAATCAAAATCCATCATCAAAAGGGAGGTGGCGGTGAAGATCGTCTAAACTGTGCCAACTCGGCGCGCAAAGCACGGATCTTATTGAGCACGTCCACCAAAATCTATCCATGAGCCGCCTGAACGGTCAAGACATGATCCAACGTACGTCGAATGTCCGAATCATCCAAAGTAGTCGGTGGAGGAACATCAACATTAGCAGCACCACCACCAAACGTCTCAACAGCATCAGCACCTGTAGAAGAGGGATGAGGGGGAACAGCACCAGATGACACACCTCTAGGGCGCGAAGGAGAAACTCTCAAATGAGCAGCCCTCTGCCTAAGAAAGGTGGCACCTATGGGAGCAACAACATGAACAGGCTCACTAGAAGAAAAACCATCTAGACCCAGAAACAACAAAATCCTATGAATGAAAATAAGATGAATAAGCGCATGCTCTACGGCAGAACTCCTATGAACCTCGTTCAAAGAACGAAGGAACAAATGAGGGAAACTGATAGACGCACCAGAAACAAAAGCATACAAAAACACACATCGCTCTAGAGGGATGGTGTGGAGATGAGAGATAAGCCACAAAGAATGACACGCTATCCTAAAGAAAAGATAGGCAGTCTCAGTAAGCTCAGCAGACGTGATCTGAGGATCAGAACCCCACTGGATAGAAGACCCAGTGATGTATGACATGACAACATCTAAGGGTGAAGACTCATCATAGGGATAGTCAGGCTCCCGAACAACCGGAACCCCAAGAGCTTCAACCACTACCCGAGGAGTAATGGTGAACTCAACATTTCGTATCCAACTCCTAACAAGAGTGTTAGAATCATAGACGTGGCAAGAGAGATTCGAGAAGAACTCTCTAATCAAGGCGGTCGGGGGTGGATGATCTATCTCTAAGAGGGACAACCAACCTCTAGACTCAAAGTTAGCCCTAATGGCCGAAACAATCTCATCTAAAATCACAGCACGCTCAGCCCAAATCTTACGCTTACTGTTCAGATTCTCAAAGGCCTCTCTACTTTTGTTATTCCTAAACACCTCACTCCTAGAGGAAGTGGAGGAGGTCCTATGGGCTCTAGTTTACCTAGGCAAAGTGCTAGGAGGACCAAGACACAAAGCAAAACAAAAAAACAAAAACAAAAACCAAGGGCAGACTGCAAGTTAGAGCAAAAACAATATAAAACAAAAATCTATATGATGCATGTACAAATTAAATGTAGTGATGCATGACCTAATGCAGTGCAATTAAGTTCAAAATTAGTTCAAGCTCACAAATTTGGCTTGAGCATAGAGTTTCTAACAAAAACCCCAAAATTTTGAAAAACCACTTGATCAATTTGTAATACATTGACGAATTAATCATCATACAAGGTAGATTTCAGAAAATAAAGACCAATTACATCAATTCAACAAACCAATTTCATCAATTGAACCAATTTGAACAAAAAAAAAGCCCCAATTCGGATTCAAGACAAACCCTAGAATTTTTTATTTTTCACAAAGCCCCAAATTGATCAAATTAACCAACATATATCATGAATATAATAATATAAGAACAAAACCCAATGATCAATTTCAGAAAAAGAGGATTGAATCAACAAAAATCCCAATTTTGAAAAGTTCCGAAAATCCCACAAAAATGCATGAGTTTATGCATGAAAACATGAAAATAAATGCAAAAGGAAGGGTATAAAGGTCTTACCAGCCTTGGGAGAGGAAAACCTTGCAAAAAATTTGGAGGAAAACGAAAAAAAATCTTAGTGGAGCCTTGCCTAGTCGGAGAGAGAGAAAAAAAGTTTTGAAAAGTTTTGAAAAAGTGATTTGAACAGGTCAAATATGAGTTTTTAAAAAACCTGATTCACGAGTTTCGATTGATCGAAAAACAGTTTCGATCGATTAAAACAGACAGAGGCTCGTTAAAAAATTTTTTAAAACATTTCGATTGATCGAAAAATAGATTGGATCAATCGAAACTGGCAGAGGCTCACTAAATTTGAGGAAAAACACAATTCCTGAAAAGACATTTAGGAACAACTCAAAGCATTGACATTGAGGAACAAAATGCATGAGTATGTGATGATATGATTTTCAAAAACAAGAATTGAAGCCCAAATTTCCCAAAATTAAAATTTCTTGCATTCTCCATAAATTTTCAAGCATCAAATCAATTTTGCATAGAATTCAAAGCAATTGCAAACTTGGTTGGTCAGACCATAAACACACACAATAACATGTACAATGTTTAACAAAGAGTAACTCTTGTAGTGTGTGCAACTAGCAAAAAACTTGAGATACATGTGAGGTAATATGTAAATAGCAATCAATCACAAAGTCTACAAAATTCATCACATAGAATTTAAAAGAGACTATCGCTTAAAGAGTTACATTATATAACTTTCACATCTCCTAGATCATAAGCTTGCAATCATGTAAGTTTCTTGAATTTTACCTCATAATATACATACCAATTTTAATTTATTCAGAAACTTATTAAAGAGCTAGGATAATGTACACACCAGTTTAATTATGTGATTTGGCATCAAGCCTAATAATACACACCAATTTTAAGTATTAAGCAATTAAACCGAGGCTACACCTTATGTTTTTTTTTTTTTTTTTTTTGCATGTGCTACACTTTTTCGAGCACAAAAACTTACAATATGCATAAGGTGTTCATGATTGGCTAGTAAACAGTGGTGAGATGATTATTTATGCATTTCTCTAAAAGTTCAAGTCCGACAGTCAAACACATGTGACTTCAAGATCAAGACAAAATGATCAAAATCATAAACATTTTTCCCACACAACATGCACTACAAAACTTCAATTAGTAAAGTGCAATAAGTAAACTCATCAAAGTTAAACAAGGTACAAACGAAATGTCATGTGAAAATAAATTGACCAACCTTGTTCTCAAAAACCAAGAAACTAGTGCAAAACACAATTTGCTTCCTTTTTCTTCCCTTTTTCCTTTTTTTTTTTTTTAATATTAAAAAAAAAAAACCTAGAATGAAATGCATAAATGTTATGCAATGCAAATCCTAGAAAAAAAACACACAGAACCAAAGAACAATGGTCACAAAGGGTAGATCAATTAAGCACAATGACCATGTCAGAAAGACTCAATTAGTTCGAGTCTTTTGCATCCAAAACCTTTTAGATGCACCATGAGCATTGGAGTTCTTATTCACATGGGAATGATTACCAACTCCAGGATTGGAATAAAGGTTTAAAGCATTTACCAATTCACCAACGAGTACCATAGGATCTTGTGCTTGAGGCACAGGTACTTTTGGTTTGTTTGCTCTCTTTGCAGCTTGCAGCTTGTAACAGTTTGGACAAATGTGTCTAGACTTTCCACAAAAATGACAAACCCATGCAGGTTTATCATGTGACTTGTCCTTAGATAGGGTAGGCTTCTTAGGTTTAAACTCTTTCAGATCAACCCTAATCTTCCTAGATGATGAAACTTCTATGGGTTTGACAACCTCACTCACAGGGGGTTTGACAGTTTCACTCACAGAAGGTTCAGAAGAAGATGAAGGGACAAAGTTTGTGGAATGAGGAGTAGACACAGAGATGCTTTCAACATAACCTAATTCAGATTTGTCAGAAGGATACTTTTGAACACTCAGCATTTGATCAAGTTTAGAACTAGCAGATCTAGCAACTGATAAATCAAGTTCCAAAGATTTAACTTTATCAAGCAATAGCATATTCTCAATTTTCACATTATTTAAAAGTTCATTAGCATCAAACAGTTTTACAAGCAAATTCTTCTTATCAAGCTCAAGAGATTCAATTTTCTTCAAGCCAAGTTCAACATTCATAGCATCCTTTGCAGCAACTTTGCAAAGTTTATTGTAGGCCTCTTGAAGATCTGCATCCTCAGAGAGTTCCCCATCAGAAGGGTTCTCTTCAGCAGATATGCTCTCATTTACTACAGTAGTAGCAGTGAAGGCAATGAAGTTTCCATCCTCGTCACAATCAGACTCATCATCAGAAACTTCACCATCGCTAAGGGTTACAGCCATAGCCTTACCCTTAGACTTCAAATAGGTAGAACATTCAGATTTCATGTGACCATACCCTTGACATCCAAAACACTGATGACCCATAGAATTATTAAAAGATTGACCTACTTTTTCTCTAGGTTTATCATCATTGTTAACCTTAGTGGGATCATTCTTCCTAAAATTTCTAGGTTCAGCAGTGTTCGTGCCTCTTGCCTTTCTGTTACTATTCCTGAGAAAGTTTCTAAAATTCTTAGCAAGGTAAGCAATCTCTGTAGCAGAGAGCTCATCTTCAAATCCACCAACCTCAACATCATCAACTGACTTAAAAGCTATTGATTTGGATTTGTTGGTTTTGAGTAGGTCCAACTCATAAGATTGAAGAGATCCTACAAGTTCATCAATAGGGATGGAGTCCACATCCTTGCTTTCAGTAATGACAGTCACCTTGGGTCTAAAGTTTTCAGTTAAAGATTTAAGAATCTTCCTAACAATTTTAGGTTGATCATAGATTTCACCCAAGTTAAAAGTAGAATTAACAATATCATTCAATTTAGCATAGAATTCATCAAAAGATTCATTATCAGACATCCTAATGCTTTCAAATTTTGAAGTCAATTGCTGCAATTATTGATTTTGACAGCCTTTGTGCCTTCATGCACAGTCTAGAGGATATTCCAAGCAGTATGAGCAACCTTAACATTAGAGATTCTCTTAAATTCCTCCATAGAAGCAGCGTTAAAGATAGCATTCATAGCCTTACTATTGAACGCGGCTGCTTCTTTTTGAGAAGTTTGCCACTCACTAACAAGAGTAGTGGGCTTCTCCCATCTGTATTCAACGGAGTTCCAGACTCTCTCATCAATCAATTTCAGGAATGCTTTCATCCTTACTTTCTAATAAGCATAATTATTCTCATCAAAGTGAGGAAGAATAACTAAAGAGTGTCCGTGTTCCATGACAACAGGGGTCAAGGATCAGCACAGTGATCAAAAGATCAACAACAAGACTCTGATACCACTTGATAGTTTTTAGACCCCTTAAAAACACAAATGGATTAACCTAGGTAATTAGCCAAGTTGTTATTTAGTCCAATTTAACAAAACTAGGTTATCACAATCACAACAATCATATCATGCATAGCAGCAGAAAGATAAATAACACAAAGATATGATCACCCAGAAAACCAAACCGGTAAAAACCTGGAGATGATTTAACCTAGCTATCCTCAAGGTAAACTTGAATCCACTATCTTGAAAGAATCGAAGTTCATACAATAAGACTTACAAGCCCCCACGCTCGACTTCTTATTGCTACCCACCAGTAGAACTTACTGACACGATCACGTGCAAATTTCGAATCCACGGACTCCTTCTTTCTTGGATTCACCACCAGATACAAGCACACCCGCTTGTGTTTCTTTAAACTTTAATGGCAGCAACTGAGTTGATCATCAAGGTGTAGATAATATCTCCTCCTTGAAAACCCTAAGTTTATGTAAAGGAAAACTCCTTTAGATCTCACAAGAGATTTACACAAATAGCAATATGAGCAACACTAGAACTTACTGACACGATCACGTGCAAATTTCGAATCCACGGACTCCTTCTTTCTTGGATTCACCACCAGATACAAGCACACCCGCTTGTGTTTCTTTAAACTTTAATGGCAGCAACTGAGTTGATCATCAAGGTGTAGATAATATCTCCTCCTTGAAAACCCTAAGTTTATGTAAAGGAAAACTCCTTTAGATCTCACAAGAGATTTACACAAATAGCAATATGAGCAACACTAAAACGTGGTTAGGGTTTTCCTTTTATACTTAGGACAAATTAGAAAACCCTAAACGTTTTAAACAAACTAGGGCTGAGTTGGAAATTTGCAGAAAAACACATTCTGCCCGAGATTTGATCAATCAAGCCTAAGCTTCGATCGATCGAGTCAGGCCGAAATGCACAGTAACTTTTGCATCAGCTTGATTCCAACTTTACATAAAAGATACAACTTTGAGCAAGTCTAAACACAACTAAACATATTGTTTTGATTATGGTTTGCCAACAATACACATTAGAGTTCTAAATACATAAAAACCTAAGTCTTTAGAACCTAACAAAATATGCCTTCCTTCCTTTGTTTGACTTGAAGGCCCAAGAAAAATGTAAGTTCTCCCACCATACTCATCTCAAATTCTTTCTTCATCTCCTCAGAGAGAATTCTATAGCTCGATCATCAATGGTAGCTCCAAATACTATGTCATCTACATATATTTGAGCCAAGAGAAGGTAATTTTCATCATTCTTGACAAACAAAGTCCGATCGGCATACCCCCTTTTGAATCCTCTTTCCAAGAGGTAATGAGTAAGCTGATCATACCAAGCTCTAGGAGCTTGTTTTAAGCCATAAATGGTTTTCTTCAATCTCAACACATGATTAGGGAAGTGAGGATCCTCAAAACCTTTAGGTTGTTCAACAAACACTTCTTCATTCAAGTATCCATTTAGAAAAGCACATTTTACATCCATTTGGTAGAGTTTGAAGTTCATAGTGCATGCAATGGACATAAGAATTCGAATAGACTCAAGTCTGGCCACAGGAGCGAAGGATTCATCAAAGTCTATTCCTTCTACTTGAGTGTATCCTTGAGCTACTAATTGAGATTTGTTTCGGATTATCTCCCCATCTTCATCGGTCTTGTTTTTGAATATCCATTTTATGCCGATGACATGAACATTTTCAGGCCTTGGAGCAAGTTCCCATACATCATTTCTCAAAAATTGATTCAGTTCTTCATGCATTGACTCAACCTAATTTTCATCTTGGAGAGCTTCTTCTACCCTTTTTTGTTCAAATTGAGCAAGGTAGCAATAGTATGTTACATGATTGGCCAAAAGTATGTTTCCTTTTCTAAGGCGAAGACCTTCATCCAAAGAGCCTATAATGTTGCTATCCAGATGGTTCTTAATCACTCTTGATGATGGCTTCTTTGATATGGAGACTTCATCTTTTTGAGAGATGGGAGGATGAACTTCTGGAGGAGTGAGAGGACTTGATGTTCTAGATATTGATCTTGTTTCCATTCTTGGGTTCATGGGAGTTGATTCTTCTTCCGGTGTAGGTCCTTCAACTTCTATGTCAAGAGCTTCGATCTCAACAATGGGTTCTTTGGTGCTCGGTCTTTCTCCATCATCAACCATCTCTACCTTTGCTATGTCATCATCAATTTTTACGTTGATGGACTCCATTACTATCTTAGTTCTCTTGTTGAAAACCCTATATACCCGACTTGTAGTAGAATACCCAAGAAAAATGCCTTCATCACTTTTTGCATCAAATTTCCCAATGTTCTCTCGATCATTTAGAATGTAGCACTTGCTTCCAAACACTTGGAAGTACTTTACTCTTGGCTTCTTTCCATTCCAAATCTCATAAGTGGTCTTTTTTGTTCCCGCTCGAAAGAATATTCTATTACCAATGTGACATGAGGTGTTCACGGCTTCTCCCCAAAACTTTTGAGGAATTTGCTTGTTTAGTAACATAACTCTTGCCATCTCTTGAATCACCCGATTCTTCCTCTCTACCACTCCATTTTGCTGAGGAGTTTTAGGGGCTGAAAATTCCCTTTTGATTCCATTCTTTTCACAAAATGACTCAAATCTTGCATTTTCAAATTGCTTGCCATGATCACTTCTTATTTTGACAACAGGAACCCCTTTCTCATTTTGTAGTCTCTTGCAAAGAGTTTCCAATTTCTCACATGTTTCTGATTTTTCTCTAAGAAATTCAACCCAAGTGTATCTTGAGAAATCATCAACAATGACCATAATGAACCTCTTTCCTCCTAAACTTTCAGTTCTTGTAGGCCCCATTAGATCAACATGAAGAAGTTCTAAACATCGTGAAGTAGCAATCACATTCACCTTGTGATGGCTTGTCTTTGTTTGCTTTCCCATTTGGCATGCACCACAAATAGTCTTCTTCACCTTTCCAAACTTTGGAAGTCCCTCAACAGCTTCAAGTTTAGATACTTTAGTTACTTGTTTGAAATTTGCATGCCCAAATCTATGATGCCAAAGTTCCAACATGTCAACACGAGCACTTCTACGTGAAATGGGTGCCGTAGGAACTACTCCATAGCAATTATCAGTAGTCTTATTTCCCTCCAAGACTTGAATCTCTTCTTCATTAATGATTATGCATCCCTTCTTTGAGAATTGAACAAGAAAATCCTCATCACATATTTGAGTGATGCTTAAGAGATTCGCCTTCAGCCCTTTGATGTATAAAACATCTTTCAATAAAGGTAATCTTAGTATCTTAATAGTCCCTTTACCGAGAACTTGAGCATGACTCCCATCACCAAACGTTACATAGTCACCAACCTTCTCTTTAAGTGACTTAAATAGTGATTTATCACCTGTCATATGCCGAGAACATCCACTATCAAGATACCATAAGCATGAATTAAATACCTTCAATGAGGTGTGGACAAGCATGAGACAAACATTCTTGACCTTCAAACAGAAATTTATCTTCAATTTTCATGCTTCTGTTAGACTGAATTTTCTTTTTCAGATTATCAACCTTCGCACACAATATTCTATTTTTTTCTTTTGTACTTCTTAATCAAAGAGTTAGATTCAGATAGGCTATTGTGTAAGATGTGATTTTTATTCTCAAAATATTTCAGCATGTGAACAAACATCCTAGCATGTTTCTTTGTTTTTAATAACTCTAAGAGTTCATTGATAGGACACCTTTCAAACACACTCATTGAATCATTATCACAAATATTAAAACCACAATTCAGCTTGGCCTTTTCCATAGCTGCATCCATAGCAATGGGGTCTAGGATTGCACTTAGGTAATTAAACCCCAGCAAGTGCACCTGCTCTGATACCAATTGAAAGTTCAATAAGTGTATAAAATACTATGAACGTTTAGACCCCCAATTTACAAAATACCAATTCAAGCTTAAAGTCAAACAATTAATGTGTGGAATATGAGCATAAGCTTAAAACAGAATTGATAAACAATCTAAACCAAATAAAATCACGTCCACTGCAGAAATTAAATGGAAAAGATTAAGAGAAGAGAGATGCAAACATAAGGACAACACTCGATGTGTTATCGAAGAGGAAACCGAAACCCTCGGTGTAAAACCTCTCTACCGCCCTCCAAGCGGTAAACAATCCACTAAAGAATGTAGTTGAGATACATGAACAGAAGAAGACCCTCCAAGCCTAATTTACCTAATGTACCTAAGCCCTCCAAGCTCCTACTCCAACGAGGTTACGCCGAACCTATTTCTTCTTTAACTTACCGGATTCCGCTACTTGATCATTGCATCAATCAATATGAAATTGGTCCCTTCTTAACTGCTTCCCAAACACCAAATGGCCTTCTCACAAATGTGGGTATGGTGAGAAATGGTTTTGGTAATGTACCTCTCAAGGATTTGACAATGGAGGGGAAGAGAGTAGAGGAATTTGAAGAGTCTCTATGTGAAGATTGTGGATGAATCAATCTTGTTTTTCTCTAGGGTTTTTCTCTCAAAATTCTCTTTAGAAGCTCTCTAAATATCGTGGGTATAAGGGTGTATATATATATATATATATATAGTAGGGTGAGAAGGAATGTGAAAAGTCAGTTTTTCCCAAACAGGGTGGTCTGGCGACTTGACCTCACGACTGAGCTGAGTCGCGAGTTCAAACTGCGAGCTAACGGCCTGGCTAGCCTGGACTTTTGTCCTGTAGTGCAACAGCTGGCATGACTCTTCAACTCCCCTGCATGCTCCGCATGTGTGCCAACTTTGGCGGCTTTCCAGTCACGAGTCACCCACGAGTCCAGCTGAGAGTCTCTGCATTCTTGCACAATCTTGAGCATTTCTTCACACTCTCTCACTCACTACCCTTACATGATTCCCATCTAAATACAGGGTTATTAATTGCTAAAATACAAGCAAATTTGACACGGAATAAATCCAACAAGATGGTTGATAAAATTTAACCTTACATAGTAGACTAAATCTAAACTAATAGACTTCTAGTATAAGTAAGAGACTTAACTTGCACATAAAGTAGAATTAAGTTTGGGCCTATGCTAATGGGCTAATATATCTCTAACACAGTAAATCATCTAATTTTTTAATATTTTTTTGTCTTTCAGAAGTTTTAGGTGGTGTTTGGATAGGACTGTTTTCATCACTCATATTTCAGTTTTGTTAACTCATTACTCAAAACAAGTGGGCCCCACAAAACCAAATGTTGTTTGGCAATATTTCCTCTCCAAATTTCCTTAACTCATTTCCCACTTTTTTGAGTTAAGAGTCACAAAACTGAGTAATTTGAAAAAACTTGTTTTCAAAACACCAAAATTGAGTTTGGTTGGCAAAGTTGTAAATACTCTCACACGGCTGGGCCCCACGACAGTGACTAGTCACATCACCTCATTAGCATTCACTCCCCCCAACAGTCACATGCACTTCATCTCAACCAACTCTCTTCACTCTCTCATCAGACCATCTAAAGCTAAAGCAAGTAAGCCCGTGGGTCCCACAAAAAGTTGAGTTTTTGTTTTAGCTTTTAGGCAAGAAACTGAACTGGGTTTAAGTTGCCAAACAAGGGTGGGAGTGTTTTGGGGATTTTTAAGTTATGAGAAATGAGTAATAGGATGATGAGTGATGAGTGATGTGATTTGAGTGATGAGTAATGAGAGATTAGTGATGAGTGATGAGTTACCTATCACTCAGCAACCAAAAAAGGCCTTAATATCTGAATTTTTGAGTTATTTTTTGCAGTATTTGAAATTGTCTAACAAATTTTTTGTAAACCATTACACATTCAAGTAATGACTTCTTCATCAAATTTTAACACAAATTAAAGTCATACAAGGACAAATCATGCAACGGTGTAGTTTCTTAATCAATTTAAGATTTTATAAAATTATTTTAGTCTACCTCACAAATAGGTAAGTTCCCGTGCATAGCACGGGTTAGCGACTAGTTATTATTATTATTATTATTATTAGATGCCAAGTTAGTTGTTGATGTGGACCAGGCTTCAAATGTTATTGCTATCATTGTTACTGATTGCAAGGATGGGATTAAACACATTCCTTTGGTTAAAATATAATGACATTGTTATGGCCTTATAAAAAGGTATATAAGTGTGTTGATGCCTTTGCTAGACTTAGAGCTTTGCTTTCTTGGAATTTTGTTGTTGAAAAAAGTTAATGGATCCCTAGGGTATTGATATAATCAAGGGTCATGCTAACGAGTATCCTTAGGGCACTCATTAATAATCCATTTTAGGAAAGTTTTTATACTACTTTTATGGGAAATGAAAAAAACTGTCAAAATATTAATTACTTTTTTTTCATTTCCCATAAAAACTTTCTTTAAATGGATTATTAACCGTGCCCTAAGGGCACTCGTTAGTATTTCCCTATAATCAAATTGATGTAAGCTTCATTCCAACATTCAGAATAATATAATGCCTTGTGTTTGTGAATGTCGGAATGAGACTTCATATTATTAATTAACAATGACTTTAATACTGATTTGGATAGACATGCATGCATCTGCCATGCTCTAAATGAATGCAATTAAGTAGGTTTAAACATTTTCGGCTATGAAGTCTAATATTTTGAAAGTTTTTTAATCTTGTCACACGGTAATAACTTTGAACAAGAAGAAGAATCCTATCATATTCTTGACTTTTCTCACTCTTGGATTTCTTAACGGAAAGTTCAACCCCACGCTCAAACATCAATTCCCATGAAAGTCAGGCTTGACCAAGGCACAGCCTGAAACCAAATTCCATTTATACTAAAATTAGACATGGAAAAACGAGCGGGTCGGGTAGGGTCGGGTTCGGACCGGGTCAATCGGTTGCGGGTCAAACGGGTCACGGGTCAAAACGAGTCATTTTAAACGGGTTAAAAACGGGTTCGGGTCAATCGGGTTGCGGGTCGGGTCGGGTTGACTCGTATTTTTCACATGAATTTTTATTTTTTATTTTTTATAAAGAAAACAACATGTATTTGCCATTTGGAAAGTTATGCAACTAATTACTTGATGTAAAATGCATTATTTTGAATTCACCACTTATATTAAGAATAAACTCAGTTAAACTCATTAATACTTTTTCAATAATTTTAAAATTATAAAAATCCTAACATTAATACAAAGATAAGTAAAACAAATACACAAGTTTTATTTCTACACAATATCAACATTCCAAAATATAAAACAAAATTACAAATGACTTATTGGATAACCCATTTCATAAAGAATAAAAACATATAAGAAATTTACTATCTTCAAAATTAATTTTATAATCTATTATCAATTGTGGTTGGCACTCTATTTCAATTGAGATATACATTAAAATTTGATTGCTTATTTATTTATACATGGTCTTTTTTATGAATATCATATCATTGTTAAGCAACATACATTAGGAAATATCATAATTTATTTTGAAAAACCATTTATTTTGGACATAAATTGTTAAAACAATAGGTCTAAGCATTCATAATTTATGCTAATTTGATATTTTGGCTTCATTATTTTCACACTTGTGAATGTTTCTTACACATGTCTACAATTTTAAATCTATGTTTTTAACTCTACTGTAATTAGATTATCTTGGCATGTATTTTACTATTTGATATTTAAAAATCTTTACTCATTACAGAATGCTCAACCATTTATCTTTCAATTAATTTACATACAGTTATGTAAATGTATCAATTGTTTCCTTAAATCTCACAACAAACAATTAAACCAATATTGTCTTAATTTTACTATTTTTTTTACCAAAAAAAAAAAGTTTTAAAAAAATGGTTCGGGTTCGGGTCGGATTGGATTGACCCGCAAAAAAACACGGGTCGGGTCACGGGTCAACCCGTTTTTGCTTTGGGTCAAAAAAATCGAGTTCTGGTCGGGATTTTCGGGTCGGGTCAGAATTTTGCCATGTCTAACTAAAACTCCAAAATTTTGACAAGCAACCGATTATAAATTTGTTTTTTACTTAAATAATTCATTATTTGCAAGTCCTACATCCGGTATTTTTGAACCGAACCCGGGACTTTTCCCACTTGCAACACGGCGCAATGTTATTGGACATGTTAGAACTATTTTAAAAAATAAAATAGAGAAGGAATGGGATTGGGCTCAAACTCTTCACTTCATCGAACAGGTTCATGGTCCTTTTCTTTTCTAAATCACACAATGGACTCATGGCAACGTTGTCTCATTGTCTCACGAATTGGGCTCATTGCCCATATATTCTCCACGTCATGATTCAACTTATGGCCTGTGCTTCATTTTATGGAATTGGGGTTAAACCTGTATCTTGCTATGTCATCACAAATTGGTATCATGGCCCATATTATTGCCCATCTCATTTGATGGGCTCACGACCCACCTATCTCACATCTCACTGATTGGGCTGGAATCCCATATTTTTTCTCCTCAGGGGATCAAGGCTCAAGGATCACATTGTTTCTTTTGTCTCTTCATGGAAGGCTTCCCAATAAGATTGGTTAATTTTATTTTATTTCAAACATAAGAATCAGGATTAATATATATATATATATATATATATATATATATATTAGCATCTGCTCCTGATAATAGTTCTTTATTATCAGATCAAGACACCAATTAGTTTTTTGGTATAGACGGGAAATGAACCCCAAATCTCTTATTCAACAATCAGAAACTTTACCAATTGAACTAATTGGAACTCACAATCAAGCTTAATATTAAGTTATACTGGTTGCTAACTCATGTGATTAACTCATGCGATGCACAAAAAAAACTTTGCATAATATATAATGCATTAATTAATAAGTTTTAATAAATAAGCATTTATGATTGGGCCCATGGATCAAGTCAAATTTGGCCCAATTACTAACACATGTTTTTCAAACATAAAACTCAGGCTTGACATTAAGTTATATTGAACGTAATATAAATATATATATATATATATATATATATATATATTGTTGAACATGCTCATGCTACTTGATTTTTTTTTTTTTTTTGAGAAACATACTACTTGATTATGTGTGTGTAAAATTTTTTATTCATTTATAAATCTACATTAATGATTAATAATAATTAAATTATTAATATACCAATAATCGCACAGTCCAGTGGCACCCATCCCCTTCCCCTCCCATTTGCCGTGGATTTGATCCTGTCTCTCCCCTTCTAAAATTAGCAACAATAATAAATTTGATATTGTTTTATTTTATTTTATTAAATAAAGTAATTTTTAGTTATGAACTTAAAAAATTAGATTTATTAATCTTGGAAGGTAAGAAATTATATATATGATTTTCACTAGTACATGGATCATATAAATTACCAATAAGTTAAAAACAATAGGTTGATATCTTGAGACTTATTTACAAATTTAGAAAATCAAATCTCAAATCTATATAAAATTATAAATACACATTTCATGTGTGTGTATATATTTAATTGAGTTATATATTTGTAAGTTTATTAATGAACACATTATCATGTTTGAACTTAATTCAAAAGCTTATTTGATTTATTTATTAAATAAATAAATATAAACAAATTTTTTTAGATGAAATTGAGCTATTTGTAAAACAATTAGAAAATCCAATAGTAGGTGGTTTCTTAATCTTCTTAGATAGTGCAGCCATTACTTTGCTCTTGGAGTTACAGATAATTACTCCAATACCAACCTCATCCTGCTCGTTAAGCATCGCACCATCAAAGTTGATCTTCACTAAATTCGATTTAGGAAGACACCACTTCTTGAGGACCTTGCGTCGAGTGCTAGGAGCAAGGGAGTCAATACCGTACAAGAGGCCATTTTAGTTTAGCTAGAGAAACGAAATATTTCGGTACCAGTTAATACCGGTGTACCATTTTGAGATTACCGCTAAATATATATATTCTCTTAAAAATATAAAATGATTTTAAATTCTGACATAATAATTCTTTTAAATATTAATAATTATGGTTGTAGTATAAAATTTTCTTTTATAGAAGAGTTGTAGTTTAATAATAGTACTAAGTACATGTGCTTACTAAATGCAATAATGAAAAAACAAAAGAAATAGAAATCAATGTGCAAAGGTTAAAGTTAGGACATGTGGGTGCTTGGAGATAAGTTTGAAAATTTTGAAAACTTTTGACTCATTTAATGACTTCAATATTCATGTGGGAGTGGGACTTTAGCATACAAAACAAGATATAGCAATTAGGCATTCAAAACTAGAAATACCAAAGAACAGAGAAGTGGAAAAGTAGAAGAAAACAGAGAACAGAGAAGAAAAGGCGAGGAAGAAGAAGCTAAAACAGGTGGGGAGACTGCGATTGACAAAATGGAAGTGGCCAGAGACATGGAAGTGACCGGCGATATGGTGGTGAGTGGCTATGACGACAAAAACTGATGATTTTTGGCTATTTTTTTTTGGTACTCGCCCGGTTTAGATTTACGAGCCGAAAAATCCAATTTTCACCGATAAGGCCAAAACAATCCGGAATGGGCCGATACTCAGAGCGATACGAATCAAAAGGGTTTTGGTACTGATTAGTTCACTGGTACGAAAAAAACCGTCGTACTGGCTAGTACGGTACGGTATTAACTTTCCTGGCTGGGATAGCAACTAATCTATTTTGGGAAGTCTCGAACATAATCTCGAGCGAAACCCGGAATTTTTTCTAGTGGCAGTGAAGACTTTTGAAGTCAGATTTTGTTTCGATGGTACCATCTTGACCACGTTGTAGCTGCAAATAGAGAAACTGATTGTGGTCATTGTTGAATTAGCTTCAAAACCTCAGAGAATACGCCCGAGGTAACTCTGGACCTGTCCACCCAACTGAAGTTCGGAATTTTTTTTTTTCAACTCATTATTTAAGGTTGTTACCAAAGTTAGGAAAATGAGATAGTTTTATAAAAAAAACATTTTTTTGAACAATAACTAATTTTCTAAAAATTATTATCACCGAAACAAATAGAGTTAGATCTGAATCCTTGGAATCTAGAGTAGAATAGATGGGAATTCGAACCAAGAAAAAAAATGTAATCTCTTCCGACAAAAAGAAGATAGTCAATCAATGTAATCAAGATTGATAAGACTGTTATATTTTATTACATTGCATATGATATATTTTACATAATTTTCAGGTAATAAATTATGAACCTAGCTTAGGGGAATGAGTTCATCTCTTAACGATTTAGGTAGAAAATCATGTCTATGATGAATTGAGTACATCCTGCATAGATGCATCGCCATGCCTTGAACTTGAAGAAAGACTACCGTTGCCATCATGTATAACCACATCATCTGATCCTTCTGTGGAATTCCTTGTGTGATTCTGCATGTCATCAATACCAGGTGAAGGTTTAGAAACCTTAGGACTTACTACGGCATGTACCCTTGATTCTTCTCCCTTAAAGGTATGTGAAGAGAGATCTTTCTGGTCAAAATGTTTTGCCATTTTAACTAATTTGGACCAACAAGAGTCGGTAGGATTTTCGTCACTCAAAACAGGTCAATGTGAGTAAAATAACTTAAACACGTAAACCAAGAGTGAGACCGCAGAAGCAATTCCAGCAATGAGGAAGAGGCCCCTAAAACTGTCCACACCAAGACTATGACTATCTGGAGAGATTCTGGTGTTTAGATCTTCATAAGTAAGCTGACTTGAAAAGTACTTATTCTCAATTGCTTGAATTTTCGATCTAGTTTGTGTGACATTCAAGATTGCCCTCGACATGTGAGGGACAAAAGGAGATCCTTGTGGGAATGCCTAAATAACATGTTAAAAAATTATAGCATTTAGGAATAAAAAATAGAGGAGTCCATTTCACAAGAATTACTATATGAATTACATTTTTTTTTTAGTAAACAATAATGCTTATTAAAACACACACGAAAATAGTAATACTAATGTCATGATTGAGGTTAAATATTACAAATTTAAAGGTATATCCAATGTCACATTATTTAAGTTTTAAAATAACGTGACATGGTGTACACTCTTAAATTTAGAAAATAAAAATTTAACAAAGAGAGTGAGAGACTCACAAAGCCAAATCCATCGGTTTGGTAGAGGGGTCCGACTGTAGTATACTTAAAGGGATAATTTGCAAGGAAGATCTTTAAATAAGGGATTTCATCAAAAATAGCTACAACCCCACCATTGAAAGTTCCGTTTGACAATGCTTCATGATACTCTTCAGAGGTCTCATATGGTTTCAACATGGAGTCATGGATATCTAACTGTTCTTTTAGAAGCTCCTTGACAAAGGAATTCTTTTGATATCCAACAAAATAACCATTCTTTTTAATCTCTTTTATGTCAACAAATGTAGGTTGCAATCTCTGTACTGTTAATATTGATGTTAGGCTAGCAGTATAACTTTGAGTTAGGATGAGTACGAAGAAAATCCATATGACTAGCACAAATCTTGACCAATTATTTACCACTTTCTCCCCTGCAAATACCATTGAATTATTATTACTGTGCATGTGCATAATAAATACCCATGTTTTGATTTGAATTGAACCACAAATAGATAGATTAAAATCCCCTTTATGTTTTGAGCGTAACACTTAACCCATTGTGATGTTGTTTTATGCATAAGCCATTAGTTGTGTAACATCTAACCTTCTTAACCCAAAAAAAAAAAAAATAATAATAATAATAATAATAATAATGTAATACAAAATCCCCTTTTGGCATTGTTTTATTGTAAAAATGCATATCTATATGTGGACATGCATTGTCATAGGAGCAACTTACCCTTTATTTTCATGGATGCATAATGGGTAACACATAAAATTATATTATGGGGTTTCATGCTTTATGGAGAAAAAATAATGGTCTTGCATACTTTTCCCTAAAATCTTTCTACAAGATTGAAGAAACTTACTGTGAGCAAAGGCAAGTGTAGAGAAGGAGAACCAGAAAATCAAGCCAAGTTGTTGCTCTGGAGGGCCTCGAAACTCAGTGTTTACACGATGTTCAAGAAACCATATGACCAAACCTGTAAAGATGAACGCTACACCAGTTGTTAGCCATAAATTCAAACTTAGTGGCTTTAAGAAGATCCATAAGCTTTTTCTCTCATCATGCTTTACCGAAACCACCATATGCACACCTGATTCCGTATAAGGCAAAGTGAAATCAACATACGTGGAGCGATTAGCAATAATTGTTACGTCTCCAATAATTGCATCATACTTCTGTATTTTGAGAGAGATGTAATTATCAATTTATGGACTTGGAAATAAATTTAAAGAAATAAGAGATATCACAATTTTACTACATGAATTTTACAAATTGAT
This sequence comes from Quercus robur, assembly GCF_932294415.1. Lineage (NCBI taxonomy): Eukaryota > Viridiplantae > Streptophyta > Magnoliopsida > Fagales > Fagaceae > Quercus > Quercus robur. The sequence goes on from NC_065535.1 coordinate 90,549,818, forward strand.
GTGCCATTAGTATAAAAAAAATATATAAATATATATATATATATATATATCAATATTTATTCATTATATTGATAAAGTTGCACTAATCACATTCTTTGATAAGTTAGTTTATAAGCTTTCATAGTAAATTTTACATTTTTGAACTAATTAAGACACACTTGAAGTCATTAGAAAGAAGAAATACATATATACATACATATATATATATATATATATATATATAGAAAAGGGCGGGGGGGGGGGGGGGAGGGGGGGGGGGGTGTGGGTGGTTGGGGGGAAACCACCTTAGTCTTAATCTCGTAAAGAAGTTGATCGTATGTCCCGTTGCTTTGCCTTTGTTTATTCATATAGGGAATAAACTCATGAGAAAGGGGGAAGGGCAATGCATCTCGTACAGCATTGAACACTTCAATGGAGAATCCTGATACATTAGGCGTATCAACAGTAGAAGGATTCCATTCCACTTTCACGAATTCTTTAAAACCTTTTCTCACTGGAACCCCAATCCTTAACCTTGAAGGAGGTTGGTGTATTGTGTATCCTGGCCAAATCAGTGGTTTAAGTTTGTCCTTTGAGGTCGAGTATGCCTTTTCACTAGTATCCTTTAAATCTTTGAAGAATCCTCTCTGTGGGGTCCAATATCCAATATTTATCTCGGTTTTTCCTATCACATTGAATACTTCAAAGGTTGAAGGCTCCAACTGCCCACTAACCAAACCAAAGCTCCCGCTTAGACCTTCAAATGTAGTATTTACAATTGTATTGCGAAGCCTTGTACCATTTTCAAGAATGTCTAAAGCTGCCAGATCAGCATTACAACTGCTAACATTTGGCTTGAAGAAGCTGGAATGCATGCCAGCCTTCTCCACTGCTATAGCCAATGCCCAAATTGTATCATATGCCCATAATCCAAACAGGTTTAAGCTAGTAGTACTCTTGATCTTTGCCTGGATTAAGGTTAAATTTCGCTTCCATTTTCTTTCAAAATCTTCAAGCTGTTTAGATGGGGTTAAATATGGCCTTATTCCCAAAACACCTTGCATTGAGTCCATGACCTTTGAGCCCATAGGATCTAGCAAAGATGATAAACCATCTGTGACCATCCATGCATACCCTTCACTCATCATTTCTGCATTCTTTGCAAGTGCAAAGAGTTTGGAGCCAAGTGAAGCAGTCATGTGAACAAGAAATATTCTTATGTGATTTGCCTTTAACTTATTAAGCTCTTTAATGATTTCCGTATTATTAGAAGATGGAGGAATGACACTTCTGTAAAGGACCCGAGTGTCTATCACTTGTAAAGCTTCCATTAAATGTGGAATCAAACTATTGCCATACTCTGTGTCTTCGTAAATAAGGACAATTTCCGGCCAACCAAAGGCCTTAACAATGTCTGCTATGGCTTTAACTTGTGCGGAGCCATCTTGGGCTGTGCGTAGGAAAAACTTGTTTTGGGATGGAGAAAGAGAAGGACTTGTGGCTGAAAAGGAAATGATGGGAACCTGAGCTTTACGACCAAGTTCTATCACAAACCTGGCTTGTGCTGACCTTTGAGGTCCTATAATGGCCTGCACTTCTTTCTTCATTAAGTCTTGTGCTGGATTTCATTGTAACAGTAAATTGCTTAGAAATTTGAAATTTTACTGGCAATGTTCAAAACAACTACTATAACAACAACAATACACTGATAATAAACTTTATCAATACATTCTAGAAAATATTAACATGTTGAAACTATACACCAACATATTTTATTAATGTCTATTTTGGTTCATAACGGCCAGGACCAAGGGCTTACTTATTGCACCAAAAGTTATAGCGGATGATAAGGGTATAACTTTATTCCCTAAAAAGATAGCAACTTAACACCACTAGTTTGACTGAGACTTGGCCTAACTTAACCTCCGTCTCTAGTAGGATTTGAGACTTGGCCCACTAGGCCTCTACACAACAATACCACTCCCAACACTTGCATATGTGTAGCAGGGAGCCGAACGCATGACCTACTATGATACCAATTGTCGGACTTACACTGTACCACTCCACCCCAAAACCAATTGATAATGAGAAATATACACCCAAATCTTTTATGGTATTGCCGATAACTTGCTTTTAGAGCAATTGTAGGGAATTGAATTATAGTGCCCCAACAATAACTTATAAAAATAATAAAAGAAAAAAGAATACGAAGAAATAAGAGTTTTAATCAAAGGAAAAAGAACAAAAGAACTTAATTACATAATAAATTTTAAATTGTATATTAATCAAATTCTTTTTGCAGTAATTCATTATACTATACAAAGGAAGGAGATAATTATATAATAAATTGAAAAGTTTATATTAATCAAAATAACAAAATTGACACAAGTTTCACCTGGTATATAGGTGCGGTTTGGATCTGCGTCCACGGCTACGTTTTATGTTTTCACGCGTTTTCAATTATATATATATATATATATATATATATATATATATATTTTTTCAGCTGCACCTTTTGACTAAGTCAGTAGTGAACAGTACACCTGTGCACTATTCATGGGTCCCACAAATTACACTTTTCAGCCACTTTTTCATTAAAAATGGGTCCCACGATACTATTCACACATTTAAAAATTATTTTGCTACAGTGTTTTCAGTTTTCAGTTTTCAGTTTCAACAAAATAAGTTCTATCCAAACAGACCCTATAGTCAACTACTAAAAATGAATTCCACATGTGAAAAACACCTTAATTGATAGGAAAAAATATATGTACAATATCTTAAGTGTTGTTCCTTAAGTTCCCCTCTTAAAATCCTGTTATGTGGCTACTTAACTAAAAACACACGTTTATCTAATAAGAAAAAAGTCATATTGCAAAATTTTAAAAGAAGAACCTAAGGAACAACACCTAAGTACTGTACCTAAGTCTTGCTCTTATAGATAAACATAAAACAATGATTAATATACTATCTTTTAATGAATTTTTACATTTACATATCACTTAGCATTCAAAATTAATGACTTTTTATTTTCCAAATTGGTATAAAATACTGTGTTTATTTCTTTATTTTCCAATTCAAGTCTTAGCTTTGTCATGTGCTCCATTCATAAAGAGGTCACGAAGTTTATCACAATTACAATACTATCCAAAAGTTAGACTCTTTTGGATATATACCACTATCAGTTTCTTTAAAACCTTCTCTCATCTCTCCGTGTGTGTGTTAAAATACTTAGTATTCTAAAATAAAAAAAAAAAAAAAACTTTAGATTATGCCAATAATTTTTTTGTAAAAAGGTCAAGGTGAAGGTGAAGGGACAAAGCTATTTCTAGACTCCTATAAAAAAAATAAAAGAAAAAAAGAAGCTATTTCTAGACTAAGGGAACCCCTAAGATTTTAATTTTTTTTTTTTCATATAGTGTGTATGTGCATAAGATTAAGGTTTTAAATTTGGGAAAAAATTATACTTGCCCCCTCAAATTGAATATTTGCCCCAAAAAAAATAAAATAAAATGGTTATCTAGTTCTTTCCTGTAGTATGTGGTCCTTCCTAGAAAATGGGTAAATTGAATTTTACCCATTTACTTTACAGATTCCTAAGTACTTTTTTGTATCAACTTATTTGTGATCAACTTGTTTAAATTTTTTAAAATAGTCAAATAACTGTTGGTTTTTTTTATTAAAAAAAAAAAAAAAAACAACTGTGTTTGACTCTTTAGTTTTACTGTTAGGATCCAAAGTTTAAAAAAATTAAATCTTTGTGGTTTGGATGTTGTCATGTTTGACTACATCTAAATGATTTGATTCCTTTTTTGTTTGGGTTTTTTTCTTAAAAATATACTCGGAAATACTAGTTAGCTTTTAGTTATAATAAGTATGATTTTGATTTGACTTATAGGTGACGGAAAAACCAGCTACAATATGTGACTTTTCAATTATAAATATTGTTAAAATTAGGCACCGAAACAAAATGTGAAAATGGCTTCTTCTTTTTTTAATGAATCTTAGATTTTGTACATTGAAATTAAAATCGCAACAAAGCATATCTCAAAATTCAAAACTAGATAATTTTTGGGATTTAAAATATATAACATTGAGTTCCATTTTAATATGCTTTGAGTATAAATATATTTGGAAAAAATTGTTTTTCATATTATTTCTTTTACTAAATAGATATTAGTTTACATTTTTTCATATATTAATATAGTTTTGGGTATTTGTATACATCTTGTTATTGAAAGGTGACAAATTTTTTTGTTTCAAAGCTTTGGCCCTCCAAAGAGAAAATCTTGGTTCTGTCCCCGTGAAGATATATATATATATATATATATATATATATATATATATATATATTTATAGGACCTAAACTAAACTTGACAAAAAAAAAATTCAGATATAAAATATTTTATATGTAAAATATTTTCAAATATTTGGTGTGACATATAAAATTTTTTTAACACAAACAACCAATACAAGTGAATCAAGTAGAGTGACCAGGCCGCCAGCTTCAATGACCAAACCATCAACATTAGCCACTAGACCTGCGGTTGGACCAGCGACCACTAGATGGCACCAGGGGGAGAGTCATGGTTAACGGAAAATATTTTCAGGTTTAACCAATTTTTACAATAAAACAAACACGACAAATTGATGAAAATATTTTTCATAAAATATTTTACAATAAAACAAACGAAGCATTAATAACGTGGAGGAGCAAATTTTCTTGGGACTTTATTTGAGAGTGAGATCCATTAGTTAGTATAAGGACTAGGGTTTGTAGCAATTTTTTAAAATTGCTAATGGAAAAGAGAATAATGATTATTTTCATTTAAAATGAATCCATTCCATGATACAATTGAATTTTATAATTTTAGAAGCGTAAAGACTACCACGTAACTTAAGTATGTACACACACTACGCAGCACACTACAGATCCAAAAGATATCTTAACATTGAAATTGACAAGATAAGGACTTTGAAACGAAAAAAGATTTTATTCCTGGAAAATATCCTAATCTGAAAAATCTTCTTACGAGAAGCTTTGTAGGCAACACTATCCTAGTGCATGTAACACTTTTCCTTGCTTTTTAGATGAATTATTGTCAAGATTTTTGGGGGAAAAAAAAGAAGACACATTTCCAGTGGTATTTCATCATGTGGAGCGATATATGCACGACTTATCATCTTTTCATTTGTGTGTGAAAGCTAGCTTGTGCTTATATTACATAATGTGCATATGTGTGAAACAGTTAGTTTTACGTTCGTACCTGCAGATGCTGCAGCAATTACATCATTCCCAGAATCCTTTGTGAGGAGAGAAAGTCTTGTGCTATAGTTATGATTCACAGTATAGAAGTCTGAGAGCGCCATGGACAGGTACCTCTCTGCCACTCTTCCAACCGGGGACTTCAAATCAAGAACTACTCCAACTGGTATCAACTCATTTGCCATCATCAAAGGCTCATAACCGCAAAGGCTGAGACTGAGCAAAAGAAAGGATAGGAATTTAGAAAGGAGGGGCTTCTGGTTTGTCATTGTCATGCTAACCTTTGCTAATTGCTAGCTGGAGTGGACGTCACGTTAATTGTATTAACTTATAGACATATGGCTTAGGTTCCATTGGAATGTTGGGGCTGCTTACATCACGTACACAAATGAGTCCAAAAAGTATAACTTAAGTGAATACGCTAGATCTGTTAAGATAGTGATACATGTCCAAAAGTGGTATAATATTTTTTAAAAAAAATAACTGATTTATTTAAAGAATTGTATAATATTTTCACAATAAATCTTACGCAACTTATTTGTTTGGCACAGCGGGCAATTCCTTGACTACAATTTTTACTTGAAAGTCCATTAAGTAGGTTCAAAGAATCAAAAACCAAAACAACCAGACATATATGTATTTGTTTTACCTTCGTTTTTCCATTTCTGACTTTTCAGTTCGTTTTGATATGACCCTATTTAACTAGTCATTTTCAGAAGAAATACCGACAGACTAATGCCTCGTGTTGCTGAATGTCTTAATGAAGCTTCATATTAGTAATCAATATCACTGTAACTGATTTGGATAGACATGCATGGGCCATGCTCTAGATGAATGCAAGTATAATAAGTTATAATAACTTTGAAACCTACATGGGGTTCTTAATCTATGACTTGAACAAGCTAGGAAGAATCCAATTAATCATATTCTTGACTTTTCTCACTCTTGGATTTCTTAACGGATTGGCCAACCCCATGCTAAAACATCAATTCCCATGAAAGCCAGGCTTGACCAAGGCACAGGCTGAAACCAATGGCTTTCCTTTAGACTAGTATCTCTAGCTAGTCAATTTAACCACCTACTGGCTTACTGCCCAAGAGTCAAGACCTCACCTAGAATTAGAGCATTCCCGTTGCAAACACCTCTTTTGAATGGTCAGGTAGACTTTGTCAAATTCCATTTGTACCAAAACTCCAAAATTTTGCCATAGTTTCAAACGGAATTGTCTCGGCATTACTTCTTGATGAACCAATTAGTTGAACTTGAATGGTTGAACCCCCTCAACAGATATTTTTGATACAATAACCCGTGGCTCTTCCCACATGCAACATGGCGCGATGTTATTGGACAATCTATACCATGTCAGCACTATTTTATAAAATAGGGAAGGAACGGGATCTAGACTAAATTCACAGAAAAGGTCAAATTCCCCTCTAACCATACCGGTTGGGCTTTTTGGGTTGGGCTCAATACTCTTCTCACTTCATCGAACATGTTCATGGCCCTTATCTTTTCTAAATCACACAATGGAGTAGTGGCAACGTTGTTTCATCTCCTCACGGATTGGGCTCATGGGTCTTATTTTCTCCACATCATGATTTAACCTATGGCCTATGCTTCATTTTGTGGAACGGGGTTAAACTTGCATCTTGCTGTGTCATCACAAATTGGTAACACTGCCCACATTATTGCCAATCTCATTTTATGGGCTCACGGCCCACCTTCCTCACAGCTCACGGATTGGGCTGGAAGCCCATATTTTTTCTCCTCAAGGGATCAAGACTCAAGGCTCACATTGTTTCTCTTGTCTCTTCATGGAAGGTTTCCCTATAAAATTGGTCCATTTAGTTTTATTTCCATATAAGACTAGGCTTATCTCAAGTTATATTACGTATTCAGCAAAAAAAAAAAAAAAAATCTCAAGTTATATTATATATATATAGATATATATATATATATATATATATATATATATATATATTGTCGAGCATGCATGCTCATGCGTGCTACTTGATTTACTGTGTCAAAATTTTCTTCTTAAAAAAAAAAAAAAAAAAAAAAGGTCTAAATTTTTTCATTCATTTATAAATCTATATTAATAATTTATAATTAAATTATTGTTTATATACCAATAATTGCACAGCCCAGTGGCACCTTTCCCCTTCTGGCTTTCCCTCCCATTTATGGTGGATTTGATAAAGTTGATATTATATTATTTTAGTGAATTATATATATGATTTTTATTACGAGATGGATCATATAAATTACCAATAAGTTAAAAATAATAATTTGATATCTTGAGACTTATTTACAAATTTAGAAAATCTAATCTCAAATCTATATAAATACACATTTCGTGTGTGTATATATCTAATTAAGCTTTATATTTGTAAATTTATTAATGAACATATTATTATGTTTGAGCATAATTCGACTATTATCAAGCTTAAATCTAGGTTTAAATTTGATTTTTTTTATTAAACAAATAAACATAAACAAGTTTTACTAAAGGAAGTAGATCTATTTGCAAACCATTGGAAAATCCAAGTAAATGGCCTCACCCTCATGAGACATATTGGACCCAATTTTAGCAAAGTTGGATAAAATAAAAATTCAAATCCGAAAAAATAAAAATTGTGAACCAGAAATTAATATAAAACGACGCGGTTTCTATAAAAACAAAAAAAAAAACTATGAAAAGTCTAAAACCCTTCTCTCTCTCTCTCTCTCTCTCTCTCTCTCTCTCTCAAATTTCAAACTTGGCAGCCATGTTGAGGACCAAAGTTCAGAGGATTATGACCCAAACCAATGTAAGCTCATTCCTATACTTTCATTTCTCAGTATTTTTTTTTTCCTATGTGTAAATGCTGAAGTGGTTCATTTATTCTTTTTAGGGCAGATTCTTCTCAAGGAAGACAACATAACTTTGATGATATATTCGTAAGTTTATTGAAACCGCAACCATCTCTCTCTCTCTCTCTCATGATTTCTTCTCTTAACAATTATAGTGGAAAGTGATGATGATTCCAGTAATTGTGTAAATTGGCATCATGTTGCATTTTCAATCAAATGGAGGTCTCTAGCATCTTTGTTCACTGGCTATGTTAGATGCATCATGGACATTTAAGTATGATTTATGAAACTTATAAATGATTTTCTATTCATTGAATAGATACATTGTCACTGTAACTCTCATTCATAGTTTGGTTGGTGTAATATTCGAATGGCACAAGAAAGATTTGATTGAATCGTGAACAGGAAATTAACCCGATGAATCATCAAATTTGGAAGCAATTGATGGGAATATGTACGAAATTCCCAGACCTGTGAGATGCAAAAATAGAGAAAAATATATGCCAAAGAAAAATAATCACACACAAGACAGTATTTACGTGGTTCGGTAATTTGCCTACGTCCACGGAGTTGCAGGGATTTTACTATTCTCAAGGAAAAATACAAAGTGCAACAAGACAGTTTTTTCTCTCTCAAAAACGACATCAAAACCTTAGTTTCCAAAACAACAGTTTTTACATCTTACGCACAGAATTCATAATAGGCTACAAAAACAGACCAAAAAAAATTTCCCAGGTGCAACGGCCCGAGCCGTAGCACTTATGGACAAATCTCAAAAAATCTCCTATTAAAAACAACAACAATATTGTTTCAGGCCGGGTCATAATCCGGATAAAAAACAATTAGGCTCCACAAAGCCCAATAGTAATGACAAGCACCAAAGTACAGAGGATCCTAACCCAAACTCATTGTAAGCTCGTTTCTTTCCTTTCCCATCTTAATGTTGTTTCTATGTTCACTCACTCTCTCTCGTTTTGTTGAAGTATGTGGCAGAGGGTCGGGTAATATATTTTTGCCAGACCACTAGAGTACAACAGTCATCACTGTTTGTTTGTAAAGATAGTAAAGATATCTCATCATGTTCTTAAGACTTGACTATATTCGGAACTGCAATAAACTTTTGTTGAAAAAGGGAAAAAAAAAAACTCTTATTTCAAATAGGCATAAAATTTTGTTGACTTGGGTCCAATCTGCCAATCAACTGAGAGGATGTTCACTTAGAGTGTGATTGGCATTATTTTCAACTTTTAGCTTTTAACTTTTATATTTTTTTAATACATCATTTTTTTTCCACATCTTCTCACTTTTTTTCACTTTTTTCAAAGTATAGGTATATTTTAACATACTTTCACTAAAAAGTTTTCTACAAAAAGTTAAATAAGTTATTCACAAACGAACCCTTAGTGCAACCACATTGTACAAGATATAATTATGATATAATTTAGATATGACTTTATGTAATATTAATTTTGATAACACTAATTAAATAACTTATTATTCTTTAGTTTCAAAATTCTTATATTGTATACCAAATGTCTTCAAATTTTACAAGGAAGGAAATTTTGTGTTTCAATAGAATTTAGTCACAACTTATGTAAATTTATATTACTTTTAGTTAATAGTAACACATTGAGGGTGTGAATTTAAAAATTTTAAGAAGTTTGTAACTTTAATTAAAATTTTCAATATATAGGGTTTATTTTTATTTTTATTTTTTTTTTTTTGAGAAACCATATAGGGTTTAATTTTGAATTACCCTAAATTATAGAGAATTATGCAATTCATCTAAGTCTTTAATAAGGTTAAACAGTTGGTGCAATGAAAATGCAAATGTTTGACATGGAGAAAAGATAATCATTTAGCACAACCATAGTTTATAATAGCATTTTGGTGTGATGCACGAATTAATAAAATTCATATGTAAAGTAAAGATATTCTTCTTTAAAAAACGGTAAAGAAAGATTGAAAATATTAGTGGAATTTTAAAATAAATAAAAAGTTACCCGTAAGTTATTTGACAAAAGCCTATTATGTAACATTGATTTTTTTTTTTTTTTTTTTATCAATCTAAAAATTATGGTAGCTGAATAAAAAAAAATTTAATTTCTTTTAAAATTTTAATGCACAAACATTTCTTAAGGTTTGTAGAAATAGCATTCCACCTCAAACCTTAAGGAAAATTATACTCCCCTTAAGGTTTAAAGAAGTTAACAAATTAGACATTCGTTAATAATAATAGCAAAATATTCCAAATTTTAAAAAGATTCTCTCAACCAAACCCTAATCATAGTTAGTGAATTTGGTTTTTAGTTGAGTATAGTTCTTTGTCACCAAATTGTGTTTAGGCTTTGGTCAAGAGTATAATTTCAAAATTCAGAATATTTTGTTATTGTTATTTATAAAAGAACTAATATATTAATTCCCACAAATCTAAAGGGAGAGAACGTCATTTTTCCTTTTTCTTATGGGAGATTTTTCGATTAATTCCCACAAATCTTAAGGGAGAGGATACCCACAAATATTAAGGGAGAGGATGGTCAACATAAAAGAACAAAGGGAAGTTAGGAATTTTTTTTTTTTTCCAACTCATTTAAGGTTATTATCAAACATAGGAAAATGAGATAGTTTTGTAGAAAACATTTTTATGAAAATGACTCATTTTCTAGAAAATATTATTGCTAAAACAAACAGAGCTAGATCTAAATCCTTGTGGAGGATTCTGAATAGAATCTAGAGTAGAATAGAAGGGAATTCAAACCATGACCAAAAAAAAAAAAATGTAATCTCTTCTTGCAAAAAGAAGATAGTTAATCAATGTAATTGTGATTGATAAGACTGATATATTTTATTATATTGCATATGATATTTTTACATAATTTTTAGGTAATAAATTATGAACCAAGCTTAGGGGAATGAGTTCATCTTAAAGATTTAGGCAGAAAGCCATGTCTATGATGAATTGGGCACATCCTACATAGATGCATCACCATGCCTTGAACTTGAAGAAAGATTTCCGTTGTCATCATGTATAACCACATCATTTGATCCTTCAGTGGAATTCCTCGTGTGATTTTGCATATCATCAATACCAGGTGAAGGTTCAAAAACGTCAGGACTTGCTACAACATGTACCCTTGATTCTTCTCCCTTAAAGGTATATGAAGAGAGATCTTTTAGGTCAAAATGTTTTGCCATTTTAACTAATTTGGACCAACAAGAGTCAGCAGGATTGTCATCGCTCAAAACAGGCCAATATGAGTAAAAGAACTTAAACACATAAACCAAGAGTGAGACCAAAGAAGAGATTCCGGCAATGATGAAGAGGCCCCCAAAGCTATCCACACCAAGACTAGGACTATGTGAAGAGATTGTAGTACTTTGATCTTCACAAGTAGTTTGACTTGAAAAGTACTTCTTCTCATATTCTAGGCTTTTATGTTTATCTTGAGTGACATTCAAGATTGCCCTCAAAATGTAAGGGACCAAAGGAGATCCTCTTCGAAAGGCCTGAAGAAACGTGATATAAAATTATATTATTTAAAAAAAAAAAGATAGAATAATACACCAATAGAGGCCATTACTAAAAAAGTTGTTGCTTGTTGGTCTTATCGCATTCTTATTGCATTCGTAAACTTGAAAGGATAATAGGGGTGTATTTTTTGGGGGTGAGCCAGAGAGAGAGAGAGAGACTCACAAAGCCAAATCCACCAATTTTGTAGATGGGCCCAACCATAGTGTACCTTGAGCAATACTTTGCAAGGTAGAGCTTGATATAGGGGATTTCATTAAAAATAGCTGCAACCCCATCATTGTATGTTCCCCTCAACAGTGCTTCATGATACTCCTCTAGGGTCTCATACGCCTTTAAGTTGGACTCATTAAAACCTAATTGATCTATTAGGAGCTCCTTAACAAAGGACTCCTTTAGATATCCAACATAATAACCCTTCTTTATAATCTCTTTTACATCAACACACATAGGTTGCAATCTTTGTACTGTTAACATTGAGGTTAAGTTTGCTGTATAACTTTGAGTCAAGATGAGTACCACAAAAATCCATACAATCAACACAAATCTTGACCAATTATTTACCACTCTCTCCCCTATTATCATTAAATTATTATTAATATACACATGCATAAAGAATATTCATGTATTTAAATTGGGGAGAGAGAGAGAGAGAGAGAGAGAGAGAGAGAGAGAATTACTTTGAGCAAAAGCAAGTGTTGAGAAGGAGAACCAGAAAATCAAGCCAAGTTGTTGCTTTGGAGGGCCTCTAAAATCATTGTTTACACGGTGTTCAAGAGTCCATATTACCAAACTTGTAAAGATGAATGCTACACCAGTTGTTAACCATAGATTAATGCTTAGTGGCTTTAAGAAAATCCACAAGTTTTTGCTCTCATCATCTTTCTCCAAAACCAACATCAACACACCCGATTCCATATAAGGTAAAGTGAAATCAACATACAGCGAGCGCCTAGCTACAATTGTTATGTCTCCAACAACTGCATCGTACTTTGCATTTAGAGAAAGAGAGAGTTATCTATTATCTACTTTGAAAAATGTTAAATGAAGTAATTAATTAACACGCACTTAAAATGAATAAAAACCAACTATCCAACTTTAAGTGTTCTCCTTTAGACTTCACTTATCATAGCTTACTACATGTTTTTATTTATTTTTTCTTTATAAAGTAAAAAAAGTTTAAAATAGAAAAATAAAATAACAGTTAGTAGGATAGCAGATTTTTATTCATCTAGTCATTAGCCAAAAAAAACCCACCAGAGTATTAATTTCCCCAAGAAGTTGATCGTATGTCCCGTTACTTTGCCTCGTTTCATTCGCGTAAGGAATATACTCGTAAGTAAGGTGGAAGGGTAATGCGCGAAGCACATCCTCAAACACATCAATGGAGAACCCAGATACGATAACAGAATCCCATTCCACTTTCACGAAATCTAAAAAACCTTCTTTCAGTACTGGAACCCCAATCCTTGACTTTGTCGGCTGCTCTGGTGTGTCTCCTGGCCAAATAGGGTGTTTTAGTTTGTCCTTTGAAATTTGATTTTTTGAGAGATTTTCATTTAAAGTTAAGTTTGTCTCTCGGGTCCAATGTCCAATAATCCTCTCTGTTCTTCCTATCACATTGAATGGTTCAAAGGCTGAAGGCTCCAACTGCCCCTTAACCAAATCAAAATTTCCGCTTAGGACTTGAAATTTCGTAGTTAGAATTGTGTTGCGAAGCCTTGAACCCATTTCAAAAATTCCTAGAGCTGCAAGATCGACATTATTGTTGCTAGCATTTTGCTTCAAGAAGCTAGAATGCACTATGCAGCCAGCCTTCTCCACTGCAATAGCCAATGCCCAAACTGTATCATATGCCCATAATCCAAAGAAGTTTAAGCTAGTAGTACTCTTGCTCTTTATTTTGATTGAGGTTAAGTTTCTCTTCCATTTTCTTTCAAAATCTTTTAGATGTATAGACGGCGGTATGTATGGCCTTATTCCCAATACCCCTTGCATTGAGTCCATAACCTTTGAGCCCATAGGATCTAGCAAAGATGATAAACCTGTTGTGAGGATCCATGCATACCCTTCGCTCATCATATCTGCCTCTTTTGCACGTACAAAGAGCTTTGAGCCAAGTGAAGCAGTCATGTGCACAAGAAATATTCTTGCATGATTTTCCTTTAACTTGTTAAGCTCTTTGATGATTTCGGTATTATTAGACGATGGATGAATGACACTTCTGTAAGGCACCCTAGTGTCAATCTCTTGTAAAGCATCCAACAAATATGGAATTAAACCATTGCCATAATCTGTGTCTTCATAAATAAGGACAATTTCCCGCCAACCAAAAGTATCAACAATGTTTGCTATGGCTTTAACCTGTACGCAGTCGTCTTGAGTTGTTCGTATGAAGAACTGGTTTTGGGATGGAGAAAGAGAAGGACTTGTGGCTGAAAAGGAAATGATGGGAACCTGAGTTTTGCGTCCAAGTTCTATCACAAACTTAGCTTGTGCTGACCATTGAGGTCCTATAATGGCCTGCACTTCTTCATTCTTCATTAAATCCAGTGCTGGATTTCATTGCAACAGTAAATTACTTAGAAATTTGAAATTTTACTGGCAATGTTCAAAACAACTCCTATTAACAACAACACTTCTATTAACAACAACAGTACACTGATAATAAACTTTATCAGTACATTCTGGAAAATATTAACATGTTGAAACTATACACTAGCATATTTTATCAATGTTTAATTTGGTCCATGACTGTTAGGACCAAGGGCTTGCCTATCACACCAAAAGCTATAGCTGATGGTAAGAATGGCAGCCCAGCACCAATAAGTTGACTGGAACTTGGCCCAACTTGACCTCTGTCTCTAGTAGGATGTTAGACTTGGCCCATTAGGCCTCTGCCTAATAATCCCACTCCCAACACTTGCACATGTGCAACAGGGAGCCGAACTTGTGACCTACTATGATACCAAATGTCTGACCTAAGTTATGTTACTCTATCTCAAAATCAATTGGTAATGTGGAAAATATACTCAAAATCTTTTATGGCATTTGACATAGTGCCCTGTTGGCCTGTTTTTAGAGCAAATGTAGGGAGTTGAATTATAATGCCCCAACAATAACTTATAAAAATAATAAGAGAAAAACGAATATGTAGAAACGAGAGTTTTAACAAAAGGAAAAACAACAAAAGAACTTAATTACATAATAAATTTAAAATTTTATATTAATCAAATTCTTTTTGCAGTAATTCATTATACTATATAAAGTAAGGAGATAATTACATAATAAATTGAAAAGATTATATTAATCAAAATAACAAAATTGACATAAGTTTCACTTGGTATATAGTCAACTACTAAAAATGATACACATGTGAAAAAGCCCTTAATATATATATGACAAAACTTATGTATAGTACCTTAGGTGCTATTCCTTAGGTTTTCTTCTTAAAATTCTGTCATGTGGCTGCTTAACTAAAAAATACACTTTTATCTAATGAGAAAAAATCACATGGAAAAAATTTTGAGAAGTGAATCTAAGGAATAACACCTAAGTACTATACTTGAGTATTGTGAAAAATTGTAAAATAATCTATTTACATAAAGTCAAAGAGTAGAGAAGAGAAAATATGATACAAGAAATTTATGTAGTTCGACACTATGTTTACAACCATGAGAGGTGACAGAATAAAGTTTCATTATAATTTTGAAGATTACAACAATAGCTTAAAGACACTCTCACAAATCCAAATCCCAAATACACTTTTAATTTTCTAACAAATAAATAGAAATCACTCTATTATATTTAGACAAAAGTTACAAAACACTCTAACTTCCTATCTTTGGTGTGCACGCACAGAAGGAGCTCTTTGCTATCGCTATCTCAGTAGAAGCTCTCTTGCATCTTCTCTCAAAAACACCATCTATTTATAGTTAGATGTTCAGCCGAAATGTCAATAGTTTCAGCACATGGAACTTAATAATTCAAAGAGGATAGTAAGCATTTATTGCCAATGAGTGATCCATTTCCGCTACAAAAGATGAAAACAAACTTTCGATTTCATGTCAGAATGTTGTTCTTGCTTTTTTGACAATTCATGCAAGACAGGAACATCATTTAATGTTGGCTTGTAATATCAAGCCTCCGAAACTAACTGTGAGTTTGGATTCACATCCACGGTCACGTTTTATATTATAGCACATTTTTAGCTTTTTTTTTTTTTTTCCTGGACGCACGTTTGGCACTGTTAATTATCCATGAACAGTGATTTTAGGCTTATGAACAGTAAAAAAACAGAGTAAACAGTAACTTTTTACACATTAAAAAATTATTTTGCTACAGTATTTTCAGTTTTCAATTTCAGCAAAAATAAGTTGTATCCAAACAGACCCTAAAATTCAACCCATTCTGACACTAAGTCATAGATAAACATAAAACAATGATAAATTTACTATCTTTTAATGAATTTTTACATTTAAATGTCACTTAGTATTTATTTTCCAAATTCGTATAAAATACTGTTCCTTTTTTTCTTTATTTTCCAATTCAAGTCTTAACTTTGCAATGCGCTCCATTCATAAAGAGGTTATCACAGCTACAAAACTAATACTTTACAATATGCCAATAGTTTATTGTAAAAAGGTGAAGGTGAAGGGACAAAACTAGCTATTTCTAGACTCCTTTTCCAAAAAAAG
The DNA here is from genome assembly GCF_932294415.1 of Quercus robur. NCBI lineage: Eukaryota > Viridiplantae > Streptophyta > Magnoliopsida > Fagales > Fagaceae > Quercus > Quercus robur. The sequence continues at coordinate 90,566,142 of NC_065535.1, forward strand.
AAAAGAAAAAAAAGAAGCTATTTCTAGACTAAGGGAACCCCTAAGATTTTTTATTTTATATAAATAAATAAAAAAATAGTGTGTATGTGCATAAGATTAAGCTTTTAAATTTGGGGAAAAATTATACTTGGCCCCCTCAAATTGAATATTTCCCCACAAAAAAAAAAAAATGGTTATCCAGTTCATTCTTGTAGTATGTGGTCCTTCCTAGAACAAACATCCCATTTACTTATTTGTCAACTTATTTAATTTTTTTTAAATATTCAAACAATTTTTGGTTTTTTTTTTTTTTTAAATAGTTGTGTTTGACTCTTTAGTTTTTCCTGTTAGGATCCAAAGTTTAAAAAATTAAATCTTTGGGGTTTGGATGTTGTCATGTTTGACTACATCTAAATGATTTGATTCCATTTTTGTTTGGGTTTTTTTCTTAAAAATATACTCGGAAACACTAGTTAGTTTTTAGTTATAATATGTGACTTTTCCAATCATAAATGTTGTCAAAATTAGGCGTTGCAACAAAATGTGAAAATGGAATTTTTTAATGAACTCTTAGATTTTGTACATTGAGATTAAAATCGCAACAAAGCTTATCTCAAAATTCAAACTAGATAATTTTGGGGATTTAAAATAACATTGAGTTCCATTTTAATATGTTATTGAGTTTAAATATATTAGGAAACAATTATTTTTCATATTTTTTTCTTTTACCAATTGAATAGATATTAGTTGTATTTGTGTTAGAACCCATTTCTCTCTCCCTTATGTGTGTGTTTGTTTGTTTCTAAATAAATAAAGGTAACTGTCCCACATTGTTTAAAAGAGTGTGTTGTGTATAGTATAACTTGCCCTACCTTTTCTTAAAAATTACCATGACTTTTAAGTGGAGTTGTGATATGTCTTTATGTTAATTGTTAAAACTCATTTCCCTCTCCCTTGTATATATGTTTTTTTCTTCCAAAAAAAAAGGTAATTGTCCCACATTATTTAAGAGAATGTGTTGTGTGTAGTATAATTTGCCCTACCCTCTCTTAAAAGTTACCATAACTTTTGAATGGAGTTCTGGTGTGTACTGTCTTTGTCTTTGAACTCTTTTCCTTCTCCCTTGTGTGTGTGTGTTTGTTTCTAAAAAAAAAAAAAAAGAATAGATATTAGTTTACATTTTTCATATATTAATACAGTTTTGAGTATTTGTATATATCTTGTTATTAAAAGGTGATTTTTTTTGTTTTTGTTTTTTCGTTTCAAGCTTTGGCCCTCCAAAGAGAAAATCTTGGTTCTGTCCTTGTGAAGATGTATATTTATAGGACCTAAACTGAACTTGACTATAAATGTTCAAAAATTTGTATGTTATAATTCGTTTGTTTCACTATAAAATATTTTCTATGTAAAATATTCTCAGTTAAATATTTTCAAGTATTTGGTGGCACATATAAAAATTTTTTATACACAAACCACCAAAACCGGTAGCTTAGGTACAGTGATCAAGCCACCAGCTTCAACGAACAAACCGTCAACACCAGCCATTAGACCAACGGCTAGACCAGCGACCACTAGATGGGGTGGGGGGCGGGGGGGGGGGGGTTTAGTAATAAAATATTTTACCAAAAAACAAATGGAGCATTAGTATCATGGAGGAGCAAATTTTCTTGGTGCTTTATTTGAGAGTGAGATACATTTGTTTAATTTTGTTACTATAAGGACAAGAGTTTGCAGTCATTTTCTAAAGTTGCTAATGGAAAAGAAAATAATGATAGTTATTTTCACTTAAAATGAATCCATTCCATGATACATTTAAATTTTATAATTTTAAAAGCGTAAAGACTACCAAGTAACATAAGTATGTACTATGTACACACACTACACAATAGTACACTATAGATCCAAAAGATAGAATCTTAACACTAAAATTGACAAGATAAGGATTTTGAAACGAAAAAAGATTTTATTCCTGGAAAATATCCTTATCATAAAAATCTTCTTATGAGAACCTTTGTAGGCCACACTATCCTAGTGTATTGCAACACTTTTCCTTGCTTTTTAGATGAATTATTGTCAAGATTTTTGGGGGGGAAAAAAACACATTTCCAATGGTATTTCATCACGTGGAGCGATATATACACAACTTATCATGTTTTCATTTGTGTGTGAGAGCTAGCTTGTGCTTATATTATATAATGTGCATATATATATGAAACATTAAGTTTTACGTCCGTACCTGTAGATGCTGCAGCAATTACATCATTCCCAGAATCCTTTGTGAGGATAGAAAGTCTTGTGCTATAGTTATGATTCACAGCATAGAAGTCTGAGAGCGCCATGGACATGTACCTCTCTACCACTCTTCCAACTGGGGACTTCAAATCAAGAACTACTCCAACTGGTATCAACTCATTTGCCATCACCAAAGGCTCATAACCACAAAGGTTGAGGAATTTAGAAAGTAGGGGCTTCTGGTTTGTCATTGTCATGGACATTATCAAGCTAACCTTTGCTAATTGCTAGATGGAGAGGACTACGCATTAACTATATTAACTTATACACATATGGCTTACATTCCATGTGGAATTTTGGGGCAGCTTACATCACACAAATGGGCCCAAAGTACTATATGTTTGGAAACAGCATCATTCCCATAAATGTTTGATATTGACTTTGGTTATTAGGCTCAAAACGAGGAAAATACTTTGTTCCATATGCTAAAACCATAACTTATTCACTTGATAAGTCGTAAATTATGGAGTTATGGACCTACATAGACCCACTACTTTACTTTACTATTCACAACTTATCACGTGAACAAGTTGTGACAAAAGTTGTATTCTTAGCATTTTTCAATTTCATAACAATACTATGAGCTCTTACCATATTGTGAGTGGGCCCCACACTAGGCTCCAACCATAGGGCTCACTCTTATGTGATAGCTCGAAGCATTGTAACTACCTATGAATTAACCATTGTAATGGACATTGTCAAGCTAACCTTTGCTAATTGCTAGATGGAGAGGACTACACGTTAATTGTATTAACTTATAAACATATGGCTTACTTTCCATGTGGAATTTTGGAGCAGCTTACATATGTGCTTGGATCCAGAGGAACTTGCGTCTGCGTTTTTAGCGATTTTTTTTTTTTTTTTTGCACGTGTTTCAGCTTTAGGGGACAAAGTGACAGTTCACACACTATTCATGCACTGTTTACGTATTGTTCATGCATTGTTCATGAGACCCACAACCACTTTATTCAGAAAAAAAAAATTTTAAATGGGCCCAAAGTACTATATGTTTGGAAACAACATCATTCCCATAAATGTTTGATATTGACTTTGGTTATTAGGCTCAAAACGAGGAAAATACTTTGTTCCATATGCTAAAACCATAACTTATTCACTTGATAAGTCGTAAATTATGGAGTTGTGGACCTACATAAACCCACTGCTTTACTTTACTATTCACAACTTATCACGTGAACAAGTTGTGACAAAAGTTGTATTCTTAGCATTTTTCAATTTCATAACAATACTATGAGCTCTTACCATATTGTGAGTGGGCCCCACACTAGGCTCCAACCATAGGGCTCACTCTTATGTGATAGCTCGAAGCATTGTAACTACCTATGAATTAACCATTGTAATGGACATTGTCAAGCTAACCTTTGCTAATTGCTAGATGGAGAGGACTACACGTTAATTGTATTAACTTATAAACATATGGCTTACTTTCCATGTGGAATTTTGGAGCAGCTTACATATGTGTTTGGATCCAGAGGAACTCGCGTCTGCGTTTTTAGAGATTTTTTTTTTTTTTGGCACGTGTTTCAGCTTTAGGGGACAAAGTGACTGTTCACACACTGTTCATGCACTGTTCACGTAGTGTTCATGCACTGTTCACGTACTGTTCATGCATTGTTCATAGGACCCACAACCACTTTATTCAGAAAAAAAATTTTAAAATAGGTCCCACAACTCTATTCACTTATTTAAAAATTATTTTACTATAATGTTTTTAGTTTTCAACAAATAAGTTGTATTCAAACGGACCATACATCACACAAATGGGCCCAATAAGTACTATATGTTTGGAAACAGCGTCATTGCCATAAATGTTGATATTGACTTTGGTTATTAGACTCAAAATGAGGAAAATAGTTAGATAATTTCATTGGAGTAATGCTAAGACCACAACTTGTTCAGATGGTAAGTCGCAAGTCGTGGAGTTGTAGACCTACTTAAACTCACTACTTTTACTTTACAATTCATAACTTGCCACGTAAACAAGTTGTGGCAAAAGTTGTATTCCTAGCATTTTCCAATTCCATAGCAGTACTCTGAGCTCTTACCATATTGTGGGTCGGCCCCGCACATGGGTCCAGGCTCACTCTTATGTGATATCTCGAAGTGTTGCAAATACCTATGACAAAATTTTGAGAAGCGAACTTAAGCAACAATACCTAAGTATTGTAAAAAATTGTATAATAATCTATTTACATAAAGTTAAAGAGTAGAAAAGAGAAAATATGACATAAGGAATTTACATGGTTCAGCACTATGTCTACATCCATGGGAGGCAACAGAATAAAGTTTCATTATAATTTTGGAGATTACAACAATAGTTTAAAGACACTCTCACAAATCCAAACCCCAAATGCACCTTTGGTTCTCTCACAAATAAATAGAGAACACCAACTGTATTTAGACAAAAGTTACAAGACACTCTAGCTTCCTATCTCTTGTACACACGCACAGAAGAATCTCTTTGCTGTCTCTATCTCAATAGAAGCTCTCTTGCATATTCTTTCAAAAACACCATCTATTTATAGCTAGATGTTCGGCCGAAATGTAAATAGTTTCAGCACATGAAACTTAATAATTCGAAGAAGATGGTAAGCATTTATTGCCGATGAGTGATCCATTTCGGCTACAAAAGATGGAAGCAAACTTTGGATTTCATGTCAGAATGTTGCTCTTGCTTTTTGACAATTCATGGAAGACAGCAACATTATTTAATGTTGGCTTGTAATATCAAGCCTCCGACACTAAAATTCAAGCCATTCCAACACTAAGTCATAGATAAACATAAAACAATTATTAATATACTATCTTTTAATGAATTTTTATATTTAAATATCACTTAGTATTTAAAATGAGAATAAATTAGGTCTGGAACTGGCGTAAAATCAGTGTTTTACGCTAGCCAATAAGACCATGCCACGTCACTATTTCAGCAAAAGCCAAAAACACCTTACCGCAGACAATAACAGCACTCTTAAATCCCAAATCACAAACGCTGATCAGACCAACATGAATAATCTCCTTTGCAGCTCTGCTTCCTCTTGCCTGAACCTCCACCCCACCACACAACGACACACGCTGCCACACAAGTCACCAGATTCGTTTATGGAGCTTGTAAACGTGTCGGAGCTACCGTGAGCCTGGGATGCACGGACGTGGCTCCCAGGCCGGCGCACCCGCGTCCGACGCGGCGGGACGCGGCAACGCGGGAGGGACGCCGCAGACCGCGCGTCCGTCCCGCGTCGTGCCGCGTCTCGCCACGTGGCAGATCCCGATTCGGGCCGACGCGGCCAAAGTCGGCGCCGACGCGGCCGAAATCAGCGCCGACGCGGCCGAAATCGGGCCGACTCGGTCCGTATCGGCCGTATCGGCCTGTATCGGCCGAAACGGCCGAGTCAGGCCGAAATTCAAAAAAAAAAAAAAAAAAAAAAGGTGCAAACGCACCGTTTGACTTAAGGGGTCTTAACCTAAATACCCAGACCCCTTAAGTCACTCACACTTCATCCAAATTTCAGAATCTCACTCTGTCCCTCATCTCCTTCTCTGTGTGCTACTGTGCTTCACTGTTTCGTCCCTCATCTTTGTGTGCTCCGTCCATAGTGATTGCTGTGTGCACACTGCACTGCTTCAGCCTTTAGGTGTGCTCTCTCTGCTCTTTTCTTGAATTTTTATTCTTTGTTCTTTACTATTTCTCTCTTTCAAATTGCTTAGAAATAAATTTGTGAATCTGAAAATTTATGTGCTTGACTGCTTGCTGTGTTTTTTTGCTTGTTTTTTCAATTCTTGTGGGAGTTAAAGGGTTTTGTTAACCTATGATTTGTGATTTGTGGTTTGTGGGAGTTAGGGTTCTGTGTTTTTTTTGCTGTGAACCTGGTTGCTGTGTTTTTTTTACTGTGAACTGGGGTTGATTTATCATTAATTTATTTAGTTAATAGTTATTATTTGTAGGTTATTTGTGGGGAGTTAAAGGGTTTTTTTGGTTTTGTGGTTTTGTGTTTTTTTGCTGTGAAGTTCACAGTGTGAACCTGGCTGCTGTGTTTTGTTGCTGTGAACTTGGTTTGATTTATCATTAATTTGTAGGTTAAATTGAATCTATTCAATTTACAATGGACGAAGTTAATAGCACAGAAAGTTCACAAGACGTGTCAAATGCTAAATCCCCTCTTTGGCAGTATGTGACTAAGGTAGAAAAACCAGCTGGTGCATCTGTGAAATCTGGTGGAAACACATATTTTAAGTGCAACTATTGTGATATAGTTTTTATGGGATCCTATTCTAGGGTTAAGGCTCATTTATTACAAATTTCTGGCAAAGGTATTAGAGCATGCCGTAATGTGTCAAAGAGCCATAGGTTGGAAATGCAGCGAATGCATGATCAAGTTGAGGCTAATAAGTTAGAGCAAGAACAGAGAAGTCATATTCCCTTACCCCCACCTCCCCCAGGCCGTGGGATACCTATTTCCCCATTTCGGAGACAAGAAGGGAGTGATAGTAGTCATAGTACAAATCCGGTTGATGCTAAGAGGAGGAAGGTGACTATGAATACTACTTTGGAGAAAGCATTTCATAATAATGCTAGACATGATTTAGATAGTAGAATTGCTAGGATGTTTTACACCGGTGGGCTTCCGTTTAACTTTGCAAGGAACCCACATTATCGTAGTTCCTATGCATTTGCTGCTACTCATAGCATTCCGGGTTATCTTCCTCTTGGATACAATGCTTTGAGAACAACACTTTTGCAAAAGGAAAGAGCTCATGTTGAAAGACTCTTGAAACCAATTAAGGACTCTTGGCTTGAAAATGGTGTAAGTATAGTTTCTGATGGATGGTCAGATCCACAAATGAGGCCTCTTATTAATATAATGGTTGTATCAGATGGGGGTCCAGTGTTTATAAAGGCAATTGATGGGTCAGGTGAGTTCAAATATAAGCATTACATTGCTGGGGTGTTGAAGGATGCTATAAAAGAGATTGGACATGAAAAAGTTGTCCAAGTCATCACTGATAATGCAAATGTGATGAAGGCTGCTGGAGCTCTTATTGAGGGTGAGTATTCTAAAATATTTTAGACACCTTGTGTTGTCCACACTCTCAATCTAGTTTTGAAGAATATTTGTGCAATAAAAAACACTGAAAAGAATGAAATTACATATGAGGAATGTAGTTGGATTACACGTGTTGCTGATGATGCATCCTTCATACGTGTTTTTATCATGAACCATTCTATGAGGTTGGCAATGTTTAATGAATTTTGTCCATTAAAATTGCTCCAAGTTGCTGATACTAGATTTGCTTCGGTGGTTGTAACGTTGAAAAGGTTGAAATTGATAAAAAGATGCCTTCAAGCCATGGCTATTAGTGACCAATGGGCTTCTTATAGGGAGGATGACGTTGGAAAAGCTCAAAAGGTGAAAGATATGATTCTTAGTGATCTTTGGTGGGATAATATTGATTATATCCTTGAATTCACGGCACCCATTTATGATATGCTACGAATAGCCGACACAGATAAGCCTTGTCTTCATCTTGTGTATGAGATGTGGGATTCCATGATAGAGAATGTGAAAGCAGTGATATATCGGCATGAAGGCTTGGAAGAGGATCAATATAGCTCATTTTGGGTTGTGGTGTATGATATACTCATTGATCGGTGGACTAAAAATTCTACACCACTACATTGCTTGGCTCATTCCTTAAATCCTAAGTAAGTACATTTATTATCTATTTTCCTTAGTTTACCCTTTTAGTAAAACATACGTTTGATCTATATTTGTTTTTTAATCTTTAACTAGGTATTACTCCATTGAATGGATTTCGGAGAATCCAAAACGTATCCCTCCACATCGGAATCATGAAATTTCTATGGAAAGAAGCAAGTGTTTGGAGCGATACTTTGAAGATGAGAATGACTTAACGGTGGTGAAGTATGAGTTTGCTAAATTTTCAAGAGGGAGGTTTCCTTCACCAAGTGCCTTGACGGATAGGTGGACCTTACTACCTTTGGTTTGGTGGCAATACCATGGCTCCGCATTTCCAACTCTTCAAACCCTTGCCCTTAAACTTCTTGGACAACCTTGCTCATCCTCATGTGCTGAGAGAAATTGGAGCACGTACAAATTCATTCATTCCTTAAAAAGAAACAAAATGGCTCCTGCACGCGTTGAGGATTTGGTATATGTGCATTCTAATCTTTGACTCTTGTCAAGGCGCAATGAAGAGTACATACATACCGCAACAAAGATGTGGGATATTGCAGGAGACTCTTGGAATGAGAGCGACATGCATGGAGGAGCTGGAATTCTTGAGAATGCAGCTCTTACACTTGATGAGCCAGAGTTGGAGGCTATAGTTATTGGGAATGTTAACACTAGTGCTACTACTAGTGAAAGTGAAGTTCGAAGTGAAGCCATTGATCTTGAGGATGGTGATATTTGTGTTTGATTGTCTTGTTGATTATCTTTTATTTTGTTTTAGTTTCAAACTTATGAGTTGTATTCTAATTTCCAAACATCATGGAATGTTTTAGTTTCAATCTTGTGGATTATATTTAATTTATGAACATCATGTTTTAGTTGTTATCTACTATTGCTCTTAAATTTGGTATTTGTTTATATAATGTGAAAAAGTAAAAGTATGCTTAGCAATATATTAAACATATATTATAAAAATATTTTTAATAATTTTTTAATCGCCGAGTCCTACCGCACCCGCACCCACCTTTTTCAAAAATTGCCGAGTCCTGCACCCGCACCCGCACCCGCACCCGAGTCCCGAAACGCACCCGTGCTTCATAGCCGTGAGCATGGTTTCACAATTTCAAGGTTTGTTTTTCATGATTTGCCCTTTTTCCCAATTTGGATTTCGAATTATTGATGGTTTGGATATTTTTTGGGACGTTAATAACTTGATTTGTTATGGGTTTTCTGTATTTTGGTATCTTGAGCGGGAGACAAGCGGTGACTACACAACAAAGACAGTGGAATGGATGGAGCTCCAGAAGCGAATGTGGATCTATGAACTGGGTTCTTTCATCTTTGTCACCATTTTTGTTGGTTTTTGCTGGAAACATAACCCCAGTGGACCATAGGTGGAACTAGCATGGTCTTGGTGGGGACAACTTTCGTGGGTTGTGTAGAGATTTGCGTCCTTGTCCAGTGAGTCTCTTGCATTAATTGGAGTGGGAAAGGTAAGGCATGGGCTCGACTCAATGCTAACCGGCCTTGCCCTTTGGATGTGGTGTGGGGGCACCTTGATCTGTTACAAACTAAGTTCTCTCTCGAGTCTTAGAAATGGTATAATTTTTTTTTTTTACCTTGATATCGTGAAACCATGCTCACGGCGGCTTCGGACACTGGTTTTAAAAGAACTGAAGATGTGAATAAACAAGAAGGAAAGTACTTCAAAAAGCAAAGACACATTGGCAGATTTGATTTTTACATGATTGGAATTTTTTTTTAAAAAAAGTTTGCAAAGAAATACCGGTTTTATTGAAATAATGACGTGGTGGGGTTTCATTGGTTGGCGTAAAACACTGGTTTTACGCCAGTTCGGTACACAATTTATTCTCATTCAAAATTAATGACTTTTTATTTTCCAAATTCGTATAAAATACTGTTCGTTTTTTTCTTTATTTTCCGATTCAAGTCTTAGCTTTGCAATGCACTTCATTCATAAAGAGGTTACCACAACTACAAAACTAATGCTTTACAATATGCCAATAATTTATTGTAAAAAGGTGAAGGTGAAGGGACAAAACTATTTCTAGACTCCTTTTCCAAAAAGAAAAAAACTATTTCTAGACTAAGGGAACCCCTAAGATTTTTTATTATATATATATATATATATATATATATATATATAAATAGTGTGTATGTGCATAAGATTAAGATTTTAAATTTGGGATTATACTTGGCCCTCTCAAATTGAATATTTCCCCCAAAAAAAAAAAATAAAATGGTTATCTAGTTCATTCCTGTAGTATGTGGTCCTTCCTAAAACAAACATCCCATTTACTTAACATATTCCTAATTTTTTTTTTATCAACTTATTTTTCAACTTATTTAATTTTTTAAAATATTCAAATAATTGTTGGTTTTGTTAAAAAACAATTGTGTTTGACTTTTTAGTTTTTCCTGTTAGGATCTAAAGTTTAAAATATTAAATCTTTGGGGTTTGGATGTTGTCATGTTTGACTACATCTAAATGATTTGATTCCTTTTTTTTTTTTTTCCTTAAAAATATACTCAGAAACACTAGTTAGTTTTTAGTTATAATAAGTAACTTTTCCAATCATAAATGTTGTCAAAATTAGGCGCTGCAACAAAATGTGAAAATGGCATTTTTTAATGAACTCTTAGATTTTGTACATTGAAATTAAAATCACAACAAAGCTTATCTCAAAATCAAAACTAGATAATTTTTGGGATTTAAAATAACAATGACTTCCATTTTAATGTGTTATTGAGTTTAAATATATTAGAAAAAAATTATTTTTCATATTTTTTCTTTTACCGATCGAATAGATATTAGTTGTCTTTGTGTTCGAACCCATTTCTCTTTCCCTTATGTTTGTGTTTATTTCTAAAAAAAGAAAAAGAAAAAAAAGGTAGTTGTCCAACATTGCTTAAGAGAATGTGTTGTGTGTAGTATAACTTATCATACCCTCCCTTAAAAGTTATCATGACTTTTGAGTAGAGTTATGGTGTGCCTTTGTGTTAATTGTTAAAACTCATTTTCCTTTCTCTTGTATGTATGTTTGTTTCATAAAAAAATTACCTATGAATTAACCATTGCCTTTGAATACGGTGCTACATGTATATCAGTTTCATTGCCATAAATGTTTGATAATGACTTTGTTCTGTAGGCTCAATGAGACTATTCAAAATAGGTGAAACTACACTTTTGGTCCCTATATTTTAGGCCAATTTTCGTTTTGGTCTCTATATTTTTGGAACGCCTATGTTGGTCCTTGAAAATAAAAAATTGTTATCATTTTGGTCCATAGCATCATCTCACTGATGGAAATTGCATACGTAATAGACGAAGTGTACCATTTACATGTTAGATTCTGACGTGACTAATAAAATAATACTAATAAATGCCACATCAGATCCACGTCAACCTTTAACTTAAAATTTTAATTTATCAATTTTAACAGAAGGAAAAAGCATAATTAAAAAAAAAATGATGGAATTTAGATCTAGTTCATCTTGATTAAGAACATCAAGACCGAAACCTAGAACCACTCCTACTCCTCTCTCTCTCTCTATCTATTGGTGTGTGTGTGTGTGTGTGTGTGTGTGTTTGTATTTGTATTTGTATTTGTATTTGTTTCTTTTTCTTCTTTCTTCTTCTTAGTTCTCTCTCTATTTTCTCTGCCGTCCCCCATTTTTAATTTTATTAAAATAATCATTTTTCATCAAATTTTTTTTTTTCATTTTTCCTTCTATTCTACATTGCAAATTACCTTTTTCTATTTAACTATTTTTCACTCTCACAAAACACCAAGCACCTCAGGTCTCTTTCCTTTCAACCTAAGAGTTTGTCTCTTCTTGGGTCTTAGTTCTTGTCATCTAAATCTCTTGAGGAAATCCACCCACCCAATCAACCCATCAACGGCAACCCAAAGAAATCCACCTGCCCAATCAACCCATTAACAAAAATCCGAAGAAATCTCTCTCTCTCTCTCTCTCTCTCTCTCTCTCTCTCTCTCTCTCTCTCTCTCTCTCTCTCTCTCTCTCTCTCTCTCTCTCTCTCTCTCTCTCTCTCTCTCAGAGCTTCATGTTGTTAGTCTCTCTCATCTGGATTCATACATTCCACCAATCGTGTTTGGGTCTCGAAGACCAGTGTGCTATCGTGTGGCCGACCAAGTATGGGTTTGGGTTTGACTTTTGGATTTGGGTTGATGGGTTTGATTTGGGTTTTCAATTGATGGGTCGATTAGGTTTTGTGATCGGATTATTAGGTATTATAATGGGTTGTAATGGTGGTGGTGGTGGTGGTTGTTTGACTTGGTTGGTGTTGGGTTTCTAACTTGCTGCGGTGGTCGAATGGTGGTGGTTGAATTCATTTGTGAGACACAAAGAAGAGAGAGAGAACAAAAGTAGGAAAGTGAGATGAAATATTATAAATGAATATAAAAATAAAGAAATTAATAAAATATTCATATACACAGCAATAGTAATCGTGTAAATATAGTTACTGTAGCAATTTTCTATTACACAATTATAGTTGAACTGATGTGGGAGATTTTGGGGACTTGAATGTGTAAAATTGTACCCTTTGCTATTTTGCAAAGACTAGTTTGAGTCCTCTTAATTGAAAAATTATATAGCATTTGAAAACATTATCAACTCATAGTGAGAACATTAAATTACCCACACACAAAAAAGAAAAGAAAAAAAAAAGAAAGAAAAAAAAGTTAAAGTCCAAACTACAGCCCTTAAATTTGGGGATTTTAGGATTTTACGCTTTGAAATTTTAGAATATCGATTTTATTCTCCAAAATTAAATTTTGTTTTTACAAAAGCTTCTCCATCCATATTTTCTATTAAGTGTCACATAAACTTATCACACGTATTTAATTCATTAAATAAAATGATGTCATGTGTCATAATGAAAATGACTTGACTTATTTTATTAGACAAACTAAACACGCATAGTAAGTTTATGTGGCACCTAATGGAAAATATGGACAGAGGGACTGCTAATGCAAACTAAATATAAATTCAAGATATAAAAAATTCAGTTTTTAAAACTTAAGAGTATAAAATTCAAAGACCCCTAAATTTGGTGTAGTTTGCTCTTTGGCAAAAAAAAAAAAAAAAATATATATATATATATATATAGTGATAACATGTTTTGAAGTTATAATATTAATACCTATCTCACATTAAATGCATTGAAGTTTTGACATTTGTTTGGTAACCAAATTAATAATAAAAATAAAAAAATTATTTTTGAGAAGTAATAAAAAAAAAGTTTTTAATGGTAATTAAGAAATAACAAAAGAAGGAAATAAAGAAGCTTGTATTTTCATTTTTTCTTCCAATGTTATTGATTTCATTGTTGTTGATTGCAAGAATGGGATTGAACGCATTCCTTTGGTTAAAATCTAACACTAAGAGCATTCAAATTAGTGGAGTTAAAAATTTTAGCATTTAACGCCTCAAAAAGTTATTTTATCTATTTTAACACACAATTTCACAACATATCCTGCATCAATGCTCTTATATTTCCTATAAACCAAATACTATTCATTTTTTTATTAATTTCTTTCTCACTTCCTCTCTCTTCATCTCTACCACGAAACCCAATAAGTGATACAATAATAACCTTTTTTTATTTATTTATGTCTCTCTTGCTACAGTGAACTGCTAGTCTTGACAGTAAATTGTAGAAAGAAGGCAAAAAAAATTGTCTTTGGCTCCACCAATGTTAGGCACTAATTGGAGGTTGAGGTGGTAAAATAGCTAAAAGGCTATTTTACCACCACCAATTGTGATGCTCTTATAGCCTTATAAGAAGGTAAATAAGTGCGTTGATGTACTTGCTAGACTTGGAGCTTTGCTTTCTCGGGATTTTGTTGTTGGGAAAAGTTAATAGATGCCTAGGTTATTGGTTTATATAGAAAATATTTTTAAAAACCTTTTTTTTTTTTTATGGGAAAAGAAAAAGATATCTGATTTCTTTTAGAGAAGTAGTCCACAAAATTTTCACAACAAATTCTACGTGACAGGTTGTTATGGGTTTTTAATCTGAATTCACTGCTAAAATGACTTTTTTGTCCACTAATAACAACAAGAAACAACTTGCTACTAAGAATTTGTTGTGAAAGAATTGTGAAAATGTTGTGAACATAGTATTTTTTTAACAAAATTTTATATTTTCCATAAAAGTTGGTATCAAAATTTTCCTAAACTTTCATTAATTTGTTGCTTATGTGTATCCTCCTTTGGAGCTTTCTTTGTTGCTTAGCTGAGATTTTGCTGTCGCTTTGTATAATCGTTCTGTAAACTCTGTTGTTGCTGGTTTGGCAGCTTAGCTGTTGAATGAAAAGCCTTGTTTACCAAAAAAGAATTATTATTATTATAATAATAATAATAATAATAATTATTATTATTATTATTATCTTTTACACCTTTATATATGTTGGAATTGGTTTGGTATTAGTATATATGCAACTTATTTGTTTACAACGGCAGGCAATTCCTTGACTTGAAATTTTGCTTGCAAGTCCAATAAGCAGGTTCGAAAGCCAAAACAACCAGACATTGTATTTGTAGTAACCTTCATTTTTCCAATTCTGACTTTTCAGTTCGTTTTGATATAATCCTATTTAACTAGTCATTTCAGAAGAAATACCCACAAACTAATTGATGCCTCGTGTTTCTGAATGTCGGAATGAAGCTTCATATTATTAATCAACAATGACTCTAATACTGATTTGGATGGACATGCATGTGCCATGTTTTAGATGAATACAATTAAGTAGGTATAAACATTTTCGGCTATGAAAGTCTAATAACTTTGAAACCTGGGGTTCTTAATCTTCTCACACGGTAAGGACTTGAACAAGCTAGGAAGAATCCAATCATATTCTTGACTTTTCTCACTCTTGGATTTCTTCACGGAAAGGCCAACCCCACGTTCAAACATCAATTCCCATGAAAGCCAGGCTTGACCAAGGCACAGGCTTAAACCAATGGCTTTCCTTTAGATATAGTAGTATGCCCAGCCAAACCAAACCACCTACTGGCTACTGCCCAAGAGTCAAGAGTCAAGACCCCACCTAGAATTAGAGCATTCTCATTGCAAACACCTCTACTTTTACTGGCTATTGCATTCTCACAGTCATTGGCAACGGATATTGCATTCTCATTGGCAACCACCTACTGGCTATTGCATTCTCATTGGCAACGGATATGAGCTAGTTTTTTACTTAAATAATTCACTCTACTTTTTTTTTTTTCTCAAATTTATTTTAAATAATACAAATTCAGTTTTTTTTTTTAAATAAGATAGCTTTTAATATTTTATCTCAAATTATAAAAATAAATTACTGAAAATAAGCAATTTTCAAGCATAATTTTCTCCCCAATACTTCTTGACGGCCATTAGTTGAACTTGAAGCCTTTGATGTGAACCCCCTCAACCGATATTTTTGATACAAGAACCCGGGAATTTTCCCACATGCAACATGGTGCGGTGTTATTGAACAATCTATACCATGTCAACACTATTTTATTAGACAGAGAAGGAATGGTATTTGGACTAAAGTCGTAGAAAAGCTCAAATTCTCCTCTAACCATACTGGTTGGGCTTTACCCCAAACTCCTTATGTTTTTTTCTTTTTGGGTTGGGCTCAATACTCTTCACTTCATAGAACAGGTTCATGGCCTTTAACATATCACATAATCGGCTCATGGAAACGTTGTTTCATCACCTCAGGGGTTGGGCTCATGGCTCCTATATTCTCCACATCGTGATTCAAACTTATGGCCTATGCTTCATTTTATGGAATGGGGTTAAACCTGCATCATGCTATGTCATCACAAATTGGTAGTATTATTGCCAATCTCATTTGATGGGCTCACGGTCCACCTTTCTCACACCTCACGGATTGGGCTGGAAGCCCATTTGTTTTTCTCCTCAAGGGATCAAGAGTCAAGACTCAAGGCTCACATTGTTTCTCTTGTCTCTTCATGGAAGGCTTCCCCATAAAATTGGTCTTAGTTTTATTTCGATATAAAAAAAAGACTGGGTTTTTCACATAAGTTATATTACATTTTTTTACAGTATTTTTTTCTCGAACATGCCCATGTTACTTGGCATCATGTTGCCTTTTCAATCAAATGGAGGTCTCTAGCATCTTTGTTTACCAGCTATGTTAGATACATTTTAGACACTTAAGTATGATTTATGTAACTTATAAATGATTTTCTATCCATTGAGTAGATACATTGGCACTGTAACTCTTATACATGGTTTGAGTTGGTGTAATATTCGAATGGCACAAGAAAGATTTGATTGAACCATGAACAGGAAATTAACCCGATGAACCATCGAATTTGGTTGCAATGACAAGCACTAAAGTACAGAGGATGATTACCCAACAGTGGCGGCGCCACGTTGAGGTCAGGGTGTTCCTGGGAACACCCTGACCTGAATTTTTTTTTTTTTTTTTTATATATATATATATATAATAATTAATTTTTTTTTATTTGTTTACCCTTAAAAAAAAAATGAGGAACACCCAAAAATTAAAAAAAAAAAAAAAAAAAAGGCTCAACATCAATCCCAAACAACAGATTACAAACCCAATCTAACGGAAAAAAACAATATAGCAAACCCAACATGGTAGCAAACCCACGGATTGTAAAAACAAAATAATAAAAAACCAAAAACGCAATTAGAAGTTGTCAAAACAAAAAAACACCTCAAATCTCTAAAATTTTTACCTTTCTTTTTCTCATTCTTGCTCTGCTTTTTCCTCTCAACTCATGCTCTCCGCCTCTCTCATTCTCTCTCCACTCCCACTGTCAGGGCCGGCCCTAGACCAAGCTTCCTCCGATCTCATCTTTTTTTTTTTTTTCCGCTGCTGCTGAGTGCTGCATTTGGGTTTTGATTCCTTTCAGTTTTACTGGCTTTCTCTAGACTCTTCTAGTCTTCTTTAGATTTGTTAAAGATAATTTTTCTCTGGGCAGTGGGCTGGACGTTTCACCACGTCTGGGCCTTTTTTTTTCTTTTTGGTTGTTAAGCCTGCGTTTTTTTTTTTTTTTTTTTTGCTTTGTTAAGCCCGGTTTTTTTTTTTTTTTTTTTTTTGGGTGTGTATTATTGGTGCAATTGGATTTGTTTTTTTTTTTTTTTTGTGGGTGCCATCTTGGCAGGCATCCTCTTGGCTGGGCTAGGGCCCTGGGCTTGTACAGTATTGTGTTTATTTTTTATTTTTTTGTTTTAATCTTGTGTTTTTATATATATATTTTAGTTATTGGGAATATAATGAATAAATTTTTATCTATGTAGGTTGAGATTGCTAAAAAAATTTTATTGTTCGGTGAAACTATAATAATACTTTTTATATAAATCAGGTTTTATTTCTCATTTGCTCTATACTTGAAAGTTTTTTTTTTTTTTTTAGTCTTTGTAAATATATTGTTTGATTAAAAATGTTTACTAGAAAATATGCATCTGAATATGAAAAACTTAAAAAAAGAAAAAAAGAAGAAAAACTAATTGAGTCTCAAAAAGGATCAATGGATAAATTTGTTATTAGTAATAAACAAAATATAACACAAAATTTAGATGAAAATATCACAAATGAGCAAAAAATTCACCAAAAATGGATTTTAAATGAAATATATTATAATATAAAAATATTAAATAAGTATTAATTTAATTAATACATAAGTATAAACAATAATTTAATTAACCAATAATTAATTGGGGGAAGCAACTAATAAACAATAATTAATAATTTTATTAACCAATACATTATAAAAGACAAACAAATTAAATTATGTTTGGCTAAACAACAATTAATAATTTTATAATTAATGAAACAATAATATAACAAATTATAGTTTATAAAAGACAAATAAATTAATGAAAAACTAAACAACAATAATTAATAATTTTATTAATATTTCAAATGGACTTATAGTTTATTATTTATTCTTTTGCTAAAATTATAGACAAATATTTGATAAGAAAACCATATACAAAACAATTGTAAACTTTATGTCTTTACGTGTTTTTTAATTGTTGTTGCTGTCAATATACAAAATTTTCTTTTTATTAGATCATGTAATTTATTTTTGTTGAGAAACACCCTGAAAAAAATTTCTGGAGTCGCCACTGTTACCCAAACTCATTGTAAGCTCATTAATTTCTTTACTTTCCCTTCTTAATGTTGTTTCTATGTTCACTCACTCTCTCCCATTTTGTTGAAGTATGCAACAGAAGGTCAGCTATTATATTTTTGCCTGACAACTAGAGTACAACGGTCATCACTGTTTGTTTGTAAAGGTCTCATCATGTTGTTAAGACTTGACTTTATTTGGAACAGCAATAAACTTTTGTTGAAAAAGGAAAAAAAAAATCTTATTTCAAATAACCATAAAATTTCATTGACTCGGGTCCAATCTACCAATTAGCTAGTACGAACAACAAAAACTTTATAGGATAATTATGCAATCCACTTCCAC
The DNA here is from genome assembly GCF_932294415.1 of Quercus robur. Taxonomy (NCBI): domain Eukaryota; kingdom Viridiplantae; phylum Streptophyta; class Magnoliopsida; order Fagales; family Fagaceae; genus Quercus; species Quercus robur. Next base: position 90,584,636 of record NC_065535.1, read on the forward strand.
TTTCTGATTAGAACAACTTGTAGGGGAAAAGAGCTATTACTGAGAGGATGTTTACTTAGTGCAACCACATTGTATAAGATATAATTATGATATAATTTAGATATGACTTTATGTAATTAATATTAATTTTATTGTGAATGTTTTGATAACACTAACTAAATAACTTATTATTCTATAGTTTCAAAATTCTTATATTGCATACCAAATGTCTTCAAATTTTACATGGAAGCAATTTTTTGTGTTTCAATGGAATTTAGTCACATCTTATATAAATTTTAGTTAATAGTAACTCATTGATGGTGTAAATTTAAATAATTTAAGAAGTTCGTAACTTTAATTAAAGTTTTCAATATATAGGGTTTTTTTTTTTTTTTTTTTTTGTGAAACCATATTTAATTTTAATTACCCTAAATTATAGAGAATTATGCAATTTATCTAAGTATTTAATAAGGGTAAACGCTTGGTGCAATGAAAATACAAATGTTTGATGTAGAGAAAAGATAATCATTTAGCACAACCATAGTTTATAATAGCATTTTGGTGCAATGCACGAATTAATAAAATTCATATGTTAAATAAAGAAAATATTCTTCTTTAAAAAAGGCAAAGAAAGGATTGCAAATATTAGTGGAATTTTAAAATAAATAAAAAGTTACCCATAAGTTATTTGACAAAAGCCTATTATGTAGCATTGATTTTTTTTTTTTATCAATCTAAAAATTATGGTAGTTGAATAAAATAATTTAATTTCCTTTAAAATTTTAATGCACAAATATTTCTTAAGATTTGGAGAAATGAAATTCCATCTCAAATCTTAAGGAAAATTATACTCCCCTTAAGGTTTAAGGAAGTTAACAAAATAGACATTCGTTAATAATAATAGCAAAGTATTCCAAATTATAAAAAATTCTCCCAACCAAATCCTAATCATGGTTAGTGAATTTGTTTTTAGTTGAATATTGTTCTTTGTCACCAAATTGTGTTTAAGTTTTGGTCAAGAAGATAATTTCAAAATTTGGAATATTTTGTTATTGTTATTAATTAAAGAACTAATATATTAATTCCCACAAATCTTAAGGGAGAGAATCGTCATTTTTCCTTTTGAGGTATAGTGTCATATCCTTTAACCTGAATGGAAGTTTGTATATTTAACTCGGAACTTTGGTAATATGAGTTGAATTAACTTTCTATTTTTAATGTGTGTACAACTCAGGAGAACTCTTTTGTTATACAAATCATAACCCAAAAAAAATAAAAAATATATATATACACACACACTATAAGACCAAATTCTTACATATTTTGTCATAAATACAGGGTATCCATTTTTCATAAGGCACAATTTTTAAAAATATATATATATGTAGGGTAAGGACCCAAAATCATACACTGGGCTTTGGGCCTTGGCCGAGAACGTTGATTGGTTCGAGGATGAATAAACAGTAGTAAAGGTATCAAGCACAAAGTCCCATAAATAACATGCAGACAAAAAGGTTGGGAGAGGTGGTCCGAGGAGGAGCGCCTCCTCGGATAAACGTAGCACAGATCGAATGCATACCCTATTACTCAAAGTGACTTTCTAGGGAACTCCACTAATAGGGGAGTGCATTACGAACGTACTGAAAGAATGGGAGCCAAGAAATATCTAAGAGAAAACTGTTGTCACCGCATTGAATGCTCTGCAACTAACTTTCTGGCCACATTTATGTGGAAAAGACCTCTGAACAATGCTGCATTGACTACACCAACTCACAAAGGGCCAGAGAGGGTATGCGATGTGACAAGCACTCAAGTCGTGGCCTAGATGATCAACAAATGGAGGACCAAGATCATTGGAAGGGAACTATATAATGTAAGAGACTTTTCATGGAGAGGGAATCGGAAAATTGGAGGAAAAAACATTGTAGCGACCTGAACCATACTTGTAACTATTTCCAATCAATATATATTAGAACATACCTCCTCAGATTGGGCTAAGGACCAATGTATCTTGAGAAATCTCATCCATTTCTATTTGATTATCCTTTAAACTCCATTATAACTGTTGTCTCATTTATTAGAACCTAGTTTTCCAGCCCACTCTTTACAAATTTATTGTAGTGAGCTTATTGGGCTTGGATCCAGTTATACTTTGGGCTCAAGATCCAAACACGTCCCTACAATTGGCGCCGTCTATGGGGAGTTATTTGTGTGATAGTGAGTGCAACAATTAGCTATGGTAGGATCAAGTCCTCATCAACAAGAATCCACGAGGTCCTAACGATAAGATGATTTCATCAATCTTGAACGCATGAGAGATCAAAAGGGCAGCGTACACACTACACATACTAGTAGAAGCCATTCTCAAGTTAGAAATCACGTCTCTTAGGCGCAGAACAACATAGCCATGCAAAGGGAGATAGACCATTTAAAGAAGGAGTAATGCCATGCACGGCGAAAGCGAACCCCTTCAACTCTAATGTTTCCTCTGATGATGGAGAGGATACTGGTTATAGATAAAGGTCAAAAACCACACCTAGCGAGTCTTTCTCCTACGATGGGGAGCACCATCACAAACGTAGGTATAAAAGCCCGCCTCGCAAAGGCCTGAGAAATTACGCTATAAGCAAGGCATTGAATTAAATTTCCAAGTCGCCTTTCATGCACAAGATCGAAGGGGCAAGACTTCCTCGGCGATTCAATCAGCCAGCATTCACTATCTACAACGGTCGAAGGGATCCTGTGGAGCATGTGAGCCATTTCAACCAAAGAATGGCCGTCCATTCCAAGAACGGGGTCTTGATGTGTAAGGTGTTCACATCCAGCCTGGGACCCATGGCGATGAGATGGTTTGATGACCTAGGGGCAAGTTCCATAAATTCCTTCAAAGAGCTCACCCAAGCATTTGGCTCTCATTTTATTACTTGTAGCAAGGTTCCTCGGCCCTTGGGTTCCCTAATGTCCTTATCTATGCAAGAAGGGGAAACCCTGAAGACGTACTCAAATAGATATTGGGAGATGTTTAATGAGATAGATGGTGACTTTGATGACGTGGCCATTAGTACTTTCAAGGTCGGCCTCCCAGTCGAGCACGGTTTAAGGAAGTCTTTGATGAGAAAGCCTATCACCAGTGTGCGCCAACTCATGGACAAGATTGACAAGTATAAAAGGGTTAAGGAAGACCAGCAGCAGGGGAAAGGTAAGGCTAAGGCTATCTCTCAGGAAAGGAGGGATTTCAGGTCAGATCGGTACAATAATAACAGACCTTGGAGAGACTTTGATGGGTAGCCAAGGCTTGTCGATATTTAGGTGGTCAATGTGGTGTTTCGAGAACCAATGCACCAAGTTTTGGAGAAGATCAAGATGAGCCGTTCTTCAAGTGGCCAAATAAGATGGCAGGAAACCCCATGAGGCGCAACTAGAGCCTTTATTGCCAGTACCATTAGGACTAGGGACACACTACGGAGAACTGTAGAAATTTGTGGATCATCTGGACCAACTGGTCTAAGAAGGAAAATTGAAGCAGTTTTTACATCATTTCAGTGACCTGTAGGGTCAAGCAAATTCAGAACCCCAGAGGGATGCTTCTTCAAGGCCTCCTTTAGGAACGATAAATGTCATCTTTACTGCTCCAGGGAGAACAGGTTCCTGTCCCTCTAGAGTGATGTCTGTGGCTCGGCTATCCACCAAGGACACTAATTCGGAGCCGAAGAAGGCTAGGGTGGATATCCAACCGGCACTAATTTTTTTGAACGAGGATGAGATTGGAACCATACAACCCCACGATGATGCCTTGGTGGTCACACTTAGGATTGGAGGGTATGACATGAAGAGGGTGATGATGGACCAAAGCAGTGGCGTCGAGATTATGTATCCCAACTTATACAAGAGGCTGAACTTAAGACCAGAGGACTTAACAGCCTACGATTCTCCTTTGGTGAGTTTTGATGGAAAGGTTGTCATCCCTAGGGGTCAGATTAGACTACCAGTGTAGATTGGTTCAGAAGTGGTAGAGGTGGACTTCATCGTGGTTGACGCTTATTCCCCCTACAGCCATTATGGTCAGACCCTAACTTCATGCTCTAAGAGCCGTCTCTTTTACTCTGCACCAGTAGGTGAAATATCCGTCGGGAGGTCGGATTGAAGAGATTGTTAGGAGTCAATCCTCGGCTAGGCAGTGCCTGGTGGCTGCCATATTACACCAGCCCGAAGCTGAATTCTCGCCTTTTGCTGAAAGGAGCTTATAGCAATTAAAGGCTTTAGAGTTGCCTATTAATAGATCAGCCAAGGAGGTGAAATGTGAAGATTTAGAAACAATTGTTGTTGGTGATGACCCGGAGAAGTTCTTTCAGATCGGAGGTTAACTGCCTCTTCCAGAGAAGGAAGAGCTAATAGAGTTTCTTAGGAAAAATGTTGATGTGTTTGCATGGAATGCTTACGAAGCCCCGGGGGTAGATTCGAGTTTCATCTGCCGTCATTTAAATGTTAATCCGTCTGTCACCCCAAAAAAGCAACCACCTCGGCGCTCATCCAAGGATCATTTTGATGCTGTCAGAGATGAAGTGATGAAGTTTAAGTAGGCAAGGGCTATTAAGGAGGTTTTCTACCCTGAGTGGTTGGCCAACGTTGTGGTGGTGAAGAAGAAGAATGAGAAGTGGCGAATGTGTGTGGACTTCACAGATCTAAATAAGTCCTGCCCAAAAGATCCCTTCCCTATGCCTAAGATAGACCAATTGGTGGATGCAACTGTAGACCATCCTTGGATGAGTTTCTTAGATGCCTTTCAAGGATACCACCAAATACCACTAGCCTTGGGTGATCAGGAAAAGATAACATTTGTTACTCCAACTGGAAACTACCACTACAAAGTGATGCCTTTTGGTTTGAAAAATGTAGGGTCTACCTATTAAAAGATGATGACTAGGATGTTTAAACCACAGTTAGGCAAGAGTATTAAGCTCTATATAGACGATATGGTGGTGAAGAGTAAGGTGGTGTCCGAGTATGTGGTTGACCTTCGGAACATTTTTGAAATTTTAAGGAAACACAAGTTGCGCCTTAATGCTTCCAAATGCTCTTTTGGTGTAGGATTAGGCAAATTTCTGGGCTACATGGTGACTCACCAGGGAATTGAGGTTAACCCCGATCAGATCAAGGCAATTAACAGCTTACAACCACCTCAGAATCCCAAGGAAGTCCAGAAGCTAACCGGAATGACTGTTGCCTTAAATCGGTTTATCTCTCGGTCAGCGGATAGATGCAGACCCTTCTTCCTATTAATGAATAAGTGGAAGGGATTTGAATGGACCGAAGAGTGTGCTTTGGCCTTCTAAAGGCTTAAGGAATATTTTTCTCAGCCACCTATCATGTCCAGTCCTGAGATGGATAAAGTCATGTTTGCTTATATTGTCGTGGCCCCTCATGTTGTAAGTTTGGTGTTGATACGAGTCAATAGCGGCATACAAAGGCCAGTTTATTACGTGAACAAGTCACTACATGAGGCCGAGATCTGTTATCTACCACTAGAGAAGGCCATTTTGGCAGTGCTACATGCTACGCATAAACTACCCCATTACTTTCAGGCACACACAGTCATTGTCCTAACTCAGCTTCGCTCAGAGCTCTGCTTCGAAGTGCTGATCACACGGGAGGATTGCTAAATGAGGGGACAATCCTAAGAGCTTTTGACATCAAATACATACCTCGTACCTCCGTCAAGGGTCAAGTCTTCGCCGATCTAGTAGCCAAGTTTAATGAATCCCTATTGGAAGCAGAAGCAAAGAAGTGAGGCATGGATGGAAAATCAGTAAACATGGTCTCCCTACAAGATTCTTTATCCTGGAGAGTATACGTTGATGGTGCAGCAAATCAGAAGGAATCTGGAGTGGGACTAGTTCTAGTATCCCTTGAGAAAATAACTATTGAGAAATTATTGAGACTAGACTTCTCAGCCACGAACAACAAGGCTAAATATGAGGCTTTACTGGTGGGAATGGCAATGGTGCAAAAAATGGGCAGAAAGGCAATAGAGATATTTTTGGATTCAAGATTGGTCGTAAGCCAAGTGAAAGGAGAGTTAGAAGCCAGGGACGTAAGAATGCAAGAATATTTAAGTCAGGTTAAGCATTTGCAATCAGGATTTGAATCTTTTAGTCTAGTACATATCCATAGAAGTGGAACCACACACACAGATTCCTTGGCTACCCTTACCACCTCCTCGGCACAAGATTTGCCTCAGGTCATACTTGTTGAGGACTTGTGCAAGCCTGCTATGATGAGAAAAGACATGGTCCAGATCCATCAAATCAGGGTAGGGCCGAGCTAGATGGATCCTATAGTGCTATTCCTTAAGGAGGACATCTTACCCGAGGAGAAGTCTGAAGCTGAAAAGGTGCGAAGAAAGGCTCCTCGATTCTGGCTATCCGAGGACCAAAACCTGTACAAACGCTTCTTTTCTGGCCCTACCTATTATGCATACATCCTGAGGCATCAGAATTACTCCTTGAAGAGTTATATGAAGGGATTTGTGAAATCCACACTAGAGGCAGATCTTTGTCTCATTAAGCCATCACTCAGGGCTATTAGTGGCCAAACATGCAGAAAGAAGCATAAGAGTAAATGAAGAAATGTGACCAATTCCAAAGATTTGCACTAAACATACACGAACCAAGGGGAATCCTTAATCCCCTGTCCAGCCCTTGGCCCTTTGCCCAATGGGGCTTGGACATTATTGGCCCTTTCCCCAAGGTATCAGGGAATAAAAGGTACCTGCTAGTCGGCACGGACTACTTCACTAAATGGATCGAAGTCGAACCCTTGGTAAATATCAGGGATGTAGATGCCAAGAAATTTGTCTGGAAAAACATTGTCACTTGATTCGAAGTCCCTCGTACCCTCATCTCGGATAATGGCCTTTAGTTTGATAGCAAATCCTTCAGGAGATACTGTTGTGACTTGGGAATAACGAATAGGTATTCCACCCCAGCATATCCCCAGGGAAATGGACAAGCCGAGGCTATTAACAAGGTCATAGTTAACGGACTCAAGAAAAGGTTGGATGATGCAAAAGGAAAATTGGTCGAAGAGTTGCCCCATGTCTTCTGGACGTATCGAATTATCCCTCCCAGGTCAATAGGGGAGACCCCCTTTTTGATGACTTATGGAGCCGAGGCTGTCATTCTTTTGGAGACTGGCTTCCCAACACTAAGAATAAGTTCTTTCAATCCAAGCGATAACAATGGAGTACTAGAGAAGAGCTTAGACTTAATTGAGGAACGAAGAGAAAATGCAATGGTCCAATTGGCCTATTATCAATACAAGCTCAACTAAGAGTATAAGGCCAATGTAAAGCTGAGGCCACTAGCACTAGGGGATTTGGTGTTAAGAAAAGTTTTGGGTACTGCTAAAAACCTAGCTTGAGAGAAGCTAGGGCCTAACTGGAAAGGACCATATCGCATCACTTCAGTGGCCGGAGTAGGTGCATATTATCCAGAAGATCTAGATGAAAATACTGTACTTCGCCCTGAAATGTAAACAACCTGAGAATGTATTATTATTAATAAAAACTGTCTTTACCATACTTTTGATTTATCATATTATTTATCATGCGTTCTATTATTTATTAAATATCAAACAGAACATTGGTCATGCCCGGCTCTTTGGACCACATACCTTAGGTAAATTGATATCTTTTAATCATTGTTCTAAGTATTAAATAGAACCTTAAATATGCTTGGCTCCTTAGACCACATGCTTTGGGAAAATTAATACTTAATGACATCTTCTTTAGTGATTAAACAGAACCTTAGACATGTTTGGTTCCTCGGACCATGTGCTTTGGGGAAATTAATACTCTATGACATCTTTCTAAGTATTAAACAGAATTTTAGACATGCCTGACTCCTTAGACTACATGCTTTGAAAAAATTAATACTTAATGACATCTTCTTCAGTGATTAAATAGAACCTTAGATATGTTTAGTTCCTCAGACCACATGCTTTGGGGAAATTAACACTCTATGGCATTTTTCTAAGTATTAAACAGAACTTTAGACATGCCTGGCTCCTTAGACCACATGCTTTAGGAAAGTTAATACTCAATAATATCTTCTTTAGTGATTAAATAGAACCTTAGACATATCTGGCTCCTCAGACCACATGCTTTAGGGAAATTAACACTCTATGGCATCTTTCTAAGTATGAAACAGAACCTAGACATGCCTGGCTCCTTATACCACATGTTTTGGGAAAATTAATACTTAATAACATCTTCTTCAGTGATTAAACAGAACCTTAGACATGTCTGGTTCCTCGGACCACATGTTTTAGGGAAATTAACACTCTATGGCATCTTTCTAAGTATTAAACAGAACCTTAGACATGTCTGGCTCCTCGGACTACATGCTTTGGGGAAATTGACACTTCATGGCAACTTTCTAAGTATTAAATAGAACCTTGGATATGCCTGACTCCTTAAATCACATACTTTGGGAAAATTAATACTTAATGACATCTTCTTCAGTGATTAAATAGAACCTTAGACATGTCTGGTTCCTCAGACCACGTGCTTTAGGGAAATTAACACTCTATGGCATCTTTCTAAGTATTAAACAGAGCCTTAGACATGCTTGGCTCCTTAGACCACATGCTTTGGGAAAGTTAATACTTAATAACATCTTCTTCAGTGATTAAACAAAACTTTAGACATGTCTGGCTCTTCGGACCACATGCTTTGGGGAAAGTAACACTCCATGGCACCTTTCTAAGTACTAAACAAAACTCTAGACATTCCTGGATCCTCAGACCATATGCTTTGGGTAAGTTGGCATAACCCTCATTTTCCTAAGTACCAGAATAGGTCCCAGATCACACACAACTCCCCGAATCACTGGCTTTGAGTAAGTTAAGATTCCTGGATTTTCTATCTAATTTATTAAGTAGAATGAGAATTGCCTGCCTTATTTATTTCTTAAAAGGTGTAGTATTCATCTCTATAAGATTCTGCCTTCCTTGTAGCAGGTTCAATTTTCAGTACATGTATGTGATAATTCTCTTTATAGCTGGCGTGATAATTCTCTTTATAGCTGGCACATGTTCAATTTATTTGAATTAGCAATAATACAATACTATTAGCTTTTGTTAAAATATGGGTAATAACAATCCATTATTGTTCGCAATCTTGGTTAATACCGATAAGAGAATAAGATTACAAGGAAAAAGAAAGATTCATGAAACAAAAGGTAAAATCTTTTCATTGATCAAGAAGAAGTTATATTACAATCAGTGGTGAAAACACCACAACAAAAGAAAAATATATGCAAAAAGATAAGAAAAGACATCCCTATAACTAGGCCTTTACTGAGTGAGAGTCTTTCTTGGGGTTAACTGCCTTGGATTGAGAATCCCCAACTTTGGACTTAGGTCCACATCTTTGGCCTTAGAGATCACATCCTTGATCGTGAGGGTGTCCTCGGAGTCTTTGGTCTTCACCAGTGGCTGAACCTTTTTACCCTTACTAGCCCCTGTTGAGACTTCAGCATCAAGAGGAGGAGCTTGGATGGTAGGGAGCACCTTAGGAGGAGGGAGAGGATCAGCAACAGGAGGAGGAAGCGTGGCTGGAATCTCTCGGATATCCTTCGGGAAGAAGACGTTCTCAATCCTCCTCAGATCGGAATCAACAGGGACTCCCGCCAGGTTGAGTGCTTCTGCCCATGTCTTGGCGCAGTAGTCCCTGGAAACTCTTGCCACCTCCTTAGCCAACCAGGTCTCCATTTCCAGTACCCCATGCTCGTAGGATGCCGTCTTCGCGACCTCAGAAGTTTCCCTGGCCACTCCAGCTACGTCATTGGCTTTCTGTAGCTCAGCCCTGAGATCTAGGACTAGCTATCTTTAGGTGGCTAGGTCTATCTCGATTATGTGAAGCTTTTGGCACTGGTCCTTAACTTGAGTCTACAAGCTCTTTAAGCTAGCCTCGACACTCAGACGTCCCCTCTTAGCAATGGTTAGCTTATTTGCCAACTTCGTCTACTTTTGCTTAAGGGCTCCTAGGGACTTCTCAGTCTCGGTACGGGAGTGGGCCTTAGCCCTAGCCTTATTTCGGGCATCCCAGACTCACTCCTGGGCCACGAAAAACCTGTCAAATTCAGCTTCAAAATCTGAGAGCTCCACAGGCCTTTCTGGTGCTCCTTCTTATTCTTCAAGCTAGAATTTATCGATCTTAGCCTCAAGGGAAAGACACGAGGAGGCTGTTTCCTCCCTCGGAGAAGCTATTTCCCAGGGAGAGTGTTGAGAAGGTAGTTCAACAGGTGGGAGGTCGTCCTGAGCTAAGAAACTGGGCCGTGAGATGTCTATTCGGTTGATTCTAGGATCGCCTGCCCTTATTGCTTGGCTCGCATCCTGGAATGCGTTTGACAAGGGCTCGAAGTCCAATACTAAGTGGACGGCTTGCAATTGCCCGTCTTCACTCACAAAAATCTCAGACCGTAGCACCTTGTTGAGAGCCGCAACATTGACAAGACTAAGTTTGGGAGCAACGTGCGCCTTATCTACAAAAACATCCAAGGAGTAACACCATGGTAAGATTAACAAAATCCATCGTCGGAATAAAACAAAGTGCTAGAAAGAAGAGATGGCAAAGCTAAAGGAGCTAAATCCCATGCCGAGAGACCTAAACTTAGGCTACCCCACTTGGATCTCCCTCCCGAGTTAGGTAATGAAAACCGTCGTGCCATTCCCTGGAGGCAATTAGGTAGTCATCCTTCATGCCTTTGTTAGACTTAGGAAGACACGATATCAGTCTAACAATGTCGGATCGAGACTTGAGGTAATATCCCGCGCTAGAGAGTTTATGGCACTCATACATATGAACAACATCATGCCACACGAGTCCCAGGCCCATATGCTCGTTGAGAGTGTCTACGCTACCCAAGACCCTAAATAGGTTAAGGGCACACTGATGGGAAGTCAACCTATGGTTAATCAGATAGTCCCAGGTCACCCTACCCATAGGAAAGGTCATTCCTCCTTTTATGAAAGCGATCATAGGAATGACAACCTCCCCTTCCTTCCTATCTGTTACTATTTGGTTGGAGCACAATACCGTAGGGCTACTCCCTGTGGAATGTGATACCTAGCTCTAAAACCCTCCATACTGGCAGTAGAGTCTACAAGGTGCTTGAACCTATCCATTTGGTTGAGCTAAAGGGGAAGGGGTGAAGTTTCTAAGGAAAGATAACAAAGAATAAAAGGCTGAGGAGATTGGCTAAGGAGAAAAAAGCTTAAGGAGGTAGAAACTTACGAGGATAGACACGTATATTGATCCTTGAACCTTTGAAAGATTCAAAGATTTTGTAAGAAAAGGACTCAGGAAATTCAGGAACTTAGAAAGCCTTGAGGTCTGAGTGTTTGAGATCTTTGGAGAGCTTGAAAACTTGTGAAAATGAAGAAAAATGATTTCCCCGAGGGCCTTATATAGGGTGTGGAATTAAGAAGTAGTTATCCTACTCAAAATTCAAGGAGAAATGTCAACCGTGAAATCTGCGTCTTATCATTAGATGCGAGGAACAAAACGCCGCCTGGAGCAATTAATGACGCATCGCGGGCTGTGAAGCGTCGGTGATGGTTATGAGGCACGCAAAAAGATACTCCTACACGTGTAAACCAAGGAAGTGAATGTTCTTGACCCTTAAAAATCAAAACCCCACTTTTTCTCCTTGGATAAGAGGGAAAAACTGGAGTTTTGAGAAGATATTGTAGGGTAAGGGCCCAAAATCATATATTGGACTTTGGGCCTGGTCGAGGATGTTGATTGGTCTGAGGATGAATAAACAGTAGTGAGAGTGTCAAGCTCAGAGTCCTATAAATAACATGCAGATAGAAAGGTTAGGAGAGGTGGTTCGAGGAGGAGCACCTCCTCGGATAAACGTAGCGCAGATTGAATGCATACCCTATCACTCAAAGTGACCTTCCAAGAAACTCCACTGATAGGGGTGTGCATTATGAACATACTAGAAGAATGGGAGCCAAGAAATATCTAAGAGAAAGCTGTTGCCACCGCATTGAATGCTCTGCAGCTAACTTTCTGACCGCATTTATGTGGAAAAGACCCCTGAATAATGCTGCATTAGCTACACCAACTCATAGAGAGCCAGAACGGGTGTGCGATGCGATAAACACTTAAGTAGTGGCCTGGATGATCAACAAATGGGGGGCCAAGATCATTGGAAGGGAACTATATAATGTAAGAGATTCTCCATGGAGAGGGGATCGGGAAATTGGAGGAAAAAGCACTGTAGCGACCTGAACCATACTTGTAACTATTTCCAATCAATATATATTAGAACATACCTCCTCGGATTGGGCTGAGGACCAATGTATCTTGAGAAATTCCATCCATTTCTGTTTGATTATCTTTTAAATTCCATTAGAACTGTTGTCCCATTCATTATAACCTAGTTTTTCAGTCCACTCTCTACAAATTTATTGTAGTGGGCTTATTGGACTTGGATCCAGTTATACTTTGGGCTCAAGATCCAAACGCGTCCCTACAATATATATATATATATATGTAAGTTAAGAAAATATTTTAATGATATAATTGAAATTTAGTAACAAAATATGTAATCAAAGTAAAGAGAACAAAAAAATTAAATGCACATTGTGTAAGACCAAATTCTTATAAAAACAAAAAATTATATGTTAAAATAAAACCAAGTATGAAATTCCTTTTGACTTTTGTCAGTGTTTAAAAGGAGAAAAAATATTTAGGGTACATGATGAATGCACATTGTGTAAGGCCAAGTCTTTATTAGATATTAGATATCTCATTAAAAAAAAAAAAAACAAAAAAGTCTTTACTAGATATAAAAACTTATAATACATTAATAATTAATCTAATAAATAATGAAACTCCTTTCACGTAAAGTTCATTAAGAGTGTGAATTGAAATGATTTAAAAAACTGATCATTTTAATTGAAAATTATATTATGTACATACCCAAGTTTTTAATTTGCTAGAAAGAAGAATGAAGAATGTAGTCACTTTTTTCGATGGAAAATCTTATGTAAAGATAATTTTTCATGTTATTCAATGTTTGATAGTATCAAAAAAAATGGGTGAAAATAAAACTATCTTTGGTCAACAGAAAATTTATGGCTTATTTTTTTTCTTTTTAGAGGAAGTTTTCTACTAAAATGTTTTGAAAAACAACTTTATCTCACAGCAAGCTAAATAAGAGAAATTTTATTTCAACTCATTATTTAAGGTTGTTACCAAATATAGAAAAATGAGATAGTTTTATTAAAAACATTTGTTTGAAAAATGACTAATTTTCTAGAAAATATTATCGCCGAAACAAATAGAGCTAGATCTGAATCCTTGGAATCTAGAGTAGAACAGATGGGAATTCGAACCAAGACAAAAACCAAAAAAAAAAAAAAAATGTAATCTCTTCCTACAAAAAGAAGATAGTCAATCAATGTAATCAAGATTGATAAGACAATTATATTTTATTACATTGCATATGATATGTTTTACATAATTTTCAGGTAATAAACTATGAACCCAGCTTAGGGAAATGAGTTCATCTCTTAAAGATTTAGGTAGAAAACCATGTCTATGATGAATTGGGTACATCCTACATAGATGCATCACCATGCCTTGAACTTGAAGAAAGACTATCATTGTCATCGTCTATAACCACTTCATCTGATCCTTCTGTGGAATTCCTTGTGTGATTCTGCATGTCATCAATACCAAGTGCCTCAGGACTTGCTACGACATATATCCTTGATTCTTCTCCCTTAAAGGTATGTGAAGAGAGATCTTTCTGGTCAAAATGTTTTGCCATTTTAACTAATTTGGACCAGCAAGAGTCAGCAGGATTGTTGTCGCTCAAAATAGGCCAATGTGAGTAAAATAACTTAAACACATAAACCAAGAGTGAGACCATAGAAGCGATTCCAGCGATAAGGAAGAGGCCCCTAAAACTGTCCACACCAAGACTATGACTATCTGGAGAGATTCCGGTGTTTTGATCTTCATAGGTAAGCTGACTTGAAAAGTACTTATTCTCAATTGCTTGAATTTTCAATCTATTTTGTGTGACATTCAAGATTGCCCTCGACATGTGAGGGACAAAAGGAGATCCTTGTGGGAATGCCTAAATAAACAAGTTAAAAAATTATAGCATTTAAGAATAAAAAATAGAGGAGTCCATTTCACAAGAATTACTATATGAATTACATATTTATTAAGAATCAGTTATGAAGCAGAATGAGGATGACCAAGAATACACTTTGATACATAAAGGCTATTACTAATTTCTTATTGGTCTTATCATCTTATCACATTCTTTACTGAATTCTTAAAATTAAGTGGGGAAAAAAAATCAGGTTTTGTTTTGGATATTAGTGTCATGTTCAGTTGAAATAGATCAAATTATGATTGAGGTTAAATATTAAAAATTTAAAGGTATATCTAATGTCACACTATTTAAATTTTAAAATAATGTGACACAATACACACTCTTAAATTTAGAAAATAAAATTTTGACAGAGTGAGTGAGAGACTTACAAAGCCAAATCCACCGGTTTGGTAGAGGGGTCCAACTGTAGCATACTTGGAGGGATAATTTGCAAGGAAGATCTTTAAATAAGGGATTTCATCAAAGATAGCTGCAACCCCACCATTGTGAGTTCCGTTTGACAGTGCTTCATGATACTCTTCAAGGGTCTCATATGGTTTCAACTTGGACTCATGGATATCTAACTGTTCTTTTAGAAGCTCCTTAACGAAGGAATTATTTTGATATCCAACAAAATAACCATTCTTTATAATCTCATTTACGTCAACAAATGTAGGTTTCAATCTCTGTACTGTTAATATTGAGGTTAGGTTAGCAGTATAACTTTGAGTTAGGATGAGTACCAAGAAAATCCATATGACTAGCACAAATCTTGACCAATTATTTACCACTTTCTCCCCTGCAAATACCATTGAATTGTTATTACTATGCATGTTCATAACAAATACCCATGTTTTGATTTGAATTGAACCACAAATAGATAGATTAAAATCCCCTTTATGTTTTGAGCATAACACTTAACCCATCGTGATGTTGTTTTATGCATAAGCCATTAGTTGTGTAACATTTAACCTCTTTAAAAAAAAAATTAATGTAATACAAAATCCCCTTTTAGCATTGTTTTATTGTAAATATGCATATCTATTTATGGACATGTGTTGTCATATGAGCAACTTGCCCTTTATTTTCATGGATGCATAATGGGTAACACATAAAATTATATTATGGGGTTTCATGCTTTATGGAGAAAAAAATGATGGTCTTTCATACTTTTCCCTAAAATCTTTCTACAAGATTGAAGAAATTTACTGTGAGCAAAGGCAAGTGTAGAGAAGGAGAACCAGAAAATCAAGCCAAGTTGTTGCTCTGGAGGGCCTCGAAACTCAGTGTTTACACGATGTTCAAGAACCCATATGACCAAACCTGTAAAGATAAACGCTACGCCAGTTGTTAGCCATAAATTCAAGCTTAGTGGCTTTAAAAAGATCCACAAGCTTTTTCTCTCATCATGCTTTACCGAAACCACCATTTGCACGCCTGATTCCGTATAAGGCAAAGTGAAATCAACATACATGGAGCGATTAGCAATAATTGTTGTGTCTCCAATAACTGCATCATACTTCTGTATTTTGAGAGAGAGGTAATTGTCAATTTATGGACTTTGAAATAAATTTAAAGAAGTAAGAGATATTACAATTTTACCACATGAATTATACAAATTGATGTGCCATTAGTATAAAAAAAAAAAATCAATATTTATTCATTATGGGTCCGTTTGGATTGAGCTTATTTTTGCTGAAACTGAAAACTGAAACTGAAAACACTGTAGCGAAATTATTTTTAAATGTGTAAATAGTGCTGTGGGACCCATTTTTAATGAAAAAATTGCTAAAAAATGTAATTTGTGGGTCCATAAACAGTGCATCTGAGCACTGTTCATGGAAAATCTGGTCAACAACTGCGGCTTGGAAAAGAAAAAAAAAAAAAAAAAAGGAAAACGCAGAAATAGTGAACGTGGACGCGCAAACGCGCAATCCAAACACAGTCTATATTGATAAAGTCGCACTGATCTCTCTCTCACACACACGTGTATGTGTGTGTATATATATATATATATATATATAAAGGGGGGGGGGGGGGGGGGGGGTGGGGGGGGGGAGGGGGGTTGGGGGGCACCCACCTTAGTCTTAATCTCGTAAAGAAGTTGATCGTATGTCCCATTGCTCTGCCTTTGTTTATTCATATAGGGAATAAACTCATAATGAAGGGGGAAGGGCAATGAAACTAGTACAGCATTGAACACATCAATGGAAAATCCTGAGACATTAGGCGAATCATCAGTAGAAGATTTCCATTCCAACTTCACGAATTGTTTAAAACCATTTTTCACTGGAACCCCAATCCTTAACCTTGAAGGAGGTTGGTGTATTGTGTATCCTGGCCAAATCAGTGGTTTAAGTTTGTCCTTTGAGGTCGAGTATGCCTTTTCACTAGTATCCTTTAAATCTTTGGAAAATCCTCTCTGTGGGGTCCAATATCCAATATTTATCTCGGTTTTTCCTATCACATTGAATACTTCAAAGGTTGAAGGCTCCAACTGCCCATTAACCAAACCAAAATTCCCGCTTAGGCCTTCAAATGTAGTATTTACAATTGTATTGCGAAGCCTTGTA
Organism: Quercus robur; assembly: GCF_932294415.1. Taxonomy (NCBI): domain Eukaryota; kingdom Viridiplantae; phylum Streptophyta; class Magnoliopsida; order Fagales; family Fagaceae; genus Quercus; species Quercus robur. The sequence continues at coordinate 90,601,371 of NC_065535.1, forward strand.
CCATTTTCAAAAATGTCTAAAGCTGCCAGATCAGCATTACAACCGCTAACATTTTGCTTGAAGAAGCTGGAATGCATGCCAGCCTTCTCCACTGCCATAGCCAATGCCCAAATTGTATCATATGCCCATAATCCAAACAGGTTTAAGCTAGTAGTACTCTTGATCTTTGCCTGGATTGAGGTTAAACTTCTCTTCCATTTTCTTTTAAAATCTTCTAGATGTTTAGATGGGGTTAAGTATGGCCTTATTCCCAATACACCTTGCATTGAGTCCATGACCTTTGAGCTCATAGGATCTAGCAAAGATGATAAACCATCTGTGACCATCCATGCATACCCTTCACTCATCATTTCTGCATTCTTTGCAAGTGCAAAGAGTTTGGAGCCAAGTGAAACAGTCATGTGAACAAGAAATATTCTTCTGTGATATGCCTTTAACTTATTAAGCTCTTTAATGATTTCCGTACTATTAGAAGATGGAGGAATGACACATCTATGAAGGACCCGAGTGTCAATCACTTGTAAAGCTTCCATTAAATGTGGAATCAAACTATTGCCATACTCTGTGTCTTCGTAAATAAGGACAATTTCCGGCCAACCAAAGGCCTTAACAATGTCTGCTATGGCTTTAACTTGTGCGGAGTCATCTTGGGCTGTGCGCAAGAAAAACTTGTTTTGGGATGGAGAAAGAGAAGGACTTGTGGCTGAAAAGGAAATGGTGGGAACCTGAGTTTTACGACCAAGTTCTATCACAAACCTAGCTTGTGCTGACCATTGAGGTCCTATAATGGCCTGCACTTCTTCTTTCTTCATTAAATCTAGCGCTGGATTTCATTGCAACAGTAAATTATTTAGAAAATTGAAATTTTACTGGCAATGTTCAAAACAACTACTATAACAACAACAACAACAATAGACTGATAATAAACTTTATCAATACATTCTGGAAAATATTAACATATTGAAACTATACACCAACATATTTTATCAATGTCTATTTTGGTTCACAAGTGTTAGGACCAAGGGCTTACTTATTGCACCAAAAACTATAGTTGATGATAAGGGCATAACTTTATTCCTTAAAAGGAAGGTAGCCCAACACCAATAGGTTGACTGAGACTTGGCCTAACTTGACCTCCGTCTCTAGTAGGATTTTAGACTTGGCCCACTAGGCCTCTGCACAACGATCCCACTCCCAACACCTGCACATGTGCAATAGGGAGCCGAACCCGTGACCTACTATGATACCAATTGTCGGACTTAAACTGTGTCATTTTACTTCAAAACCAATTGGCGATGAGAAATATGCACTCAAATATTTTATGGTATTGTCGCTTGCCTGTTTTTAGAGCAGTTATAGGGAATTAAATTATAGTGCCCCAACAATAACTTATAAAAATAGTAAGAGAAAAAAGAATATGAAGAAACGAGAATTTTAATTAAAGGAAAAACAATAAAAGAATTTAATTACATAATAAATTTTAAAGTGTATATTAATCAAATTCTTTTTGCATTAATTCATTATACTATACAAAGGAAGGAGATGATTACATAATAATTTGAATAGTTTATATTAATCAATATAACAAAATTGACATAAGTTTCACTTGGTATATATAGTCAACTACTAAAAATGAATTTCACATGTGAAAACCGAAAAAATGTATGTACAGTACCTTAAAGTGTTATTCCATAAGTTCTACTTTTAAAATTTTGTCATATAGCTATTTAACTAAAAATTACACGTTTATTTAATAAGAAAAAAGTCATATGACAAAATTTTAAAAAGGGAATCTAAAGAACAATACCTAAGTCTTGCCCTAATAGACAAACATAAAACAATGATTAATATACTATCTTTTAATAAATTTTAACATTTAAATATCACCTAGTATTCAAAATCAATGACTTTTTATTTTCCAAACTGGTATAAAATACTGTGTGTTTATTTCTTTATTTTCCAATTCAAGTCTTAGTTTTGCCATGCGCTCCATTCATAAAGAGGTCACAAAGTTTATCACAACTACAAAACTAATACTTTACAATATGCCAATAATTTTTTGTAAAAAGGTGAAGGTGGAGGTGAAGGGACAAAGCAATTTCTAGACTCCTATAAAAAAATTTAAAAAAAAAGAAAAAGAAAAAGAAAAAAAGAAGCTATTTCTAGACTAAGGGAATCCCTAAGATTTTTTTTTTTTTTTAAATAGTGTGTATGTGCATAAGATTAAGGTTTTAAATTTGGGGAAAAATTATACTTGGCCCCCTCAAATTGAATATTTACCCAAAAAATAAAATAAAATAAAATGGTTATCTAGTTCATTCCCGTAGTATGTGGTCCTTCCTAGAACAAACAACCCATTTACTTAACAGATTCTTAATTTTTTTTTTTTTTTTTTTTTTGTATCAACTTATTTATCAACTAAGTCTCCAAAAAATAAAAAAAAAAAAAAAAACTTATTTGTCAACTTATTTAAAATTTTAAAATAGTCAAATAACTGTTGGTTTTTTTTTTTTTTATTAAAAAAAAAATCAATTGTGTTTGACTCTTTAGTTTTTTGGTTAGGAATATGGTTTTAAAACCCGGACTATTCAAAGAACCGGAGAAGAAAGAAGCTCAAGGTTTTCGAGGTCAGACCGAAGTCTAACCGAAGTCGAACCGTGATGATGTCATAATTAATTTAATAATTATTTAAAATATAGATAAATATAATAAATTAATATAAATAGAAAAACTAACTAAAATAATTCAAATACATAAAAAGACCATCATTCAAATGTATTTTTTATATCATAACTTTCATTATGGTGTTCCAAAAATCAACGGAATATTATTATTAATTGTTAAAAATAGTAATAATAAAAAACATTATTAGTTTACATTATACTATCAAGGTAAAATAAATTTATATTATAAACAAAATGAATGCCTACAATGTTATATATTTTTATGCAAATATGTATAATATTGTACACTTTTTTTTATAAATTTATGTAATATTATACACATTTATTTAATCTATAATATAAATCCTAATTTACAATAACAGTACATGAATCGTTGTTGAGAAGAACAGTACATGAATTTAATATAGGAATTTTTGGGTTTGTAGTACCAATAAATAATGCAGTTAAATATTTAAATGTCCTATAAAAAATGCAATTAAAAGAAAAAAATTTAAAAAAATTTAAAAGCAGATGAATGGTGGAAGCATGGCTACATGTCCAACTATTTCATGGGGAAGGACTAGTGTCTGCCATATTGATAGACAGCTTTATTGGAAAAGAAAGGGCCCGTTTGGTACATGTGTTAAAACACATGTTTTCAGTTTTTAAATAACATTACATATATTTCCACATACTTTTTTACCCACACGTATTTCCAAAAAAAATGAAAACTGTTGTTTAAACATATATACCAAACGGGCCCAAAATATCTTAGACTTTTGATTTCTTTTGGTTTTGAGCACTAGTGACAAAAGAAAAAAGGAAACGCTAAAGAAGCAAGAAGAATAAACGCAGAAGAATGGAGAAGAAGGAAAAATTGGAAAACGCAGAAGAAGGGGTAAAGATAAGGTTTTCGCTTTTCATTTCTTTTTTATTTTGTGGACTTAGTGTGTTTTGGGACTACACTTTCGGATTTGGGGTGAGGATGAGAGATAAAAAGATGAAGTTCAATAGAGAAAATGGTACAACGCTCCTTCTTTTTCTTATTTTTTCCACCTTCAGCCTAACTCGTGAGACCCAAACACAGTTCTCCAACCCAGGCGGTTCAACCGCAATTTGAACAGTTTACTGTGTTTTTTGTGTATAGCAGGTTTTGAGGTTAAAAGAATCGTCTCAAGGGACGGTTTTCGGTTAACTGGGTCAAACTGTACGGTTCGATTTGGATTTCAAAACTATAAATTAGGATCCAAAGTTAAAAAGATCAAATCTTTGGGGTTTGGATGTTGTCATGTTTGACTACATCTAAATGATTTGATTAACTTTTTTGTTTGGGTTTTTTTCTTAAAAATATAGTAAAAAATACTAGTTAGTTTTTAGTTATAATAAGTATTGATTTTGATTTGACTTGTAGGTGACGGAAAAACCAGCTACAATATGTGACTTTTCAATTCTAATTATAATATTATTAAAATTAGACACTGCAACAAAATGTGAAAATGGCTTTCTTTAATGAACTCTTAGATTTTGTACATTGAAATTAAAATCTCAACAAAGCATATCTCAAAATCAAAACTAGATAATTTTTGGGATTTAAAATAACATTGAGTTCCATTTTAATATGTTTTGAGTATAAATATATTAGGAAAAAATTATTTTTCATATTTTTTCTTTTACTGAATAGATATTAGTTTACATTTTTCATATATTAATATAGTTTTGAGTATTTGTATACATCTTGATATTGAAAGGTGATAATTTTTTTTGTTTCAACCTTTGGCCCTCCAAAGAGAAAATCTTAATTCTGTCCCTGTGAAGATATATATTTATAGGACCTAAACTTGACTATATATGTTAAAAAATTTGTATGTTATAATCAATTTGTTTCACTATAAAAAAATTTTCAAATGTAAAATATTTTCAAATATTTGGGGTGACGTATTAAAATTTTTAAACACAAACAACCAAAACTAGTGGCTCTAGTAGAGTGACCAAGCTCCCGGCTTAAATGACCAAACCATCAACACTAGCCACTAGACCAGCGGTTGGACCAACGACCACTAGATGCCCGCCGCGGGGGGGGTGGGGGGGGAAGGGGAGGGAGGAGGGAGGGGAGTCTAGGTCAACAGAAAATATTTTCAGGTTTGACCAATTTTTACCGTAAAACAAACATGATAAATTGATGAAAATATTTTTCATAAAATATTTTACAACAAAACAAATTTTCTAAAGTTGCTAATGGAAAAGAGAATAATGATTATTTTCATTTAAAATGAATCCATTTCATAATACAATTAAATTTTATAATTTTAGAAGCATAAAGACTACCACGTTACTTAAGTATGTACACACACTACACAGTACACTAGAGATCCAAAAGATAGAATCTTAACGTTGAAATTGACAAGACAAGGACTTTGAAATGAAAAAGGATTTTATTCCTGGAAAATATCCTAATCTTAAAAATCTTCTTACGAGAAGCTTTGTAGGCCACACTATCCTAGTGTATGTAACACTTTTCCTTGCTTTTTAGATGAATTATTATCATGTTTTCATTTGTGTGTGAAAGCCAGCTTGTGCTTATATTATATAATGTGCATATGTGTGAAACATTTAGTTTTACATCGGTACCTGCAGATGCTGCAGCAATTACATCATTCCCAGAATCCTTTGTGCGGAGAGAAAGTCTTGTGCTATAGTTATGATTCACAGCATAGAAGTCTGAGAGCGCCATGGACATGTACCTCTCTGCCACTCTTCCAACCGGGGACTTCAAATCAAGAACTACTCCAACTGGTATCAACTCATTTGCCATCATCAAAGGCTCATAACCGCAAAGACTGAGACTGAGCAAAAGAAAGGATAGGAATTTAGAAAGAAGGGGCTTCTGGTTTGTCATTGTCATGGACATTGTCAAGCTAACCTTTGCTAATTACTAGCTGGAGAGGACTACGCGTTAACTGTATTAACTTATAGACATATGGCTTCCATTCCATGTGGAATTTTGGGGCAGCTTACAGCTCACAAATGGGTCCAATGAGTACAGTATGTTTGATACTGACTTTGGTTATTAGGCCCAAAAATGAGGAAAATACTTGGATAGTTCCGAAGGAGTAATGCTAAGAACACAACTTTTGTTACAACTTGCTTACATGGCAAATCATAAGTGATGGAGTTGTGAACCCATATGAACCTACCACTTTTACTTCACCATTTACAACTTACCACGTAAGCAAGTTGTAACAAAAGTTGTGGTCCTAGCATTTTCCAGTTCCATAATAGTACTCCGAGCTCTTATCATATATTGGGTGGGCCCCAAACGTGGGTCCAACTATAGTGCTCACCCCTATGTGAGAGGTCAAAGTATTGCTTCGAAACTACCTAAAATTAACCCTTGCCTATGAATATAGTGCTACAAGTGTCATTGCCATAAATGTTTGATAACGACTTTGTTCTATAGACTCAATGAGACTACTTAAAATAGGTAAAACTACACTTTTGGTCCTTACATTTCGGGCCAATTCCCATTTTCTTGGTTTCTGAAAATAAAAAATTATTACCATTTTGATCCATACCATCATCTCACCAACGGAAATTGCATTCGTGGCAAGCGAAGTGCACTATTTGCATGTTAGATTCTGACATGGCTAATAATAATAATAATAATAATAATAAATGTCACGTCAGATTCACATTAGCATCTAACTTAAAAAATTAATTTATCACTTTTAACCAAAAAAAAAACATCATTAAAAAAAAATGATAGAATTTAGATCTGATTCAACTTGATTAAGAACATCAAGACCCAAAGCTAGACCATCTGTGTGTGTGTGTGTGTGTGTAGATCTAATTCAACTTGATTAAGAACATCAAGACCCAAAGCCAGACCCTATGTGTGTGTGTGTGTGCGCGCGCGCGCGCAGTCCCCTATTTTCTATTTTATTTAAATAATCATTTTTTATCAATTTTTCTCATTTTTTTCCCTTCTATTCTACATTGCAAATTACCTTTCCCTATTTAACTATTTTTCACTCTCACAAAACACCAAACACCTAAAGTCTCTTTCCTTTCAACTTAAGCGTCTATCTCTTCTCGACACTCAATTCTCATCATCTAAATCTCTCAAGGAAACCCACCCACCCAATTTGGGATTGATTTTTGGATTTAGGTTGATGGGTTTGATTTGGGTTTACAATTGATGGATCGATTAGGTTTTGTGATTGAATTATTAGGTATTGTAATAGGTTGTGGTAGTGGTGGTGGTGGTTGTTTGACTTGGTTGGTGCTGGTTTTCTAACTTGCTGTGGTGGTTAGATGGTGGTGGCTGAATGTATTTGTGTGACATAGAGAAGAGAGAGAGAACAAAAGGGGAAAAGTGAGATGAAATCTGATAAATGAATATAAAAATAAAGAAATTAATAAAATATTCATATACACAACAATAGTGTTCGTGTAAATATACACGATTACTGTAACAATTTTCTATTTTACACAATTATAGTTGAACTAATGTGGGAGCTTTTAGGGGCTTGAATTTGTAAATTGTACTCTTTTGCTATTTTGCAATGACTAGTGTAATTGTTATGATCCTAATGTTCCACATTGCTTAAGTGTAAGCTTAAATATGTGTTTATAAGCTCTTGGACACCCTCCCTTTGCAAGCCGGTTTTCAAGAGTGAGTTCTACCCATGGGTTTTTAACATTTGGTATTAGAGTTAACCACCACCCCAAATAATCAAATGTAGCTCATTGAGTATGGCGATCAAATGAGTTGTGGCTTTATGGTTGGATCCCGAAGGGGGCAACCTAGAGGCTAAATTAAAAACTAATAGGTGAGTGGAGCCACCAAAAGAGAAAAGGCTACTATCAGATCAATGTCACTAGAGTGATCCGTCATGGATGCCGACTACGAAATGTGGTGGTATGTTATGATCCTAGTGTCCCACATTGCTTAAGTGTAAGCTTAAACATGTGTTTATAAGTTATTGGGCACCCTCTCCTTCCAAGCCGATTTTCAATGGTGAATTCTACTCATAGGTTCCTAACAGTGAGTGCTTTTAATTGAAAAATTATATAACATTTGAAAACTTAAGTTTGGGGATTTTTAAATTTTACATTTTTTGAAATCTTAAAATTTTGATTTTACCATCCAAAATTATATTTTGTTTAGTGACTACTTCCTAACAATAAGATTGAGTCTTTAACCTGATAACCACTTTAGCTCACACTTTCCATCTTCGCGGCAAGCTATCAAAAGCCCCCCATCCATATTTTCTATTAAGTGCCACAAACTTGTCACACATGCTTAATTCATCAAATAAAATAATGTCATGTGGCATAATGAAAATGACTTGATATTATTTTATTGGAAAAACTAAACACGCATAGCAGGTTTATATGGCACTCAATGGAAAATATGGACAGAGGTGCTACTAATGCAAACCAAACATAAATTCAGGAGATGAAAAATTCAAATTTCAAAAAGTATAAAATTCAAAGATATCCAAATTTTAGAAGTGTAGTTTGCTATTTGGCAAAAAAAAAAAAAAAAAAAAAAACGAATCATAGTTGTATGAACACGTTTTGCAGCCCAAGCCCAAGATGTTTGAGATATTGGCCCAGTGAACCCAGTACAATAAATTTGTAGAGAGTAAATCAAAGAACTAAGCCCTAATGAATTTGATAACGGCTAGTATGGGTTTAGAGGATGATCAAGCAAAAACAAGGAATATAAAGCTGAATCTATTCCCTATCCGAGGAGGGAAGTTTTTCATATAGATCAATAACAGTTGAGTACAAATACAATTTTGATTGCTATAGTATTCTTTCTTTATTTTTCTAATCCCCTCCTCATGGAGGGTCTCTTACATTATATAGCTCCCTTTGGACCATCTTGATCCTACACTTGTTAGTCATTTGAGCTCTTACTTGAGTACATGTCCCATCAGACACTATCTTTGACTTTCTGTGAGTTGTGGTAGTTAAGGCAGCACTGTTCAGGGGTCTTCTTCACATAAATGCAGTTAGAAAAGTAGTTGCAGTGCATTTAATGTGGTGGTAGCAGTTTTCCCTTAGATATTTTTGGGTTCCCCTCCTTCTTGTATGTTCATGATACACGTCTTTATCATTGGAGCTTCTTGGAAGGTCCCCCTGACTATCGGGACATACATTTGAGTTGTACCTAGCATATCCGAGGAGTTATTCCTTCTCGGACCACCCTCCCATTTGTATCTTACTCATTAGATTCTAAACTTGACCCATCCAACACCATTCGTTTGTTCTTGGATTACTATGCTCTCGGCCAAGGCCCAAGGCCCAATATACAATTTGGGCCATTAACCCTACAATAGTCATAACATTTTTTGAAGTTATAATGTTAATACCTATCTCACATTAAATGCATTGAAGTTTTGACATTTGTTTGGTAACCAAATTAATAATAAAATAAAATAAGCTTTTTACTTTTGAGAAGTAATAAAAAATAAAAAAAATAAAAAACTTTTAAAAGGTAAGAAATAACAAAACAAGGAAATAAAGAAGCTTGTATTTTCATTTTTAAAAATCTAATTAGCTCATGGTAAATTACATATTTCTACCTGATGATACACAAAAATTGTCAGTGAACTGATTGTCCACAAGCGCTCCAATGAGGTGCCTGAGAAATAAGAAAACCATGAACTAATAGAGAGCACCGGTGGGGTGCTGGCCAAAGACTCTCTGAAAGTTAAGTTAGTGAAAGAATAATCACTAAGAACTTAATAGTATTAGAGCTAGAAATTTTCTGTGTACCTTGAAGAGAAGGAGGTCTGGTGCTTATATAGTGGTGTAAGGCCTAATCAAGATCCCTTATATGAAGTGTCTTTCCTTATGGGGAAGATCTTGGAGTTAAGGTTCCAGGATCTTAAGGCTCTTCTTACCATATAAAAAAGATATGAACGTATAATATTGTCTTTGGGCGTGGTGTGCAAGTTATTTCCATGTAGAGACTCACGAGTGTAGAACAAGCAAAGATTGGTGGGACCCACCATGCTCAACCATCAGCATGGTCATTCATTCATCGATATGGTCATCCGTCCCTTGGCATGGTCGCTTTGTCCGCTGCAATGTGGGTGAACATTACGCAAGGGTCTCATGGTGCCCAACGTATTCCTTCATCGGCACATGTAGTCCTTCGTCGGATGGTCTTTACGCATGAGCCAACTGTCGGTTTAACTAGGTGACACCTAACGGACTGCTTAGGAGGTGGACGGTTGCTACCCAAAGAACCGTGAGAGACGTTCATTCATCTTGACAGATGAGAAAGGTTTTATTGGACAAAAATGCCCTTATCACTACCATATACTTCTATCCCATTTCCAATGGCTCCCTAATTATTAATTTCCTCCATTTACACCCTAATTTAAGAGAGTTGTATAATATAACTCCTATCTTTTAAATTGAGAATTAAATTAGATAAAAAATGTGATTTTTCATTATAACCAATAAGGGTATTTTTATTAAGGCAAAATTTAGATTGTAATCAAATCCCATGGATATTAGCACATATTTCAGCTTCTTTGTTGATGTCAATACTCTTTAATGGGGGGAAAATCTTGAAATTCAACGAGTTGTTGCCTCTTTATATTTTAATATCTAAGATTTAAACCCTCATTCTCCCGATTATTGGGGGGAAAAATGCTTATTAACGATGATATAGATATCATTTAACTATTTAAGAATAAACCAAACAACTGAGAAACATATCGCTCTAGATATGATATGGACCATATTTTAGGTTGATATTTAAAATTCGGTAAATCCATGTGCTTTCTTATAATATCTTTAAGGATAATTATTATTGTAAAAAATATAAATTAAAATGATAGTTTTTGAAACTTTTTTTTTTCTTTTTAGTTAAAAAAAAAAAAAAAAAAAAACTAAATCATTAAGAACATTACTTTGTAACTATTTAAAAAAAAAATGTATTTAGATGAGTTACAAACAAATGTTATCATGATACTTGCAGCATTTCGTTCGCTGATTAATTAGATTAAATAAGATCTAAGATTCTAAAGCGCTTGCCTATATATTTTCTGAAAAGAGAGGAAGTATAGGACAGTTTTTTTTTTTTTTTTTTTTTTTTTTTTTTTTTTTTTTGAGGGATTGTATAGTTAATTAGTTATTGACATTGTTAGGCTCAAGCTCTTGTTCATGCATGCGTGTTGGCTCATTATTATGGTCTCAAAATTATTACTATTATTATTATTATTATTATTAGATGCCAAGCTAGTTATTGATGTAGACCAGGCTTCAAATGTTTTTGCTATCATTGTTGCTGATTGCAAGGATGGGGATTAAACGCATTCCTTTGGTTAAAATATAACATTGTTATGGCCTTATAGGAAAGGCATATAAGTGTGCTAGATTTGGAGTTTTGCTTTCTGGGGATTTTGTTGTTGGGAAAAGTTAATGGATCCCTATAATCCTAGTTAACTAGTCATTTCAGAAGAAATACCCACAAACTAATGCCTCGTGTTTCTAAATGTCGGAATGAAGCTTCATATTATTAATCAACAATGACTCTAATACTCTTTCTCCAAAAAAAAAATGAAAGAAAAAAAGACTCATCCTGATTTGGATTACTGCTTTTAATATTGGGTAGAAAAATGGTTCTTTTATCATACATGATTCTCCCGCTTGGTCATAACTCCGTGTCATTTGGTTATGAATAGCAAATTGCGACCAAATATTTTGTCTCCCAAGTTTCCTAGCAAAAGACTTTTTCTTTGTTATTGACTTACTACTACGTTGGGTTAAGATAAGCCTTATTGCTCATGGTACGATACAATTCTGTTGACTTGTTTTTCTATGCTCACTATTTATACCTCTTGATCAACTTTCCTCTAATTGCTATTTTCTTCTTTCTTGATCCAAGTAACATCCCCATCATTTTCATTAATAAATAAATGAAATTACAATATTTGAATATTGAATTACATGATTTTGATATTGAACTACATGATTTTGATTTTCACTTCTTCTTTCTTGATCCAAGTAACATCCCCATCATTTTCATTAATAAATAAATGAAATTACAATATTTGAATATTGAATTACATGATTTTGATATTGAACTACATGATTTTGATTTTCACGAATGGTATGCTACAATGTTTGAATATTTCACTCGTGATTTGACCTAAGTCGCAAATGACTTGTGAAATCCAGTGTGTCCAAGACTCTTCAAATTCCAGCATATGCTTCTTGTGTGGCCTGTTTCGCGAGTTGGCACTTGCGAGTTAGTCATGAAATCCTCATTTTCATAGAATCTTCACCAAACTCTCACACACAACCCTTGCATTAAATCCCACAAAAATACAGGGAAATGATTGAACATAATTACAATAAAATTTAACACAAAATTAAAGCCAACAAAAACATAGTTGTAAATCACAATTTACAAAACTCTTAATTATAAATTGTCATTTGTGATTTTTTTAAAAAAAAATAAAAAATACGAATAATTAAAAAATTAATGCTAATAATGCATTGTTGTCAACATCTAGTATTGATATTTCAATTTTCTTAAATCTTTGAACAAAGAACTTTGACCCCCTAAGTTTGAATCCTAGTTTCGTTCATGCTAAGTAGGTATATACATTTTCGGCTATGAAGTCTAATAACTTTGAAACCTGGGATTCTTAATTTTCTCATACGGTAATGACTTTGAACAAGAGGAAGAATCCTATCATATTCTTGACATTTCTTACTCTTGGATTTCTTGACTGAAAGGCCAACCTCATCACAATCAAACCCGTGACTTTTCCCAATTGCAATATGGCGCAATGTTAATGGACATGTCAGAATTATTTAAAAAAAAATAAAAAGAAAAATTTTAGTTACAAAATTGGTTGTAATCTAAGGATATAACATTACTGTGGCGTGTGAGTTTATCGAAAGAAAGAAAAAAAAAAAAAAAAAAAAAAAAAAGATATAACATTACTCATTAAAATAAATATTACTATATATTTTAAAATTTTAATCGTTGAATTGTATGTTTTTTACACCCTTAATAGTAATGTCAAATTTTGTGTCAATTGAATATTATTTACTATATGATCTATAAGCTCATATTTTATGCATAATTTTAAATTACAAAAACTTGCAATTTAAACAATTTGTTGATGACATAACTATTGATTTTTAATTTTCTAGAACTTTTGCAAGTATTGAGGATATATGAATAAGATATAATCCAATGGTAGATTTTTCAAAATTTACCTCCAATAAAAAAATATTGATTAAGAATGTAGTTTTAGACTACAACCAATTTTGTAACTAATTTTTGTTTAAAATGGACAAAATTTAGTTACAAAATTAGTTGTAGCCTAAGACTACAACCTTACTTAATAAAATAAATATTACTATATATTTTAAAAATCTAATCGTTGAATTACATAATCTTTACACTCTTAATACATATGTCAAATTTTGTGTCAATTATGTGATCTATAAGTTTATATTTTATGCATAAATTTAAACTACAAAAACTTGTAATTTAAATAATTTATTGATGACATAATTATTGATCTTTAATTTTATAGAAATTTTGCAAGTATGGAGGATATAAGAAGAAGATGTAATCCAATTGTGGATTTGTCAAAATTCACTTCCAATAAAAAAATATTGGATAAGGTTGTAACGTTACATTATAACTAATTTTGTAGTTAAATTCTATACAAATAAAATAAAAAAAAAAATTGGGATTTGGACTAAATTCATAGAAAAGCTCAAATTCCCCTCCAACCATACCGATTGGGCTTTACCCCAAAGTCCATATGTTTTTTTAGGGTTGGGCTCAATACTCTTCACTTCATAGAACAGGCTCATCGGCCCTTATCTTTTCTAAATCACACAATGGATTCATGGCAACGTTGTTTCATCGCCTCACTGATTGGGCTCATGGCCCATATATTCTCCACGTCATGATTCAACTTATGGCCTGTGCTTCATTTTTATGGAATTGGGGTTAAACCTGCATCTTGCTATGTCATCACAAATTGGTTGGTATCATGGCCCATATTATTGCCCATCTCATTTGATTGGGCTGGAAATGGAATCCCATATTTTTTCTCCTCAAGGGATCAAGACTCAAGGATCACATTATTTCTCTTGTCTCTTCATGGAAGGCTTCGCAATAAGATTGGTTAATTTTATTTTATTTCGAACGTAAGAATCAAGCTTAATATTAAGTTATATTAGTTACTAACTAGTGTGATACACAAAAAAAAACTTTGCATAAATGTATAATATATTATGAAACAAATGAGATATATTACTTAATAAGTTTTAATAAATAAGCTTTTATAATTGGGCCTATGAATCAAGTCAAATTCGCCGCAATTACTAACACATGTTTTTTAAACATAAGACTTAGGCTTGAGATTAAGTTATATTACACGTTATTATCAACAAAAAAAAGAAAGAAAGTTATATTACACGTAATAAATTTTTTTTTTTTGATAAGATATAATAATTTTTTTTTATTGAACGTTCTCATACTACTTGATATTTTCTTTTAGAGAGTTTCAATTTCATACTACTTGATTAGGTGTGTGTAAAATTTTTTATTCATTTATAAATCTACATTAATGATTAATAATTAAATTATTGTTAATATACCAATAATTGCACAGTCCAGTCGCACCTATCCCCTTCCCCTCCCATTTTCCGTGGATTTGATCCTGCCTCTCCCCTTCTAAAATTAGCAACAATAATAAATTTGATATTATATTAATTTATTTTATTAAATAAAGTAATTTTTATTTATAAACTTATAAAAATTAGATTTATTAATCTTGTAATGTAAGAAATTATATATATGATTTTCACTAATACGTGGATCATATAAATTACCAATAAATTAATTACCAATAAGTTTTTTTTTTTCATAAAAAAATTACCAATAAGTTAAAAATAATTGGTTGATATCTTGAAACTTATTTACAAATTTAGAAAATCAAATCTCAAATCTATATAAAATTATAAATACACATTTTATGTGTGTATATATATTTAATTGAGTTTTATATTTATAAGTTTATTAATAAACACATTACCTTGTTTGAACTTAACTCAAAAGCCTATTTAATTTATTTATTAAATAAATAAATATAAACAAAATATTTTTTAGATGAAATTGAGCTATTTGTAAAACCGTTAGAAAATCCAAGTAAAGGGCCTCACTACCTCGCTAGGCAATGGTTGAACCCAATTTCAGACTTTCTTTTTTCTTTTCTTTTTTTTTTTTTTTTTTTTTTTTTTTTTTTTTTTTTTTTTTTTTTAACTTTGTAGCAGGCCAGATGTGAAATAAATGGATCAAATAAAATTTCGAACCCCAAAAAAATAAGAACTGTGAAACGGAATTTAATATAAAACGACGCCGTTTCTAGGAAAAAGAAAAAACCCCGAAAAGTCTAAAACCCTTCTCTTTGAGTCTGTGACCTAGTTCTCCTCATTCACATTCTCGATTTCTCTCTCTCTCTCTCTCTCTCTCTCTCTCTCTGAAGAACCATCGAATTTGGCAGCCATGGCGAGCACCAAAGTTCAGAGGATTATGACCCAACCCATTGTAAGCTCACTCCTTTACTTTCGTTTCTCAGTATTTGTTTGTTTTTTTTCCTATGTTCACTCACTCTTTTCCCTTTTTTGTTGTTTGGTTTCTTGGGGTTCGTGCGGCGCCAGAACCTGATTTTCAGGTTTCTTCAGAGTGTAAGTCTTTGTTTTTGGCTTCTGGGTTTGCTTTGATTTGGTTTTTCTTTAATGGGTCTTGGAGCTTTTGTGCTAATTTTTGCTCTTTTTTATGTTTTGGTTGGAAATTGGTACAGAAAGCTCGCATTCAGATTTGGCTTTTTGAGCAGAAAGACCTGAGGATCGAGGGCCGAATCATTGTAAGTTTATGTCTAACTTTGTAAATCTTGTATTTTTTTATTTATTTTTATTACCACTAAATTTTTCTATGGTTTGTAGATTTTGAAATTTTTTTTTTTTTGGTTATTGGTTTTGTGGTTTAGCTAGCTTGAGAATAATTTTTAAAAAGTCTATAATTTTTAGGGAAGATTAAATTTGGGAAGTGTTTAAAATTGGAGCGACATAAATTTTGTGGTGCAAGAAGGATGTGTTAACATGTAAAATGTTTTTTGGTGTGATTGGAGGGTTAATTTCATGACTGATACATTTGATGAAGGAAGTGAGAATGTTACACAATGTCTAAGACTTGTTCTAGAGTTGTCATGCTGGTAGATAGATTAGTTGGAATACTTGAGTGAAATGATTCATGAAATTGCTTTCTCAGGTTTAGGGTTGGATAGCACCAGTTCGGCCTATGATATAGTGATTTACTAAAAGGAGAGATTTATATTACCTTGTTTATAAGTAAGGATTGGTTTGCAATGTTTATAGTTAGTAGGGACACATGGGAGCTCTCGTCATCTATAGCATTGTGGCCAAACCAGGAAATTTAGAAGCATGGTACTAAATATTACTTATTTCAAGCTCAAAATTTTATCAAGAGTTTTAAATTCTTCATTTGATGAGCATTTCATTTGGGAAATTTGTCTTATACATATGTCAGTTAAGTAACCTGTAACCATGTAGAAATAAAATCCTAGTAATAGAAAACTTAAAAAGCTGCTGGTTGAGGGATTATTAGGGCTTGTTTGGTTATGTTTTCATAAAGTAGTTTTTAAAACTACTTATAAAAAAAAAAGTAGTTTTTAAAACCTATTTCTAGAGAGCAATAAGAAAGCTCCAAAAGCATAATTTTTTCAATGGTTTTTTTTTTCTTAGACTGAAAACCAAAAATAGTTTTAGGAAATTCTATTTTTTTAGAATAATTTTCTGAAATAAGCTTTGAAAGAGGGGGACTAATTAAGTGTGATGTGTCCTCTCTATATCTCCATGCACTTGATCTCTAATAAGTTGAGATGTATTGGTCTTTCTTTTCTGTCATACTTTCGAAGCTCTCATTTATTTAAACAATGCATAGCTCTGCCAAAAAAATAAAAAACCGCCTTATCCTTATGTTTTGAATGAAATATTGGCTACTCTAGAAAAAATATTTTCGGGTCACTGAGATTTTTTTTGCTATCTTTTTATGATTAAAGTATATCATAGGTAAACATAGTCAGCTTGGATATTGAAGGAACAATATCTTTTCCTGATACTTGACCTCTTGAACTAACTGCATATTTGTCAATACTGATGGCTTCATTTGTTTCATTATAATTTATGGATTGATTATCAAACTTCATACATTTCTGCCATGAACTTGCCCTTATTTCTTAGTTTTTTTGTTTTGATAAGTAATTAACTTCATTGAAAAATAGATGAAAAAATACAAAGCACACAGGCATTATGATATAGCAACAACAAAAAATCTAAACTAACTAGCCATGAAAGTACAAAAATCAATTAAATCATGCAAAGAATTAAGAATAGAAACACTTGTAGCATTTTCCCACTCAAACAGTGTCTAAAATAATGAAAGTTTCAAGTCGTGAATCAATCTTTCATCCCCTTTAAAAGTATGCCCATTCCATTCCCTCCAAATACCCCATATTCAGAATTGAGGGATCATACTCTAAAGCTCCTTAATTTTGTGTCTGTTGAACTTGCTTGACCAACTAGCTAGAAGCTCCACAACAACACACGGCATGACCCTATGAACCCCAAATAAAGAACACACCACATCACATAACTCTTGAGCTACAGGGCAGTGTAGGAGCAGTGATCAATAGTCTTCCCACCAATCCACAACAACCACTTGCTGCCTCTGCAAATTATCAACAGTCAAAATTTTCCCCAATGTCGCAGTCCAAATGAAAAAACTCAACTTTGTAGGAACTTTCGGTTTCCACAATGAAAGAACTTATTGTGTGGTTTTTCAGTACTGTTGGCTTTATTTTCATTATTATCTATGCATTAATTTTCTATTCTGAAAGTTTTCTGCCATGAATTTGGCATTGTGATTTAAGCTTTTGGTTATTTTATTTCTTTGAAGATTATTTGGAGTAGCAAGTATGGTCAAAATAAAAACTTCATTGATGTGCTCATTTAGAAATTTTAGATTGGAATCGTCCTCTAAAGTATATTAAGTTAATTAAGGATCCTTAATGTATGACTAAATTGTAACTAGTGTGAAGACAAATGGAGTATTACAAGTGAGTCTCTTATCACTATAGGTTTGCTTCAAGGATCAACATTCAGTCCATAGCTCTTTGCTCTAGTGATGGATGAGCTCATCAAATCGATTCAAAAGGAAGTCCCTTGGTGTGTGCTTTTTGCAGATGATATAGTTTTAGTAGATGAAATTAGTGGTGGAGTTAATGCCAAGATAGAAATTTGGTGAGACATTTTATAATCTAAAGACTTTCGATTAAGTAGGACTAAAATAGAGTACATGGAATGTAAGTTTAGTAAAAGTAGAAACAAAGAAGAAGGGATTGTAATATTTGATGGTCAAGAGATACCTAAAAAACAAAAGCTTTTGATATAATGGCTACATAATCCATAAAAAATGGAGAGACTGAAGAGGATGTGAATTATAAATTAAGAGCAGGTTGGTGGATGAAGTAGAGAAGTGAATCAAGAGTATTATATGATCATAGAATGTAGGTTAGAAGGAAAAATTCTATAAGATTGTTATAAGACCGGTTATGATTTGTGATATTGAATGTGGGATTGTTAAGAGTTAAGAAAATTTAAGAGTTAAGAAAATTTAAGTGTAATTGAAATGAGAATTTTAAGATTGATAATTGGAGTTATACGGAAGTATAGGATTTTTGATAATTAGATAGTTACAATGAGGGAGGGGGGGACCCTGGATGCTATAGAAACACCAGGAGGTGCCAACTAGTTGAGCTATAAGTCTCTTGATAAGTGGATATATATGGAAATATAGGATTTGAAATGAGGAAATTCGGTTAGAGATAGGGGTGACCCTAATTGATGAAAAGATGAGGGAGAGTTGCTTGAGATGGTTTGATCATGTTTAGAGGAGCGAGATTAATGCACAAATGAGAAAGAGTGAGTTGATTCAAGTTGAAGGAACAAAGAAATGTAGAGGAAAACCAAAAAACAAAATTAGTAGAATTAGTAAAAAAAGATATCTCAATTAAGGAAGTAACAAAGAGTATGACTTTGGATAGAATTTTATTTTTGATAATTTGATAGTTGGGGGAGATGGGATTTGGACATCCCTTAGAAACATTAAGAGCTACTAGTTGAGCTACAAGGCTCTTAACAACTTTGGATAAAATGAAATGGCAGAAGAGATTACTTGTAGTTGATCCTAACTGTATCTATAGCCGACCCCAAAGAGTTTGGGACTAAGGCTTGATTGTTGTTGAATCATCCCAAAGTTTTGCAGCATTGGCTGTCATACATGTTTAAAAATAAAATGGTTGAGGTTCGTAGAAAGTTTTTGTATGTGGAGAGCTGTGATTTAGAGCTAGAATTTTTTTATTAACATATATGATAAGTACTTTTGCTATATATTTTGATTTTCAAACATATCTGTGGGACAATATTGTCAAAATTCCATCTTAAGAACTTTGAAATCTTTGTAAACATGTAATTTCTTGGTTTGCCTTTCTGTCCATGACTGTGGCCTATTCTTA
Organism: Quercus robur; assembly: GCF_932294415.1. Taxonomy (NCBI): domain Eukaryota; kingdom Viridiplantae; phylum Streptophyta; class Magnoliopsida; order Fagales; family Fagaceae; genus Quercus; species Quercus robur. Next base: position 90,620,689 of record NC_065535.1, read on the forward strand.
TTTTACTTATTAGCATCAGTATTCTATAGATTTCTTAGATCAATGTACAATGGATTTTGTCTAATTTTGGCTGTTGAGTGAAATTTGATGCACAGAATTGCACCAAATTGGTCATGCATAATAAGATGTAGGTTTCGACCAAAAATGGCAAAATAGCTGACCGATGTGGTGCAATTATTAACTGTTGACATTTGGGTATAAAGCCAATCAGCTAAATTGTTGGAGTTCCAATGGGAATGCCATTGTGTGGTGATCCTACTTTTCAGATGTAATGATGTATACTCTTTTGAGGCTTGCCCTTACAAGAGACTTGGGGAATGTATGTTATGAAACAATTAAAAGTTTTTATCCGAAAATGAAGCTATATGCTTTAAAGGTGGAGTAATAGAACATTCTTGTTCCCCCCATGGGGATATTTTTGTTGTGTATAATTTGATTATGAGCTACATCTATTTACCTATGGCTTCGTTTCATGTTAGTATGGTAGCCCTGGTCATTTCTTACATCTCCCACCCCCATCTCTCACAGTCTCACTATCTTTAACTGACCCAAAAATAATTGGGAATATGGCTTGGTTGAGTTGGCTAATATAGAGTATAGACATACTAATATTTTTTTGATTGGTAAGTTACAAATGCACCTAATTAGTCTTGAACTCAGTACCCCACCCTCTACCTAGCACATAGAGGAGGAGGAGGTGCCAATTGAGCTAGAGCTCATTGGCAGTAGAGACATACTAATATTACATGATTATTTTTCTTTTCTTTTTTTCAACAATCTGACTTTCTTTTCATTGCCAAGAGGCTAAAGCCTCTTTCTTACTCAAAAGCTGAAGTCTCACATGGATTGGAGTCTTCATTCCATGGCGGCCTTTTTGGACCCCTTCATTGCCTCCTATCTATAAAGTTCTTCTATTCATCTCCAATTCTGCCATCATTATAATCATAAATAGAGTTTGTCACCTCAAATGTTTGATATGGTATACACAGCATGAGCAGATATGGTTATGAGGGATGGCAACTTGGAGGGTTTTCTACATGGATCCCATTCCTCACCCTTGCCTCGCTCAAAGACCTCTGTCCCCTGTCCCCCACCTTAGGTGGTAATTACTCAGTGTGTCCTTGCCCCATGGGGATTTGTACCCCCTCCCCAAATTCTGAAAATTTCTGATAAATCCCAAATTTTAACCATATATCCTTCATAAGATCCAAAGCTTTTCCCTTTTTCAATCCTTATCTTGAACTATTTTTTTATAAGGTTTGGCCCCAAAGGAGAAGTGGATAGGGAGATCCAAACTTTTTTATGAGGTTTGGGTCCCAGCCAATTTCCACAAAGTGAGAGAAATGAACTAACTGTGGAGGGCAATCAGGCAAGGTGATGATGCTCGGGGGCTGAAGCTCAAGCAGCCAATGTTGTTTCTCACTGAACCAATACTACCCATCTTGAAGCCACTACTGGTCTTCACGAAGCCCTTCTACTTGAGAAACCATCGGATCTCAAATCTTTACAGTTTTGAGGGGTTTGTAGTTTGGGAATTGGGGATAGGAAAGTGTGGTGAGCTAGAGTGTAGTGATTGTTGAAGACATCTCAAAGAGATGGGGGAGAGGAAGACATGGATGTGTGTGTGTGTGAGAGAGAGAGAGAGGCATCTGTGGCATGAAAAGCTCTGAGAGAGAGAGAGGCATCTGTGGCATGAAAGGCAACAAATTCTAGACATAAGAGTATATAATTGAGGAGTGTTTTGGTAATATTATGAACTCATTAAATTTAAATATATTCTGAGGCACGGCAGGGCAATCACAACATGTCCCCTCTTGATCTCACTACTAATTATTTTGCAAAACAGTCCCCACCCTGTACACTTCATGGGGCGGCGGTATTTGCTACACCTAATGGTTTCTAATCAGTGCACTTATCAAAATGGTTTCTAATCAGTGCATATGGTAAGATATTCACTCACCCATCTGTATCAATCTGTTCACAAATATTTTAATGGCTACAAGACTACACAGTTTTGCTTTTGCTTTCCTATATTCTCCTTACATATATACTTCTTAGTCAAGTAGTTCACTTTAGCTCATGCCTTGACAGTCTTATATGGGGTAGCTGGCTTGATGGAGACTGCAAGCTGAACGTTTGTATGCCACCTTCACTGCTGCAATTAAGTGCCTGACTTTGCTAGAAAAAAGCTAGTCCTTGAGATTTGTCAATCAGTTGTTAGGGTGCACATAGCAACTAATCCATGGCATGAAAATGCATTAATTTTTTATTCCTTACAAATTAAGGCCTTGTTAATATATGATGCAGATGTTTAAATTTTGGAGGTTATAAAATCTGGAGGATTCTTACTCATGATAATCTCATCAGGAGAGGATTCTATTTAGTTAGTTGGTGCTGTCTGTGTTGTGGGGACACATTGGATCATCTATTGGTACATTGTGATGTTACTTATGCTTTGTGGTGCTTTATCTTTGGAGCATTTAGGATTCAGTGGGTGTTACATAAGTGGGTGATTGATGTGTTGTTTGGATGGAAAAATTGGTTTGGGAAGCACTCATTGGATATTTAGAACCTTGTCCCTTTATGTTTGATGTGGACGTTGCAGAGGGAATGAAGCAGATACCCTTTTGAAGCTGCAGAAAGCTCAATGAAAGTTAAAACCAGTGATGATTAGAACTCTGTTTGAATGGTCTATGTGTCTTACAGATAGCAATTTCCTTTTTAGATTTCAAAGAATCACTTTACTTTTGTGCATAATTTTTTTTTAAAAATCTTTTTGGCTACTTTGTGTTCATTGTTGTGCACATGAAATAGTCTATTCTCTTAATAAAATACATTACTTAAAAAAATTAAAAAAAGATAAATAATAATAAAGCATTCAAGAAACAGTAGAAAAAGAAAGTTGGACCATTTGGCACGTTATCAGGTTTTGCACTCTGTTTTAGAACTAGGTTATCACTTGCACACCAGTTTCTACCTTTCTTCAGGGCATTATGTCTTTTTGTGTGTCTGTGCTTGTGCCTGGGAGTCCAAATAAAAATGAAAAATTTAACATCATTTTTGCTGCACCTTTTTAAATTCTTAAATCTCTTCACTCTGTAATACAATCAGTTTCTCAATAGATTTAGGGTAATAATTTCTTTAGAGACTTGCCATCTAGGAATGATAAATATTATATACAAAATGGTCAGCATTTCTATTTTCTAGCATCTTTCATAATTCCAAGTGAATAAATGTTGATTTGTTCAAATGTTAGTTTTTGTGCCCCTATGGGGATTTGACGAGTCCTTGCCATCAAGGAGTGATAGATATATTAAATAAAATGTCAGCATTTCAAGCATCTTTCATAATTATAAGTGAATAAATGTAAATTCATTTAATATAAATTTTGTGCCTTACAGGGCTTTGATGAGTACATGAATTTGGTTTTGGATGATGCTGAAGAAGTCAATGTCAAAAAGAAGAGCAGGAAATCTTTAGGTGGGTTCATTTTCTCACTACTTTTTCTGTGTATTGTATTTCATCTCCTAAATGTGTATACGCTGAAGTGGTTCATTTGTTTTGTTTAGGGCGGATTCTTCTCAAGGGAGACAACATAACTTTGATGATGAATTCGTAAGTTTATTGAAACCGCAACCGCCTCTCTCTCTCTCTCTCTCTCTCGATTTCTTCTCTTAACAATTTTCTTTTCAAATTACAGTGGAAAGTGATGATGATTCCAGCAATTGTGTAAATTGGCATCATGTTGCCTTTTCAATCAAATGGAGGTCTCTAGCATCTTTGTACTGCGGCTATGTTAGATACATCTTGGACATTTAAGTATGATTTATGTAACTTATAAATGATTTTCTATCCATTGAGTAGATACATTGGCACTGTAACTCTTATACATGGTTTGGGTTGGTGTAATATTCAAATGGCACAAGAAAGATTTGATTGAATCAAATGCTGCCTTGCTTTGATCTAGTTATTGGCCCACCCTGCAGCTAATTTTTTTTCTGTTGGATTAGGTGATCAATTGATGTGTTCATATTGCTCAAAAGGGCACTGTTTTGCTTCTAAGATCGTTTAACAAAAATTAATTAAGCAGATTTGTAGAGACTCTTGTGGCTTACATGCACTGAAAGTCTGAACTGATTCAATTTGGTTATGATCTTCACTCCAGACACATTGTTTAGTATCATTATGCTTCAATTGTCTTGGTAGCAATTTATAGTTTTCATATGATTTGTGGGAATGCTTTGAATTGTGAGACTGTATTTATATTGTATTGGATTGGGTACTATAATCTTTTGATTGTGATAATGTACAGAGAGGATGATGCCATGGAATATCCATTACAAGAACGTGTTCTCGCATTCTGTTAAAAGCCGTAGCCTAAGGAACCAAGAAAAGTTCATCATCTCGTGTTTGGTCTACAAGAATTTTTCAAATGCAGTGGGTTTTAGTTAGTTTAACGAGTAAAGCCTTTTGCTAAGAGCCTTGCAGCTCAATTAATTTGCATTGTATATGTTTTCAACAGAGATATCTAGAATTCAAAGCTTCAAATTCCCTTACCCCAACTATAGAGATATCAAAAAAGTATAAAATTAAAAACTAGCAAATCCTTTTGTCATTGAATAGAGAATATGGATTTGAATCCAGTAATATACCAAAAACTAACTGTTGTGTCAGTCTATCAATAATGTCATAGCTACAAATCCTTCTTATCTAACAAAAAAAACCAAAGCTTAATCAAATGAATGCATAAAACCAGCTTCAAACTCTTGTATATGAAGTTTCAATAATTTAACTAAATGATGAAAATGAAAAGAAGAAAAAAAGAGTGAAAGAAAGGATAGTGGCAGGGCAAAATGGTTGGGAGAGCTTTGGTGTGATTGAAATGAGTCAGTCAGCTGGGCCGGGTGTGTAGGAAGAAAGTGACTAATTAGAGAAATAGAAGGACCCAGTTAGGGGATTAGGGTTGGAATGGTGGAGGGGTCACGAATCTCGTCATGGTGCACCCCTTTGTCCTAAGTTAAGCATTTTGTATACCATATGTCTCCTCATCAGGTGGCAAATGCTTTGACCCTTTTGTTCTCTTTTTTCAGCCACTAATACTACTACTGATTACTGACTCATCCTCCACACATATCATATCATTTCTTTCCTTTCTCTCTTCCAAACCAACTAATACGACATACCTATCCTTGTATTCTTTTAGCTTGTTTGTTACTCCCCCCTCCCTTATTCCATAGCCTTTAAAGTTCGAACATTGTGTTCTTTTTCTTTGAAATGAATCATCATGTCTAATATTTGAGAGAGGGATGTAATATTTTGATTGTGGAAGCCTTGGATGACTGATTGAGTGAAACTTTCTAGTGGACAAACAATGGGTGCGAACTTAGATCATGTTTCAGACAGTATCAATCTTCACAACTTGTTTTTGTATTCAAGAAAATTAGTGGAAGCCTTAATGAGTAGTTTGAATTTTTGTGTTCGAATATGCCGTGGGAAAAATCCAATTTTCATAAAACTTAATATCCTTGAAGGCTCCACTTCACCAACTACTAGTTTTAAGGTTTAGGTATTTTTTACGGTAGCCCTTTTTATTAGGGGAAATTTCTATTGATATACTCGCTTATACACATAGTATATGCACTAAATTTTTTGAACTGAAATTGTGATTTTATGTGTAAAAGTGATAGGTATATATATACTAGTGTTTAAATGAGCGTGTGAAATAAACATTACTCTTTTAATACTTTGCATTTTCCACACCATTGGCTATAGTCATTATTGACAGGCTAAGTTCCCAACTTCGCATATTAAAATGTAGTACTGAATCATTGCACAAGATGTGCAGTTTTTTTTTTTTTTATTCATCAAAAAGATGTGCAGTTTTTAAATTCAATTTATTGTACATAGAGACAGACTGCAATTATTTGCGTAGGGACCTACACTTACTCCAATCTCCAAGGAGTGTATGGCTGCTTAAGATTTGAAAAATCATTTTAAGATGTTGGTTTGGAATTATGTATTGTGTAACTTTTGAAGATGTTTATTTTGATAAATTTGTCGTTGAATTATTTTTCTTCTTATACTTTCTTGTTTCCAAAATTTTATGATGAACAAAGACCAATAGCTAACTTATTTATAAAATATTAAAATGTTCAAAACTCAAGTTTTTTGCATTTTAAAACTCATGCACAAATGACGTTTTTTTTTTTTTTTTTTTTTTTCTAAAGTGAAACATTTCATGATTTCATTAACCACAAAAATTGAAATACAACAGAGATAATAGAAATACAAAGAAACCCCTAGCACTTCGACCTATCAACAAGGAGAAGGTGTTGGGGGCTCAGATTGCTCCCAAAGCTGGGATGTCCCAAGGTTTCTAACAACCTAAGCTAGCTCATGAGCCACTTTGTTGTAGTTCCTTTTCAGGTGCTTAACCTTCCACAAATCAAAAGAACAAAGCAGAGAAAATGATGAGTATAGATTATATAATAATTCTATTAATACAAATTTTGGCGCCATATTAATAGGTACATTACGCGTTAATAAGATCCTCTTCTTTTTAGTAGATTATGACACCCTTTGATAATATATTTTACGTGATGATCCTTTCCACTACCATCGGACAAAACTCCAAAAAGACTTTATGATTTAAAAGTGTTCAAATAAATAAATTCTGGTGTAATTGGCTAAATGATTGAATACTTATCGCTTACCTCAGCTAGTAACCAAAAAAAAAAAAAAAAAGTCAGTAACTAATATCCCAACATATTAAACGAATGCCTTACATGAAAAATTCTCAATGTAAATTATTTTATTTAAATATCCATTCTTGCATAATGTAGAATTTCTACATTATACTGATATATATATATATATATATATATATATATTTTTTTTTTTTCTATTCACTTTGGTCCCATTGTGATTAACTTTTAGTTTTGCCGCTCTTCCTTTTTTGACTAAAACAGTAAAACCTTTACTAAACCTTTACTAAAGTGACTTTGCTGTGATTGCAATGGCACAGACAGAGCTAGGCTCGCAAAGATTGATGGCGAAAACTCGAGTTAAAAGAACTTCACGACATGATTGTAGTGCGTTCACGTTATGCACATTTTTAGGGTTCTTATGCTCTTTCAGTCTTTCTTATCTCAAATGGGTCGAAGGGCGAAAGTGATGCATTTGTCCTGTCCATGCGCATGGAAGGAACAATGTGCTTACTCTTCTTTGCTTTCACCATATGAATAACAAAACAAAAGGGGTTGCTTTTGTTGAAGAATTAGAGATTATCTGCAAGAAATATTCTTATAAAGTAGTGATGGTTCAGCTAAAAAATATACATGTAAAGTAGTGATGGGACACTAGGAAACCAAATTTTTGTTTATGTTTTTCTTTATCTAGTGTTGAAAATAAATTAAACCAAGTATCCAACATCAAAACTAATATCAGTACAAACAATGTGTGAATGTTCCATGCATGGAAATACTTTCAAATAGTGAATAATTAGTGCAATGTACTCAACAAACAATATTAGACCACCAACGGGTGTGGTACAATTGGTAGGTGACTGTTGAGACTTCACCACATCGCAGGTTCGAGTTCCTGCAAAGATTGTAATTGCAATTTCTGGTAAGTTCCAGAAACTAATAGAGCTTGGGGTGTGTGTGAGTTCGAGGTCTTCGAGCTCCGGTTTGAGTTAGTGATACTCATGAGCTTATCTAAATGTACTGTGAGACGTAAGACAATGATTGCCATACGCGAGTCCTTTTATTTATTTTTTTTTCTCAAAAAAAAAAAAAAAACAATATTTGTATATCATACATTTTTATTTAATCTGTATCAATAAATAAAAATTCAAATTAGAAAATTTGTAAGAAATAATATACCTAATTTTATTAAAATTCATTTAGAGAAAATTTAACTTAATTTAATATAATAAAAATAATTGTATTGGGTTTGCTTTATCCAACAAGACGTGAGTGGAATTTAAAATAAATAAATAAATAAAAATTCAAATCCTTTCATTTGATATTAGTTATATATACATACATATATATATATATATATATATATATATATTATGCTACAAATAATTAAAACAAACAAATTGTTACAATTACAAACCATCCATAATTTAGATTGTAGAATCTCCAGGAGTTGTACCAACAGATTGGGTTGTAAATAACCCAAGTTGAGTCAAATATTAAAAAATTTAGATTGTTCATTCATTTTTATTTTAAACACAAGCCAAATTTGAAGTTGTTGCAAAATTAGATTACATATTTAAAAATGGTTTAATTTATTGTTAAATAAGTTTGAACTTGTTTACAGGCTACTTGATCAATTTATTCTTTTATCGCATATAGTAAATACTACAACTAAAACTTCTCTTCACAAATCTATACTAATAATTAATCATTAAATTATAGTTGAATATATTATTTGACTTAAATAGACATATGATTTTTGTTTATGAGCTGATAAATTACAAATAAAAATTTAATATCTTATAATCTTATTTACAAACTTACACAATCCAATATTAAATTTATAATTATATATATATATATGTATATAAATAACATATAATATTTATTACAACAAACATGGACTATGATGAAAAAATCTAGTAAGGAAAAATAATTTCATCTCTAAATGATAACATTTAGTGAGGAAAAACAAAATTCATCACCAAACACTATTAAAATTTTAAAGATGGTGACGAAATCAATATATCCTCTTTAAAGATATTCAAATTGGGGACAAAATTTTTGTTTTGTTGCTATAGGTCATGAAAAAAAGAAGAAGGCACCGTTACAATTTTTAGGCCATGAGATGTATAGGCGTATATGGTGATGAAATATTTTATCTCAAAAGTGAAATCTAGGGTGACAAAAGATACACATCGTCAAATACTTACTAGAGGTATTGAAATCCTAATCTCCTCACCCAATATGTAAGAATTTAGGTATCATTGGTCACGAGATAATTTTTCATCTCCTATTTGTAAAAAATAAAAGGGTGCAGTGCTAATTGCTTGACGCTAGAGTACTGAAATTTATTTATTTATGATTTTTGTGTAAAAAGTGCAAATTAATCCCTAAATACCTTATCACTCTCTCTCTCTCTCTCTCTTCCTAAAATTTTATTACATTTGTTTCTTCCTTCCTCCAGTTTCTTCCTTTCATTTTGTAAAACTCAACTTCTTCCTTCCCCACATCAGTAGGTATGTACTCCAATCATTCATTTTGTATTCTTCAAATTTTAAAGTCTTTTTTACTCTGTTCTTTTTTTCTTTTTCTTTTTCTTTTTTTAAATGTTTGTATGTTTTTTTCCTTATAGATAAAATTCTCTAATTTACAAAGAGAGATATAAAACAAAAGCAATTGATGAAACAATACGTATTTTTGTGTTAGCAAAATGGGTTTCGTTCCGTTAGTGGAATTGTGGGTTTGAATTCCATGTGGTAATCGCGATTAAATTCCCCACAAAACTTTTTGTTACTTGCCAAAGCTTACATAACAATCAATTATGGTTTTTAAAGTTATTTAAATTGATTGTACCAGTTGAAGAATGGTCGTTGGTTTAGACAATCATTGATAAGGTTTCATTACGGTTAAATCTCTAATTGTAATCTAATGTTATTAGAAGGCTAACGGTAGAGTTTTAACATTACTTGATGCTTGGATTTATTATTAGCTCATTGAAATTCAAGATTTTGTGTATCATCTTTTTTTATTTTTTATTTATTTATTTTTTTTATAATTTGTGGTTGAGGCATTGAAATTGTCGCACTACTCTCAAGCTACAAAGAGACGTTTTGATGATAAAGTTTCATTATTATTACTTTAATGCATTGTTAAAAATGTTTCTTATATAACTAACATAATTAATGTTTTTGCTCTATGGTATTGATGTGTTTTTCTTTATATTTGTGCATATATAAGATTGGTGGCAAAAAAACATTTTTTGTGGTGCTACTTAAACTCATTTTTACTTTTGTAATATATGGAAGACATCTTTTATCTATATATTGTTGTAATTGCAACAATATATAGATAGTATAATGATTTTTTTTATCTACTTTTAGATTGTATGTATGATTTTTTTATGGATGTAGTTGAAAATGAACAGATTAATATAATATAATGGCAAGTTAATGTAAAGAACATTAATAATTTTTTTTTAAAAAAATAATAATAAAAAACAAATTAGCTAACAAACTTTTTCATTACCTAAGTGTTAAACTAAAAAATTAAAAAGCAATTGGTGATGAAATGTTTCATCGCTAATAGGTTTAATTCTGAATATAAAGAGAAATTGGTGATGAAATAATTTGTCACCTAATCTATTAAAATTGGTTAATTAAAAAAAGCAAAAATACAGTCAATGATGAAATATTTCATAGCCTAATATGGTCAAATAAAAAAAATTACAAATTAAAAAGCATTGATAACGAATTTATTTTGTCGTTGAATATAATGTTAAGCAAGGAAAATATTAGGTGATAAGAATATTTTGTCGCCTATGATTTTTTTTATAAAAAGAATAATAATAATAAAATAATAAAATAAAATAAACAATTAACAACGAAAACTTCATCAGCAGGACATTCGGTAACCAAGATCATGCAATGAATGATGTTTCATTACCATATGACTTAAGCAACAAAATAAGGAGCTTTTGTGACAAAAAGCTTCGTTACTATAAGTCTTATTTGTTGTAGTGTATGTACTTAAATTGAGTCTCATATTTACAAACTTATTCATGAGCACATTATAATATTTCTGCTCGACTTGTTTCATAATCAAGTCTGAATTTATGTTTGAATTTGGCTTCTTTGCTAAATATACAAACATAAACAAATTTTTTTCGAGACAAGTTTGAGCTATATGCATAAACAATTCGATTTCATTCATAGTCATAGGATATGAATATCCAAATCAATTATGAGGTCGAAACATTTGGAATATCGAGGTCATGCATTCCTATTCTTTGGAAAAACAAAAACCCTTCGCCACATCTGTAGTTGGTTCCCCTAGTCAATTTTAAGTTGAAACATTTGATTTGCAAACCATATTCGAGACCTGCAAGAGATCTATGACGAAAGAGTTCAAAAGTTGGGCTTCTATCTTTGAGTGAAGAAGATAGCTCTGCCATTTCCATGTGAACAAGAACATTCTGAAAAGCCATTTGAATTTGATCACGAAATATATTCTTTAGAAATATATTCGACAACGAAATTATAACGAGTGAGAGCCCACCTTTTAAATTTTCGAAAATGGTCACTTCATTGGACAGTAGGCAAAACCATAGAGCTTCGTCGAACTTTCCAATGTATAATCCAACTCACTAAAATGGCTAATAGTAAAACTATGACCTAAAAATCTAAAATTTTGGGGTATTTTTGGGCAGAAATATATTCTTTTTGCTCAACTTAAATGTTTATGCTATATTTTCAGGACGGTCAATATAGAAATTGTATTGGTGGTGATTGAACACTCAAGCTAACATATAAGTATTTGCTTGGACCTTTACCTTACTGTTGGCTAGTCTCTTTTGTGTGTGTGTGTCTACGTGGGGATTGGATAGTAAGTTTTGTTTGTGTACCCATTTGAGCTACATTGCTTTTTAGTTTGTAGCTTTCCCAGGTCATAGCACATGGAAATTTGTAGCCATTTGGGGCCACACCCTAATTCTACCTGATCAAATGGGGTCAGATGCTAGAGGTGGAATCATCTCTCTCTCTCTCTCATAATTTTCACTTTTGAGGGGAAACCTTTGATGTCTCAAAACTCAATAGTTATCTCTGTGGAAAAGCTCATCCTCCTCTGGATGCTACAACCTAGAGAGGGGCTCTAACTAGGCCTTCACTCTTGGTCGATTGACTAGTTCATTGTATTTCATTACTTTCCACTAGCAAGATGATTATAACCAGTACCCCACCTGCTCAAATCGGATTAATTGAAAGGTGAAGCTGACATGCCAAATCAATGGATATGCTTGAATAAGCAAATCAAATACATGAATCAAGACTTCTTATCATTCTTCACTTTGATCTTTTAATAACCATAGTGTTATACATGCCATGATTAGTATCATTAAATGTTGTCATCACCATCATATTTATAACCCTAGCTATTTCAACATGTCAACATCAATATAATTTACTCTCAATTAATCATTGATCAGAGAAGGAGAGAGCAAATTAGTGGCAATCCTCCCACCCTTTTTATGTCTTAATATTAGTGAAGATCAACCACCACCTAACATCTTCACAGAGAAGGAAAGAGCATGCTCTCAATTTTCTTCATGATATATCTTTTATTGTTATTTTTATCACTTATGGGTCTCACAGAGAAGCCAATCACATCCCAAGTGTACCTGCCCAACTTTTATTTTATTTATTTTTCCAAATGTTAGATAATTCACTTCTTTTACTACATTAACTATTTGATATCTTATTCATATATACAATTATTTGCTACTTTAAGGAAATTGCTATTGCATTTTGCCTTTTAGGGCTTTGTCCTTTCACGACTTTTGTTTTTTTCTTCCTTAGTGTATGGAGTATCTTGTTAATATTGATGGTTTCTCTCAGCCTTTTTCTCAAATTATTTTTGGCATAAATAAAATTTGTATGGGTGTGAGCTTGTCATTTTTATGGATATACAACGGGCATATACTAAGCTACTGATACATCTTTTACACGCATGCTGAAATATAACTTGAGTGAGGACAGCTGCACATACTATCCCATAATTTATATGCAATTACATCAGTTTATGCAGATTCGTTTTTTTTTTTTTTTATATGCTTCCAAATGATCACAAACACTAATCGAATAGAAAAATGGTTTATGTAAACTCCACATGTTAGGCAAAAGCTTCTAATATTTAATGTTTGTATCCAAGGTGGGAACATGAACTCACCCTCTATCCCATTCTCTTTACATTTCTTGTTTCTACTGATTCCATCATTTTTCCAGTTCAATTTATAGATGGTCCCCATACTTACATTTTTTTTTTATATACATATAGAGCCTGCCTAATTTATAAACCTCACTCAATTAGTGCCTTATCTACATATCTTTACTACGTATTAGTACAACTTTTCTTGATTAAGATGACTATTATATATTGAGATTATGATTATATTCGTTACATTTAACTTTGAACATATAATACTGTTTTAAGAGTACTGATTTCTAAAAGCAAAGAAAAGTTGCTTTGGAATAAGAGCAGCCAAAAAGCATTCATGGTTGTGATAACCCCACTTCCTAAATCGATTTCTTATTAAGCAAACCACCCCAACACCAAAACAAAAGAAAAAGAAAAAGGAGGAGGTGCTAATCCTACTTGTAGAAAATAAAATAATTTTATTGTCATCTAGCTTAGCTAGCTAAAGGTTCTATTCAGAGAATTGTGATGATTACTTTATAGAAATTAAATAATTCTTTCAAGGTGTTTGTTTTTGGATTTATTAGATTTATCAGCATGGTTTAGATGTTTCAAAACTAATGGATTCCGGTACATATATTAATTAGCTTATCACAAACACTCGGCAAAGGATAGAGTGGCTAATTTATATGCTCACAGGAGCAAATTAGAAGATACGTCACTCATGCAACTTGAATGGCAAAAGCTAGCTAGTACGCATGTGCTAGCCTAATTAATCATTTTCGATTGCAAATTGTACTTCGAGCAAAAGCATTCGAATTTCCAGTTGAAATTCGGGGTAAGCATGGCCTTGGTAGGGTTGTTGATAAGCCATATTGGACATTCCCTTCAAATTGTGCACTTAGAAATGGTTCTTTGATGCATTCACCTTGAGATTCATTAGATTTTTTTTGTTTTGGTTTTGAGCAATATAATAACTTGAGGCCCCAATATGTATTTCCTAATCATAAAGCTTCAGAGTTCGTTGGTCTATCAATTTTCATCAAAGCCTTGAAAATGTGAGAGAGAGAGAGAGAGAGAGAGAGAGAATATAAACAAATCGTCCCAAGTTGTCAACAAAAGTTGAAAAACTTGGTAGTTTTGGATTTTTATAGACCACTTAAGACCCAAACTTATATAGTTTTAACATGACTAGCTAAGACAATTTTGTCAACACTAAAGCCAAATGTGCCATAATGTACAGCAGAAGCAGAGTTGAGCAAATCAAAAGAAGTTCTAACCTATGAGGAAAAAGGAGATGCGTTTGGTTAACTTAATCATCATTAATTAATCAAGAGTGGGATTTGGTTTGGATTTGTTTGTCACAATTATTCTTTTTCATTTTTTTTAAACTCACCTTAAAAATAAAATAATCCATGTAATTGGATAAGATCTTAGTGGAGAAATTGACAACATATTTAAATAATTATATCATGATGAGAACAAGTTCCCATGAGCTCTTCCGGGTTCTAGAAGGAATTTAACATAAAAGTTTATGAAAGGTCTTGATTACATTAATAGAAATATGGGGATTCTATATGATAAAATTCAATCAACTTAAACCACATGATTAAAGTTGAGTGTTAAGGATTTTATTCATGGTGTGTTTACGTAAGTATTATATGGATATATCCTTTTTGATTTGTTAAAAAAATTCAATCAACTTAAACCATATGATTAAAGTTGCACGAATATGTGTTATCATTAAAAATATTTTAAATGAAGATGGAGTTGAAGAAGAAGCAACTCGACAAGTGAGAAATAAGTTGTAAGAACCGGATGCCTGTCTAATTAACTGAATACAAATCATCTGTTCTTTTTTTATATTTCAATTTATACTCCACCAATCTTAGTATTTTATGTGCTTGATTTTTTTTTTTTTTTAAACTTTAGCTATTTTATAAATAAAGTAAAAGTAATAGATATCAAATTAAATTATTCATAATATCAACAATTCAACTAACAAATAAACCAAATTGGACAAAGAAAAAAGTGAAAATCTTTGGATCACTTATCTTGTCCAAATTTTAAAATCAAACAAAAATATCTCAGTAATGTTGGGTAATAACTTTTCTCTTAACTAAATAACTTATTTGTTTAAGTAAGATTTTTTTTAAACTCTACTTTTTTCTAAATATGATTATATATTAATTAATTTTCCAATTTCCACTAATTAAAAAAAAAAAAAAAAAAAAAAACAAAATAGTTACATCCAAAATCCCTCGTCATCGTCTTTCTAAAATCCAAATTGTTAATGTGAGTGCGTTTTCTTTAGAGTGGGAATCGGAATTATTAGACGTGTCAGTATGGAAGGGAATATCCAAAAATCCAAATTGTCCTTGGCGTGTACGTTGGATCGGTGGAAGCTGACGATGTTTGCGTTTTCTTTGGTGTGTGAGTGGGACCCACACCACACATTTTGGAAACACGTAGGTATGGTAGGGAACGGGAATTATGGGACCCTCCCTCTCACAACCTCCATTACCCTCGATGATTAAAAAAATATATAAAAAAAAACCCCTCATAGTATCATTCACGACACGCTTATTTTCATGCTTTATTTTAATCTGATTTCAATCTGATGAATTATGTGATTGTGAGGAATTGATTGAAAGTGCTGGATTTATATAAACGAGAGTGGGTAGAAAATGTTGATTATATTAATTTTTTAAAAGCTTAAACTACTTAAATATGGTTAATCTAACATTTCATGTTTGGAATTCCAACACATGAAAGTTTAAATGAAAGATTGATAATTTATAGCTGTACATGTCAATATGTTGTCAAATTAAGAGTGAAATAGACTATGCTCCTAAATTATTCTAATGAGTAATGAGTACTACAGGATCACACGGTTTGCTCTCTGTGTTTGTTTGTTTGTTAATTGGCTTTCAAATCGACAGTCTTTTTCTTTTCTTTTTTATCACACCAATATTCTCACCATTGCGTAATGCAGAGCCTAGTTGCAAACACAATGCGAGGGGAAGGGTGGATTGGCAGGCAAGCATATATCAGCATACACTAGTGGTGGGTCCATTTTAATGTCCCATTATATACGTCGGGGTCCCATAATCCACCTCTTTTTGTTAATTGCATTTTGTTTACAAGTCACTCTTATTCAATCAAACTCTCATTCTTGGTAAGTTGATAATCATATATACTTCTTACTTAGTTGAACACCAAAGCTATAATTATGGTTCAAAAATCGGTTTTATTGACTAGTGATTATTAGTATATTGAAGTCAAATTGAATCAAATTAATCTTAACTAAGTCTTATGGTAAATGATTAAGGTCAAATCCTAATTGCTGCCTTTAATTTGCTAAGATAATATTCCCTAATAGTAGAGTTGTAATTTCCGCACGCTCTTGGTGTGGTGGTCACTTTACAAGTATAAGTGCTTATGGGGTGTGAGGATTAAGAGCCGGAGTTTAAGTCTCCGAGAGAGAGTTTTCCACACATATACACTTAGATTAGGCTAAAGTAGAAATTCTATCTTGTATCAAAAAATAAAAATAAAAATAAAAGTAGAGTTGTAATTTGTAAATGAGGTTATCATGTTGCTCATATAAAACTTGTTTAGTTCATAAAAAAAAATAATAATAACTTGTTTATATAGATACTTTGCACAGATCGTGGTTCAAGTAATTTTGATTTCGTTTCTCAACAACAACAACCAAAAAAAAAAAAAAAAAAAAATTGTAATTTTGATTTCAATGGCTCAGCCAAAATTTGCTTAGTACTCTTGTGAAGTGAGTTTTATTTTTGTTGTAAATATTGCATAGAAAGGTATGATTGGTGAACTATAATAAACACCGTAATGTAATATCTATTATTATGATTTACCTATTTTATAGTTTGGTTATATTTTTATTACAAAGAATAATCATTATTTATGAGTAGTTATTTTTTAAAATGAAGAATAACTATTTCTTTCTAAAATTGTTGTAATAGTTATTTCTTAATAAATGTAATAATTTTTAAAATTAATATATTTTCAAATATACAGATTTCCTGTATGCACATAACAATCATAAAAATAAAAAAACATAAAAAATAACCTCTTTTAATTTTTTTGTTTAAAACTTTCTTTTAAAAAAAAAAATATAATTATTCAAATAAGATATTTCTTAAATATATTTCTTAAGTTTTATTCTAAGGATACAAATTATAACTAAATCTATAAATAAGTTTAATTATTCCATTAAAAATTTTTTTATTCTCAGTAATAAATATTACAATTTATGTTGTAATTTTCATTTAATGTATCAAACATGCCCTATGATATTTCCTAAATAGAGATATTAAATTTTATTCTAATATTACAATTTATAACCAAACATATGAATAAGTTTGTCAATTTAATTACAGCACATTTTATTCATAATAATAAATATTACTGTTTATAATTACCAAAAAAAAAAAAAAAGAATACTATTTATGTTATAATCTTCAGTCATTAAACAAAACGTGTTAAGGAATCAGCTTAATATGTACGTAACTGACACAAACCCAAACTTCAGTGTGTATTTTAGTATTTTGGCCATAATAAAATAACTTGAAAGGGATGTAGCTAACTCATGATTTAGCAATTCCACAAGTTGCAAAAAATAGTGGCATACCAAAATTCACTAGTTCCAAAATCCTAACACATCACTTTAGAAACCGTTTCCCTGTTATTTTGACTGCTGTTGGTCTATGTGCCGACGCCGTTATACCATGTCATGCTAGCTCTTCCAACGTTTCAAAAACACCACCCTTCTTTTTCTTTTTCTTTTTCTTTTTTAATTTTTTTTAATTTTTGTTTTAGGTCATGTTAACGTTTTTTTATTTATTTTAAAGATCATGTTAACGAATGTTCTTAAAGCTATTGTTAATAAATCATTTTTAAAAAGTTTTTATACTACTTTTATAGAAAATTAAAAAGATTTTCAATACATTAAATTTTTTTTTCATAAAAGTTTTTTTAAAATGACTCACTAAAAAATGCCCTTAGAATTTGTTAAAATTTCCCTTTAATTTTTTTATTGTTTTAAATTTAAACAGATTCAAGAACCTGCCTGGTTTTCATATCCAACAATTTCTTTAAAAGAGAAATTATCAGGTGTACTTCGAGTGCACAATACTCCTGTTGCGCCTCACTCTTTTACGGCCTTGATTGATTTTGCTTGATCAAGTGCCCACGTTATCTTTGGTAAAAGATATCCACTTTGAACGGTGTGATGTCGTGACGTGGTCCTACTACTTTACGTTGTTGAAGGATAAATTTCATGTTGTTTTACAACTGTTGTTGGCTCCAAAGTCTCCAAATAATACTGTTGCTAAAGGTGACAATTCATCACGCTTCATACCAAAAATAGAGAGGGAAAATACTCTTTCATATCTACGTGTTATATAAGTTTGTTACCATTGGAATCTACGTAATTATTAGCTTCTATATCTGTTCGAGAACATATGGATGGGCTCCATAGATTATGAGTCACTTGAGTGACATGCCCTAAATTTGAAATTCATAAATTTCATTCACTATACATCTGTCGAGAACATTCGGGCGAACTTAATAAAATCAATTCACTTTGAGTGACGTATCGTAAATTTGAAATTCTTAAATTTCATCTATTGTATATCTATTCAAGAACACTCGGATGGACTTAATAGAGTTGAGTCACTTGGGTGATGTGCCGTAAATTTAAAATTCCATCCACCATATTATTGATCTATGAATTTGTTCGAGAACACTTGGGTGGACTTAATCGAGTTGAGTCACTTAAGTGATGTGCCGTAAATTTGAAATTTCATCCACCATATTATTGATCTATGAATTTATTCGAGAACACTATGGTGGACTTAATAGAGTTGAGTCACTTGAGTGATGTGCTGTAAATTTGAAATTTCATCCACCATATTATTGATTTATGAATCTGTTCGAGAACACTCGGGTGGACAAATGTTCTCCACCATATTATTGATTTATGAGGTTTCTCAAGGTGTCATGTACAAAAAAAATAGAATAGTTGAGTCAAAGATACAAATTTCTTTATATATATATTTAAAAAATTATTAGCTCCCATTAATATATGTTTAAATTTATTGATCATGATTACTTCGCATCCAACAGTATCTACACATTTTCACACCATCTAGTAGACATTCTTGAAAAATGTTATCTTGTGCCCCCATTTTATACATGGCATGAAATAGTATATGTGCACCGTCACACGTGAAGTAATAATTAGCCTAAATCTATAAACTTGTTTATTTGTCAGGGCAACTGTACATTTTTTGAAAACTCACCCTTTATGTATAATTATATTTTTATTTAGTTTTTTTTTTAAATGTTAAATAAGTTAATATAAAAATTTAAGCAATTCCGAATGGAAAGTTAATTAATGTCCTACTAATGTTTAAATATTTTCCTTTTTTTTTTCTTCTAAAATGTTACGAACTCTATTTTTGTTAGATTGATTTATTTTCAGAATGACAAATAATAGAAACTAAGAGCTTTAGGGTCCGTTTGGATAGAGGAGTGAAAAAGTGGGAGGATGGAAAATTCTGGAAAGATGGAAAAGTGGGAGGATGGAAAATATTTAGTTTTCCCTCTTGTGTGTTTGGTTGGAGGGGTGGAAAAGTGGGAGGGTGGAAAACTCTTTTATTTGGTTGGAGAGAAAAATGGAAGGATGAAAAATGTAATTTATATAAATTGACTATTATACCCCTGTTACATAATTGGTAAGAAATAAATTTATTTGTACTCATTACATAATATAAAATTTATCACATCATATATATAAATTTATATTATTATTTTTATTATTATAATGTAAAAATTAGATTAGGTCACATTGAAAAAAAAAAACAAGAAGAGTACGTTTAGGTCACATTGAAAAAAGAAAAAAAAAAGGAGAAAAGAGAATGTTTAGGTCACGTTGAAAAGAAAATTTTGGGAGGGCATTATGGTAATAATGTTATGAGGCACTTTTCTCTCATGAGTTTTTCTCCCGATTTGGGAGGAAAAAATTTGTGGGCCTGGGAGAGAATTTTCTTCCGGGTTTTCCACCCTTCCTATTTTCTTTCTATTCCCAAACAATGGAAAACACTGTTGTAGGATCGCGATTCAAGGTCCAAGCCCAACAGGTATGGGGTTCTGGCCCAAGGAGCCCGAAACAATGAATTTATAGAAAGTGAGTTACAGAACTAGGCCTTAAAGAAGTGTATACTAGTTAACATTGGGCCATATAACAATTGAAAATAAGAAAATCTCCTTCATGTCCATTAGATATATGGTCCGAGGAGACGTGGAGGATGTATCTCTGTCCTTGCTCAAAGGCTATGGTTCTCACCCTGTTCTTCTGTTCTAAGTTCTTGTTTTCTCGTCCCCTTCTTCATGGAGACTCCCCTCTCTTATATAGCCCCCTTGAAGTCATCAGGGCCTCACACTTGTTGATCATCTGGACATTCACTTGAGTGTCCGTCCCATCGGACATCTCTCCCATCTTTCTGTGAGTTGTGATAGCCAAGGTAACACTGTTCGCAAGTCCTCTTCACATTAATGCGGTCAGAAAAGTAGCTGTCATGCATTTAATGTGGCAGCTGTAGCCTCTCCCTTGGCATCCTGCACTTTCTTCCCTCTTACGGACTTGTGGAACTCATCCTTGTTACTAATACTCGTAGGAGTGGATCCTTATAGCAGGCAAAGTGCATGTTTGAGCCATATTTGGTACGTCCGAGAAGACACTTCTCCTCGGACCGCCTTTTAAACGTCTTTAGGCCCATAAGAATTGGGCCAGGAGCCCTTTTGGTTCCCATGCCTTCTCCTCGAACGTGGTCAAATTTTCCTATGGGGCCCAAGGCCCCTTGTGTGATCTTGGGCCTTTGACCTTACAACTGTTATACCCCCTATTTTCCTTCCTATATTTTCCATCCTTCCTAAATTCCACCCAACCAAACACAATGTTAGAGTAAGTTATGTTGCGTACGTGATACTGAATAGATCTTTATAAATTACCGTTACAATACATATTATGGCAATGTCTTTTTATTTTTTATTTTATGTTTCATTAATTACAATTTGTAACATTTTTTTATATAAAATAATCAAAATTATGTACCATTAGTAAGCTAAAGTCGTGTTACAAAGGTATGATTTAAAACATAAAAACAAAATTATCATTATAGTACCCTATTTGTAGCAAAAAATAATCGAAAAACCAAATTGATTTAGGGTTTGTTTAGAATCCGCTTATTTTGTTGAAATTGAAAACTTTTTACTGAAAGTACTGTAGATAAAGGTAAAAGTTAACTTAAATAGTACAATGACACCCATAATTTGTATAAAAAAGTATAGTGGGACCCATGAATAGTAACAAAAATAAGCTGAATTGTAAAATAATTTGACGAAAAAAAGCTATCCAAGCAAAGCTTTAGAGTGAAATGAGTTTTCACCAACTTTTTATCTTGTGGCATTACAAAATAATGTATTAAGTGACACTATAAAATTATTGAAGAGTACAGATGAACTTCATGAATATTCATATGATAGGAGTTTGGAAGAAAAATAAACCCTACATACATTGATTCAACTACAATGAAAATTTTACAATGTTGGTGTTGAATGAATATGATGTTTATCTAAAAAACAATTTATATGGACCCCTCATAATTATAGATGAAAACAGACGGAACATTCTTAATTACATACCGTCATGTTGCATAAATCAATTTAGATAGCATCCCAAAGTGATGATGGAATGAGAGAAACCATTCCTTCCTCTGCACTGTCTCCTTTATTCTTTTGTTCTTATCCAAGTTGAGTATTGAACAAAACACTTACAATAAGGACACATACCCCTTAGACAAAAATAAAACTCTCTCTCACGTAACAATTATACCATGTCACCTACTATTCTAACAAATAAATATTTTTACTTAAGTATTAATTACGAGTAATTGATTTTGATGTAACTGTTATAAGGGAAATATTAATAAAGAGATGCTTTTTTTTCGAGCAATCAACCGCGGCGCTAATGGACAATGGCGCACCACCTTTCATTATATTTTAATTTAAACCTCTAAAAAAAACCATCAAAACTTACTTTCTGCGGGACCCCTGGTTTTCTTTTCTTGGGCTGGTGATGTCCGTTATGCCCTAATTTGTATGGTAGGAACAATTATATACTCTTGTCTTATCCTCTCCCGAGAATCAGATGTTAATAATTTTCTCTTTCAACTTTTTTTTTTTTCCTTCTTAGTTTTTGTTAATGGATGCATTGTACGCTCATTAAGAACGTTTCAAATAGATTCTATTTATGTTACAAAATAATAAAAGCTAATAATCAAATGAGCTACAATCAAAATGCGACTCAAACTGTATTATAAAATTCAACATATTAAAGAATATATAATAAGATGCCCATTTTCTCAAAAAAAAAAAAAAAAAAAAAAAAAAAAATGTCCCAAAATTTCGTTGGGTATATAAAGTATAACCCTACGATGGCCTATGATATCACATTGTTAAAAGACTCAATCAAAGCCAAGTGTATTTTCCTAATCAGCCCATGAGTGATAGTGCGTTTCACTATTCACTCAGATGAGAATCATGAGATATAGCAAACAAAGCAAATCAAAGAACTCAATGCGGGGTCCGTACCCTAAAGTGGAACCCACCATCTAGTGGCCCCCACTTCATGCAAAATGACGACATTACTCACCAAAACCAAACCCCACTCTCTTTCCTTTCCTCTCTCGCTCTATATATGTCACCCTTCCTCTTCCCCCATTTCCCACTTCTCAACCCACTTTCCTTTGCTTTTCTTCTTTCTTCATCCTCTTCTTCTTTCTCATTCTAACAAATTCACAATCAAAGAAAGCAATGGCCGCAGCAAGAGAGCCATTCAACATGAATGAAACAGCAAGATCTCCAACAGGGAGCATGGGCACACAACAACACTCACCATGGCATTCTCCTGTGCCATACTTGTTTGGTGGGCTGGCAGCCATGTTGGGTCTCATTGCTTTTGCTCTTCTCATCCTTGCATGCTCCTACTGGAGACTCTCTGGGTTCCTTGACGGAGAAGGCAATTCTGAGAGAGACCTTGAGGCTGGCCAAGACGGTGAGGCCAAGTCTAACGATACGCATAAACAACCACCAGTGTTTGAAGAGAAGTTCTTGGTGATTATGGCTGGTGAGGCTAAGCCAACTTATTTGGCTACCCCCATGTCAAGTAGGTCATCTTCTTTCGGTAATACTACTTGTAGCAGCTGTGGGAGCGAGAAGAGTGACAAGTCTTTGGAAATGACTGAGACAGAGACAGCCAAGCAGGCACAGATACCAGTACCACAACAAAGTGACAACAACGAGAGCGAGAGAGAGAGAGAGGCTCAAGCCAATGAGACCTCAGGCTCAGCTGATTAGAGTCAGACCCATTAATGAATTCGTTTTCGTTTTTGGGTTTTGGCTTTCATGGGGGGAGCTAGCTCATATTGCAGGTTTTTGCTCTAGGACACATTAGTAGGAGTGTCTGTACTATGAGCTTTGCATGTTGGACTAGTAATGGGTTTTCATGGATGTATTTCCATTTCTTCAACCCCTTCCCCCCCTTTTTTTAATTCGGGAAATGTAAATTTATTTGAGAAGGAATGGAACAAAAAGAATTTTGTGCCTATTTTTCAGAGTTTCATAACAATATATATATTTTAAGTTTTTGTATGAGCAATCAAGAGGTTGAGTTTTGGTGCGATAGCAACGGCCTTTCATCCAAATCAGTATGTCATGTCAATGGTTTAAATCTGAGAATCAGTCTCTTAGAAAAAAATTTGGCGATAAAACTGCCTATCAATCACCTCATTTGTATCTCATAAAAGTAGAAATTTTGTGTACCGGTTATGTCCTACTATACTCTGTATCAATAATTAAATTTTGTTATTTGAAGGTGGTTTTGGGAAATCCAGAAACCAGAAAATAAGAAAGATCAACATGCCTGAAAATGGAACCCACTGTTCAATTCTAGTGATAGGAAGTAAGACAATGGTTAATTACGTGTGTTGCAAGGGGCGTGCGTGTGTGAGTAGGGAAAAGCACGCGTCATAGGCTTTTGTGTTCATTTTATTTGTGTTGTATAGGTGTGTCTGATGCGGCGAGAAGAAGCTGAACACACTTGTTGTTTATGGATGAGGCTTTAATTAATCTTTTGCTTGAACTTTTTGTTTCGTTCTATGTATATATATGTGCACATTTATGTATGTTTGGTTTGGTCTCTGTGTTTATGACTGTTCTGAGTTAAATGCCATTCTCTATTGATTGTTGTTCTCCTCTCTGGTCACTGTTATTGTGGCATATAACCAGAGCCTTTCATTAATTGATTTTGGAACAGTATGATACAACGTCACCCTCGCTATAATAAGTTCTCTCTTGCTTTGCTTTAGTTTATTTCCATGCCTTTGTTAGGTATAAAGCATATCCATCTTTAATTCCTGGCCTAGTAAAAATTTCAAGTATTGTTCCCAAAGTACTGAACTAAAACTATAGCATGTAGTGCAACATGTTCTGGGAGTGGTACACTTCAATGCGCAATTTAGTGATTTGGTTGTGTATATATTCAAACATTCTTGTTTTCATGACGCATATAGCCACTAAAAAATGTATGAGCTAGGTTTGTTGGATCTTCATTGGTGGGTGTATGATGAGAATGAAAGATAAACATTAAACAACAATGATTGGAAACAGTGTCTAATTATACTTTAAATAGTGAGCCACCCACCAAAGTGGTTCGGTGAATTCTTAGCCAATTAAGGTTCTATATACATTACACTTCGACAAAAATTCATGGCAGCTAGAAGATCTATAAGTCAGTGACAAAGCACAGTGGATTCAGAATAAATTGAATACATATAAATTATCTTAATTCCAATATAGATTAAAAAGGGAAATTAAAATTTTTGTAATATATATTATAGGCGTTTTGAGCCATCAAAAATGAAAATATGATACAAAATTTTGATTTCCTTGGCCAAAAATTATAAATAAAAAACGGTTAAATGCCATATTTAATGCTCAGACTCAAATCAGAAAGGTAACAAAACCACATCACATTTATGATGTATGGCCGAGACGATTAAAAGAAACAAGAAAAAAAACCAGAATAAAAAACCCCACAAAAGAAAAATCACATTGTCATGCATGACAAGAATGGTACTTTAAAATTAAAATCAAGTGGTCATTTATGAAACTGTTGAAAATCTATGAAAAGAATTTAAACAAAAAAAAAAAAAAAAGGAAGTGTGAAGAGAGATATAGAGACGCGGCAGGCTGAGAATGCCCAGACAATAATGATAATAATGTGTACGATCGATGGGAAAAAAGTAGCCACAAAAATGAAGAACCTTGTACTATCTTCTTCTTCTTTTTTGAGATAAAAGGTAAAACCTTGTACTATCTTTGGAATTTTAAGAACCTAATTTTTTTTTCCTCCTTTTTTATATGATGATAAATTAATGAATGACAAGTGCATCTGATTTCCTTCCTGGCTTCTTTCAAAGATAAAGTTATGCTTGCCCTTTCTTTCCTCATTTGCCTTCATTTCAGGTGTACCTAGCTACACAGATTCGTCCCTCCCATATAGGCTAGCTATAGGAAATTTCTTGATCAAAAAAACGATTTTCCTTTGTTTGATTTTAGTTTAACTCGTAATTCATAAACCCATGTATACGGCTATGTGCATTGGTGCACGTACAAAGAAGAGCTCTCTCTTTCTCTCTCCTCATCACTATTCATTAAATTATGTAAACTGAAAGGATTTGATCCAACTAGTTGAGGCTATGATAGATTCAAGACTTGCCAATAGGGAATAGAAAAAAGAGAGAGAGAAACGTCCAAATCTTTTTGGTAGGAAAAAGAAAAAAGAAACTGTGTCTATGTCATAATGTATAACAATTAACTTTTTCTTGCTTCAAAAAAACTATAAAAATAAAAAATAAATAAACTTTCTCTTTCTCATTCTACACCTAATACGTTATTGTCCATGAAATGGAGGGTTTAGATTGGTTGCCAATTAAAAATATGACAAAACTTAGGTATAGTATCTTAAATGTTGTTTCTTAAGTTCCCTTCTTAAAATCCAGTCATGTACCTATTTAATTAAAACATACATTTTCATCCCATGAAAATAAATCCACGTGGCAGAATTTTAAGAGGTGAACTTAAGGTACAGCACCTAAATACTGTATTTAAGTCTTATACTTAAAAATATTGAAAAAGAATATTACAAGAAAAAAAAAAAAAAAAAAAAAAAAAAAAGAAAAGAAAAAACTATCAGCTTCAGTACTAACTCTTAATGAAGGGTATTTATCTAAAGAAGAAAAAAGGAAAAACTCTTAATCAAGGGTACTAGCTAGGAACCCAGAAGAATTGCCAATCGTTGTATAGAACAGAAAATGGAATATGGAATTGAAATGTCATCTCAGTAAAGAGAAAGAGAGCCTAAATCTCTTTTGACTATGCTCCATTATTATACTCTCACTTTTCTTCAAAAATACAAAAGAGCTTCTGTGTAAATTTGGAAAGAGCTTTAATAATTGCACCCCATCATTCATATTATTCACATAGCGAGCATGGAATTGGTGACATACGACAGAACTCAAAATTTGTAAACGAAAAGCATCTTTCTATCTTTAAAGCTCGTGGAGTTTCTTATCTATGAATTTTTTTGAGAAAAGTTTCTATCTATAATTAATTAGATGAACTTTCCTTATCAAAGCTTGGCCTACGTTGACGTTAAACCATAATCAATAACAAATTTAAAAGCTATAATTATAAGTGAAGGGACACAATGACTGTTATTCTATGTTTTGGAAAAGATTAAATGGCATGGAAGTGTTTGTTTGAAGCATGAAATCATTGACATATATAGTTTTGTTCATATGAATGCATCATTAATTTCTTGTAGCATTTCTTCTCTCATTTCTAATTAACCTGAACATGTGGTGCATTTTTCTTTTGAAGAAAAGTCACATTATTGTGCAAATCACCTTACGCTTAAATAGCACAAAGCGTGAAGATAGACAGTGCCATTACAGCAACATCCATTAGGGTCATTATCGCACATTCCCCTTGTAATGAACTGTATTCAAATCAAGTCGCCCATTCTATTCATTTGAATAGATCAAAGATGTTGCTTACCTCAGAAACTTTGCAGAAACTATTACTTTGACAAATTAAAGTGATCCAACTATATATAGCGATAAATGGAAATCTCCGAAAAATCTATTTCAGGGTTCTTGTGGTTGAAGGTTGTTCAAACAGAAAAAAATTCGTGGATTCAAAGCGGATCGTACCAATAATTGTGACCTGCATTACGTGCTTGAGGTCAATTCAAAACATTCCTATTATAATTATCTAAACAAATCTAGGTCTAGCCAAGAGTAGTACCTTTTTCTTCCATAGAAAGTTTTGAAAGTCATAAATCATAAGGTTTATGTCTCTGGCTATAATTGGACCATGTGGATTATTATCTTGATTCGAGAATATTCATGGGAGAAATTTGTGTTGGTTTTTGAATTTTAGTGTGTAGAGTACCCCATATAATGATTAAGCTTTAAATGTGTGTATCACATTGTATGCAATTATTATTATTATTATTTTGGTAAATATAGTAAGATTTTAGTTTATAGTATTCCCTCCATAATAATTGTTCATTGTTTTTTATTATTAGACTAAAACACTAATTAGTTTTTAGTATTGATCGATAAGAGTTGAATTCAAATTCCTTATTCAATGACAAGAAATTTCACTAATTAAGTAAACTAAAATCCACAATAATATAAAAATATGCCATGAAATGAATAAGAAAATTTTTTATAGACTTTCATTATATAGGCAACATTGTTTGACACTATAAGATTTGGATTTATGACATCCAGTTGATAATAAATTAATAATTATTCTTTATCATTAAGTCAAGAATTAATCATTTTTTTTAATGTATTTGGGTTTCAAATCTTAGTAGCATTTTGATTACAAGAGACTAGTTGAACTAATAGGAATTACAGTAGTATGAAATTATACAATGAACTGATAGGAAAAAATTATTATAAACCTTCACTATATAGCAGCTTTGTCTCTCCCGCAAACACAAATTAAGTTCAAGCAATATTTGATATAATTCTTATTATTGTTACATCACTTGATACCTTTATATACATATATATATATATATATATATGAAAATTCTACTTACTAGATTACATTGTTTTCTCTTGCTCTAAATACTTGTAAAATATCAAGATAATCAAGCATTAATAAAAACTTTATCACAATTTATAGTTGGCTTCCAGGGGTGTCACAGTAAAAAATTATTTCCCCTCAAGCAAACATTCCAGATGACTTAACCGTTGCTATACGTATTGATCTAGATACATGTTGGTGGAATGCTCCTCTTATTGACCAATAATTCCATCCCTTTGAAGCACACAAATCAAAGCCATTTCCCTTTGTACCACTCATCAAGAAGACTCTGTACTCTGGCCGAGAAGCAAATTTGGTATTTATTCAGTGAAAACTAGTTATCAACTTCTTTGTGAAGTAGATAGTGAGGTTGCATCGAGTTCAGATTATACAGAAGTCAATAAATTTTGGTCTTGGCTGTGGAAACTCAGAGTTCCTAGTAAGGTTAAAATCTTTCTTTCGCGGGCTGCTCAAACGCTTTGCTAACTAAAGCTAATCTATAGAGGAGGAAAATTGCGGGTGACGCTATTTGCCCCAAAATTCATGTGAATGAAACTTGTACCTCCCCTTTCAAAATTCTGGAGTCGGTAGCTACTTTTCTCGCAGATTTTCAAAAAAGGAAAGCTCCCCATATACCACGTCCTCAACCAATCCTGACGAAGTGGAAACCTCGTGTTCTTCATGAGGAAAGGTGTGCATGAGTTAAGTTGGGTCGAGTTGAAGAGATTTTTCAATTGAACCTATCATGGTTGGTTAAAAAAAATCCAACCCAACCCATAACAGGGTTCAACCTAACCCAACCCAACTCACGTGGATCAAGTTGGACCCATGGGTTGGACAATTTTTTTTAATTACTACTATTTTTATTATTAAATTAAGTATTAGAATAACACCACCGCAAATAATAGCAAATTTATAACCAAATAATCGTGAGCATAACACTAAACAAACACAAAATGTATGAGAAGAACTTAAGACTTGGGTTTTATTTAGGAAGATGGGCAAAAATTAAATAACAAAACTATATAATATATTTTTTAAATTTTAAAAATACGTTAAATATAGATGAGTCGGGTCAAGTTAGGTGGATTTGTAAATCTCATGACCTGAACCCAAACCGACCAACTGTAAAAACAATTTCATGACCCAACCCAACCCATCAACCTGGTGGATTGGGTTAAGTCAGGTCGGTTTTGGCAGGTTCGCAAGTTCACTACACACCCCTGTTTATGAGTTTAAAACTAAAATCGATGTGGTTGCTTTTGAAGACACTAATGAAGCTAGTAATAGGGTGGTGTTTTGTAATGATAAGGGTGAAGTCTTGGTTGCCATGTCCGGAAAAATATCCCTGCCTTCGTCAGTGGTTATGGTGGAAGTGATGGCATCTAGAAGGGCGGTTCAATTTGTGGTAGAAATTGGTAGTTCTCACTCTATCTTTGAAGGAGACTGAGATTATTTACAAGGCTCTTACTTTGGATACTGATCCTCTCTCGACCATTGATCATCTTATAAAAGACACTAAGTCTATAGCTAGTTTGTTTATGAACTATTCCTTCTCATATACATAAGAGGTAGGGCAACATAATTGCTCATGCTTTAACTAGGAGAGTTAAAGATTCTTCTCCTTTGTTAGTTTGAATGGAATATATTTCTCCAAATATTTTAATTTCTCTTGTTTCTAACTTTGTAGTTTTTTATTAAAAATGTCCATTTGAGATCCGCTTATTTTACTGAAACTAAAATTTTTTTATTGAAAGTACTGTAAATAAAGATGAAAGTTAACTGAAATAGTACAGTGAAACCTATTAATAGTACCAAAAAGTGTAATGGGACCCATGAATAATTGTAAAAATAAGTTAAATAGTAATAAGTTGTCAAAAATAATTTTTGCCAAACGGACACTAAGTATTGCCGATCCTTTTCTTTTTCTTTTTTTTAAAAAAAATTATCTATAAGAAGTTTAAATTTACTTATTTATTTTTAAATATTATGTATGATATGGATAAGTGGATTCTTTAACAGTTTAACTATTAAATAATATTTGTGTACATTAAGAATAAAGAGAACGTCTAATCTTTTCTTTTTTTTCTTTTTTGAGAAAGGAGAACGTCTAATCTGATGACAAGATTTTCAAATTATTAATCTAATATATAAAATGTTGTAACATTAATGATGAGTTACATAATAGAGTTGGCATTTTGGGATATGGATTTGCTTAAACTTAAAGCGTCCTACATTTCCATGCACACGTACAGCCTTAAAAGACTAAGTGACCAAGGTTGGGCCTCCTTTTAAAGCTCAGGCCTGACCCAACACTTTAATCGATATTTATGGGCAGCAGGCTCGCTTCCGCTAAGCCTATAATGTCAGACTTGGGTCTATTCTTTATTTGGAAGAGAGCTCAGTCAATGTCTTTTGGCAAACATGGTCCATGGTACAAGCACACAACATTGGGTCATTACTGATTTCTTTTGGGCAAACATTATTGTTCCTAATGTACCAAAACGAAGATAGGCATGGGAGCTAAGGTCCCAGCTCCAACCTAAGTCTCAAGAAAAAGGGAGGGGGAGGAGGGGAGTAAAAATTTAGAGAAGTGTTATGTTTACAACATTTTTATAATATTTTTACAACAAATCCTAGTTGGCCGATTGTTACAGATTTTTAATTTGAATCCATCACTAAAATTACTTTCTTGCCTACTTGTAATAGCCCATAAGAATCCACCATCTAAGATTTGTAATGAAAATGTTGTAAAAAAGGGAGGGGGTCCTAAAAAAATAAAAACAGAAGAAATTTGTACCTCCATCCAAGTAGCCAGATGCATAATTTTTGGATGTCAGATGTTGGCAATCTAAAACGGTATTTTGCTCTGTGATCTTAGGTTTGGCATGTTTAAAAGTAAAGTGTGGTAATTTGGGGTTAGTAGAGGCATATTCACATGAAAAAAATTAAATTATTTATAATATACAAAAATTTAATAATGGTTGGCCCAACTCTAAATTTATGTTCACCAAC
This sequence comes from Quercus robur, assembly GCF_932294415.1. Taxonomy (NCBI): domain Eukaryota; kingdom Viridiplantae; phylum Streptophyta; class Magnoliopsida; order Fagales; family Fagaceae; genus Quercus; species Quercus robur. The sequence goes on from NC_065535.1 coordinate 90,651,855, forward strand.
CAAAATTCAAAATAATTACAGGGATTACAATTATATATGTTGGAAATAAAGAAGAGATAATACCTGACTTTTCCTTTAAAATTACACAATTTGATTTTACCAAAAGAGGTGGCGGAGATGAGGCATGAACCAAATCACTGTCTTGAGACAAATTGTGTTGTCTACGGTATATCCAATGTAGTTAGACAAATAGTTTCTGCACATTATCCCCAAGATACAACAGTCCAGCCACCTTTGCTGATTATCCTTGCGAGCCTACACTGCTCGTAGGATATAAACTCTCTATAGTACTTTCTTTTCCCAGAAAATTTAATAAAAGATAGAATATTTTTGTGAGTAGTAAGAAGTAATAGATGGTAAGTGTTTAGAACAATAATAATAAAAATTGTTTTTTGAAAGTCTATAGCTTTTATAATTCAAAAATAATGTGTATATTAGAAACTTTTATTTTTTTTCCATATATATAGAGCCGGACATGTAGCTTGTCCTTAGCCAAAGAATAAAAATGTTTGCTAACTTTAAATGGTCATAAAGTTTTTGAAATCAATGTATGATCAATAGCTTTCTTTTTATATATATTATATATAAATCGGTCAAGACTTTTTGCCAATGTACGTATATACGTTGAGGTAAGTTAATAGCCAAAATCAAGTTTGTCTTTTAGTGTTAGAATGCCATTAAAAACAAAATAACAGCCCTTAACGTGGCTAGCCTTTAGATATCAAATAATATTTTCCTTTGAAACTTTGACTATACACAATAATTACAACTAAGAATGAAAAGTAATTGGTAATGCTATAAACCATCAATGGTAAATTATATAAATATATAGTTGTACAATATCTGATAATTTCTATCTATAACGTTACTATTAAATATATTAAAAGAAAAGTTTTAAAGCAAAAGTTTATAAAGAAAAGTATATTAAAAGCTGGCAATATATGGTATTAAAATTCACATTAATTTTCAGAGATTTCCTAATGAAAACCATTGACAATAGCTATTCAAATTTTAAATTATATTTGAATTTTCAAAATTTAGCAATCAACGTATTTGACAGTAAGGGATAGTTGATTTCCTCAATTCACATAAATGAGTATTAAAATAAATATAATATTCTTTATAAAAATATCCAACAATATATATATTTGGGTAGATATTATGGAAATTCAATTCACAATGTCCACTTTATGATGATTGCTCTTATCATTAAGTTAAGACATTCAACTCACATATTCACATAACAATACTCGCAAAACTCGCAAACATATACAAAATCCACACACAAACTCATAATTTCAAAACTCCAATGCACCTATTAACTCTATCACACGAAATATATAAATACCAAAACTACTCTATCAAGAAACTACATGTTTTTTTAGGAGTTTCTCCCCATATAGGATAACCTTAAGGCAAAAGCCACCAAACCAATTACTCTTGAATAAGAAACCTTTTTCCATATAAAGGAAAAACATTCACTCACACCCAATAAAAAATCCTACCCTTCCATGCCAAGAAAACCTAAACCAAAGCAAATTAGGAATTTGAGACAATTTCTCAACTCAAACCAAATTACTTCCCATGAACTAAATCACATGGACTCCTCTACTTCTCCCCCTTTGTGTAAGTTTCATATCAATTAGTGATATTATGTTACCAAAAATAAACATATATAACAATAAATAATATTAAAAGCCACTTATTTTTAATAAGTAATATTAGAGATACATTTTTTCACAATTGTTAATGAGAGCATTACTTTCACTTGGTCCACTACTAGTATGACTTTTATGATTTATCATGCATAAATTACGACCTATCATGTTAAAAATTGTGACAAAAGTGGAAATTTTAAACTTTTTTTTTGTTTTTTACACTTACTATTTTTAAGTTTGACAAAATAGGAGACCATCTCAATTTTATGCTCTTAAAGCCATTGATTTCGGTATGTGGCAGACTATGACCCCAGCTCAATCAATGATTAAGTTCTCCATTTTTATATATTGTATTGATTGTATATTTATATTGCAGAAGAAAAAATGCAGCAAAAAGAAAGGGATACCACTAGTTTACATATATTAGAAAGGATATTTACAATTTTTCAACTTCCCCTTCCCACCCACCAAAAGGCTTGTCTACCAATTATTATTTTATGTCTTTGGGTTACATCACAGGTAATATATCCAGGTAATACCAAATACTTTGTTTTTTGTCTAAGTTGTTAGCTAGGAAATATTACAATTCTATAATCCTCGAGAAAAATAACTCTTTTTTTTTAATACACAATGGAAGAGTTCCCAATCCTTTTTCCTTCCTACCATGGCGTTTGTTGATTGCAAAGCTTAGAATCAATTCAAAAGGAATGAAGAAAAATACAAAGAACAAAAAGAAAACCTATAGAAAAGCTCCCTGGAGGCGTTAAGAGGACAATAACCGAATGGGCTGCACCGCTCAAAACCAGTGGAAGGTTCAAGGATCTTGTTGATCCAAAACTTAGAGGGAGTTTTGATGAAACTCAGCTGAAACAAGCTATTGCAGTTGCTTCTTTATGTGTGCGAAGTGATCCTGATAAGCGATCCAACACGAAGGAAGTGGTTAGCCTTCTTAAAGGGCATGAGCCAAAAGGCACCGTTTTGCAAATGAAGATTAATAGTGTCAAATATGAGGAAGCATTTCTGGCACTTGACCAACATAGTGATGATGATGGTGCTGATGAAAGTAATGGTTACGGGGTTTTTAGTGCTTCGGAGGAGCAGAAAATGCAAGACCCTTATAAGCGCCATGGAGATTGGAGAATCACTAGAAAAGTCTAAGAGAGATTGTGTTTCCTCTTGATTTATCTATGTGAAGATGGCTTTTTTTTTTTTTTTTTTTTTTTTGGGTTCCACGGCAAGAGGAAAATGGTGGGAAAATTTAGTAATATAGTATAATAATAAATATAAATATATTATACATATATGTGATTGTCTTGAAGATGAAAATGTGTAAGTCATAATTTATTTGCTTCTTTTGTTTTATTTCTTTGAAATTAAGATATTTTAGCCAATTATTGCTGAAGGACAACGGTATAGATACAATGAAGATGAAGTAAGATATATGAACAATTATAAAATAAAATAAAATAAAAAGTAAGAAATATTAAGGCAGCAAAAGGATGGATTTTCTCTCCTCCATTTGAATTAATGGAGAGAATTCTGTTCACATGTGTGAATTGATGCAATTCTAAAATGAAACTAAACCAAATCACTCATTTAGTTTACAAATAGTTATCACGTGACAAACTAATTAGTGATCTTATTTTGAGCCTGAAGCATCACTAAGGCTTCGTTTAGGAGTTCATAAGGGAATGGAATGGAATGAAATGATCATAAGGGAATGGAAATGAATGAAAATGAATGGAATGTAAGTAATCTTATTTGGGAGTAACATGGAGGGAATGAAAATTGAATCATTTTATGACAATATTACAATTAGACCCCTATTTTAAAATAAATGGTTGAATATATAAGAGTATTTGGGAGTTTTAGTAAAAAATTCATTAAATTTAATTTCATTCCCTCCCATTCCTCCCAATTTTGGGAAGAATATTCTAAAATTATTCTTTTCATTCCTTTTCATTCCCTCTTCCCAAACGAGGCCTAAGAGTACCCCTTGAAGGGACTGAAGTCACTGAACCTTGGTAGGTGTCAAGCATGTGAGAAATTTGTTGTGGGAAAAACGTCACATACAAATGCAACAAAAGTTTATCAGTAATTTTTTTACATGAAAAATCATTAGACTAGAATCAGAATTAGAGCTAGTGGCATTTTTTGCGCCCTCTAAAAATCTTATCAGGGTTCAAAGTCAAATTGGGGTTTTATATATATTAGGCGAAGGAATTTAGGAATTTTAAGCTATGGGGATAGGTTGGCAAATCTCATATTGTACCCTATAAAAAAAGATAGAGACAACCAAAATAGGAAAATTAAGCCAAAATTTAATTTAGTTATTGACTTTTACTTCAACCTAGTCCACCGCTTTATAAAAATGAGTCTATATAGTCTTTTTTGTCCAAATCTAATGGCAATTGAAGCCTTAAAATTTATAAACATGTTTTTAAAATATAAACTAATACTTATCATACAACAAGATCTATTAAATAGAAAAACTCATGAATGTTTTTGGTTAAATTGTTAATAATAAAAAATTTAACTAAGCGGTATGCTAACAAATTTGGACAAATGGGCCACATAGACTAATTTTGACTATGACAAAACTTAGGTATAGTATCTTAAGTGTTGTTTCTTAAATTCTTCTCTTAAAATTCAGCCATGTGACTACTTAATTAAAAAATACAATTTTATCTCACGAGAAGAAATTAACATGTCAGAATCTTAAGAGACTTAAGGAATAACATCTAAGTACTGTATCTAAATCTTGCCCTTTTGACTACATGACTAAATTGATAAAAATTAAATCTTAGTGACTAATTTAAAATTTAAAGCAAAAATCAAGGGATTAAATTGAATTTTAGCAAAACAACAAATTATATATCTATAAGATAAACCACAATTAATGAGTATGTGAGATTTGATGCAACCATATCACAAAGAAACATGCTTCAAACATGGTTAATTAAAATATACGTTGTCTAGTAATTAATAAAGTTTCTAGATAACTTCAGCTCATGAAAGTATTTGGTAATTTATGCAGATGCTCTTGTCCAAACCTTACTCTTAAAAGAAACACGTCAGCTTATTCGAAGCTGAAATCACTGAAATCACTGTCGTCATGGTCAATAATCTCATAATAAGATGATGGTCCAGGTCGAGAACTGCTAGAGCCCTTTCCACGCCTCCTTGACTCTTCCCTGTAATACTGCATACTCTCACGGCAAGCAGCCTCGAGTTCTTCATCAGCATCACGTTTAGCTCTCTCCTTTTCCATCTGAAGTGTCTCGAGGCTTTCTTTGATAGCTTGCTCGATTGAAGCTTTCTCCTCTGCATCCATCTCTTCTGTATTAGGAATTTCATGTGGTGGAGCATGAGTTTCAGCGTACATCTTTTTTATACCCTCCAACTTTTCTCGGTTCATCCTTTCGATACTCTCCCTCTTAAGTGAGAGCTCGATAAGATGTTCCTGCATCAGCTTAATCACATCGTGAGGGCACTTGTTACATGCAATCACATCTCCTCTTTTTTGAGCAAGGTGTTGCTTGAGACGACTCACGCCACCCCACATGGTGTGTCCACAAAAATTGCAACGAACATGACAATGGTTTCCATCAATCATTTGGCAGTATTGCCAAGCTATATCAGTCAGTCTTTGTCTCCTCATTATGAACCTACATAAACATTTATAAGCTTTCTCGTGTTACAAGTTAATAATAATTCAATAATCGACAATTAGGGCCGGCTGAATGGTGGAGCAAGAAATGCGGTCGTCTAAGGTCCCAAGTAAAGAAAAAGCTCTCAAATTATAACCAATAGGGTTATTTATAATCAATAAATAAAATAATTTTTTTTTACTAGATGAAAAACAAATAAAATAATAGTGAAAAATGTAACGTCCACAATATTTTTCACAACATTTTTACAACTAATGCTAAGTAGCAGGTTGTTACAGCCTATTGTTGGTGGCAAAAAAATAATTATAATGATATTTTCAAATAGAAAACAAAAAGCAGTTTAAAATCTAGGATTTGTTGTAAAAAATATTGTGAATATTGCACTTCTAAATAATAATAATAATAATAATAATAATAAGAGTTTAGTTAGCAAACTTTTACTAGTTTTCATCTAAGTCTACCACTAACACAACTGTTTTACTTACCACTATCAATCTATCACATCAACAAATATGAAAAATTTTGTCAAATTTTTTCTGTCTATAAAATTTCTAAAAAAAGAAAAAATTCTTCATAGTTCATTTTAATTAATAGTAATTTTACATCTAAAAAAAGATGATCAATTTTCGTCTTAGGCCCCCAAATGCATCAAGCCACCCCTGTCGACAATATACTTAAAATTTCTAGCTAGACTAAAATGAAACTGAAACCTAGTGTTTCTGTTAACTACTTAAAAATCTACTTTGGGTTTCTGTCCAAGTCAATCATGTTTAAAATTGGAAATTGCAATCTTTGTTTGAACCACATTTGGAATGAGAGACGTGCCTGTTGAGTTGGAGCTCACTATAGCAAAATTAAACTTTGAACGAAAAGGACTTCCTTACAAAAAAAATGAATTTAAAAAATAAAAAAATAAAAAAAGACCTATAATTTTCTGTGGAGTTTATCCTTAGTGTGGTGGTCACTCCACAAGTATAAAATTCTTGTGGGGTGAGGGGCAATAGATAAGGTTTAAATCTCTAAGAGGGAACTTTACACACATATATACTTAGATTATATTAGAGTAGAATTTCTATCTTGTATAAATAAAAAACATAATAAATAAATAAAAGAATAATTATGGGTACAAAAGATCAATTGAAATATCAAAAGACAAAATATGACAAAATCAACTAAAGTATTTATATGGATGCTTAAAATTATTGCCAATATATAGATCATGGAAAATTGTCTGAAATAACTTTCCTCACAAATCCTAACTATGTAGTTCATTCTCACCTGAAAATGAGAAACAACCACCAGATATTCACCTAGCATAAATGGTGAGAACAACTAAACCATTTAAGGGCAAAACTACACTACTTAATTGAATAATTTAAGAGCAAATATTAAATAATTGAACCATTCAGGGAAAAAATTATATTACATAATTAGGGGCACAAAAGATCAATTGAGATATCAAAAGGAAAAACTAAGAAATCAACTAAGGATATGCATGCTTAAAATTATTATCAATGATCAAGGAGAATTGTCAAAAATAGCTTCCCTTATAAACCCTAACTATGTAGAATCGTTCTCACCTGGAACAGAGCAGAACAACCACGCGATCTTCACCTAACTTGCATGAATGGTGAGAAGAAGGCTTTTTAAATTCAGTCTACATCGAGATCTCCGCCAATTTACACAAATGTTAATATTCAAGTTAACCTTGATTAAATTTTTTAAGTTACAACTTATTTATGGTAAAAACAAAATTAAAATTAAAAAGAGACAATGTATGGTGTTTCCTTGCATAAAATGTGTACAAGGTAAATGAATGTTGTTACTCTCACAAGTGCAAAATTAAATATCTCAAATTTGGCAAAGTATATATAGATGATTGTCCAATTAAACATAATGTAAGAAAGTGTGCAAAATCCAGAAAACATTAGAGAAAAAGAAAGTCCTGAATTATCTTGCAAATTACAATTTCCATTTGGCAATGAAAATGGTGATAGTAATGCATCACAATTAAAGAATTATGGACATTCCTTAGAAAAAGATCGTGAAAATAAGCAGGAAAATTTAAAACCTTAATAGGTTAAAAGATTGAAATAATAGTTAATCTTACTATAAGTAGGGGTTTCAAAGTTGAATTTATGAAGAGATGAGATTCAACAATGCAAGGTGAAAATATCACAAATATTTTATGAAAAATGTGAATTGTCATATGAAACTAAAACAATGTATTGCTAGAAGTGTTAGCAATGAAATGAGAATTATCGTCACTAAACACAAAAGCTTATACCGATCGACAAAGAACATGTCATTGCCAAAAACCAAATCTTTTCAACTGAAATTTTATTTTTCCATTAAAATTTTAAATCTTGTTGCAAATGGCATGCACTCTTGTAAAACATATGGTAACAACATTTTTATTGCATGGAAAAGGACTTCGATGACAACAGTTGTCACATTTTTCATTTTTCTTTTTTCATGAAAACCTCTTTTTGCAACAATGCCATGTAGTCACTTAAAGTTGGTGATGACTAGTTTACTATGAGATGCGTGTTGACAGGATAAGGCCTTTTATTGATCCTGAAATTTTTGTTTTTTTTTTAATATAGAAATTTGGGACAATTTTAGAATATTTAGATGTTGCCACTTATTTTAACTTTTAAGGAAAATAAAATATAAAATAACACCACTAAAATTTATTAAATTTCAATAACGAAGCAATTTGGTGTACATTCACCAAAGACTATTTGGGATAGGCATGATAATTTTCACTAAACTTGCTCCAAATGAGATACGATTTTCTCACCCAATTAATCAAATGGAGCTAATAAGCCTTGTATGTTTAAATTAATTAAACTCAACTTCAGTTCAAACATTAGTACGTTAGACTAAGTTCAAAGCCCTCTAGTTTTAAAACCATACCATTTTAATTATATATATATCCAAAGGTTCATTACCAAATCTTAGAATAAAGAAAAATTGGAACCTAGCAAGGTTAATTTAAAAAATATATATTATAAATTATAATGAGTATGCATAAGTTAAAAGATACACAACATTTATAAATAGTGATCAATGTCGTCACTTAGGATTTGTTTGGTTGGAGGAGTGGAAAAGTGGGAGAATGAAAAATTAGTGGGAGGATAGAAAAGAATTGATTTTCCCCTCATGTGCATTTAGTTGGAGGGGTGGAAAAGTAGGAGGGTGGAAAATTCTTTTATTTGGTAGGAGAGAAATGTGGAAAAATGAAAAATGTAATTTATATAAATTAACTATTATGTCCTTATTATATAATATATAAGAAATAGATATATTTACACTCATTAAATAATATAAAAATTAAACAAACACATATAAATTTATATTACTTTTCTTTAATATTATATATAATTTAAAATTTATGGGCAACAAAAATTGATTATGCGTTAATTGGGAAGACATTTTCAAAAAAAGAATAATATATATCCACATGACCATTGTTATGTACATTGGGAAGATATTCCCAAAAAAAAAAAAAAATTTATCCACTAGCCTTTTCAATAATACAATGACCCTTTACACTAAAAACTGGGCAAACTTGGCAAATCAACTGGGCAAGATGTGGGAAAGTGAGAGGGGTAGGTGAGAGCAATAAAAAGTGAGAGTATTTTTGTCATACAACAGGCCTCAACGTTTTCTCTCCTATTTTCTCTCCTTTTTGGAGAGAAAAGTTTTTGTGAGCCCGGGTGGAAAATGCTTGGGTCCCACACAAAAGTTTTCTTTTCCCTCCTCCCAACCAAATAACACACAAATTCATTTTCTCTCCTATTTTCTCTTTAAAGTTTTTCATCCTCCCTCTTTTACCTCCAAACAAACACACCCTAAATGATTATCAACAATGACTATTATTGTCACTAAAAATTAATTTATCACCACTAATATCTTCTGGTGAATTTTTTTCATTCCATCGTATTTATTAACAACAATCTATTAGTGATAGCAATTAGTTGTCACCAATATGATGTTTACTTAGTAGCGACGACATTTTGGTCGTCATTGATATTTTCATTACTAGGAGTAGTCAAAGTTCTTGTAATGTGAAAATATGGAAAAATAAAAGATAACACAAAATATAACTATGTAAATGCAAGTGAAGGGAGGAGAATGCTATATAGGCAAATCACTTAATCATTCATCATCGAGAGGCATATTTGTGAGAAACAATGCATCATAATGACAAAACAAAATAGAGTGTACAAGATATATAGTTTTGAAAGTTTGGGAGATTCAATATTGTGCATACACTATAAAAATAAGGGAATTCTATCTTGAACAAGTTAGAGAGCTCCAATTATGTTACATGAATTCAAGGGTGGAACTACAGCCAACGGTGGTAGTATAAATTAAGTCAAAGTTCAGTAGCAATACTTTTTTTTTGAGAAACCAGTAGCAATACTTGAAGCAATGAAGGATATTTTTGTTATGTGATTGCGTTAGAAACTTAGAATACAAGGTTAGAATATAGCTCAATGGCATATAAGGTACTCTGATCCGATTTGAGGTTAACTTAAAAAAAAAAAAAAAAAAAAAAAAAAAATTCACTCAAAAAAGGTGAGGTTAGCAGAAATTATTGCTTTATAATAATTTGTCTTGACAAATTTCAATTGAGTTTTCTAATTATACACATGCATATGATCATGTCACAACACCAAATTTAATAATTTATAATAATTTGTCTTGACTAAATACAATAGAGTTTTCTAATTATACACATGCATATGATGTCACAACACCAATTTTTTTTTCTTTCTAAAAACCAAATTTAATAATAATAATCTAACGTATCAACAAGTCACCACTGTCACACAAAAAAAAAAAAAAAAACTTCTAATGATGCTTAGAACCATTATTAAAATTCCAAAAAACTACTATTGTAAGTTGTGTTAGTGATTTCAAAAACCTTTATTATATATCTTTCCCAATGGTGACATCAAAATACTTGAACTATCTTGAGAAATCTACTTCCAGGGCCACTAGAGAAAATGTCAATAATTGCATAATTTGTGGGTGAGTATTCATGGGCCAACTCAAAAAAAATTCTTGAATAAAATAACAAAAAGAGATGAAGGGGTGCTTATATTTAAAAGTCATGTAAGAATAATAGAGGGAAAAAAAACTCTTTATTTATTCTTATCAAATAAAGGAAGGCTACATCTCTAAAACCATGGTAAACGTAGTTGTAAGAGGTACTTATTTTGACTGTCTCTTTATACTGTTATCCAATAAAGATACCAGCCATTACATCTCTAAAATCAAGCTGGACAAAATCGTAAGGGTCGCTTGTATTGAATCTCTCTTTCGGTCATCTGTAAAAATCTTGCCCATTCAATGCTTGTTGGTAAGAAAAGAATTTCTTGATTTTCTTTCCTTCTTTTAGTTTAATTTCTCTTTATGATTTCGTTCTTTGTTTTTCTTTCTTTTTGATTCATTATTCATTTGTTTGGAGGACATAACCTTTATTTTACTATTGTTTCTATAAATCATAGTTGGGTAAATTTACATGCAACCTATTATCACCAAGCTTTCATGTTTGGTAAGTTCACATACACATCTTGGTGGCCACTCAAATTAAGCCATTTGGATCTTACTAAAACCTACCACAGACACATACACACACAAGTGATACATGTATTCCATTATCATCAAGCTATAGCTCATGCATGTGTGACATGTGAAATTCACTAACACCAAGCCCTCATGCATGTGTGACATGTGGAAGTCCACTAGCCCCTTTTATATGATCAATATATGATTCTTAAGATAAGGGAGAAAAAAAAAACTATTTCTATTGTTATCCAATAAAGGAATTGGAGGTTACATTTCTAAAATCACATTCGAACGAAATTGTAAGGAGTGCTTATATTTACTCTCTCTTTCTGTCATTATCCAATAAAGAAACCAGCGGTTACATCTCTGAAACAATGCTAAGCGAAATTGTAAGAGTTGCTTATGTTTACTCTCTCTTTCGGTTGAGTGTACAAGTCTTGCCCATTCAATGCTTGTTGGCAACTAAATAATTTCTTGATTTTTTTCCCCTCTTTTAATTTAGATTAATTTCTCTTTATGATTTTGTTTTTTGTTTTTCTTTCTCTTTAATTCATTTTTCATTTGTTTAGAGAATATAACCTTTGTTTTGTTACTTTTTCTATAAATGATAGTTGTGTAAATTCACATGCAACCCATTATCACCAAGCTCTAATGTTTGGTAAGTCACATGCAAATCTTGGTGGCCACTTAAATTAAGCTATTTGGATCCCACTAAAACCAAACACATACACACATACACACATAAGTAACACCTGTATCCCACTATCATCAAGCTATAGCTTATGCATGTGTGACATGTGAAATTCATTGATACCACGATCTCATGCATGTCTGACATGTGGAAGCCCAGTACCTCTTTTATATGATTAACTTATGATTGTTATGATAAGGGAGAAAAGAACTCTCTTTTTATTGTTAACCAATAAAAGTACCGGAGGTTACATTTCTAAAACTGCATTGAACAAAATCGTAAGAAGTACTTATATTTGCTCTCTCTTTCTGTCATTATCCAAAAAAGATACCAACAGTTACATATCTGAAATTGTGCTAAGCGAAACTGTAAGAGTTTCTTATGTTTACTCTCTCTTTCAATCAAGTGTACACATCTTGCCCAAGTAAGGAATTTCTGGATTTTTTCTTATTTACATTCATTTTTCTTTATAATTTCATTATTATTTTTTTCTTTCTTTTTGATTCATTTTCACTTTTTTGGAGTACATAATCTTTGATTTGTCATTGTTTTAATAAATAATAGTTAGATAAATTCACATTCAACCTATTATCACCAAGCTTTCATGTTTGGTAAATTCACACGCACATCTTGGTGGCCACTCAATGAAGCCATTTGGATCCCACTAAATTCTAACACACACACACAAGTGACACATGTATCCCACTATCATCAAGTTATAGCTCATGCATGTGTGACATGTAAAATTCACTAATCTCAAGCTCTCATGCATGTGTGACATGTGGAAGTCCACAAGCCCCTTTTATGTGATTAATGTATGATTGTTATGATAAGGGAGGAAAAAAAAAACTTTCTTTCTATTGTTATCCAATAAAAATAGTCTAGGAACTAGCCATGCCCATTTTGAAAAGGAAAGAAATTGTGGGAAGTCTTGTTAAAGTCAAGTTCCTAGGAGGTAGGAAGAAGTGATAGGGACAAGTGATGGCTTCAAGATCAAGACCCGGTGAAGGAACCAAGGGACCTCGGGCAAGGCAGAGGACATGGAGTAAGAGGAAGGACAATCAGAGGCTTTTCAAGTCCACCGTTAGCAAGGAGGAATCCACCCCATTTCTAGAAAAGGCCAAACCTAGTGAAGTCAACATCAAGGTCCTAGGACCTTCAAAATGTTCCTTAAAGCATTGGAAGAAGATCATGCAACATTGACCTTAGAGGAGAATCTAGATTTGTCCTAAGAAACGAGCTTCTATGAGTAGAAAGTCAGTGAATAAACTTTTAGATACGAGTTCCTAGGAGAGCAAATAAGAAGAAATAAGGAAATGACCAACCACCAACATTTTAGGCAAAGGAAACTGGCTCTGGTACCTAGAAGAACGAAGGGAGAGAACAATAATTTTGAAGTCCTCCAAGAGTAGTATAAAAGGGAGAAGTAAGGAAGGCAAAGTGAGGGGCATTCTGACACACAAGTGACTAAGAAAGCAATATAAGAAGAAGGTTTTTAAGTTTTCTTGAGTTTTAAGTTGAGTTCATTAAGAGAAGAGAGGCATTATAGAAGGTCTTGTGTCCAGATATTTGAGGAGCCACTTGGATTCAAGGGACTCAAATTTCACAAGTCTTGAGAACCCAAAAGGGGGTTAGCCAAGTATGTGATCTTTGAGGCTTATTGAGCCTTGTGAAGTATCCTCACAAGGGTAGGACCTAATGTACTCTAACACTTGACTTAATCAAATAAACATAACCTTCTTTGAGACATTCATAATCACCATTGTTTCTACTTTACATTGTGTATCTATTGTTCCTTCATTTTGTTCATTTGTCTTATACGCAGATTGGTTCGTATAACGGCCTAAGTGGGTCACAATGAGCCAAGCCTAGTCCACCCAACACCTACCCATCCCTTTTAGTGACCCAAGATCCCGTATCAACATTGGGCATGGGAACTATCGAAAAAGGGACTCACAGCTTATAAGGGAGAAAAAAGCTCTCCCCTTTTTTTGAATAACAAAAAGAGGCCAAGGGTGCTTCTATTTAAAAATCTTGTATGGGAGAAAAAAAAGCTCTCTTTTTATTGTTATCTAATAAAGGTATCATCAATTAAATTTCTAAAATCACGCTAAATGAAATTGTCTAGGGTGCTTATATTTACTCTCTTTTTATCATTATCTAATAAAGATACCAATGGTTACATTTCTGAAACTATACTGAACAAAATCACAAGGGGTACTTATAATTATTTTCTATTTGTGTTGTTATCCAATAATGACACCAACGGTTACATATTTGAAACAGGGCTAAATAAAATCATAAAGAGTGCTTATATATGCTTTGCCTTTCTGTCGTGCGTATAAATCTTGTCCATTCAATGCTTGTTGACAAGTAAGGAGTTTCGTGATTCTTTTTTCTTTACAATTTTTTTCTTTTTTTAAAAAAATTCATTTTTCATTTGTTTGGACTTTGGCTTTGGAGAACATAATCTTTGTCTTTTTTTAAGTTTATGAAAACAAATTCTAACAATTTCTCAAAAATAAAAACAAAAACTAAAAGTCATGCACACTCACCGTGCTAGTTTGGGCTTTGAAAGTTTATATTTCCCTACACCTTGTTGAGGTCCAAAATGTGACAAGGAAGCTCATTCCATGAAAAGCAAGAAAGGACCATTGGCCTTAACAAAAGAAGGCCCAACTTGTGAAGTTAAGAAGGACCATGAAAGCCCAAAGGCCCAAAAAGAAGGAAAGTGAAAGAAAAAAAAAAAGTCAAAAAGAAGAGGACCTAAATTTGGGCCACAAACGGGTTCTCCATCCTCCAAGAAACGGGTCCTTTGAAAGAAAGCCTAAAAATCTTGAAAATGACGAAGGCAACCTAGAAAATGCTAAAAATGACGTAGACGACCCAGAAGGCAGTTTAGAAACAAGTCACTCACATGATCCTTGAAAGAAGGAAAAGAAGGAAAGAGTAGTTGGATGTCCTGTCAAAATCAAGTTTCTGGGAGGCAAAGAGAAGTGAAAGGGACAAGTGGTGGCCTTAGGGTCAAAACCTGGCGAAGGAATTGAGGGACCTCAGTTAGGGCAAAGGACATGTAGTAACGGGAAGGATGGTCAGAGGCTTTCCATGCTCACCAGTTGCAAGGAGGAATCTGTTAGGACATATGTGATTCACTTGTTAGGAACATATGTCACTATTTTATGTAATTGGCTAATCTTTTGACAAAACGCACTTTACTTGTAATTGGGTAGATCTAGGATGTGTTTAATACTTCAAGAAACTATGTTTCAAGATCAAGTGTTAAAGTCATGCAAGTCTGTTCAAGAAACAAGCTGAAGAAGTGTTATTCATTAAAACTCAACAGCTAGCTATCTATCGAGACCTGTAGAGCTATTAAAGCCCGTGACTCGACAGCAACTCGACAGATAGGGTATCTATCAAGGTTTATAAAAAACAGAATTCCAGTTTTGGTTTGACTCCAATCCGTAATTATGTGTTTGGGCTGTCTTTTCTCACAACCCTAGACATAGAAAATGATTATTTTAAAGGCCGTCAAAGTGTTCAAAAGTTGCACAAGTGTTAAGTAAAGTTTGTTCAAGCAAATTGTGACTGGAGACAGAATTTGCCCTAGTTCATCATTCTTGTGAAGAAATTGCTGTGTTTGTGCACCGTAAGGTTTTGCGGCCAAGCATCTTCTTGATCTTCATCGTAGATGAACTGAAGAACTTTGTAGTCAACAATCTTCTTTAGTTGGTGATTGAGTCGCGTACTGGGATCCGTGCAATTGGTTAGTCACATACTGGGAGCCGTGCATCAAAAAAAGAAATTGCCACTACAGAACAAGTCCAATTGGGTATTGGGGTAAGGGTTCAACTGCAGGTTGCTATAAGGTACTGGGATTCCTTTACTTGTAATCGCTTGTTGTGATAATAGTAGAATTTCGGGAGTGGTGACCTTAAAATCACCCGGTGGGGTTTTTACTGTGTTGGTTTTCCCCATTCATAAATAAATCACCGTGTCAAATTTATTTTCCGCTACATACTTAGTTTATTGGTGATTTGTTTGTGCTACCACGCGTTTGCATGTTAATTAACTTAATTAATTCACTTGGCTAAATTAATTGGTTAATTTATCACAAATGGTCAATTCATTTTTGGCCTATCAAGTGGTATCAGAGCAGGTACACTTTGATTAGGTTTTAATCTTTGTTGTGTCGATCAATTGACCCCTGTTTGTCATGGATAAGGGACAGTCTTTAACCATACCTCCTTTATTTGATGGCACTAACTATGCATACTGGAAAGTACGCAAGAGAGTTTTCTTGCAGTCTCTAGATGAGAAGGTGTGGCAAGCTGTTGAGATAGGTTGGACCAAACCAAAGGAAGCGCCAATTGACTGGGATGAAGCCAAGATCAAGACGGCAAACTTCAACAACAGGGCATTGAATGCCTTATTTAGTGTAGTCGCCAATGAGGAGTTCAAGAAGATATCCTTTACTGAAACTACTAAGGAGGCATAGACCATCCTCCATACAACCTATGAGGGAACCAAGGCTGTCAAGGATTCGAAGTTACAGAGACTCACTACAAGCTTCGAAGAGATTAAGATGAAAGAGGATGAGTCATTCGATGAGTTCTATGCCAAGTTTAAGGACATAGTGAACTTAGCTTTCAATCTTAGGGAAACCATTCCTGAACCTAATATTGTGAGAAAGGTGCTCAAATCTCTACCTGAGAGATTCCATGCCAAGATTACAACAATCGAGGAATCAAAGGACATTAACAAGATTCCTTTGACAGAGCTAGCTGGTCATCTACAGACTTACGAGCTAGGGTTAACAAGGATTGATAAATTAGGCAAAAGCAAGAGCATGGCCTTGAAGGCCAAGAGCAGTAACACAGATGAGTCTTCAGACGATGAAGATTCTAAGATGAAGTCCTACATCACCAAGCAATTCAAAAAGTTCATGAAGAATGCCAATGGGAAGGGCTTCAACAAGAACCGTAGACAATCTAGTTCTTCTAAGTTCAAGAGTCAAGACAAAGGGAAGAAAGATGCTAAGGATGGCGGTCAGTACACTATTCCCGCGGGACCTAAGTGCTTTAAATGTCAAGACTTCGATCACATGAAATAGGAGTGTCCTACATATCTCAAGAGCATTGAAAAGAGTAAGGCACTCGCTACTACCTTAAACAACACTGAGCCTGAGGATGATTCCGACAATAAGGATAATGGAATCTTAAATGCCTTCACTGCTACTGTCAATCCTACTGAGAGGATTGTTGAAGATGTGGATGAAGAAGAAGAATTGGTGAAGTCCAAGTTTGAGAAGATGGATGATCATAATGATATCCATACAGCCTATGAGAAATTATACAAACTTTCTAAGAAACATGAGAAACTTTATAGGTTGACCATTAAGAAGCTCAGTAATGTGGAACTTGATCGTGAAGAGCTTTCCACAAAGTTTGATGAAGCTAATCAGACTATTGGAGCACTGAGGTTCGAGAATAATTTCTTGGCTGAGAAGACCAAAAAACTTGAAGCGGAACTATTTCAAGTCAAAGCTCAATTAAAGAGGACTTCAAGTGCAAAGCTTGATGAGATGCTCAGTCTTCAGAAATTTGCTTCTGATCAAACAGGTTTAGAGTATGGTCTCTCTTCTTCTAATATTGCTTCTACTAGTACTACTGTTTTTGTTTCTCCTAGTAATAATGCTATTGAGAACAATGATGTTAAAACTGATATAGCTAGTGAGAACATAGACAAAGATAAATCTATCTTAGGAGTACCCCCTAAGCAAGATAAGAATGAAGCTAAAAACCCTAGGACTAAGAAGGCTAACTCTCAAAAGCCTAAACAAAAGAAGCAGCATTTTTGTCATCATTGTGGAGTTGTCAGTCATACTCGACCAAATTGCTATAAGTGGTTAGCTACTCAACAAAGCAATGGCATGATAGCATCTGGAAGCTAGAATCAGCTTCAATCCTCTCTTGCTCCCCTTGGAGATCTTCTTAAAACCCTCATGTTCTTTTCAAACTTGAATGGTTTCAATTCTTCTCCCTCACCGCCGGTTCAAGGGTACACTCAAAGGAAAGGTTCTTTCAAGACGTGGAAGGAAAAGAGCTCCAAGTGATTTTATCACTTTTCTCTTTCTCTCTTCTTATTTTTGCTTTTGCATAACTTGTGTGTTTTGCTTTTATTTTGAGTCAGTCTAGTTTTTTTTTTTTTTTTTTTTTTTTTTTGCTTTGCTTTGTTTAACATGTTTTTGTTTGTTTTCAGGTTTGTTCATTTTGCTTTTGATATAAAAATAAAAATAAAATTGAAAAATAAAAAAAATACAAAAACAATGTGTTATGTATACATTGGTACTTGTGTACCTTGGATGGCCTTTGAAACAAATTTTTTTAAACTTTGTATCTCTTGTAGCTTAGACGAGCATCTCTATGCACAACAAAGTAAGTGAGTTTTGTGGCTCGTGTTTGTGATGAGTAAGGTTAAGTGATCTCTTGTACTTAACACTCGTATAACTTTTTTTGACGGGAATGACTAAAAAATCCTAAGAGAAAGGCATAAATAACCATCTCACCACTGTTGGCCGCCAATCATGAAATGACATTTGTGTACTTCAGCATAGCAAAATTGGAATTTCAAAAGCTTAACATAATTGAGTATTTCTTTTCTATCTCTTATATGCCTATGCATGATTTGTTTAAAAAGAAAAATATGCAAAGAAAAATAAAAAGCAAAAAGATCAAAATGCTTTAAATATGGTTGCAAGCATGTATTCTAGGAAATGTGAGAGTTATAGGATGTACCTTGAAGGTGATAGTCCCCATCAAACAGTTATGATTGTGTGTGAGTTAAAGTGATATTCTCATATCTCAAATCATCATAACATGTATACACATGCAATCTTGCAATGTTTTTCACACAAAACACGCAATATTCTTTGCTACTCCTGATACATGTGCAGGTACAATGTGATTTGGCCATCACAAGATTTACATGTGTTAATGTATGTTCACTAAACTATCTTAACTTGTTTTTAAAATATAAAATTGGTTGGACTTGTTTAATGTGTGTGTGTGTGTGTGTGTGTGTGTGTGTGTGTGTGTTTTTGGGATCTATGTGCTTAAAATTGTTGTTGAAAGATGATTTTGAGAGCTTAAAATGTTAATTGGATCCTTGGTTGAGTTTCTTGCTTGATTGCATTCATATATGTGTTTTTCCCTTCTTGAAAAACTGATTTTAAGCATTTCGACACCTCCTCGATACCTGGCTATCTGTCGAGCTCTTAAACTATTTCTTATTGCAATCTCGACACTTCCTCAACAGCTAGGTGGATCGATCGTGAAAGTTCTTGGATCCTCGATAGCCTCTCGACAACTGGTGGATCGAGCGAGCTTCTTTTCTTATGTCCTTGCCTTGTACCTCGACACCTTCTCAACAGCTACATCTGTCAACGTTGTTTTTTTTTACACCTTCTCGACAACTGCATTTGTCGACGTTGTTTTTCTCGACAGATGTCTCGACACTTATATCTATCAAGATTTACTAACCTTTTATATAAAGGTCCAACGCGATCCGATTCTCATTTCTCTCAATCTCTCTCTCGATAGCTTCTTGTTCTCTCCTCCCAAACCTCTCTCACTCACTCCAAACTTTTTCCTCAAGGTTTCTTCAAGCTTTTACCAGTTTTTCTTCACTTGGTAAGCTTCAAATCTCTCTTTTTCATGCATTTTCATGTTTTGAAACCTAGGTTTTGGAGTTTTTGAAAAATTTTGAGGTTTTTCAAAATTGATGAAGTTTTGGTGAAATTTTTGGGTTAGGATTTGCTTATGTGATCTTAAAACATCATGCATTGCATCTCATGTGCATTATAATAATATTATCATGCATTTAGATGTGTGCAAATTGATTGTGTGCTGGTAGGATTGGATTGGCTAAGCCCATGATGCAATTTCTTTTGCATGTCACATGTTCATGCATTCCCCATGCATACGTACTTCTTTTTCAATATACTTACTATATTTGAATTGTGTTGGGACTTTTCTGATTGTCTTTTTCTCTCCCTCTCTTTTCTGTTTACATTAGTCGTGTCTATGGCACCTAAGCGTAAGTCAGCTCCATCCTGGAACCCTCTTCATTCTGGGGCATCGTCTTCGTCTTTTGATCCAACTCCTTCTCATATTCGGTTCCGTGATGAAGATGCTCGAAAGGACTTCTTGGAGAAATTTTCTCGACAAGGTGTTCATTCAGAACGCCGAGTCATTTTGGCAGACTTCGCCGACATTGACCTACCTGATGTCATTCACAGTCGGGGTTGGGAGTCACTGTGTAACGTCCTGGTCACAGGTCCATCCGTGCTAATTCAGGAGTTTTACTCCAACATGCATGAATTCGATTATTTAGTACCTCTTTTTTCTACTTGCGTTCGAGGTACGTGCATTGTTGTCACACCGCAGCTTGTTGCAGATATGTTTCGTGTTCCAAGGGTAGAGTATCCTGACTACCCCAGATGTGAGCGTTTGAGGACTGTGTCCAAAGATGAGATGTTTTCTGCATTCTACGAGCGCCCTTTTGATTGGTATGATCGTCAATTTACACCATGTAAGGCCTTTGCTAAAGGCCCTAAATTCATGAACATGGTGATGACTTTTGTTTTACACCCACTCTTTCACTACAACTCTATCACAAAGCCTCGTGCTCAATTTTTGTTGTCTCTTTTTGAGCATCTTACTATTGATTTTCCTTCACATTTCATTCTTTCTCTTATAGTATGTATAGGGATACGGCTACCCGTGATAAGCTCATTTTCCTTTCAGCTATCATATGGATTTTATACCATTTTTCTGTTCCTTTTCCCTCTTCTAGCCATTTTTCTGTCATGTGTACCATAGACGTTGCTACCGTTAAACGTAGCAAGGCGCAGTTTAGGGCAATGCGGTCAGATTTAGCAGCTCTTCCCTCCCGTTCGACTCCATCTCATTCTGCTCCATCCACCTCCGCTCCCTCCTCTTCTATGAGCGATGTGTCACTCGAAGACATCATGGCGCAGCTATAGCGCATGGATGCTCACCTTGATACACTCTCTACAGAATTGTATCAGGTGAACGTTCGTGTCGATCGTATTGCACGGCGGTAGACGATCATAGATGGCTTTGCTCCTGAGGCTTCTCCTCCACCTCCTCTAGTGGCTTTTGATTCTGAGGATGAGGATAATGATGATGGTGATAACGATGATGCTTCTGATGATGATGATGATGCAGATGCTATCTCTACCGATGAGATGTCTACTTGACACTCTTACCCTTTGTCACTCGTGACGAAAAGGAGGAGTGGTTTTGGATATGAAAGTAGTCATTCTTAAAGAGAGAGTTAGTATAAGACATTTTTGTTAGAGGGAGTGTTGATATTTTTGAGGGAAGTAGTGAGGATTACTTGTATCTTTTTCTTTTCTCTATTTTTAGATACATTTATTCTTGTACATGTGTTTTGTGACCACTATTGACATACATTGTACCTATCTTCTTTATATATGTTGATGTATGTTTCTTTCACCTACCCTTGCATGTGTTATTTCTTTTCTTTCTTTATACACATGGTTCTTATTACTTGTATGCAATCTATTTATTTCTGTTTCACACAAAGATGCATTGATGAGTTTTGTTTAAAGTGTTTCAGAAATACAGGTTGTCAAAGTCTACTTGCCATAAACTTTCTTCTTGAAAAGTTTTTCAAGAATTTGTGTTAAAAGTAGATTTTATTATATTCAACAAGTGAATATAAGTTGAGTGATTTATGACTTCTCTCATATGTTCATTTGTTTGTTGTAGTTTTGTCACGGATTGCCCAAGGGGAAGATTGTTAGGACATATGTGATTCACTTGTTAGGAATATATGTCACTATTTTATGTAATTGGCTAATTCTTTGACAAAACGCACTTTACTTGTAATTGGGTAGATCTAAGATGTGTTTAATACTTCAAGAAACTGTGTTTCAAGATCAAGTGTTAAAGTCATGCAAGTTTGTCCAAGAAACAAGCTGAAGAAGTGCTGTTCATTAAAGCTCGACAGCTAGCTATCTATCGAGACCTATAGAGCTGTTGAAACCTGTGGCTCGATAGCAACTTGACAGATAAGGTATCTATCGAGGTTTATGAAAAACAGAATTCTAGTTCTGTTTTGACTTCAATCCATAATTATGTGTTTGGGCTTTCTTTTCTCACAACCCTAGACATATAAAATGATTATTTTAAGAGCCGTCAAAGTGTTCACAAGTTGCACAAGTGTTGTGCAAATTTTGTTCAAGTAAATTGTGACCGGAGACAGAATTTGCCTTAATTCATCGTTCTTGTGAAGAAGTTGTTGTGTTTGTGCACCATAGGGTTTTGTAACCAAGCATCTTCTTGATCTTCATCGTGGATGAACTGAAGAACTTTGCAGCCAACAATCTTCTCTTATTGGGATCTGCGCAATTAGTTAGTCACGTACTGGGAGCCGTACATCAAAAGAAGAAATTGTCACTACAGAACAAGTCCAATTAGGTATTGGGGTAAGAGATCAACTGTAAGTTAGTATAAGGTACTAGGATTCCTTTACTTATAACCGCTTCTTGTGATAATAGTGGAATTTCGAGAGTGGTGACCTTAAAATCACCCGATAGGGTTTTTGTCGTGTTGGTTTTCCCCATTCGTAAACAAATTACTGTGTCAAATTTATTTTTCGCGACATAGTTAGTTTATTGGTGATTTGTTTGTACTACCATGCGTTTGCATGTTAATTAACTTAATTAATTCACTTGACTAAATTAATTGGTTAATTTATCACAAGGGGTCAATTTGTTTTTGGTCTATCAAAATCTATGTCATTTCTGGGAAAATGACCAAACCAAAAAGAGTCAACGTCAAGGTTCTAGGACCTTTGAAATGTCTCTTTAAAACCTTGCGAAGATGACTTTGGCTGACACATTGGAAAGCCAACATGCATATTCATATTTCTAGCAAAAAGCCATAAAGTTCCCAACAAACTAGGCATCATCTTTTTAACCCACGGTCCAAGCCCATGGAATCTCAAATTGGTAGTAAGGGAGAAGTGGTTTGGTCAGTAAGGGAGTGATTTCTGATGAAAGGAGAAACTAGTAGTTTTTCCTTTGGTTAATGTATTTGCTTGAAATACATGAACCAATGGCCTAACTCAGTTCCTCCGTTTGAATGTCATCTCCCCACAACTTCCTCTCAATTGTCCTTATCTGTCAAGCTATCATCCATTGCATTGAATATCCCACCCACTTCTTTGACTTTCCAGGAAAGCATCTTCCATTTGTAGCTAAAGCCAAATACACTTTTGAATTAAATTGCCAAACTAAGCTAACCCTCTACCCAATGAACTCCTTTAGATTCTTGTTAGAGGACATGGTTTACCCAGCAGACCAAGGACATCCTCGTATGGAGGAACCAGACTATGTCCACTATAAAAGGAACACTAAAGCATAACAAAGGGAGAGTTCTAGGAGTTCTGAGAGTGAGAAAAAAAGAATCAAACAAAAGAGCCAAGAATGAGGACTTTGTCCCATATCCTTCAAGATCTTCAAAAATATCACTTAGCCTCTAAAGAAACTCATACAAAAACATGCACACATCAGATCTCGCTCTCTCCCACAAAATCCTCCTCGCCTGACTATCTTGGAAGGAGATGTCCAAGTAAGGCAACTTGGATTTGAGTTCCAAATCCCACAAGTCTTGTGC
Organism: Quercus robur; assembly: GCF_932294415.1. NCBI lineage: Eukaryota > Viridiplantae > Streptophyta > Magnoliopsida > Fagales > Fagaceae > Quercus > Quercus robur. The sequence goes on from NC_065535.1 coordinate 90,675,187, forward strand.
AAAAGCATTAAGTCTGTGAGAATTGGGGCCAAGGACCTTGTGGCTAGCCCCTTTTTATGACATTCATTCATATATATGTATATGTTTTAAAATGCATATTCTAACTTGAAGGAAATAACAATTATTTAAGAATATTTGGATTATATAGTTGTTCTTATGCAGAACCTACAGAGGTAAAGGGAAAGGACAAAATTCATTGCATAGTAAGCATGGAGAAAAATCTTGTAGCTCAAGGAACCAATATTCCGAGTTCCCCAGATTGAATGCCTCTTGGTTCAAGGAAACAGCGTTTTAGGTTCCATGGATTAAAGACTTAATAGCTCAATGAACCACGACCTCATGCTCTACGAACCACAAGATCACGACCTGGGAACCACGACATCACACTCTGGGAACCATGACATAATGCTCAGGGAACCATGGCATATATTGTCCCCAGGGAACTACCACAGAATATTAGAATAATACCACACCAGAGTTTGGTGGAAGAACCATTGCAACATCTTTTCCAAGGAACCACCATGGAGGAACTACTACGATCTCTTTCCTGAGGAACCAAGTGAAGGACATCTGTCGCAGAAAGTAGTTCACACAATAAAAGATAAGCCTTAAATATTCCATTTTTAATCTCTTTACTATTGTGAATATTATGAATCTTTTTTTTTTTTTTTTTTACTCATTTCATAAGAATAGAAGGTCATTTTGTAACATTCAAATACTTACAATGATATTTTATTACTTAGGAGAAAGCACTATTTTTCCTTGTGGTGTTCTATGTGACTTGTGCATAGGCCGATTCATATAACAATCCCAATAAGGCGCAAAGAACTGGACCTAGTTCACTCAACTTCTACTCCAACCCCTTCTCAGTGACCTGAGATCCCACATCAGCATTAGGTCTGGGAACTGTCTAACAAAAGAGACTCACACACCTTATATGTATTAACATTATTATAAATATCCCATAAAAAAATAAAATTAAAAATTAAAAAAAATTATTATAAATATCCTTAAAATGTAACACCCATAGATTTCTTGAAATGAACTTTTATTTTATTTGGGGGAGGTTGGGATTAAACTTGATTTAAAAAAATAAAATAAAAAAATACAAAAGGGAAGGTTTTATCTTTTTATGGTTTTGTATGTTTTGTTGTATAATATTTTCCAATGTAGATACGGATATTTGTTTTTCGGTTTTTGGTAGTATTCATGAAAATGTTCTAGAAATCATTTTTTGGTGTTTGGCATGACATAAAATATGAAAACTTTCTTTCATTGCAGATATACATATCCACAACCAAAACCCATTACAGATCAGTGATAAAAAATCCCAGACACCCATTACAGATCAACTACATCAGTAGATCGGCAAAGATCAAGAAGGGGGGATGGGAGTCTATGCGAAAAAGAGAGAGGAATAGGTGGTCTGGTCTATGCAAGAAAGAGTTTGGAAAATGTTTTACAAAATAATGTCATAAAACAATTATACATATGTGTTTTCTTGTTCAACCGATTTTTTTTAGTGTGGCCAAGGTTTTACAAGAAAATGTAGTCAGCTATTATGGAAAAATAATATACTTTTGCCCCGTTCGCCCATTTCAGTTAATGTCAGTCTAAAAATAATAATTATCCGAGATCTATAGTTGATTTGCACTCGATGTTATTAGTTAGCTCTTTTTTTTTCTTTTTTCTTTTTTTATATAAAAGATAAAAATTCTACTCTATTCTAATCTAAGTGTATATGTATGTAAATCTCTCTTCTGGAGACTTGAACCCTGACCCTTATCCCCAACACCTCACAAGAACTTATATTTGTGGAGTGACCATCGTACCAAGAGTATGCGGTGGTATTATTAGTTAGATCTAAACCTTAATCAAATTGTTAAAATTCTGGTGCACAACTTTTCTGAAGTATGTTTTCTTGGTTACTTTTATTTTTTGTAATGGTACGGTTTTGGTCAATTTATTTTCTTTAAAAATGAGACATAAGTGAGTTTAAATAAACTGGGTTTTTTTTTCATACATATTTTTTTAGATAAACATTAAAATTAAAAAAATAATAAAATAAAAACAAATAAAAAATAAAAACAAATAAGCTAACCAATTGCACACGAGAGACTGCATGTTTTTGGGCTTGTTCGGTGTTGAAAGTGGCAAAAACCAAAATAGTACCATCCATGAAGCTTGAAAATAAAGGCACATGTGTATTGTGTAAGTTGAAGAGCACAAAGTTTTCCACATTAGTTTTAATGTAAGTAACGCGAAGCAATGCCAAGCTGTGCTACTCCATATGTGAAAGCTTGTCATATACTCATATTGCGCAATAGAAGAAAAGATGATGGATTTTCATAATTAATAGTAACAAAATTTTCCATTAGTTCTAAAAGTCACAATTATTTAACTGAGTTATGTAACAAATATTTCTTGGATTTTATATATCCTGCTACAAATCCTAGCGATATGTTAACTCTAGAAAGAATTTTATAGTTCAATTGATACTTTTTTGAGGTCATAAGTTGAAAACCCGATAGGTATCGTATTTGTGTAACCTATTAATAAAAAATAAAAAATAAAAATCTAGATTTCATATCCGGACAATGAATCAGATTTTCTGTCAAGATCCTTATGCTACGATACATTCATGTGCTGTTGGATGCAAGTATTTCAGTGATACTTTGGGATATTATTGCATCTCTGAAATTTTATATATATTAAAAATGAATGTGATGTATCGTCCAAGACAAGCCAATGAACTTGTCCCATTATAATAAAGATTATCGACATTGCGCAGGCAATGATTTGGAAATCTCTCTCTCTTTCTCTCTCTTATCCATGAAAAAGAGTTAAAAGCGGTTAGTGTCCTCTCAAAGTTTCATCCATGATAAAGTGAGGAACCACATTTGAGTCTCCTACCAAATGGAGCGAAGTAGTACTTTTATTACTAGTGTGAGGGGAGGCCTTATTTTGGCTTATAGAGCAAGATAAATCAAACATATGGCCACCACCTTTGCTTATACCCCAAAGCACCCAACCATAACACTTAATTCTAGACAGAGTAATCAATTTTATTGCCAATGTAAAAGGATTTATATGCTTCTTAAACAAGAATACATTACAATGAGAGCTGAGGTGGTCTCACTTTCCAACTGAAACTTAATCATGCTGTTTTGTCACCTATATGTTCTAAAACTGACTCTCCCACCTTTCATATATGGTTGACAAGAATCATAAAATCCAATAACTGAAATTCTCTGCACGAACTCAACTGAACTAAAACCTGTCGGCCAATTTGCAATTGACAATGATCCCTTCTGCACCTTCTAAAATACTCATAGGCCTCTCATTAGACTCAGATGACAGCAAAGAAGCTCTCTCATGGGCAATCAGAGTCCTAGCCCATCCAAATGACACCATTGTTGCCATACACATTCTTGGTTAGTGTGTTTAACTTTATGAAACTTAAAAGCCGGCGTTTTGTCGAGTTTGTTAGTCTTTCAAATATCAATTCAGTACCTCATAAATCACAATTTGAAAAAAGTTACTGAATTTATCTTTTTGCATTATTTTCCAGCACTTTCTCCCAGGTTAAGCACTCATTGTTGTTGCATTTCATGCTTTCTTATAATTTGCTAATGGGAGTTTATTAGAGTGCATACCCTTTTCATGATTTTTGTCATCAAAAGAGTAGCATTAGCTGAAATTTAACTTACTTATGTTAATCAACAGTTGGTGATGAGAAGAAGAAGCATGAATTGGCAAAGAAAAAGCAATCAAAATTTCGCCAGGCTAAAGCCTATGTCATATCTGTTCTTGGAGAATTTGCCCAGACTTGCCAGTCTAAGCAGGTACTAGGCTTGGTGATATGTCAAAATATGCCCTACTGAACATATCTCAAATACTGTGTGTAATATATAAATTTAACAATGTTTCAAAATTTTAATAATTTCCTTCTAGAGTTAAAGGTACAACGCTCATTGATATTCCATTTCCAGGTAAATTTGGAAGCTAGAGTGGGTTTCAGCTCCAGTGTTGGAAAAGGTTTGATTGAGGAAGTGAAATCCAGTTCAGCTAACATTCTTCTTCTTCGTGGCTCAAGAAACAGTACAAATAGGTAAGAAATCTGGTTAGTTTTAAAAGTTTTAATTCCATTCCTATAGATAAGTCATTGATAAACTTTCTTTTCTCTATTAATTTTCTTTCCTCAAGGTATTGCTTTAAGCATGCCCCAGATAGCTGTACATTGGTTTCAGTTGGAAAATGTGGAAGAGCTCAACAATATCTAGATACATATTCTCCAAATTCTGAAGGTACTTTTCAAAAAGACAAATCCAGGATGGAATATGAACTTCTTTAATAGAAAATCTTCTAATGTGTCATTTTTTGCAGAAAGTTATCAATCTAGCTTAAGGTGGTCAAAGGGGAATATTCATAGTGACAGGGCAGCCTCCCCTGATCAAAACCCTGTTTTCTTGGACAACAAGAAAGACAACCATTCACCAACAACTATACCAGATGAACTTAGGGGAGAATCTTACAGCACAGAAGATGATACTTCTAGCTCTGGGGACACAAGCAACACGGAGTCTCCTCCTCTTGCTTCCAAGTTTAAGATCCAATCCAAGACAAGGAAGCAGCAGCTGTCTCCGTACAAACTTATTGCCTCATTCTTTGGTTCTCCATTAAGGAAAAGAAATGTTAGTTTATCCAACAAAGAAATGAAGCAGCCTTTGATTAAGTGCTTCAGCTTTGAGGAAATCTCCAATGCTACAAACAACTTCCACCAAGGTAATATTGAAAAGGCCTTAAAAGCTTTTGACAATATTAATTGTGGCAGTATTAGTCTCAGCAGCATTTCTGACTCTATAAGTTCCTTTCAAGTGCTTGAAACAATTACTAGTATTTTGTGTCAATATTTTGTGGGAATACGCTAGTAATCTGTCATAGCAACAGATTGACTAAATGTTTTTTCCTGTTTGTTTGCACCGAACATCAGATTATATAGTAGGCCAGGGCGGGTATTCAGAAGTATATAGAGGTGATCTTTCTGATGGAAAAACCATTGCAGTGAAGAGGTTGGCCAAGGACAACAAGGATGCTAAAAAGGAGAAAGAGTTCCTCACAGAATTGGGTATAATTGGACATGTATCCCATCCTAATACAGCTGACTTGCTTGGGTGCTGTTTTGAAAATGGACTCTACCTAATTTTCAATTTCTCCCAAAATGGAAATTTGTCAACTGCATTGCATGGTAAGAAGGGCCTCTATTTCTCTTTTCAATTTCAGTATATGCACATTGTTTTGTTTAGAAAATACTACATTTTTTTTCTTCTAAATAAGCACAGTATCATTACATTATATGCAAATACCTTCAAAAAAATCAGACAGATTTAAGGAGGAAGAAACGGATTCATTATATGAGAACAAATGCACTTCACCATTTTAGGACAGTTAGGGGAAATTCAATTAATTTTGCAAGGATTAACTGTTTGAACTATGACCAGGTAAAACATGCAAGTCACTTGAGTGGTCAATTAGATATAAGATTGTCATTGGAATTGCAAAGGGTCTGCATTATCTTCATGAATGTTGCAAGCATCGAATAATACATCGTGACATAAAGGCTTCAAATGTCCTTCTTGGTCCAGATTATGAACCCCAGGTGAAGACACAAATCACTTACTGAAATTCTGTAGAATAATAATTTTCTTGACAGTTTTAGTTTAATCCCATAATTTTTTCTTGTGTAGATTACTGACTTTGGGCTTGCAAAGTGGCTTCCTAACAAATGGACTCACCATGCTGTGATTCCAATTGAGGGTACATTTGGGTACCTAGCACCAGAGTACTTCATGCATGGAATTGTGGATGAAAAGATTGATGTTTTTGCATTTGGGGTTCTTCTTTTAGAGATCATCACTGGGCGGACGCCTGTGGATTCATCAATGCAAAATATCCTCCTTTGGGTATATAAACTGTCATCAATGTCTGTGCTAGAGATATTATGGTCCAAGAAACCAAAACCTATTTTTTGCACTAGAAGTACATGAGCCTACAATAAATTTGAGAAATAATGTAAGGTCTATATATTAGAAAACCTTAGGTTAACCTGAGGCTAACCGTGGGTTTAGTTTAATTGTTGTACAAGTACATGAGCCTTCTATAGGTTTGACCCTCTTGGGCATGATATCTCTAACACTCTGAACAAATTTATCCAAGAACTATTTGCTAAAATGATTTTTTTATATGTAGGCCAAGCCTCTTATGGAGTCAGGAAACCTTGCCCAACTAGCTGATCCAAAAATGAAAGGCAAATATGATGTGGAACAGTTGCATAGAGTAGTGCTAACAGCTTCTTACTGTGTAAGACAGTCCTCAGTATGGCGTCCATCAATGAGTGAGGTACATGTTTTGTGTCTTCTTTTAGATACAATATTGAGTCCATTCATACAAGTAACACAATCTGATTATAAAACCATTGCTTGATTCCTTAGGTGTTGGAGCTTCTAACCAGTGGCCATGACTCTGGGGTTGCAAAGAGCTGGAGGATTCCCAAGTTTACCTCAGATGAGTTGGATGATTACTCCATGGTTTTTGGATATGATGTTCCATCAGATATTTCTCTGGAGGATTATTTATGAGTACATAGGCCAATTTTTATTTCTCTTTTTTCCCATCTGATGATTTTTGAGTTTCTTGTGACAGGAGAATCATATAGTTTGACTAAGAAGTAAATCAAAAGCTGGCTGCTTATTTGTAACTTATGTATTTTGAAGTCCTGGATTGGAGGTTATGTAGAGTACAAAAGTTTCAAAGATTTCTTTGTTTGTTTGTTTTATATTGAGTCCTGTGTGATTCATGTGTTACAGTTTAGTATAATTTTTTATTAAGCAAGAATGAAATTTATTTAGAGTTCTTGATACAATAATCAAATTATTATGTAATAGTATGCAGCTTTTTAGTTTTTACATAGCAAGTGTACTTTCATATATGGATTTGGGATGTTCTAGAAGAATTGAAAAGGCAATTTCTTTGATCCTTTTATATTGTTAGAATAATTGTTAAATTAGTAAATGCAATATTTTCAAACAGTTTAAACATTTGGGACACTTGGTAGTTGGTAATGTTAATGTACCACAGCCCCAAAAAAAAATGTTAGAATGATAGTTCAAAGATTAAATTCACAATTCCTTAGTAACTTAAATTTCAAATTAATAAAGTTAATGCCTTCAAAAAAAAATTAATAAAGTTAATTAGGCCCATAAGGGGGGGAGGATTTTTTTTATTTAGAATCATATGCAAGGGAGTTAAGATAAAAATTAAAGATTAAATTCATCATTTTGAGCCGTTCTGGAAACACTGGGGATGAAATATTCCAATAGTTTCGACAGATAGCGATTTTTCAAATTAACCATCTGTTACCACTATTCCTGATTTGGTAAATCCTCATATCCCTCTAAATTTGTTTGATTCCCATATCAAACAAATTGATAAAGAGTGTGCAAAGTTTGACTTTGTGGAGTTATCCAAAAAAGACTGGGACTTATCTTACTATTTTATTCCTTTCTATACTCAACTCAATAGCAATATTTTAGAAGATGATAATGCTGGTGATGCTTCCTTTGCCTCCTATGATCATTTGCTTGAGGTGGTGAAATTTATTATTGATTCTTTTGTTGATTGTAATTTTTCTCATATTAGGAGACAAGAGGATTATGTTACTCATAAGTAACCTTACTAGACATACTATACATATTAATGACTTTTCGGTGTAAATGAAGGATGTTCCTCCACATCTTATTGCTATAATTTTAGCTGACTTGACTACTCTTAATTAATAAAAGTTACAGCTTTCTTCTAAATTCATCATTTTCTAACTGGTTTTAAGTTTTTGGAACAAACCATAATTTATCATATAAATTGTGTTTGCCTTAGCGATAAACCATAACCCTAAACAAAGACTTGTCAAATGTCTAGTGAACCAACCAAGGTGATCGATACCGTACTGGCCGGTATGTACTGTACCAATACATGTACCGGTATCGAAACGCCAACATTTCATATCGGTTTAAATATTGGGCGTACCGGCCGATTTCGGGTGTACCAATCAATATCAAGCGTACCGACTGGTATAGAAAAAAGCTTTTTTCTTTTTTTTTTAAGTTTTGTAATTTTTGAATTTTTTGTAAGGGCATAATGGTAACTTATTTGTATTAACTTATTAGTATTATTTGTTTTCTTAGTATACAATGAACAATTAAGCTTTCTGTTTTTTATATTGTTTTTTCTTTTTCTTTTTGTTGATGTTAAAGTCTAAAATCATGAATAATTTATTCTGAATTTAGTTAATGTTTTATGGCAAACTTTTATATTTATTATAATATATATATATATATATATATATATAAATAGCAATAAACCCGAAACAGTACATCGGTATTAACCGGTATCGAAATATATTATTTCACAGGTCAAACCAATATAATTTCCAGTACGAGATTGATTCCCTTAGAACCAACTCTAGATAGCATCAATAAGCTCTGTACTTAAACAGTATCCGCCCCTAAAAACTTGTGACCCACCATGTGAATACGATGGTTCTAATAATATTAATTGGATTAGCATTGAGCTCAATCAACAGTTGGTGAGCGTGACTAGTTTTGAGCTTGCTCAAACCTTCACAATCAAGTGCAGACATTTATACCTGAATGGGAAATTCCTATTAAAAAAAGAAAAAAAAAAAGATATAATGATTAATTGGAGCTTGGTTTGACTTCTTCGATGGCCAATTTAACCACTTTAGAGAGAGAATCCTTTCACCAATCATTTTCAAGGCTAATGTTAGGGTTTTTTTTTTAGACCATTTGGTTGATTTTATAGCAGAATTAATTAATTTTAAATAACTTATCGGTTATGAATTCATATTGATTCCTAGCTTAATTGCCATAGATTAAATATGTCACGAATAAAGCAATAAAACAATAAGATTAGTGGAAAACACAACACATCTATATAATACCTGAATGGATTTAACCTATCAAATATTAATCCCAAGGTAAACAGATTCACTAAATCTACTACTATCTCTTGTAATACTCCCTTTGTCCTAATTTGTTTGTCCTCTATTCTATTTTGGGATGTCCCAAAATATTGTCCTGTTTCTAAAAATAGAAGTTATTAATTTACTAATGTTCATGTTATACCCTTACTTTATTTTCAAAACTATTTGAAAAGAAAACTAACAAATATTTTTAAAAATATCAATCTAATTAGGGCACCTTTTTAGTTGCCTCATTAAGAATAACTCTTTAAAAAAAAAAACCGATAAATTTACTTAAGGGTAGTTTTAAAAACTTATACATTTTTATAAAGCAGACATGACAATAAATAATGTTTCCTTAAAAAGTTTGAATTTTCAAACAAGACAAACAAATTGAAACGGATGGGGTACTTACTAATGTGATGGCACAAATCTACAGACTCTTCTACTAGTAAATTGTCACATGAACTCCCCGCTTGTGACTCCAAGAAACTCTTGAAGATTTAATCTTTGCAATAAACATGGGGATGGCTTTATGGCTTCAAACACGATATGCACTATGGTAGTGGCATCATAGTATTGCTTTTTCTCTATTTGCTCTTAAACTCTCACTGGCTGAATAGGTGGAGGCTCAAATCTATTCTCTGAAAAGCTTAGGGTAGCCTATCCAAACTCTTAATAAATCATGCTTAATGAGCCTATATATAATCTCTCCATTAGGGTTACAAAAACCCATGTGCACAACCAACTAAATAAATTGCGTTAGATATGAAAAATTAAATATATTCTCGATCAATGAAACTTGAAATTGAAAAAGAGTCGAACTCATTTTGATCGATTTAACTTGCATTTGAACTTACAGAAACTCAGTTTCTTTGGCTAATTTTAGGCTTTCGTATTGGACTTATAACTTCTTCTTCTTCTTCTTCTTCTTCTTCTTCTTCTTTTTTTTTTAATGGGACATTGTACAGACTTATAACTTTACATGAAAAACTCAACAAGGCTCAATCTTTTTGTCATAGGTTGCCAACATCTAGTCCGTTGGACCTAAAACGTAAAAGTTTTTTGTCATTGGCAATGAAGAGAGGTAAGCAATTGAAGATAATATTGAATCCTTAAAGACACTTTTTTAAGATCTATGAGCTTGTTAAAATACTTATTCCAAAATAATAAATAGAGAGCCCATGTGTACCTTTTCTTGTGGAAGATGGAAGAATTCTAGTTAGGAGGGCATAAAAGGACATTTACGCAACTACTTTGGTCTCCATAAGTAACATTGCAAATGGGCTTAGATTGCTTCCTAGCCCATGAGAGGTACGCAATACATATATGATATATTATTTTCTCGACTTCTCAATTTTAGAGGATCTAGAAGTTGTCGTTCCCCTTATATAAACAAATCAAACCAGACAAGATCAATCATATTACCTTAATCAGTGTAAGACCAAATTTGTAGAATCTCCCAAAAATCCACTACTACTTACAAAATTCATTGCCTAATAAGTCTATAAATCCACCGCCCAAGACTAAAAATCAGCAGCCCAAGGCTTGGATCATTGCGAAACTCAATTCTTCAAGCCAACCCACTATTTTACAAGCAATTTAGGGATGCCTTCTTCGGCTAATAAACAAAAGACCACAAATGGTGTGGCTGGGCATAAAAGGGACACAAGAGAGGCTAGGGTAGAGAGCGGGCAAAAAATTCAGTATCTCCCACACGAGCGAAAACATAAAAACCCCTCACCAAAAACTCCTCATGTTGATAACAATAAAGATGCCAACACTCTCTTTAATTCAGTAGGTTCGAAACTAATTCTCCTTCATTTTATAGCACTCTCCAAGTTTTCTTTCTCTCACTCTCTGACTAATCTCCTATTATTTTTCTTATTTCACTTAAGGTCTGTTTGGATACCGCTTATTGTTGAAAACTGAAAACACTATAGTAAAATAATTTTTAAATGTGTGAATAGTGTCATAGGACCAATTTTTAATAAAAATTTTACTTAAAAAAAAAAATTTGTGGGTCTCATGAACAGTACACGGACCCAAGTTTGGACACAAACGCTAGACACGTTTGCTATCCAAAGGCACACTTAGTATCTAACAAGAAACAATTTGGTGCAGATTATATTTCTTGTATTTTTCCTCTTGTATACATCATTAATGTGACAGAAGATCAAAGAGACAAACCCACATGTAACTTCTATTAATAGCAATTGTTGCTCAGAATTATATTTCTTGTATTTCTCTCCTCTTGTACATCATTAATGTGATAGAAGATCAAAGAGACAAACCCACATGTAACTTCTACTATAGCAATTGTCGCTCAGAATTATTGGGCTTTCAACCAAAATAAAAATAAAAAATCTTATCTTCGTTCCATGCGTGAAACTATGACAAGTTTCTCAACCTTTATATTTTACTCTCCTCTTATATTGCTAAATATTATAATATAATAGAGTCAAACAAATTTATTGGCTTGAATTTACCATATCTCTTGCATTTTCCTAAAGAACATATTCATTTAATCTTGTTAAACATATTTGCTTGGCCACACCAATGGTAGGCATAACATATTTTTTTATGTTTATCAAAAAAAAAAAACATTTTTTTATCTCTATTTATATGCTCTATAGCCCCAATTTTTTGTACATGGGAAGCCTCTTTTATCTCATTATTTTTTTAAACTTCCCTGACTCATTTTGTTATTTTCTTATTTAAAGAAAAATAAAATAGTAGCTACCAATATACGAGTATTGGACTCGAGTCTCGACTACCTCAAAAACTATGGATCTAACCACTAACTTATCAAGATGCAATTTATCTCTTATCTCCCTCCATCTTCTCCTTCTAATATAAAGTAACATGATAATGGTTACTTAATGAGAAAAGTCCTATGAGAAAAGAACTCTTAAATATCTTATAAGTTAAGAACTTTTTGTGTTAGGCAAATCAAAGAATTAGTTATGTTGGTTTTCATTCATATGCATAAATAAATCAATCATATCTTATAAGCTAAATAACTTTTGTGTTAGGCAAATTAAAGAATTAGTTATGTCAGTTTTCATTTAAATGTATAAACAAATTAATCACACACAGAGGTATATCTAATTTGAGTGGTAAGCCCATTGGTATGAGGTATGACATAAACTCAAACATATAGGCTAAGTTCACCCGAGTACTATTTAAGTACTTAGGTGTCCTAAAAATAATATTGAAATTCATATATTTTTTTTTCCTCACATATAATAATTAGTCTAATTAATTAAGTACCCGTTTGGATTACGCGTTTTATGCGTCTGCGTTCAGCGGTTTTTTTTTTTTTTTTTTTTTTTTTTTTCAGCGCATGAACAGTAAAATCACATGATTTTACTGTGCAGGAGATAAAAATCACTATTCACACTGTAGCAGCACTATTCAAGTATTTAAAAATATTAAAAATGGATCCCACAGCACTATTCACACATTTAAAAATTATTTTACTACAATATTTTCAGTTTTTAGTTTCAGTAAAAATAAGTTCAATCCAAACGGATCTTAAATTTATTGCATGATGTGCTATTCTTGTAAGAGGAATGAGTACCAATTTATTATAGTCCAATGATTATAAGTTTTCATTATGAATAATATTTGGGATCCGATGCCAGAAAATATGGTAAGCTAGGGTGAATGGGGGTTGACTATTCAAGTAGATAGAAAAAAGTGGGGTGAGGTATAGCCGTATAGACTATAGTGATAGCAAGTAGTGGACAAGAAAATAAACAACAATGTGATGAGTGAAAAGAGAGATTTTAGTGATTATTATTAGTGGGGATGGTTGGACTGGACCACTTTCGACAGTGGTGAGTGATGACAAGGAGAGCCCACGTGAAGATGGCGTGGGCCGGTGGTCCACGTGAACTGCATGGTGTTGACCCCACCCTTCGTGGAACCCACCCCTCCTTTGACAGGGACTCCACGTGCACATGCATTTCAAGCCGACACTTTTTTCCATTTTTCACAACTTTCTCTTTCACACTTTTCTTTTCTTTTCTTTTTTTTCTTTTTTGATAAACAAAAATGAGTAAAACGAGGTAACCAATATAGTTTATTATTTGGACGTGAGTATAATAATACTCTATTTGTTTTTGGATGAAATCACATATTCTTGGATTGTGAAAAACTTATTTATTATTTTTTAAATTGTTTGGGCTAGAGATAAGATATAAGGTGCAAACTATTTTTTGAAATCCAACACTGTAGTTGATCTCTCTCTTTTTCAATGTTTTACTTACCCTGTGTTATGGACCACCCAAAGTCCAAACATTCCCTTAGGGCTAATAATTAGCTTATCATTTTTCTGTTATTATTTTATTTTTAGATATGATACTATACAAAATAATACATTATTTAAAGTTTTAATCATGTGAAGTTGTATATATCTTTAAGTTTATATATTTAATTTAAAATTATGAAATTTGTCACTGTCAAATGCAGATAATCCTAATATCTAATTCATAACGAGGGATATGTAAGTTCATGCTTCGAACAAAAATAGGTACATAGATTATGTGTGACTATTAATAGTGTTTTCAAAAATAGAAGAAAAAAAAATGTGTGAATCAATCATTGATCATCGATGTGACTACTGACTATATCAAAGAGAAAGAAAGCTTTAACACTTTTAACCCTTTTTGTGTGAACTTAAGGGATAATCTGTGACAAAAAAAGAGGATACAACACAATTGGGTAAATCTTATTCCTACCTCAATATAACTACTATGAGATTCGAAGTAATATTAGACAAGGAAATAAATAAAGGGTAAAGTTTCGGTCGATTGATCTAGTGTATTAGATCCGACATGATGTAGGCACGTGATCAAATTAATAAAATATGTTTGTATCATATCGGGTCTCAAGCTAAACTCATTAATAAAAAATAGAAATGTTATGGACACAACTTCTTCTTCGATTTTATTTCTACAACTTATAAATATGACAAGTTATGAGTAGTAGGTAATTACTTTCACATAAATTAACTAACAATCCTACTTTCTTTGTTTAGTTTCTTCTCAATTTTTGCAAAGTGCAAAAGTACTAGAAATTCACATCAACGTTCATCAGTGATGGGGCTTAAGGCATGGCCATTGGCCACCATATGGAGGATTTAATTTTAAGAAATAGTTTAATATTGTTGATTTTTTTTTTTTTTTTTTTGGTTATAATTCAATGAATATTGTTGATTAGGAATTACCATTCGGCTCTATATAATAATTTATTGTGTGCCTAATTTTCCTTGTGCATGCACTTAATTAGAACTAAAGTTAGGCTCCCTGTAAAACAAATAAAAGAAAAATCACACTTTCCTTAAGAAGAATGAAGAATTGCAATACGTTTCTAACATGTCCCTAGCTATTTTTCCTTACGTACTTTGGGTGATTCTAAATGCCCATAAAATTTTTAAAATTAGGGCACGTTTTGGTACACCAAATTAAAATTACATTAGAAATAATAATTTTTATTATTGAGAATAAAAAATGTTGTACTAGAAAAATTATTCTTTTTATATGTATTAAGGAGTAATGTTATAGTCACTAACTATTTTATAATATTTTTATAGACTATTAATGTAGCAAATTATTATTTGTTCTCATTTGGATCCACCATTAACATTATATTTTTACTTACTAATAACCACTCACCACATTATTAGTTTGTAAAATAATTTGTAGCTAGCATTTTCTTTAGGAATTCTTATTTCTCAATTTAAGGAATAATTATTCTCAAAAAAAAAATTAAGGAATAATTATTATCAAGGAATAACCATTTCATGAAATAAAGATGCAAAAATTAACCGAATAGTTATTAGTTATTACACATAAATTACCATTCTATTACAAAACTTATTACAACATACCAATTGTGGCTTAAGTGATAATAAGGATGATACAAATACAAATTATCAAAAGGCTTGTAACTTAATTGGCACTTTATAGTATTTGCAACAGGGAAGTAAAGATTCAAATCTCCTCCCCTTAATTATCTCCCACCCCCCTAAAAAAATAATAAATAAATAAAAACTAGAAATTTTACTATATAAACTCAGCGAATTAATGTGTCACAAATTAGAAATATAATTTATATATATGTATTACGTTGCTACAACAGTATTAATTGCCTAATGATGAGGAGTTTGGGTTAGTATTCTCCAGCACCAAAGAAAAAAAATAGGATTGGAAATAGAATTGAAACTTGATATTTGGAGATAGATGTCTCACAAGTCCTTTTACACAACATGAATACAACTCTCTCTCTCTCTCTCTCTCTCTCTCTCTCTCAGAGTACAAAAAACTCTTAGTTTTACGAAGTCTAAGAGAACTAATCAGTAGGCGATCTTAATTGATCCCTTCTAAAGCTAAGCAATTGCACCATACTGTTTAGTAAAGGTTTGAACCATGAGAGAGATGATCAGTAATCCCATGCCAACATTTTGCTACTTGCGTTGGCTTCACTGTTTGAGCATGGTTGATTCATGATTGGTGTCGCCATTGAGAACTACGTTTAGAAATTAGAAATTGGTCAAGGAATTATGCTAGCCACTCGTTGTAAATCAATAAATGTTCAGAGAACTCAGTCTCACTCACACCTAGTGGGCATCTGAAGAGGCAAAAGGATTGTACAGAGGTAACATTGTGAAAGCGATGGCAAGTTGGCAACTACCCAATACATAATCATAGTATGTGACTGTCTCAAAATGCAAGGTACTCCATTAAGTTTGTGTAAATCTGGCAAGGTTGATATATTGCAAAATAAAAGTGCATTGTTTCTTAAAGAATTTAGAACCCAGCTACGCTTTGGTATTGGAAAACTGTGTAACATATATAGACCGAAACCTTGGAGCACATTATCTGTGGGACATTGCTAGGAATAAGAACATCAAGAGCAGGTGGGAGAGGCAAAGGGTCCTGCTATATTTAATTTGAAATCAAACAAGAGAAACAGGGCGATTTTAGGTTATTTGCCAGAAGTATCAGGAATGGACGCAGCAGAAGCAGACCCTTCATTAATTATTTTTGTGTAATTCAGTGTTGGGACCAATGTCCTTTAGATTGTTTTAGTCATCAAAATCTTCAGAATCACTATCTTGTCCAAATCAACTTTATTGGTACACCTTAGAGATCTCACCAGTGTGAAAACTACTTGACTGACTTCACAGGTTCGGATCCTAAGACGAAAAAAGGAATAGGATCACATGATTGAAATATAGTTCAATAGTTAGGGCTATTGTACGCAATAGCACTTTTGATACCTACGATTAAAAGTAAAGAAACTTAATCTCAACCTTTGAATCAAAACTTTTAACTTTTTTAACATTCTACCTTCTCAATTTTTTCCTCTCACAATTTCATGGCTATTGCACCTGATCTAGATCAATGATCACAACCCATAAACAATAGAAAAAAATTTATTTATTTATTTCAAAATAAAATTCCCATTTGGTTAGGAGTGATCCTAGGTCGGTCGAGCTTGGATTTGATGTCAATCTAGCAACCGACGTGATCATGTTAGGTTTGAAAGACCTTAACTCATTGTTAATGTTGGAAATGTGGCATGTTAGTCAATTTAACATGAGAAATTCATGGTCAGGTCGGTTGAACTCACGGGTTGTCTAGTTAATGAAGGTGTCACAGTAATATGAAGGAGATCTCATGGCCACCAACATGTACTTATACGAGCAGAAACTTAAATTCCAAGATTGATTGTGAATATAATATAAGCTTTAAAAAAATCTCCAAAATAAAAAGATAAATAGACACAAACACATATAATGAATAGTAAGATTTACAAGGTTTGGCAATAACCTAAATTCATAGACAATGGAAAAGAGAAAATTTTACTAGCAAATTTGGAGGATACAAAGATGATGTAGATGCACCCACACAAAATACAAATCCCAAATATTCCCAAATGGCACTAAATATTATGAATAGTCATTTCGCAACACAATTAAGAAATTTAAATTGAACATATAGCACAAAATTAGATAATAATTAAAAACTAATTAGAATTCTAGCGTGCTTCAACTTTAATATAATATATATATATGATTTTGCCTACCAAAATTTATTCATAATACTCTCAAAAGAGATTTCTCTCTAATACAAATCAACAAACCAAAGCTCACAAATAAAAATTGTCGCTCCTAAGAACAAAACAAAATAAAGTGACCCAAAATCCAATCATGCAAAGAGCTACCTCACACACTAATTTATGGCACAAAGCCGCAGTACAAAACTACCAGGGAGGGCGAATAACGACAGCACGACGATGGTCAGGAAAGCAAGGCTTTGGGTTTTGCACTTCGAACACATGCACTTTGATCATTGGCTTTTCAAATGGCAAATTTGTCACTCAACTGGAGCTAATTAGGTTTCAATTGTGGGAATCCACCATTTTATCGGGTGCTTAAATCCGACGTTTTAGCACGTGTGTAAGAAACACTCCCCTTTTCAAATTGGATGTCTTTGAGTCAGGTGGGTTTATTGGGTGCAAGTACGAATTGATTAGCCCTACTATTAATCAAAGCTCTTGTACTAAAACCTCTACAATTATTTGAATTTGACTTTGAAGTTTAGAAAGTTAAAACCTTAATAATAAAAATAAATAGACAGACAACATATCTCTATTTTACTTTTCTTTTTTCTTTTTTTGAGAGTGTATCTCTACTTTACTTGAAGTAGACTATTTTTGTTTGGAAAATGCTAACGAGTAGGGTACTGGTTAAGAATCCAATTAAAAAAAACTTTTATGAGAAAAAAAAAAAACAATTAATGTTTTGACAGCTTTTTTCATTTTCCATAAAAGTAATGTCAAAACTTTCCTAAAATAGATTGTTAACGAGTGCCCTAAGGACACTCGTTAACTTAACCCTGTTTGTTTTCATTTCTTCCTGTCGTACCTTCAAGTACAAGAGACCAGATTGCCTTTCTTTCAAGATCTCCATATTTGTAATTTAACAACAGCACTAATTATGGAAGAGGAGTGTAACAAAGGGAATTACAAAATTTTAAATACAAGTAAACAAATTAAAAAATCTGATATAAGATTCTGGTTTAACAAAAGTTTTCTGGGTTGTACATCAAGTTAATATTGCAACTGAGGTTTTATCTAGAAAAAAAAAAGTGTAAAGAAATTAAAGAACAAAACAAAGTGAGCAAGTTTCAATTGAAAAATATATATTATGTCAATTAAAAGCTAATCTAGATCCCATCATTTAGGAAAACATCCGTAGAATTTTAAAATTAATGTTCATTCATGAATTTAACAATTATTTTAGTTATGCTAGTCATTGAGTTAACAAGCATAGAGATAATCAACTTGCTTTTTTTAGGAAGCTACAAATTACTGGAGTATTACAATAAACACCTTGCCATCCATTCATTCAACTATTCAAGGAGGGGAAATTTTCTCCAAAAAAAAAAAAAATGCAAAGCTAAAGAGTAAAGATACAACTATTTTTATAATAATTTGTTAAGATGATATAAGTTATAAAATTAATTAGTTCCAAATAGGAGTATTATTTTCACGTTTAGTCCTAAAAGTTTTTTTTATTATGTACTACCTGCGTCTCATTTTATTTATCCTCTATTCAATTTTAAGATGTCCTAAAATATTGTCCTGTTTCTATAAATAAAAGTTATTAATTTATTAATGTTCCTATTATACCTCTATTTATTAATAATTTAATTTTTGATAAATTTATTTAAAATTAATTTTTAAAATTTATACATTTTTAAAATATAAACAATACAATATTTTTAAAACAAAACAAACCAAGTGGGACGAAACTGACATTCATCCAAATAAATAACCTTACCATCCGTATACTTACTCATATTGGATTCATCAAAAGTAACAGAGCAAAAAGCTGCCACTCAAAAAAAAGGACACATTACTACTCGTTTGTGTCTTGGGAAACTCAAAAAAATGCCGGTGGTCCAAGTCGCAAAGGTCAAAGAATGGAATATAACTATTAAATTCTCAAAAAAAAAATATATATATATATATAATATTATTAGAATATTAGTGTTTATTTTTCTCAAAAAAATATATATATATATATTAGTGTTTATTAATTTCAAAGCTAAGATGTTACAAAAACCATATTGTTTATATAACTATTTTAACTTCACTAAAACATCAAAATATATGCTATAGTAGTGAAGGCATACCTAAATTTTTTTAGCTTTTTGCTAAAGTGTACATTCATAAATAAATGTGCACTGTAGTAAGAAGCTAAAAAAAATAATAATATTTTATTAAATTTCTCTCTTCTTTCATTAAATTTTTCTCTTTTTCTTTCTTTCTCTCTCTCTCTCTCTCTCTCTCTCTCTCTCTCTTTGGCATCTCTTTTTTTCTTCTATTTTTTCCTTCTCATTTTTTTCCTCTAGCACCTCCCTTATCTCCTCTCTGCTTCGCCAACGAGCTCGTCGACCATGACGGTGCTCGGGTCAATCGGCCTTCAGTTCTGGTGCTCGCAAGTCGAGCGGTTTTGGTGGGTGCGGGTTGAGCGGTTCTGGCGGGCCGAGACCCCATCTCCCCAAGCCCCATCGCTGATCTATTACTCGAGCCCCATCGCCGCCGAGTTTGTGCTAGATTTGTGTGTGTGTGCTGAGTTTGTGTTTGTGTTTGTGTTTGTGCTGGATTTGTGCCGTAGGTGTGGTGTGATTGGATTATGGCCTGTGGATCAGTGGGTTTCGTGGATGTGGCTCGATGGTTTGTGGCCTGTGAGTCGGTGGTGGTGGGTTGTTGATCTGTGGGTTGCTGTGGTGTGTTGGTGTGATTGTAGTGGTGTGATTTTTGCCGTGGTGTGATTGTCGTGGTGTGGTGGGTTGCTTGCTCTTTATCAGAGAAGAGAGAGATGAAGACGAAGAGAGAGAAAAAGATAGAGATAATAATGTTGTATATGATGAATATTTTATTGTGATATTTTATTGTGTTAAAAGCTAAAATAAATTCATTGCTGTAAGATGTTTTGTAAAATGAAGCGATAAAATAGATAAAATAACTTTTTATGGTACTAAATAACTAAAAAAAATAACTTCACTGCGTAGATGCTCTAATCGTGACACTTCAACCCTTTTATTAAGAGAAAGTTCCAGAACATTGGGAATACTTTTCTTCAAGTTTATTCCTATTTAATATTAAATTTATCACCATGATCAATCCAGTATTATTTTTTTAATCTTTCACACCAGACATCACCTAATGAATCACCCATCACCAATTAACTAACAATAAACAAAAATCTCAAACTAATTAAAAAATTAAACAAGAAAGTAGGTATGATTTGATTATGAACCAATAAGAATTCAGAAAGAGATCCTTGATCATTTTTCAACAAAAGGGTAAAAGAAGTTTTACATTTACTGACAGAAAGGAGTTACACAAGCCCTATGGTGAAAAAGTAAATGGGCTTTTTTATGATGAGAGGAAACATGTTTTTTTTTTTTCAGATGCGAAAAGCTCACTAAGCTCAGCATCATGCTCCTGCAAATCAACGGCTAAAATTCCACCGATCAGAATTTCACTTAAAAAAAAAAAACAAAAGAAAAGAAAATAATATACATCGAAACATTAATCATTAATCATACACTATCATCACAAACAACGTACTATTATTCTAGGCGAGCTTAAATTAAGAATCGTGGTCTCGGCACCACAGGATCACCAAAAAAACCAAAATTTCTTTGGGTGATCTTTTTTTTCTTTTTCTTTTTCTTTTTTCCTTTTTAATCAGAAGGTCGGAACGACGCCGTATTGCGCTTCGGTTATAAAAGCCGCAGTGGACACGGAGTTAAAGAGGCTGTCCACGTCAGACTCAATCATTTCTGTACGTTTCGCGAACCGGCCTTTGATTCTCGGCCGAGTTTCGGCGTACGCTTTTCGCGAAGCGTATCGGATTGTCTTCTCGAATTTCCGGTTCTTCCTCTTCTCTCTGTACCTCAAAACCCTTGCTTCCCTATCAGTCCCGCACAACTGAGTCGCAGCCTGGGCCGTAGTCCCCGAAACCGGTACGTTCGGATCAACGCTCATGTTTCGGCCAAAAGGATACGATATATCGGACATCGAATTCCCGTCAGGCACAACTCCAACTTCCGAGGACGAAACCTGAAATTTCATATCATTATCATTTTAGTCCCTAAACTTTACATAAATTGCAAAATTTTCAGGCAAAGTTTTTGAATTTGAGTAATTACACTTTGGCTAAGAGAGTGAGAGGGATAGTTGAATGCAGAGAGCTTGGATTTGCAGAATTCGATATCGAAGCAAGTTTCGGAAATCGGAGCCGAAACCGGTTTAGCTTGAACCGGAACGACACTATCGGTACCCGAATTATGAAACGAGTTCGGGTATTCGAACTCGAGAAACGGATCCATTTCGGCAGTGAAGAGCAAGTCGGCGGGTTTGACATCCGGATCCTCCACGAAGTTCTGGTTTGGGAGAATCCACGAACCGGCCTCTGGCGACTCGTTATGATCGGTCGGGACCACGAGGAAATCGGTGAGCGGAGCGCCCGATTTGATGACCGACTCGGCCGAGTCGAAGAAAGGCTCCACCGGAACGCGCTCGTGGCGGCGGGCGAGCGGGTTGGCCGAGTGGATATCGGAGTCGCACGTGACGCAGAGGGCCGCCGCGTCGGCCTTGCACGTGACGGACGCCGGAGCTTGCTCGCAGACCTCGCACATCCACACGCGCTCATGCCGAGAGTGGAGCTTGGAGTCACAGGCCAAGCACAAGAAAACCGAGTCGACTCGGCAGAACAGCGCTGCCGAGCCGGACTTGCACGAGTCGCAAAGCTTGGCTGCCACGCCCCAAGTTTTCAAGGTACTCGCTGTTGCTTCGATTCCCATATCGAAACAAAACTTTAAAAAAAAACTTTGTGTTTGCTTTCTGTGCTTTGCTCTCTGCTTTTATTTGTTGAGCTTGATTTTTTTTTTGGAGCTAATAAGAGAGAGAGAGAGAGAGAGATGTAAATGTATATCTATCTAGTCAGAGGAAGAAGAAATCAGTGCTGACGAGTAAGAGCAGGACACGTGGGAGATTGTTAGCCACATTAAAATGGGGGGTACTAGTGAAATATTTTTGGGGAAAATAATGGTTTGGGAGTAGTAGTTGTCATGTGTCTGTGCCGACGTGGGTCCCAAAGTCAATAGATTAGATTAAGTTACAGGGCATTGCATAGGATTTTTTTTTTTTTTACAGAGTTATTGAGGATTTAGAAGAGAACTGAGAAGGGGCGACAAGAACAAGTTGCCAAGCTGGAAAACACACTCTAAGCTCTATATACATTTTAGCAATGGTAGAGCCAATAATTTACTTTTAAAGGGACCCAATTAAAAATTGATTATTATTTTTTTTATTTTTTATAAACTATATATTTGGTTATATACAATGGTGTAAAAACGTATTTAAGAGGTAAACAAGTAATTTGCAAGCTAAATTGCATTAACCTCTTGTAAGAACCAAGTACAAGAACTCTGGGCCTTAGATCCCTTGGGCTCACAATTTATTTGTAGTGGGTTTAAGGATTTCCTACAATGGGTCGTTCTCGGCAGAGAGACTCAAAGCAACAATCAGCTGAAAAGCTCTCTCTTTCACTCCTTTTCTCTCAATTTTTCTCAACCCCTTCTTCTCCCAACTTTCCTCTATTTATAGCCAAGGTTAGTGGGGAGACCATGATTATGTTCATCGTTAGTGCTATTGAAGGTCCAGTATTATCTGGTTAAAGTGGCTGTTTTAGGTGAGAGGGCGGTGCAGCATTTATGATCTTGGAACTTGGCTCCATTTTCACCGATTATGTTCGGCGACTCACGTTCCCGTGCATATCATGACCTTCCCGGGTATTGACTCATGCGCTCTACCGAGAAATGTTAACCGGTCAACCCCGGGAGCTTAATAACCAAAACTTGTTTTTGGCCCTAAGGCAGTTTTAAGAAGGGCATAAGGTAACGGGAACTATCTGCTGGGCCTGCGCCAAAGGCTGGTATGGGCTTGGGCCCGGGGCCTAGATGGGTCTGGGCCCAAGGCCTATATGGGCTTTGGGAGCTCGGTGCCGTACAATAGCCCCCCCTTGATTCATACTCGGTTGCCGAGGAGAATCAAGGAACTGCCCGGGCTTCTTGACCTCGGGAATCTTTTAGTCTGGGACTTCTGGCTGTCATTTCTCATTAATAGCCATCTCAAAAGACGCGCCGTTTCGCGGCGCCAGGCGCAGACGTCATTATTGCCTGACGGTTCGTGAACCGAAGCGGTGTGCAAATCGGTTACGCTTGGCATTTGCTGGGTCGCTCGTTCGCTGTGCCCATTTATTGTTTGATCAAGCGTTTCATCTTTCCCCATTTCTTCTGGCTCTATAAATAGTTCTTCTCCAAGCGTCACTCCATTTTTCCTTTGCCTCTGATTTTTAGCGCCTACTCTCTGCCGACCACATTTCTGTGTGCTTGCTTGCTCAGCGTTCTTTTCCTCCTTAGAACCCAACGTAAGTCTCTTTTTCCCTTCCTGTTCCTTCAGCTTTGTTTCTTTGATTTTATTCTTGTAGTTTTAGGCTTTGTAGATGGGTTATTCTTACCTTCTAGATACCCCGGCTGCTTTGGCCAACTTTAGGAGTAAATTTAGTATCCCCCGTGACGTGGACGTGGCTTACTGCCACGAGAGTGATATGGAACTCCACCGAGGGCATGGTACAGCCTTCTTTCCTTTGATGTCCATCTTAGAAGGTGGGGTTAGGTTCCCGGTAGATCCCCTCCTGATAAGCACACTTACCTACTATGGGCTGTGCCCCGACCAGCTTCCCCCCAATTTTTATCGGGTAGTTAGTTGCGTCGGCCAGTTAAACCATACCTTTAACTTACAACTAGATCACCATGATATTAACCAAATGTACAGCCTTTGTGGGAGCAAGTCCACAAATTACTACTTAAAGACAAGGGATGCTCGGGTACGGCTGATATCGTGCCTACCCGATTCGAACAGGAACTCCGCCGGGGAGTTTGTCAGGGTGCGCGGCAATTGGTTTGCCGGGGAGATCCCTTGCCCCCTCACACGGCGTGAAGTGGGTTCGTACCTTCCCCTTCTTGTAGTTGTTTAAGTAAAAGAAAATCTTTTATTGTTAAAAGCTAACGTGTTATTTGTTCTTCTGCAGACGGCAAAGTGTTTACTCAGGACCTCAGAGCTGTCCACGTCAAGGACTTAAACTTCGTCCTTCGTTCCGAGATCTTCGTGCACTGAGACGGGCAACTCCGGGCCTCACACCTGATCCTCGGCGTGGAACCGGTTTACTCCACTTGGCAATCATTCAAGCAGGCGTTGTTAGTTGACAGCCCCCTGCTCTCGTACATAGACGTCCGGTACGTGAACTTCTTGCCGCCGAAGCTTACAACCGGGGAAGCGAGGGAATTTGGTAGGCGGTTCACTACCGCGGACGAACTAGTTCCCCTTCGAGACGATTCCGCGGAGCAAGTATCCCGGCGCCTTAAAGAGAGAGCCCACGAAGCTATACAACAAGGGGACCAAGCCCAAGAGCAGACCCATCCCGAGGATCCACCCGCCGAGCATCAACAGCAAGTGACAGACGCGGCTAACCTGCTAGCTGAAGCGATCCAGCCCGGTGCAAGCATGGTGGCAAGGCGAATAATGACCCTAGACAGGTTCGTGCCTGGTGCCCGGCCGACCAACCAGCCCCCGCCTACCCAAGGTCGGGGTCCAGTTTCTCAACCTCCTCCAACCTCGCAGTCCGGACGTGCCCGGAAAAAACAGAAAGTGGCCGAGCCACATTCCACGGCCCCGGGGGACGCCGCTGTCCGGACTCCTCCCCGACCAACAGGGGGGATTGTCATCCGTGAGCCGCAGACCGAAGCCGACACGGGGGGCGCATCCTCCTCCCAAGTGGCTCCGGCTTGGGAGCCGAAGTTCCTTCTGGATGGCAAACCATTGCCATCAACGGCCTCTGTTCGGATATGGGATAAGGGCGAGGGCGGCCGTATTGCCCAAACCTTGGCCGGAGCTCTCCAACTTCCCGAGGACGTGCACGCCTTTGAGGACGGGTCCGAGGAGTCCGTGGGGCGCCGGTTAGAGTGGCACGCCATTGCGGTAATTCTTTTGTCTATTTGCTCCATGTAAATTTCCTTTTGCCGCTTTGCTAACCTTCACGCTTGCCAGGCCGCTCAACTAGCTCACATCGTGGCTGCCCGGGCACGGGAGCTTGACGAGGAAAATGAGCGCGAGAAGGTGGCGCGGGAGGCAGCAGTAAAAACGGCTAAGGAAAAGGCCAAGATTGCTGAATCTGCCGAGAATAAGGCTGCTGCCGCGGAGAAGTTCCGAGCATCTGCCGAACAGAGGTGTGCTGACCTCCTGGCCAGGCAAAATGAGACGGAACTTAAACTGGCCCAAGCCCTCAGTCTCAACACTTCTCATGCCGAGGATATAGCTGATCTTAGGGCGGGCTTGGCGGCCGCGGAGCAGAAGTGGTACGACGTGGGCTTTGCCGACGCCGAGAACTCCGCAGAGCCGGTGGTGGCTCGGGCTCGGCATATGGGTTTCGAGGCCGGGTGGTTTGCTGCTCTTCAAGCAATGGGAGTTCCTGAAGACTCGCCGCTGAGAGACCCCGGCCAGATTCCATTTCCGAGTCCTTTACCTGCCGTCCAGAGCGCCCCGGCTGCTCTAGATGAGGAGGAGACGGCCAGTATGAGGGAGTTGGTTGAGCAAATAGACTCTCATGCTGAGCCCGAGGAACTGGAGGCTACGAGCACACCGACCGTGCAGGAACTTCTCGACGAGGAGCAGCCTTTCTCCCTGATCGTCCAACAGGAAGTGCCACCACCGACTCAACCCCCTAGTTGATTTTATTTTTATTTCGTTTTTATTTGCCTATGTCACCGGGATGTGGTGATTGAACCGTTGTTTTATTTTATTGGTTTTATTTGCCTATGTCACCGGGCTGTGGTGACCGAACAATTGCTTTTACTCTTTTAATTGGAAGTCCGTTTTCTTTTCCTGTTTCAATTTTGTTGAATGGAATTATATTCGTTTGTGCTCTGCTTGAATCACACCAATGCTATGGCCGCTTAATAGAATGTACCCCCGAGAATCTGTTGTGCGGAGCTGTGAGTAGTTTTGAGAGCGCTATTTGGACTTAGTTTTTGTAAAAAGGGTTAGGTTTTTATCAGGTTTTGGTTTAACCGAGAATTGAGTTTCCGTCCTTCGAGCATTTGTTTGCAAAGTTTCCGTTTGTCCGGATGTTTGACTTTAACCGAGAATCAATTTTTTTTTTTTTTTTTTTTTTTTTTTGCCCTCATAGATTTAATTACAGGGTTCACACATGCTCGGTGATTTCGACCGAGTCGAAAGTCAGGTTTCTGCCCTTAGGGTTTTTGTTTGTAAGGTTTTCACATGCTCGGCGATATTGATCGAGCCGAGGGTCAGGTTTCTGTCCTTAGGATTTTGTTTGTAAGGTTTTCACCTGCTCGGCGATATTGATCGAGCCGAGGGTCAGGTTTCTGTCCTTAGGATTTTGTTTGTATGGTTTTCACCTGCTCGGCGATATTGATCGAGCCGAGGGTCAGGTTTCTGTCCTTAGGATTTTGTTTGTAAGGTTTTCACCTGCTCGGCGACATTGAGCGAGCCGAGGGTCAGGTTTCTGTCCTTAGGATTTTGTTTGTAAGGTTTTCACCTGCTCGGCGATATTGATCGAGCCGAGGGTCAGGTTTCTGTCCTTAGGATTTTGTTTGTAAGGTTTTCACCTGCTCGGCGACATTGATCGAGCCGAGGGTCAGGTTTCTGTCCTTAGGATTTTGTTTGAAAGGTTTTCACCTGCTCGGCGATATTGATCGAGCCGAGGGTCAGGTTTCTGTCCTTAGGATTTTGTTTGTAAGGTTTTCACCTGCTCGGCGATATTGATCGAGCCGAGGGTCAGGTTTCTGTCCTTAGGATTTTGTTTGTAAGGTTTTCACCTGCTCGGCGATATTGATCGAGCCGAGGTTCAGGTTTCTGTCCTTAGGATCTGCTGGCGATTCTCTTGGTGTGCGGCTACAGGGTAAAAAAAAAAAAAAAAAACAGCAAAGACAAAAAAGTTCATCATACTCTTAATCTTCATAGAATACAAGTTTCGGCTTACATCGATGGTTACGCGTAGAACTTCTTTAGGTTGTTGGCGTTCCATGGTCGGGGGAGCGGCCTCTCGTCCAGGTCCTCCAAGTAGTAAGCCCCTGCCCCTGCTACGGCTGTGACTCTGTATGGTCCCTCCCAGCTCTGAGCAAGCTTCCCTGCAGCCACGTCCCGCATGTTCCCTACTACCCTTCTTAACACCAATTCCCCGGCACTGAATTCCCTGGTCCTTACATTCCGGTTGTATCTTTGCGCTAGCTTCTGCTGGTACTCGGCAAGACGTACGGTCGCAGCCTCCCTGCATTCTTCTAGCCAATCCAACTGCTCCATCATAAGGTCGGCGTTTTGTACAGGGTCAAACCCAACGATCCGCGCACTGCATAAGCTCACCTCGGTCGGTATCACTGCTTCTGCTCCGTATGCCAGAGAAAATGGGGTTTCCCCCGTGGATCTCCTGGGGGTCGTGCGGTAGGCCCACAAGACACTGGGTAGTTCTTCTGCCCACCTTCCTTTCGCTCCATCCAACCTTCTCTTGAGCCCGTTCAAAATAGTCTTGTTTACTGCTTCAGCTTGGCCGTTGCTCTGGGGGTATGCCGGGGTTGAATACTTGTTCTTGATGCCGAGCTCGCTGCAAAAGGTCCGAAAAGCGTTGCTGTCGAACTGTAGCCCGTTGTCTGTCACTAGTGAATTCGGCACCCCAAACCTTGTAACTATGTTTTTCCACACAAACTTTTTCACGTCGGTATCCCGGATATTGGCCAAGGCTTCAGCTTCAGCCCACTTTGTGAAGTAATCCACGGCCACCAGTACAAAACGGCGGTTCCCCGTTGCTCGGGGGAATGGCCCGAGGATGTCAAGCCCCCATTGTGCAAATGGCCACGGGCTGCTGACAGGATTTAGATGTCCGGCAGGCTGATGGATCATTGGGGCGTGCCTTTGACATTGTTCGCAACTCCGAACGTATTCGGCGGCGTCCTTCTGCATCTGTGGCCACCAAAACCCCTGCGTCATTGCTCTGTGTGCTAAAGATCGTCCCCCGGCATGCCCGCCGCATACTCCTTCATGCAGCTCGGTTAGAAGCTCCTTAACTTTTTCAGGATGCAGGCACAAGAGGTAAGGGCCCGCGAAGGACCTTCTGTACAACTTTCGGTCCGAAGACAACCAGTACCTGGGAGCCATTCGTCGAATCTTATTGGCCTCGGCCTCATCCTCTGGAACTTTATCTTCGGAAAGAAAGTCTATGATCGGGTTCATCCAGCATGGTCCGGTCACCGCCACCCGCGCAACTTCTACTCCGGCCTGGTCGAGGGCAGTCTGCACACAGATGCTTGGTTCCCTTACAAGTTCAATCGTGATAAGCCTCGGGGTGTCCTCGGTAGCCGATGAGGCTAACGTCGCAAGAGAGTCAGCATGCTTGTTCTGCGACCGGGACACCTGGGATATCTTTACCTTTCCGAACTGACTGATAATTTGCTTTGCCGTACTCAGATAAGCTTTCATTCGAGGATCCCGAGCCTCGAAGTCCCCGGTGATCTGATAAACGACCAGCCGAGAGTCTGAGTAGATTTCTACGTCCCTGGCTCCCAGCTGCAATACTGCCCTTAGTCCGGCCAACAAGGCCTCATATTCGGCTTCATTGTTCGAGGCTTTGAACCCCAATCTGAAGGAATGTTCCAGTCGCATACCCTCAGGGGTGATTATGACAATACCAGCCCCGGCCCCCATAGCGTTTGATGCGCCGTCCACAAATAACCTCCACGGGCGAATCTCCGCACTACAAATTACCTGGCCTTCAGTCTTAGGTGTGAATTCCGCGATGAAATCAGCGAGAATCTGCCCTTTCACCGAGCTTCTAGGTCGGTATCTTATGTCAAACGATCCCAACCGAGTCCCCCATTTAGCAATCCGTCCTGTGAAATCGGATCTCTTCAACAGTGATTGTAATGGATACTCGGTGAGGACGAACACTGTGTGTGCCTGGAAGTAGTGTGGTAACTTCCTCGTGGCGTGTACCAAGGCCAAAACCAACTTTTCAAGAGGCAGGTACCTTGTCTCGGCATCGACCAAGGTCTTGCTTACGTAATACACCGGTATTTGCACTCCCCGATCCCTTAGTAATACAGCACTTACGGCATGATTGGTCACTGCAAGGTACATAAACAGATCCTCCCCGGGCTCCGGGGCCGTCAACCTCGGCGCCTTTGCCAAATACTCCTTTAGTTCTCGAAAAGCTTCATCGCAGCTCTCGTCCCACTGAAACCCCTTCCACTTCTTCAGAAGTTGATAGAATGGCCGGCAGCGATCGGCAAACTTGGAGATGAACCGGTTTAAGGCGGCCAACATCCCGGTGAGCACCTGCACCTCCTTAGGATTGCTCGGTGGTTTTAGGCGATTGATTGCCTCTATTTGGTCGGGGTTAGCCTCTATTCCCCGAGTGGAGATCAGATAACCCAGGAACTTGCCAGCCCCCACTCCGAAAGTGCACTTTTCGGCATTGAGGCGCAGCCTGTGTCGCCGTAGTATCTCGAACACTCCCCGAAGGTCTTCAGTATGCAGCGACTCTTTTCTGCTCTTTACTACCATGTCGTCGATGTAAACCTCAACCGTGCAGCCAATTTTCTCCCGGAACATCCTTGTCATCATACGCTGGTAGGTAGCTCCGGCATTCTTCAATCCAAACGGCATGACCTCGTAGTGGTAGTTTGCGTTCGGGGATATGAATGCTGTCTTCTCTCGGTCCTCGGGTGCTAAGGCAATCTGGTGGTAGCCTTGAAAGGCGTCCAGGAAACTCATTCTCGGGTGCCCGTACGTGGCATCCACCAACTGATCAATCTTGGGCATCGGGAACGGATCCTTGGGACACGCTCTGTTTAAATCGGTGAAGTCCACGCAAACTCTCCATTTACCGCTCTTCTTCTTTACTACGACAGTGTTTGCTAGCCATCTCGGGAAGAATATTTCTTTTATGGCCCCGGCCTCCTTCAGCCGCTGGACCTCCAGGTTTACTGCATCGACGTGCTCCTTTGACGCTCTTCTCGGCTTCTGCTTTTTCGGAGGAAATGATGGGTCCACATTGAGTTTGTGAACAATGAACTCGGGGTCTACGCCGGGCACTTCATACGGGTTCCACGCGAAGACATCTATGTTCTGCAACAGGAACAACAACATCTCCACCCTTTCCCGGTCATTCATGCTTGTACCTATCTGGAAGTATTTGTCACTATCGGGGAGAATTCTTACCTTCAGTAACTCCTCGGCAACGTCCGCCCCCTTTTCCTGGGGTATCTGTAATTGCTATGCAGTCTCTTTCTCGGCGTGCTCAGCCTGGCCGAGCTGTTCCTTTTCCCACTGGACCGCGGCTATGAGGCATTGCTTCGCCACCTGCTGATTCCCCCTTACCTCCACAACTCCATACTCAGTAGGAAACTTTACTTTCACGTGAAGGGTGGACGGAACAGCCCCCATGGTGTGAATCCATGGCCTCCCCAGGATTGCGGTGTAAGGTGCGAACGATCGGACTACTATGAATGTAACTACAACTTCCTTGCCCTCCATGTCCACTGGGAGTGAGATTTGCCCCTCGGGAATCACAATTCTCCCGTCAAACGAGACCAATGGCGTGTTATACTTCGCCAAATCCTGGGTTCTTAACCCGAGCCCTTTGAAGAGGTCCGGGTACATGACGTCAGCCCCACTACCCTGATCAATCATCACCCTCTTCACCAGGAATCCGCCTATCCGGGCTGTCACCACCAAAGCGTCGTCGTGGGGTTGGATTGTCCCTTCGAAATCATCTTCTCCGAACGAGATGTCTAGCCGTCCAGCCCTCTTTTGCTTCTTGGATGATTCTCCCTCCGCGCAAGCCACTGTCATCACCATCCTAGCCGCCGCTGCCCCTCTCGGTGCGGCATGAATGACGTTGATTACACCCCGGGGCGGTGGAAGGGGATTCCTTCTCTGTGGTGCGCCCTGCTCGGTCTCCCGGTCAGTGGAATCTGCTACAAACTCTTTCAGGTGCCCTGCCTTCACTAACTGCCCGAGATGATCTTTCAATACCCTACACTGCTCGGTGGTGTGCCCCTTGTCTCTGTGATAAGTGCAGTATAGGCTTTGGTTCCTCCGAGATGGGTCGCCCCCCATTTTGTTCGGCCATCTGAAGAATGGCTCGTTCCTTATTCGTTCCAGTATCTTGTGCACGGGCTCTTTAAACAACACATTAACCCCTTCGATCTGCACCTCCGGCTCCTGCATTCTGAAGTCCCTTTTCGGCTTTGGCGGCAAGAAGCTTTGCCGAGCTCTCCCTGAAAAAGGGGCTTTCCCCCTGCTTTGCAGCCGGTCATCCTCCAGGCGTTTGTACTCCTCTATGCGTCTCATCAGTTGCCTCATGTCCTCCGAGGGTCTTCTTGTCAGCGACTCCCGTAGTTCAGAATCCTCGGGGAGCCCCATCCTGAAGGTGCTAGCCGCGATTTTCTCGTTTCCCCCACCAATCTCATTGTAGAGCTCCCAGTATCGGCTGGCATAACTCCGAAGGGTTTCCCCGACCCTCATTTTCATGGAAAGCAACGCGTCGACCGGTTGTTGCACTCGGCTGCATGTTACGAACCTGCTGCCGAACTCCTGAATCAGCTCGGCGAAGCTGTGTATGGAACCTTTCCGCAACCCATTGAACCATCTCAGTGCGGTAGATCCGAGACTAGAGGGGAATACTTTACACATCAATGCATCGTTGTGCGCATGCAATGACATCATGTGGATGTAATGACTGACATGCTCCACGGGGTCTGTTCTCCCCTCATAGGAATTGAATGGTGGACGCGTGAATCGGCTCGGCATGGGTGCCCGTTCAATCTCATCTGAGAATGGAGACCGGGCCGCCATCCGCAAGGCCCTGCTCATGGCATCCATCGCGGCGTTGTGGTGCTGCCGCTCCTCTGGCGACTCTGACCCGTGGTTGTCATATCCATGTGACCGGGAACGGTCCCGTCTACGACGAATATCCCGGGAGTGACGACGTGACTCTTGAGAATGGAATCGGTCTCGGTGTTGTTGCGTAACAGGTCGGCTGGAACCTTCCTCGCCACGGTTCCTTCTGGGTTGGGGGTTGTGGTCCCTTTCGTGGCGCCGACCCCTTGCCTCCAGCTCCAAGTCCATTACCAATCTGCGCAACCGCTCCAGCTCCCGGTCTCTATCATCAGGTTGCCGATGTGCTGAGACGTTTGAAATCGTCCGGTGCGTTTGGTCCGATCCTTCTCCCAATCCGGACCCTTCCTCTCCTCTTGAATGCTCCCTATCCTCCAGCCGCTTCTGCCTTCTCTCCCTCCACGTCGATCCCCGGGAAGATCCTGCGGAATTGCTCGGAACGTGCCCTCTTGAACGCTCCTCAGACATCTTCTTTGCTTGAGTCTCACTCGAACCACAGCTTCGTAGGATGGCCCCACGGTGGGCGCCAATTGTAAGAACCAAGTACAAGAACTCTGGGCCTTAGATCCCTTGGGCTCACAATTTATTTGTAGTGGGTTTAAGGATTTCCTACAATGGGTCGTTCTCGGCAGAGAGACTCAAAGCAACAATCAGCTGAAAAGCTCTCTCTTTCACTCCTTTTCTCTCAATTTTTCTCAACCCCTTCTTCTCCCAACTTTCCTCTATTTATAGCCAAGGTTAGTGGGGAGACCATGATTATGTTCATCGTTAGTGCTATTGAAGGTCCAGTATTATCTGGTTAAAGTGGCTGTTTTAGGTGAGAGGGCGGTGCAGCATTTATGATCTTGGAACTTGGCTCCATTTTCACCAATTATGTTCGGCGACTCACGTTCCCGTGCATATCATGACCTTCCCGGGTATTGACTCATGCGCTCTACCGAGAAATGTTAACCGGTCAACCCCGGGAGCTTAATAACCAAAACTTGTTTTTGGCCCTAAGGCAGTTTTAAGAAGGGCATAAGGTAACGGGAACTATCTGCTGGGCCTGCGCCCAAGGCTGGTATGGGCTTGGGCCCGGGGCCTAGATGGGTCTGGGCCCAAGGCCTGTATGGGCTTTGGGAGCTCGGTGCCGTACACCTCTATTTAAGTTTTACGAAGTGACACCTCTTTTTATTTTCGGTTTGAAATTTTTATAAATACAAATATATATATATATATATATATATATATTTTAGACTACTACTGCACATAAAAAAAATTTATTGTGTATATTTATTAAACATTTAAACTTGTCCATATACTTAATTTAGCTATTTAGACTTTTTTTTTTTTTATCATTGTATACTTTCATAAATAATAATTATCTAGTGATTGAATAAAAAGTTATCTATTTAGTAATATAATTAAGCAATGATATTAGATATAATATGCGTTTTATTATATAAAACTTATTGTGCGAGGATTTTCGTCTCGGCCCCCAATCAAGTATTGTCCTCTTTGGAAATGACATTGTAACGATCCAAGGAAAAGCGTTAGCCACATCTGCGCTATACCTCAAAAGGACTAATCACAATTGAGGCTCTTTGTAGTTGTTAAAAAAACCCAGTTCAACCTAATAAATACCCGATGTGGGACTCATCACATACCCACACACATTACATAATCAATCAAATTGAGGCATCACAATCTCCCCCACTTAAATCCCTAACGTCCTCGTTACGGCCCACTTTGTGGAGTAGTGTCTCCGAGCCCATATAGGGTTACTGAGTCGGCTCTGATACCATATGTAACAACCCAAGGAAAAGCGCTAGCCACATCTGCGCTATACCTCAAAAAGAATAGTCACAATTGAGACTCCTTGTAGTTGTTAATAAAGCCCAGATTTACCTAGTAAATTCCTGATTTGGGACTCATCACACATCCACACACAATCAATCAAATTGGGGCATCACAAGCGTTGAGCCTTAGTCCTCAAGGATTTGTTTAATCTCACATCGGAGAGAGACGCCTCCCACTCAACGCCATTTCCAAAGAAGACAATACCTGATTGGGGGCCAAGACGAAAGTCCTCCAACAAAAAGGCGCCTTTTAGGGTTTCAGGGGAAACCCCCACCTTCCCCCTTCGTAGGTTCATGTGTGACCCGAAGGACTGGACTACCACAGCATGAGGTAGCAGTTTTTGAGACTTGCTCTACTTCGCATGTGTAGTAGTGGTACACTTATCCTTAGGCCAAAAGCTTATAAGGCATGAGTGGGAGGCGTCTCTCCCCGATGTGGGATTGAACAAATCCTTGAGAACTAAGGCTCAACGCCATTTCCAAAGAGGACAATTCCTGATTGAGGGCCGAGACGAAATTCCTTCCACACTTATAAACTAATGTCTCAATATATTTTTTTTAAAGTAATTGAGAAATTTATTTATAAGGTTAATATGCACCATTCACATTCATCGTGGTTTAAGTTTGTAATTCTAAAACAAAAAAATAAAATGTCTAGCCCATTCCTGTGACTGGTGGTCCATCATAAAACAAAAAACCACTTTTATGTTTCTTAAGTGTTAGTAGAATTAAAACTTATTTGACATTTTATATTCAAATT
This sequence comes from Quercus robur, assembly GCF_932294415.1. NCBI lineage: Eukaryota > Viridiplantae > Streptophyta > Magnoliopsida > Fagales > Fagaceae > Quercus > Quercus robur. The sequence continues at coordinate 90,709,886 of NC_065535.1, forward strand.
ACTATCTGAATTTTTTCAAATGGTGGTATATTGGCACTTGGGTAATCAAAAACCAAGTATATAACTTCGATATTTGGATGTTGTCATGTTGTTACAGGACTTCACCTAAACGATTTGTTTGGGTGCTTTTTATTTTTTATTTTTTTACTTGCAAGACATTAGAAGAATATTATGAAAGCCATAGCAGTGCTTCAGAACATTTAAACAAAGAAGAAGAAGATGGGAGTACTGTTCCAATGGCTACTCCCAAAACGGTGTTGTCTATACAAATGAGTAAACATAAAACACGCTTGAAGCAAAACGTCATCATTTCTCATTAATACAAACGGTGCCATTTCCTAAGTGTTTTGTGTTATAAGCTTGAGTCAGTTATTGCACGTGTGTTGGTCTGTTATTACACGTGTAGAGCAATTGTAGAGCAGTTGTAACTGATTCCTTCTTTCTCGGGTCTTCTTTGTTTCCTTTTCTTCAACTGCACACACACACACACACACACACACACACACATATATATATACTCATGTACTTGTGTTTGTATCTGGACTGTTTCTTGTGAATAATACTTGAAATATTTTTAGCCTCATCTCTCTCTCTCTCTCTCTTCCTCTTTGTTTTTCTTCTCAAAGTGTTTGATATAGAATTTGTGAGTTTGAGAGAGTTTTTACATGGTATCAAAGCTCTTAATCCATATCAATGGCTTATGCGCACTATGTTTTATCTTCATCATCATCTACTTCAACTGCTCTGCCTGTTATGGCTACTGCGAGTTTACCAGTGAATTCTTCACTATTGTTGTTGTCAAATATGTCATGTGTGATGACTGTGAAGCTTGACTATGGAAATTACATTGTTTGGAAACATCAAATTGAGGTAATTCTTGATTCCTAACTAAATGATTGATGTTCTTGATGATTCAATCACTTCTCTAGATAGATTTCTAAAAGATTCATCTGGTAATTTCACTGCTGAGATCAATCCAGCATTCATAGCTTGGAAGAACCATGAACAGGCTATGTTTACCTTTTTGAATTCAATACTCTCTCCTACGATTCTTGCTCTCACAGTTGGGTAAAAATCTACCAAAGAAGTTTGGAGAGTGTTAGAGAAGAGATTTACATCAGTTTCTAGGTCTCATGTCATGAGTCTACATAATGAGTTGAATGCAATCAAGAAAGGTGTTGATTCTATTGATGGTTATTTTCAAAAGATTTAGCAAGCACGTGATAGATTAGCTATTGTTTCTGTGTTTGTGGATGATGAGGAGCTTCTCCATATCATTCTCGATGGTCTTCCCTCTGAATATGATTCCTTTAGCTCTGCTATAAGGACTAGAAGTGATGTGTAGTCAGTGGAAGAATTAAATGCTTTGCTTAATGCTGAAGAGAGAGTTATTAAAAAGAGATCCAATAATGTTGATTCAGCTTCTATGGCTATGGCTGCAAATTTTCATTCTCAAGGTTTTCCACAAGGTAAAGGAGGCAAAAATCACAATCAAAAAGGTAGAGGTGCTCGTGGTAATGGTAATAATCCTGGAGGAATGAGTTGTAATTTTGGAGGAGGGAGTTATTCTAGTCCTAGTTCTTAATTTCAGAATTTCAATTCAGGCAATCCAGGATTTACTCCTCAGTTTCAAAATTTCAATCAAGCTATGTCCTCAAATAATCAAAGTCAAGGTCAATCTAGCAGGTCAATCTAGCAGGCCAATCTGTCAAATCTGTGGCAAGAATGGTCACTCAACTCTTGATTGCTACCATCGCATGGATTTTGCATATCAAGGAAGGCATGTGCCTGCTAAACTTGCTTCTATGGTGGCCAATGCTGCTCAGGTTCAAGCTTCCAATTCTTGGCTCACTAACACAGGTTGTTTAGACCATGTGACTCCAAATCTGTCATAACTTTCCATTCTGCAGCAACCGGTTCAAGGGAATGAGACTGTCACAGTTGGCAATGGTCAAGAACTGTCAATCACTCACATTGGTAATGGTTAGCTTCGAACCTTAACTCATAATTTTAGGCTTGATAACGATTTAAGAGTGCCTGACCTTGCTTCCAATCTCTTATCTGTTCATAGACTTTGTCTCCAAAATAATGCCTTTTGTTACTTTGATGCAAAATAATGCCTTTTGTTAATTTCAGGATTTGCCCACAGGGAAGATCCTCTACGCAGAGTTGAGTAAAGATGGGGGTTTATCCTATTCCATCACTCTCTGAACTGTCTTCCACTCCATCCTTGAGTCATTTCAAGAATCCTGCTTTTGTGTCTGTCAAACCATATCAACTTCTACTCTGGCATCATAGACTTGGGTATCCAAGTTCTAGAATCTTATATTCAACTCTAAAGAATGTATTTTCTTCTCTTTCTTTGTTAATGATTGATGAGGTTTGTTCCTCTTGTGAATATTGTATAAGTGCTAAAATGCATAGATTCCATTTGAATAAAACTCCACTTATATCCATTTCAATTCTTGAAATTGTACACAGTGATGTTTGGGGTCCTTCTCCCATTACTTTTTTACTTGGTTTTAATTACTATGTGGTTTTTGTTGATAATTACTCACGTTTTACTTGGTTGTTTCTGCTTAAACATAAAAGTGAAATTCTGTTTGTTTTTAAGCATTTCAAATCCATGGTTGAAACTCAACACAATTCTGAACTTAAGATTTTAAGGACTGATAATGGTTCTAAATATACTAATATTGAGTTTCAATCTTTTTGTTTCGCTAATGGAATTCTCCATCAAACTTCATGCCCTCACACACCTGAACAGAATGGTGTTTCATAAAGGAAGCACAGGCATATAGTTGAAACTAGTCTTGCTCTTCTCTATCAGTCTCATCTTCCTCTTAACTACTGGTCTTATGCTTTTTCTACTGTAACTTATCTCATCAATAGACTCCCCTCCGCAGTCTTAGGTTTTCACTCTCCTTGGGAGAAACTACATTCTAAACCACCACCTCTTCATGCTCTTATAGCATTTGAGTGTGCCTGCTATCCTTATCTTAGGCCCTTTAACAAAAACAAGTTGCAACCTAGGTTTAAACCTTGTGTGTTTCTTGGTTATCCTTCTCCATCTAAAGGGTATATCTGCCTAGATCCTACTTCTAATAAGATCCACATTACTTGTCATGTCTTGTTTAATGAGACTCTTTTTCCTTTTGCTCATGATTCTAATTTCACTGCTTCTCATATTCCTTTCTCTTCCTCATTTTCTAGTTGGTCTCCTCAATCTAAGTCTTCTTTCTTAGCTACTCCATCTATTAAGTCTAACATCTCTCCCTTAGCTCCTAATTTCACTTCTTCACTTATTCCTTTCTTTCTTTCTACATCATGCCCTATTCCTGTTGTTCCTCCTCCTATTGTTACTCCTTCCTTAGTGGATGATCCTTCTCCACCTTCTCTATCTGTTGCAGATCCTGTCATTCCTTCACCTTCTCCTTCTATAGTTCCTAACTCTACTACCCTTATTCCTTCTTCCAATAATTCACATCCTATGATTACAAGGTCTAAGCATGGTATATATAAGCCTAGAGTTATGCAGGTACAATGTGATTACACTGTGACAGAACCTCCCTCATTTGCCATTGCTTCTAAACATCCTTAATGGGTGGCTGCCATGGATGCTGAATTTCATTCTTTACGGAAGCAACAAACCTGGTCTTTGGTTCCTCTTCCTCCTCACAAGAACATTGTTACCTGCAAATGGGTTTATAAGCTTAAGAGACATATGGATGGCTCTATTGCTAGATACAAAGCTAGGTTAGTGGCTAGAGGCTACCTTCAACAATTTGGTTTGGATTCTGATGAGACTTTCAGTCATGTAGTTAAGCCTGCTACTGTTAGGCTTCTTCTTGCTTTGGCTGTCCAATTTGGTTGGGAATTAAGGCAGCTAGATGTTAATAATGCCTTCCTACATGGTGTTCATAAGGAAGAGGTTTATATTGCTCCATATTGGCTTTTGTGCTTCTGTTGCTGATGGTAATCTCTTCATTTTGAGACATGGTACTTTTCTTGTCTATCTATTGCTTTATGTGGATGACATTATCATCACAGGCAATAATTCTACCTTTGTCTCTTCTATCATCAAGCTTTTGGGTGTTGACTTTGATCTCAAGGACCTTGGTTTACTTCACTATTTCCTTGGTCTTCAGATTAATTACACTTCTACTGGTTTCTTTGTGCATTAGACCAAGTATACCTCTAATTTGCTTAAGAAGTTTGGTATGACTGACAACAAGCCTTGCAAAACCCCTTCCTCACCTAATCATCATCTTCTTCCTAATGACAGTCCCTTATTATCTGATCCTACATCCAATAGAAGCTTGGTTGGTGCTTTGCAATACCTCATATTCACCAAACCAGACCCCTCCTTTGCTGTTCAACAAGCTTGTCAATTTATGAGCAATCCTACTTAGAATCATCTTCAAGCTGTGAAATGCATTCTCAGATATCTTCAAGGCACTCTCCATTTTGGTATTACCTTTACTCTAGTTCCAATTTCTTTATCTGCCTATAGTGATGCAGATTAGGCTACGGATCCTGTGGATAGGCATTCTATCACTGGTATTGTGGTGTTTTTTGGCAATTGTCGTATCACTTAGTCTGCCAAGAAACAAGGCATTGTTTCTTGTTCTTCTACATAAGCTGAGTATCGTGCTTTGGCTTCAACTGCAACTGAATTGTATTGGATTAGGACGCTTCTTCGCGATTTTAGTCTTTTCCTTCCTCACCCTCCTTTTCTCCAGTGTGATAATGTCAATGCTTTGGCCATTGCATCCAATCCTATGTTTCATGCTCGGACCAAACACATTGAGGTTGATTATCACTTTGTTCATGAAAAGGTCCTCAGGTGTGATATGTTGGTTAAATTCATCTCTATGCATGATTAACTTGCTAATTTGTTTACCAAAGGTCTTCCTTCTCCAAGGTTTAATTGGCTTACTTCCAAACTCATGTGGAAATTTCCCATTTGTTTGAGGGGGGATGAAAGCCATAGCAATGCTTCGGAACATTTAAACAAAGAAGAAGAAGATGGGAGTACTGTTGCAACGGCTACTCCCAAAATGGTGTCTTCTATACAAATGAGTAAACATAAAACATGCTTGAAGCAAAACATCATTGTTACTCATTAGTACAAATGGTGCCGTTTCCTGAGTGTTTTGTGTTATAAGCTTAAGTCAGTTATTGCACGTGTGTTGGTCTGTTATTACATGTGTAGAGCAATTGTAACTGATTCCTTCTTCTCGGGTCTTCTTTGTTTCCTTTTCTTCAACTGTACATATATATATATATATATATATATATATATATATATATACTTGTGTACTTATTGTATCTGTATCTGGACTATTTCTTGTGAATAATACTTGAAATATTTTCAGCCTCATCTCTCTCTCTCTCTCTGTTTTTCTTCTCAAAGCGTTTGATAGAGAATTTGTGAGTTTGAGAGAGTTTTTACGTATTGCACATATTATAGAATATAATGATGAATAACTAAAGCTGAATAGTTTTGAAATTTTTTTTGTATTTAGTTTAGTTTAGGTTTTTTTTTTTTTTTTTTTTTGGTTAGAATAAAATATATGGGACATATAATGAGACATTAAATGTAATTTATATTTATTTCTAGATGATAAGAAAACAAACTATAATATTTGATTTTTCCAACTTTGAATATTGTTATTTGTTATACTAAGATTCAAAACAAAATTGAAGATGATATTCTAAGGAATTTTTTGATTTTGTACATTGAAAGGAAAATTCATTATTGCAAAATTTAGCACAAAATCAAAATCAATCATAGATGATTTGCTGAATTTTAAAAAACGCCAAGTACAATTTTAAGAGATGATTGAGTTGAAATGTAATTAAAAAAATTGAAACAAATAAAATATGGAATGAAATTAAATGTGTAGAACTGCGGATAATAAAAGAATGGAATTAAATAGGGTTTTTTTTTGTGTTTTTACAGTTTATTAAAAAAAAAAAGAGTTGAAAGAAATATACATTTACTTTTCACTTGTATTTTCTAAAGATAATAATAAAATCTATATCTTACTTCTATTTCATTAAAAAAATGAGTATCTCTGTACTTTTGAGAAAAACGCTTAGAAGTGAATGGAATAGACATTCTCTCATAGTTTTGCCATTCATTTCTTACCAAAGTCCCAAATAAATAAGTAAATATAATTGTGGGGCCAGAGAATTTGTGGTCCCGGCCCACTTTCCATTAGGGCCTAAGGCTCGCGCTGAGGAGAGTAGATGCCGAGGACAAGTAGCGAAAGTCCAAATGGCCTAGAGATGCCGCCGAGGATGACCCTGTCCTCGGCATCCCAATGCCTAAAAGGGAAGAACGACACGTCATCAAAGGTAGCCTCCAAAGCGCTCCCAGAAGAAAAGGCGAGTAGAATGGGATTCACATGGGGGTATAGTGTGGGAGTGGTTCAAGGAAAAGACGTCACCTCCGCATTGAATGCGCCAACAAACGTCCTAGCCACATTGATGGGAAAAGACCCCTGAACAGTGTGGTTTCGGTTATTGCAACTAACAGAAGGTGGGGGGAGGCGGCTGATGGGAGCTGATGGGACAGGCACTTGAGTGGTTACCTGCCTGATCAACAGGTGGAAGGTCAGGATCAACTGAGAGGAGCTATATAATGTAAGAATTCATGCGCCAAAAAAAATGATGGTAACCAAAAAGTGAAAGGAATAATAAGAACATTAAGCTCAATGGATAAGGTCCATGAACAAACTTAGTTCACCTCTGTGCGTCCACCATGAACACCATGACTAACCACTATCCGGTGACCAAGACCTAGCCTTTTAGCCCACTCTCTACAAAATTTATTGTTTGGGACTTTAACGATCGAGCCTAATAAACTAATTTGGGGTCGTTACAAATTGAGTCCTTATAATAATATTTTAGAAATTATTTAATTTCCCCCTACAAAAAAAAAAAGAAAAGAAATTATTTAATTTCCATTCATTTTCTTCTTCCAAATGAGTTTAATTTTTCAATTAGTCACCACCAAGAAGGGTGGTCTAGTGGTCTTGGCGCGAACACAAGAATGCAGCATTGCTTGAGGTCCCATGTTCGAACCCAGTGGGCGAAACATGAGATTTCTCTCTTTCAGCTAACCCAAGGGTACCAGCCTTCTTGTGGAGTTAGGGTGAGGTCTGTTGTCACTCTAAATAGCAGTAGTTATGGCTCAATTTAATATTTCCTAGTGGGTGAGTACCTCAATGGGCACGCCCTTGGAAGTCCGCCACAATGATTGCTCCCGATCACCCATTTTGTTCATCAAAAAAAAAAAAATCCAATTAATCCAAGCATATTATATCTTTTTTTTTTCTTTTTTTTTACTGAAATGGTAGAAGCATATAATATCTTAATAACATATAGTTATTATTGTGTAATAAAAACAGTGTTAGTAATTGATTTTACTTTAATCACAATAAACTACGCGTTATAAAAAATACTGTACTTCCAACCTTATTGTTCGTTTTAATTAAAGACAACAAATCGGTTTTAGCCTGGACAGATGAACTTTGTCTGACAGAGCCCCTTGTCTACCATAGTACCACGACCATGATTATTAACTAATGCAAGGAGTTATTATTGGTAAAAATAGGTTCTATAAAGACAAACATGGTTGTTGGTTGGATTTAATTACATTTTACACTCAAAAATTAAATACATCACTTCAAACTTTTCGTAATTATTAGGTCCAGGGTTTTAAATTAGGTAGTACAACGTAGTGTTTGGAAGGTCCTACCACACGAAGTTAGGATCCATGAATTTGATTCCTAATATCTAATTAGGACAATTACTATTACCTGCCTATGTGGCTATATTCAATGTGCTGATCTGTACAAGATAGAGTTAGCTACTGATACATGTCCAACATTGTTGGTGACCTTGATCCACTAAAAATGGGCTCTTCTCTTATTAAAAAAATATTCAACTCTCTAAGGATTCGAATGGAAAAGAAAAAGAGAATTGATTTTGCATGAATTGTATACTGTTTGATGAGCAAGAATTTGGCATATCTGGACACTCTATCTCATTCTCTTTTTGGTGGATTCAAATTAATTCAATTAGTAAAATTTTTGATGGTTGAATAAAAGATTTAGAGTTTAATCCTTGCTTGCACCAAAAATTGATTGGTGTCTTGGTCTAATGATAAATAGCTATCACCAGAAGCGGACGCTACAGTTTAAAACTTAGAATATAAAAAAAAAAAAAAAAAAAAAAAAAAAAAAAAAAGCTCATTCTCTTTCTTATTAAGGTTAAAAACAGTAATAATAATAATGAGCATCTATGATCTTCTGGAACTTCATAATCATTTTGTGCTTTGACATTTTTCTTATTTTTCATAATCACTACCCTTGTTACAGCCAACCTTATCACAATATAATAAAAATTAAAACCTATAAATTGAGTGAGGAAATTGCTCTTCCTTTTTTCCTTTTTAATCTTTCATCCACTTATTAGAGCTATGTTGCCAACAATTTCTTACCATAATTCTTTCCATAAGTTGATAAGTTTTTAATCAACAGACAATTACTGTTTTTCAAAGCCAAATTACAATCATAATTTTATCTCTTTGGCATAAATCTTCTTCAACAAAATGATCTAAAGAAAAAAATTCAAAACAATTGTATCATATTTGTCTTGACATGCATATGGTGAGTTGGGTTTACTATATGTATGCAGTGTGAGCCATGTGCTATCAAATCCTAAAAGGAATATTTAGTATTCGCCATCTTGCAGTAAAGTTGATATAATCAAGCAAGAATGATGAATTAGACAGCAAAACCACCTCAATCCGCAATGGATCTTCGGCTTAAGAGTTATTCTTATGCTATCATAAATAAATTTACAACTTTTACTATAACTTTTTTACATGAAAAATTATAACTAATTATTTGCCACTTTTAAGTAAATTCACCATAATTTTTTTACCATTTACGGTTTGTTATGTGGAGGGTTATGAAAAAAATTGTGTAATTGTTTATTTATTTATTTGGGCTTAATTAATGGCTCAGTCAAATTTCACTTAAAAGATAGGAAAAGGACAAGATAAGTCAAATTCAACATCAGAAGATTGGAAAAAAGCAAAACACTAAACGATGGAAGCAAGACTAGTTCCGTGTGGACCATCCTCTATTGGCTCTTCAGAGAGGGGATAGCCTTTGATTGTCTCTCATTTTTATTTGGACACAATAAAAATAATATTGCTAAAATCACAGTAACTTAGTGCAAATTTTTGATTCCATGACGTATGACAATCAAATCCTACTCAATGTACAGGGATGATAAGTGGAAATTTCATTGCATGACGCATCTTAGTGCACAAGCAGTACTTTCTTATAGGAGTGGGACTTTACTATATGAAATTAATGGGTTGTTCTTAATCTTAATGAATATCGTGGACCTGGATAGTTATTTAAGAAAGTGATAGACAAAGTAAAATCAAAAAGGCAAATACTTTTCTTTTATATATAAAGGTAGACTACACCTGGAAATACCATATATATATATATATATATAAGATCCAAATTTATGTGAAGGAAAGGTATAAATACATTAGGTTACTAAATAAATTTTGGGATATTTAACACAAATATTTTTATTGAGTAAAACTAAAATGAAAGATAAGTCTACAGTCTACCTAAATGCTAACAGGGGTTCCTGAATGTTTGCTAATATGTGTAGCCAGTGTAGGTGCATTGAATAGCGGAATTGATGACTAATTAACTGGAACCTCCATATCTGTGGGAATCAATGTCTAGGTGCAATCCCCCAATAACTAGTTTTATCTTAAAAAAAATATTTTAAAAAAAAAAAAAACTTAAAATACCATAGTATCATTTTCACTAAGAAAAAAAATTTCAAGGGAAGGGAGAATTATCTTTTGTATATATCTAAGTTTTACTTTAATGATAATTTCCAGGTCGAGATTAGATGTAATACCCTAGCAAAATTCCTTTTTAATGATTGAGAGTTTAGAGTTGAAAAAAAAAAAAAAAATTCAGTTTCAACCATTGATTAATAAAGAACAAAATTTCTCTTCAAACTAGTTTGAAGAGAAACTTTTTAAATTTCTTATATATTTTTATTTTATTTTTTTTGTGAATTTTTAAAATCTAACCGTCGAATTTCATGTTCCTTATGTTCTTAACTTGCTTATCAAATTTCATTCAAATCGAATGTTATTTACTATTCGATCAATAAAGTTAATTTTTTATACACAATTTTAGATCACAAAAATTTGAAATTTTAACATTTGTTTGATAACATATCAATTGATTTTTGATCTTCTTGAAATTAAATAAGCACGAAGGATATAATAAGAACATGCAATTCAACAGTTAAATTTTCAAAATTCACACTCAATATAAAGATATATAAGGAGTTTGTAAGGTTTTTCTCCATATTAATTTGGAGAAAAACTTTGTTCTATTAAACAAAAGTTAAGAAAAGTAAAAAAGTGAAGGTTAAAATATGAAAAGTAAATAATAATAATAATAATAATAATAATAATAATAATAATTTGTAAGAGGGAGAGGGGTTAATTGCACTTGGTGCAATACCTTATGGTCTATTTGAATTGAGGAGGAGAGAGGGAAAGTAAAGGAGACTAGAGTAGAGTTGGTCAGAAATTAAACTAAAAGTATCCTATATTAATATAAGGACATAGTTTAGAGGCAATCACCAATAGAAAGATGATAGTAATTATTATTATGTGCATTACACGTGACTTATTTAACCCAACCAACCAAGTGAGTTATGTGCATTGTGCATAACGAGACACATGTCATGTCCCTATTGGTGGTTGGAACCCAAGGCTTTAAACATGTTTGAAATCAAGTTTTTCCCTTAATGTAAATATGTAATTGTTTTTGTCATCTAACATTTTGTAAACTTTTCCTTTATATATATATATGGAAAATTTTAATTTTAATTCTTTCTATAAAAAAAAAAAAAAAAAAGAGTAAGTAGAATTACTAATTTTTATAAATTTCATACCAAGTAGAATTACTTAATTACAAAACTCTTGATTTTTATAAATTTCATACTTGATCCACCATTTATTCCCACCATCTTTGTAAATATATAGAACAACTCTTTTTTGCCCCCTAGCACTAGACACGCAACTTCACTTAATTTATTATGTAAACCGTTTTATTATCCAAAATGCATGGATCCCTCGTCTCAATAGTTCATTATACGAACTAATTTCATATGAATAGTATTTTTTGAAAGTATGGTTATGGTTGGACTAAAATCAACATTTATTCGTCTGCATATTGTTGTGCTGACTTACCAAGATATGGGCATGGAATCAGAGCTCAGATCTGAGATTCTGAGGGCCAGTGTGGTAAGCTCTCATTACTCAGGCACTTCTGGAGTATAGAAAATGATATTTATTCTTCTCATATTTATGGTAAGGTCCATTTATTAAACTCATAGTGGAATTTATCATGAATGTGAGAGAAAAAAAAAAGTATCATTTCTCCGTACTCCAAAAGTACCTAAAATTTTTTCCTCAGAATGTATCTGAATTAGGTATTATTATTGAGTAATTCTAGTACCATATCATTCATCATATTTTTGTCCAAAATTATTTTATACGACATGTTATGACTAATTATTTATCACTTTCATATTGATCTATTATTATTTTTCTATTATTAACATATATATATATATATATATATATATATATATATATATATAACTCAGAGAAAGTTTAACTACAATTTGAAACTAGAATCCAAATTTGCACCATACCATAATTATCCACTTAAGTTTTTTAATTTTTGTGCCAAGTGAGTTAATGAGTGCAAAATACTAAGAATCTAATATTAATGAACTAAATTAAAAAAAAAAAATCACATATACTCAATAAAAATTATCACACAACAAAGATCATCAAAAATCCTATCTTATTAAAAATTAGAAAAAAAAATTATCATAAGTAATATTAACTTTGGTTAAGAATTTTAATATATGACTAATTACGTTTACTTTAAATAAAATATTTTGACTAATTATTTTATATTTTTATGATAAAAGTTATTTTAAATTTTAAATATATCCATATATATGCACAAATTACATATTATTTTTTTTAATAATCTAACTAATTGTTTATATTTATTTGATAAAAATGTGTTTAATTTTAAATATATACATGCATCGGTATGCTTACATGCTAGAAAGAATTATGACAAAAGTTAGGCATAAAACATTGTGAAACTAGTTTTTTTTTTTTTTTTTTTTTTCATTATTATTCAAAAATATCCAAAATTATCCCAGTTCAGGTAGGAAGGGATAGGAACTGAAAACCAAGTAAGTAGGTATATAGATAGGGAATACGTCAGGGTGTGCGTGAGCTGCTGAGAGATGTAGGGTATAAATATATTAAATATATATATTTTTTGATAACTGGAATTGGACAAGATTGCCCTGGAAACAATAAAGATAGATATGTGCACAGAAATCAAGAAAGTCGCTGTCAGCGTGGCAGATGTGGCAGACAGAATGGGGTCGCCAACCATGTTGCGTTTTTCGATTTGCATCATTATCCTTTTATGTCTTTATTCAGGGTTACTTTCGACAATAGCTCAGCAACCTTTAGCTTATAAAGTTATAAGCAAAATAGAAATATTTTATTTTATAAAAACTAGACCAAAAAAAAAAAAAAAAAAAAAAAAAAAAACAAAAAACAAAAACAAAAACAAAACAAAATTGAACTTTAGGTGATTTGGAGGATTTTTTTTTGAAACCTATTTGTTGTTGATTTGAGGTTAATATAAAGTAAATAAAAAACCCTATATTTTTATTTATGGGACACTAGGGGCGGCCCAACATAATTTGGGGCCTAAGGCGAAAAATTTATGCGGAGCCTTTAATATGTAAATATTAATTAAACAAAATTATTTAATACTAATCAAATTAAGGTTAATTTAATACATTAAATACATAAATAATACCAACTAGACTAATGTTAATTTCATATAGAGAATTGAATATCATAGTTGAATTATAAATATTAATAAAAAGGAATAAAAATATATTGCGATTGAAAAAGATACTTTATTTTGGATATAAGACGATGCATAGTTAAATAAAGTTGTAATCTAATTTTTAATTTTATATTTTGATTTTAAGAGAGAGAGAGAGATAGATATTATTTGGTGTATGATTTTGTAGAATATTAGTTTACAAAAATCAAAGTCTCAAACTATTAGGGAAGATTAATCTATAATTGATGATTAAACACATTTGCAACATCTTTTTGAAATATTTTAGGGTTTCAATTGAGATAAGGTTCTATTAGTCTTTTACTTTGAGAGTCTTAATAGAAATGAAAAAGAAAAATGCGCTAATTAAAAGCACTATAAAATGTTCAAAATATAATGTGATATTGTCTCTCATTGATGAACTTCATCAATTTAACTAATGAGTATTTATATCACGTTTTTTGTGATTAATAACATGGCAATTTGTAAGCCAATAGTAAAATTTGTACATCACTAATAAAAAAAATGTACAACTTTTAGAAAATATATATAATTTTATAAAAAATTGGGCCTTTAACTATGAAAAGTGGGGCCTTTTTTTCCCAATAAAAATTTATTTTTTGGTGGGGCCTTAGGCCTAGGCCTTGAGCCGGCCTTGTGGGACACATTAATTAAATCCTAAACTTTTAAGTGGGATGTTTTAAACCTATACTTTCATTTTTTTTGAGAAGGAACACTGTAATTTTACTTATGGATAGCCAAATCAAGTTGAATTACAGAAAGAAGGGGTGGAGGAACATTCTCCATTCACACCAAAAACGCGCTAACATGTCTTGCATCTCTAGCAATGTTATGGGCTGACTTGTTCACATGTCTTTGCATATACTGGAATTCCACTAAGTCCATTTGATTTGCCACCTCCTAGGCTTCATCCAACAAATGACTGTACTCTGTCAGTGAAGAATTCTTGCTCTTTAGACCATCAATAGCGATCTTCGAGTCACCTTCAAGGATAATCGAAGATAAACCAAGATCTTTGGCAAATTGAAGAGCCTTCTTTGCTACAATCACCTCCACGACAACAACTGAGAAAGGTAAGTGGAAGCTTTTTGCCATGGAAGCTACCACGCTACCTTCTGCATTTCGGACTATGACTCCCACCCCAGCACGTTGACTCTCTCTAAACATTGAACCGTCGAAATTAACTTTGAGTTTCGACCATGGTGGTGGCTTCCATATAGGTCGAGAATCATAGTGAGGCATCTGGTCTGAAGGGCGAGGTGGAATGGTTCGAATGAAGGATGATCTGGCCTTCTGAACTTCAATGTGAACTTGTTGAATTGTTATATGCTTTTTGCTGGTTCTCATGGTGTTTCTTTGATACCAGATTGCCTAAACCGTTATGGCAAAGAAGTTCAAGTCCTTCCCTGTCTCAATGATTGTTTCCACCAAGTCTTGGAAGCTCGAAAAATGCAAACTGGAGCCCATGCTATCCCACGAGCTATTTTGGGACCATACCTGAGATATAGAGGGGCATGACCAAAGTGCATGGAGCACATCCTCGGAAGCTCCATGACAATGATAGCAACTATCGTTTGTTAGTACCATTCGGCGCTTGAGATTGTGTTTTGTTGGAATTGAATTCCTAATGGCCCTCCATAGGAAGTTTCGGACCTTGGGTTGAACTTGCAATCCCCACACCTTCTTCTATAGGTTATTGTCATCCGGATGGTACTCACCATTGTCCAAGCTCCTTGATTTGTAGAGAAACCTATAGCTTGATTTCACAAAGTATGACTCGGTTGGAGTGTAAGGCCACACTAAAGCATCTTCCACCAGTTTACCACATAAGGGAATTGATTGTATTAACTCCTTATCTCTTGTTGCCACCCTTGATTAGAATAATCCAATAGAGAAGCTACTGTTGCCTCTTCCCAACCCGGTGCTATTGGTGAAGAAATGAAAGGCATGAATTTTGAAGGCAGCCACAGATCTGACCAAATTTGGATTGAGGACCCATCACCTACCCTCCATCACATACCTTCTTTTAACACTTCCCTTCCTTGTAAGATGCTTCGCCATGCATAGGAACTAGCTTGAGAATCTGATGCCTCCATGAATGAGCAATGGGGAAAATGTTTTGATTTGAACACCCTATAGAGTAGAGAGTTCTTATTTTGGAGCAACCTCCAAGCTTGGTTAGCTAGGAGTGCATCATTGAACAATACTAAATTTTTGAAACCCATTCCCCCTTCACTCTTAGGCTTACACAATTCTTCCCACCGAACCCAATGTATTTTCCTTCGATCTCCTCTGTCCCCACCAAAACTTCCTAATGAGCCCCTTTAATTCATTGCACAATCCAATAGGCAATTTGAAGCAATGCATGGTATATGTAGGGATGGCTTGGACAACCACTTAAATGAGAATTTCCCTACCTGCTTAAGAGAGTAATTGTTCTTCCCACCCTTGTAGTTTCCTCCAAACCTGCTCCTTAATGTAATTGAAGCTTGCTTTCTTATTCCTCCCCACTAATGATGGCAATCCTAGGTACTTCTCATAGCTCCTTATTTCCTCCACCCCCAAAGTATTTTTAATCATCATTCTCCTTTCTTCCGATGTTGAGTGACTAAAAAAGATTGTGGTTTTTGCCTTTGTTTATTTGCTGCCCGGAACTTGATTCATAAATTTGCAAAACCCATACTTTTATAAATATATAATAATAGAAAACTTCAAATTTGGGGTTTAAATTTTAGCAAATCTCTTTCTCTCTCTCTCAACCAACTAGTTGAACCATAAGTCTCTTGACAAAATAATACTATATGTGTCGTCAAATTATTATTATGCATTCTCACTTGCAAGGTCATGCCTAATGTGCAAATTAAGGTGTTAATTCATATGTTCGTCATCCCAAAAACATAACATTTATTTATATATCTCAACTCCTTTAAGCCAAATCTTTATGTCATTCTCAGTATATGAGTTCATTCCTGATGGCACCTTAATTCATGTCCTAGGTTAGACTGACATGCCGTCTATATTAAGGAATGATTTATGAGATGTGTTAACATGTTCATCATGTTGCAACTCCAATTCGAAGCTACTTGTTGGCCAGGAGGACCATGGCCCCCTTTCCTTACATGTATAATCCTTTATAAAATATAGGCAAAAATGCAAAACTGACCCTCTAACTTTCACTGTTTTTCATTTCAATCCTCTAACTTTCAGTTTTGTCAATTCAGTCTTCTAACTTTCATTTTTTGTCAATTCAAGGCTCCGTAACAATTCAGTTACTGCTGCCGTTAGATAGGCTCTGTTGAAAAGAACAAAATGGTAAATTGAAGATTGGAGGTGGAGTTGAGAATTTTCTCGTGATTTTTGATCACACTGATCATGCCTTTATCAATGAAGATCCAGCCAATCGATTTTAACACGCCAGAAGAGACGATGAGGATCGACTTAGTGAAGCCGATGGCGAAGTCTCGGCTGAAGAGGTTTTTTTCTTTCCAGTTCCCAAGTGTTTTGAGGAATTCCACAGCGGCGCCGAAGAAGGTCATGGACGAGGAGCCGCATTTTCAAAAGGACGGCTTTAATGGCTCGGTTATGGTGGTGCCGGTGTTGGCCGCTGAGTTTGAGCCAAGTTCTGTGTGCTTGGACAGTATGGTACAGAACTTCATCGAAGAGAACAATAAAAACGAGAAGCAATCGGAACTGTGTGCGGTCAGGTGTGGCCATAACTGCTGCAACTGTTTTAACCGGAACTGTATTGATAGCAGTTCGGAAGATGAAGGGACTCTTTCGGCGATTCTAACTATTCTTCCACGGTGTCATCTCAACTCCACCTCCAATCTTCAATTTACCATTTTGTCCTTTTCCACAGAACCTATCTAACGGCAGTGGTAACTGGGTTGTAAGGGAGCCTTGAATTGACAAAAATTGAAAATTAGAGGACTGAATTGACAAAACTGAAAGTTAGAGGACTGAAATGAAAAACAGTGAAAGTTAGAGGATCAGTTTTACATTTTTGCCTAAAATATATAATAGATGCTTAAACTCAATGGTGCCTCCATATTGAAGGAACTATTTTAAAATTTATTGAAATTTGTTAACCAAAAAAATAACAGTAACAAAAACATCAATTTAGAAATTTCTAAGATACAAGGTCTTATTAATTCAAATAAAAAAGACAAGGAGTTAGTTTGATTTCGATCCAAAGTTTAGGTTTTTTTTTTTTTTTTTTTTTTTTTTTTTTTAATTTTGGTTGTATTTTTCTCTTTTTATTTTTTTGGTATGGAATTAGGTGCTAGAGAGTATATGACAGCATAATGTTGTTTATATACAATAATTTAGGATAACTTCTAGTTTTAGCATGTGTTTGGCATCAGTTTATTTGGTTTTGTGTTAATTGTTTTTGTTGAAAATAAGTTGAAGTACACTTTTATTTTTATAATTTTTTTTTCATTCTCTTGCCTCTACCCTCCACCAAACACGAAATCATGATTCATGACTACGTCCCTAGTTAACGGACTATATGCTTTGAGAAAAAAAGATACATATGATTTATAAGATATGGAATACTTCCTCGCTCATTCATGCTACCCCTTAGGCACACTCCCAAGCCATACTTGAGTACTGTTCAACAGTACACTTGGCTAGTCATAATCATAATCTCCAAAGATATGTGAACCACATAATAACATCCGCTATAGTCTATAAGAGTATTGTACACGTCCAGCTTAAAATAAATAATTAAAATATATATCAAGAATTTTCAAAACCTTATCAATGTCTAGGAGATTATTTACTAAAAAAAAAAATTATATGTTTTTTTTTGTGAATAAATACTAAAATCATAAGTTATATTACAACATTTTTATAAATTGTTACTATAGCCAATTTTTATTGGTTATAAATTTAGCTCACCACTAATATCATTTTTTTATTTACTAATAATCATTCACTATATTAGTTGTGGTGAGTAAAGTCTGTCAGTTGATGTTGGGCCGTAACTCACGTACCAAGCCCAGCCGCGATAAAGAAGAAAAGGCATGGGCGTAGGATATCCCGTCTCAATCATGATGGGCCGGGCCTGCTAAGGGGCGTCCGAGGAGGAACACCTCCTCGGACTCACCCAGTAAGCATCCAATTTGCACCCCATACTTAGCGAAAGGTCGCCCAATACGAAGAAACAATGCGTGACACTCAGGAAGGAGGAGGGGACAATCACAACTGCCGCATTAAATGCCAAGGAACTACTTTTCCAGCCGCATTAATGTGGAAGGGACAGGAACGCAGAGTGACCTTGGCCATTGCAACTCACAGAAAGGAGGGAGGATGACCTATGGGACAGGCACTCGAGTGGAGGATCGGATGACTGACAAGTGTAGGGACATGATCTCAGGAAGGG
The DNA here is from genome assembly GCF_932294415.1 of Quercus robur. NCBI lineage: Eukaryota > Viridiplantae > Streptophyta > Magnoliopsida > Fagales > Fagaceae > Quercus > Quercus robur. The sequence goes on from NC_065535.1 coordinate 90,728,318, forward strand.
TGCTATATAAGGGAAGGAGATCCCCATGGAAAAGGGATCGCAAGCAGAAAGAAGAAAGGAAGAAGAAGGAGAGAAGAGAGAGAAGTAGTAGGAACAGCCTCAGGGACCGTTACTCCAAAAGCTCGAAGGAATATCCCTACGTCCAACTGGTTGCATGGCTTGGTCGTAACTTCGTTTCACCTGTCAAAGACCTAGTTCTATAACCTGCTCTCTACAAATTCATTGTTGAGGGACTTTTGGGCCAGAATCTCCCACCTGTTGGGCCTGAACCCCAAATTCGTCACCTTACAATTGGCGCCGTCTGTGGGAAGAACTTGTGTCTCGACAAGTGAAACAGCAAGGGATGGAAGGATCAGGTCCGCGCCAAACCGGACGTACTGAATCTCAACGACAGGACAACTTTGTAAACCTTGAACGAGCAAAAGACCAAAATGATCAACGAGAGGGCAGTGGGAACACCGCCCACACGAGTAAAAGTCGCTCGAAAGGGAAAGACCATGCATCCCACCAGCACAACGAGCAGAAGGCTCCGCAGCAAGAGATTGAGGATTTGAAGAAAAGGCTGCGGCGAGCCCAACAAAAACGTCCTTTGCCCATTTCGGATACTAGCAGTGGTGAGGATGATGAATACAGACGAAGGAGGAGGACCCCCCCGAGCGAGACGTTCTCCTATGAGGAAGAGAGGCCTCACAAACGCGGCCGCAAAAGCCCACCTTACCAAGGCTTAGTCAATGACGCCATGAGTAAGGCCCTGGATCGAATCTCCCAGTCGCCATTTACCCGTAGGATAGAGCGGGCGGTGCTCCCTCGGCGATTTAATCAGCCAACGTTTAGCCTGTACAATGGTCGAACTGACCCAATGGAGCACGTGAGCCAGTTCAACCAAAGGATGGCCGTTCACTCCAGGGACGAGGCGTTAATGTGTAAAGTGTTCCCCTCCAGCCTGGGGCCCTTGGCCATGAGATGGTTTGATGCCCTCCCACCAAACTCTATAGACTCCTTCAAACAGTTGACGCAGGCCTTTGGCTCCCGCTTCATCACCAGCACTAGAGTCCCTCGGCCCCTCGATTCCCTTTTATCTCTGTCCATGCGAGAAGGAGAAACGCTAAAAGCCTACTCGGACAGATATTGGGAGGTGCACAACGAGGTAGAAGGGAGTCACGATGACGTCGCCATCAGTGCCTTTAAAAGGGGTTTGCCGACAGAGCATGGCTTGAGAAAGTCTCTCACAGGGAAGCCAGCCACCAGCGTGCGGCAACTTATGGACAGGATAGACAAGTATAAGAGGGTCGAGGAGGACCAGCAAACCGGGAAGGGAAAGGCGAAGTTTGTCCCCCAGGAGAGAAGGGACTTCAGGTCGGACCGCTTCAGTAACAGTAATAAGCCGAGAAGAAATTATGCAGAACAGTCGGGATCTACAGGGGCTCCGGTAGTCCACGCTGTGTTCCGAGAGCCATTACACGTGATCATGGAAAAAATAAAGCACGAGCCCTATTTTCAATGGCCAAATAGGATGGCAGGTGTCCCCTCAAAACGCAATCAGAACTTATATTGTGCGTATCACCAAGAGCCCGGCCACGTCACGGACAAATGTAGGAATCTGAAGAATTATGTGGATCGACTCGTCCGAGAAGGAAAGATAGGGCATCTGTTGCAACGCCCTGAGCAGTCAAATGTTGATACCAGGCAAAGCACCTTGAGGCCACCCATCGGCACGATAAATGTCATTCTTGCCGCACCTGGGAGAACCGGTTCCGGCCCATTCAGAGTAATGTCAGTAGGTAGGTTCCCGACAGAGCCAGGCGAAAAGGAATCCAAGAGGGCTAGAGGGAGAGTGTCATTAATTGGATTCACGGAAGAGGACAAGGAGGGAACTATTCAGCCCCATGACGACGCCCTAGTCGTGACACTCAGAATAGGAGGTTATGACGTGAGGAGGGTGTTAGTTGATCAGGGCAGCGCCGTGGAGGTGATGTACCCGGACCTATATAAAGGGCTGAATTTAAAGCAAGAGGACCTGTCGCCATACAACACTCCTCTGCTTAGCTTTGAGGGAAAAATCGTCATCCCCAAGGGCATGATCAGATTGCCTGTGCAAACAGACATAGAAATAGTGGAAGTAGACTTCATTGTGGTGGATGCATACTCACCCTACACGGCTATTGTGGCACGGCCATGGCTTCACACGCTAGGGGCTGTGTCGTCTACCCTGCACCAGAAGGTAAAGTATCCCTCAGAGGGCCGGATCAAAGAGATAGTGGGGGATCAAGGAATGGCCAGGCATTGCATGGTATCGGCCATTGCTCGACGATTAAGCGACGCGCCTTCCACTTCAACCGGGAATACCTTATAGCAATCAAAAACCCCGGTCCAAGTTGCAGGTAATGAAGGACCGGACATGGAGGTGAGTTGTGAAGAGCTAGAGAGAGTGCTCGTCGGATCAGACCCCGAAAGGTTTTTCCAGATTGGCTCGGAGCTACCAGCACAGGAGAAGTCGGCGCTAATTGATTTTCTGCGTCGAAATGAGGATGTATTCGCTTGGGATCCTTATGAAGCCCCTGGTGTTGACTCAGACCTAATACGCCATCACCTTAACGTTAACCCAGCTATTACCCCAAAGAAGCAGCCCCCTCGGCGCCCGTCAAGGGAGCATGCAGACGCTGTGAGGGAAGAAGTGACGAAATTGAAAAGAGCTGGGGCTATCAAGGAAGTGTTCTACCCCGAATGGTTGGCGAACACAGTCGTGGTGAAGAAGAAGAGCGGGAAATGGCGAGTCTGTGTGGACTTCACGGACTTAAATAAGGCTTGCCCGAAGGATCCTTTCCCAATGCCGCGAATAGACCGACTGGTCGACGCAACTGTCGGGCATCCCCGAATGAGTTTTTTGGACGCTTTCCAGGGCTACCATCAGATATCCTTGGCCACGGAAGACCAGGAAAAAACTGCCTTTGTCACCCCAATTGGCAACTATCATTACAAGGTGATGCCTTTTGGCCTGAAGAATGCCGGTTCGACCTATCAAAGGATGATGATTAGGATGTTTGAACAACAAATGGGAAAAACTGTCGAGGTGTATATAGATGATATGGTAGTAAAGAGCAAATTGGTGACTGACCACATCAGGGACCTTGACGAGGTGTTTCACATCCTGAGAAGGTACAGGCTGCGACTGAACGCTTCCAAGTGTTCATTTGGAGTGGGATTGGGAAAATTCCTTGGCTACATGGTAACCCATCGGGGGATCGAAGTTAACCCTGACCAAATAAGGGCCATTCATAGTATGCAACCGCCTCAGAATCCCAAAGAAGTCCAGAAGCTTACCGGCATGATAGCAGCTTTGAACCGTTTCATCTCTCGCTCGGCGGACCGATGCCGACCTTTTTTCCTCCTATTGCACAAGTGGAAGGGTTTCGAGTGGACTGAGGAGTGTGACGTGGCTTTCCAACAGCTCAAGGAATACCTCGCCCGACCTCCGATCATGTCCAGCCCTGAGGCCGACGAGGTACTCTATGCATACATCGCAGTCGCCGATCATGCAGTCAGCCTAGTACTGATCCGAGAGGACAACGGCACGCAACGGCCCGTGTACTACGTAAGCAAGTCGCTACAGGAGGCAGAGACCCGGTATCTCCCCCTCGAAAAGGCAATATTGGCTGTCGTGCAAGCTACAAAGAAGCTTCCCCACTATTTTCAGGCGCATACAGTGGTTGTGCTAACCCAACTTCCATTGAAATCAGTCCTCCGCAGCGCCGACTACACTGGGAGAATCGCTAAGTGGGGAACCATCTTAAGCGCCTTTGACATCAGATATATGCCGCGCACCGCCATAAAAGGTCAAGTCCTCGCCGATCTGGTAGCTGAATTTGCGGAACCAACCGTGGAATGGATGGACGTGTCGGAATCACCGAATAATGATAGGAGATTAGTCAGCACGATTTCTGTGCAAGAGCACGATGAGTGGAGAGCATACATTGATGGTGTAGCGAACCAAAAGGGGTCCGGAGTGGGGCTCGTTCTAATCTCTCCCGAAGGTATAACCCTGGAGAAGTCGTTGAGACTGGGATTCCCAGCAACGAATAACGAAGCTGAGTATGAAGCACTGCTAGAAGGGATGTCGATGATCCGGAAGCTGGGTGGGAAATGCGCGAGCATATTCTCGGATTCAAGACTCGTAGTGGGGCAAGTAAGCGGGGAATTGGAGGCGAAAGACGAAAGAATGCAACGGTATCTTGCCCAAGCTAAACGCCTACGCGCCCACTTCGATGACTTCCGTTTGATGCATATACCCAGAAGCGGGAATACTCACGCCGATTCTTTGGCAACACTGGCCACATCCTCGGCTCAGCCCCTTCCGCGGGTTATCTTGGTCGAGGACCTCTATCGCCCCATGGAAGAGGAGGCTAAAGGTATTCGGATACACAATGTCGGCGAGGGGCCAAGCTGGATGGACCCTCTTGTCCAATTCTTGAAGAATGATTCCTTACCAAACGACAAAGTCGAGGCCGACAAAATCCGGAGGAGAGCTTCTCGATTCTGGTTGTCCGAGGACTCCAAGCTCTACAGACGTTCATTCTCGGGGCCATACTTGCTGTGTGTACACCCAGGCGCAACTGAACTCATTCTGGAGGAGTTGCACGAGGGGATTTGTGGGAGCCACACGGGGGGCCGGTCCCTCTCCCACAGGGCTATGACGCTGGGTTACTGGTGGCCAAGCATGCATAAGGAAGCTCTGGAATATGTGAAGAAGTGTGACCAATGCCAACGGTTCGCTCCGAATATACATCAACCCGGTGGGGTACTTAACCCATTGTCCAGCCCTTGGCCATTCGCACAATGGGGCCTAGACATATTGGGTCCGTTCCCCAAAGCTGCCGGGAACAAGAAGTTTCTTCTCGTCGGCACCGATTACTTTACGAAATGGGTTGAGGCTGAAGCGCTGGCAAACATTAGGGATGTTGATGTCAAGAAGTTTATCTGGAAAAACATTGTCACCCGATTCGGCACCCCACACACCCTAATCTCGGACAATGGCCTGCAATTTGATAGCAAGGCCTTCAGGGAATATTGCAGTGAATTGGGGATTGTCAACAGGTACTCTACACCAGCCTACCCGCAGGGTAACGGACAAGCCGAGGCAGTTAACAAAACCATAGTGAATGGGCTGAAGAAGAGGTTAGACGACGCGAAAGGGAGGTGGGTTGAAGAGCTCGCCCATGTTTTGTGGACGTATCGCACCACGCCCCGCCGATCCACGGGAGAAACCCCCTTTTTGTTAACCTACGGGGCCGAGGCCGTCATCCCATTAGAGATAAACTTTCCCTCCCAGAGGACTGCTACATTCAACCCTATTGTTAACAACTGGCTTCTAGAGAAAAGCTTGGACCTCCTTGAAGAGAGAAGAGATTGCGCGATGGTGCATCTAGCTCAGTATCAGCAAAAGCTCAAGCGGGGCTACGACGCCAAGGTGAAGTCAAGGCCGTTGACGCCTGGGGACCTAGTGTTGAGGAAAGTCCTCGGCAATGCGAGGAACCCTGCATGGGGAAAACTCGGGCCGAACTGGGAGGGTCCATACCGTATCACCTCTGTGGCTGGCATTGGAGCATACTATTTGGAAGACTTGGACGAACGTGTAGTGCCACGTCCATGGAATGTAAATAACCTGAAAAGTTACTTTTATTAATGAAGAATATTTTACTTGATATCGTTCTACTGTACAATTCTCAATAAGAGTTAAACAGAACCCAAGTCCTGCATGGCTCCTCGGACCACGGACTTGGGGGAAATTAACCTCGCAACAATTCTCAATAAGAGTTAAACAGAACCCAAGTCCTGCATGGCTCCTCGGACCACAGACTTGGGGGAAATTAACCTCGCAACAATTCTCAATAAGAGTTAAACAGAACCCAAGTCCTGCATGGCTCCTCGGACCACAGACTTGGGGGAAATTAACCTCGCAGCAATTTTCAGTAAAGCGTTAAACAGAACCCAAGTCCTGCATGGCCCCTCGGACCACAGACTTGGGGGAAATTAACCTCGCAGCAATTTTCAGTAAGCGTTAAACAGAACCCAAGTCCTGCATGGCTCCTCGGACCACAGACTTGGGGGAAATTAACCTCGCAGCAATTTTCAGAAAAGCGTTAAACAGAACCCAAGTCCTGCATGGCTCCTCGGACCACAGACTTGGGGGAAATTAACCTCGTAGCAATTTTCAGATAAGAGTTAAACAGAACCCAAGTCCTGCATGGCCCCTCGGACCACAGACTTGGGGGAAATTAACCTCGCAGCAATTTTCAGTAAAGCGTTAAACAGAACCCAAGTCCTGCATGGCCCCTCGGACCACAGACTTGGGGGAAATTAACCTCGCAGCAATTTTCAGTAAGCGTTAAACAGAACCCAAGTCCTGCATGGCTCCTCGGACCACAGACTTGGGGGAAATTAACCTCGCAGCAATTTTCAGAAAAGCGTTAAACAGAACCCAAGCCCTGCATGGCCCCTCGGACCACAGACTTGGGGGAAATTAACCTCGCAGCAATTTTCAGTAAGCGTTAAACAGAACCCAAGTCCTGCATGGCTCCTCGGACCACAGACTTGGGGGAAATTAACCTCGCAGCAATTTTCAGAAAAGCGTTAAACAGAACCCAAGTCCTGCATGGCTCCTCGGACCACAGACTTGGGGGAAATTAACCTCGCAGCAATTTTCAGTAAAGCGTTAAACAGAACCCAAGTCCTGCATGGCTCCTCGGACCACAGACTTGGGGGAAATTAACCTCGCAGCAATTTTCAGTAAGCGTTAAACAGAACCCAAGTCCTGCATGGCTCCTCGGACCACAGACTTGGGGGAAATTAACCTCGCAGCAATCTTCAGTAAAGCGTTAAATAGAACCCAAGTCCTGCATGGCTCCTCGGACCACAGACTTGGGGGAAATTAACCTCGCAGCAATTTTCAGTAAAGCGTTAAACAGAACCCAAGTCCTGCATGGCTCCTCGGACCACAGACTTGGGGGAAATTAACCTCGCAGCAATTTTCAGTAAGCGTTAAACAGAACCCAAGTCCTGCATGGCTCCTCGGACCACAGACTTGGGGGAAATTAACCTCGCAGCAATTTTCAGTAAAGCGTTAAACAGAACCCAAGTCCTGCATGGCTCCTCGGACCACAGACTTGGGGGAAATTAACCTCGCAGCAATTTTCAGTAAGCGTTAAACAGAACCCAAGTCCTGCATGGCTCCTCGGACCACAGACTTGGGGGAAATTAACCTCACAATTCCTTCATCAAGGGTTAACCGTTTATGTTTCACGAAAAGCGTTATAGGGAAGCCAAGTCCTGCGCGGATTCTTAGCCACGGACTTGGGAAAAAATCAGTATTGTAATCGTTGTTGCTCGACTACAAAGTGTCGCAATTTTATTGTCTTTATTCATTATTGTTCGACTTTAAGCAGTAAAAGGGTAAGACCGATATCCATTCATGATGAAAACAAAATAAAGTAAAGCAGCGATATATGTAATTAAATAACTTTTGTCATATAATGTTCAAAGTAATTCAGTCCAGAAATATTATCAAGGATCAAACAAAACAAAGTACAAAAGCATGACAGATGAATTCCTATTCTACGTCCCTAAGGGCCCTGAGTTGGGGCGGGCTGATCATCCACTGCTGGGTTCTCCGGGGCGATCTCCTGGGCCTGGGCAAGGATCTCGCTGATGCGAAGACTGTCCTCGGGTGACTGGCCCTGCGTAGCTTGCTCCATGCCTCCAGTCTCGAGAATGGGGGAATCTGCTGGAAGAGGTTCAGTGGAAACGGCCTCCCCAGGAGTCTCACGTATCTCCGCAGGGTAAAAGATGTTCTCAGCTTTCCTGAGATCAGAATCTGCGGGGACGGCTGCCCTATCCATGGCCAACCCCCAGGTCGAGGTGACATAATCCCTGCAGACAGTGGCGATTTCCTCGGTCAACCTTGCCTCAGTATCGTGAACCCCACGTTCATATGAAGCCGCCACAGCCTTCTCGGCAGCCTCCCTGGACAAGCGGGCTTCCTCCTTAGCCCTTGCATGCTCAGCTTTAAGCTCCGAAACCGCTTGTTGCTCCGCTGACAATTTTTCCTCAGAGTGTCGGAGCTGCTTGCGCAGCTCTTCGGTTTGCTTTTCAGCAGTCTTCAGGCCAGCCTCTGCACTCGCATTGGCCTTCTTCACCTCTCTTAACTCATGATCCTGACGATCAAGATCACGTTTGAGATCGCTCGCGGCCCTCTCAGCTGTAGCACGGGACTGAGCCTCCCTATGCACATCCTCACGAGCTTGTTTGGCCCATTCCTCAGCAACATAAATTTGTTGGGTGACCTGCACTCAGACGGAAACGAAGACGATACCAAGATAAGACGATGAGAAGGTTCTCAACACAAAAACAAGATAGAAGATTCCACTTACCACAGCCATGTCCCTTTTCAGTGACATGAAAAGCTCTGGTTGACGAATCTTCCTGAGGCCTTCCATATCACGGGGCAAGAGGAGAGGTTGCTGCAATGCTTCAGCCAAGAACGAAGCTGGCTCACGCTGGGTCTCCCATAGGGTCGCATCCCAGAGGACTGGAGCGCCATCTAGCTCGATCCGAGGAGACCATGTCCGAGGTCCTCTCTGAGTGACCGCCTCATCTCGGCTCTCAGTGGACTTTGTTCTTTTTTCCCGGGGCTCTTTCGTTTCCTTACTCTTCTTTTTAGGCCCGACCTTCTCGCGGGCAACCTCTCCCTCCTCTGCCTCTTCTACAGGCCTTTTCCGCTTTAGATTAGGCATAGGCTTCAGCGCCGCGCCCGACGAGGGAGGGGGAGGAAGAACGGGGGCTTTGGAGACGACCTGTCCTTTTGAGGTCTCCTTAGAGGTCTGCCCTTTGGACCTGTTGGATAAGAGACCCCTGAGGCCAGTCCTCGGCTGGAGGTCCATTCCTTCTTCTTCCTCAGTATCCTCGCTAAGATCAGGCTGTGCGATGACCAAACCAGTACCAGGAGCCGCTGAGGCACAGTCCAAATCAGCGTCAGAGTTGGAGATCTCTACTACTCTGACCGAGGCCTCCCCTTCCTCAGAAAATTGGAACCGGTCTATCTGATCCTCTAAGGATGAATGCGAAGAGCCGGACTCCACCTCTGGGATAACTACTGGGGGAAAAGCGTGTTGGGGGGGTAACTGAATTGGAGGCAAGTCTGTATCAGCGAGGAACCCTGGTATGGACACGTCAATCCGTGCTAATCTCGGACTACCGGCCCTTATAGCTTGTCCGGCTTCTACCTGGGCTCGAGTGAGCGGAGTATAATCCAAAATTAAAGGAGCCAACCGTAGTTGTCCGTCCCTGCTAACAAAAATCTCGGACCTCAGGAGGTAATTTAGAGCCGGGACATTGACTAGGCTCAGCCGAGGAGTGGTTCGCTTCTTGTCTGCAAAGGCCGTCAAACGATTTATGTTAGTCCGAGGAGACATGCAATCAAACCAACAAATCTAAAGCAAGTAAAAGAAAAAGGGGTGGAGGAGCTTGAAACCAGAATCCTCCCCACGGCATCTAATTCTACGACACCCCACCTGGTTTTCCCTCCCTAGTCGGACAGTGAGGGCCGTCAGACCATGGCCCGGAGACGATCAAATGGTCGTCCTTCAGGCCTTTGCTAGACTTCGAAAGGCAAGATATCAACCTCACTGCGTCAACCCTAGACTTTAGATAGTATGTGTCGCCGAGCTTATGGCATTCGTAAAGATGAACCACGTCGTGCCATGAGAGGCCGAGGTTCATCTGATCGTTCAGGGTTTCGACACACCCCAGGATCCGGAATACATTAGCGGTGCATTGATGGGGGGCCAACCTATGACCACGCAGATAGTCCCTAGTTATTCTCCCCATCGGAATAGTCATTCCTCCTTCCACGAAGGCTATCATTGGAATTGCGACTTCTTCTGTTCTCCGTTTCATCAAAATGTCCTCCAGATGACAGTACTCTAACCCTACCTCCGGTGGGATACGATACTTCGCCCTGAAGCCCGCCATACCGGCCGGAGAATCTACCAGTTTCTCAAGCCTACCCATCCCCTCTAATCCTAAAAACAACTTGAAGGCAGTATGATTAATGAAGAATAATGGAGAAGAAGCGCGAACTTACGGGTAAGAGGTTCGAAGGAGTCTTCAAGAGAATGGCAGCGGAAGCAAGAACAGACTGAAGGAATAGGCTCTGAGAAGTTCTGAATATTGGAAAGCTCGTCAAAATGAGAGACGAACGCCCTCAAGACCTATTATACTCGGTAGAAGTCGAACAGACGCGCTCGCGTCTAAGACATGCGAGACGCTGTCCACCGTAGATCCTGCCTCCAACTGTTGGATTGAGCGAGTGTAAAACCCCAAAAGCTGCGGTTACTTCCCCCTGAGTCACCAACTGCCCACCGCATTAATGAAGCACGTAAAGGCGTGCCTTCCCCCTTCCACGTGTGAAGCAGTGGTTCACCACGAGCCGTCTAGTGGGTATCAAAATCCCGCCTTTTCTCCTCGGACTCAAAAAAGGCCGGCATTTTGAGGGGCTATTGTGGTGGGTAAAGTCTGTCAGTTGATGTTGGGCCGTAACTCACGTACCAAGCCCAGCCGCGATAAAGAAGAAAAGGCATGGGCGTAGGATATCCCGTCTCAATCATGATGGGCCGGGCCTGCTAAGGGGCGTCCGAGGAGGAACACCTCCTCGGACTCACCCAGTAAGCATCCAATTTGCACCCCATACTTAGCGAAAGGTCGCCCAATACGAAGAAACAATGCGTGACACTCAGGAAGGAGGAGGGGACAATCACAACTGCCGCATTAAATGCCAAGGAACTACTTTTCCAGCCGCATTAATGTGGAAGGGACAGGAACGCAGAGTGACCTTGGCCATTGCAACTCACAGAAAGGAGGGAGGATGACCTATGGGACAGGCACTCGAGTGGAGGATCGGATGACTGACAAGTGTAGGGACATGATCTCAGGAAGGGTGCTATATAAGGGAAGGAGATCCCCATGGAAAAGGGATCGCAAGCAGAAAGAAGAAAGGAAGAAGAAGGAGAGAAGAGAGAGAAGTAGCAGGAACAGCCTCAGGGACCGTTACTCCAAAAGCTCGAAGGAATATCCCTACGTCCAACTGGTTGCATGGCTTGGTCGTAACTTCGTTTCACCTGTCAAAGACCTAGTTCTATAACCTGCTCTCTACAAATTCATTGTTGAGGGACTTTTGGGCCAGAATCTCCCACCTGGTGGGCCTGAACCCCAAATTCGTCACCTTACATTAGTAATTTGTAAAAAATGTTGTAACAAAATTTGTAACTCTAGCATTTTTTAAATAAATAACACTATTTGTCATGTTTTGGATATCAAATGCTTTTTTTTTTCTTGACTAGTAGTTTACTCGAAATAATTAATTGAGAATGAGTACAATTAGGCATAGTTAAAATTTATATTGAGTATCTTTATTTTTTTTTCTTTTTTATGAAATCATTTTTTAGGATAGAGATATTTATTTATTTATTTTTTTTGGGAGAAAATGAGAGATTTGATCCTTAGACTTTGCTTATAACACAAAAGAAATGTTAAGAAGGCTCTTTACAAGTATAATTATAACACAAACAAAAAAGAAGTGTTGGAGTCGTTGGGTCACTTTCTTGGGGCGGTTGGAAGGTGAAAAGTCGAAAAGGACTTGGAAATGGCACTCCGCGTGAGCATAGTTGGAAAGGGTATGTTCGTCTTGTTGTGACCATTAACAGGGTTCTGCCCTAGCTTCTACGTTATGCTTTACATCTATAGTTTACTTAAGTTTGACCTTAAAAAATCATGCTTTAGGTTATAAGGTTATTAGCCTTTTTATTTGTTTTAAAAATAAGACTGCTAGCCTGTTGGAAAATGCTGGAAATTAGGTAATTCTCTCGATCAATCGTTAATCTCTCCCTTTTTTTTTTTTTTTTTTTTTCATATGATATAAAATTTGTATTTAAAAGCTATCGTATATTTTTTTTGCTGAATAAAGCTTGATATATATATATATATATATATATTGATGCGTAGATAACTGTCATCCATATCATGCATTATAAGTTCAACTCTCAAAAGTCAAATCTCTCTAATTTTTTTTTTTTTTGAGTGGAAAATCTCTCTAAAATTAGAGAAGATATATTGTGTATTGTTTATAAAAGATATGATATATATGTCAAATACATGAGATAATTATTGTTAAACTTGAAGGAAAGACTATTTATCAGACTCCTCTACCAAACTTCATACAAGCGGAAGTCTTGTCACTACATACAAAATTTTTTATATAAGGTTGACATAAGGATTTGTGTACTGTTGGGGAGGTTGTTCAAATTGAAAATTTAAGGACTAAATTGATATTTATATCAAATTTTAATGATTATAATTATAGACAATTATTGTGGGACCAATGGGGCCATGTATTTTTTTTTTTAAATCATAATAGTTTAAAACATATAAACAAAGACGAAGGAGTAGTAAAACTTAATAGTCTGGATAAAGTGGAATAGTGCATTAGGAATATTGTGTGACCATAGCTACGTATTGAGTTTAAGGAAAAATTTTATAAGACTTCTATGCAACCAGCTATGCTCTATGATATTGAATGTTGGGCAATTAATAAACAATGTATCCATAAAATTAGTGTGGCAGAAATGAGAATGTTAAGACCAATAAGCAGGAATACATGGAAGTGATAGAAAGATAAGATTCAAAATGAGAAAATCTACTTAAAGATATGAGTAGCCACAATTGACGAAAAGATGAAGGAGAGTAATTCGGCTTAGGTTTATCAATGGTTTGGGCTTGGTGGGTATAGTGTATTTGTATATTATGCTTCTATGAACTTCGGGTGAAAAGGCCCAAAGGGCTTCATGTATTCAGAATCCATTCACTTTGGATAAGGCTATGCCGAGTTGAATTGGAGGATAATGACTTTGCTGATCAAATCCAATCTCAATGTTTTTTGGGCATTACATATCCTTGTTTGATTATGGATAATGACTTTGCTCAAATTCGAAGCAGCCAGTATTATAATGACTTTGCTCAAATTCGAAGCAGCCAGTATTTAAATGAGAAAGAGGTCTACATGATCTAGACAGGGTTAAAGAGATATTTAAATATGCTTTAAATTAAGTAGGTAGTGTTTTTGAGTCAAGAAGATTTCTAGAGTACATTTATTTACAATTTACATATAATTTAAGTATTGCTAATACATTTGGTTAAACATGTACGCATAGGACAAGACTACCACTTTTGAGGTCAAGTTCCATTGCAGTGCAATAATTGGAAGAAATTCCTCTACATGTTGAGAAAGTGAACACTATCCATCCTTGGGTTGCCTATCAGTGACAAAACAGTAGCTGCAATATGCTTTGTACTAAGCCCTGCTGCTTCCATTTGGTCTGTTTGAGCTCCGTGGTCAATATATCTATCAGGGAGCAGCATAGCCCTCCACTACAATCACAGAAAAAATAAATTAATTAACAACTAATGTTTTCAATTAATAGTCAACAACTAGAGCAATATCCCTTTCTCCTAGGTTTACTACAAACATCACTATTGTTATGCACCAATCACAATAAAATATGTAAGTAATTGTGAAAAACATTGTGTTGTCAGACTTATTAAATTGATAAATGAGAGAAAGTGTCTTGTAAGACGGTATATATATATATATATATATATATGAGCACAATATAAGAATGTTACCTTGAGATTTCCATCAAGTAATCCATTCAATCCCAAGAAGTGGGAAACATGAGAGCTAAATCCTCCGATAGATCCTTCTTCAGCAGTGATGAGGAACTCATGTTCTTGAGCTAAGCCTCTAATTAAATCTCCATCAAGAGGCTTGCAGAATCGAGCATCGGCCACAGTTATTGAGATGCCAAGAACTTGAAGCAGCTCTGCTGCTGCAATACAGCTTTGTACTATTGTCCCATAACCCAAAATAGCCACCCTACTTCCCTCCCTTAGCACAATTCCCTTACCAACCTATATTCCAAAGTTTGAGTTAGCACAATAAACAAAAATAATTGTTACATGTACAAGGTGAAAATAACACTTCCACAATGCTATAGACACAAATAGATCGTGATTGGTGTAGCATAACTTTTATATGGGATCATTACTGATATCACATTTATTGTACACCAATTACAATCTATCACCTTAATAGTATTAAAAAATATTGTAAAATTTGTTATATCATTAGACTTATTGATAAACCACTGAGGAGACTTGCAAAATACCTCCAAAGGTGTCCCTTTGTTATTTGGTGGAAGAATGGAACCAATGCCACTTCCTCTTGGGTATCTAAAGCAACTAGGCCGGTCATCAATGGCAGCAGCTGTAGCCACCATGTGCATGAGTTCAGTTTCGTTCGAAGGAGCCATGACCACCATGTTAGGTAAACAAGCCATGAAAGTTGTGTCAAAGGCGCCACAATGGGTTGGACCATCTGCACCAACAAGGCCAGCCCTGTCTATAGCAAATCTCACTGGGAGCCTTTGTAGGTCTACATCATGAGCAACCTGCACGATCAACACCAAACAAGATTTCAATAATTGATGTTTCCAAAATATCTTGCGAGAACTTTAAAAAGTTTGTGGTCAAAGAAAATCAAAAGCAAAAATTTGAGAAATAGATATATTCACCTGATCATAACCCCTCTGTAAAAAAGAAGAGTAGATAGCACAAAAGGGCTTTAGTCCTTCAGCAGCTAGGCCAGCAGCGAAGGTAACAGCATGTTGCTCAGCTATCCCAACATCGAAACATCTATCTGGGAATTGCTTCTGGAATAAATTAAGTCCTGTACCCCCTCCCATTGCAGCATGAATGGCTACTATTCTATCATCTCTCTCTGCTTCAGCAATCAATGACTCTGCAAAGTACTTGGTGTAGGATTGAGTACTCGATTTTGATTTTTGCTGTTTCCCTGACTTGGGATCAAATTTTACCACCCCTAAAAATAAAACCAAAATTCATTAAACCAAATGCGAACATGTCTTTTTTTTTTTTTTTTTAATAGATACTGTAGGATTTGAAATTCATGTCATCTGCTCCTTGATAATTGGTCTTTAATATTGTGTTAAGACACCAATTTTCATTTTTTCTTGTGTAGACGGAATTCGAAAAAAAGAATACTTTGCAAATTGAGCAACCTACGCGTTAAATATTAAAAGGAATATACTTTGATTTAGGAATGATATGTACCATGCATTTTATCAGCTGCAACTTCAGCTGGAGCATAGCCTTTTCCTTTCTCAGTGGTAACATGGATAAGCACAGGTCCTAGAGATGGCAGGTCCTTCACTTTTTTCAAAATATGGACAAGGTCTTCCACGTTGTGACCATCTACTGGGCCAATATAGAATAGTCCAAGTTCTTCAAACAAACATGCTCGAGCACCACCCACCATCCCTCTCATGCAGGAATCGACTTTAGCTGCAATTTCGTGTGTTTGTTCTCCAATCTTCTTTGTGATGCCCTTTTTAATTAGGTGGATGAAAAGTTATTTGCTTGTTGTAATAATGTTGAGGATAGAAGAATGCATTGCAGTACAACTTCAATTAGCAAAAATTTTAGGTACAGTTGATATGTGCAATAACTTAGATTCCACAATTGAGTTCAACTATATGGTTTAATTGATACAGAAAAAAAAAATTTATTATCTTTTCTAAGAAAGATAAAATTAATCTTGTAGTTCATTGATCAATGCATCCACATGTTGAATTTAATTAAGAAATATAAGATAGAACACCTAAGAAATTAACTGTGTGTACTCATTTTTAATCCAAAAATTAAATTACAAAAGCTTGGGCTTGTGTCAGCTTTACTTCCCAAATGGGCTTTTATCCCCTACTCCCCCCCCCCCCCCTCCTCTTTTTTTTTTTTTTTTGCACGAAAACCTTTTGTTGCTCTTAAGAAGCAATAGTTATTTTATGCATCCAATATGTGCATTCTCTCTCTTATACTATGTAGATTTCATATTGGAATTTGCATATTATTGAAAGGATTATGCATATATTGGATGTATGAGATATACTAGCCTATATTTGATGAGGCTTGAGATAATCATGACATTATGAGGTCCAAAAGTTTACCTTTGCAACTTCACGTAGCTGGTGGAACTTTCTACTTGAATGCAGCCTTGTTAAGGCTCCACTTAGAGCTCCAACGGGGGGAGCGGGACCATCCACGGTGGCAGTGGGCAAGGAGACTTGCTCATTGTCGTTCAAAATTATGATAAGATTTGTGTCAAGATAACCTGCATTGTTCATTGCCTCATATGCTTGTCCGGCTGTCATGGCCCCATCTCCTATAACCGAAATTACATGGTTCTTTTTTCCTAGCAAGTCTCTACCAACTGCCATTCCTGAAAAGCATTGAACATAGATAAGCAACTAATAAATTTCATTTTGGGAAATTTTACTGCTATCTTTCAAACTATACTCATTTTCACACTTACCCCAAACACTACGAGAACGCACACTTACTTTCCCTAAACTATTACTTGTGTAACATTTTATACCTCATTTTGAGTCATTCCATGGATAATATTTTAGGAAAGTAAATATGCATTCTCATAATTTAGAAGAGTATATTTAAGAAGAGTAAAGTTTAAGGGGATAAAATGTCTATTCTTATAATTAAGGGAAGTAATTATGCATTTTTATAGTTTAGAAAAGTAAAATGTTAAGTCTCCCATTTATTAAAAGTGGCTACGCTAACATTAAAGCCCACTTAAAATTTAACTTTGCAGAAGTCCATTCATACTTTATCAACCGGGCCCTCATTGATGGCACTACGTCAATTGCACTCGGTTTGGGTCCAGTCTTATAGCCCGGGAATTATAACATTTGAAATCGTTGCAAAAGTACTGAAGGGCTAGTGAAGGCCTACCTATTTGTCTTCTTGCAAGTTGCAAATCAAATTAAACAGTAGCAAATTTGACAGTTAGCATTCCACTTTGAGAAAGTAGAGATCAATGGCCCATGTCATTAAACTATAATTTAGCATGTAGGCTTCTTCATTTTTTTTAATTTTAATAAATAATTTAAGTTGAAGCTGCGCTTTAAAAATGAAACCAGTTAAAAAATTTGATGTACCTAAGCCAGCTGAAATGCTGGTAGAACTATGGCCAGCACCAAAGGCATCATATAGACTCTCATCCCTCTTTGGAAAGCCTGCAAGCCCACAAGTCTGTCGAATTGTGTGCATTCTTGATCTCCTGCCTGTTAGAATTTTATGCGGGTACGACTGCAAAATTTCCACAAAATAAAAAAAGGAAATAATTAATATACTGTTTAGTGATAAGACTATTCATAAAAGTTAGAATAATGGTTTGATTGAGCTTATTATTTGCTAGCAACTTTTGCAGTAATTTTAATATTACATAGAAAAAAATTACAATTTTTACAATAATTATCTTACGTGCTAAATAAATTGTGATTGCCTACTTATAATTTTCACATAAATTTATTATTTTTTCTTCATCATTCACAATTTGCTATATGGATATAGTTACAACAAAATTAAAATTGTGATTTTTTTTTTTTTTATGGTCTTATAAATTTTGTAACTTTTTCTAATCAATGTTGTGTTTGGCATTGGCATAAAAAGCCAGCTTTTTTTATTATTTAGTTTATTTTTGTTACTGTTCATGGATCTTATTGCATTTTTTGATACTATTCATGCGTCTCACTTTACCTCTCATTTTAAAAAAGAATAATAATAAAAATAAAAATAAAAACAATAACAATAAAAATAAAAATAAAAATAAAAACAAAAATAAAAACAAAAACAAAAACAATAAAAATAAAACATCAACTCAAAATTTTGCTCCGGGATTAGATCCACATTTTGATCCGGGAAATAGTCTAAGTTTTATGTTTTTCCCAGCCAAAACCTTGTTAATTAAACTTCTTATACTTTCAATATAACAGCATTATAACGTTGGGTGAAATTTAAAATAGTAGCTCAACCATTTCTAACCACACAAGTTCTTTACTTATATACTAGTCAGGACAACACGTGCTAGCCATAGGAAAAAAAAAGTAGTGATTAAGATCAATTTTAGATTTTATTTGTATCACAAAATAAAGATATAAATCATTTGATTTCTAAAATACATAGAGATTTACATTAATCAAAAGATACATTAATTTTAAAATTTTTGATAATTATGTCATAAAAAGTTAATCTTATTCGTATAAGACCGTGACAGATTCCAGTTTAATATTTTATTATTTTATTTTGACCTATAACTTACACCTCAATAGTTGTGAATATATTGTAATAACTAAAAAATGTCACGACATTTTTAGTTGTGCTAGATCTCGGTATAATATTTTATTATTTTATTTTGACCCGTAAGGAATTGACACATGCGTCACAACATTTTTATAATATCTCTATGTATACATTGTACTTAATTACAATGTAAATTTATATTGTAGACACAAAAAAATTGGCAAATTTTGTACACATTTACAAAATTTGTACAATATTTACCATTTTTTGTGCAAATGTGTATAATATTAACCATTTTTGTGTATTTACCATGTAAACTTGCATTGTAAGTACAAAGTAAACATATAAAGATCTTAAAAAAAAAAAAACAAAAACAAAAACAAAGCTCAAACCAACTGGCATAATTGAAGGGGGAAAAAAATGCACCTCACTAATTGAATAAACCAAAAAAACACTATTCATGAGCTTTTGGCTCTTTTTATATAGTTAATAGATATGCCAGTTTATATAAATATTTAAAAGAAAAAAAAAAACACAAACCGATACCTATAACTAAAAAAAAAAAAAAAAAAAAAAAAAAAAAAAAAAAAAAAAAAAAAACCTTTAGGCACTATAGAAATTAACGTTAAAATGTTGTGGACTTAGCATTTTTTTCTTTGGTCTAGAAGAAACTAAGATCTCAACAATTGTAAAAATATTGTGATAACAATAAGTGTTGTAACATTTTCTTAAAACATTTATTTTTAGTTGTGGTTGGTCACAGTCTCATATTTTATTATTTTATTTCGACTTGTAAGAAATTGACACGTCAATAATTGTGAAAATATTATGAAATTTGTTGTGTCAGTATAACAATATATATACCAGCTTACATAAATATTTAAAAGAAAAAAAAAACACAAAACCGATTACTAAAAAAAAAAAAAATTTAGGCACTGTAGCTACCGTACCAGTTGAATAAACCAAAAACACTACATAATAAGTATTGTAACATTTTCTCAAAACATTTATTTTTAGTTGTGGTTGGTCACAGTTTCATATTTTATTATTTTATTTCGACTTGTAAGAAATTGACATGTCAATAATTGTGAAAATATTGTGAGATTTGTTGTGTCAGTATAATAATATATATACCAGTTTACATAAATATTTATAAAAAAAAGAAAAAAGAAAAAACACAAACCGATTACTATAATAATTAAAAAAAAAAAAAACTGCAGCTATATTAGCTACAGTGCCAAGTGGCACTGTAGCTTCCCAAACTGATAAAAAAATAGGACTCACGAAACCAAAATGTACAGTATAAAATACTGTAGCGGTATAGCAGCTTTTTATATAGTTAAATAGATAATAAGAACCAAAAGAAAAAAGCACGATGAGAAGCATTATATAGGGCCTGCTGCATGAAAAACAAAACAGAAAGGCACCAATGATAATGAATTTACCTGATGCCCCACGTCCCAAATAATCTTATCGTCGGGACAGTCAAATACATGGTGAAGTGCGACTGTTAACTCAGCCACTCCGAGGCTTGAACTTAGGTGACCCCCAGTCCTTGAAACCGTGTAAACAATCTCTTCTCTCAGTTCATTGGCTAACACTTCAAGTTCCTAATAAGATAACAATTAATTTACTCAAAACCTCAGTTTCCAGAGGATGAAAATTTGGTTTTATAATCAACCAAAAAGAAGCAAAGTGTGTTTTACCTCAGTGGATAGGTTTTTCATGTGAATAGGGTAGTTTATGGTGTCCAGAATTGGAGTTGAGGGCTTCTCTCCCGAGAAGTTGAGGTACTTCTTGATCCCTCCATTCTGCTTTGTTTTGTGGTCTCTTTTCACCATGGTTCTCACTTCCTCACTTGCATTTTTTTCCTCAGCAGCTATCACTTTTTTGTACTGGAAAATTAAACATATTAATATATTAAGACTTCTTAAACATGATAGCTCTACCTCTTATGTAAAAACATAACATTTCTTTAACTTTCTTTTAACACTGCTCTTTTTTTAAGAGTTGAAATTTATGTACTTTGTGAGAGAGAGAGAGAGAGAGAGAGAGACCTTCAATTCCAGAGTGGCTAAATTCGTTGAGCTTGGAAAAGAATGGGGTTCTTGAGAATGGAAAAGAGGAAGAAAACTGGTTCTAAGAATAGAAGAAGCCATTGTCTCTCTTTAAGAAGGATTTTGAAAAGCAGAG
The DNA here is from genome assembly GCF_932294415.1 of Quercus robur. Classification (NCBI taxonomy): domain Eukaryota; kingdom Viridiplantae; phylum Streptophyta; class Magnoliopsida; order Fagales; family Fagaceae; genus Quercus; species Quercus robur. The sequence goes on from NC_065535.1 coordinate 90,748,784, forward strand.
ACTAGTTTTAAAAAAGTTGAATAAGTAGCAGTAGCAGAGGCCTGGTGAGGTTGTAGTTGTTGGCAAAGGTTGAGCTGAGGGGTTTTTTTTTATAGGAAAACTGGAATACTGTAAAAATTGCTAACCTTACGTAATTTAATTGGCCAAGTTGAGCAATTGGCCTATTAATTATTGTAAATTTTTTTTTAATAACCATTAATTATTGTAATTTAGTTTGTCGGGTTTGCCTCTACAGTATACACTCCCAATAATTCCTTTGTGGCCCCTTGCGTTGTCGCGTGATGATCGACCGACGAGGCGATGACTATTGACTATTGATGCTTCCCCCCTTCTTGAACTGGTTACGAGTTACAACAATGACATAAATATGATCAGATAAATGTTTGTTGTAAAATTTACCTAGTTTTACCATGCAAGTTGCAATTGCTAAATTAATCGATTACGTGATTTCCTATTCATTTTTAGGTCATATTAATAGGTGTTAATATTTATTAGCGCAATTGTTAATAAATTATATAAAAAAAATTGATACTACTTTTATGAGAAATATAAATAAAAAAAATCATATATATTTTTTTCTTTTCTTATAAACCATAAAAAGTTTCTAAAAATATACTATAAATCAATGTAATTAATTGGCCAACCGTTAACTTTTCCCTTCATTATTTTTGTAGGATGATCATGGGTTAGTTGGGATTAGATTAGGGTCAACCCGTCACTTACAGGGCCGGCTTAACAACTTTGGGGGCCTCAGGTGAAAATTTTAAGTGGGGCCTTTTTATATTTAAATATTAATCAACTGTGTAGTGTGCAAGCAATTGTGCAGTGCGCAACTGTGCAACCTATACTGCTGTGCAGTGCAAATGTCCAACCTGTCTTATGGCTATGTGCAAAAAACGTGTCCTATCATAGCAGAATTTTGTATCAATATTTTCCTAGCTTGTCCTATGACTAAAAACGTGTCCTATCAATCAATCATGTAGAAACAGACTAATATATATATATAATTTAAGTTGAATAAATAGCAGTATTAGCAGACTCTTCATCTTCATTTTCGAAAAGATAGAGAGGGGGAGAAGATTACCTCTGGTACGCTTCTCCTTTTCAATTTTCAATTTACTATGAATTGAAGGGAATCAACAAAGAAAGATTTCAAGCTAGACTGAATTTATAGAAAAAGATCAAGAATCAAGATGAAGAAAAGAAAGGTAAGAATATAGATGGAGGGGTAGAGAGATAGAGAGATGAGAGATTTTTCTTTTGTTTTTGAAATTTATAATCTCTATTTTAGCATATTTCAAGACAATTACGTTGTATTATTAATGAATTTTTCTGGTATTAATTTTGATTTTAGCATATTTTAAGAATGAGTTAATAAGTTTGTCTCCTAAAATTTAATTTTGTTAGCTGAAGTTTGACTGTTTTTGTTTTTTCCTTTTTTAATCTTCTACATTTGAGGATATAATAAGGCCTTTTTAATGCATTTTATTGATCAATAAAAGTACTTAAATTTTTTTAATTAAAATATATAGATAAATATATATATATATATATATATATATATATATATATATATTTACAAGTGGAGGCCTTCTTTTATTTGGAGGCCTTAAGCGATTGCATCAATTGCATCACCTAATTGAGCCGGCCCTAGTCACTTGATCCGATTATATCAGATGGAAAAAGAAAAAAACCCACCACTCAACTCTCCAATATGCCTCCAATTGGCAATTGGGTCAAAACAAACCAGCTAAACTTCTTAGTCTTACTCAAAGCTGCTACTTCAATGAGCAATAGATTTGTAAAGGATTGCGTTTTGCAATATATGTGGTGATAAGAATGGTTGAGTGAGTAATGGATCTGGAATGTAGGGGCTTTATTAAATTCGACTTATGTAGAGGTTGTAAGAGGACTTTCTATGTTAAAAACAGAGAAAATCAAAACTTAAAATCAACCAACTTGAGATCTTAGAGTGCTAAGGGAAGAATTAATACAGTGTAATGTTGCCATATAAAGGAATTCATTTAATAAAAATGATTAATATGTTTATTGTATTTAGAAACAATAGATGATTTTCAAAACGTAATATTTGTAACAATAATTAATATGTTCGTTGTATTAAGAAACATTAGCATGTAACTCCATGCAAACAAATGGATGCATTTAAAATTAAACAAAATTTTTATTATAAATAATTAGTCAAATTATTATTTAAAAAAAAAAACATGTAACACATGCATTTATGCATATGTGTAGATACATTTAAAATTAAACAAAATTTTTATCATAAAATATAGATAATTCATCAAATTATTTTTTAAAAATAAATATAATTAGTCACATTAAAATTCTTACCTAAATTTAGTACTACTTATGATCAATTTTTTTTCTAATTTTTAATAAGATAGAACATGTGGTAATTTTATTTTATTTATTTTTTGAGATACATGTGGTGATTTTTATTGAGTATATGTAATTTTTTAAAAAACATTTATAGTTCATTAATATTAGATTCTTAGTATTTTGTACTCATTAACTCACTTGACACAAAGATTAAAAAATTTAAGTAGACACATGGCACATGCTTAAGTAGATAATTACAGTGTAGTCTCCACATAAATATAGACAAGTGCAAAATTGGATTATAATTTCAAATTCTAATTCAACTTTCTCTAAGTTTTACCTATTCATATATATATATATATATATATAGATGACTTATAAATTTGATTTTTTTTTTTTTTTTTTTATAGTTATATGATTATGTTTTTTATGGTTTATTATATTGGACTCCTCATTTTCTACACTAAATTAACTAATTTGGTACAAAAATTTAGAATTTTAGATTAGATAAGACACGTAGTGCAAAATTAAACTCTAATTGAAATTCAATTTTTACACTAAATTAATTCACTGGGCATAAAATTTTAATATTTAAATTAGATGAGACACATGGCGTAAAATTAGACTCTAATTGAATTTCAATTTGAAATTTAATTGAATTTTCTCTCTGCTTTACTTATTATTATATATATAGAATATGTTAAATGAACTTATAGTTTATTTTTTGTTCTCTTATTATTACTGTGGGGCACAATAGTTTGTGGGCTCGGCCCGCTCGCTTATGGGGAGTCCACAGACCCCAAACTGAAGGAAGCCAGGGCTCAAGCTCAAAAATAGTAAGCCCAAAGTGGCCCGAAGATACAGTCGAGGACAGCTTAGTCCTCGGCAGACCCAAAGTCTCATTGATGAAAGTAGCATACATGCAAACTTAAAAGATCAGAAAATATCTCGGGGAAATAGTCCTTAATACCCTTCATTGATATGACATTGCACCTGACAGAACCGGATTCTTAGGCTTTATTGACCATCTCCAACCATTTCGGGATTAGACTGACGGGACAAATATCTATCCTGGAAAAGTCGACCCTACACGTGGACGAAGGATAACGAACGTAGGCTAGTATAAAAGAAAACGTAAGGTAACAAAGACAAGGATCCCATCTGACTTCCTGGAAAAAACTCCAGGGAGAAGAATGCCCGGACAATATATGTACACCACCATGAAAAACCCATCGCCGGATAACCGGAGAAAAGCATTAAGTGCTCCTCGGACCTTATCCGAGGAGTCCGATCCATCAAGTTGTAAAGTTGTGGGGCTTGGAAATCCAGGCTGAAGTCTTTCCTTATCTAAGCTCCTTAAAAACCAGTTTGGACCAACGCCCCGTGACCAAACGCTAGCCTTTCAAGCCCACTCTCTACAAATTTTATTGTGAGGGATCCTTCACGTGCGAGCCCAACGTAATCGTTGGGCCGTTTGAGAATCGTGTCCTTACAATTACTATGTACAAAATTGTAATAAGAAAGCCACATTAACCACAAGATTCATCTCCTATTCAAGATTCATTTTTTTACTAACTCCCTAAAAAAATCTTGGAGCTGCTACTAGTAGATTTGTTACGTATGTGTATTATTTTAATGTTATAATAGCTTTTTGTTATAAAGTTAGTAATTTAAGAAAAAAAAAAGTAAAATTAGTGATTTTACAAGCATTTAATGGGTTAAGTAAACACTTGGTGTTGGTCTAAGTTTTGTCATTTAGTTTAAAATATTTTTATAAAAAATAATGACAAATAAATAATGACAGTTGTATATAAAAATAAAAATATTATACAAATTTAACAAAATAAAATGATTACACCTAGTCATATTGACAATTGATAATGAATTATTATAAAATAATTTTAAAATAAAAAATCTTATAGAAGGAAATTGTAAAACTTTATGTATATGTATGTGTGTGTGTGTGTGTTTTTTTTTTTTTTGGTTAATTACTTGATATATTTTAGTTCTCTATCTATTAAATTTTGTTTAATTTAAGTTTCATAACAATCCCAAAAAAAAAATTCATAGAGCCATCATGTTACATAAACTGCTTCAGATTGCATAATTAATGCCACTTTTAAATCATTTGATGAAGCCTAATGTTACTATTAGTATTATTTTTTTTTAATGTTGAATTAACTTTCGAAGTCTCAAACACAAGCAAATTCAAAGCCGCGTACTTACCGACAATGTGCTGTAAATGGAAATCGTGAGAAAAAAATATACTAATAGATTACCAAAAATATATATATATATATATATATATATATATATATATATATATATATATATACTAATAGCTACCTCCATCGACGCATAAAAGAAATTTAATATTTGAGCGGTCATTATCCTGAACATGCATTACATGCCGAAAATGAGGCCAATATATTCCCCACGAAGGACACATAAAACTTAATTATCACGTGTTGAGAGAGAGAGAGAGAGAGAGAGAGAGAATCTTGGCCATTTATTTCAACATTATTTTGTAGTCCAATCAATTCAATTATCTGTTGTACTTATAATTTATAAAATCAGTAGCTAAAGAAAAAGTTTTACTAATTTATTACTATTCTTTCCAGTTAGCTCAACTGGTAAAGTCTCTGATGGTTGTATAAGAGATCTGGGGTTCAATCTCCGCCTACACCAAAAACTGATTGGTGTCTTGGTCTGATAATAAAGAGCTATTATCAGGAGCGGACGCCATAGGTTAAAACTCTCTCAAAAAAAAAAAAAAATTTATTACTATTCTTTTCGCAATCAAAATCTTCATCTTTCTGCTTTCGGGATTCTTGATCATATCGATCAAAGATTACTCTCAAAAAAAAATATATATATCGATCAAAGATTGAACGAGTTGCACATGTCTTTTTCTTGTGCACATCCAATGTAGCTTTTGTTTATTATTATTAAAATATTTTAGGTAACTTTCACCTTTCCATCAATATGCGTGATCAAGGTTCTTATGTCATTTAATTTTTTTGTGTGTATATATATATATATATATATATATATATATATATGTATATATATAAACAAAAGTGGTTGTACCTTTATATATGTTCTTAATAAATACTAATTAAACAAGAGGTAAGGTTCCTAATCTATATATATATATAAAACCGAAGCTTTTGAAGCTTCCACAATTTTCCACATCAGCACAATATTAAAAAAATAATAATAATCTATATATTCTATATATATATATATAACCGAAGCTTTTGAAGCTTCCACAATTTTCCACATCAGCACAATATTAAAAAAAAAATAATAATAATAATAAAACCAATTTTCCACATCAGCACAATATTAAAAAAAATAATAATAATAATAAAACCTTTTTAAAACCGAAACCAATTCTACCACTATTTTTTTTTCCTTTTATATTTTAGGTTTTATAAACCGGAACCCAATTCTACCACTATTTTATTTTTCTTTTTTATTTTAGGTTTTATACGGTTTTCTCTCTTTTGCTGTTCTCTCTAGCCTGCCTCTCTCAATTCTCAAAACCCCTAAACCATGAAGAAATCAGGTAATAAAAACTGAATTTGGGTTAGATTTTGTTTGAACTGAGGTCTTTGGGTTAGAATTGATTTTGTTTTTGCTATTTGCGTTAGATTTGATTTTGTTTAGGATTTTTTTTGGGTAGAAGAGATTGAAACGGCGGTGTGGCCTCTCTGCAAACTGTTCTTCTTCCCTTACGGATAAATCTCTCTCGGTAAGGAATCGGTAGCAGTCTTAAGATCATGCGTATCCAATTTATTCCTCCCTCTTTATCTTTCTAAATATTTGTTTTATTAATTTTCGTTGGCTTTGCTTCTTTTTGTTGATTCCTATATTGAATTACTGTTGTTGTGTTAGTAATATTTTCTATTCAGTTTCTTTTGCTGATACTGTCGTTGGGTATTGTCAGTGCTGCTTTTGTTAGGTTTTTGCTAATATTGTTCTTGGGTATTGTTAATGCTACTTCTGTTAGGTTTTTTTTTTTCTTGGATTTAATTTTGTGAATTCTTATCTGGGTTCATGTGGCTACCACTTAGAAACTTGGTTTTAGGGTATAGTTTCTCTTCTAGATATAAATTTGAAATTCACAAGGAATTTTAAATTTTAATTTGAACCAAGATGGAACCACAACAGACTTTGAGATTGTGTATTTGAACTTTTAGGGAAATCTGATCTTTGGGTTTGAATTTTTTATGATTCATTTTGTGGTGGGTTTGTGCTTTGAGATTAGAGTTTGGTATTGGTTTCTTTTGAATTGTGGGTTTGGGTTTGATTTAGAGGTGGATCTGTGAATATGAGGTCATATGTTAAATATTTTTACTGATTTGGTAGACTATTGGTGGTGGGATTGATATTGAACTTGGACTTGGTCTTAACGTTTTGGTATTTAACTTTTGAAGGCAATTTCAGGTTTTGCAAATGGGATAGGTTTATGTAGTAGAAAGGAGATGAATTGAATCACAATGGTCTTTATTTGAACGTTTAAGGGATATTGGGAAGAAGGTTTGATTTTTTATTGATTTAGTTCATGGTGGGTTTGTGCATTGAGATTAGAGTTTGGGATATTCTCTGCAAATTTGAAATTTATCATTGAGAATGAATTGTGCATTCATGTTGCTAAACTCATCTGAATAGAGATTGTAGTAATGCATGTCAATGACTACATGGTTGAAGTCTTTAGCAAATGAGAGTTGCTCCTTTGGATCAGCATTCCCCAACTGGTTTGAGAGGATCACATAAGCACTTGGTGTGTACTTTCTCACGGCATCATACCTGGATTTATAATAGTTTTTAAGGTTGTCTAGAGTGACTCCTGGTGCATGAGGTTCGTTCATTAACTCAGTTGCTGCAAGACTTGGATTGTTGGCATAACTGCACAAAAAAAAAAGGTCTAATTTAGGATTTAGGGAACATTCAAAATTCATCAGTTTTTTTTTTTTTTTTTTTTTTGAGAAGGTCTTAAATTTTTTTTTTTAAGTCTTGGTATTAAATTTAGGTTGTGAGTTTTTTATCGTAGTTGTTTTTATGGGTTAGTTGAATGGTGGGTTAGCATGCAAAGCCAAGGTTAGCGCCATTAAATAGGGATAAGGTGCCATTGCAAATCTTTAGAATAATATATAGTTCATGGCTGTGGGAATTTACTTTTTGAACTTAGTATTTTATAAATCTTGGGGTCTTGAAGCTTTATTTCATCATAGTTTGCCACAAATCCATTGGTTTTGTATGTATGACCTATTACCTATCCCTTTAAAAGAAAAGGTCTGTGAAAGGATGTTTTTGGCCCCTGTTTGATACTTTCTCAATGGGTATCATGATTCATGACAAAGTTATTAAAATCTGCCCACCCATTTTAAGAGAGACTCATGGCCATCATCTATCTCTAAAGTATGATCCTTCATTACATCACTTACCAGATTTTATTTATAGACTTATAGTAACCCTGTTCTCTAATGGAGAAAACAAGGAATATTAGAAATAGAAGCAATTGCACCCTGTTTCAGCATTAGAGTCTCATTTGCTATAGAGTTTATAAAATTAATTTTGCAAGTGATAATGTCCTGGAGTTTTGAGAAATCTTCTTTGATCTTTTGGGAGTTTTTGGAGTTAAAGTTTTGTGATTAGGATTTAGGGCTATTTTAAAATTGTTTTTCTACTTTTAACATAAAAACATTTTTATTTTTCATTTTCCTTATCCTTCTGCCATTTATTATATATCAAATTTGTATTTTGGCAAAAAGTGCCAGCCTCCCTTCGCCGTCATATACCGCCAAAGCCGCTACCAGTGCAGGTATTTTAATTTTTGTTATCTTAGATTTAGGTATTTGGATTTGGTTTGATTTTCTTTAATTTAGGTATTTGGATAATTGGTTTTGATTAATGTTGAATCCGTGCAAAATCGAAGATATCTGCTTCTTCTTCAACTCTTTCTCAACCTTCCATCTTTTCCCTGAAAAACACAAAACATGAACTGACCTCTGGCCTCTGGCCTCTAGGTTATTGGTGTTATATACCATAATTTTATTGGTCTTTATTTGTTTAGGTTGATTGAAATAAATAAAATTTAGTGGTAATATGTTATTATGCTATAAATTGTTGTTAATTTTAGTTTTTGCAGTAGGGTTAAAGGTATGGTATTTGTTTAGTTTGGATTTCTTAGCTTTTAGTTTAGTTTTTTTTTCTTAGCCTTTCTGAGATTTTTTACCCCAGCTTCATTGATTTCTTTTTTGTATTCTAGGGTTGATTAAATTGTAGTTTTAGTTGCATTTCTCTTTGTATCTGTAATTGATTGAGTTTGGGTTTGGAACTCTATAACTGAGTTTAGTACTGTGTTTTGACGATAATCAATTTGATTTTTTTTTGTGTGGAAACTGAGCTATGGGTTTGAATTTGTTTAGTGGTAGTCTATGGTTGTTCTGCATTTATGCTTGCTTTCAATCAATTTGATGTCAGAATTATGACTTAGGATCCGATTTGCTTTTGTTACAAAAAACACTTTAAAGTTGTCTTTCAATCTCTAAGATTTTATATGCACAATTTGGTTTTAATGGATTTGTGATTTTGGTACTAAAGACAGTGGAACAAAGGAAATTTTTTTGCTTTTATGCACAATTTGGTTTTAAATTGAAACAGAGAGGAATTAAACTCTTTTATTTAGTTATTTAAGGATACAGCTCTACTTCAACATTTTTTAAATATTATGAATACAATGAATATTTAGTGGAAGTCAGGAAATAAATGAAATTGAAAAAAAAAAAAAAAAAGCCATAGCAAAAATACATGGTATTGGGACTTATGTACAAATTAAAAACTGTTGGGAGAAGCTGTCATCTTTTGGGACAATAATGATATTTTATGTCCTTCTATTATGGATATAATTTTTATTTATTTTTAATTTAAAAAATTAGTAGCATTCTCGTGCGATGTTCTTTTATAATACTTATTAAACCAAATGTAAAAGTATATTATGATTATTGTAATATATTATTTCATAATATCCGTATTTATCTCATTTTTAATATTACTTCATAATATTATATGTTTCATCTTATATCAGAGTCAATTTAGCTTTCAATAATTGAAATTAGAGAGATATTTAAATTTGAACGTGTTAACATTTGATTTAAAACTATCCCGTGCATCGCACGGGTTTGCGACTAGTAGAAGATAATGAGTAAAGTATTTATCTTCTATTAGGAACCTTACCTCTTGTTTAATTAGTATTTATTAAGAACATATATAAAGGCACAACCACTTTTGTTTATATATATATATATTGAAAAAGAATTGAATAATTAAGGTTAGAAAAGATTATAAATTCTATTTTAGTTTTATATATCTTAATTTTTTTATCAATAATTATCATATATAAATTTTAAAAATTTTATGATTTTGGTCAAAATTTTTTTTAGGCCCAACATAATTAAACTTTGGACAAAATTTGGCAACAAACTTGATTATAGTCTTGTAGACTAAGGTTACAACTTCACTAAATATTTTTTATTGGATGTGAATTTTAACAAATTCACTATTAGATTACATTTTTATTCTTATATCCTCTATACTTGCAAAATTTTAAGAAAATCAAAGATCAATAATTATGTTATAAATCAAATGTTTAAATTTCGAGTTTTTGTAATTTCAAATTATACATAAAAAATAAGTTTATATATCGAATAGTAAATAACATCCGATTAATATAAAATTTACATGTGTTTTAAGAACATAAAAAATATGCAATTCAATGGTTAGATTTTCAAAATATGTTACCATGTTAATTTTTTTAGTGAGAGTTGTAGCCTTATGTTACAACTAATTAAGTTTGTAACCAAAATTTGTCCTTAAACTTTTGCTCCCCTAACAATATATTAGATCAGAAAAAAAGAAAAAGCTCAAGAAATTTTTTGAAAGAAATGTAGTTTGCAGCATTGATAATAATAAACTATTATGCAACAATTTCAAAAAAAAAAAAAAAAAAAATCTTAGAAGGAAATTGTCAGATTTTATGTATTTGATTTTTTTTTTTTTGAATCAATATATGAATTTCTCTTTTTATTAGATTTTGTATAATTTAAGTTTCTTAATGACCACACAAGCAAAAATTCTTGGAGCCACCACTAATGAGTTGAAAAAGATAGATTCAAATATATTTGATGTTAAATTCTATAAAAAATTTAACAGATACAATAGTACATTTTACAATTAAAAAAAAATTAAATTGAGAAAAATAAAGTATTGTCTCTATAACAATTAGACCAATTACTTTTTTTAAGAGCATCATTAGACAAACTCAAATATTTGGGGAGCCAACTCCTATTTTTGTAAGCTAAATTTTCAAAATATTAAAATAATTTTATATATAATATGAATTTTGTTGGGTTAAGATAACTTGACTCCGGTTAATTAATTCAATTACCCAAGTTAATTAATTAGGTTCAATTGCATGCAAATCGTAAAGGCATCAACAAATCACCAAAAATACTAAGCGCAATGGAAAATAAATTAGACACGGTGATTTGTTGACAAATGGGAAAAACCTTGCAAGGCAAAAACTCCACCGGGTAATTTTAAGATCACCACTCCCAAAAATCCACTAATCAACAATCAAGCGGTTATAAGTATAAGGAATCTTACCAACTATCCTGGCTTATCCTGAAATACCAACATACAGTTGAACTTTTGCTTCAATACCCAATTGAACTTGATCTTGTAGTACCCTTCTTTCCTTTTAATGCACAAACCTCCAATTTGTGACTAGCACTTTGCATAGATTCCAGTACGTGACTAATTTCAGCAACTTGAACAGATGTTGTTGATTGCAAAATTCTTCACTTTATCAACAATGAAGATCAGGAAGTACTTGGTTACAAAACCCTATGGTGTACAAACGCAATAGATTCACATGGAGAAAATAAGTGTCTTGGTCTTTGTATCTGTGTATGACGGCTCTTAAAATAAGTCTTATATATGTCTAAGGTTGTGAGAAAAGAAATCCTAAACAAATACAAAAGCTTGGGCCGAAATTCTGATCTGGAAAACTAAAAATCGTAAATCTCGATAGATCAAGCTGTTGTCGAACTATCTATCGAGCTTCACATTAAGTCTTGATAGTACGCTTCTGTCGAGACTTAATGAATAGCATTTCTTCACTTGTTTCTTGGACCAATTTTCATGTCTTTAATACTTGAGTTGAACAACATGTTTCTTGAAGTACTAAACCCATCTTAGATTTACCTAATTACAAATAAAGTGCATTTTGTCAAAGGATTAGCCAATTACAATAAAATATGACCCTAACATATTTTTCAAAATTTTGGGGGGCTGCGGCCCCCCCACCCATGTACGTAGCTTCACCCATACATACACCATGCATGCTAGCGGCGTTACTTGTTCTCAAGGGGGTTCAAGTGTTCTTCAAGGGTTCCCTTGACTTGATAAAAAAATTATATATAAAACATTTTTTTTTTTAGTTTAATTTACCTTTAAAATAGTTTTGCATATCCTGACTTAAATCTTGTACACTCTAACACAGATCAGTCTAGCCCAAAACCAAACAACAATACAAATTAGCCCATCCCAAAACCAACCAATACTTAGATCACAAATCTCTCCCTGTCTCTCTTTCCCTCCTATTTGACTATCAATATCTCTAACTCTAAGAGTAAAAAGTGAGTGTTCGTAAGTTCTCTTTTTTATTATAAATTTATATATTATTTGTGTGAGTGTGTATCTGATACTGATTGTATGCATTATTTATTTATGTATTTATTTTTATAATATTATTTATGTGAATGTGTGCTTGTATAATATAAATTTATATAATTTAATAATTATTAAATATAAAGGGTTTTTTTTACATATGTGTATATATTGTTATCAAGCTATAATTACATTTTGTTATAAAGTTAGTGATTTAAAAATGAAAGATAATAAAACTTAGTGATTGTTCAAGCATTTGATTGGTTAAGTAAACATATAGTGTATTATTTATATATGTATGGATGGGTGTAGCTCTTTGGGTTAATAATTAATTCAATGCCTGCAGGTTGAGTTTTGTCATTCAGTTTAAAATATTTTTTATAAAAACAATGAAAATTACATAAAAATAAAAATGTTATACAAACTTAACAAAATAAAATGATTACGCCTATCTACATTGACGATAGATAATGACAACTCATAGTGAATTATTATGTAAGGATTTCAAAATATAAAAACTTGTAAAAGGAAATTGTAAAACTTCATTTTTTTTATTTGTCAATAATTTGATATATTTAAGTTCTTTTTTTTATTAAATTTTGTTTAACTTAAGTTTCTTAATGAACTTCCTAAAAAGAAATCTTTGAACCACCATTGGCGCGTGTGTGTGTATATATAATATATATAATTGAAGAAGTTGAAAAAGATGTCGAATAATTAAGATTACAAAATATTAAGAATTTTTTTTTTAGTTTTATATATTTTAATTTTTTTTAATTAATGAGATGCTTACTTATAAATATGATCATATTAGAGCTCGCCAAGAAATACTTGACACTATTCAATTTAAATTTTAATAATAAAATAAATATTTTTATTATCAAATAAAAAAAATATTATTATCAAAATAGTATTATAAATAGTATTATCAAGGGTTTGAACCCCGCCAACACCAAAAAACAATTCGAGTTTTGACCTGGAAAGAGAAATTATCATGGAGTTGTTTGGTACATAAAATAAGATTATTTAAATGGAATAGCTATTCTTGTTAAATAAATATTCAGTATTTCAATTACACTTATTCCTGAGAAATAGTTACTTACTCCTATGGACGAAACCAAGATTTTTAGGAAAAATACTAAAGGTAGTACATGTTTTATTATATAAAACTTACAAATTGATGTGATAATGAATATAATTAGTGAGATTCAATCAGCTCATCATAAATGAATATTTGAATTGTCTTTTTATGATTGGTGATACATCAGTTTGTAAGCTCAATGTAGTAAAACTTGTAGTACTCGTAGAACTACTCAAGATGTTATCTTTTGAGAGGGGGATTATGAAGTAAAGAATTTCAACCATTCAAGAATAAGAAATATGTTAAAATTAAAAAAAAAATTAATATATGAAAAATAAAACTCATATATATATATATATATATATATATATATTTAGTATTACTAATAAAAAATATAAATAAAAATAAATAATTTTTTTCAATACATTTTCACTCATTCATTTATGATTTATTAAAATAGAATTCAATATATTTTTAAATACTAAAATGATCTATGACTAATTATGTACTAAATTTCATAGCAATTGCTTTTCCAATGTACAAAATCAAAAAGTTACATAGAAATCATCTTTGTTTTAGGTTTTAGATTGACGAATTCTGTGACAATGTAATAATTGTTTGAGTTTGTAACTATTAGAGGAGTATTCAAGATCAGAGTGTATTGAAGCAACTCAAAAAAATATTTTGTTAAGATTTTGACTGTCATTTGATCAACTCTCGATTGATCGAGATTGAGAAAGATCAAAAGAAGGATTTTGACAGATAAAAAATCGCAGACTCAATTTGCTCATGTGTTTTAATTGAAGTCAGTGCTTAACCCTACTTGCTATATTTATAAAATAACTTATAAAGCACGACTTCCATATAAGTTGGAGAGGCAGAAACAAATATAGCACTAAATATAGATCGAGGTTATTGTAGCTCCCATTCGGTGATGCCTAGCTATGAGCTCAGAATGACAAGTGCATCTGATTTCCTTCCTCGCTTCTTTCAAAGATAAAGTTATATCCTTTGAGTTGTATCATACAGTGTGATCAAAGAGCTTGAAACCACGACCAAATAAAATTCAATGTGGTATCAAATCTTTGAGGAGGTGCATTAGGGTTTGCCAGAGGCTCTTGTCATAAATTAACACAAACATGTCTTTCATGAGAGTATTCATGCAGAAGAAGTTCATACATTCTAAAAATGTAGTGGATCAAAAATGAAAATGAGTTTATCTACTGGGATTTTAAAGTTTAGTTAATAAAAGTTTTGTTCTAAATTGTAAACTCCTTTCATAGTAGATTGCCTTATTTGGGATATGTCATGTGAAAATTTTTATTATTAATTTGATTTCAATTTAATCTATCTTTGAGTGTGAAGATTAAGACTATTGGCCAGGGCAGCGTTATGTGTAACTTAGGGTGGTCACAGGACCACCTTGACTTGCCAACAAATGTATATCTATACTTGCATATATATATATATATATATATATATATATATATATATAAAGACACTAAATTAACCTATTTTGACAACCCTGACTTGAGAATTACAAGAATTTCGGTTCAATAAAAATAAGAGTAATGCTATATTTACAATAATTTCACAATAAATCTTATATAATAAGTGGAAAGAGAAAAATGGTTAGTAATTCTAATTTTGGTCCAATATTGACATCACTTTTACTCCAAAAATAATTATGTCCCCTCAAACATAATCTTTAAACCCTAAACCCAAAAAAAACCCTCTTAAATAACAAAAACCAAAAAGCCCAAATGACAACAAAAATAACCCAAACAAAAACAAGACTAGACCAAACAACAATGAGTGAACAAATTATTCAACAAAAAGCCTATTCAAAAAGAAAAATAAAAATAATCATTCAAATTTGTAACTCTTTCAACTTATTACATAAAAATAATCCATAATTTCATTTTTCCTTGAAAAAAAGACTTAAGAAAAATATTGTAGTCATGAGTTTTCCTTGGCAGTGCTAGTAGTTGTGCTTTTTTTGGCTTTGCAGTCGTAATAATTTTACTCTCCTTAGCAACTCAGCTCGCAGTTGCAGCAATATCATCCGCTTTTATTTCTATTTTCTATTATCATTTCAGTTCTTTTATTTTATTACTTCCATCTCAGCATTCTCAGTTTCCATTTTATCTCTTATTAGTCAATTTTTTCTTTTTCTCTTTGTGAGTAGATTTTTTTTTTTAATACTTCATGTATTTTCGTATTTTTTTGTGATGTTGATTAATTCAAGTTATCTCTTTATAAAAAATTTTATAATTTAAATTTCTTAGTAATCACCCAAAAAACATTCATGGAGCCGCCACTAGCTATTGGTAATTTAATTTGTAACTGAACCTGCAATAGTAACTGTGGGGCCCAATGATCCGTGGGCCAGGCCCATTTACTTGTTGGGGTCCAAAGGCCCAAGCCGAGGAAGGTGATGGCCCAGGCTCGGCAATGCAAATACGAAGTAGCCTTGGGACACAGCCGAGGACGATTCACTTCTCGGCATAACTAAGGTCTCACGAGAAGAAAGGGCAAAAATGGTATAGAAACAGCTTTGGAAAAAATCTAAAATATCGGTGCCAATAAAAAGGGATATGTTGGAAAGTGTAATGACCAGGGAAAGCTGCCCTTACTGCCATTCAATACTCTGCACCTGACAGAGCCATACTCTCCAACTTTTACAACCACCCCCAACCACTCTGAGTATGGGCTGATGGGACAAGTATCAGTCTTGGAATGTCGATCCTACACATGGACGAAGGGTAAAAAATACAGGCTAGTATAAAAGGAAAAGTAAGCAGTTCATAGAAGAGGCTGGGAAAAATGGCCAAAAACCAGAGCCTCCCAGCCCGCCTCCTGGAGAAAGACTCCTAGGGTGAAAATGACTTAACCATGTATGAACACCACGAAAGACTCACCGCCTGGTGACTAAGGTCTAGCCTTTCAAACCCACGCTCTACAAATGATATTGTTTGAGCCTTTTTACGGGCGAACCCAACGTTGTTACGGGTCGTTACGAATCGTGTCCTTACAATTGGCGCCGTCTGTGGGAAAGGCTTGTGTGTTGGCATAGGCGGTAGGTCGAGAGAGTTCCTTTGTCATTTCTAGCAACTGGTTATAGAGTTCTAGTGTAAAGTTCTGCTAGGGGCTATGATTCTTGATTAGGGGCTACGCTTGGTAGCGTCACTCGCATGGGTGGTTCTAGGGGCTTGGCCGAGGAGCTGACTCCCCTAAAGCTAAGGTCCCACGCGAGAAAACTGAGTTTTGGACAGAACCAAGGTATTGTATGGTCCTCGGACTCAAACCTATGGAGAAACCAACTACTTGGATAAGAAAACTGAGTTTGGGACAGAACCAAGGTATTGTATGGTCCTCGGACTCAAACCTATGGGGAAACCAACTACTTGGATGAGAAAACTGAGTTTTGGGACAGAACCAAGGTATTGTATGGTCCTCGGACTCAAACCTATGGGGAAACCAACTACTTGGATGAGAAAACTGAGTTTTGGACAGAACCAAGGTATTGTATGGTCCTCGGACTCAAACCTATGGGGAAACCAACTACTTGGATGAGAAAATTGAGTTTTGGACAGAACCAAGGTATTGTATGGTCCTCGGACTCAAACCTATGGGGAAACCAACTACTTGGATGAGAAAATTGAGTTTTGGACAGAACCAAGGTATTGTATGGTCCTTGGACTCAAACCTATGGGGAAACCAACTACTTGGATGAGAAAACTGAGTTTTGGACAGAACCAAGGTATTGTATGGTCCTCGGACTCAAACCTATGGGGAAAACCGAGTTTAGGAAGAAAAACTGAGTTTCATAAGGTCGGCTACTTGATAAAAGTTCTAAGTTACTCAGTCCTCGGCTCAAATACCATAAAAATTTAAAGTTATTAAAAGTGTTAAGAAGATGGTGGAACGCCCTACTATGCAGCAACCTGGAGGGGCTGTTCATTTTGCGAGATGTATGTCTTCAGATGGTTACTTCCTACACCGTACCGAGCATTCAGTTGCCATTTTGGCTGTTTCGGGGTAAGTGTTGTTTTCACAGGTCGGCATTGTTGTGCCAAACAACTTTATTAAAGTTATGATAATATCTTTTCCTCAACAAATATTTTGACTCTAGGTGTCATTAATTCAATGCTATATTATTGTGCCGAATAGCACTCGTAAGTTCATAATAGCGCCTTTTTCTTTGATAAGGGACTACGGCCCTAAGTATTGTGCTCTAAAGGTCGGCGGTATTGTGCCAGGCCGACTCAGTAAGCTCAACATAATGTCCTTTCTTTTTCTACCTCATAGGGGTTTCAGCCCTAAGTATTACTTGTTCGATTCAGTATTATTAAGTCGGATAGTTTCTATAAACACAGAGCAAGATCTTTTTATTAACTAAGATTTTGGTCCTGGACGTCGGTCAAAGTTTGAAAATAAAAAGAATTTACAGGATTGTACGTCTATTCACCGCGTTATCATTTCGGAAATATAGAGATAGAAAATGTGAAGTAAAGTAATAACAATTTTTATTAATATAAAGATGTATTACAACGTACAAAGAGGGGCTTAAACAAGCCTATACAAAAGGTGGATTGCCAAAACAATAAAAAAAAATCCAAAGTCCTTCCAAACTCTACCCCAGTAGCGCCCATATTAAGAGAAGGACCTTCTTCAGAAGAAGATGGAGGAGATGAATAGAAAGAAGGAGATGAATAGAAAGAAGGAGGAGAAGAAGAGGGAGGAGAAGAAAAGAAAGAAAGAGGAGCAAAAGAGGGAGAAGGAAAAACACCAGGATGGATTTGGTGGTGGAAAGAAGAAGAAAGAGAGGCAAAAGGAGACACTAGTGAACGAAGAGAGGAAGAAGCAGGGGCACTTAGTCCCTGCCTCAGTCCTGACTCCTAACACGCTGGTGCCATGTTAGCTATGCTCATGAGAGAGCGGCTGGTACTGATAATGGGTGACCCCAGCTCAGTCACGCCGAATGTTTGACGTGACGAGCCCCTGCTTCGGATTTTGGCTGAGAGGAGGGTAAAAAGGATTTTGAGTCTCCGCCATCCTTACCCTGACCGAGCCATTTTAAGCTTTGTAAGAATGTGGAGTTTCTGGGAGGGGTATGGTTCTTTCATTATTTACTCTTATCTCGAGTGTATCACGAGCTAGGATACAACTAGTGAATAAAGTAAGCTTTGGAGGAAGCTAAAGGTTTCAGACTTCAGAAGGATTGAAAGGGTCTCTGTACAGAAGAAATATCCTCTTGCCCTCCTTCCTATACGGAGGGTGGAGCAGACGGTATTTAATCCGACCAGATTTCCAAGAAGATCTGTAAACGAGAATGTACCCGTTCCACTTCCCCACATCGTCAATAAACCAGCGAAATTAAATGGTCTCGTAAATGTAAGTCATTAAAAGGCGCGTTTTTGGATAACCAAACGACAGGAACGCGTTGTTAATGAATTCAGAGGAATGTCTCGTAAACCGGTACGTTTCTTGGGCAGATAAAGAAACGCCAATATTAATAAAAAGCTGAGTTGAATGAGCTATAATAAAGGCTTGGTATTACCAAAACCCTCCTCTCCAACCAAGAGGTTGGACAGCCGGGTTTTGAGGGGCTATTGTGGGGCCCAATGATCCGTGGGCCAGGCCCATTTACTTGTTGGGGTCCAAAGGCCCAAGCCGAGGAAGGTGATGGCCCAGGCTCAGCAATGCAAATACGAAGTAGCCTTGGGATACAGCCGAGGACGATTCACTCCTCGGCATAACTAAGGTCTCACGAGAAGAAAGGGCAAAAATGGTATAGAAACAGCTTTGGAAAAAATCTAAAATATCGGTGCCAATAAAAAGGGATATGCTGGAAAGTGTAATGACCAGGGAAAGCTGCCCTTACTGCCATTCAATACTCTGCACCTAACAGAGCCATACTCTCCAACTTTTACAACTACTCCCAACCACTCTGAGTATGGGCTGATGGGACAAGTATCAGTCTTGGAATGTCGATCCTACACGTGGACGAAGGGTAAAAAATACAGGCTAGTATAAAAGGAAAAGTAAGCAGTTTATAGAAGAGGCTAGGAAAAATGGCCAAAAACCAGAGCCTCCCAGCTCGCCTCCTGGAGAAAGACTCCTAGGGCGAAAATGACTTAACCATGTATGAACACCATGAAAGACTCACCGCCTGGTGATTAAGGCCTAACCTTTCAAACCCACGCTCTACAAATGATATTGTTTGGGCCTTTTTACGGGCGAACCCAATGTTGTTACGGGTCGTTACGAATCGTGTCCTTAGAGTAACTTTGATAAATCATGTTATATCCACGCATCAATATTTATTTTATCCTATCATTTTATTATTTTATATTGTAGATGATGTTTGTTTTAATTGTAAATATTTTTTAATTATAAGTAGCTACTATAAAATATTAATATGAATATGACAAATTGAAAAAAGGAATAAAGAAATTTAATTGAATCTTAAAACAAGATCTTTTGAAAATTTTGTTATTAGCAAATAGCAATAAACAAAATATAACAAAATATTTAGGTGAACATATTGAAGATTTAGTTTAATTGTTTAAATTTCAAAACAAAAAGTTTTATAATTTTCTTTTTACAAATACAAGGAAAATCTTACAAACTAAATAATACAAAACAAATAGATTATTTTCAAGATGCATGTGCGTACAAAATTTTATCAACAATACATATTATAGCTGCTTCTATAGAAAGAATATTTTTAAAATCAAAATTAATAAAATTCTACCTAAGATCCCATGCAACAAAAAATATTAAGGGGATTAATATTCATATTATCAATTGAAAATAATATATTAAAAAACTTAAATACAAAATTTTAGTTAATGACTTTGCATCTCAAATCAAAGCATCAGAAGAATGAATTTTAAATAGATAAATTCATAATATTAAATATTGAATATAATTAGTATATATATATATATATATTTAAATGTAAGAATTAAGTAACTTCATTAGAATTGTCATCTTAAATCCTAGAGTAAAACTATAATAAGCGCATATATTTTATATGGTTAGGCAAGCCTCGCTTACAAAAATAATAATAATAATAATAAAAACAAAAACAAAAACAAAAATGTCTCAATCGAAAGAGATGGTGACTGGTGTGATGAGCAGGAATTTTTTTAATTGAATGGCGAAAGCGAAAGCGAAAGGACAATGAATTTGGTTCACCTACTATCGTACCACCTACCGAGCATCGGATTTGCTATGTTTGTTGCATTGAAAATGTTGTTATTAGTAACTATATATATATATATATATATATATATATATATATGTATGTATATGTGTAATAAGTAGTTATTAGTTAATAAGTAGTTAGTAGTTATTAGCTACTAAATGTTTTACCAACTATATATATGATAAGTAGTTATTAGTAAGTAAGAAAATGATATTATGAATAGTTGTTAGTGTAAAGTAGTAACTTTTGCCTGAGTTATTATTAACAATTTAAAATCACTTTTATTTATTGTTCCTAAAAAAAAAGGATAAAATACTATTTTACTCCTTAAACTTTACTAAACATTTAGTTTTCATTCTTAAATTTTAAAAAGTTTATATTTCGTTCTTAAACTATTAAAAAAAAGTTCATCTTTTGTCTCTAAACAATTAAAAATATTTTATTTATGTCCTTAAACTTTACCAAAAGTTTATTTTTTATCATTAAATTATTGAAAAAAAAAGTTATTTTTTATCCCTATTTTTGTTTTTAAAATATTAAAAAAATTATTTACAAATTTTAGAGATGAAAAAAGAACCTTTTTAAAGTTTTGGAATAAAAAAAAACTTTTGACAAAATTTAGAGACCAAAATAGTATTTTATTTATATATATTAAAAAAAAACATTTTTATTACACATCAATAACAATCTATCATCTCAACAAGCATGAATAAATTATAAATCTTAATTAGCAATTAGATTTCTCAAATTAACATAAATATCACCTGAAAATATAGACACCCAATCGAAATCTATATATTAACTTGGCCTAAAATATATCCAATGTTTTAATGTTGTCCTAGGAAATGGACTTCATGTGTAATCTCAGGAAGCAATTAACATGCACCTTTACATCCACACGCCCTAGTTTGGGGGACCATAGTCCACACTTCATCAGAACGAGGTACTAAATTGTCCCATTCTCCTAAACTTTGTCCAGCGTTTAAATATGTGCAAAAGCAAGAGGAAATTGAGAGGTTCATATCTCTTAGTTTTGGAAAAAATTTAGAACCACACTCATTTGTACCAAGACTTTTTCATAATTTTAATGTGACAAATTGTAAGTAGTAAAGAAAAAATGATTAGACCATATGTAATTGACAAACAGCGAACCATAAACTTTCATATAAGATAGTTGTAAAAGATGGTGTAACAAATGGTGTGATCCTAGAGTTACTCACTGGTTTTGGAAATGATAGAGTAGGTGATAAATTATTTACTCGACCCTTCTCCCATATTCAGTCAAAAAATAAGTCATGCTAACGAGTGTTCTTAAGGTATTAGTTAACAATCTAATTAAAGAAAATTTTTATGGGAAAAGAAAAAAAAAAGTAATTAATGTTGTAATAGTTTTTTTCATTTTCCATTAAAGTGATGTAAAAAATTTCTTAAAATGGATTGTTAATTAATGCTCTAAGAGCACTCATTAACATTTAAAAAAAAAAAAACCAATTAGTGCATACTGTACGGCACCGAGCTCCCAAAGCCCATACAGACCTTGGGCCCAGACCCATCTAGGCCCCGGGCCCAAGCCCATACCAGCCTTGGGCGCAGGCCCAACAGATAGTTCCCGTTACCTTATGCCCTTCTTAAAACTGCCTTAGGGCCAAAAACAAGTTTTGGTTATTAAGCTCCCGGGGTTGACCGGTTAACATTTCTCGGTAGAGCGCATGAGTCAATACCCGGGAAGGTCATGATATGCACGGGAACGTGAGTCGCCGAACATAATCGGTGAAAATGGAGCCAAGTTCCAAGATCATAAATGCTGCACCGCCCTCTCACCTAAAACAGCCACTTTAACCAGATAATACTGGACCTTCAATAGCACTAACGATGAACATAATCATGGTCTCCCCACTAACCTTGGCTATAAATAGAGGAAAGTTGGGAGAAGAAGGGGTTCAGAAAAATTGAGAGAAAAGGAGTGAAAGAGAGAGCTTTTCAGCTGATTGTTGCTTTGAGTCTCTCTGCCGAGAACGACCCATTGTAGGAAATCCTTAAACCCACTACAAATAAATTGTGAGCCCAAGGGATCTAAGGCCCAGAGTTCTTGTACTTGGTTCTTACACATACATTAACAATTTATTTTTAAAAAAATTATCGAGAATTAAAAAAAAAAAAAAAAAAAAAAGAGTAAGTTGTCAAACTTTTTTGACAACTTTTTTCTAATTTCGGATAAAATTTTTTCTATAACTATTCCTTTCATAAGAAGGATTTATTTCTACTGTTGAGATGGGTACGAGGTATTTGTCTCGTTGGTGAGTACATCAAAGACACGTAGATTTTAGAAAAAATGATTGGGTTCTTGGGGGAGTAGGCTCCACAGATTAAACCCATGTGAGAGGAGTGGGCGATGTTTCTGAACTACACAATTACAACTCCAGTTTTGGTGGATAGTAAACACAAACGTCATTCCAAAACAAGACTGGGGTTGTTTAAACCATTGGTCAATCAAGCATCCTCGTTTAAAGTCAAGCCGTACAAAACACAGAGGAGAACTTTTTAGGCCAATATTTTAATTTGTGGCTCGGAAGCCTCGGATAACTACATCGAATGTAAGGTTTTTTGGAAGAATCCTTCTCATTTTGGCCGAGCCATGAGAACCTGTTCTGTTTATGTTTGGTTGCTTCATATACTGACCAACTTTTTGTCTCGTTTAATTAGATATAGACCTAAATTAAGCTCAACAATTCTAATCTTCTACGTTTGTTCTTTACTTTTCAGCCAATATAATTTGAACCCACGAATAAATTGAACTAACCACTTTGATCAAAAATAAATTGATATATCCAATTTAGAACTTAAATTTTTTTTTTTTCTGAATAATTTTTTTTAAAAGTAGTCGTTTGCCTATTTGATATACCTTTTGTACTTTTTTTTAATCAAATCAATTAATCAATATATGTATGTATGTATATATATATATATATATATATATATATATATTGTTGGAAAAATATAGTGTGGAAAATTGCTCAAATTGATTAACTAAATTACAAATTAAGATCAATAATATATCAATAAAACAAGATATGCTCAGATTAATTTATAAACAAAATTGACAAGAGCAAAAGCGTATAAAATTAAGGATTAAGTAAAATTTATCGCCAGTGCACGGAACTAAATCCGCTGTTTTTAAGAAACAATTTCGCCCCCACTGGAATGAATCCATTGGTGCAAATGACTCAGGCGGTCGCTCTTTAGGATAAAACGACAACTCTGTTAATGTGCACTCACAAACAGAGTTTGAACTTATCTCAAATGCTCAAGAGAAAGTTTTTAGTAAAAGATAGAGGAGAAAAGTATCAAAGTAATATCTATTTTGATTGTTTTCAACTAATCTCATATATATAGATTTTGATAGTCTTAGGGCTCTTAAAAAGGAAGAATCAAGGGAAAAGGGGTGAAAAGAGAAAGACAAAATTAAGGGAGGTTTTTGTTTCCCATTGATGCCGCAACTAGTGTGTACTTTTTGCCAAAATGGGGAGGGTGCTGGCTGACCTATTGCTAAGAAAAGAGAAGAAAATTTTGGATTTTGTTTGCTGCCAGCAACTCACACACAGGTAGGAATATTCTAGAGCTTGGGCTTGGGCTTTCCAACCAAAGTTCATGGGCTTAAGTTTTAAATTCACCTAATAATTTTAAAACGTACCCAACATATATATATATAAGTAGATACCTCATGTGAGAAAACATGAGATTTTGCCAAGTGACACATTTTATGCAAAGAGAATTGAAATATTCTCAAGTGGGAGATAAGAACAAATTAAATATTGATTTTTTGTTTTATTTGGTTCAATATGTCAAGACTTTTCTAATTAATTAATTATTATTATTATTTTTTTTATCCTCTAGTTCAATATTTCAAAACTTTTCATCCTTCACACATACACATAAAACTTTTTACATTTTAATTCACAATTTTCACCTCTTGCAGTTCTACCCCTTTATATATACCCACCAAAGTCCTTCATGTCATCTTATGTCAAATATACATAGACCAAAAACGACTTCATTTACCTTCAATCTTTCAACAACACTTGCTTAGCTTTAACATATTGCTGTTTCACCTAATGCTAACCCGTATGAGTTAGCTACAACCAAGGAAGCAAGGCTTGCATTTTTGTACGTTTTTAGACCCTTTAAAATACAAGTTGTTTAATCTAGTTATTTAACCAAGTGATTACTTAGATAAATTATTCAGATCTAGGTTAACATAATCAAATCATATCATGTAAATAATGCGGAAAAGTAAATAACACAATGATATGGTAACCCAAAGAAACCAAATCAGTAAAAAATCTAAAAAGGATTTAACCTAACTATCCTTAAAATAAAACATATCCACTATGAAAGAATTGAAATTTGTACAATAAGACTTAAACCACTAATATCCTATTACTACCTCGTGTAGAAAACTTACTATCACGACCACGTATAGCTCCGAGTCCACAGACTACTTCTTTCCTTGATCCACAGCAACCACAAGTAATAACCAAGTGATTACTTGTGTTTTTTCTTTAAGCTCTTGAAACAGCAACTGAAGAGATCACCAAGCTTTTGACATCAATTTTAATCTTGATAACCTTAAGTGTGTATGAAGGTAAACACCTCTAAATCTCACAGAAGATTCACACACACAGCATAACAAAAGACTTTAAAACGTAGTTAGGGTTTTTCCTTTTATATTTGAAGCAAAACATAAAACCCCACACGTCATATGGGCTTGAGCTGAGTTGAAAATTCTGCAGAAAAAACAATATGCACGAGGTTCGATTGATCGAGTCTAATTTTCGATCGATCGAGCCTTGTAGATTTAGTCCAATACATTTTGCAATCACTCGATTCCAACTTTACACATAAACACACTTTGAGCAACTTAAATCTAGACTCTAAGTTTTGATCATGGTTTGCTAACACATTACAAATTAAAATTCTAAGACATTTAGTTCTTAAAGTCTTAGAACCTAACAATTTTATATTGAGTGACAACGGCAATTGTGATTTTGATGTTATAGTCGAACGTTGTGGATTTGTAGGTTTTTTAAATGATGTGATTTATTGTAGATGTTTGGGATGTGTATTTTGTTTTAGAATTAAGGAGAAAAAGAATGACACATTTTACATCAACTTTTATTCTATAATATTCATCCAAAGTTGTTTTTTATTTATTTTATTTCACATTTCAATTGAATAATTATAATGGATATGTGTTTGCAATTTTTAATTGTTGATTTTTATGATGAACTCATCACTAATAATGTTCTATAACAATTATGCTATAATACAAATACATCATTCTCCAAAACCATTTTACATAAAACATTAAAACGTTTTTCGTGCATTGCATGGGTAATTTACTAATAAATTAAGAGAAGGAGAGAGATGAAATTTATTCCTGCCGTATGATAAATTGCAAGTTGCAACATATTACATAGAAGTGACACTCTATACATATATATGAAATGTTTCTTTTTAATAAGAAATAGATATCCATAGTATTACATTTACAATAAATTCTAATTTAGTCTTCTATATTTTTCTATCTGAGATATATAAACTTATATAGTATATAAAGTAGAAGTTGAGAGAAATTCAATAAAAAAATATAAATTAGATTGATTCAAAAAGAAAATTAAATTAAATTTTGTTGGGGACCGCAATTTGACTCCCTACAACCGCTCTAAAAATAAGTTTGTATGGCACAATGTTGAATGCTATAAAAAATTTGAGTGTGTTCCTCATCACCAATTAGTTTTGAGGTGGAGTGACACAACTTATGGTCCAACAAATGATATTAGTGTCAAGGTCATGGGTTCAAGTCGTGGGAGTGTCATTGTGAGGGAGGAATTGTTGGAGGACCATAATTTGACTCCTTACAATGGCTCTAAAAATAGGCTTGCGGGGTGCGATGTTGAATGTCATTAAAAATTGTAGTGTGTATTCCTTATCACCAATTGGTTTTGATCTGGAGTGGCATAACTCACAATTTGACAAATTTTAATTGCACTCTAAGTTTGTACCAATTTAAAGTACATTTCAATTTCATGCCAAATGTCATTTCAATTACATTCTAATTATATGTCAATTTATTTACACACCAATTCATGTATCTAAATATAAAAGATCTAAATTCAAATTTATTATACCTCTATGTAATACTTTATATAGTTTATTGCTTATTAAGTAGAAATGATGAGAGAGAGAGAGAGAGAGGCTACTTTACCTGTAAAGACATTTGACACAAATTAGAGTATAATTAAAACACTTATCATAAAATTATAATGCATTTAAAATTGATGTCAATTAGCATCAAATTAGAATGTAATTAGACGGACACTTGACACACAATTGAAATGCAATTAGAATCTAATTTAGATTCTTGATTGAACTTCCTCCTTAATATATAATATAGATTATAGAATAATTTCATCATATCGTCTCCAAAAGCAAATCTATAAAAATTGTCGCCAAATTTTAACTTTATCCATTCAAGTTTAAAAAAAAAAAAAAAAAGTCTAAATGCCCCGTACTTTTGTGAATTTGCTGGATCCATTATGATCTTTAAATACCTTAATGCATGTTGCCCATTTTTCTTTTGTACATTAAACGGGGAAGCCTATTTTGTTTGGAACTGGCTATGACGACACTTGTCTCTGGTTTGTCAATATATAATTCATTAATTTGGGCTTAATGGGAACATTTAGTAAAATATGTACGCATAGTAAAAAATTATCACTTTTGAGGCCAACTTCCAAGGAACTGTAAAAGTCACAAAACAAGCTACAACTCTTGCAGTTTGCAATCTCTGGAAGAAATTCCTCTACATGTTGAGAAAGTGAACGCTATCTATCCGTTGGTGTCCTATCAGTGATAAAACAGTAGCTGCAATATGCTTTGAACTAAGCCCTGCTTCTTCCATTTGGTTTGTTTGAGCTCCGTGGTCAATATATCTATCAGGCAGCATCATTGTCCTCCACTACAATCACAGAAAAAATAAAAAATGAATTTTTTTTACCACTAGTGTTTTCAATAGTCAACAACTAGAGCATATATGTTAATCAAAGAAAACTTCTCCAAAAAAATAAAAATATTAATCATAGAAAAAATTAGAGACTTTGTCCTTTGTGATCATCGTTTCAATAATAAAAATTACTATTGACATAGCAGGGTTTATCAATATTAGCCATTTTAGGGGTTTGGATGCGTCTTCCATGCCCCTGTCAAGAATAATTCTGTCTTCATTGTTTCTAACATAATTGATGAGAGTGATGTAAAGCATATTACTTTTCCACTATTATTGACATGCTTTGTTGGTTGTGATCGATTGGAGCAATACTGCTTTCCCTTAGGTTTACCACAAACATCATTTATATTATGCACCAATCATATTAGGATCAGTAAGCAGTTGTTTTTGGATAAGTAGAGTGATGTAACTAAGGATTTATTAATGGATCAATTAAACAGTATAAGATTGTTACCTTGAGATTTCCATCAAGTAATCCAGTCAGCCCCAAGAAGTGGGAAACATGAGAGCTAAATCCTCCGACAGATCCCTCTTCAGCAGTGATGAGGAACTCATGTTCTTGAGCTAGGCGTCGGATCAAATCTCCATCTAGAGGCTTGCAGAATCGTGCATTGGCCACAGTTATTGAGATGCCAAGAACTTGAAGCAGCTCTGCTGCTGCAATACAGCTTTGTACTATTGCCCCATAACCCAAAATAGCCACCCTTCTTCCCTCCCTTAGCACAACTCCCTTACCAACCTATGTTCCAAAGTTTGAGTTAGTACAACATACACAAAAATAATTGTACACCAATTACAATCTACCACCTTGGTAGTTATAAACAAGTATTGTGAAATTTATTGTGTCATTACACTTATTGATAAAACATTGAGGAGACTGATAAAATTAAGTACCTCCAAAGGAGCCCCCTTGTTATTTGGTGGAAGAATGGAACCAATGCCACTTCCCCTTGGGTATCTAAAGCAACTAGGCCGGTCATCAATGGCAGCAGCTGTAGCCACCATGTGCATGAGTTCGGTTTCGTTTGAAGGAGCCATGACCACCATGTTAGGTAAACAAGCCAAGAAAGTTGTGTCAAAGGCGCCACAATGGGTTGGACCATCTGCACCAACAAGGCCAGCCCTGTCTATAGCAAATCTCACTGGAAGCCTTTGTAGGTCTACATCATGAGCAACCTGCATTATCACCAGCGACAACACCAAACTAGATTTCAATAATTGATGTTTCCAAAATATCTTGCGAGAACTTGAATAAAAATTTTGTGGCCAAAGAAAACCAAAAGCAAAAATTTGAGAAATAGATTTATTGACCTGATCATAACCCCTTTGTAGAAAAGAAGAGTAGATAGCACAAAAGGGCTTAAGTCCTTCAGCAGCTAGGCCAGCAGCGAAGGTAACAGCATGTTGCTCAGCTATCCCAACATCAAAACATCTATCTGGGAATTGCTTCTGGAATAAATTAAGTCCAGTACCCCCTCCCATTGCAGCATGAATGGCTACAATTCTATCATCTCTCTGTGCTTCAGCAATCAATGACTCTGCGAAGTACTTGGTGTAGGATTGAGTACTCGATTTTGATTTTTGCTGTTTCCCTGACTTGGGATCAAATTTTACCACACCTAAAAATAAAATCAAAATCCATTAAACCAAATGCAAACATTTTTTTTAATAGATACTATAGGACTTGAAATTCATGTCCTCAGCTCCTTGATAAATGGTCATTATTATTGTGTTAAGACACTAATTTTCATATTTTTCTTGTGTGGACGGAATTCGAAAAATGGAATTTTAATAGTTGAACTACCTGAAATCTACAAGTTACCTTAAATCTTAAAAGGAAATTACTTTGAATGTATGATTTAGGAATGATATGTACCATGCATTTTATCAGGTGCAACTTCAGCTGGAGCATAGCCTTTTCCTTTCTCAGTGATAACATGGATGAGCACAGGTCCTAGAGATGGTAGGTCCTTGACTTTTTTCAAAATATAGACAAGGTCTTCCACTTTGTGGCCATCTACTGGACCAATATAGAATAGTCCAAGTTCTTCGAACAAACTTGCTCGAGCACCACCCACCATCCCTCTTATGCAGGAATCAACTTTAGCAGCAATTTCGTGTGCTTGTTCTCCAAACGTCTTTGTGATGTCCTTTTTAATTAATTGGATAAAAAAGTTATTAGCTTGTTGTAATAATGCTCAAGATAAAGGAGGAATGAATTGCGTGCATCTTCCATTGGAGAACTTAATTAAGCATTTAGGACAATACTTATGTTATGTGTATTACATTATATTTCTCAATTGAATTCAGCTATATGCTTAGATTGACCAACGCAACATAAACAATATTATCTTTCTAGGAATTAAATCCAATCATATAATTTATTGTTTAATGCAACTATATGATTGAATTTAATTAAGAAACTTAAGTTATAATACCTAGGAAATTGTACCTAAATTTTTTCTCTAGAATTAAATTACAAACAGCCAAAATGGTTGGGCTTGGGCCAACTTCACTTCCAAAATGGGTTTCATATCCCATACCCATAATTTGGATAATCATATTTACCATAGTTGTGTTAATGGATATCAGGCATTTGAACTCCAAGGGCCCAAAGATTTTTTTTTTTTTTCATGAGAAATTTTTTCTGCTCGTAAGAGGCAATAGTTATCTTACGCATTTGATACATGTATTCTCCATTTTATAGTTTGCGAATTTCATACTATTTGAGATTCAGACATACTAGCCTATATTTTATGAGGCTTGAGATAATTATGACACTATGAAGCCCAAAAGTTTTTACCTTTGCAACTTCACGTAGCTGGTGAAACTTTCTACTTGATTGCAGCCTTGTTAAGGCTTTACTTAGAGCTCCAACAGGGGGAGCAGGACCATCCACAGTGGCGGTAGGCAAGGAGACTTGCTCGTTGTCGTTCAAAATTATGATAAGATTTGTGTCAAGATAACCTGCATTGTTCATTGCCTCATATGCCTGTCCAGCTGTCATGGCCCCATCGCCTATGACTGAAACTACATGGTTCTTTTTCCCTAGCAAGTCTCTACCAACTGCCATTCCTGAAAAGCATTGTTACATTGACAAGTTAATAATCGAATTATTATAAGTAGCTATGCTAAACACCACCTATATGTCTTCTTGCAAGTTGAAACTAAGATTAAGCAGTATTAAATTTGACAGTGACCATCCCGCTAATTGATGTGTTAACCCATGCCATTTATAGAATTTAGTACACAGGCTTCACTTTTTTATGGACAGGATTTTTTATAACTTGATGCTACACTCAGAAAATGGAAACACCATAAAATTTGCTGTACCTAAGCCAGCTGAAATGCTAGTAGAACTATGGCCTGCACCAAAGGCATCATATACACTCTCTTCCCTCTTTGGGAAACCTGCGAGTCCACAAGTCTGTCGAATTGTATGCATTCTTGATCTCCTGCCGGTTAGAATTTTATGAGGGTAGGCCTGCAAATCCCCACAATAGGCGATAATTAACATACTATCCAGTGCTTAGACCATAAATAACTGTCAAAATAATTATTAAATTTACGATTCTCGAATGGCTTCAGTTCTAAGGACAATGGAAATTTATATAGGAAAAGTTAACGAATGCCTTGAAACATTGAGTTAAGAAATTTTTTATAATAAAATAAAAAATAAAAAACTAAAATTTTTTATAGGAAAACTTTTAATATTTTCAATAAAAATTTAATAAAATTTTCTTAAAATAATTTATTAACAAATGTCTTAAGGTACATATTAACAAAACCTATTTATTATAATATTAGAATAGGTGGTCTTAAATTTCAACTTTGTCTACATGGATTTATATGCAGTATGAGGTGGCTCAAACATTGGTTATTACTTCTAACCAAGGACGAACCCTGGTGGGGGCCCAAGCCCTGGTCCAATTTTTTTTTTTTTTTTAAAGTTATTATATATTTAATTTTTGTAGTTGGTTCTCCCTTCCAAAACTATAGATCCCCTCTTTATCCTCAATAAGCCTAGTTAGTCTTACCCAAATAACAACTATCTAACCCAAAAACTTAACAAAAATAATAAAAACATTCACACTAATGATTGTATTTTAGAAAAAAATATATATTTTACCACCAAAGAATCAAAAAATCATATGTTATTAGAGAAACCAAAACTAAATTTTTTGCAACTACAGTAAACTGTTATAAATACCAATTGACTGTAGTAAATTGTTAAAAATAAAATAAAATAAAATATTTTATTAAGATTATATCTCTTCTTTCAATTAAAAAACTCAAATTTTCTCTCTTCCTTTATTATTTTAATTATTTTTTATATTATTTTAAATGAAGTGATAAAAAAAATAGAACATTTGATATTACGTGTATTGTAAAGTGAGGTGGTAAAATAAATTAAGTAGCTTTTTGATATGCTAAAAGCTAAAATTTTTAGCAACACCACAGTGAATGCTCTAATTTCAACAAAAAAAAAA
Organism: Quercus robur; assembly: GCF_932294415.1. NCBI lineage: Eukaryota > Viridiplantae > Streptophyta > Magnoliopsida > Fagales > Fagaceae > Quercus > Quercus robur. Next base: position 90,780,718 of record NC_065535.1, read on the forward strand.
AAAAAAAATCCTAGCTAACCTAGGTGCAGTTTGGATAGGGCGTTTTGCCCGTCTACGTTTCCTCTTTTGTGTTTTTTTTTTTTTTTTTTTTTTTTTATTCTCCCTAGCCGCAACTGTTGTCCCGGTCTGCTGTGAACAGTGCACTTGTGCACTGTTCACGGGTCCCACAAACTCCATTTTTTATCAACTTTTTCATTAAAAATGGGTCCCACAGCACTATTCACACATTTAAAAATTATTTTGCTACATTATTTTCAGTTTTCAGTTTCAACAAAATAAGTTCCATCCAAACAGACCCCTAGTATTAATTTTTTTTTGTTTTTTGTTTTTGTCTTTCTTGATAAATGATTGTATCTTAATGTATTTTTAAACAATAATACTGTGTATTTATAATTTTTTGATATTATATAGATACCCATTTACAGTTTTTTTTTTTTTTTCTTTATATACTTCGGCTCCACTGGCTTAAAATCTTGAGTCCCACCTCCTTCTAACCCTATAAAAAAAATATGTAAGTACAAGAGGTATTATATACAGATGGGCCTGCATGATGACAACGACGACGGCAAAAAAAAAAAAGTATGAGAGGTATTATATACATATGGGCCTGCGTGAAGACGAAAAAAAAAAAAAAAAGCTGTTACACACTCTTTTACCTGTATGCATACACGAAATTTGAACTCAAAATAATGACTCCAAGTCCAAATTTTGCGTGTGTAGAGTGTACGGTTGTGTAAAAGGGAGTGTAATAAACACGTACTACACCAAATGAATTACCTGATGCCCCACGTCCCAAATAATCTTATCATCGGGACAGTCAAAAACATGGTGAAGTGCGACTGTCAACTCAGCCACTCCAAGGCTTGAACTTAGGTGCCCTCCTGTCCTCGAAACCGTGTAAACAATCTCTTCTCTAAGCTCATTGGCTAACTCTTCAAGTTCCTAATAAGATAACAATTACTCAAACCTCAGTATCAAAGCTGGAAAAAGGTCATTAATTATCTAACACTTGCTAATATCAATATCCGCACACATCACCAGTCTCATGTGTTAAACGTGGACATTCTTAAAAAATATGAACATTGTGTGTATACTGATCAGTAATATGTTAAACGAGTGTGAAACAATATTTTCTCGTTGGGTTTCAGTAATGATTAATCTTTTCCTTGCTTTTTAAATTTGGTTTTTCTAAAAGGAACCAAAAAGAATCGTGACTTCAAAATGATTTACCTCAGTGGATAGATTTTTCATGTGAATAGGGTAGTTTATGGTGTCCAGAATTGGAGTTGAGGGTTTCTCTCCTGAGAAGTTGAGGTACTTTGTGATCCCTCCATTCTGCTTTGTTTTGTGGCCTCTTTTCACCATGGTTCTCACTTCCTCACTTGCATTGTTTTCCTGAGCAGCTATCACTCTTTTGTACTGAAAATTGAAACATATTAGACTTCTAAAACATGCTCTACCTCTTATGCGAAAACATATCATTTCTTTAACTTTCTTTAAACACTGCTCTTTTTTTAGGAGTTAAAATTATGTACTCTGAGAGAGAGAGAGAGAGAGAGAGAGAGAGAGAGAGAGAGAGAGAGAGAGACCTTCAATTCCGGAGTGGTTAAATTCACTGAGCTTGGAAAAGAAAGGGGGTCTTGAGAATGGAAAAGTGGAAGAAAACTGGTTCTAAGAGTAGAAGAAGCCATTGTTTCTCTTTAAGAAGGACTTTGAAAAATAGAGAGACTAGTATAAAAGCGTTGAATAAGATTATAAGAAGCAGCAGTAGTAGTAGAGATCTTGTTGTGAACTTGTGGTTGTAGGCAAAAGGTTGAGCTGAGGGGCTTTTTATAGTGTAAGAAGTCCATTGTTGGATCGTGGAAATGCCTGGAAAAGAGACAATTTTGCTGTTGTAATCTTCGCCAATTTACGCACATTTAATTTCCTGATGATTACATAATTTAGTTTGTTGGGGTTTGCATTTCCCATTGATTCCTTTGGTGTCCCTTGCGTAGTCTTTTTTCCCGGGTTACGACAAGGACATATAAAACGTCGGTTGATAAATGTCATGAATGCTCAATTATGGTACAGTATGCTAAAAAATTTGTTAGCTTACCGGGGGGGGATAAATTTATTTTTGGTGTGTTCAGTTTTTTGGATATTTGTACACAATTTGACTTTATTCTTTGAAATTTGTATAAAAATATAATTTAATAAAACATTAAATGCATCTTTATTATTACCCTTTAGAGAATTCATTAACAAAAAACTTTAATTATATAAAGAGATTTTATGGACTTTTAAGTTTTAATGTTTTGTTTTGGATTTCGAGTTAGTGGTACACTTTGTGGTGCATTATATTCTGGAATGGCAAAATAGTTTAAAAATACCCTTCCTAAACCCAACTGGCCACTTCTACCCCATGTGAATTAAACTAGGATTTTCTCCGAACCAGTTTTGGAGATCTTCTTTAACCCACTACATAACAATTTATAAAATTATTTGCGTATATTATTTAAACAAGTTATATGACTTAAAGTACATGTAGATGAACTTTTTAACTGCCATCTAATGAATTGGAGGAAATTTCCTCCAAACCAAAAACTTTTTCCATATAGATTTTCATCATCTCAAACAAGGGGCAAGGCGGAGATTGAGACGCTACTCCTAATTCGACCTCATTCCATTCAGTTGCCATCCTTAACGATGTATGTGATTCGAACCCACCTTCTCCCTTCTTCACTATATATCTATCTATTAAAAAAATGATATATATATATATATATATATATATAAAAATGTATGCTGACCTCAATACAAAACCATAGAGATAGTGTCAATAGCAAAGCCAAAAGTAAGAAATAATTCCAAGGGGACCAAGCTATATGCCACTTTAATATACCTTAACATATATGATGTTCATGTAATATAAGATAAATATAATAATAACAAAAACTATATGAATAACTTAAAAAAGAAAAAGAAAAAAAATTAACGACAATGGTAGAGCATGTCTAAATTTTTAACCATAAAAATTATAGCATCTTTTGTTATAACCAAAAAAAAAAAAAAAAAAAAAAAAAAAATTATGCTTTCATTTCATATATCCCAAACTTTAAATGCAAAATGAAAAAGAGAGGTGATAAAAAAAGAAGAAGAAAAATAGTTTGTATTTGGGATAAAAACAACCATTAGTAAAGAGATTTACTTTGTTATATATTTTCCTGATGATACGCTCTAAATACTCTTAAAATAAAATAAATTATATATGGAAAGCTTTTTTCTATAATTCAGGCTAATGTAGCCGGCTTTTATTAATAAAACTGGTCGTCTTGTTTCTTTAAAAAAAAAAAAAAAATTGTTGAGACTTTAATGTTCTATTTGTACTTTTCTTTTTCTTTTTTTTTTTTTTTTTTTTTAAGAAAAGGGCATTAATATACTTATATGATTTTATGAAAATATGTTTGAGTAATGCTATAAGGATAAAATATTTTACAACATTTTTACAAACTATTATTGTGGCCAACATTTTACTAGTTTTTATTTGGATCTACCACTAACATCACTTTTTCATTTTGTAATAAATACTCGCCACATCAGCAGTTTGTAAAATTTTTTGTAAAAACATTTGTGTCTCTAGCTTTTTCCAATATGTTTTAAATACACCTAAATTTAATGAGCTATTCATGGCAAACAGGTGAATATTTGGAAACAAAATTGAGATATTAATATTCTAGATGAGTTATTGTATTTTTTTATTAATTGGGAAAATGACACTTTACCCCCCTAAACTATGACCCATTTTACTCAAGTCTTTTGGTTGAATATTGCAGAAAATCAAGTTTATTTGTGATATGGTACTGTTCAAAGTTATTTGGGAAATTGATGAAAGAGAGTGAATTTCGGCAATAGCGTTGCTGAAATTCTAACAAAAAGTATGAGAGAGAAAAGTTTGAATTTCGATAATCTCATTACCGAAATTCTTGTTGCCCGAAATTGGCTGAAAAGAAACCAATTGTGGCAACCAAGTTGCCGAAATTGTAGGGGAGTGAGGAGAGAGAAAATAGGAATTGTGGCAACCAAGTTGCTGAGAACTTGGTACACAAGTGATACTACATTTGCATCAGGATGGAAAGTGGCATCAGTAAAATCAAATGGAGCACAATTAACAAACATACAATGCCAAAACAAATACTTCTCTACATAACAAACAAAAAGTTACTTCCCCAAAAAATTATCAAGACAACCTTCGTAGACACAAGACAAAAAACATTACTAGAAAATTACTTCCCCAAGGCACACACACTATCAAGTATAACAAGACAAAAAAATTCAGAGGAAAATATTTAAATAATCAATGAAAATTACTGAGAAAATCAATTTAACAAAAAGCAAAGAAAAACTGGTTCAAAATAGGCAAGAACAGAACTTTTTACAAGCTACAAGAGTAACAAGATTATTAAATTGCAGCTTGATGTCCATTGCAATAACCATAAGTGACAGAATGTTGGTTTCTAGGGAAATGGTTTGGATACTTACAAGTTTGCATAAACTAATATGCATATTAAATTTCTCTCCAAGTTTTCGCCAACTTGGTTGCCACAATTCTCTCTTTTTTCTTTCTTCTTTTTTTTTTCTCCCATTTTCGGCAACTTGGTTGCCACAAGTCCTATTTTCTCTCTCCTCACTCCCCTACAATTTCGGCAACTTGGTTGTCACAATTGGTTTCCTTTCAGCCATTCCTCTTTCGGGCACTTCACCTGGTAGCTGGGCAATAATTTCAGGCAACAAGAATTTCGGTAATGAGATTACATTCAAACTTTTCTCTCATACTTTTTTTTAGAATTTCAGCAATACTGTTGTCGAAATTCACTCTCTTTCCTCAACTTCCCAAATAACTTCGAATAGTACCCATATCACAAATAAACTCGATTTTCTGCAATATTCAGCCAAAAGACTTCATTTTACTCTTACCCTCCTAAACTATACGAATGCATGTTTTACCCCCTAAACTATACCCCTTTTTACACTTATCCCCCTAAACTATGAGAATGCACACTTTAGCCCTCCTAAACTATAACCCCTTTTACACTCACCTTCCTAAACTATGACCCCTTTTACACTTATCCCCCTAAACTATGAAAATACACATTTACTTCCCTAAACTATTACTCATAGAATGGGGTGAGAAGTGTTATATGAGTAATAGTTTAGAGGGGATAAGTGTCACATGAGTAATAGTTTAGGGAGGTAAGTGTGCACTCTAATAGTTTAGGAGGGCAAGTGTTACGCAGGGGCGGAGTTAGGATTTTTTGTTGGGGGGACCGAATTTTGGTATTAATATATTAGTTTTGAGTCAAGATAAACCATCCTACACATGCGTAAATTTACATACACTAGTATAAACATTAATATTTTGATACTAGAGTAGCTCATAATTTATAAATATATTATATATAAAATTAACAACTTTCAAATATATATATTCGCAAGATAATTTTTTAGGGAAACTTATCATCTTTTAAACTCCAATGAGTATACAAAAGTTGTCTAGTTTGATATTAAACATTTACAAAAAACGAATTAGAGAAAACAAAAACTACCTTGTCTCTATAACTATTAGGCCAATTGACAAATTCTATTGGTTTTTAAGAGCATTATTGGACTAACTCAAACATTTGGGGGGGCCAACTTTTATTTTTGTAACTAAATATTTAAATTTTTAATACTTATACATAATATAAAATAATTTTTTAAAATTTTGGAGGGGCCATGGCCCCCCCAAGCCATGCTATAGCTCCGTCCCTGGTTACGCATGTAATAGTTTTTTTTTTTTTGTTGTGGGGGGGGGTAAAGTGTGCATCCCATAATTTAGGAGCATAAGTGTAAAATGTGGTATAATTTAGAGAGTAAAGTGTAATTTTTGCCAAAAAATTGTAAAGACCAATAATTAATTTGAATGAAAATATAAGAACTTCTTCCATTGATGGATGGGGGTCAATGAAATTCTTGGTATCGACTAAGTATCAAGAACCTCTCTCTCTCTCTCTCTCTCTCTCTCTCTCTCTCTCTCTCTCTCTCTCTCTCTCTCTCTCTCTCTCTCTCTCAAATGCCATAGATATAGGAATTTTTCATTCTGTTAGGTGAAACGATAATTAGAATGAATTTTTAAGGCATTGTTTATAGAGTAACACTACGTCCACAGCTAGTGGTAGACTAGAATTTTTTCTCAAGAAGAGCCAAGCTAAATATATCATTGTATTCCGATATCCTTAATTCTTTCCATATAAATGTATATGACTTTATTTTAGGGGAAAAAAAAAAAAGCTAAAGAGATTTATTTATATATTTTTATAAACCTATGCTTCAAATGCTCCTTACAAAGAGCCAATATTAAAAGGAAAATAAATGAAACAACAATAAATTAAAGAGAATTTATACCTTTTTTTTTTTAATGAAGGGGATCTATTATATAAATTTTATTTATTTATTTTTGAATTTTTAACAATAAAATAGAGGGGAGAGACATTTTTGGAAAAGCTAGGGCCTTCACCCCTATCCATAATAGTTTCACAACAAATAATAGGTGACCTAGCTATTATTGGTTTTAATCTAATCCTACTACTAACATAACTTTTTTACACATCAATAATAATCTTCCGTTATAAAAAATGATCTTCCATTATAAAGGGAGGTAAGTTGTTGTCTTCTTTCGGTCACCTAATCAAAGATGTTTTAGCTTCCGTTAGCTCTTTAAGGAGTTTCTCTTTCTCTCATACTGTAAGACAAGGTAATGCACATGCGCATGCCTTAACCCAGAGAGCAAGACTTCCATTTACAATACTTATTTGGATGGAATTTGTTCCTCTAGACTTAGATTTGGTTGTTGCGGCTGATTTTCCAACTCGCTAATAATAATTAGACGACTTTCTTCTTTAAATAATAATAATAATAATATTATGCTCCTTTCGTTATTAAATTGTTATAAAAATACTCTTAATATAGCATTTCTCTTATTTATAACATTTTACTCATGGAGGATAATGTGTCTTTTTTCTTTATTTATGTTAAATTAACTCTCAAGCACTCATACACGATTGGGTTCAAAGCCTCCTAGGCGTTTTCTTACAGTTACAGCTAATGGGTCGTAATTGAAAATGGTGTGAAAATATCCCTGGGATGTGGAAGTGGAACTAACGAGCTTCACTCATTAAAAATTTTATTAAATTTGAGTGGTTCTTGTCTGGAAAAAAACTTAGGTGCTCTAGCAATGCTCTTGGAGCATGTAAGAATTACTCTTCTTATCTAGAACGATAACACTATCCGTTACTAAGGCTAATCTAGTGGTTCAAGAAATATCAAAAACACGATAAATTATTATTTACACATAAAAGACTGTTAACGTGATCCTCCCTGACCAATGAAGTAATGTTATATATGTAAATGTATGTGTGAACTTTTTAATCAAAACAAGAAATAAAAAAATTAAAAAATATCAAATAATGTGACATTTACATAAATAATAATATTTTATTAATTAAGAGGTAAAAAAAAAGACTTCATGAACAGTCTCACGATGATCTAATAATTGCCAAAAAAAACACGTAAAACTTAATTAACACGTGGAGAGAAAGAGAGACTTTTATTTCTATTTCAACATCTTTCCGTACTCCAATCAATAGATTGATGTACTTTAACTTCTTAAAAAAATCACTGGACACTAGGTAAAGAAAAAGTTACAGTACTAATTTAGAATACTTTTGCAGTCAGTCTTCATCCTCCAACCGTTGGAGAATATTGAACATGAGTATCTACTTGTGTAATAGAGCAAATGCATTGTAAATTATATAGGTGCGCAGATCTTTTCTTGTCCATATCTTATCAGGTGCGTAGATCTTTTCCTGTGCATATCTCAAGTTAGTCAGTACCGTATCGGTCGTACTGATAATATATATATACCGTACTAACTTTTAAATTGGCATCGATACTTTTCTTTTCTTTTCTTTTTTGCTGAATCGATACTTTTCGAATTAAATATCGAATTGTGTTAACTTATACCAGTTGTTACAGGGATTTTTTAGTGTTTTAAGGACTAGTAAAGACTGATGTATTTAGGCTAATATTTAGACATATAAAATATGTGAATTTTAATTTATATGTTTATAAACCTATATAAATACATAAATATATAAATACATAAATAAAGAAAATATATATACTGTTAATAAAGATTCACCCCAACGAGTGTTAGTAGCAGGGACGAATCCCACAAGCTCGTAAGAGGGAAGAAAGTGTAGGATGTCAATGGAGGGACTACAGCTGCCACATTAAATGCATGACAGCTACTTTTCTGGCCGCATTAATGTGGAGAGGACTTGCGAACAGTGTTATCTTGGCTACTACAACTCACAGAAATATGGGGGAGATGTCCGATGGGACAGACACTCAAGTGAAGGTCTAAATGGTCAACAAGTGTAAGGTTCTGATGACCTCGAAGGGACTATATAAGAGAGGGGAGTCCCGATGAAGAAGAGGACCGAAAAAAGAGGGGAACTTAGAACAGAAGAAAAAGAGAAGAGCCATAGCCTTTGATCAAAGACAGGGATACACCCCATACGTCTCCTCGGACCATATATCTAATGGACATGAAGGAGATTTTCTTATTTTTGATTGTTGTATGGTCCAAAGTTAACTAGCACGCACTTCATTAGGGACTAGTTCTGTAACTCACTCTCTACAAATTCATTGTCTAGGGCTCTTTGGGCCAGAACCCCATAACTGTTGGGCCTATGCCCCGAATTGAGACCCTACAATTGGCACCGTCTGTGGGGAGAACTCGTGCCTCAACAAGTGAAACCGTTAGAAATAGAAGGATCAGGTCCGCGCCAAACGAGACACGCAGACTCCCAACGGCAAGACAACTTCTTGAACCTCGAACGGGAAAGAGATCAAGATAAGCAACGAGAGGGTAGTGTAAACACCTCCCACACGAGCAGAAGTCGCTCAAGAGGGAAAGGTTGCGCATCCCATAAGCGAAACGATCATAGGGCTCTACAGCAAGAAATCGACGACTTAAAGAAGAAGTTACCCCGAGCGCAGCGAAAGCGTCTTTCCCCCGACTCGGACACTAGCGATGAGGAGGACAATGAGTACAGGCGGAGATCGAGAACCCCGCCAAGTGAAACCTTTTCCTACGAGGAAGAGCAACCTCGCAAACGCGGCCATAAAAGCCCATCTTACCAGGGCCTAGCAAACGACGTCATGAGTAAGGCCTTGGACCACATCTCCCAGTTGCCCTTCACGAGTAGGATAGAGGGAACTGAGCTTCCTCGGCGGTTCCACCAACCCGCTTTTGCTATATATAATGGTCGGACAGACCCAGTAGAGCACGTAAGCCAGTTTAACCAGAGGATGGCCATCCATTCCAGGGACGAGGCGTTGATGTGCAAAATGTTTCCGTTCAGCTCGGGACCCATGGCGATGAGATGGTTCGATGGCCTCAAGCCAAACTCCATAAACTCTTTTAAGCAGCTGACACAGGCTTTTGGTTCTCGCTTCATAACTAGCAACAGAGTCCCTCGGCCCCTAAATTCCCTTCTATCCTTGTCCATGCGACAAGGAGAGACCCTGAAGGCCTACTCAGACAGATATTGGGAAATGTATAATGAGATAAAAGGAAACTACAATGACGTCGCCATTAGCACATTCAAGAGGGGCCTACCGACAGAGCATGGTTTAAGAAAGTCCCTGACTGGGAAACCAGTCATTAGCGTGTGCTAACTCATGGACAGAATCGACAAGTACAAGAGAGTCGAAGAAAACTAACAGACGGGAAAAGGCAAAGCGAAGGTTATCCTTCAAGAGAGGAGAGACTTCAAGTCGGATCGCTTTAACAACAGTAATCGGCCAAGAAGGGATTACTCGAAGCAGTCTGGATCCACAGGGGCACAGGCAGTCCATGCTGTGTTCCGAGAACCATTACATAAGATCCTAGAGAAAGTGAAGAACGAACCGTTCTTCTAATGGCCAAGCCATATGGCAGGCGACCCCGCGAAATGTAACCAGAATCTGTATTGCGCGTATCACCAAGAGCCGGGTCACACCACCGATGATTGCAGGAATCTGAAAAACCACTTGGACCGGCTGGTCCGAGAGGGAAAGTTGAGACATCTACTGCAACACCCTGTCAGATGGCAGGAGCAGTCGAACATCGAGACCAGGCAAAGCACATTAAGACCACCCGTTAGCACGATAAATGTCATTCTCGCCGCACCAGGAAGGACCGGCTCCCATCCTTTCAGAGTAATGTCAGTGGGCCGGCTCCCCGCTGAAGCTAATGACCGGGAGTCCAAGAGGGCTAGAGGGATGGCCATACCCCTAATCGGATTCTCGGATGAGGACAAACTGGGAACCCTCCAACCCCACAACGATGCCCTAGTCGTCACGCTCAGGATTGGGGGATATGACGTGAAAAGGGTGCTAGTCGATCAGGGCAGCGTCATGGAAGTAATGTATCCCGACTTGTACAAGGGGTTGGAACTGAAACTAGAGGACCTGACAGCATACGACTTCCCTTTAGTGAGTTTCGAGGGAAAAACCGTCACTCCGAAAGGCATGATTAGACTGCCTATACAAACAGACTCGGACGTGGTGGAAGTGGACTTCATAGTGGTAGACGCATACTCCCCCTACATCGCCATCGTAGCTAGACCGTGGCTTCACGCCCTAGGGGCTGTGTCATCAACCTAACACTAAAAGGTGAAGTATCTGTCGGAAGGTCGAGTGAAAGAAGTAATAGGGAACCAAGCCATGACCCGGCAATGTATGGTGTCAGCCATCTCGCGAAGACCAAATACTGAGCCCTCCACCTCAGCCGAGAGCGGCTTATAGCAATTAACGACTCCGGCCCTGGCCTCGGGTAGTGCGGGACCTACCGAGGAAGCGAGTTGTGAGGATTTGGAAAAAGTTCTTGTGGGCTCCGACCCGGAAAGATTTTTTCAGGTCGACTCAGAACTACCGCCCCAAGAGAAGGAAACACTAATTGACTTTCTTAGACAGAATGTGGACGTGTTTGCATGGGACGCCTACGAGGCTCCGGGGGTCGATCCAGATTTCATTAGCCACCACCTTAATGTTAGCCCGGCCGTAACACCTAAGAAGAAACCTCCTCGGCGACCGTCGAAAGAGCATGCAGATGCGGTGAGAGAGAAGGTTATAAAATTGAAGAAAGCAGGGGCTATCAAGGAGGTATTCTACCTCGAATGGCTGGCCAACACAGTTGTGATGAAGAAGATGAATGGGAAATGGCGGGTCTGCGTGGACTTCATAGACCTGAATAAGGCCTGCCCGAAGGATCCTTTCCCTATGCCACGAATAGACCGATTGGTGGATTCGACCGTGGGACACCCTCGAATGAGTTTCTTGGACGCCTTCCAAGGTTACCATCAGATATGCCTGGCTGCCGAGGACCAAGAAAAAACGGCTTTTGTCACCCCCGTTGGAACTACCACTACAAGGTAATGCCCTTTAGCTTGAAGAATGCCGGGTCGACCTACCAGAGGATGATGACCAGGATGTTTGAACTACAGATGGGTAAGAGCATCGAAGTCTATATAGACGACATGGTGGTGAAGAGCAAGTTAGTACCCAACCACGTCAGAGACTTCGGCGATGTCTTTGGAATCCTGAGAAAGTACAGGCTGCGCCTGAACGCGTCCAAGTGTTCATTCGGAGTGGGGTCAGGGAAATTCTTAGGTTACATGGTGACCCATAGAGGCATTGAAGTCAGCCCCAACCAAATTAGAGCTATCCATAGCCTGCAGCCTCCTCGGAACCCCAAAGAAGTCCAAAAACTCACTAGCATGATTGCCGCCTTAAACCGTTTCATCTCCCGCTCGGCGGACAGGTGCGGGCCTTTCTTCCTCTTATTAAACAAGTGGAAAGGCTTCGAGTGGACGGAAGAGTGCTCCTTAGCCTTCCAGCAGCTTAAGGAATACTTGGCTCGGCCACCGATCATGTCCAGTCCAGAAGCCGACGAGGTGCTATTCGCCTATATTGCGGTAGTCCCTCACGCAGTGAGTTTAGTGCTGATCTAGGAAGACAACGGCATACAACGACCCGTCTACTACGTAAGCAAATCGTTGCACGAGGTAGAGATCCGCTACCTCCCCCTCGAAAAGGCCGTCCAGGCAATCGTGCAAGCCATGCGAAAGCTCCCCCACTATTTCCAGGCACATACCGTTGTTGTACTGACCTAACTTCCACTCAGATCGATACTCCGGAGTGTCGACTACACAGGCATAATAGCAAAGTGGGGGACGATTCTAGGCGCATTCGACATCAGGTACATGCCTCGCACCGCTGTGAAGGGTCAGGTTCTTCCGGATCTGGTAGTTGAGTTTGCTGAACCCACGCCAGAAGGAGGAGGAGGGCCACTAAACCCAGACGAAAAACTGGTCGACACAGTCTCTCGGCAAGAGCCCCTTTGTTGGAAAGCACACGTTGACGGCGCGGCCAACCAAAGGAGCTCAAGTGTGGGGCTCGTCCTGGTTTCCCCCGAGGGGATTACCATTGAAAAATCGTTAAGGCTGGGCTTCTCTGCCACGAATAACGAAGCAGAGTATGAGGCATTATTGAAAAGAATGTCAATGATCCAGAAACTGGGTGGGAAATCCATAAACATGTTCTTGGACTCAAGACTTGTCGTGGGACAAGTAAATGGGGAATTGGAGGCGAAGGATGAAAGAATGCAAGAGTACCTAGTCCAAGTCAGGTGCATTTCAATCACTCCAATCTAGTGCACGTGTCCAGGAGCGGGAACACCCACGCTGACTCCCTTGCAACGCTCGCCACCTCCTCGGCTCAACCACTTCCTTGGGTCATACTCATAGAAGATCGATACAGCCCAACAATGGCGAGAACCGACTTGGTACGAGTCCACAGCGTCAGGGCAGGGCCTAGCTGGATGGATCCTCTAGTACTATTCTTGAAGAACGACACCTTACCAGAAGATAAAAACGAGGCTGAGAAGATCAGAAGAAAGGCTTCTCGATTCTGGCTGTCCGAGGACTCCAAACTGTATAGGCGCTCATTCTTAGGACCGTACTTGTTGTGGGTACACCCAGATGCCACTGAACTTATCCTGGAGGAATTGCACGAAGGAATTTGTGGGAGTCATACGGGGGGTAGGTACCTGTCCCATAGAGCCATAACGCAAGGTTATTGGTGGCCGAGCATGCAGAGAGAGGCGCAGGAATACGTAAAAAAATGCGACCAAAGCCAAAGGTTCGCCCCGAATATACATCAACTAGGCGGAACCCTTAACCCGTTATCCAGCCTTTAGCCATTCGCGCAATGGGGCCTGGACATCCTAGGGCCATTTCCTAAAGCAGTGGGGAACAAAAGGTTTCTTCTTGTCGGCACGGATTATTTCACAAAGTGGGTCGAAACTGAGCCGCTGGCAAACATTAGAGACGTTGATGCCAAGAAATTTGTTTGGAAAAATATCGTCACCAGGTTCGGAATCCCTCACACCCTAATCTCGGACAACAGTCTCCAATTTGATAGTAAAGCTTTCAGAAGATATTGTAGCGAGTTGAGAATTGCCAATAGGTACTCCACACCGGCTTACCCACAAGGGAATGGGCAGGCTGAAGCCATCAATAAAACCATAGTAAATGGGTTGAAAAAAAGATTAGATGATGCGAAAGGAAGGTGGGTAGAAGACCTGCCCCATGTTTTGTGGACGTACCGCACCATTCCACGCAGATCCACAGGGGAAACCCTCTTCTCAATGACTTATAGAGCTGAGGCTGTTATTCCTCTAGAGATAAATTTCCCAACGCAAAAGACCAGCACATTCTGCCCCAACGCTAATAACGGACTACTGGAAAAAAGCTTGGACCTCATCGAGGAAAGAAGGGAGAGTGCAATGGTCCAACTTGCCTACTACCAGCAAAAGCTTAAGAGAGGTTACGATACCAAGGTGAAGCTAAGGCCCCTGGCACCCGGGGATCTGGTATTGAGGAAGGTCCTGGGCACCACAAGAAATCCCGCGTGGGGAAAACTCGGACCAAATTGGGAAGGCCCATATTGTATCACCTCGGTGGCTGGCATAAGGGCCTACTTTTTAAAAGATTTTGATGAACATGTAGTGTCACGCCCTTGGAATGTAAATAACCTGAAAATGTATTATTATTAATGAAAGTTGTAATTCTTGGTGCCATACCATTGTGCAATTTCTTCTAAGTGTTAAACAGAACCTAAATCCTGCCTGGCTCCTCGGACCACAGGTTTGGGGGAAATTAACCAGTGTACATTTCTTCTAAGTGTTAAACAGAACCTAAGTCCTACCTGGCTCCTCGGACCACAGGCTTGGGAGAAATTAACCAGTGTACATTTCTTCTAAGTGTTAAACAGAATCTAAGTCCTGCCTGGCTCCACGGACCACAGGCTTGGGGCAAATTAACCAGAATGCATTTTCTTCTAAGTATTAAACAGAACCTAAGTCCTGCCTGGCTCTACGGACCACAGGCTTGGGGGAAATTAACCAGAATGCAATTTCTTCTAAGTGTTAAACAGAATCTAAGTCCTGCCTGGCTCCTCGGACCACAGGCTTGGGGGAAATTAACCAGTGTACATTTCTTCTAAGTGTTAAACAGAACCTAAGTCCTGCCTGACTGCTCAGACCACAGGCTTGGGGGAAATTAACCAGTGTACATTTCTTCTAAGTGTTAAACAGAACCTAAGTCCTGCCTGGCTCCTCGAATCACAGGCTTGGGGGAAATTAACCAGAATGCAATTTCTTCTAAGTGTTAAACAAAACCTAAGTCCTGCTTGGCTCCACGGACCACAGGCTTGGGGGAAATTAACCAGAATGCATTTTCTTCTAAGTGTTAAACAGAACCTAAGTCCTGCCTGGCTCCTCGTACCACAGGCTTGGGGGAAATTAACCAGAATGCAATTTCTTCTAAGTGTTAAACAGAATCTAAGTCCTGCCTGGCTCCTCGGATCACAGGCTTGGGGGAAATTAACCAGTGTACATTTCTTCTAAGTGTTAAACAGAACCTAAGTCCTGCCTGGCTCCACGGACCACAAGCTTGGGGGAAATTAACCAGAATGCAATTTCTTCTAAGTGTTAAATAGAACCTAAGTCCTGCCTGACTGCTTAGACCACAGGCTTGGGGGAAATTAACCAGTGTACATTTCTTCTAAGTGTTAAACAGAACCTAAGTCCTGCCTGGCTCCTCGAATCACAGGCTTGGGGGAAATTAACCAGAATGCAATTTCTTCTAAGTGTTAAACAAAACCTAAGTCCTGCTTGACTCCACGGACCACAGGCTTAGGGGAAATTAACCAGAATGCATTTTCTTCTAACTGTTAAACAGAACCTAAGTCCTGCCTTGAAAGTTCAAAAACGTGTACAAAACACCTTTGAACGTTTAGACCCCCAAAATACAACTTAACCAAATCAAGCAATATTTCAAACAGCTAGTGTGCGGAAACTTAACACATGCTATAATATGAAATTGGTTAAACAACTATCTAAGCCATAACAAAATAAAACCACAGCAGATAAAATAAAGGCAAAGATAGAGAGGAAGGAAGATGCAAACACATAGACAACACGCGATGTGTTATCGAAGAGGAAACCGAAGTCCTCGGCGAAAAACCTCTCCGCCGCCCTCCAAGCGGTAATCAATCCACTAGAAAATACAGTTGGGATACAAGGACAGCAATAGACCCTCCAAGCCTAATCTACCCAGTGCACCTAAGCCCTCCAAGCTTCTTGCTCCAACGAGGTTGCGCCGAACCTTTTTCTTTTCTAGCTTCCCGGATTCCGCTACTAGACCGTAGCATCAACCACATCTCTCGCCTGGCTCCACGGACCACAGGCTTGGGGGAAATTAACTAGAATGCATTTTCCTGCCTGGCTCCACGGACCACAAGTTTGGGGGAAATTAACCAGAATGCATTTTCTTCTAAGTGTTAAACGGAGCCTAAGTCCTCCCTGGCTCCTCGGACCACAGGTTTGGGGGAAATTAACCAGAATGCAATTTCTTCTAAGTGTTAAATAGAACCCAAACTCCTATGTGGCCCCTCGGGCCACAGTCTTGGGGGAAATTAATCTCGATGCAGTTTTATCTAAGTGTTAACTATCATTTGTCTCATACATTCATTCATGCTTAACCGTGTTGCTTAAATTTCGAGTAACGTTTGGCTCTCAGCAGTTAGTAACATAACAAAAACTCATTCATAATAAAGGCAGAAAAAGAAGCAGTGAAACAAGATTCAAAGGAGAAATAATATCATTCATAGGGCTCCAAAATGCTTTCTCTTACAAACGTTGGTAAAATAATGAGATAAAAGACAAAAAAAAGGAGATAAATACAAGTAAAGTCCTACACTAATGTCCTAGGCTTTATCCTAGGCAGAACTCTTTGCAGGGACCTCTGCCTCAGGTTGATCACCTCCTGCCTTGGGCTTGGGAACGGCCTCCTTAGCTTGCGCGACAACATCCCTTATTGTGAGGGTGTCCTCAGGTGACTTGTCCTTTGCAAGTGGCTGCACTTCCTTAGCTTCAGGTATGAAGGAATCCGAAGTAGGGACCTTAGCAGAGAGGGGCTCCTCAGGAGGAACCGGACCCGGAATCTCACGAATATCTTCAAGAAAGAAGATATTCTCAATCTTCCTGAGGTCGGAGTCCGCAGGAACTGCCGCCTGATCCAAGGCCACCCCTCAGGACATAGTAATGTAGTCCCTGCATACTGTAGCCACCTCCTCGGTCAGTTTGGCCTCGGTAACCGCCACTCCACGTTCGTAGGAGGCTGCCACCGCAGCCTCAGCTGCCTCCCTGGCCAGGCGAGCCGCCTTTTTTGCCTTTGATAGCTCAACCTTGAGGTCTGAAACCATTTGCTTCTCGGTCACGAGGTTTATTTCGAACAGATGAAGCTGTTGGCACATGTCCTTAGCCTGCTTAGTGGTGGTCTTAAGTCTGGCCTCGGCACTGTCGCGGGCCTTCAGCGCCTCCTTTATTTCCTTATTTAAGCGATCCTTTTCTAGCCTGAGGACGCCAGTAGCCTTCTCCGCAGCGAGGCGGGACTAAACCTCAGTGTTCAGATCTTCGCGAGCCTTCTTGGTCCACTCTTCAGCTACAAAATTTGTTGAGTGACCTGCGCGGGAGTAATGGAAGGTTGATTAGAAGAAAATAACAAATAGACAGGTACGGAATAAAGAAACTGAATAAGGAAGAGTCTTCGTTTACCATGGCCATGTCTCTCTTCAGCGACATGAAGAGATTCGGTTGCTGAGTAGCCCGGAGCCCCTCCATGTCATGAGGCAAGAAAAGGGGCTGCTGCAAGGCCTCAACCAGATAAGATGCCTATCCTCGTTGGGACTCCCACAGAGTCGCGTCCCATGAGATAGGGGCGCCATCCAATTCAAGGCGTGGGGACCAGGTTCGCTGCTCGCTCATCAGAGCCGCCTCGTCTCGGCTATCAAGAGATCTTGTTCTTTTTTCCTTGGGCTCTTTGCCCTTCTTCTGTTGTTTAGCGTTTTCAGGGCCGACCTCACCCTCTTCTAACTCTTCCACTGGTCTCTTCCGCCTCAAATTGGGAAGAGGTTGTAGTCCTGGATCAATTGTGGGGGGAAGAGGAAGTTTGGACGTAGCCTGCTCTTTGGGGGCATGCCTGGAAGACTACCCCTTGTTTCTGTTGGATAAGAGGCCCCAGAGACCAGACCCTGGCTTCAAATCCATGTCTTCTTCTTCGACCTCTTGGCTACTATCAACCTGAGCAATCACCAAGCCAAGGGTGGGAGCCGCCGAGGACCGGTCTATATTTGAGCCGGAGTCTGAGAGCTCTACAAGCCTAGCTGGTACCTCTCCCTCCTCGGCGAAGCGGAATTGGTCAATTTGAGCCTCGAGAGATGAGTGCGAAGAATCAGCTCCTTCTCTTGGGACAACTACCTCTAGAAGAGTGCGCTGAACTGGTAATTGGACGGGAGGTAGGTCTCTCCGAGCAAGAAAGCCTGGTATAGAAACGTCGATGCGAGCTAATCGGGGACTTCCAGCCCTGATGGCTTGACCGGCGTCCACTAAAGCGCGTGAAAGGGGCTCATAATCCAAGATGAGAGGATCGACACGCAGTTGCCCGTCCTCACTCACAAAGATTTCGGACCTTAAGAGGAAGTTAAGGGCCTGAACGTTGACCAAACTTAGCCGCGGAGTTGTTTGTTCTTTGTCTGCAAAAACCCAAAGGAAGGGTTACGTTAGTCCGAGGAGGCAAATAATCAAAGTAAAAACTGAAATAAGGAAGAGAAGACTCGAGACTAAGATCCCCTCCAAGGGATCTGACCCTACAGTGCCCCACCTAGTGTTCCCGCCCTAACTGGGCAGTGAAGACCGTCGTGCTATGCTCCGGAAACGATCAAAAGGTCGTCTTTCAAGCCTTTATTGGACTTGGGAAGGCAGGATATCAGCCTCACCTCGTCGGACCTAGATTTCAGGTAATATGACTCGTTGAGGCAATGACATTCATATAGGTGAACTACATCGTGCCATGAGAGGCCGAAGTTCATCTGTTCGTTCAGAGCATCTACGCACCTCAGGATTCGGAACATGTTCGCAGCGCACTGGTGGGGGGCCAGCCTATGACCACGCAAATAATTCCTAATTATTCTCCCCATAGGGATCGTCATTCCTCCCTCTATGAAGGCTATCATTGGAATGGCGACCTGCCCCGTCTTTCTCTTGGTTAAGACCTCGTCCAAGGAGCAATATTCTAGACCTACTCCCGGCGGGATACGGTATTTGGCCTTAAAGCCTTCCATACTGGCCGGAGAGTGTACCAGTTTCTCAAGCTTACCCATCCCACTAACCCTAGGCGACGCGAAGAAGGTTTACTTAAGGAAGAAAGCCGGGAAAGGCAACAGAAGGGAAATGATCACTTACAGGAGCGAAGATCTTAAACCTTTTGAGCTTATGAAGAACTCGTTGGGAATCTTCAAGGGAGTGCCTGTGGAGTTTTGAATGCTTTGCAAAAGAAAGTGCTGGAGTGCTCTAGGACGCTTGAGTGCTTTTTCAAAAAATGGAAGTAAGTTCCCTTGGAAATCTTATATAACGGGGAGCAACTGAACGGGCTTACTCCCGCCCAGAGAATTGGGAGAATATCAACCGTTGATCAAGCGCCCCACCGTTAGATTCAAAGGACATAAAGCCGCCTAGCACAATAATTAGCGCCTCGTGGGTTACAAAACGCTAGTAGCAGTAATGAGGCACGTGGGACTGTACCTCCACACGCGTAAAGCAAGGATTTACAATAAATGATTCCATAAGTGTCAAAATCCCGCCTTTTCTCCTCGGATAAGAGGGAAATAACCAGAATTTTGAGGGGCTATTGTAGGGGTAAAGTCCCCAGAACATACAATAGCCCTTGGGCCCATATAGAATTCAACCACGTCCGAGGAGAAGGTGTGGGTACCAAAAGGGGTCCCGACCCAATTCTTATGGGCCCAAACTTGTCTAAAAGGCGGTCCGAGGAGAAATGTCTCCTCGGACGTGCCAAATATGGCTCAAACACGCCCCCTGCCAGCAATAAAGATTCACCCCAACGAGTGTTAGTAGTAGGGACGAATCCCACAAGCCCGTAAGAGGGAAGAAAATGTAGGATGTCAATGGAGGGACTACAGCTGCCACATTAAATGCATGGCAGCTACTTTTCTGGCCGCATTAATGTGGAGAGGACTTGCGAACAGTGTTATCTTGGCTACTACAACTCACAGAAATATGGGGGAGATGTCTGATGGGACAGGCACTCAAGTGAAGGTCCAGATGGTCAACAAGTGTAAGGTTCTGATGACCTCGAAGGGGCTATATAAGAGAAGGGAGTCCCCATGAAGAAGAGGACCGGAAAAAGAGGGGAACTTAGAACAGAAGAAGAAGAGAAGAGCCATAGCCTTTGATCAAAGACAGGGATACACCCCATATGTCTCCTCGGACCGTATATCTAATGGACATGAAGGAGATTTTCTTATTTTTGATTGTTGTATGGCCCAAAGTTAACTAACACGCACTTCGTTAGGGACTAGTTCTGTAATCTACTCTCTACAAATTCATTGTCTAAGGCTCTTTGGGCCAGAACCCCATAACTGTTGGGCCCAGGCCCCGAATTGAGACCCTACAGATACTTTTCTAAAATGTACTGAATTAAATATCAAATTGTATTAACTTATACAAATTGTTACAGGGATTTTCCTAGTGTTTTAAGGACTAGTAAAGACTAATGTATTTAGGCTAATATTTAGACATATAAAATATGTGAATTTTAAATTATATGTTTATAAACCTATATAAATACATAAATAAATAAATAAAATATATATACTGTTAACCTTGAAATGATTCATAGCTATTACCTGGTATTGAAATATTTCACTTAATTGGCCAAACTAAAATAGTCTCCGATATAAATTTGACTCCTTCAACATATCCAATGTAATTTTCACATTTTCATCCATAAAATAAAAGGCATAGTTAGTAAAATATGCATACTATACCTTATATTACCATCAATATTAAATGTAGCTTCTATTTACCTTATAATTCAAAAATACTTTGAACATACATGTTTTATTAACCATACATGCATACCTGTTTTATTATTTATATTAAACATCAACATTTTTATGATTTTATTATAATCTTGAATTTTTTTTCATCTATAAATATTGCTCTATAATTTGAATTATTAGATATTTAGATCTTATTGCCATATATAATCTATATATTGGATTTAAAATAAACAAAATAAATTATTTGAAATTATAATAAAACGAGACAATAATAACTCTTTTTCTTTTTTAGGCTAAGTAAGTGCCTGAAAGGATATATTAAATATCATCTCCTTCATTAATTTGTCACAACTAAAATTAGAATAAAAGTATATACAACATAATTAAATTCTTAATTAGTTGAATTTTTATAACATCTTATAACATTATATTAAGATAATATAAGTATATTAATAAGAGATCTGAGATTTAATCCCTGCCTACACCAAAAATCGATTGGTGTTTTGATCTGATGATAAAGAGTTATTATCAGGAGCGGATGTCATAAGTTAAAACTCTCTAAAAAAAACATAATTATGTTACTAAATTAAAATACAATAAAAGAAATACCTAATAACTGTATTTTTAGTCTCAATTTTTTTTGTTTAAATTCGTAATATACTTGTAAGTACATTTATTTATATTTACAAACATTTTTTTTTTAATCTTGAGCGGAATGAAACAGGTGAGTATTTCATACTAGACATATTTCATCCCGTACATTACTAACTATGATTAAAAATAAAAATAAAAATAAAAAGTTAAGAGACACAATTTTTGTACTACAACTTTAAAATTGTCGATTGTAAATAGTAAAAAAAAAAAAGTTATGGCTAAATTCACTTGAAAGTGATTGTCTACCACTTACAACTTACAAGTCGACCACTTCAACAAGTTGTGGCAAAAGTAGTTGTAATCATAAATTAATTGTATATAAAGTAATTCAAATTTGTAGTTTCCCTAGAATTTTTTTTTTTTTTTTTTTTATATTATAAATAGACACAATAGAATTTCAACTTATGACGTCTGCTATATAGTAATAAGTTAATGGTTGCTCTTTATTATTAGGCCAAAACAAAAATTGATTTTTGGTGTAGGTGGAGTTTGAATTTTGAACTCCTAAATCTCTTATTCAACAACAAGATATTTTACTAGTTAAGCTAACTAAAACTCATGTATCCCTAATATCATTCAACACTATAAATATAGAAATCTAAACTAAAAATAACTTCTAAAAAAATAATGTTATAAATATCTCGTACTCTTTTCTTTTTTTTTTTTTTTTTGAGAACGAAGACTACTGCTATTATAAAAATCAGCCAGGTTTGGCAAAAAGTACATCAACTAAGTGTGGTGGGACATCCTCCACCCACACCGATAAACCTCTGACATTTCTTACATGTTTAGCTAGGTTATGGGCTATTCTATTACCACATCTACGTACATGGGAGAAGCTGATGCAAGTACTTGGACCGAGCAAAGATTTTGCTGACTCCAACAAGTGGCCAAATGAAGAAAAGGAGGTTTCTTTGCTTCGGAGGGAGTTAACCACTACTTCTGAATCTCCTTCCAGTACAAATTATGTTATCCTCAGTTCTTGTGCAAAGACCAACTTCCTTGCTGCTGCCATTGCTTCCACGATATCCAATGAGAATGGCAAAGGAGCTTGTTTAGATAGCGAGGCAATCATACTTCCTTGACTATCATGCACGACCACACCCAGTCTAGCCTTGCCCAACTCCGGAAAAGAGGCTCCATCAAAATTCAGTTTAAAGCAATTCGGTGGAGGTGGGCACCACTGTGTACGGGTCTGGGGTCGCTGCATTGCTGAAGGTTAACTGAGGGACTGTTGGCTTTGTTGGAAGGTAGACAACGCCTAAGTAGCTTGTTGGATGACCTGTGATCGTGGAAAATCATTAGAGCTGACACGTAGCTGGTTGCGTCGATGCCAAATCATCCACATCACCATGGTCATTAGTTCCAGATTTTTCCTTTTCTCATGAAACACGCTAATCAGGTCTTTAGTGCTTGAGAATATCTCGTACTCATTGATATTTTTATTTGGGAAAGTGGTCTTTCCACTCTCTGTGTGTTACCCCTTGGCTTATTCTCAAGTATTGCTAGAGAAATAAGTTTATTTATTTTATATACTATGTTTTATGTACAATAAATATGAAAATTTTATTATTAGTCTAATTTTAGTTAATCTGTAGGGATAAAGGCCCAGAATGACATGTTGGGCCTTGGGCCTTTGTCCGAAACAACTGAATTGTCCAAGGAGAAGAAAGGCATTATCAGGATTTCCCATTGAGAAACATACAAATGAAGGACAAACAGAATATGATCTGAGGAGAGGCTCCTTCTCGGATTTGATAAAGACAGCTCAAGCACATATTCCAGCAACTTAGACAACCCTCCAAGAAGCTCCCGCAATAGGAACGTGTCTCATGAACGTGCAAGAAGGAAGGAAACTCAAAAATATCTAAGGGAAAGCTGCTACCATCGCATTAAATGCACTACAACTACTTTTCTAGCCCATTTATATGGAGAAGACCTCTGAACAGTGTTACCTTGACAAACACAACTCATAGAAAGTCAAAGAGAGTGTCTGATGGGACAAGTACTCAAGTAAGGGCTCGGATGAACGACAAGTGTAGGATCAAGATGGTCTAGGGGGGCTATATAACGTGAAAGACCCTCCATGAAAAGGGAGGGAAAAGATTGTAAACAAATCTGTAATAGAGCTTTAAGCATAATATATTTAAGAATCAAAGTCCTCGGACCAATCTGAGAGCATTATTCCTTAACAAGCTTCTGTTATTTTTCTCTTTTTAGCATTAAAATCTGTTTTTCCGTTACCTGGTTCACGCGAGCCCAGTTTCCCAACCCGCTCTCTACAAATTTATTGTTTTGGGCTGAAGTCCATACATTCGTTGGGCTAGAAACTCAAAGCTGGACCTTACATAATCTATTGTTGCATTTGAAGATTAAGGTTATTGGTAATTTTATTTTAAGTAAAACGGAAATAGTGACTTTGATAAATCTTGTTAAATCGAAGTGTGGGGTCCAATAACTGATGGGCCAGGCCCACTTGCTGATGGAGAGTTCAAAGGCCTAAGCCGAAAAAGGTCATGGCCCGAGCTCAAGAGTAGTAAGGCCCAATTGGCCTGGAGAAGCAGCCGAGGACAGTGCAGTCCTCGGCTGATCCAAAGATCCACCAAGAACAGGGGCAAAAATGTAAAGGGACATGCTTGAAGGGAAATCTAAAATATCTAGGAAATGCTGCCTTTACCATCTTCCCCATGCATATCTCTGCGCCTAACAGAGTCTTATCCATTAACTTTATGAACCACTCCCAACAACTTTGGGTTGGGATTGACAAGACAAGTATCAGTCTTGGAAATGTCGACCCTACACATGGACGAAGGAAAATGAGTGCAAACTAGTATAATAGAAAAAATAAGTAATATAAAAGAGAGATCCAGTTTAGAAGGGAGAAGGCCCCCAAGGGTGAAAACGCCGAAATCACCTATGAACACCGCCAGAACCACCACTGGGTAACTAAGGCCTAGCCTTTCGAATCCACTCTCTACAAATGATATTGTTTGGGCCTATTCACGTGCGAACCCAACTCTACTGCGGTTCGTCACGGAACGTGTCCCTACAATTGGCGCCGTCTGTGGGGAAGGCTTGCACGTTAGCTCGAGCGGTGGTGAAGTTGAGCTTCTGTCGAACAAGGGACTACGAGGATGCCTTTATCACCGACGACACATTGTTGCTATTCCAACATAAGTTCCCACTAGGGGCTACGTTCCACGGTGTCAATGACATGGGCAAGTCTAGGGGCTTCAAACATCAGGCTAGCTTCCCCCCACCTTGTTCGAGGAGCTAAACCTTCGGAAGATAAATAAATAAAGAAGAATACAAGTTTTGGACAGAACCAAGGCCTTGTATGGTCCTCGGACCCAAGCCTCTGGGGAAACCAACTACTTACAAAGAGAATAAAAGTTTTGGACAGAACCAAGACCTTGTATGGTCCTCGGACCCAAGCCTCTAGGGAAACCAACTACTTACAAAGAGAATAAAAGTTTTGGACAGAACCAAGGCCTTGTATGGTCCTCGGACCCAAGCCTCTGGGGAAACCAACTACTTACAAAGAGAATAAAAGTTTTGGACAGAACCAAGGCCTTGTATGGTCCTCGGACCCAAGCCTCTGGGGAAACCAACTACTTAAAAAGACGATACAAGTTTTGGACAGAACCAAGGCCTTGTATGGTCCTCGGACCCAAGCCTCTGGGGAAACCAACTACTTACAAAGAGAATAAAAGTTTTGGACAGAACCAAGGCCTTGTATGGTCCTCGGACCCAAGCCTCTTTTGGACAGAACCAAGACCTTGTATGGTCCTCGGACCCAAGCCTCTGGGGAAACCAACTACTTAAAAAGACGATACAAGTTTTGGACAGAACCAAGGCCTTGTATGGTCCTCGGACCCAAGCCTCTGGGGAAACCAACTACTTACAAAGAGAATAAAAGTTTTGGACAGAACCAAGGCCTTGTATGGTCCTCGGACCCAAGCCTCTGGGGAAACCAACTACTTACAAAGAGAATAAAAGTTTTGGACAGAACCAAGGCCTTGTATGGTCCTCGGACCCAAGTCTCTGGGGAAACCAACTACTTAAAAAGATGATACAAGTTTTGGACAGAACCAAGGCCTTGTATGGTCCTCGGACCCAAGCCTCTGGGGAAACCAACTACTTACAAAAAGACGATACAAGTTTTGGACAGAACCGAGGCCTTGTATGGTCCTCGGACCCAAGCCTCTGGGGGAACCAACTACTTAAAAGGAAAAAGTGTGTTACATGGATTCTCTAGTTTGCCCTCGGATCCTCAACACTAAAGGGACCAGTATGGAATGGAGTAACGTGTTTCCAAAAGCATAATCGAAGTCATGCAATGCTCGGTCACTCCCTCGGATGAATTATTTAGAATTTGTCGTCCTCAGACAATATTCTCGCGCTTATTACAGAACGTTCAACCGTTATCTCGGTTAGTTTCCTAAGTTTAACTTACTATGAGTTATTATTATTATGCCTGATAGTGTCGGTAGATTAGAATTAGTTGGATTGTGTTTCAAGAGTTCTTGCTTTAAATACTGCCGAGGAGAAACACACACATGGAGCACACCCACTCACAAAGTAGTGTTGTCAAAGGAACAGCATTCAAAACGAGTAAAGAAATCTCCATTTTTTACTAAAGCAAAGAAATAGTACAGCGTACAATGAAAAACTAGAATCAGTTTGTGTCAAAGCTCACTACATAACCAAAAAGAAAGGAAGATACAAGAGAATAAAGTAAAGCCGAGGAAGTAGATCAGAGGAGAGGTTGGCTACAGCTCCAAGACCTTGTTCTTCCTCAATGCTTTCACTTGCCCACAACTCAAACAGCAAAAGAGACCCAACTTGAGCCTGACACCGCTGAAGGAAAGGTGCAAGGAGTTGGAAGTTGAGGGGCTTTCTCTAAATATTCGCCCGCCACAAGGCAGAGGCGCTGATGGCGGAGAATCTTTCTTCTGACACACCAAAGTTCTGGCATGAACAGAACCTGCTTCGGATTTTGACTAAAAGAGGGAGAGACATCCTTTCCCCTCGATTGAAATGGAATACTCTCTTGAACTTATGCTTCCTGTGCCCATACCTCACCATTTTTAGTTTCATAAGGGCACGGCGCTTCCGTGGCGGAGAGATTTCCTTCTTCCCAACCCTCGCCTCAGACATATTGTGCTAAGGGAGGACAGCACTGAGTATAGGAGCTGTGATTTGGGAGAAAATTAAAGAATTAATGCGATGATGAAGTAACTTTCTCTCCTATTTATTTAAAGAGATAAGGTGGTGGCATTTAATTCACGCAGCGTCCCAAGGAACGCTACAGACAAGATGGCGTAGGCTCAATCTCCAACGCCACCTGCAACCAGGGGATTAAAGGAGTCTCTGGAAGGTGCACCTCGAACATTGGGACGCCAAAAAGTACTACGTAACCAAAAACTACATAAATACCCTTTAAGTTGTGGGCCAAGTGAATTCGCAGCCCAGGCCTGTTCTGCATGGGGGCCCTGGGGCAATGGCCCACACCGAGGAATAACCGTTGCCGAGGACAACTTCCTGCTCGGCACCTCGGGAAATGCCCGATGAAAGGGAGAATTTGAACTCAAAGAGTCTTGGACAGAACCTAGGACTTGCATGGTCCTCGGACTCAAGCCTATGGGGAAACCAAGTACTGAGAAAAAACATAAGTCTTGGACAGAACCTAGGACTTGCATGGTCCTCGGACCCAAGCCTATGGGGGAAACCAGGAACATAAAAGAAGAAAAAAGCATAAGTCCTAAACAAAACCCAGGCTGTGCGAAGTCCTCGGACTCAAACCTATGAGGAAACCAAGTATTCGGACGGGAAAGTTCTCGGCTCAAATACTGTAAAAGGTTAAAGCCAGTGTGTTAAGAAGATGGCGAAACGACCCAACTTTTATTAACTTAAGGAAACTGTCCATTTGGCGAGTGACATGTCCTCGGATAGTTACTTCTTACACCGTATCGAGCACTTAGTCCTCATCTTGGCTAATTTTAAGGTGAGTTTCGTTCCTCACTGGTCGGCTTTGCTATGTTAAATAATTTATTTAAAGTTATGGTGACACCTTTTTATTAGCAAACATTTTAGCCTTAGTTATCATTGATTCAAATGCTATATTACGGTGCCGAGCAGCGTTTGTAAACTTGTAAAAACATAAAAATATAACATGCGAAATAAGGTAACAGCAACTTTTATTAATGTGAAAAATTATTACAACGTACAAAGAAGGGCTTAAACAAGCCTATACAAAAGATGAACTGCCAAAGCAACAATAGCATCCATAATACAGATAAGTAAACAGTCAGGTGTCTTTTAAACTCGCCTTCAAAGTCTCTCCAATCTCTGCCTCAGTACTGCTCATATCAGGAGAAGAACCTTCTTTAGAAAAAGATGAAGGAGAAGGAAGAAGAATTGGAACACATGGAAGCACTTCAGCAAGCTCTTGTCATCAAGGAGCGCAAAGGAAGAAGAAGATGGAGGAGATGAGCAGAAGATGGAGGAGATGAATGAGGAAGATGGAGGACATGAGTAAAAGAAGGAGGAGAAGAAGAGGGAAGAAATGAAAAGAAAGAAAAAGGAGCAAAAGAGGGAGAAGGAAAAGCACCAGGATGGATCTGGTGGTGGAAAGAAGAAGAAAGAGAGGCAGAAGGAGGCGCCAGTGAACGAAGAGAAGAAGAAGCAGGGGCACTTAGTCCCTACCCCAATATTAACTCCTAACACACTGGAGCCATGTTAGATATGCTCATGACAGAGTGGAGGGTGGTGATAATGGATGTCTTTGACTCAGTCACACCGAAAGTGAGATGTGATGAGTCTCTGCTTCGGATTTTGGCTAAAAGGAAGAGGAGACGAATCTTGAGTCTCCGCCATCCTTGCCCTGACCGAGCCATCTCGAGCTTTATTGGGACATGGTGTTTTTGGGAGTGAAGTGGTTTATTCATGGCTGACTACTGTGGTGAACTTTCTATCGAATAAGGTATAACCAGAGAGAAGAGGTGGACTCTGGGAGGAATCTGAGGGACTCAGGTATGAGAAAGTAAGCTTTTGTCTTCTCCCTTTATATAGGGGACGAGGAAAAGAGAGCATAATACGTTCAGATCTCCAAGGAAATCTGCAAACACGAATGCGTCCGTTTAGTTCCCCCACGCCATAAAAAACCGTTGAATCTGGGAGGCCTCGTAAAGGGAAGACATTAAAGGCATGCTTCAGATAACCAAACGGCATAAACGCGTCGTGCGCAAATCAAGGGAAACGTCTTGAAGGCCGGTACATTCCCTGGGCAGGTGAAGAGTCGCCAGCACCAGTCAAGGGATGAATTAAATAAGCCATAATAAAGGCTCGGCATTACCAAAACCCCCCTCTCCAACCATGATGTCGGACAGCAGGGTTTTGAGGGGCTATTGTGGGGTCCAATAACTGATGGGCCAGGCCCACTTGCTGATGGAGAGTTCAAAGGCCTAAGCCGAAAAAGGTCATGGCCCGAACTCAAGAGTAGTAAGGCTCAATTGGCCCGGAGAAGCAGCCGAGGACAGTGCAGTCCTTGGCTGATCCAAAGATCCACCAAGAACAGGGGCAAAAAGGTAAAAGGACATGCTTGAAGGGAAATCTAAAATATCTAGGAAAGGCTGTCTTTACCATCTTCCCCATGCATATCTCTGCGCCTAACAGAGCCTTATCCATTAACTTTATGAACCACTCCCAACAACTTTGGGTTGGGATTGACAAGACAAGTATCAGTCTTGGAAATGTCAACCCTACACGTGGACGAAGGAAAATGAGTGCAGACTAGTATAATAGAAAAAATAAGTAATATAAAAGAGAGATCCAGTTTAGAAGGGAGGAGGCCCCCAAGGGTGAAAACGCCGAAATCACCTATGAACACCGCCAGAACCACCACTGGGTAACTAAGGCCTAGCCTTTCGAATCCACTCTCTACAAATGATATTGTTTGGGCCTATTCACGTGCGAATCCAACTCTACTGCGGTTCGTCGCGGAACGTGTCCCTACACGAAGCATTGGAATTTATTTTACTCTATCAAATTACTATTTAAATTGCAAATGGTGCTTCTTTTTTTTGTAAATATTTTTAACTATAAACGCTACTAGAAAATGTTAATATGGATGTGAAATTTGAAAAACGGAACAGAAAATTTAATTGAATCCTAGAAAAAACAAATAGAATCTCTTTAAAATTTTGTTACAAGCAATAAAAGAAATATAACAAAAATGTTAACTAAACATATTAATGATTTAGATTTTTTTAAAACCAAAAATTTATATATATATTTTTTATAAATTTAAGAAAATAATATAATTGACAAACTAAATTATTAAAAAAAATTGATTGCATTCCAAATACGTGTATTGCATATAGAATTTTTTTATTAACAACACATACTATAATTGTTTCTACTAAAATATACTTTCAATTAAAATTGGTAAAATTCTACCTAATTTCTCGTGCAATAAAAAAATCAGGTGAATTAATCATGTTATCAATTAAAAAGAATATCTCTATCTCAAAAAAAAAAAAAATGAATATGTTTAAAAAAATGAATACAAAAATGTAAGAAGAATATATTAAAATTATACTTATTAATAATTTGCATCTTATGAAGAGAGAAGAATGCATTTTAAATGGATAAATTCATAATATAAAATATTTTATATATTTCTTAATAAAATATAAGGTGAAAAAAAAAATTCATTAAAAATGTCACCTTAGAATTCAGATCCTAGAGTTTATGACAGCAAAAATACCATTTGTCTCTACATTTTAGGGTCACTACTAATTTGGCTCCTACAATTTGATACTTTGGTAGTGTTTAATTTGGTCTATATTATTTTCAACTTGTAGTAATTTGGTTTCTATCATCAATTCACTAACAAAAATTAATTGCAAATTAAAAATAACATTAACTAAATTAATTGCTACCAAATTTTCAATACCCAAAAGAATTTCGCCTTTTTGATATTTGTTTTCTAAGGCATACAAATCACGTTTATAATTACAAAAAAGTAAAAAACACTCCCAAAAAAAATGTTCCAAAGGAAAGAGATAGACAGTGACCAATAGACAGCTAATAATAATATAATATAGATAGTGACCAAAGAGACAGCAAACAATAGCGATTGAGAAAGCAGAAGGAAAATAAGTATTTACAAAATATAATATAGATAGTGACCCATAATAATTATGGTACCACTATAACTACCAAGCAGAGCTGCCAATGTCTCGACGAATAGTAAAATAACCATTTACAAAATAAATTTCACCATTTTCTATAAATTTTTTTAATATAAATTATAATTAACATTATTTTTATTATACATCAATCACAATATATTATCTTAATAATTGTAAAAAAAAATACAAAATGATGTGTAATTAGACTTATAAATTGACAACACCCATCAAGATTGAATTTTGTTCCGTGTATTCTAAGATAATGATTTATGAGAAAATGGTATTATTATTATTATTTTTTTTTTTTTGTTGCGATTCAAAAATATTACTTTAGTGTTCAATTGTATTGAAAACTCTCCATAATTGTGATGGTTACGGAGGAGGAGGAAAGTGGTAGTGGCGGTAATATTGGATGACCAGTGCAATGGGCAAGTGATAGTTCGTGGTATTTAATTTTATATTCTTACAAATTTTAAGGGATTTTTTTTTTTGTTTGTTTATATATTTCATAAGGGAAATTTTACATATTTTACAAATTAATGATTTTTTTTATGAGAAAAATTTCAAGGGATTTTTTTTGGTGGGTAACTCTCTGTATTTAATGATCTAAACTTTGGTCAAAAGTGGTATTTAGTTTAGGACAAAATTTAAGTACAGTACTTCAGATGCTGTTCCTTAGATTCCCCTCTTAAAATTCAACCATGTGGTTACTTAACTAAAAACTATACTTTTATCTCATGAGAAAAAATCCACATGGTAGAATCTTAAAAGGGGAACTTAAAAACAATACCTAAATACTGTACCTAAATCTTGTTCTTTAGTTTATATAAAATTTCCTTTATGACATATAAAAGGAGCTGAAGAATTTGTTATTCTTTTTGGGTGGTGTGTTTTTCTCATATTCTTTAGTTTTCCTTCCGAAAAGTAAACATACTATTAAATAAAAACCAACGTCTCTTATTTCAATCTTCATGATAAAAATTTTGTTTGATTTTATCGTAAAAACATGTTGTAGGATAATTTCCCGCGCAAGCTATTTGTCCGCTTTGGGGAGCCAAACCCACACGGTTTTGTTCTCAAGGACGAGTATGGGAAGACTCTGGGTGCAATCCCACATCGGCAAGAGAAGCGCCCCACTCATGCCTTATAAGTGCTTGGTGCAAGCATGAGTCTACTACTACTACACGTGTAGTAGTGGTACACTCATGGCGCAAGTGTAGTAGTGGCACCAAGCGCTTATAAGGCATGAGTGGGGCTCTTCTCTTACCGATGTGGGACTGCACCCAGAGTCTTCCCATACTCGTCCTTGAGAACAAAACCATGCAGGCTTGCCTCCCCAAAGAGGACAAACAACTTGTGCGGGAAATTATCCCATAAAAAGGCGCTTTTGAGAGCAATGCCAATCAAGAGTATTGTCCGCTTTGGGGTGGGGTGGGATTGGCTTGGCCATGTCCCGAACCCGACACCCACACGGTTTTGTTACTCCTGTGTAGGGCACGCCTCTACCACTCTTTTTGTCTGCTTTGGGGAGCCAAGCTCGCACGGTTTTGTTCTCAAGGACGAGTATTGGAAGACTCTGGGTGTAGTCCCACATCGGCAAGAGAAGCACCCCACTCATGCCTTATAAGCGCTTGGCGCAAGCATGAGTGTACCACTACTAACCGTGCGGGTTTGGCTCCCCAAAGCGGACAAACAGCTTGTGCGGGAAATTACCCCACACGTGCTATGGTCAAAATATATATATCTTAACTTGGCCTAAAATATATCTAGTGTTTTAGTGTATATGAAATTATTATTTCGATCCCTACATTTCAAGGTTATTGACTTATTGTCAATTTTTTTTTTTTTTAGAAATGACTTATTGTCAATTTGATTCTTACATTTTGGTAGTAGTTAATTTAGTCCTTATTAAGTTATTATTTTCAACTTATAATTAATTTGATTTCTACCATTAACTTACTAATAAAAATTAATTATAAATTAAAATAATGAGGACCAAAGTACTTCTACTAAAATATATGAACTAAACTAACAATCACCTCAAAATATAGTCACTAAAATAATATTTTGACCTTTAACGTAGTACTAAGAAATTGACCTCATGTCAAATCTTTGCGTTCCTACATCAGTAGTGATTGATCAACTGGCCCTAGTTTGGAGGTCCATAATCCACATGCAACAAAAAAAAGAGGTATCCCATCCTCCTAAACTTTGTCCAACCTTTTACGTACACGCAAAATTTGAAGGAAATTGACATATCAGGTTCATATATCTTATCAAAAGAAAAGGTTCATATCTCAGGAAGCCACATAAATCATAATTCGTCCATGGTCATAGTTTTATGATAAAGATAAGATATTTAGGCTAATACTAGTTAAATCCAAGATTTTTTAAAACTGATCAATTTGGTTTATAAATAATAAATTCAAATTGGACACTACATCGTTACTAATTTTTTTCTTCTCTCTCATGGTAGTTAGAGGCCGAGTTGATCAATTTTAAATATAGTTGACATTAACCCAGATTTCAGGATGTTAACTGCATATTACCTTTGATAATAGTTATTTCATGTATTCGATATTTATATCATTTTTATAGTAAAATATAAATGTAAGGCTAATTTCATTTGTATATATTTTTTTTTTATTTGATTAAAAGTAATGCTTTCTTTTTTTCTTTTCTTTTCTTTTTACTTTCTTCCATTTCCTTACATATTTTGAAGCTAAAAACATTTTTTAAATAGTAAATGCTTCCTTTTAATTTTCTTTTTTGCTTACAACAAGTGAGAGTCAAAGAACCCGATAGTGATATTAGACTACCAGAATTTTTGACAATTTTCTTCCCAAGGTCTTAATGAAATTTGAGTATTTGACACATAAAACAGATAATATCCAATTACTTATGTTGTAAAATATATGAACAAGAGATATACATAAGGTAAAATTCATACAGTATAAAAATAAACAGAATAAAGAAAAAATAAAATAAAATCATTGCCAAGAAATAAGAAGACTTAAACAAGATATAAACCAAGAAATCAACTTTTTGCACTAGAGGTAAAATTCTTATCTTTTGCCTAAGAACGTGGAAGCTTTAATTTTCACTCAAAGTTGTTTATATGGATTTAAAGATAATATTTAATATAATTATAGAATAGTAAGAGTTATAAAGTTTTAGTTTGTTATTGACTTCTTTTTATTGTATAATAAAGTTATCTTAAAATTTTGTATTGTAGATAAAAATACTATGAAATTATTTATGATTTTATTATAATCTTGAATTTTTTTCATCTATAAATATTGCTCTATAATTTGAATTATTAGATATTTAGATCTTATTGACATATTTTTTTGGCCAAGTGCCTGAAAGAATATATTAGATATCATCTCCTTCACCAGATAGATAATTGTGATACCACCTCATCATCAACATATATTTCTTCAGATAATGGAAAAGTTAAATTATGCAATTGTAATAATCCTGATAATTGTTATTGTAAAAGAAAACTAAAAATAAGTGTTTTAACAAAACAAGAGGATATAATAATGGATTTAATTGACAAACTTCTAGATTTACAATCCAAAAAAGATTATTTATCTAAATTTAAAGAATCTTTAACTCAAACTAACAAACCCGAAATAGAGTTAAAAGATTATAAGTCAACTTATAATTTTGCAAAAATTACTGATAGATTCAAACCCAGTAAACTTGTAACAATCACAGATTTACAGATAGATGTCAATAATCTAAGAAAAGAATTAAAATCAGAAAATTTCATTTTAAAGGACATGATTGATCAGATAGCCGCACAAGTAATTAGTGTAAAGGATAGAATTAGATATGGCAACGAATCCTTGACAGACTCCTCTCTTCTTGACAGAAATAATTATACGGATAAAAGTTTTCATAAAGATGAATATAAAGACGGATTTTTTAAAATATAATTGACAGAATGGTATTCCATAAATGGTATACTAAAATAACTTTGGCTATTCATAAAGAATTCTCGTTAACAGTTGTTGCACTTATTGATTCTGGTGCTGATATGAATTGCATTCAAGAAGGATTAATACCTTCCAAATATTATGAATCAACAATAGACAGATTAACCCAAGCCAATGGTGATAGACTTAAAATAAGTAATAAATTAACTAGGGCATATATACATAATAATGGAATCAATTTTAGAACACCTTTCTTTTTAACAGACAAGTTGTCCTCTAAAGTTATTCTAGGGAATCCTTTTTTGGCTTTACTTTATCCTTTTTCCATGATAGAGAATGGAATATGTACTAAAATTTTGGAAACGGAAGTAAATTTTGAGTTCATCCTACCTCCAATCCCTAAGGATATACATTTGCTGAAAGAAATCTCAATATTTAAGGACATAAATACTAATAATCCAATAGCAGACAATGATGGGATTACTACAAATGAGATTACTACTAATC
Source organism: Quercus robur (assembly GCF_932294415.1). NCBI lineage: Eukaryota > Viridiplantae > Streptophyta > Magnoliopsida > Fagales > Fagaceae > Quercus > Quercus robur. The sequence goes on from NC_065535.1 coordinate 90,815,570, forward strand.
CAAAGGCAGATGATACTACTCTACCCAGTAGCACTTAAGTATATGCATATACACATTATTTTCAAAAACAATTATCTCTTTTCAAAAAAGTTTATTTAAAGTTTGCTTTCAAAAAGATTTTTTACAATCTTTTGTCCCTCTCAGAAATAAAAAAACTTTTGAAAAGCCCCTTGATTAAACTCCCTTTATAGCATTTGAAACTACACTACCTAAATTTGTCCTACAAAAGCATGAAGGAATTTTTTTGACAGATGCATGAAGGCCTTCAACTAAGGCGTACTTGTAGTATTTGTTAATTTTAAAAATAATGGTCAATTGCTTGGCAAGCAAAATAGCCATCATAAGGCTAATAATAGACCACATTTTGCCAAAACAGAAAACCTTAATGAAGATTTCAAACAGGACATGAAGAGGTCTCAATAGAGACAATATCCCTTCAAGTAGTGATTTGCAGAATGTCCAGAAAATCTAGACAGATTACTATTTACATTTAGACAGATTACTATTCATCAGCATGACAGATCACTATTCACCAACATGTGTGAATAGCTTCCATAAACTCTATGAAGAATCCATGAGCAACAAAATAGACAGTCAGATATGCTAAACAAGACAGATCAGATCACTATTCACTAACGACAGATTACTATTTATCAACATGCGTAATTAGCTTCCAGACAAATCCATGATAGTCCAGACGAGATACAGACAAAGGTTCAACATGCATGATTAGCCTCTAGAAAAATCCAAGACAGTCCAAACAGATACAGACAGAGGTTCATAGGCCATTACTGTTCTTACTAACATGTGTCTACTGTTCACTACTATGCATGACAAGAGACTGATAGATTCCCAGACAAACTATTACTCATTAATAGTAATATTCAATAAGTTTCCACCGATAGTTTAACTTGAGTTAACTTTACCTACTCAGGTTCATTTACCATGGTTTACTACATCTATAAAAGAGACGGACTACGCAGACATAAGACAGGCCTAAAAATAAGCTTCTAAAGTTCCAAGTTTTAGAAAGCCTTTGTAATAGCCTTCCCTCTCCCTCAGAAAGACTTCTCCTCTTGTAATCTTGTAACCTTTCTCTTCAGACAATTTTATTTTGTAATCTTGTAACTCTTTAGACAGTTTTATTTTCAAAGCTTGTATCAAAGACAGAAGTTTTTTTTTCAAGTTTTATCAAAGACAGAAGTTTTTATTCAAGATTTTACTTGTTTCAGTTTTCATATTCCATATTTCGTTTTAACCTTATTTTGAATATATCGATTTTGCTAATTTCTTCTTTATCATCTATTTTATCATTGTTTATGCTTCCATATTACTGTTGTGCTCTCTCCTGGGTAGTCAATGGTATCGAAGCCAATATGGAAGCATGAACAATGATAAAATAGATGATGAAGAAGAAAATAGCAAAATAGGTATATTCAAAATAAGGTAAAAACAGAATATGGAATATGAAAACTAAAACAAGTAAAATCTTACTTGAATAAAAACTTCTGTCTTTGATAAAACTTGAAAACAAACTTCTGTCTTTGATACAAGTTTTGAAAATAAAATCATCTAAAGAGTCACAAGATTACAAAATAAAATTGTCTGAAGAGAAAGGTTACAAGATTACAAGAGGAGAAGTCTTTCTGAGGGAGAGGGAAGGCTATTACAAAGGCTTTCTAAAACTTGGAACTTTAGAAGCTTATTTTTAGGTCTGTCTTCTGTCTGCGTAGTCCATCTCTTTTATAGATGCAGTGAACCATAGTAAGTCTTCAAAAGTAACCTAAGTTAGTAAAGTTAACTCAAGTTAAACTGTTGGTAGAAACTTGTAGAATATTATAAAGTAACTTCTGTTAAATCTGTCTAGGAGTCTGTTAGATGCGTGTAGGTGAATAGTGTTCTGTCTATCTGAGAATCTGTCCGCATGCTAGTAAACAGTGGTGAAAAATCTGCCTGTATTTGTCTGGACTATTTTGGATCTGTCTGGAAGCAATTTACGCATGCTGGTGAATAGTGACAGTGTTGTAATGAATAGTGATCTGTAGCTGATGAATAGTAATCAATCGTAGCTGTCTGTCCGGGAGAGCATTCGATCTTTCTTGGAACATCTAATCTGTATCTACATAGTTATCATAATCTAACAGATCAAAATTATCCTCATACTGCTCATGCTCATGAACTACTCCATAATTACTACATAGAACGCAGTATGAAATAAGAAGATAAATAGGGATGTGATCCTTTGCTGTCATTAGTCTAGGATCCTTAACAATCCCTCTTCTTCCAAAAAGCCTCCTTGCTAAAGGTCTTAGACCATATACAGCTATTCTGTTAGTGTAGCTATATAAGTGGAAGCCTTTGACTAATTTTTTTCTATATTTCATAAATCTTGCTACTCATGAAATTAGACCATTCTTGAGTCAAAGCATCCGGATCATCAAGTGATAGATAAGTATCTCCTGTATACCAGTTGTATTCAGGGATACAACCCCAATCATGGATAAGGACCAGAATGTGTGCTAGCCGAACTTCAATATGATAACTATTGTCCCAAGCTAGAAGAGTACTTCATATAGTAATCCTCATATAATTAAGTCCTCCAATATGTGCGGCTAGTTCTTGGATGATTTTGGGAAATAAACTAATCTGAATTCCAGAATTTATGATTAATTTGCTGATAAACCCTGCTTTTAGCATTTCAGATAATCATAAAAGATCATGAATTACTAGATCTTTTATCTCCGTATTGATAAGTTATCCTGGATAGGGATTGTATCTATCTTCTATTCCTTCATAAACTCTGTCTGCTTCTCCAAAACTTTCATACCATGTAGCTTTATGAGATAACCATGTGTCATCTGTCATGTCGTTTGTTCTGATAAATGCTGTAGAGACTAATACTTTGAAAAGATATATCCATCTATCATAAGAACTTGTTATGGCTTTATGAGTTAGTATATTATGTTGGATTTCAAGGGGTAAGGTTCTAATGGCAAGTCTCGTCTTTCAGATTTGTTTGTGTTGCACCGCTGGTGCTTTGCCCTTTCCTTTCATGTCTGCCAAGGAGGTTCTTTTACTCATAGTAGTCTGCAAATGGGTTTTGGGAAAATGATTATGTCTTGAGATATGATCTTGAAAATAAATATTTTCTTGCAAAGCTTCTGTAAAATTTATTTTAAAATTTTTTCTGTCAATGTCCTTTTGTAAAATCTTTTTAAAATATTTTATAAGAAAATTTAAAGCATATGTAAAACAAACTTTTCTTTGTACACCTTTGTGCTCTAGCTGAGTAGTAATGGTATTAGAGTAGTCATGATGAAATCTGTCAAAGTGAGTGAAATTCAAAAAAATTTCAATATCTGCCATGATTCTATCCATGTATATATTACTATATATCTCATTCCGCGAGAATATGTAAAATAAAGTTTCACCATAAAGTCTTTCATCAACTACTGTAATAGTCTAGGAAAAATGTGTCAAAAGCTTATGATTAACTTTTGCTGTGAAGAAATTAAATCTGTCTTTGTTCAAGAAATTACCACAATTAATATTTTCTTTAATGATCAATAAAGGAGAATCTGTCAAGGCTTCTTTTATTAAAACATCTGTTATAAGAGTATTTAAGGATAATATAAAGGGTGTAAATATGTTATTTATTATAATTTTGTTTGGTACTTCTATCATACTGTCAGTCCGTGCATATTGACTAAAAGAACTTATAAGCATAGTTCCATCATTTTTTGTCTTTGTTTTTTCCCCTAAATTCTTTTTCACAAGGTGTTTGGACTATATGTCGGTACTTATGTAAAAAAGCAATGGGGGAACAAATCTCTGTCTCTTTATCTTGTTTAAATTTTTTTTTGTCCTTTTCTGTCAATTGATCATCTAGTGATATTTCTGTCTTTAAAGATGACAAACTTCTTTCAGTTCTATAGATTCTTTATTTATTAGTATCTTTTAGAATAGTGACTTTTTTTTAAGAATGATTTTCTTTCAGGACAGGAGGTAAAATGAATCTAAAGAATATATCTTTTCATAACACATTAGTTTTAATTCCTTCATCTATCACTAAAAAGGGGTAAAGCAAAGCCATAAAAGGAGTTCCTAAAATCATTTTAAAAGAGAGTTTCTTAATTAAAACAAAGACTGTTTCAAAACATATTCCATCATGGCATATATGAGCATTAGGTATTTTATTAATTATGAGATTTTCTCCACAGGCTTGAGTTAATCTTTCAGATGATTTTTCATAATACTTTAAGGATATTAATCCTTTTTGTATACAATTCATATCAGCACCTGAGTCTATTAAAGCAATTTCTGTCAAAGAGAATTCTTTATTAATTACTAATGTAATTTCTGTATGCCATTTTTAGAAAATTACTCTGTCAATTAAACTCAAGAAATTCTGTCTATTGCCATCATCTTTTTCTAATAAAGGTGGGTTTTTCATGGATTTAGAAGATACTTTTAAATTTATTATTCTGGCAATATTTTGTTCATCTATTTCTGTGGAGTTATCTTCTTTAATTTCTTTAATTTCTTATTTTACCATTTTTTCTTCTGTCATTAAATCTTGTAGTGTTACTGGTTTTATATCTACACCATCTTGTTTCTTTTTTGTCTTTTTGTTCTTATCTTTTCCTTTCTTAGCTTTTCCACAATCCGTAACATGGTGTCCATATTTTTTACACTTAATACAAACAATAGGTATTTCTATAGAATCTTTCAAATTTTGTAAATATTCTTTTTTTTTTCTTTATGGTGATTCGGTATATTTTCTATCAATTTCATTATTATGTCTTTTTGTTTCCTTTTTCTTTTATTAATTTTTAGTGGGTTGGTTGATTTTATTTCTTCCTCTTTCATTATTTGATCTATCTATTTTTGCTTAACATTAAATATTTCCATTAATTCATTTATTATGTCTTTTTCAAATTCTAATTTACTTATTTGTTTTACATTTTTATTATGTCTGTCACATTGTTTTTTAGTATGCCCATATTCTTTACATTTATGACAAATAATATTTCTAATATATCTGTCAAGTTTCTCATTATCTAATAACTCGGTAATCTCTAAAATTGTTATGTCTTTTTCCATTTCTTTTATCTCTATTGGTGAATTTGAAATTTCTATCATTTTAGCCAATTCTACAAAACTGTTGTCTCGAGTATAGTCTACTGTTCTTTTAATTGATTTTAGTCTCTCATCAGTTTCTTCTTTAAAACTATTACTCTTTTTGGAACTATCTCTTCTTTCTTTGTTGGCTACTTTTTCTAGACTATCATTATTATATCTCTCTTTCTCTTCCTCTATCATGTTTCTTTCTTTTACTATGTCTTTTTCTATAAAGTTTTAGTTTGTTATTGACTTCTTTTTATTGTATAATAAAGTTATCTTAAAATTTTGTATTGTAGATAAAAATACTATGAAATTATTTATGATTTTATTATAATCTTGAATTTTTTTCATCTATAAATATTGCTCTATAATTTGAATTATTAGATATTTAGATCTTATTGACATATTTTTTAGACCAAGTGCCTAAAAGAATATATTAAATATCATCTCCTTCATTAATTTGTCACAACTAAAATTAGAACAAAAATATATACAACATAATTAAATTCTTAATTAGTTGAATTTTTAAAACATCTTATAACATTATATTAAGATAACATAAGTATACTACTAAACTGTATTTTTAGTCTTAATTTTTTTTGTTTAAATTTGTAATATACCCGTAAGTACATTTATTTATATTTACAAACTTTTTTTTATTTATTTATCTTGAGCAGATTGAAACATGTACGTATTTTATACCATATATATTTCATCCCGTACATTACTAACTATGATAGAAACAAAGTCAAGAGACACAATTTTTGTACTACAACTTTAAAATGGTCAACTGTAAGTGGTAAAAAAAAAGTTATAGATTCGTTTGAAAGTAATTGTCTACCATTTACAAGTTGACCACTTCAGTAAGTTGTGGTAAAATAAGTTCTGATCATAAAATAATTGTATACAAAGTAATTCAAATTTGTAGTATCCTTAGAATCTTTTTATTATTATTATAAATAGATACGATAGAATTTCAACCTGTGACATCTGCTATATAATAATAAGTTAATGATTGTTCTCTTTATTATTAGGCCTAAACAAAAATTGTTTTTGATGTAGGCGAGTTTTGAACTTCTAGATCCCTTATTCAACAGCAAGATATTTTACTAGTTGAGCTAAATAACTAGAACCCATGTATTCCTAATATCATTCAATATTATAAATATAGCAATCTAAAAGTAAAATATCTTCTAAACTATAATGTTATAAATATCTCATACTCATTGACATTTATATTTGGGAAAGTGGTCTCTCTCATTCAATATTATAAATATAGCAATCTAAAAGTAAAATATCTTTTAAACTATAATGTTATAAATATCTCATACTCAATGATATTTATATTTGGGAAAGTGGTCTCTCTCTCTCTCTCTCTCTCTCTCTCTCTCTCTCTCTCTCTCTCTCCAATGACAATCAGCCATTATTACTAAGGCTGTCCAAGCAACCAGGAGACCCGGCCAAACCGACCACACTGACTGGAACCGACTCGTCACGGCCAAATCCGACACCTCCGACGATCGGTGACGGGTCTTAATCTCTGAAACCCGACTCTAGCGAGTCAAGTGGCGGGTTTCGGTCTCTAAAACTCGAGCCACCCACTCCGACCAACAAATGCTAAAAAAATGCCAAAATTACCTAGATCCGACGACGTTCTGGTGTTCCTCAACTCCGATCCAACCACCCTTGGTCTTCCTTCACTAAGATCCGGTGCTATTTACTCAGATTCACTAAAATCCGACCAAGATCTACTCTCCTCCTTCATCAGATTTGCTCAAATCCGGCGATATTTGGTTAAATCTGAATTTAGATCTACTGGCCATTCTTAGTTAGATTAGGCTCCAATCTACTCAACTCCGGCAATATTCCGTTAGATTTGACGCCTTCAACTCAGATCTATGAAGATAAAACTTCTCCTCCGCCCGCTATCGCTCATCATCGGACTCAACCGAACCGACTGTTCGCTCCCCTTAGCTTGGCCGACTCGACTCGTGGTGGTCAGTAGTCGATTGCAGGTCTGTTTTTGTTACACCCGACCTGAGCGGTCGAGTCTAAGTTAAGGCCAAAACTAACCCAGACCAACCCATGGACAATCCAAATTATTACACTACTTTTTTTCTCTATTATCCTTGGCTTTATTCTCAAGGGTTGCTAGAGAAATAAGTTTACTTACTTTATGAGCAAGACTTAGGTACAGTACTTAGGTGTTGTTCCTTAGATTCCCTTTTTAAGATTCTGCCATGTGCATTTTTTTCTCATGGAATGGAAGTGTATTTTTTTAGTTAAGTAGTCACATGGCTGAATCTTAAAAGGTTGAGGCCAAAACTAACCCAGACCAACCCATGGACAATCCTAATTATTACACTACTCTTTTTCTCTATTATCCTTGGCTTTATTCTCAAGGGTTGCTAGAGAAATAAGTTTACTTACTTTATGAGCAAGACTTAGGTACAGTACTTAGGTGTTGTTCCTTAGATTCCCTTTTTAAGATTCTGCCATGTGCGTTTTTTTCTCATGGAATGGAAGTGTATTTTTTTAGTTCAGTAGTCACATGGCTGAATCTTAAAAGGGGAATCTAAGGAACAATACCTAAGATACTGTACCTAAGTTTTGTCCTTACTTTATATACTATTTTTTTTTTGAGAGAGAGAGTTTCAACCTGTGGCATCTACTTTTAATGATAGCTCTTTATCATCAGACCAAGACACCAATCAGTTTTTGGTGTAGGCGGGGATTGAACCTCAGATCTCTTATTCAACCATCAGAGACTTTACCACTTGAGCTAGTTGGAACCCACTACATACTATATTTTATATATGTACAATAAATACGAAAATTGTATTATTAGTCTAACTTTAGTTAATCTACTATTGCATGTGAAGATTAAGGTTATTGATGTTTTTATTTTTAAGTGAAACAGGAATAGTGAATTTGATAAATCATGTTATATCAAAGCATTGGAATTTATTTTACTCTATCAAATTATTATTTATATTGTAAATAGTATTTGTTTGTTTTTTTTTTTTTTGGAAAATATTTTTAACTATAAATGCGACTAGAAATAGTTAATATGGATGTGAAATATTGGAAAAAGGAAAATAAAATTTTAAAAAACAAATAGAATCTCTTGAAAATTTTGTTACTAGCAATAAACAAAAAAAAAAAAAAAAAAAATCTAATAAACATATTGATGATTTAGATTTTTTTTTTTACAAAAAATTTTAAGAATATTTTTTATAAATTTAAGAAGATACTATAATTGGCAAACTAAATTATTAAAAAAATTTGATTGTGTTTCAAATACGTGTATTGCATATAGATTTTTTTTTTTTTATTAACAACACATGCTACAGTTGTTTCTATTAAAATATACTTTCAATTAAAATTGATAAAATTCTACCTAATTTCTCATGCAATAAAAAAATTAAGTGAATTAATCATATTATCAATTAAAAAGAATATGTTAACAAAAATAATACAACAATGTGAGGAGAATATGTTAAAATTACACTTGCTAACAATTTTGCATCTTATGAAGAGAGAAGTATTTTTTTTAAATAGATAAATTCATAATATATATATATATATTAAATATATTTCTTAATTAAATATAAGGTGAAAAAAAAACCTCTTTAAAAATGTCACCTTAAAATTCAGATCCTAGAGTTTATGAAGGTGAAAATACCATTTGTCTCTACATTTTAGGGTCACTACTAATTTGGCTCATACAGTTTGTGTTAGGACATATGTGATTCAATGTTAGGAACATATGTCACTATTTTATGTAATTGGCTAATCCTTTGACAAAATGCACTTTACTTGTATTTGGGTAGATTTAGGATGTGTTTAATGCTTCAAGAAACAAGGTTTCAAGTTCAAGTGATAAAGCCATGCAAATCTGTCCAAGAATCAAGTGAAGAAGTGTTGTTCATTAAAACTCAACAGCTAGCATCTATCAAGGTTTAAGAGAGCTGTTTTAGCCCTAGGCTCGACAACTGCTTAATAGATAGGGTATCTGTCGAGATTTATGAAGCTCAATTTTTCAGAGCTGTTTTTATCCAATCCGTTAATGTATGTTTGGGCTTTCTTTTCTCACAACCCTAAACATATATAAGTATTATTTTAAGAGCCGTAAAAGGTTACACGCAAAGTTGCACAAGAGCACAATTCCTCAAGTGAAGAAAAGTGTGATCGAAAACCTAGTTTGTCCTAGTTCTTCTTTCTCTTGAAGAAGCCACTGTGTTTGTACACCATAGGATTTTGTGACCAAACAACTTCATGATCTTTATCGTGTAATGAACTGAATAACTTTGCAGCCAACATTCTTCTCAAGTTGGTGACTAAGTCACGTACTGGGATCCGTGCAATTGGTTAGTCACGTACTGGAAGCCGTGCATTGAAAATGAGAGATTGTCACTACAAAACAAGTCCAATTGGATATTGGAGTAAGGATTTAACTGTTGGTTGGTATAAGGTACTAGGATTCCTTTACTTGTAACCGCTTGTTTTGATAATAGTGAATTTTCGGGAGTGGTGACCTTAAAATCACCCGGTGGGGTTTTTGCCGTATAGGTTTTCCCCATTCGTAAACAAATCACCGTGTCTATTTAATTTCCGCTACATACTTAGTTTAATTGGTGATTTGTTTATGCTACCACGCATATTGTATGTTAATCTAATTAATTAATCAACTTGGCTAATTAATTGGTTAACTCATCACAAAGGGTCAATACATTCTTGACCTATCAGTTTGGTACTTTGGTAATAATCAATTTGGTCCATATTATTTTCAACTTGTAATAATTTGGTTTCTATCATCAACTCACTAACAAAAATTAATTGTAAGTTGAAAATAACATTAACCAAATTAATTACTACCAGATTTTCAATACCCAAAATGTAAGAATTTCGCCTTTTTGGAATTTGTTTTTTAAGGCATGCAAATCACGTTTATCATTACAAAAAAAGTCAAAAGCACTCCAAAAGAAATGTTCCAAATGAAAGAGATAGCTTCATCAAAATAAAAATAAAAACGAAAGAGATAGATAGTGACCAAGAGACAGCAAATAATAGCGATTGAGAAAGGAGAAGGAATTATGGTACCACTATAACTACCAAGAATGAGACTTGCCATTGTCTCGTGGAATAGTAAAATAAAAATTTACAAAATAAATTTTACCATTTTTTATAAATGTTTTTATATATATGATGACTAACATTATTAATTTTTTATTATACATCAACAACAATATATTATCCTAATAATTGTAAGAAAAATACAAAATGATTTGTAATTAGACCTATCAATTGACAACACCCATCAAGATTGAATTTTGTTCCGTGTATTCTAAGATAATGATTTATGAGAAAATGGTATATTTTTATTTTTTTGTTGTGATTCAAAAATATTATTTTAGTGTTCAATTGTATTGAAAATTCTCCATAATTCTCCGTATTTTAGTGTTCAATTGTGTTTAATTGCATGTTACCCTTGATAATAATTATTTCATTTATACGAAATTTATATAATTTTTATAGTAAAATATAAAATTTATGCACATAATACATTCTCTTGGTGACCATAATAATCTCTGGAGGCCAAGAAAACGAGGTTCTTGTCCCATTGTTCAGAAATTCCAATTCTGTAGTTAAGATGTGTGCAACACATATATTACACTGAATTCAACACATACTAATTTAAAGACACAAAAAACTAATTTTACTATTTCTTTATCTTTAATCAAAGGATTTACTGTTTTACTTTAGGTGATTAAAATTAGAAATTATAAGCTAAATTCAGTTGTTTATACAAAAATTTGTTTATGAAAAAGAAAAAAAAAACATTGGATAAAGAAGAGGTTTTAAGATTTTGCAAGGTAAATGAAAGGCTATTTTATTTTGTTTATTTTTTATTTGATTAAAAGTATTGCTTCCTTTTTTTTTCTTTTTCGTTTCTTCCATTTCCTTACATATTTTGAAGCCTAAAAAACATTTTTAAAATAGTAAATACTTCCTTTTTATTTTCTTTTTTGCTTACAACAAGTGAGAGTAGTCAAAGAACCTGATAGTGTTATTAAACCACCAGACTTTTTGACAATTTTCTTTCAAATGTCTTAATGAAATTTGAGTATTTGACGCATAAAACAGATGATAGTCGATTACTTATGTTGTAAAATATATTAACAAGAGATATAAATAAGGTAAAATTAATACAGTATAAAAATAAACAGAATAAAGAAATCAAATAAAATCATTGCTAAGAAATAAGAAGACTTAAACAAGATATAAAATAAGAAATCAACTTTTAGCACTGGAGGTAAAATTCTTCTCTCTTTTGCCCAAGAACGCGGAAGCTTTAATTTGCACTTGAAGTTGGTTATATGGGTTTGAGGATAATATTTAATACATTTATAGAAGAGATGGGTTCAAGTTACACCTAGTGTAACTCCTACACCTTTTTTGTACCATAGATTTCTAATAAATCCAATAGTTGAAAAAATAGCATTAAATGATTATTGCTCTTCACTTTATTTTCCTAATTAATAATAGTTTTTCTCTATCCTCATTTATTACTTTCCATAGACCTCATTGAATGTTTTTTAACTGTGTCCCTTCTTCCTAAAATTGCTGGATATATATGAATCTAGGCAAAAAACAAAGACTGAAAAAGTTTAAATTTTTCTTCTCTCAAAATCCTTGGGTGCCGGCCTACTGCATATGAGGTTCTCAGCAATGAAGAAAAACGAACGAGATATGATAGAGGAGAAGACGTTGAAGACATGGGAGGACAAGATATGGATTTGGTGGAGGATTTCCAAGTGGGTATGAATTCCACTTTAGATTTCAGTGAAGAATGGACTCCTCTTCCCCTCAGGTTCACAAAGAAAAAGTGTGGTTATATTGATGAGGAGCCCAAAACACCAATGTGACTAATTACTGACTGGTACATGGCAGTAAATATTTAGGCAACCCAGAGAGGCTTGTTACGTGAAAAGTGTATCCCTTGAGAAAGATTTAAAGATATATAATTTGTGATTTTATAAGTACACTATGTCTACAGAACTGCCCCTAAACAATTCACAGAATGACTGAATGAGCAAGAGCCTTGTGGTTTCCAGTTTCAACACATTATAGCAAAAACACATGACAAAACTCAAATCTATTGAAGAGAGGGCGAATCTGAGATCAAAAAATAAAATAACAAAGGGAGCAGGACAAGAAGAGTGTTCATGTAAAGAAAGCATCAGATTTTGTGGAGTGTAAGTCAATGAGAGAAGGTGGCAGAATGTCAAAACTGTGTTCTATAATAAAAATAATTTTCGTTACTAAGCTTGCAAAAGTTTTTTTTTTTTTTTTAAGGAAGAAAGGGACACAGTTAAACAACATCCAATGAGGTCTATGGAAAGTAATAAATGAGGATAGAGAAAATCAGTTATTAATTAGGTAAATAAGGTGGAAATCCTTAATCATTAAATGCTTTTGTTTCAACTGTTGGATCTATTAAAAATCTACGGTACAAAAAAGGTGTAACTTTTAAGGAGTTACACCAGGTGTAACTTGAACCCATCTCTTTATAGAATAGTCAGTGTTATAAAATTTTAGTTCTTTATTGACTTCTTTCCATTGTATGATAAAGTTATCTTAAAATTTTGTATTGTACATAAAAGTACTAAAATTACTTGCCAACTTGAGATGTAATCTCAAGTATGAATATTTCACTCTAGGATCTACTATTAACATTAAGTTGATTGAGGTGTAAGTGTAATGCATGTTAAATATCTACTTATTTACCTAATGTGTTATGCTTTATTCTTAGAGCTTTATCTGTTTAGATATCTTTCTAAATAATTTAACATTATTATTATTTTATATGCAACAAGCCTAAAAAGTTGATAACTTGGTATAGTCCACATCATCTCTCTTTTTTCTTTTTTTCTTTTTTCTTTTTTTTTTTTTTTTTGCGGTGATTATAAAATTTGTGAACTTTGGATTGTATAAAGTTAAGAACAGATTCTATCACATAAGTATTGCAAATTGATATGTCATCAATAATAAAATAATAATTCAAAAATTCATTATAAGTTGTTAAAGTTCATTAATTGCATTTATTGTCACACCACTCATATTCATTGTTATATCACTTTATAAGTTTTTTTTTTTTTTTTTTGAGAAGAATATCACTTTATAAGTTTCATAATTTATATAGTAAAACTTGTTGTATTTTTACCATTTTTCAATTTAATAATACATTTTTTTGAAAAAAAGAAAAAGAACACCGATTTAATAATACCTATAACATTTTTCACATAATTATTAGTTTTAGTCTTTTAGAGAGGCCAGGGTTGGGTGGGTACGAGTACTGTCTCGTTGTCCAGTGCGTAAAAGACATGGAAACACAAACATCAATTTTTTTCTCTATTTTTTGAGGAACACAAACATCATTTTCTCAAACTAAAGGACACAATAATTTTGGAGACATATACCATTCAACCATACGAGGTCCTGGTTGAAACCGTACAAAACAAAGGGGACAAGAACATGTGAGACCAATATGTTTCTGTGGCACTGGATAACTTAATCAAAATGCAAAGATATTTTGGAACAATCCTTCTCATTTTGGTTTTGGCCGAGCCATGCATGTGAACAACATTTTTTTTCTTTGTTGATTAATTTTGATTCATATACTGACCAACTTTTTATCTCATTTTTAGTGAATCAGACCTCAATTAAGAGATTGTAACTTACCACTTGGTCATAAAATATATTGATATATTCAATTAAAAATTTAGTCTACTGTTTTTGCTAAATAATTTTTACCTTTTGTACCTTTCTTTATTAAATACTAGTTTTTTTTTTTTTTTTTAAAGAGAGACAAATAAATGGAATCTAGTTTTCTAAATCTTTTTAAGAAATGAATAATATATATATCTTGTAAATATATTAATGCCAATCCTTGTATATGACAAATTGCGAGTTCCCTACAACGTATTACATAGAAGTGATACTCTGACTCTGTACATGTATATGAAATATTTCTTCCTTTTTAGCCAGAAAAAAGAAATGTTTCTTCCTAATAAGAAGTAAATTGTGCATCTTCATAAAAGTATAATAAATTCTAATTTTAGTCCTTTCTATTGTTAGAGTAATGCTACAGTTATAAACTATTTTACAACATTTTTACAAAATGTTGATGTGGTCAACCTCTTATTGGTTTTTATTTAGACCCACAATTAATATCACTTTTTCATTTACCAATAACCACTTACCACATCAGCAGTTTGTAAAAAATTTTGTAAAATAGTTTATATCTCTAGCATTATTCCTATTTTTAATGTGTTAGATACATGAATTTACATGTAGAAGCACCTAACACAAAATCAAAGTATAATTAAAACAATTGTCAGAAAATCATAGTGCATTTAGAATTTAAAGTCAATCAAGTGTGTAGTTAGAAAGACACTTAACAAAAAATTAAAAGGCAATTAAAATCATATTTGGATTCTTGATTGAACTTCCTCTTTCCATTATATTAATCTCCGAACAATGCTATTTTAAAGCAACTCTGTTACAATTGTCCACAAATTTGAATTTTATTTATCCATTCACATTGAGAAAGCCTCTGTTTATTTATATATTTATGGAGTAATTCGAGAGCTTTATTTAGGGGTGTATATGGGTCGGGTTAAGGGGATTTTTTGACCCAACCCACCATAATAGGTTAAAAAAAATTCGACCCAACCCAACCCAACCCACATGGGTTGGGTTGGGTTGGGTTGAACCCATGGGTTGAAATTTTTTATTTATTTCTATTATTATTAAATTAAGTAAAAAAAATAAATAAATAAATATATATATTTTAAAAACAAACCCAAAGATTAGTATCAATGTAACTCCTTAAAGGTAAACAACACTAATGACTAAACAATAATAGTAAAAACAATAGGAAGACTGGGAAAGGGCTAGACAGAGACAAACCTGCAAAGCAAGATAGAGAGAAAGGGACACAGCAAGTTGGCAAGAGAAAATATTGTAGAGTAAGAAATAGACCTATAAGCTGAGACAAAACAAAAACATTTACAAATCAGCCAAAAGAAAACTAAGAAATCAGCAAAACAAAAGTTAAACATTGATCCACCATGGCAAGAGAGATAAGCAGATAGAGCAAGAGAGAGTAGAGAGAGAAGCCAGAAAAGGAGAAATAGAGCAAGAGAAAGAAACTCAAGTACATGCACTGGAAGAGAGAGCTACCACTGGAAAGATAGAATTGCCACCAAGGCAGTGATGATAGCTGATGGACAGCAGTGGCTCAATAGAGGGAGAGAGGGTTAGGGTTCAAAAGAGAGTGAAGTGGGAGAGGGGAGTGAGAGGCGGCACATTAAGAGAAAAGGTTTTAGGATTTGTGTGAACTAATTGGCTTTTATATAGGATAGGAAGAGCTGGTTATTTAAAAAATTTATTAATTATATAATATATTTTAAATATATATTAAATATATGGATGGGTCAGATCGGGTCAGGGTTGGAATTTTATGACTTGAACCCAACCCGACACGTTATCAAAAAAAAAATTTGTAACACAACCCAATCCACCAAGTGTAACACCCACCTCACTTAAATTTTATTTTATTACTTCTAAAGTGAAATTGATGAATTATTTAATTTTGAAGGTGATATTATTTTATATCATGATATGTACAAAGAAAATAAATAAAAGATGTAATGTGAGAGTTATTTTGTGGTTTATTCTTATTAAACTTTTAGTCTCCTTATTAGTTAAGGAAAAGGATGAGAAATTAAAACCTATTTAGATTAGGAGTTTAAGTGTTATTAGAATTCTTTTGAGTTTTTGCCTATCTAAACAACCTTGATTTTTGAGTTCAATTGGAGTGGGATTTATCTTCCTAGACTGAATTGGAGTGTTATTTTAGAGGTATATGAAGGGGTAAAAAATAGTATGACGTTAGACCTGACGGATCCGAGCCCATGGGCCGACAATAAGGGAGAGCCCAGGGCCTGGCATAACTTAAAATACTTGTGGCGCACGTTTGAAATCCGAATGAATCCTAAAGGAAATCAGAATACTAGTGCAAGGGTAATTCTAGAAGATATGCGCTTAATGAAAAACCACTCTACAAGGAAATGTTTGCCCATCACGTTTGGGATTGCTCAAGTAGAGTTCTACAAGGAAAAGACTTCTAGGTCAAGGAAGAGAGGCCAACCTCCTACTACTATAAAAGCCCCAATACCCTCACAAATCAAGGTACACATGATTTATCCTCTCTAGCACTCTAGAGTTGAGAACAATTCTAACCTGACTGTTGGAAGGTATTTGGCCGACACCACACCGGTGCCCTCGGTGAGATCACTTCTTCTTCTTGTAGGTTGTTAGTTTAAGCGAGCGTGGATCGTGTAGCTCACTGGTGATTTTATGGCATCATCAGTATACATACTGGATATTTTTAAGTCAGCCACATGAAAGGAATTTTTCTTTTATTTATTTTGAGAGTGGCGGCTTGCTATTTCCCTAATCGCTGAGCTTCACGAGGACGATATTGTAGAGGTAATCCTTTATACGTTGAGCTTGATCATTCAGTCTATTATAGCATGTTAAAATGGATAGATAATATACTTAATCGGCTAAGGTGGATGATTGTTAGGGAATATCATAATGGGTCCATGTCCCATAGAATTAATTCGATTGAATAGTACATTGAACTTTCCTTGGGTTTCTATATACATGTTTAGCTAAGGGTTGTATCATATTGGTCACCTGTTGGATTTGCAGACCTTTGGTCTAACAAGGGTTGATATATATATATATATATATATTAGATTAAATTTCTAATAGTCAGTACATGCTATAGATTGCTATACATGTAGAGATTTTTATGGATGCTATACATATATTTGGATCTGATAGAGTATTTCATGGTGGTGTTGAAGTGTTATATGAAATCCTAAAGAAAATATGAATCTGACACTTAAACTAGACAATGGTTGTATTGATATTAACCTATTAGGACTTGATGAAAATCTTGGTGAACCGCCAACATGCATATTCTCATTAGATGATATCCTTATGTGTGGTAATACCTCTATTAGCCTCAAAGACACAATAGTAGTAAGGAAAAGTAATATATAAAATGGAGGATTGTAGTGGTGTTTAAAGACTAGTAAATTATTAGGAATTATCCCTTACATCCTTATGGTATACGTCAAGGTGGATTAATTATATAATTGTGTTACTCCTTTACTTTTAGGTGTGGAGGAAGAGCCCATTTGATTTTGGATTTAAACTACAAGTATTAGCAACTAAAGGTAAGTGGACTTCATAACATGACATCTCTCAAGACGTGTATATTTTTATATATTTTGGTAAAAATATATTTATATATACATAATTACAAAAGTGAAGTTTCAAAAACTTATACCATTGTCAATGCTTTACACATACTTGAATTTTATTATTTCTTGTATATTACTTTGAAGCTATATATGTTAAGAATAACTCAAAACTATATTTTTGAGAAAGTATTTGTTATATGATATATGATTGGTATTGATAATATTGTAATAAAGTAAGAATGTTTTTAAACAATCAGCTAGACAGTCTGCAACATTTGCCAACACAGGGTTAAGTGTTGGTCTTCGGCCGATGTAGTGTTATTCTGGTGTGATGCAGTGTTATCGTTTGCTCTTCGGAGCCAATGTTATTGTTTACTCTTTAGAGCCAGTGTTGTCTCTTTGAGGTTAGTGTTATTGTTCCCTATGGGAATCACCCACCAAGTGTTTAGCAGCTTATGTCTTTGTCTGACTAATGTTTAATGTTTTCCATATCGAACTATGTTTTATTGTTATTAACCTTTATAAGTGGAAAAATTTTTTATTACTATAATATATTGTTTCTACCTATTTAGTGTATTTCGGCTAATAAAAGCGGTTACTATTTTATTTACTGATTATGGTGTTATAGTAAATGTTTTCTTCCTGACAGTTTTATAGAATATATTATATTATTGCTAAAACTATTTGTTAAAGTTTTGTAAATATTATTTTTTGTCAATGATACTATTATTTTGTTTTGAAAGACATCCTCATGTTGTGTAGTCTCTTATTGAGCTTCTAGCTCCCCCCCCCCCCCCCCCCCCCCCTTTTTCCACCCTTTCAGATTAGAGCAGTCTAATATCTTTTAGTGGTAGATCATTGGAGACATAGATTGAAGACTTCTTTTGGAGCTATGTTAGTTGATGGACTGTTTTAGTATATTTTCTTAGGATAGTGAGTTTGGTATTTATGGAACTCTTTGAGATTGTATTTGGAAACTTTATTGTTAAAGTTTTTGTTTTATGGATTTCATAGGAAAGATTTTGATGGTTTGAAGTATATTTTTGGATATTTAATTACGCTCTATTCCATTATATTATTGTTGATTATTTATAAGACAGGTCGTGCATCTAAATCTGGTATGGGTTTGGGGTGTTACACCAAGCTCTAAAAACCGACCCAACCCGCGTGGGTTGGGTTGGGTCGGGTCTGTTTTGGTGGGTTGGCTAACTTTATTGCACAAAAAAGTATGGAAGCAAGAATTTAATCTGAGTTTAATTACTTGCTTATAATTACAATTAATTTCTATTATGGGCTCAATATAATGCACAATGGGAAATTTAAATAAGAACTAAACAACTCTCTGCTCTTAAAATGGTGTCAAGAATTTTATTCATATATTTTTGCTATTACATTCCTCAGTATGTGTTTCACTCCTCTCTTTTTTTTCTCTTTTTGCTCTTTGAATACCTTTCAAAAAACCACCTGCTTATTTATCTATCTCTTTCCTTCCCTTCTCCTCCTTCTTCCTTTCCAGCATGTGCTATAGCAGGTGCTATCCTAATATAGTTGGGCAAGTTTCTGTCCCATCAGACTCTTCTTTTCCTAAGGTTATAATGAACAAGGACTTTTGAGGCTTCTTGTCTTATTCTAATCAGTTACCTATTGCATTAAATGCAACCATGTCAAATGGGTTGTTGTGGATTTATCAAGAAGATCCAAAAAGCATCTTTGGATACTCATGCATACCTCGGTAATATTCTTTGGTAGCTTGGTACGTAGATTGACATGGGCAGTATGGTCAATATGACTCATCTTGGATGACTTTTGTGGTTATTCATGATTGGATCTAAAGTGGTGGGTTATGTTGGGTCAGAGTTCGAGGTTAAGGGACCTTGGAGAGGTTTCTGCTGATTTATCATTTACCTTTGGTCCGTATTCTAAGGTATGTGTCCATAAAAGGGCTTTTTACCTCGGAAGGATACATTCTAGGCCCGTTTTAATCCAAAGCCCAATGCTTATTTGGGCTTTATGAGCCACCTCCCTACAATTGCCCCCCAGGATCTCATGCCCATCTACTTCGTGGGATGAGATCATGGTGGGAATCTTTAGGGATCAATTCAAAATTTATTAGCTAACATGGATGGGAGCATGATTATTAGTTTATTAACTAAAATTTGGCGTGACTCTTCGATTTCTGAACCGTTATGACATTTGTCAATATTTGAGTGTGAGATGTTAAATGGTGGCGCGAGAGGGGAGGAACCCTAGGTGATGGGGTTTTCTTTTCCCACCCAAGCCTTTGATATTTAAGGTGAAATTTTCACCTCTTTCCTCATTTTTGCTCCATTTCATTATTTTTCTTGAAGTTCTTCATCTCTCTGAAGCTTTCCTCTTAGTGTTTCGTTCTTCATCTACCTGTAAGTTTTCTTATTTTTGTTTAGCTCTCTTCTTTTATTTTACCTTTTCTTCTTTTGTTCATCTAGCTATCAGGCACCATGAGCAAACTTTCCCATTTAGTTAGTTTTGATGATTGTATGGTCGCTTTTAAGGCCAAATAAAGCATTCCTCGAGATGTAGAGGTCAAACCTTGTACAAATGGTGAAGTAGCTGAGAATAGGGGTTATGGTAGAGTAGTTATCCCATTAATAGCTTTTGTAGAAGGGGGGAGTTCGAATACTCAAGAGTGATTTACTTGTTAGATTTCTTAGGCATTTTAAATTGTGTCCAGACCAGTACGCTCCAAATGTTTTTAGGATAGTTAGTTGTATAGATCAATTAAATAAAAGGTTAGGTTTGTAATTGAGAGATAATAACCATAGATTTAGAGTGAATAATGTTAAGGAAATAATATTTTCACAACTTTTTTTACACTTATTGATAGGAGCCACCGCATACGTTTACTTTTGAATTGATTCATGAGATTTGCGATCGCTCATTCCCCCACCTCGCTGGTCCTCAAAATTTCCTTGAGTATTTAAAGAAAATTTTTCTGATCATTCTATTGTGATTGAAGTAATATCAATTCCACTCGAATCTAACATCTTAGGGTTACTCTTAAGCGATTCCTTTCTGTAATAACCTTTGTGTGTGGAATCAAAGTATATACACAAAGGAATAATCAGATACTCAAAGAGGTATGGATATTCTCGTTTCTTAAAATAAATAAATTAATAAATAATTTGAGACTATCCATGTGCGGTTTTAGTTAAATAAATTTTTTAATGAGTCATATAACTTATTTAAATAATACATATATATATATATATATATATATATATAGAGAGAGAGAGAGAGAGAGAGAGAGAGAGAGAGAGAGAGAGAGAGAGAGAGAGATGGGTTCAAGTTACACCTGGTGTAACTTGACAAGAGTTACACCATTTGTAGACCGTAGATTTGCAATTGATTTAATGATTAAAAAAAATAGCATTAAATGCTAATTGACTTACACCTCATTCACTTAATTAATAGCAATTTTGTTTATAGATGGTTTTATAAATCGTCACGTAAATGTGTTTAGAGCATTCATAACAAGATTGCTAAAAAATATAGCTTTTAGTAACTCAAAATATTACTTTATTTATTTTAACAACACACTTTATAATACACCCAACATCAAATGTTTTATTTTAACATTCAACACATTAAAATAATATAAAAAACACAATAAAATAATATATCCAACATAATAAATAACAATCACAACCCTCAACAAATTAAATACTTTTTTTTAACACCACACATGAAAAAATTAGTTTTTATTTTGAGTTTCAAGCTACAGTGAGCTACTATCTCTAGCAGCTCATGGAGCTCAGAACATCTGCAATAAGGTTGCTAAATTGACTAAAAAGTCAATTTATCAACCAATACCCTCAAAAAGTGCTCTATAGCAAAGAAGGGAAACTCAAAATCATTTGAATATAAGTTACTAGAGATAGCAGCTCACTGTAGCTTAAAACTCAAAACAAAACAAAACAAAAAAATTCAAAAATGTGTGGTGTTAAAAAAAATAGTATTTTAATGTGTTGATAGTTGTAATTGTTATTTATTGTGTTGTGTTAGGACATATGTGTTATTGTTAGAAACATATGTGATGTAAATTGGCTAATCCTTTGATAAAACACACTTTACTTGTAATTAGGTAGATCTAGGATGGGTTTAATACTTTAAGAAACAAGTGTTCAAGTTTAGTATTGAAATCATGCAAGTCTAAATGAAAAACAAGTGAAGAAGTGATGTTTATTAAATCTCGACAGAATAATATCTATCAAGGATTAATGTTGAAGCTCGACAGAAGTTGTATCTGTCGAGAATTACAAAATTAGAATTTCCAAAACTGATTTCACGCATATCCATGAGTATTTGTGTAGGGTTTCTTTTCTCACAACTCTAAACATATATACGAATTATTTTAAGGGTCGTCACAAGAGATGCAACTTGATGCAAAGTGATTATATATGCATATTGTGACCAGAGACAATTCGCTCTAGTTCATCATATTCTCTCTAGAAACTACTGCGTCTTTGCGCAAAGGGTTTTGTAACTAAGGAGTTTCTTTATCTTCATTGTTGGATGAATTGAAGAACTTTGCAGCCAATATCTTCCTCAAGTTAGTGTGTTAGTCACGTACTGGGATCCGTGCATCATTAGTTAGTCATGTATAGTGATTCGTGCATTGAAATGAGAGATTGTCACTACATCACAAGTCCAATTGGGTATTGGGGTAAGGTTTCAACTGTAGGTTGGTATTAGATATTATGATTCATTTTATTTGTAACCGCTTGTTTTGATAATAGTGGATTCTTGAGAGTGGTGACCTTAAATTCACTCGGTGGGGTTTTGCCTCAATGATTTTCCCCCATTCGTAAACAAATCACCTGTTTTAAATTTATTTTCCGCTGCATTTAAATTAGTTGGTGATTTATTTGTGCTACCACATTTATTACATGTAATTGAATTTAATTAATTCACTTGGATAATTAATTTACCAAAAGAGGTCAATACATTCTTAGCTTATCATGTTGGATATATTATTTTATTGTATTGTTTATATTATTTTAATATATTGAATATTAAAATAAAACTTTTGATATTAAATATATTATAAAATGATTTGTTAAAATAAATAAAATAATATTTTGAGTGACTAGAAGTTATATTTTTTAACTTTTTTTTTTTTTTTTTTTTTTTTTTTTTGGTAAACATATTTTTTAACATTCTTGTTACGAGCTCCTTCTCAAATTTTTGGAAGTTTCCTTTATTTGCAGTAGAACCCATTTTTTGGTTACCAAAAAGAGTACAAGACAAACGGGTCAGGGGACAACGTGTCTCGTAATCAAGCATGTGATACACATGGTTCATGTCATGTCTCCCAAGCCCAATAAAACCTTCTTTTACAAGAGGCCCCATCTGATTTGTACCTATTTGAATGCCACGTGGAAGATACTGTGAACCGCGAGCCCACGGTTTTCAAGATTCGTACTCCTTCCTAGCGTGCAACACATTTTTTTCTCCTAGTGCTTTTAATCTAGGAAAAATCTATTCTAATCAATATTTTACAACTTTCTTATCACAATTACGATGCAATAAGAGATGATTGATAAAAAAATAAAAATGGCAACAGAAGGCTTGACTCAACTAGTAAGGTTCGATCGCTTTATCTAACTAACCTAGGATCGAATCTTGCTGTCAATAGGAGTTCGTTGGTAGGCATCCTTAGTGGGAGTTGACCCTCCCACACAGATTGGCTTGCAAGGACGAGCCTTGGAGTTCACCTAGCGCCCTGCCCAAGGGGAGTAACCTATCTAACCCCATTTTCTTTAACCAAAATAAAAAAATAAAAAATAAAAAAGGTCACTTTTTTTTTATCAGATAATTAGGAATCTCATGTGTGACTCTAAAAAAAGAGGCTATCAAATATAATAAAAAATTTAACCTTAACTAATGTAATAAGATATTCATTAATTAGACTCTTAATTTATTTAGTAGTGCAATAAAACTTTCATTATGTAGATTATATGGGTTTTAGTTAGTTCAATTGGTAAAATATTTGATATTTGAATAAGAGATTTGGAGTTCAATCCCCGCCTACGCCAAAAGTTAATTGATGTTTTGGTATGATGATAAAAAATGCAATTATCATTAGCAAATATCATACGTTGAAACTCTATATAACAAAAAAATTAAATAAAAAAAAAATCAAACCCTTAATTTATTAGCAAAAAATCTGGATGCACATAGGAAAAACACCAAGTGTGCGTTTGGCGTTTGAACAATGGGGCGAACTGCACTGTGCACGTTTCAACCATTCACGTAGTTTGTCCATCCTAACTGGGACCCACATGTACTTTTTGTGGTATTAATACCACGTTTCAGCCACTGTACACTGTGCATGTCTCAACATTTATTTGCGTAACAGTTTGTCCATCCTTGCTAGGACGCACGTTTGCACTATTTAGTCTAGTTTTAAAATTATTTACTACAGTATTTTCAATTTTCAATTTTCAGCAAAATAAGCGATATCTAAACATACCCTAAATGTCTCTTTTATTGTTGTCTTATGGTGGCCGGGATCTAAATTATAACATGTTGAAATTATTGGCCGTGAGGCGTGAGTAGTCAGCACTTTTTAGTTTTTAGTCAAACTTTAACGTGAACTTTTTTTTTTTTTCTATAATTTACAATCGGCCAATTTTATGATGTGAAATTGATGTAAAATTAGACATCAATTAGACATTCTTAATATCAATATAGAACGAACTTGATGCTGATGTACTTGGACATTTACTTACTAACCCATCCTCTCTCTCAATCTCATGTTAGAACCTCTTTTGAATCTCTTTTGGATGATTGCAGAACCTGATCAAAGCCTTCCCCAACTGCACAGTGACTCACATATTTAGGGAAGCTAATAGATGTACTGATAAGTTAGCTAACTTGGGAGCACTTCAAACTTCTGATTTCCCTTTGTTGTATGAACCACTGCCTGTGGTGAATAATTTGTTAGCTTTTGATAAAATTGAACTTTTTTGTAATAGATTGTTTGTTGCTTAGTTTATGCTATCTGCTTGGTTAACCAAAAAAAAGAAATTGATGTAAAATTCAGTTTGTCAGTAATATGGTTGTAATTATAAAGGAAATTGAACTTTCGGTGGCTTTTTTTTGTCTGTCTTTCAAAGGTCTTTTGATACGTATTATCACAACAGGTCGTATAATAATTAATTAAGAGAAATGTAGTGTTAAATCACAACAATCATACCATCACTTGAGAAATATTATTGTGAAATATGTTATTATAGCAGCCGAGTAGAGATTGGCAAACCTTGACTTTGAAGAACCCTGACTGGCCTTTGAATTCTTTTCTTTCTTTTTTTTTGTTTTCGTAAATAAAATAACCTTTAATCCAACGAAACCAAATGTCTCTGGGAAGCGAAATAACATCAGGCTAAATATTATCAACCAATATCTAAGATATAAATAAATAAATAAATAAAATTGATTGCGTTAAAGAAGCATAAAATGCCATTTAGGGATTTTAGTTTAGTCATACGACTGAATTTTAAAAGAGAAATCTAAGTAACAGCATTTAAAGGCATGTGCCTAAGTTTTGCCCAAATAAGAAAATCACATAACACTAATAATATTACTATTTCTTCTCTCTTTCTTTTTTTCCAAATTTTTAACATATAGGAAAGAATAATTTGTTCACACCTACAAGTATTCTCACCTTTTTTTCTTTTTCTTTTTCTTTTTTTATAATTCTTTAGTCACAATGAGGGTGAGGGATTTGAACTCTAGATGTCTCATTTGCAACCAATTGAGCTACAAAGCACACATTTAAAAGAAGGAAAAGAAGAGTTGGACACTTCCACCCACTTTGTAATAAATTATTTTTTTTAATCTAATGGAAGGTAGAGTAGAGAGAAGATTGTAATTTAATACCCACCTACTCTAATTTCATGATAAATTATCTCTTATTCTAAAATTGTTAAACTAATGGAAAATATTGAATTTAATCATTTGATAATTATTCTAACTACTTAGTATTTCCACCAAATCATAGCTTCCTACCAACATTTGATTTTCGTTACACTACAAGTTACAATCTTAGTTTTAAAAACCGAACTGGCCTGGCCGATTCAACCGAGAACTTGTACAAATCCAGTTCGGTAAAATCGCCCAAAACAGGTTAAAAACCGAATGTAAAAATGGTTCATTAACCGGTTCAATTTTTAAAACCACAGTTACAATGCTCTAATGGAGTGTTACGATATTATTTACAGAATATATATATATATATATATAATTATTTATTTATTTAAAGGTCTTGTACAAATATTTAAAACTATTCCTCCAAATACATTCCTCCAATTTAAAATTAGTACAAATGTTTAAGGTCTACTGCGAATGTTCAAATTTCATTTTTCTTTCCTCTAAAATTTCTGTAACAGATTTCTCCACCAGCTATTGCCTATCGTTAGCCCCGAGCTCCAAGTATAAACATCTTAATCGACTATCATAACTAATACTCAAACTTTGGTGCCTATTAAAGACCGTAGCATCAGCAGATTCAAGAATACAATATGTATGTATCATGAGAGGAAGCCAGAATAATCTCAATGGAAGGGGAGTAAGAACAATAGACAGTTACGACGCCTGAAGTTTAACCGTGTCAGCTTCAAGTAGATGCAAATGCATGTGGTGATTTGCTAATTGAGGTGTAAATTTTCTCCTGCCAATAAAATGGCATTTGATTGAACTACTAAATTAACAAGTCTTAAAATCACGACAGAATGAACCAGTTAGCATCAATTGGTTAAATGGCAGAAATCACTGATGTCCATAGGTATGCAAAACATACAACAAACCACCAATCCAGAGAAGCTTAATTACATAAACCAAAGAATTACAATAAGTAATTTAGGGGACCTTAAAAGGAGTGTGATAAAGGAAGTAGTGTACGGAAATAAGTCAAATAAAGTCACTGTGCATCCCAGCCAACATAGAAATTACCACATCACAATTAGAAAGAAAATTTTGAAAATTGCCCCAGAAGCAGAAAGCAATCAGAGAAAAAATGTAAGCGATTAACATAGAAAATACAGAGAAGTGACACAACAAATAATAAGAGCCAAGTTGTCATATATCTATGATGATAAATTTTACATGTATACTAGTCGTTTACTCCCAAATTAATCAGAAAAGTTCAAGTGACATAACTGCACCGATAAAATCTCTACCATGAAGTCGTTACGAATTGAATGCTGTCACCCCTTCTTAGTTCTGTTCTGGTCATGCAGCAGCAAGCTTCTAATTCTTTTCTGGAACTGAGAGAGTTAGCCACCTCCAGACTTGAGCGTGTTACTCAACCTACATCAAGAAGTTATTTATTTTCACTAAGCTTTCACAGAAATTTAAAATTTTTAATCATATATTTCACAAGTGTTGCAGCTTGTGCTACTCTGGATTTAATTAGAGACTGCCATAGAGTAGAGATGAAACAAAAAACAAACTTCATTGAAAGATTTTCGGGGGAAATAAACACTATAAAAACAAACAAAAAAGAAGCATTGGAAAAGAAAGAAAGAATTGCAGGACCAACTACAATGAGTATCAAGTTGACTTCAACCTTAAAGCTTTTACAATAAGTGGGAGATGGGGGGCTTTGAACCTAGGCTCTCCTCATTGGGAGAATCGGGAAATGTCATTGAGCTAAAACGCTCTTGGCAAGTTGACTTTAACCTTAAAAGTTCGAGTCAAAAATATTATAAAGTGGAAAAGATCAAGAGTTTTTGGCGATGAAATATGCTCTTAAAAAACTAATTGTATAACGGGACATTCAATAATCATAGTGACTCTATCTTTCATTAAGTAATGAGATTTCTCTCAATCCAAACCACCATCAGACATAATAGTGCACTTTTCCAAGCCAGAAGTCTCACCAAAGCTCCCAAATCCATCTTTTATTGGATGCAGGACTAAATTCTTCTATCCTGAACAGAAGATTGGGATGGCACAAAAGCTATCTAAACATTGAAGAACAAAGGGACAAGTGATCCACATTATAAATAGTTTTGTTTGCAATTTTTAATTCAGTCCCATCATTTGTTATAAGGAAAATTTTGGAGGAGTGCCATACCTTGCATAATAAGGATGGCAATGTATACATTTTGTTAGAACGAAACTCTTTTGGGCCTTCAAATATTAACAGCCAGAAAAAGGAACCAGTATCATACACATATAAATGAATGTGTTCCACCACCCCCCCCCCCCCCCCCCCCCCCCCCCCACCCCCCCAACCCTCAGAAGAATGATGGCATTGTCCCCAATCTTACAAAAGTCAAAATGCCTCCCATACTCTTTCTTTCCACATAATATGAAGTGGGTGCCACTGATAATTAGATCTCCTCATCCCAGCCCTTGTACCAGATTAATGTGAGAATTTCCCTTGCTCTCGATGACTGCCTTCATAATCTACCCAAGCCAACACTTTTCACCAATAATCTCCATCACCATCACAGCAAACCACAATTTAAAATCATCTTTGCCTCCACTTACCTCTAGCCACCTACCACTGTCACTGCCAACCTTGTCCTAACTTCAGTCATCACCATTGATGACTCAATAAGCCAATAGAAATTGTAAACACATCACCAACAAGCTCACCAAACCATGCACAAAAGCAAAACTGAAACAAAGAAAAAGCCAATGATCGGAACCTACCCCCACCTTTTGAACTTGATTACTCATCAATATACAGCTCCATATCTTAAAAAATCAAATCAGGAAAGCAAAGAAAGCCCGAACAGGTTCTGTCTCATAATTTCTGACAGTATTTTGTTGGCACTTTTACCATCTGATTGAATGAGCTTATTTTCATGGGTTTATTTGTTTAAAAAATAAGTTGCATAAAAGCACAGCTATATCTTAAAAAATGAGGCTTTAAAAAGTTGTACCTAGCCAAATAAACAAAATAAGCAAAAACAAAAGAGACCCTTGAATTGCAAAACAACCCTGAAATAGTGCTTTTTACATAATTCCCAAATTGGTGCCTATGTGCAAAGCACTGTTGTCTAATGAGGCCCAAAAGTGATTTTGGGAAAAGGTTATCAAATGCATGCCTGCACTGGCAGGTCTGTGCACTTAAGTGCGCTTCACACTTCTACCAACACTGGGATGAAGGTGGAAAGAGTAGCAAGCCAAGCGACTATGATAGGGGGATAAGGTGGAAAAAGAAACGAGTCAAGAAAGGTAGTAAGAACTACTATATTTTCCTAAACCAACTTTTTTACTTCCCTTTTTTTTTTGGATAGGTAACCTTTTTGCTCCCCTTCTGTCCTTCACCTTAACAAATTTAAAATTAAATCAGAAAAAGCGGGGAGAGATTGTTGGTCGCCGGGGGGGTGGGGGGGGGGGGGGGGGGGGGGAGAGGATAGGACCGCTTCCTTTTCCTTCTCTTCTATCCTTTCCTTTCACCCTCTTTCAGTTTGCACTAACAAAACAGAGTGTAAACATAGCAATTTTAGATCTCATTGCAACTTGGGGTACTTCAATTTGCAGGATATACTACAAACTACAACAAAGACTAGCAAACAGTAGGAAGGTAAAAACAATGAACACAACTACTTTCATTCTTGTTCTTGTCAAAGCAAATTTACTAATTGCACTAAGCTTTCTATCTAAATTGTTCACCCAACTTTGAATAGCCCACCTAATCTGATTAGTTCTGGCCTTCCAATTATCATAGTTGGAGATGAAATTCAGACTAAGACATCACAAATTCAGGTGGACAACCAGCACAGCACTATAAAGGTCACGCATTTTATAACTTTATTATAGCCCAATCACCTCCATTTAAGCATGGATTTAATGAAATATTCCTTTCAACTGTAAATCTTTAAGGACATTTCATCACTAAAAGTACCTATCCTTCAAACCGATAGAAAACTAATAATACTGTCAATATCATATAACCTAGGGTCAGACTCATTGGAGGGATTTTAGGCAACTTATCTGATTCCCACTCATATTAGTCTCTGAAATGCATTCCTACTCATATCAAAACAAGTGCACTAAACATGGACTGAAGTAAAAGAAAATGAAGTAATTAATTTGTTCCCAGTTATAAGAGCCACAGAGGACTACTGCAGGCCTAGTATGATGCAAATATGTGAAAATTTGAAGTCTGACGAAGGAAGCAATAATTTGTGGTAACTTCTAGCCCAAAACCGAAATACCACTTGACCATTACTAAACTTACCAGTCCAAGCCCTCAAAGAGACCTTCACCCTTTATAGCAGAAGTTTTAAAAATAGCCCATTGGCGGTTTTTTATCTTGTGCAACTCTAAAGCCTCAGTAACAGCAGCATCATCAAGTGCACCAGGAAGATCCTGCAAAAACCAAGATACATCAAACAAAACAAAAAGGAAAGAGAAAGAACATAGAATTTAATTTGTTTTTATTTTTATTTTTTAAAATTTATAATAAAAAAAATGCATATAGAGACAAAGATGTAATAAAGGGATCTTAATTCCTTGACCAACATATTTTAAAAAAAATCCCCCACCCTTTTTTAAAACAAGCAATAATGGCTTATAAGTTATACTAGGGCTGTCCACACCCACCAGTGACCTGCAAAACCCGTCCGACCCAGAGCTACCCGAACCGAAACCGTCCGACCCGAGGAGAGAGGTGGTCGGTGGCGGGTCTCAGAGGTTCAAAACCGATGCCGACGGGTCGGATGGCGGATCTCCTTCTCCAAAAACCGAGCCACCCGATCCGACCGGCTAAAGGCCAAATCTACCTCCAATCCGGCGAAAACATACTGATTTTCGCTCAGATCTCCTCATTTTTGCTCATATCCAGCTATGGTTTACTGGGTTTTGCTCAAATACAACACAAATCTGGTGCGTTTTTCTCAAATCCAACGAAAATCTGGTAATTTTTTGCTAAGATCCGGTGGGTTTTCCTCAAATCCGGCGAAGATATGGTGTTATTTTGCTCAGATCGAGTGGTTTTGCTCAAATCCGGTGAAGATCCGGCTAAAAAACAAGTAGTTGCCGCCGATTTGAACCTCTGGCAGCATATTTTCAACTTCGACCGACCCGACCGCCGACCAACCGGGTCCGATCCGACTTGATCCGTGGGTTTTCGGGGTCGGCGGCGGGTCTTCTCGTCGGAAACCCGATGTCATCGGGTCGGTCGCGGGTTGGGCATAAACCCGACCCGGACCGACCCGTGGACACCCCTAAGTTATAGAATAAGTTAAGGTTATAACACCTGTCAGCTTTCATCTTTATTTACAAACTCAATTAAATGTGAAATCTTTTATTGTACAGACATATCTTAAGGAATAAATAATATGGCAGTAGTACTAACCTGCTTGTTTGCAAAAATGAGAACAACAGCACCTCTTAATTCTTCTTCCTGCCAAAAAGGTTAAAAATGGAGATTAGATTATAACATGTCCAATATATGCATGAAAAATGCTTCACTAAGCAAGCCAACCAACAAAGAAAAGGAAGGGGAGATATATATTCATTACAAAACCATTTGAATTCCCCAAAAAAAAAAATCTCTTAGAAAACACAATCAAGGGGAGGGGGGGAATTCTTCAGGTACAGTATCACTACCTTCTAATGTCAAATTTCAAGGTTAAAAGACTTAGAAAATCTCACAGTACATAACATGTGACAAGCTTATGATGAAACTATAGAACTGCCAAAAAAAATCCTTTTTTTTTAATTTTTCAATGTCACTGAGATTACTTGTGTTAGGAATCCGTTAGTGTGCTGACTTGTAACAGTTTGTTTGAGGATATTAAGGTTGCATGCATGTGTGCATAGAGATTAGACATGCTTGTAACAGATTAGATATCAGCCATGTGTATGCCCGACCTGGGTGCCTCGAGAAATCTTTGGTTCAACTCCTAGCCAAGGCATTTCGAGATTTACCCGATGCCTGCTCAATGAGGGTGTGTAGGCATCCGGGGTTTGCCCCTCAGGGTGGTCCCACTGGTCCATACCTTGAGGGGGATCCTTGTCACAAAAAAAATAATAACAATAATAATTTTAAAAAAAGAAAGATATCAGTCACGTGTAATTGATAAGGCATGTGACTAATTAGTAGAAGGCTGTTGGGCTGTTAGAGTTGTTAAGTGCCATATGGCAAGTTTAGTTAGAGAGTTAAGCCAATCTTAGCCTTTGTACTTGAGCAGCCTTATACCTTAGTAATAGGCTGCCACTCATTGTATACAATTCATTCAGAAACCTAATGCTAATACAGTCTCTTTTAAGTCTTAAACCTCTCAATTATCACTAATTTCTCCCTCTCTTTCTGATGGAGGCCTAGCTTCCTCAAATTAGCCATTTCAAGAACCAACCTATGCAAAAAAGAACCTTGACAACTTGACTAACAGTTGTTCAACATGAGATATATATATGTGTATGTATATAATATAAATAAGCAAAGCATGAACTATATAAATGGTAGGGTGGTCATAGAGCACTAAAAAGTTTCCCCCATTAACTTTTTCAGTCCAATAGTCTAGTATGTAAAGTGTACCTCCAAAATTGCATGAAACTCATCTTTGGCTATGACCAGCCTATCAGTGTCACTTGAATCAACAACATAAATTATGGCTTGAGTATTTGGAAAATAGCATCTCCAATATGGCCTGAGGCATAAAAACATGTAAACAGTTGGTGAGCATGTAACATTAATGTCACTTGAATCAAAGACATAAATTATGGCTTAAGTATTTGGAACATAGCATCTCCAATATGGAGGCATGAAAACATATAAACAATTGCTGACCATGTAGCCAAGAGCCATGTACCTCAACTGGTTGGCACCTCTTGGTGTTTCTAACAAAGACATCTAGGGTTCAAATCCCCTCACCCCCAGATATTGATGTATAAAAAAAAAACTAAATAAATAAACAATTACTGAGCATGTAACATTAATGAGAAATTAATGATTTGACAATCAATCAGAGGAATATTATACATGTCACAAGTACCAAATGGCAGAAAGTGAAACTTAAAGTCTAGAGGAAAAGAAAAATCCCTGCATTTTTTTTCCCAAACTGCAAACAGATGAACAAGCATTAAGTTAAGGACAATGTATGGCACAGATATATTACATATTCCAGCCAATCCCCTGAAATTTGGGCAGGAGATGCATTCAAAAGTTTAAGTCCCATTGAAACAAGCATAAATTCAATTATATTTTTCAATCGACCATACAAGTCATCAATCTTTCAAACAAGGTATAAAAGTGACTGTCATTTTATTTATCATGCATCAATTGAACATACTGTCCATGTAAATGCATCACAAATATTTGAACACCACTTTATCTTAACATCAACAAAAATATTTCATCTACTTTCCTTCACCATTCGGATTTCCATTTTTTTTCCTATAGGGTAATGCATTACATTACACCCAGTTTCTTATACTTGCAAAACTTCCAAATTTATGACAAAATGATTTTACTTCCCTTGAGAACAGGAAAATATACTAATTTCAAGTTCATTGTTGTATTCCTATTCTTATTGTAATTTTTTACTATTTTTTTAATGGGGTCATAACTGAACCTCTGACCTATATCCCAAAATTAATTGAAAACAATTATCAACACTATTCTCAATTTGTTAGAAATTAAGATATTTAACTGCAATACTACTCCAAATTTAATTAACCATAACCTTTCAATTTTGATACATTAATCTCATGTCAGTCGTGAAAATTGAAGATCAGTCAAGTTACGAGAAAATACATATTGGCCTATGAGGGCGGAAAATTTTGTTGACAGAGTGAAGGTTTGGTGGGCATCTTATTTGTTCCAAGGAACACCTAGTTTTATACTATGATGCACGGACGCGGCAAAATGGGCGCCGCACCCACATCCGACGCAGCAACACGTGAGCGATGCCGCTGCCCATGCGTCGGTGCTGCATCTGATTTTTTTTTTTTTTTTTTACGGATTCGCGCCGACTCGGCTCCGATTTGCGCCAACTCAGCTTCGATTCGCACCGATTCGGGCCGATTCCCGCCAATTCGGCCAAAATCAGGTCGTATCGGCTGAATCAGACCGTATCAGCCGGTGGCCAAAACTGACCAAAACAGGCCAAAATCGGCCTTGAATCATGCCGGAACAGCCAAAATCGGCTTTGAATGAGGCCCAAACATCCTAAATTTGTCCTTCCTTAATTTTATTTTGAATATTTGTTACTTCTTTTGTATTTTCTTTTTTGTTTTGTGTTTTATTTTGTGTTTCTTGCCTTCTTCTTTCTTTGTTTTGTGAACCAAGGACATATAATGTGTTTTTTAAGAATATTTTAATAGTAAAAATATATAAATAATATAAATAAAAAAAATTTTAATAATTTTTTAATCACCGCACCCGCACCCTACTTTTTCAAAAATTGCCGAGTCCTGCACCTGCACTCGAATTCAAAAACGCACCCGTACTTCATAGGTTTTATATTGGCTAAGAAGTTGGCAGCTTTGAAGTTGGATCTTAAAAAGTGGAATGGAACGGAGTTTGGCAATGTTACTCTTAAGAAACAACAGCTTTGTAGTAGTTTGAATGCTTTGGATGCTAGAGAGGAGACTCATCCTTTAACAGCTGAGGAGAAATTAGAACAAGTTAAACTCCGTACAGAGATTGAGAAGTTGGCTTTATTAGAAGAGATTAATTGGAGACAAAAGTCTAGGGTGTTGCACTTGAGGGAGGGGGATTCTAATACTAGACTTTTTCACAGGATGGCTAATTCTAACAGAAGAAAAAACGGTATTGAGAGCCTTATGGTTAATGGTAGTTTGTCTTCTAATGAGGGTATGATTGCATATTGTATTACTCAATTTTTCATGAATTTATACTCTGAGCAGCAAGTAGATCGACCATTTCTAGATGTGTTGGATTTTCCAATGATATCCGGCAATAACGCGGATTGGTTAGAGAGACCCTTTGAGGAGGCAGAGATATACGACGTCCTTTAGACTTTTAATGGTGATAAATCTCTTGGACCAGATGGTTTTCCAATGGCATTTTTCCAAGCTTGCTGGGGGATTCTCAAACCTGATCTTATGGTTGTGTTTCATCATTTTTTTGCTAAAGGTCAGTTTGAGAAAAGTTTGAATGCAACCTTCATTACTCTCATACCCAAAAAAAAAAAATGCAGCAAATGAAGTCAGGGATTTTCACCCCATCAATCTTGTTGGGGGGTTTATAAAATTATTGCTAAAGTCTTGGCCACTCGACTACGCACGGTCATTGAAGAGATAATTTCAACTTCACAGAATGCTTTTGTGAGGAACAGGCAGATCCTCGACCCTGTTCTAATTGCCAATGAATGCCTTGACAGTAGGTTGAAGACTGGTTCGCCAGGGTTACTTTGCAAACTAGATGTTTAGAAGGCTTTTGATCATGTAAATTGGGGATTTCTTATGCAGTTGCTAGAACGGAGTGGGTTCTCTGCTAAAAGGAGGCGATGGCCAATGGATTTTCTTTTGTCTATCTACAGTTTGGTTTTTTGAAAGTTCCAGAGGGTTGAGACAAGGTGATCCTCTATCTCCTTTGTTGTTTGTCTTGGTCATGGAAGCCCTTGGAAGGATGTTAGATAAAGCTGTCCATGAAGGTCGCATGTCAGGCTTTCATATGGCAAATTTAGAGGGAAGATCCTTGGTGGTGTCTCATCTCCTCTTTGCGGATGACACCTTGATTTTTTGTGATGCAGATCGAGATCAGATTTTGATTCTCCGTATGGTGCTTATTTGGTTTGAGGCGGTTTCTGGTCTAAAAATAAGTTTGGGCAAGTCAAAATTGGTTCCTGTTAGGGGGGTGTAGAATATTGAGTTATTGCTGAATGTCCTTGGCTCTAAGCAAGGTACTTTTCCAATGAAATATTTGGGTCTTCCTTTGGGTACTAAATTCAAGGGTAAGACAATATGGAACCCGATTTTGGAGAAGATGGAGAGGAGATTAGCAGGATGGAAACATTTGTACTTATCCAAGGGAGGTAGAGTCACTTTAATCAAAAGCACTCTTTCTAATTTACCAACTTATTTTCTATCCTTATTTCCTATACCTGCTGCTGTGGTTAATCGTATCGAGAAACTTCAATGGAATTTCCTATGGGGTGGGCTAGGTGATGAGCCCAAATTTCACCTGGTTAGATGGGCTACTATTTGTACTCCTTCGTTGGGTGGCTTGGGGATAAGGAAGGTAAGACTTTTTAATGATGCTTTGCTTGAGAAGTGGCTATGGAGATTTGGGATTGAGAGGGATGCCCTTTGGAGGCGAGTGATAGAGGTGAAATATGGATGTGAATGGGGTGGCTAGTGTACCAAATCTATTTATGGTCCATATGGTGTTGGTTTGTAGAAAAATATTAGTAGGGGATGGCCTTCTTTTTCACGTTATATTTTGAATGATATTGGCAATGGGTCAAGGGTGAAGTTTGGCAAGACCGTTGGTGTGGGGAGACATCTCTTGCAGTCACCTACCCTGAATTGTTTAAATTTCACCGAAATAAGGAAGCAAGTGTGGCGGAGCTTATGAAGTCCACTAATGGAGTCCTTTTCTAGGATGTAAGTTTCTTTAGGGGTGTTCATGTTCAGGAATTAGAGGCTGTATCAAGCTTCATGGATACCATATATGGTGCTACAGTAAAGGAGTTTGGTGAG
This sequence comes from Quercus robur, assembly GCF_932294415.1. NCBI lineage: Eukaryota > Viridiplantae > Streptophyta > Magnoliopsida > Fagales > Fagaceae > Quercus > Quercus robur. Next base: position 90,851,710 of record NC_065535.1, read on the forward strand.
GATAAGATGTGTTGGAAACCAGATAGAAATAAGGGATTCATGGTTAATAATTATTAGTCTTCTAGTGGGCTCTAATGATTGTTGTTTTTCATGGGAAAGTATTTGGAAGCAGAAGATTCCTCGTCAAGTGGCATTCTTTGTTTGGATTGTTGCTTTTGGGAAATGCTTAACGATTGACAATTTACGTAAAAGGAAGGTTTGGATATTGGATTGGTGTTATATGTGCAAGTGTAACAGTGAATCAGTTGACCATCTATTTCTTCACTGTCCAGTTGTTATGGATTTGTGGTCAATGGTTTTGGGTTTATTTGGAGTAAGCTCGGTTATGCCGCAATCTGTTGTGGGGCTTTTAGCTTGCTGGCAAGGCAAATTTGGTCGTCATAGAAATGGTCATATATGGTTAATTGTTCCCCATTGCTTGATGTGGTGTCTTTGGAGGAAAAGGAATAGTAGGTGTTTTGAAGATAATGAGAGATCCATACCAGACCTCAAGCTTTTTTTCTTTAGGACTTTATTAGATTGGTTGGCTACTTTGCAAAACCAATTATTCTCTTCCTTTCTTGATTTTCTTGATTCTTGTAATTTTTGTTGACCCCTTGTACGCTCCCTGTGTACTAGGGTGTCCCCTTTTTTATATCAATAAAATTTATTACTTATCAAAAAAGAATTTACCATGCAAATAGCCAAATAATCAATGAAGACTGTGAAATGATAGCAAGAATGAGATGCAGAAGGATTACGCGGAAGAAAATGAATAAACTCCAATAAGAAGGGTCTAGCTATTCCTTTAAGCTTACATAAACCCAAGTACCATAGAGGAGAAGCAGTCCAAACAAGACAAACCAACCCGAGAGCACCTCAAAGTTGAAAAAGGTGATACACAACACCCCAAATAAAGAATATAACAAAAACCAAAGTTCCCAGGCCTCTAGGACGATGCAATAAGTAGTGATTCAAGCCACCAGGACAATGCAATAGTAGGGTGATTCAAAGACTTTTCTCATTGTTTGCAAAATCAACACCAGTTGAAAGAATGTGCTTGTGTGACCCCAGGGGGGTTGGGGGCAAAAAAAAATAAGGTTGTATAGGAGGGAAGACCAAGAGCATCAAATTACTTTCCAAAGAGAAAACCCAACTAAATTTGATTAGGAAAAACAGGTAAATATAATCAAACTTCAAATTTTCAACAATCAATTTACAAGAATAACCTCAAAGAAAATCTAAAGATTTAACAGTAAATCTATAGTATTTGAATAATTCTAACAAAGCAATCCTCCACAAGTCTTGGTGCATATTACATTGTCTATTGAGCTATAGATATTATTTTTGTATAATTGGCTCAGGGCAAGGCTTAAGTGAGGTTAAACTCTTACACTGTTGAATTACCTGCTAATAAAGTTTAAGGCCAAACAAGCCCAATAAATTTGGAGAGAGGGGGGGGGGGGGGGGGGGGGGGGGGGGGGGGGAAGGGAAGAGAAACAATAGATAGGTCAAGCTGTGAGTGTCATGTTTATGAGGTATCATAAATGTTCTCTTCATGGAACTGATGTTGAAAGAATGTTTGAGAAAATTGGAGAAAGCTTATACGTGCTTGAATCAGAGAAAACAAAAAAAAAAAAAAAAAAAAAAAAAAAGCCTATCAAATTACAATAATAGTAACTCTTTTTAGAAAATGTATATACTTTACAACATCATGTAGTCAATATTTTGACACACTTGACTTGAATTGAGTTCAGAAATTACATTGTGAGCTAGAATTCTCTTAATTCCCACAACCAGCCATGTTTTGAATTTATTGTATCATTTATCAAGTACAATTGCAATATACAGCAGAAATGTGAGCATGTTATTGTTAAAATTGTTTTTCACAAGAGTCACAGAACCTCTCCAAAGTCCCAACTACTCTATAAGCTAAATTTAATAATTTACCAGAGCCTAATCATTTTCTTGCAAATCATATTTCATTTTAATAATTAAGAATAAACAATAAAAGCAACTGTACCTGATACTTGTCTGTCCACCTGTATAAACAAAGAGCAGAAATGGCATCAGAACAAGCAATTCAAATGACCTATAATTCGTAAAAAATTCAATAATAAAATCCTACTTTTTGGTGCTAACTACTAAACCATAAAACTTAACGCAATGCATATACACATAATACTTCAAACACAAAGTTTTTAAATTAGGCATCCAAATGATAAGGCTCCAGAAAGCTCAAATCAGCTGCTCCTTTACATATAATGCCATGAACACAACAATTTCACAACCTTTTTCACAACTACAGAAATGAAATATTGTGAATGTAACAACTTCACTTTCACCTGGATCCACACCTAACACAAATTTTATTATGCATGAATCACGGCAAGCCATATCAACTGTTGTGAAAAATGTTGTGTCCCTAGACTTAATATCAACAATTCAATTCATGATCCCATCACCTCATCCACCAAAAACTTAAAACCTATCGTTTAAAAGAGAGAGAGAGAGAGAGAGAGAGATCAATATGGCTAGAAGTCAAGTCACAAGTTCATCTATATTCAATGTTGGTCAAAGAAAGAGCCGTTGCTTCAAACTCATACTGTTTTTTTTTTTTAATTGGTAAACTCATACTGTTTTTTATAATGTTAAGCAATCAAAATTTAGTAAACCTCACTTGTCAGTCCTAGTATAGACAAATGTGATATGATGACTATAAAATTGAAGATGCAGATCAAAGAGAATAGATTGGCATACCCAGATCCCATACTTGGAATTTGATGTTATTATACTGGACCGTCTCCACATTAAATCCAATTGCTGCACCCAAAAAACAACAAGAAGATTTAAGTTTGGAAACACTCTAGCATACTTAAAAACAGTATCAATAATGAGTAAACTCAAAATTTAAGAAACGGGAAAGAACACCAACTTGGAATAGTGGACACAACCTCTCCCATCTGAAGCCGATCTGCACAAAACACAAATGCAAAAACCATCGAATTATCGAAATTGGACAAAGACCCATTACTCAAAATTGAAAACAAGAAATGGGTAAGCGTGAAATGAGAGAAACTCACAGAGGATGGTTGTCTTTCCGGCATTGTCGAGGCCGAGAACGAGGATCCGAGCTTCTCTGTTTCCGAAGAGAGTAGAGAACATTTTCGTAAACACGATACCCATCTTGAGAGATTGACTCTCAGTGCATGAAAATTCAGAACAGATCAGAAAGGTTTTTGATTTGATTTTGGTTTGGTTCTTCTTTGAGATTTAAGATCTCAAAGCAGAACCCTGTTCCTAATGGAAAAGGGTCTGTGCTTGGGAATAGTTTAGAGAATATGGGCACTGTGAATGAGAAGCACAGTTGTTCTCTCTCTTTTTCTTTCTTTCTTTCTTTCCTTTGAGTTTCTCTCAGAAACGGAATCGCAATGGAAGATGCAGAGCATGGATGAGGGAACCTGAGGTGACCACTCTCTCCGGTGCTATAGATACAGTAGCCGCTTCTTTTTCTTTTTCTTTTTCTTTTTTGTTTGATGCCTGTGGGCCCTACCTGTTTGCTAATTAGTCCGATTCAATTTATGGATTTCGATTTTACCTAATAACTTTGAAAAAATGCTAGGAATACAACTTTGCTACGACTTATTCCATGACAAGTTGTAAATGATGGAATATAAGTAATGAGTACATAACTCCACCACTCACTACTTGGATATTTTGCAAAATAACACTATTTTAGGAACAATTTTGTTAGTTAGCAAGTTTTCAAAACATATTAACAAACTAACATCTCAAGTCTCTTAGAATCGATTTCATTGTAGTAACTCCAGTTCAAAAGACTCGAGTTCTATGACTTAACTCGAGGTTAACACACTCAATTTCATTTTCTTGTTCACAACCCCAAGAACAAGCCCATAAAGACCCACAACAGAAGAAGAAGAACCACGACAAAAGAAGGAGAAGAAGACCCACCTTAGGAACAAACCCATAAACACCCATGGCAGAAACCACATTAGGAACAAACCCACAAATCACAAAAATGGTTTTGGTTCGGATTCAAAGAGAAGAGCTTGAGAACGGACCACTGCCGATGGTCGCAATGATGGTCAGAGGAAAAGCCAAGGAGGATCAGCTGTGTATGTTCAAAGAACAAAGGCGATGATGCTTCATTGCTTCGTTGTTGCGATGATGGTCGGAGAGATGAGCTTCAAATCGGACCACCGCAGATAGTGGCGATGATGGTTGGAGGAAGAGGCGATGATGCTTCGTTGTTGCTTCTTTGGGTTTGTTGGTTCGTTAGCTGCTTCGTTGCTTTTTTATTTTTGCTAATTTTTAGACCAAAATCGAGTGTCTTAGACTTGAGATGTTAGTTTCCTAAATAGTTTGGAAACGTTGCTAACTAACGAAATTGTTTGCAGCATGGTGTTATTTTCCAAAAAAAAATCCCTCACTACTTGCCATGAGTAGTGAAGTAAAAGTTGTGGGTTCACAACTCCACCACTTATGACTTGCCAAGTGAGCAAGTTGTGGCAAAATTTGTGGTCCTAACATTACTTATTAACTTTCAGTTATTTTGATGCTCTATTTGTTTTAAAGTAAAATATTTTAAAACTATGTAAACTATTTTTAGTATAATATTTTTAGGTATCTAGTAAGACATGTAAAAATTTTTCAAGCAAATCACAAAGACTGATGGCTCAATACCAAAGCCGCTGGTGCTGGAGGTCCGGTGATCAAACCGCTAGAACCGACAGTTAGAGCGGTGGCTCCAATGACCAGACTACCAATGATCACAGTAAAAAACGGTATCTCTGATGACCAGACCGCCAACACCAATTGATAAAACGACATTTTGGTTACTAGACCTCTAGTACCAATTGCGGTGTAGCATCTTTGGCCACCAATTGTCGGTGTGGTGTCTCCGACCATTTAGTTGACATCACCTATCGCCTATGAGGTGTATCCTGCCATCGAACCACCGACACTAGTCATAGAGCGAAGTCACCGACCATCGGACCGACGACACCAGTTGACGAAGTAAAGTCTCAGGCTACTAGACTGCCATCACCAGTTGTTGGCCACAAGATTGGTGACCAAATGACTAGATGGGGGATGGTAACCCACGGTGTTTTTTTGGAAAATGTTTTACCAAACTTTCAAAGGAAAAACATTTCACAACTTTTTATAAAGGATTTTATGGTCAACAGAAAATATTTTACAAGTTTAACACTATATTCTTTACAAATAAACACTTAAAAATGGAAAAACATTTTTCAAAAAATATTTTATATAGAAGCAAACAGAGCGAAAGACCACAACATTTTTTGTGTCAAATGGTTGAATGTGTTGGATTTTCATAAGGGTATTCAAAAGATGTAGAACAAAAGCACTTTGAGTCAGGGCCAGTCCTGGGCCTAGGCCATTTAGGCCATGGCCTAAGGCCCCTGACATAAAAAGGCCCCAAATATTGGGCGGTAAGTTTTTTTTTTTTTTTAATTAAATAAAAAGTGTGAGTTAGGGGTATATTTTATCCCAATCTTAAGAAGGCCTTAAATATCAGAGTTATGCTAGTATATTACAAGTTTTATTACATAGGTCCTACAAATTGATATGTCACTACCGATGAAGTAATCCAATACTCATTTATTATTTTGTTGAAGTGCCACCTCATAGTCATATTAGTTTGTAAACTTTTTGTAGTAAAATTTATAATAAGTTTAGCATTTTCTCCACACAAAAAAAAAAAAACTGTGTATGAAAAATGCTAAAAGCCAATACAAATTTTAGGAAAAAAAAATTACAAACTGATATGACAGGAATATGATCGGTGTTACTTAAATAATATAATAAAATGAATGTTTGAATAACTTTTCTTTTATTGGTGATATGCCAGTTTGTAAAACCTATATAGTAATTATCATTAGCTCACTTTGGGTGAATTAGTCATATTAATAAGTAAGAATTAATAATGGATTTGAAATTAAATAAAAATAAATAAATATTATTTAAGTGATATTTAGATGTAAAAAGGCCCTTATAAAATTCTCGCCTTAGGCCTCAAACAATCTTGGGCCGGCCCTGCTTTGAGTCTTTGAGTTTTTAAAAGACATTGGCAAAGGAAAGGACCATGGGAGCCATAAGACATTGCTAGAGGACACATCATGATGAGATGCATGAGTGAGTTAATGGTCTTTGGAGAACCACACAAGGGCTTGAGTCTAATATCATGTTGTAATTATTATTGATGTTAGGGGAGAGATTAAGTGGAAGTAAAATTAATGTGGTTTCGCATGATGATCTACATTCACAATGAATACTGAATAGCATTTAATAGCTACATCTAGGGCTAGTCAAGGCCACTTTAGCCATTGCCTAGGGCACTCTATTAGGAAGAAGGCCCTAAAATTTAGATTAACATTTAGTTTGACTGCAATAAAAAGAAATGGGTTGCATGCTCTCTTCCCCACACTAATAAGGTCTCAAAATGGTAAGCCAATAGAAATCTAATCTAATTGAAATATAAGTGTAACAAATCATTGTTCATGATCAATTTTTCATAAAACTTGAGACATCAATTTTTGTAAGTAAATTACATGCATGGTAGATTGTCAATTTTAGTAGTCTCCCATATGGTCATGCGCCAAATACTCTCTCTCTCTCTCAACACAAAAATCAAAATTGGAAGTCAATTCATTAGAAGAAAGGAATAATTTTGCATCTCAAAAAGCAACAAAAATGAATGGCTTTTAAATATTTCAAAAAAAAAAAAAAAGTCCCACTTAAGATTGGTGCCTTAATATCGAACTGAACTTGGTTACATCTATTGTATATTATAATGAACCAAATTTGAGGTATATATAGGAAGATAGTAGACCTATATAATCCTAAACCATGGTAACTCGTTATATCGCAAATCCATGATTTACTTATTTATGGCATAGCTTATTGCATATTCTAACATTGAGCCTTGAAGATAGAAGTCGATCGAGTAAATTACCATTGCCTCTCTGCACTAATTTCTTTCTTTCATCTAACTTTGACAGAAGAAGAAGAGACTCTGCAGTAACTTCTTGCTTTCTTTAATTTATCCAACTTTGACAACAGAAGAAGAAGACTTCCAATTCTAATGATCCGAACGTATAGATGTAAAGTTCCGATGAAACCCTCGACCGGTTAGAATGCTCGACTTTCTTTGCTGTAATACAGAATTATAGATATCTATCAGTCTCTTCTGCATCATGTTACTTCTTTACATAAGGTACTTCGAAGCATTAAAGCTAATACAGAGTAAAGGCAAATACAAATGCCTTTCTTTCATATCTAGATTCTGCTGATTTCTACAATTTCTCACTTTCCTGACTGAAACAATAAGCAGGTGCTTGTGACAATGAGTCTTGCAGTACTGCGCCAACCTCAAATGTAATCACGTGTGTAGATATTCCTACAGAATGGTGACAATAAAAATTAGTGTCAAATAGTTTGAAGAAGCATGCAAGTTTTTTTAGGGCAACTATATATATTTATATATTATTCATTCACCAGCACAAAAAATTTTCCTCTCATATAGTTTGGGAAACTGTGGTTTCCCAATAGATCTCTCTTTTATGAATTTGAAGAGCCCCATAAAAAAATAAAATTTGAGTTTGAACAAGAGAGAGAGAGAAGAATTTGTTTCACAATCACCTTCGGGGCCTTTTGTCCTTTTATTCCTTAATCTTGTAGGACTCATATTAGTCACCACATACAACGAAGTGATCATAATCATATTCACAGTTCTATATATGGTTTTGCGGGGTCATACTTATTTAGTATAATTTTCTCTTTTATTTTTGTAGGATTATATTATCAAGTATAGCCATTTCTTATATTATCAGTTTATTTTTGTACTCCATGCTGATTTAGTCGGCTTATCTAAGTAAAAACTTCAATGTCTTTCTTTGCAAATTTTTTTTTTTCTCATCTTCAAAATTAATAAATATATATTGGTTCCTAATTATATTTGTAAAAAACCTCGTGAGCTGATCCCAGAATACTTGAAGATAATCATATTCAATTCAATAACAATCCTAATAGATGAATTTCAAAAATAAATAGGTTTTCTTAATGTGGGTTAGGGATCTTTATCATTTTTATAACAACAACATGACCCAAGAAAACATGAGAAAAATGTAATCAGTAGTCATTCATAAATTACTAAATGTAGTAATACTTTAATTACCAAGAAAAACAACATAAACAATATATAATTAGCCAAACATTCACATTTCATTATCAAAGTAGAAAAGTTTGAAACAAAATTTAACCACATACCATCATAGAAATCCCACCGAACTGGCCTCCTAGTTTGGACATCTTCATAGTACCAAATGAAATCTACCTTTTCCCACACGTTGCAATAAAACCCATCCGTGACCGTAGTTCCAAGGTAATTGGCATCATCAAGAAAATCAGGCCTAGGAATACCCACCTCAAACTCTGTAACCCTACATGTCCCTTGTGCCCCAAGTGTATAATAAAACGAAGTGCCATTGTTCCACTCAATATCATATAAAAGCTCACCTAGTTGCTTCTGAAATATGTTCACGTTTCTGCCTCTTGGCCAGTCATACCATAGGTCACTCATTTGGAGACGAGATGAGCTCAAATTCATGTAAAGAAGTGCATGGAATTGCTCTGGCCATGGTAATGGAGTTGGGGTTGAAGTTGAACCAACCCATTCAATTGAAGGACTCACAAAAAGCAGGATTAGAGAGGCTAAGGAGAGTAGATTGAGTTTCATATTTGTGTTCTTGTTTTTTGAGATTTTTGTTTTTTCTTTATAGAAGGGGATAACGTGCATATATGCCTCATTTGAGTGGCTAAAAACAAATGGAGTAAATGTGACTTTTATCTTGATGAAGTACTTGCTTTTTTCTTTTTTGTTTTTCTTTTTGGCTTAAGGACTAAAGAACTTTCATGTGCATACGTCCAGGTCTGAAGTGAACCGGCCAGCAATGAATGTTGTTTATCATGTTGTTAATAAATCACACCATTTTATATTTGAAAAGAAGAAAAGATCAGCAAGGCAAGGCAGTGAGGACTAGGGAGTGCTTTTTCTATTGATCTCTTTTGGATTTTCATTTTCTATAGAAGAAACTATGTTTCAATTTAGATTATGTTTGGTGGGGTAAACAAGTGAGATGATAGGCCAGAATAAAATGAAAGGTCATCAATTCACACACACACACATATACATATAGGGTTGGGTTCAAATTATACATGATATAACTCTAAGCAATATTACACCATCTAATAACAATAACTTGTTATAGAATTTATATTTTGAAAATCTTACTATTGAATTACATGTTCTATATGTGCTTAACATTCATGCCAATTTTCATGTCAATTGGATGTTATATACTTATTTACCATTCAATCCATAAACTCCTATTTTATACATTATTTTAAACCACAAATACTTGAATTTAAAACAATAGATTGATGACATTGCTATTAATCTTTAATTATCTTAAAATTTTGCAAGCATGGAAAATATATGAAGATAATGTAATTTAATGGTGGATTTGTCAAAATTCGCATCCAATTACAAAAATACTGAGTGGTATAATATTATTTAGAATTACACTAGGTGTAACTTAAACTCAACCCATATATATATAAAATTAGATATGATCAAGAGCAGAGGAAGAAATTTTTGTTTGGGAAGCCAAGGTAAAACTATCCTATTGGTCTGTGATTCAAGAAAAACGCAAACCACGACATACTATATAAATACATACATGTCTACATGCACTAGTTTTAAAATAATAATAATAATAATCTTTAATCCAAAGTATAAGTCATAACTCATATATAATACTGCAATATTATTATATCAAAATTTTTTAGTAGTGTTATTTTTACTAACACTCAAAATTAATAACAAGCTAAACACCCCATTGAGCATCTAAAGGTCATTTTTTATCTTGCGTTTTTCTTTTTCTTTTATGAAAAATCATAAGTCCATAACATTCATAGAAATTAAATATCAATACATAACAAAACTAGACTATATATACAATTACAAGAAATGATATTCATAGAAATTAAATATAATAAAATCACTATAAGAAACCATAAAATAAATAGAATTTAAATTCAACTAGATTAGACAACTATAGTAAATAAATTCAAAATTAGTTTCATAGCTCTCAGTAGAAATTGAACTAAAAAAGAAAATAATAAAATAAATAGAAATTATACTTAAATAGCACAAAAGAAGATAAAGAAGAAGAAGAAGAAGAAGAATTTTGTAATATAGAATGCACTGTGGAAGAGAAGGAATGGTATGAGAATTAAGAATGGGAAAAGAAAAAGAATTTTTTTTTAAAAAGAGGACTTTTATTGGTTTGCATTGTACTTACATTGTAAACATATAAAATGTAGTACATATTTGTAAAATGTGTAAAATATATAGTAGAACTATAAAGTGTCAAGTGAGAGGGAAGACTTTGGCAAAAAAGAACTTTTTTGAGAGTTGTCTATCTTATAAATGCTATCACACTTTTTTATTTATTTACAAGAATACCTCTTTTATTTTTAGGTGAAAAGTTGGGATTTTTTAAGGCAAATTTGGCTTTTTTTTTTTTTTTTTTTTTTTGGGCGCGGGGGGGGGGGGGGGGGGGGGGGGGAATCTTTGCTTTTGGAGGGCCGGATTTTAAAGAAAATGGAATGGCTGTACTTTTCACCTATTGTTATAAGATTTTAATAAATAAAATAAAATAAAAATTGGAGGGTCATGGTCCCTTACGTATAACGCAGCTCCACTCCTAGATATGATAGAATTTTAACTTATGGAGAGATGAAAGATTAACTAGAGTTTAACTTATCAACAACATTTACAACAAAGAACTTTTTTCTTGATAATTAACTTTATTTGTGCATAATCATGTTGTACAATTGGGAAGAGAAAAGATGAACATTTTTCAAATAAACAATGTCTTCTCTTTTTCTTATGTAGCACTAGTAAGCGCTAAGTAGCTCTAATATATCGCAAAGACACACCAACAAAAAAAATGAATGAAATCTTTCACAAATTAGAATAATATTTTGAAGTATTCTCATGACCAAGCGAACTTTAAACGGTTACATCTTTACCATTGAGTTTTATGTATTACAATTTACCCATTTTGAAAGAAATTGTATAATAAACTAACCTGTGCTAACCCTGGATTGGACATGATTAGGATTAAATTACCAATATAATTTGGACTAAAATAGTACGATAGACTTGGCTCTAAACCCGTATCTCTTAACATGTTCTATTAGCAAAATAAACTTTCTTTATTATACTACTCATGCAATCACTCGATACAACATATAACGACAGTAGAAAAAAGTTTAACCCAAACTTGAACCAGTCTCAATATAGTGTTCTACCATTCAAGTTTAAATAGCAAAATCATTCAACTTAGTGTTCTTAAGGAGACTACTCATATGAAAATCAAGATGGGAAGTAAATAGATGCACTGGTGATACCAGACTACTTTGGAGAGAACACTTAGTGAGAATTTTATTTTGTTTTCATCCTTTCCCTATACCATTGCATTATGAGTGCTATTGCTTTTTATAATTCGGTAGACATCAGTCTTCAACTTATACCTTTTTTTTTTTTAATTTATCTACTACCCTTCCACCTAATTTCACGCCAATTTTCACTACTTGTTGAAGTAATCGATTCTGAGTTGTAGAAAAAAATTGGTGACTTTATGAAGAAAGTGTCAACTACTTCAGCATGTTGTAAAATTAGGTGTCAAAAATAAATGAGCTCGTCCCCGGATTTATTCTTAAATTTTAGGCTTATTTAGAGCAATACCCACAGGTTGCATCTAACTCAAGCTTAGGTAGGTAGTTCCGCAGGCTGATGCATTGGCTTCCCGGGATGAAAATGGCAACAATCCACTAAGGCATTCAATGAATGAAAACTATACCCTTCGCAGATAATTTTGGGATTGTATCGTGCTGTTGTTAACCAGTGCAGTTAATTGATTATGACTATATGTAGTGGGTGCTGTTCATACTATATTTCCTGTTTGAATGATTCTTATCACCCATTATTATGTCTTTCGTGAGCTTATGGTACAAACTAGCTCTCCCATTATACAAAATAGTGGATCCCCATTTAACATACTACTTTTTCCAATATATTCCCCAGCAAGAAATGGACATAAATACGAGGCTAGCAATGAACCAGGGACCTAAAAGTCCAAAGTGTGCCTAAAGATTACAACATATTCGGACATGCCCTTAACATGACTGACAGGAAATCTTAGTTTGGAGATTTTAAAATGCTTTAAGACCATGAGCTTAGATCATCAAAACGTTCATGTCAATTTATGCTTCATTTCACGAGTTAGATTGTACTCAATTATTGTTGTCAAGGTCTTTCACAGATCACAGCAATTTACCTAAAAGATATAATGTATCCCAAAGCTCCATACATACAAAGCTGCTTTCTGGAAATGGCCTAGTTCAGGAAAGCATAATATCCGATCCTAATTTAAGGCAAACAAACCCCACCAAAAATTATGAGTGCAGGACAAAGATCAACTCTTCCCATGTGACTTTCCATGATGAGATGAGAAGACGGCCTACATGATTAACTTTGGTGATAATGTGTGCCTTATTGGTAAACCTCTATTTTGTATTATTCCCCAAAAAAAGATAAGCAAAATCTAGTAGCCCAGTGGCACCTGCTGTTTTTTACAGTGCAGACTGGAAAATCATCTCCGCAAGTTCCTGTGACATTGCACAAAATCCCTCTATTAGATTTATTATCAAGGCCTAATGAGATAGTAAATTGGTAACAATGTAATAATAAATAATCGGCATACTCCAAGCTTAATTACCTGCTTGGCAGAAGCAACTTTTGGTTCTCCCAATTCAAAGGCTTTCTTCTCAAGCATATCAAAATCTGCCTTACCAGCCTGGTGGAGAATGCAACCATGCATTAGCCAGAGATGACATTTGAAAGACGGGAAAAAGAGAGAGGGGGGGGGGGGGGGGGGGTGGGGTGGTGGTGGTGGTGGTGGTGGTGGTGGTGGTGTTGTGTATAGAATACTTTACCTCAATTTGAGCCCCAAGTTCTGAGTCAAAACTCTGATATCGCTTGCGGACAAGCTCAGCTAAAGAACCATCCTTTGTTTTATGATAAGAAAAGTCATTTGGTGTCATTAGTAGGAGAAAGAAAAGAAACATTAAAATAACGTTTATACATGCAGCAGGTCCATAACGAAAGAGAAGAAGCATAAATTTTTCACCTCAATCAGCTTGGCAACATTACGAAGCCCACGGGCCAAGGTATCCATTCCAGAAATATGAGCAATGAACAAATCTTCAACATCTGTACTCTCTCTTCGTCTAAATATTCAACAAGTGAAGAAATGGATCAAAACAATGTATAATGAAATTCATATATTCATCATGAAAACATATAAGATGCATGTAACCATAAGCATGTTTAAGAAAATCAAAAGAAAATTAGGGACTGACAGTTTTGCATCAAAGTTGAATCCTCCTGGTGCTAGTCCGCCCTGTGATCGGAACAAATAACAGTTCAATAAATTCCTTTTTTATCACAACATTTGAATCTTGCAATGAAAAATTGAAGAGATACAATTATCACATACATTTCTGACCACACTGAGCATAACCAGAGTTGCCTCTCCAATATCTGTGAGAAACTGATCTGTATCCCAACCTGTAGCAAACGAAAACAGCTCCAAAATAAACTTCCAGTGTTGGAACATTTTTTATGTCAAGTATATAAATTACCCAAAAAAGTAAAGAATTGAGGAAAATATTTTATGTTTATAACTATTGCATACCAATCTGAGGATCGCCAGTGTTTGCATCAATATTTCCCAGCATACCATTGAGTCTTGCAGTTTCAAGCTCATGGTGACAGCTGCAACGTACAGAGGCATTACAAGGTTGCAGGAGTTACACTTTAGTTCGTGCTTGTTTAATTCAATGGAAAAGTTAAAATTCAGAACTTAGCACTTGCTCAACAAAAAAAATATATCATACCTGTGACCAGATAGGGTGGCATGATTGCACTCAATGTTCAGTTTAAATTCTCCTACAAAAGAGAACAGGACACAATAAGGTCTTGAATTTGTTACAGTTAATCAATCAATGTTCTATGCAAAACAATTTGGACATCCATCTCAAGATTCTAAAGTTAGTCAAGGACTGCAAATCATGCAAGTTAACTACATTTAAAATCATGAATTATGGAAACACTTATCTGATTAGAAATAGTATGGTATTATTAACAGCAAGGTGAGAGATCAAAATGAGAAGAATATGAATGTAGTAAACTTCTGCTTACCTTCAAGGCCATATTTTCGCAGGAAATTGGCTGCTGTTGCAGCATCCCAGTCATACCTGGCAAGAGATTTACCATATGTAAGCATGAAGGAGAGTGCAATCCAGATTATTAATTAAACAGAAAAGTTAAGAAGCATACTGGTGTTTGGTAGGTTCTTGAGGCTTGGGTTCAATCAGCAGTGTCCCTGAAAAGAGCAACAAGAAGAAGAAAAACAAGTTCATTATCGCATAATGGCAGAGTGACATATACTATCTGCTCTAAAGATGATAATAATTCTATTAAATTCTTTACTGGTTTATTCTTTGTACATCATACTATCACACAAATGCTCTAGTATGAGGGATTGGTAATAAATTAAACACAATGTTACCATTGAATCCAATCTTCTTCTTGTAAGCAGCAGCAGACTCAAAGAACCTGGCCTGTATGAAGATTAATAATAACTTAGTAAAAGAAGAATCATCACAATGAAAATTATGTTAAAATAGTAAAGACTAAAGACCCTTGGTGGCTTGGACTGGGAAAGAATTAGCCGAAAAGAATATAAAATCAAGACAAAGGTTAAGTCAATGTATCATTGAACACAATTGTAAAGTTGATGTGCACTAAACACACCATATGATCAAGCTCTCGTCCCATATCCGTGTTCAAGAGAGTCTGGTAACCCTCACGGCCACCCCAAAACACATAATTCTCTCCGCCTAAATAATGTGTGACCTGTAAAATGTATCAACAAGCAGACTTAAAATGTGATGGAAAAACATTGCAAGCATAGGTTACGCACACAAAAATAACATTTCACGCGCACACATATACCCACCTCCATGGCTTTCTTGACTTGAGCTGCAGAATATACATATACACCTAATTCAGAGCTGTAAACCAAGTGCATCTGAAGCATAAGTCCATGAATGACAGAGCACAAACACACAAACAGTCATTTCAGGAAAAATTACCTAGTTGCACCACCATGCATATAGCGAGGATGCATAAACAGCTGAGCTGTACCCCACAAAGGGCGGATTTTAGTTCCCTGAACAGTCACATTAAAGAGGCGTTTAAACAAGGCAGGCTTATCATGTGCAATAGATAAATCAAAAAGAAATTTTTTGTTATATAACATGGATAGAAGCCTATGCACCATTAAGTTAATTGCTCTTGCCCAAACAGGTCCAGGAAATTAAAGGGTTGACAATAACAAAAATGTTTACATGAATGTATGCATCATAAAATTTAATTTTCCACCTTAACATGCTTCTACTTGGCAGAAAAACACAGGATTAAGCTTCACAGGTCATTGAAGATTGGGTGTGCTTGGTTTAATGCCGCAATTCATATGCTTAAATTATTAAGGTTTTTAGTTGGTCAATGAGTACATGTACTCAAATTGATAAAATCAAGAAAAAGGAAATATGTGTGGATATTTGAGCCTCAAGAGAGTCAGGGCGTTCTTGATCCTCATGGAGACACTGATAACTATGTGGATCTGAAAGGGTACATATATGTTTTGCTTATATATGGTGTGATTTACATTACAGCTATTGACATGACCATTTACCAATTCATTCATATAAAATTACCTGAAGCTCCTTGGCAAGGGCCACTACTTCATCCAAGTTTGCGTTACTTTCCTGTTACAAAGATAACAATGCCAAATGACTGGTTTTGTGGGAGATTCTTAAATTCTATAGAAAAAACAGTTGAATATTATTTAAAAAAATTAGAAACAACAAAAACTCAAAATTTTCACATCTGCTTCTGATTCCATAGATTAAATTGAGTAAGCAACAGGAATTTCACCTCCTATTAGCACAATGACCTAAGAGATGACTCACCTCCAGGGTTTTGCCATCAGGGGCTATATCCCTGTCATGGAAGCACCACCAATCAACTCCAAGCTTGTTTATGAATTCAAAGTTGGCTTTCACTGTTATATGCATTAAGAATTTTGTGGGGAAACAAAGTTCATATCATTTCCACTGGTAAATTATCAGTACCAAGTATACAAAATTGGACAAAAAAAGATCAATCTTACTTCTTCTCTTGGCCATAGCCACTGAATTTGTACCATCTTCCCATGGCCAATACTTTGTAGGTGCACCAAATGGGTCGGAACCACTCCCACGAAATGTATGCCAAAATGCAACACTAAATCTCATCCAATCCTGTTTCCATAAAAATCTTTTGTTAGAAACCATTAGCTTCTTGAAAGCCTAAATCATATTACAAATTCAAACTAACCTTCATTTTCTTCCCGAGAATCTCCTCCTCTTTATTGTACCATTTATATGCAAGTGGATTCTTGCTAGAAGGACCCTGCATAGACAAAAGTTAAATTCACATATTTGTGCTGTCACAGTCATGAAGACTCCCATTATTATTTTTATTTTTTTAAGAAATAGAGTTGTATACAAAACACAAAGTTCCACAATTTAAAAATCTAAATAGATTTTAGGAAAAACTAAGTCTTTACTTTATAATTCAGAGAGATTTAAAACTGATAACTTGACAGTCATTGAGAAAATAAAATTTTCCTAAACCTATATTTTAATAGAAACACAAGAAAAAACATGGTAAAAAGAAAAATGAATAATCTTTACACACCACAAATGGACCATAAGGTCCATAACTCACCCTACCTCATACTTAATTTTGGGAATCCCAGGAAAGAATTCCCCTTGCCATTCACTCGAATCACTGCAAGCCTCAACAAGATTAGCATCGCATGTTGGTGGATTAGCAATCTGCAAGCAAGATGAACCAACCCCAAAATAAGATAATAAATTTAGTAAAATACAAGTACAAAGCTGTAATATCTATCCAAAAAAAAAAACCAAGATGTAAGGAACAAAACACAAAAGGGAGCTTCTTTACCACTCCAATGGTAATCACATTCAAACAAAGAAGAAGCAAGAAAATCTTCCCAGCCTTCATCTTCATACTCTCATGCAAACTCCTCTGCAACATATAGTAACAAAGGAATTTTAGAATAACCAATCATCAGAACAAAGAGTCACACACCCATGTAAATTCAGGAAATACCCAGATCAAATTTAACGCATAAAACGTCACACACACACGATCAAACTCACATAATTATTAGAAATAGACCAATTTGGGGAATACCCATTTACCAAATCAGCACATAAAAACATGGGTTGTTGTCACAATGTTAGAATACTCACTTCACTTGTACAAGAAATTTCACAAAAGAATCATTCTAACCAAACAAAAAGACCAACAAAAGACAAACAAAACTATTGAGAGAGAAACTCACAGATTGAAACTGGCTTTTGGGTTCAGCTTCGATTGGAATAGGAACACGTAAGTCTATTTTAGTAATGTCAGTTAAATAGATATGCTGTAAGGACTGAGAAGAAGCAGTAGTAGATAATATCAAGATTATTCAGCTTAAAAAAAAATTGTAAAAAATTAATAATATTATCTGAGATTAATTAAATATAGATTTTTTTTTTTGATGTGCTGATTAGTTTGCACTGCACACGACTCGGACTGAGTCTGTATGGATATGACCCTTTTCACCTTCACCTGTTTGCCAGTGTCTTTAGTCTTTACTTATTCCCTAGTTTTAGATAATTTATTTACTAAATATGAAATAAAAAGATAAAATTAGATTTTTTTTTTTTGGGAAACGATAAAAATTAGTTTATTTACTTAAAAAGTTCATCACTAACTCAATGATCAGATTTGGATTCCCTTTAATATCAATATTAAAAATTACTATATTTACAATATTTTCACCAAAAAAAAAAAAGTGGAAAGTTTTAATCTGTTTAAATTTACAATTTAATTTAGTTTTTTATCCACTCGTAACAGTCAATAACAGTTTATTATTTAAGATTTTTTGTGAAAGTGTTGTGAAAATATTATGAACATAAATTTTTTTTTAATGTTATTATGCATGAATTTTACTTATTTGACTATTTCATCTTAGCTGTTTTCAATGATACATTTTCATTATCCCTATATTTCCAAATAACTTATTTGTTATATAAAAACTAGTTTATATTTGCTAAAAAGTTTGTTTTGTTTTTGCCGAATAACTACTAAAGGGACTTTTTAGTCTTTTTATTTTTTGAGAAGATTATTTTATATTATTTGTTGGTCAACTATAAGGATTTTTTGGTCATTTAATGTACCTTAACCTCCTCGAAGAATCAGGAAAATAAAATCTTTCAGATTGATGTTTGATGAAGTGGTTTATTAATTTTTCTGATTGTGAACTGAGTCAGCTATGACAATGAGATAATCTATTATCTACCTTCCCATAAGTCCAAAATGCAATCAACATAATCAAAGCTTCTCTTGTAAACCATGCCAATTTTCTAGGTAAGTCATTTCATTTTGTGAGATGGCGTGTTCTGTTAATCAAAAAAAGTATCCTAATCCTGTTCTTCATTTGTGGGCAGTTGTTTCTTCTTGATGCTTAGGGACTCATGCACATACCATATTAGCAGTTACCATGTTGCTTTTCCTGATGCTCACTTGACTCGGATGCACTATCTTGTGCATAATGGAGCAATGCACATTGGCGAGGCATGTCATCTAAGACTGTTTTTAATCCATTCTGGCATTGTACTTGACTCACATATTGGATTTTTTGTGCGCTAGCAATTGCTTGTTGCTCTTCCTGATACTCACTTGATTGAAATACCCACTCTTCAAGTTCAACCCCAATCTATTCCACGAGAATATGTTCAACACCCATTCCAAATTCATATCCATTTGTTGCAAAATACTATTCCTTTTCTCCTCAAATTTATGTGCCATTTGTTTCAGAAAATTCTTTTTGAATCTCCTCATGAGATAAACCGAATGTTTCAATCGTGTCCAATCATCATCAATGGACATTCATTCTCTCCCACTTTAAACTGCTCAGAAATTTGTGTAAAAAAATTTATCTTCCTTATTGTCTTAATATCTTCTCCTAGTACTTGTGCTTCGAATGCAATTAGGAAATCATTTAACATATAGTCATGGAAAACTAGGGCAGTGGCATCAACCCTCAAAAACAAAAGTTGTGTTGATTATGTTTTCCATTTTTATTGTAATAATCTATGTCAAATTTGGCATGTCTTATACTCAAGAAAGTATATAGTGCTTCTAAAACTCCAACTCATCACACATGTGGAGTTTCTAAGACCAATGAAAAATTGACAAATGGATTAAAAATTACAACTCACCAACTCAGGTTACATAAAACAAAAAGACACAAATGCCCCCTAATTTTCCCCCATCCTGTCACTCTGCCTTTCCCCTTCTCCAAAATAAAAAATTTCATCTTTCTCTCTCACTCTCTCTCTGTTTCTCTCGCAGCACTATACCACATTAGTCACCACTCACTAGCACCTCTATGCCACATCAGTCACCACTCACTAGCACCTCCATCTTCCCTCTCTCAACTCCAAACCTTGACAGCCGTTGCCTAGTATCGTTAGTCATTATCAGTTCCGACAAGACCGACCTTTGTCTCGTCGGAAAATGCCCTCCCTCTCTGTTTCATGTTAAAGATGATTTCTTTTAGATGCATTTAAGTTTGCAATGTGTTGGCTTACTTGGAATTTTCACAATTTTTTTCATTCCTTGTAGTAGTTTTTTTTTTTTCATGGTGCAGGGATGGATGCAATGCTTTTGTACTGTTGTTTTTGCTGAAGGAATTGATTTTAATAAATAGTTTCGCCCTAAGAGTCTCCTTTGAGGTATTCAATCTATCTTTTTGTCATTTTCTTAGTTTAAGTCTTTGGTTGATTTATTATAGAAAATTATGATATTTTGATAATTGGTATGAAGCCTACTTGAGTTTCAATGTGTTTATGGTTGAGGATCAGTAGGTGGCTGGCAACAATTCTTTTTTATGAATTTATGGCGATTTATGTATATTTATAATCATTTTTTCATTATGTTCATTCAATATATCTTTTTTTCCATGATTAGGTTCGACTGGTCATGGATTTTTCAAAAAATGCTTTTGTTGCTATTGGGGACAATGATAAAAGGGAAAAGTTTGAAAATGTAACTTTGGGTGAATGTGATGAAATTAAAATTGGAATGCAAGTGAGGTCTAAAGAAGAAGCATATAACCTTTATAATGAGTATGCTTTAAAAAGGGAATTTAGCATTCGAAAAGCGGTTAAACGAGAGTATAATGGTGTTATTAGGCAACAAGTATTTGTGTGTTCAAAACAAGGTTTTAAAGAGTTTGAAGACCCTTCTAATATTAAAAAGTATCATAATTTAGATGCAAGAATGGGTTTTCGTGCTAGGATTCGGTTTGATGTAAAAAATGATATTTTGAGTGTTTCACACTTTAATGACACACACAATCATGAATTTGCAACTTCAGAAGAAAGATGTAACTTGAGATCAGAAAGAAAGGTGCTACCTGCTCATGGGAATATAATTAGCACAATGGTTAGTTCGGGTATAAAAGCAACAAAGTCTTACTCATTTTTGTCAAAAGAACTTGGTGGTGTAAATAATGTTGGGTTCTCTAGGCGAGATTGTCATAATTTTGTGCAAACAAAAAGAAAAGAAATTATGGAAGCTGGTGATGGGCAAAGTATTATTAATCATTTCAAAGAAAAACAAAATGAAGATCCAATGTTTTTTTATTTGGTGCAAGTAGACCAAGATAATAGAATTGCGAATTTCTTTTGGACAAATGGTAGATCAAAATTAGATTATGACTCTTTTGGAGATGTTGTTATATTTGACACCACTTATCAAACCAATAAGTACAACTTAATCTATGCACCATTTGTGGGAATGAATCATCATTGGAATAATGTTTTGTTTGGTTGTGCTTTTTTATTAGATGAGATAACTCAGTCATTTATTTAGTTGTTTGAGACTTTTTTTTACTGCAATGGGAGGTCGACAACCAAAATCTATTTTTACATATCAAGACTAAGTGATGGCAAATGCTATTAATATGGTTTTCAGTGAGTCTCGTCATCGACTTTGTTTATGGCATATTAGTAAAAATGCTCAAAACAATCTTATTGGAATCTATGGTGTTCCAGATTTCAATTAAAGATTTAATCATTGCTTATATGGTGGGTGTTCAAATGAATGGAGTTTGAGTCAACTTGGAGCAAAATGATTGAGATGCATAATTTAAAGGACAATACATGGCTAGACAGGTTTGACCAAATTTGAGAAAAGTGGTGCCCAACTTTCAATTTCAATTTCTTTTTTGCAAAGATGAAGTCTACCCAAAGAAGTGAGAGTACAAATAGTATTTTTCATCAAATTATGAAAACATCTATGTCTCTTATTGAAGTTATTAAATTTTATGAGGAAAAGGCAACACAAATGCAACAAGATGAAATAAATGAAGATTTTCGTTGTAAGAATGGTGCACCTGGGAAAGTTCATAAGCATGGGGGCATTTTAAGTCATGCTGCTAAAGTTTATACTCTTGATTTGTTTGGAATGTTTGAAGAAGAATTTAATTCTGGTATGAGATTGAATTGTGTTGAAATTAATCATTATGAGGATAACTTTACATATTCACTAGGTAATGGGGAGAGTAGAAGGATGCATATTGTGCATTTTAACCGGACTGAATTAAGTATTTGTTGTGATTGCAAATTATTTGAGACTTTGGGGTTATTATGTTGCCATGCTTTAAGGATTTTTCTTGTGAATAATATACCCGACAAATATATATCAAGTAGATGGACAAAAGATGCCAAGAAAAGATTGTGTTGCTCTGTTGATTCATTTAAATCAAATGAGAAATCGACTCATGTATTGTGTATGAGCAACTTAAGTCTTTTGTGGTATAAATTTTGTGATAAGGCTGCATTGATTGATCATGAGACCAAAATAGCAATGGATAGTCTAAGTGAGCTATTATGCAAGCTTGAAAAGAGTTTAGCAGATACAAATAAGGTGGAAGATGTTGGTAAAAAATGTCCCCAAGATCTCATATATGATGATGATGTGTAACCTTGCTTAGATGGTAAGAGATCAATCCTTGATCTGCCACATGTGAGAAAAAAAGGGATAACCAATTTTAGAATAAAAAGTCAATTGGAAAAGAAGCAAAGAAAAAAGAAAGTAAAAGATGCAACCACTTCAAGAGCTCCAAAAACTATTTCTATGGTACATGGTAAGTACAAAACTAATACTCAAACTTTCTTTTTCTCATTTTTTACTTGTTGAGTTTAACTGTATGTTCTTACTTCGTCTTTTTTTTTTCTTTTTTTTTTTAAAGAAAATGTTCAATCATCATTTCTTCCCCTGAAGATGTCTTGCTAATCTCGTGGTTAGCTCTACAACAATGCTTCAAGAAAATCATTTGAAAAAAAAGAACATAAAAAAAGTGAAAGATACAACCACTTCACAAGCTTCAGAAGCTATTTTTGTGGTACATGGTAAGTACAAAATTAGTATTTCAATTTTTATTTTTCATATTTTTGCTTGTTGAGCTTAATCATTTGTTACTTTTTTTTTTTTAATATAGAAGATGTTCATACATCATTCTTTCCCCCGGAAATGTTTGTTGCTTATCTCATGATTAACTCTACAAGAATGTTTCAAGAAAGTATCTCAATGTCACACTTGAATCAAGTGCATTCTATAACCTTAAACTTTTTATGTTAGAGGGGGAGAAGCTTTAATATGTGCTTTTGTTTATTTTTTTTACCCTAATATTGATCTCTCTTTTTTAGGGCCCTACTAAAAATTTATGAAGTACGAAGAACAACTCTTTTGGATAGTATTTTGGACAATATATTGCACAGCTCATGGACAACATCTTTGGACAGTTTTTTAGACAACATTTTGGTCATTATTGCACAGTGGAGGAACCTTTTAGATAGTATATTTGACTTGAAAATTTTATAGATAACATAGTTGAAATTTTGGACAAGTAATTGCATAGTCAAACAGTAATTACAACTATCATTTTGTAAAGCTTTTGTAATGAATGAATTTACTCAAACATGATAGATTTTGTATATGTTTGGGTAACTTCTAGTTAAAGACTAATTAAATGCAAATGATAAAAGTTTTAAATGCAAGAGTACTTTTTATTCGTATATTTTAGTTTCTATATGTGCATAGTGGTGGAATTGCAATGCTAGATTGTTGCAAGTGTTATATTGTTCCAATTAAGGGAATGATAATATTTTGGTGCTACAATTTTTTTTTTTTTTTTTTTTTTGTTATTTTGATAATATAGTGAATGGTAGGTGTTGACTTTTTTTTTTTTTTTTTTTGTTTTCTTACAGGTGGGGGGAAAGGGGATTTGTTTTTCATTATTCCAGGGGAGAATTGTACAAGTGTGTGTTTACAAGAAATATATTGATGGTGAAAAATGAGGATAATTTAGATGGTGGAGAGATATAGGCATGTTGAACATTTTTGTGGTGAAAACTTAAATGTTCATTATTTATTTGAGATTGTTTTGTATATAAAAATGAGAGTTTGGCATTATGTAATGTTCAAAAACAGGAAAATAGTTTTTGATTTAGATAAGGTATGGAAATTTTTTTTTTTTTTTTTTTTAAGAATTGCAGTTTTCAATAGATGTATTGTTAATATAATTTTGTACTCTATAAACAAATAGAACTTTATTGAAATAAAACCATATACGTAATATCTGTTTTCATAAAAGCAATGACCAACATATATTGTTACCCTCTCAAAGTATGAAATGGCCAATACATTTTGGCTTATTCTTCTTTTGCAAAGGTGTAGCCATTTTTGTCAAGTTGCTGAACAAATAATTTATTGATAAATTTCATCTAGTATATACTTTACAAGAAAATTTGGAAGGTCCTTCATCTATATTTTTAAACTATCCTAACTTTATATCTTTTGTAAAACATAAGTATTTGTATTATACATCACACTTGTCTTACATTTCTTTGGTACAAGTTTTAAACTCAACACAACAAAAAGATTGCCTCGTCTTTAGATAAACAAAGTTGGAACTATTAAAGTTGGTTGAGATTCAGATCTCATAGACCAAGTTTCTTCAAAAAGTCCAAAGTCTGTTCACTGCAATGGCCTTATGTCATGGAGAATAAAGCCAAAGTTTGATGAGCATCCCAAACAACGCTGCTATGCATTACCCTTGAAGCTTCCCAAACCAAAGATTGATGAGCTTATCAAACTAATGAAATTCCAGTACTGCTCACAAGCAACTAGACCACCACCTAAAAAAGTTTTGAAAAAAAAAGCCTCATTCAATTGCATATAAAGAAACAATGATTCTGTCAAAATGCATATCTGAGCACATTTAATATGACTAATTCTGTCAAAATGCAAATCTAACAAAATCTCCAAGTTGCATAGTTAGCAAGAATATATCTCAATGAAAATATTCCAAAGTGAGCATAGTATAATTATAGTAGGAATCCATCCTTCAAATTCACTCAATATAATCTATCATTACCTATTACCATCAAAACCAAGTGCAAAGCACATCTTAGCAATTCCACAAGCTGGAGTAATCCTCCACAGAGCTTTGTTTGAAAACTCAAGCAAAGAATTTAAAACACAGTCCCCTTATTTTCTCAAACTTTCTTAGCGATCAATTCCAAACTTATACACAATTTGATTTAGTAACAGAAATAAGCAACATACCAAAAACAATTAGCAAGGTTCCATAACAACAATTGGCGCCACATGGTGCCATGATGCAAAACAAAAAAAGCAAGGTATATAAAGCCAATAATAAACATGACTGATGTTAATATAATCCAAAGGTATCTAACAAAATGTACCAAATTCCTCTTTATTTAAATCTAAGGCAATATAGACTTAGACTATATGCAAGTAACAAAGTACACTGCAAGCAATATATGAACTGACTTCATCTTAGTGACTAGCACGGAGTTTGACTATAGTAGCATCATATATTACCTGGAAGGAACCATCAATGTTAATCTAGGCAGCCCAATTTTATTTTGTCCCTTTCTTTATTACTACAATATAAATATAAAGATGAGAAATATGTACAACCCCAAAACAAGATTGTACATACAGCTTCAATATTGGAAGAAGAAAAAATAACAATTTAATCTAACCTAAAAGAACAATTTTTTGAAAAAAAAAAAAAAAAAAAAAAACCCTTTTACTGTATGTTAGTGCATCTATACTCATTGAAGCATTTTATCAAACAGTACAAGTTTCTTTTCTACATAACAAGTTCTGGTTTCCTAGGATTTCTGCATAAAAGTCACAACATAAAAATGACTAAAAGAGGAAGAAATATCATCTTACCATGTATTCAAAAATGAAGAACAGTTCATTGTCTTCCTTGACAACCTTGTTCAGTTTTATGATATTGGGATGATTCAATTTATGAAGAGCCTACCAAAGGCAAGGTTATCAGTAAATTTTTTTGGAAAAAAAAAAAAAAATCAAGACACATATGTAAACAGAAAATTCATAAAATAAAATGAAAAAAATGAGGAGAAAACCTTCTTGCAAAGTCAGAAGTTGAAAGCAGTGAAGAAAACTTTGTGGTTGAAGACAACGGAGAGACAATTTTAGGCGTTTTCCGATGAGACAAAGGTCAATCTCGTCGGAACTGGTGATGATCGGCGATGCTAGGCAGCGGCTGTCAAGGTTTGGAGTTGAGAGAGAGAAGATGGAGGTGCCAGTGTGGTATGGTGGTGCGAGAGATACAGAGAGAGATGAGATTTGCTATTTTGGAGAATGGGAAACGGAAGAGTGGCGAGATAGTGAAATTTGGTATTTTCGAAACTATTTATGTCCAACAATGTAGCTCCATCAACGATGCTAGGCAGTGGGCAATGGCTATGGAGGTTTGGAAGAGAGAGCGGTAAGAGAGCAGAGATAGAGAGAAAATTTTGATTTTCAAAAAAAGGGGAAGTTGTTTTGATGGCGGGCTTTGAAAATTTAGAGAGTATTTGTGTGTGTGTGTGTGTGTGTTTTTTTTTTTTTTAATTTTTTTTAATTTTTTTATTTTATTATAAATAACCTTTGGTGAGTTGTAATTTTTAATCTATTTGTCAATTTTTCAGTGGTCTTAGAAACTCCACATGTGTGCTGAGTTGGAGTTTTAAAAACACTATATACTTTCTCCTTATACTCACGTCCTTTTGGGTATAGTGTATACCCAAAAACATGAGCGCCACTATAGCTACAATTCAAATAATATTCCGGTATCTCTCTAACTTGAAGAGGTCTACTGTATATTGCTTTCAAAAATCTTGCGGCTTTCCTCATCAACTTTGTGAGTCAACAAGCAATTCATCTTTCCTTTGATGAAAGACATGTTTGTAAAAAGCTCAAATACTAATTGTGAAAATATTTTGAGACCTAGGAAGATCTCCAAAACAAATAATATGAACGAAGGAAACTAACTCAAAAGAAAAATAAACACAAACACACTAAGAATTATGTGGTTCAGCAGTAGCCTAACTCCACAAATGACAAAGAAAGAAATTTTGTTAACAAATTTGGAAGAATATAGATATGGTGTAGAGGCACTCTCACACAATCCAAATCTTAAATATACCCAAATAGCTCTCTCTCACAAATACAAAGGTTAGGGGTTGCACCTTGGCCAACACTCCCAATTAAACTTTATTATCAAAATATTAAGTGACTTATTATTAATTATTATGATAATTTATTCTAGGTAAAACTCCATTACTTAAATTTCAAGAAATTTAAATATCTTCTTTAGTAAAATTCTATTAACAAAGTGTTCAAGTAATTTAAAATAAAATTCATATTTATTTGGTATTTTGATTATATATCACAAATTTGTATTTTAATATAGGTATGTCTTATATGTCATAAAATTAATGAATTTTTATCGTGGCTCATTAATTATTAAGATAGTCGATTCATTCTCGGTAAATAATATTTTGATATCATATAAACTTATTTACAAACTTATACAATCCAACTTCAAGTCTATATAATAATATTTTTAGACAAGCATACATTGAAATATAATATTATATATAATTAAATCAAGCCTCATATTCAAAAGTTTGTTTACGAACATATTATTATGTTTAGCTTGACTTGTTTAATAATCGAGTCTAAACTTGGACTTTACTTTGGCTTGTTTGCCAAACAAGTAAAAAAAAAAAAAAAAAAAAAAAAAAAAGCTTTTTCATGATCCGAGTTTGAACTATTCATAAACAACTTCTCTTTTATCACCTTAATTATTTTAAGGCAGTGGGCCTTTATTAAACCTTGGTCCAACCTTAGTTTTCAAAATAAAACCACTTCGTTTATCTGGTTCTATTTGATCATGGCCCAAATGAAGGCCTTTTTGTTGTTGAACCCTATGACCCAAAGCTTAAAGCATTAAATAAGTATTTAACACCGATTGAACATCAGTAATCATTGCAACACAGATTCCTTAAAAATAATTGGTGATGAAGAAGCAAATCAAAGCACTACACGTTGTACTAGCGTTTGCTATGAGCCCACATGGTCTCTGTGAATGTGCCAACCTCACATGGTGGCACCCCGTGAACTCATTGATGGGTTGCTGAATCACAATCACGCGTTTCAAACCACAAATCCCATATTATTCCAAATTTCCAATGAACAAAATATATGAGCTTGGGTCCCTGCTTTTATGTCGAAGACTTATAAATTGCTTGGTTTTTTGTGACTGCTGAATTTCCTTATGAAATTAGCTTGCTTTGTGTTCCTCTGCATGTACTTCTAAGCTCGGCCGAGACTTTATGCACTTCACCAATCAATAAATACTTAATTTTTGTATTATTATTAGTTATGTAGACCAGGCCCGTATGTGAAAGGAAGAACCGACAAAAGGGATAATTAAAATGAATGTGGATTGGATGGCAAAACAGTCATTCGGCTTCATTTTGGGCCCAAAAAAATGTATTTCTACTAAATTTAGAACATTTGAAAAGTCATATACTCTTAAGGTATCTAACTATTTCCTCAAGTACATGCAGTTCCCGTTCCACACACATCAAATTATTACAGGGAGGAATCCAATAAGAGGTGGCCCCAAGATGCTGGGAAGAAGTTTCAATCCTAGGATCTCATGAATATCATGAGTCTTTAGAAACCACTAAACTAACCCCTTGGAGTTCTAGATACTTATAAAATAACCAAATACTTGTTGAATTGAAACATATCAGTGATATCATCCAAACACACAATTTCGGGAGTTTAGCTAGCTGACTACCTAGAATTTGAGAAAAACCAGCAGTTTGCTAAGGAATTTCGTGACTTTTAACCAGCTGATTACCTAGAATTTGAGAAAAACCAGTAGCAATATGCTACTTTTGAGGGTTCACTGCTTGAAGCAAACAGATGCTAATATCCGACAAATACAACAACTTTTCCTCTCATCAAATTACTTTTTATTGGCGGCAACAAATCTATAAAAGATAGGAGGACTTGAAAGTGATAAACATCAGACTTGAGGAGATTTGGAGTAACACGGAAAATTAAATTTTCTTTTAGGTGCTTTCTTACACTCCTATAAACCTTCAAACCTTCGAACACATTCAGCAGATTGTTCAAAACTCTTCCATGAGTTCCTGAGTGCCCTAAGCATAAGTGACACTTTCTCCTTCATCCCATTAATCCCAATTATCCCTATTACAAAGCTAACACCATGATTTATCTAAGTTTTGTGAGCTAACCATAACATTTGCCCTCATTTCACTTAATATCTCACAAGGAGCATTTGGTGTATATTGTCTTTTTTTGTATTTTTATTTATTTATTTATTTTGTTATGTTTTGTTTTTGTACACAACTAACATGATAGGGACTAAGATCCATTCATAGTTGTTGGCGCTGCCATCTCATATTTGCTAGTGTGAATCCTTGAGACTTGACTTATCATACGTATCTCATAACTTGTTTCGACCAAGAGAGGAATATCAATTGCTTATAAGTTTATAACTAAGATAAGTTTCTATATATCTTATTCTCCTTGCATATTTATACATATCTTCATATGGTGTTGCTTGATACATTTATTGGCATGAGTTTAATGCTACATATATTAACTTGGGCATAGACAAATATATTCATTTAATATTGGCAAATATACTTGCTTAGCTTTGTTTACGTACGATAGCCTAATATATTTATTCATATTTATTTGTACATGCTTCATATTAAAATTACTTACACATGAAAAACTATTTATCTCACTAATTTTTTATTCTCATAATTTATTATATTATCTTCTTGTTTAGGAGAAATGCGAAGGTACGTGGTGGCCAACTAGCAATCCATTGACATGAGTATCAAACTCAAATACCTCAAAGAACCCGAGTTTAGTAGCTAACTTATCAAAACACGACCAGGTGACGTTATGTTCAAGCCAGGGGGTTCAAATGAACCCCCTGACCAGTCCAAATTTTTATATATATAAAAATATATTTAAATTTTTTTTTATCCCCTAAAATAAAATTTTGAACAACCTGACTCTAAATTTTATTTAAACCCAACTAAAATAAATTTAAATATGATCATTTTAATACTACTTTCACAATAAATGTTATGTGGCAAGTTGTAACTAGTTTTTATTTAGATCACAATTGACATCACTTTTTACCTACCTTTAACAACTTGCCATTTAGATTTTGTCATAAATTTTTTGTAAAAGTATTGTGTATTGAATTTTATAAAAAAAAAGTTTCAAATTTTTGCTCATTTGTTATATTTATATATATCTTCTCTCCGGAACTCTGACTTACTTTACTGTTGACAGCAGAATAAAGCTATTTTTTCTTGCACTTTTCTTCTTCATAAGCAAATTTTTTTACTACTATTACAATCAATAGATCTCTAACTACATATGAGATTCTTTCCCCATTCTCCTTATCTCTTTTCTCTCTTCTATATTTTCTTAATTTTTCTCTTTGTTTGATCAAATAGTTGGATAAGTGCTCTATAAATTTTCAAATCAAGAAGTCTTTTAATGCTTGCTCAAATTCCAAGAAGAATAGTCTTTTAATGCTTGATTAAAAAACCATACACTTTAAAAGCAAAAACTTATATTAGGTGTGTTACTATTCTTCTTTATCATATATTTTTATTTAATTGATATTACATATAAATATAATAAGTTATTATTAATTTGACAAAAATGTATGATTAATTATTTAATTATATTTGTTTATGCATTTAACGATTGTTGTCTTACTAATCTTTAAACTATTAATAATTTTTTTAGACTATTATACAATATAGTTGTATTGTATACTAAATTGTATTTAGAATACTATTTTAGATTATTATACATAATATGAAAGTTATATGTACAGAAAAAAAAAAAATATATATATATATATATATATATCATTTTATTTTTTACTTGCCCTCCATGACAAATTTCTAACTCTGTTACCCTTCTTAAAAGAATCTTGAAGCTGCCACTGAACATGACACATGTTACGGTCATTTATTCGTGGGCTGAGTGAAAGGTAATTGGCTGCATATCCATTTATTTTGTTTGCAAAATGTCATGGGCTTGGGTGTTCTTTCAGCAAACAACCCAGTTTAGTATGATAAGTGGCCATGTGTCATAAAGCCTGAAATGATTGAAAAGTCAGAAGCCTGAAACGTTCTGAGAGATTGTATGGGTCTAAAGTCCATTTCGTGTAGAAAAATATTATGGATCTTAAAAGTACAAATCATTTAGAGTAGTTATCATGGATCATAAAGACAATTTTACGTAGATAATATTGGGCCCTAGACTTGTTTTGCAGAATTAAAATGTGATCACAATTGCAAAATGTACCGTGTGGATACGTAATCGGACATCGCTCAAGTCTAGTACTCATTTAGGAGAAAGGCCAACTCTTATACGATGCTGATGTGACCTGCAAGTGCCCCACCAATTAGAGGCCACATGTTTGCATGTCATAAATTTTTCTTACTGATATCATGTTATAATAATTATAAAAGAATTGAAAAAAATTATAAAAACAGCTAATTACTTTTTCATAATTAAAAAAAAAAAATTATGAATATATATTCTAAGAGCACATATTAGTAAAACTTAAAAAAAATTCCATAATTCTTTTCACAACTTGCCACGTGGTAATCTAGGAATGGTTAAGGTCAAATGGTAGATCCACACATTCACTATTCATGACTTACTATGTGGTGAATTGTGAGATTTTAAATGTCCCTATTATTGATTTTAAAAAAGAGGCTCAACCAAACATATTCGAGAAAATCTAGAGGCATAAAAAGTTTGATACTTGCTAATGTGACAAATTGTTAGCAATAGACAAAAATGTGATTTTATTGTTAAGTATAGATGAGAATTAGTGAAAGTTTATTGCATGTGTTAAAAATTTGTCAATTTTTTTTTTAATTTTTAATTTTTAATAAATATAGCATTTCTCAACATATTAATAGGACTTTACTTACCAAAATGCCGATATCAATATCACCAACTGACCAGAAATGAGATCATTAATACCTCCTTGAACAGATTTAGGTGCGCTGCATGCACTCTTGCCAAAGTGGCAAAGCTTTCATGTGACCAACTAAAAAAAAAATAATAATAATCTATAAACACAACTTTTGTATTACAATTTTTGCCATGTGCAACAATAGAACAAACATTTGTGTATTTTGTTGCCATGTTGGTGAGTTGTAGTAAAATTTGTGTATATATTGTCGTGGTATTTTTTGCAGCAATAAATAGTAGAGAAAAAGTGATAGGTCTGTGTAAAAGTGATAGTTCACCGATCACAGTTGTACACATTATCATATTGTGATGAATTCGGTAATCCTAGAAGCACTGGACCAAACAATTAATGGGTGCTTTTGTCTACTGTTGGAGATGTTGATGAGGTTCCCTCCCAGATTTTGTTTCTCCTCTTTGAAGTATTAGTCCACGAAGAAAAACAAACAAACAATGCAACGAGGGATCGATCTTTAATTTCTTCACCAAGAATTCTCTTTTGTCATCATCAGTTTGGTCAGCCCAATTTTGATTGATCTCTGAATGAACCAACTTTATTAGACAGATTAACTACCACCTCCTACTGTTTCTTTTTCAATGAGAATCTCGTCCTATCTCTCTCTCATTCCCAGGTTAACAAGCTGAATATGATATTGGGGGCCTACAGATATTTCTTGCAAATATATGTTTCAGATTTATGTCTAATAAAGATGCCCCACACTTGATAAAGTACAGAATTTGTAACTGCAGTTGTGCTAGGGGCATTGAAAATTTTATAGAAGTTTTTACATCCTCTCTCACAATCTCACATAGAATTACAACTCACTTCAGCCCACCATGCCACAAAGGAAGGAGGGAGGGTGAAAATTTATGCCTATAGACTTATTATCATGACTAAAGAATAATGATAGCTTTTAAATATTTGTTGGACTGTAAGCTACGTCATTCCATCTTAAAATCAATTGCTGACGAGGAAGACACATTCAAATCTTTTATGACATTCGAAATTATAGAAGTTTTTATATCCTCCCTCCCTCACCAATCTCACGTAGAATTACAACTCACTTCAGCCCACCATGCCACAAAGAAAGGGAGGGTGAAAATTTATGCCTATAGACTTCTTATCATGACTAAAGAATAAGGATAGCTTTTAAATATTTGTTGGACGTAATCATTCTACCTTAGAACCAATTGTTGATAAGAAAGACACTCAAATTTTTTATGACATTCAAAATTACACCCTAAATACCTATTTTTGGAGTGGCTATAGGAAGCTGAATTGTGGTCCCCAAACAATTCCCCCTCACAATGGTGCTTTTATGACTCAAACCCATAACCTTGGCTCTAATACCACTTGTTAGACCGTAAGTTTATGCCATTTCACCTTAAAACAAATTAATAATGAAAAAGACACACTCAAGTCTTTTATGATCTTTGACATTGTGTTCCGCGTGCTTGTTTCTTAAGCAGTTGTAGAAAGTTAAATCGTGGTCGCAACAATTTTGTCTAAGGACATAGGCACATGTCTTCAATTTTTACGCACAAAACAGATACATTATTGCATAAATTATTATAACTGTATAAGTTAATACTCTTCGTAAATGCTGCTGGCAATGTTGATCACCAACCATCCACGATCGAAAGTGTATGTTCAGCTTTTGTAGGTTTGACAGGTTCAGTTATGGGACTCTCATAATTCATATGCCAAAAAAAAAGGCACACCAACTCTTACCATTATTATTTTTTCCACCCATCCTTCAATCTTATTGTTATAATTATCTCCCCTATTTAGAGGCTCCTTTATCACATACTTTTACAATCTTAATTTTATTATTTCTTAAATTTTCACCACAAATCCTTCATATCTTTTTTATTTTCGTCTTATGACGGTTTTGATGTTTTTTTTTTTTTTTTACATACTCTTGCTCAGTAACAATTGGAATCATGAGAAATGGACATGGTAACATATTTTGTCATTTTATAATAATAATTGAAAAGGAAATAAAATTGCTATAGCCAAATATTTCAATGTCTAATACATTCCAAAAGAAACAATTCTTCGGTGATAAAAGTTGAACGTGATTGAAACTTTTTGGTGCGACAACGCCGACAAGTAATAATAAGGCAGAAATCTCAATCATGCCTTTAAAGTATAGGTGACACGTTATTTTCGTTGCTAATTAAAGTTTTTTGTGTGTGTGGTTATTTTGCTACTTAAACTTTAACATTTTATCAAGTTGTTTGTTCAATCCTTTGTTGTCCATAAATCTGTCGCTAAGTATTGTAAAATGATGTTGAATAACATATTGGCTAATATTGCATTTAATAGCAATTTTAGATATTACAATAGACCAAGTGGGACACTAAAGTGGTTAGATTTATATGTGAATTGTCAAGGTAGAATCTTTGGTCCATGAGTTTAATGGGCCAACCCCACCTTACATGGGTGGGTAGCAAACATAAATAATTTTTAAAAAAAAATTAGTAATACTTATTAAAATACATAAAAATAGTAATAATAGTGTTTTAAATCTGGTTTATAATACATTACATAATTAAAGTACAACTACAAAATGACTTAACATTTGTAGTTGTGAACTGAAGTTATAAACAACGGATACTAAACACACACAATCAGTATGAAAGAAATATCCCTATTGAATATATCACAATAGACCAATGTGGCAAAGATGTTACAATTTAAGAAATAAAATCATTAAAAATAAATTATTAGAATAAAAATGACAATTCACCCAAACATTAAAAGGTGTAAAGTCTCAACTAGTAAAGTCTTTCTTGTGGTCAAACAAAAGATATGAGGTTCAAACCCTATCAACACAAAATACTGGTTAATGTCTTAATAGACTTGGCCTAATGTTGAATAGCATTCTTCATGAAATAGGTGTCATAGGTTGAAATCTTATCATATATATAAAAGAAAATGTGTAATTTACATTTTAGCCTAATCATATCATATATTAAAGTAGAACTTAATTAAAATTCTAATTTTTTTTTTTGAAATAGTTAGAAATACATACATGATAAATATATATGCTTCAACCCTAGCAACTCAAATCCAATCCCCCCATGTACTTATTGCTTGGGGAAGTACCAACTTGCCCAACTAGATGGTAGTCTAAATTAAATTCTAATTGTGTGTTAAATTTCCTTACAATTGAATTGTAATTTAATGCAAAGTTCCTTTATATTTTTAATGTACTCTCTAATTTCATACCAAGTATCATTCCAATTAAATAATTGTACTTCCTCAAAAAAAAAATTAAATAATTGTAGATATTTTTCATTGCACCCATGGTTTTAAAAACCGAACCGGACATAGAACTGTTTTTTTTGGAATTTTCGGTTCAACCCCGGTTTTTGACCGGTTTTTGGCCGGTTTTCCGGTTGTTGACCGGTTTTGGGGGTTTTAACTGGACCGGATTGGCTTCCGGTTCCCGGTTGAACCGGTCGGACCGGCCGGTCCGGTCCGGTTTTTAAAACATTGATTGCACCTTATGTATACAAGGGTTATTAGCTAGTAAATAATAATAAAAACATTTAAAAAAAAATCATAATAACAACATAATAAGCCACAATAATATCATATAATTAAATATTAAGAATTAATATAAAGTTCACTTTCATTGTCCATGCCTTCTTTAAGGAGCCTTAAAATGGCCCATGAGATACATTATCTTCCCCAGGAAGATTAAATTTGGCTAAATTATAATTTTAGACTCTAAATTTTGGGGAAAGTTTGATTTTAGTCCTTCAAATTAAAAAAATTTGGATTTAATCATTGAAATTTTAAAAACAAAACAATTTCCTTCCTCCCATCTATATGGTTGGTTCGATTTTGATCATTTAATATTTGGTTGGTTTAAGATTCAAGTGATAGTCCAAAGATAATGACATTCTTTGTGCTACTCCATGCTTGTAAAACAATTTCCGACTCTTTCTACACCATCTACCTATCCCTAAAATAAGTAATTGGTTCAATTTTGCTCCCTTAAAAATGGGATGTCATTAATAAGTAAATGAAAAAAAAAAAAAAAAGATTTAAGGACCAAATTATTTGTTGTTGATATTTTAGGAACTAAATAACCTAAAAAAAAAAAATTTAGTCTAGTATTATTTATCCTATAAATCTATTCAAATGATATGATTTGACAACCATAAAGTGCTGGACAAGGTTGTGAACATTGGATTAAGCTGGCCGGATACGATTGAATGTTGAATTGGATAAGGCTGTATATATAGTAAAGAATGGGAAGGATTCAAAATTAAGACGCAATTCCTAATTAAAGATGATAAAAAAGAATCTGTCAATAGAAAGAGACAATGATTAACTCTCTTTTTTTTCTTTGGGATTTTACCTTCAGACTTGCATAAACATAGCAATTTTGACTTCTTCTACGATTTTAGAGTACATAAAGACTAAAGAGTGTAATACTTACAAAATGATCACCAACTTGAAATGCATCTATATATGTATTGACTAGTCTTGTTAGGTGTGTTTGAGTTGGATTATGATGATGATTTTTTTGCTGAATGGATTATGATGATGATG
The DNA here is from genome assembly GCF_932294415.1 of Quercus robur. Classification (NCBI taxonomy): domain Eukaryota; kingdom Viridiplantae; phylum Streptophyta; class Magnoliopsida; order Fagales; family Fagaceae; genus Quercus; species Quercus robur. Next base: position 90,888,075 of record NC_065535.1, read on the forward strand.
ATGATGATGACGATAACCTCCTTGTGTATGTTACGGATTTGCTTAATCTTCAACAACTAATGTGAACTTAACATTCACTCACACCCAATTCCATTTAAAGTGCAAACACATACACGCCATGCATGACGTATGAATTACTAGAAGAAAAAAAAGAAAGAAAAAGACAACAATCCCACCCATTCAGTGAACAAATGCTATTTTAATTTCTTGTCAATTCCACATTTAATATTTAGATAATCTAGCACCACTTACTACGAGACTTTGAATTGAAGTACATATATAATTTTCCATTAAGATGTTCTTAAGTTATTGACGTTAATTAAATAATCGATTTTTTTATTAAAAAACTCAAGAAATTAAGTATGAATGTCTTAAATCAGCAAATAATTGCTATTAAAAATAATTGTGTTGCATTCTATTGTCCTTTTCAGCTTTTCCCCCTTTTTTTTTTTTTTTAAATATAGAAAAAACAGTTTCATACTCGTTGATTTAGCAGGAAAATTCATTTTACCGGGTCAAATTAGCTTTTTCAAAAGTATTTTTGATTTTTCAATTACCTATCAAATCCTAAATCATTGGAAGACAAACAATTTTGCCGGTACCCCCACGAGGCCACGATTAAAGTGATATTATCATTACAAAAAGAGTGTGGTCCATATTACAAGTCCAATTGGCAATTTGGCATAGCTAGCTAGTGGAACAGCGCCGAAACTTAATTATATCACATGGCAATAATTAATCTTGGTCTAGCTAAAATATCCACTCAATCTCAAATATTATAAAAATGTCTTTTTTGTTGTGCTGGTGGATAAGATTGAAGAGCCCATTCCAGGCCAATCTTCTATGTTAATAAGGTACATCTGGGCAGTAGTGAACTGGGACTTATTTAAAGGGAGCCACAAAATTGGATACGATCCTATGAAATAATTATACGAATATTCAACAATTTTATTTGTATTTAGTCCAATTTTGGGCATGCGTTTAATTGACATGACACTATCAGAATCTTTTTTTTTTTTTTTGTTTTTTGGTAATGTTACACTATCAGAATCATCACTGGGTAGGTCATACTTGGCTGGTCTTTATCATAACATAACACGTGTATGTAACTATCCGAGTTTGCTTGTCTAGGCACAGCCAATAATTGTGTTCTACAAATATTTTTTTATAACCCATTTCATTTTCTTGTAAAAAAAAAATCATTACACGGCTAAATTAATAAAAGAAACACAATTGGCTCACGTTATCTCTGGATATAAAATCTTCTATCAATCATTGAGAATGAAAAAAATTATAGGCTGAAAAGAAAATTCATACTCTAAATTTCTTGATAAATCATTTCAGTTCTCTAAGTTTTATATTTATTCAGTTAAGGCTTTTTCCGTCAATTTTTATTAAATATTTTTTAAAAAAATATTAGAAAATACTTTTCAATTGTTAATTGAATATTTTCAATTTAAAAAATTTGAAGAAATTGAAAAATTAACCACAATATATAACAAAAGTTGATAGAAAAACTTTAATAGAATAAACTTGAAAGTTAGAAGACTAAAATAAATTTTGATAAAACGTAGACAATGAGTTTTGCATTTCATCCAAAATTATTAAAATGATAATCAGAAAGCAACAAAAAAAAAAGTAAGCAATAAAAGCTCTTCTATTTTTGTTTGTTTTGTTTTGCTTAGTTTTGTTTTGGATTAATAAAGATAGCTATATATTCTAATTACATTTACATAAACGGGAAAAGATTACTTATGCCAAAAACCTTACCTGAACGTATACTTATCCGATTATCCAAAAGTGTTTTCGAGGACACCTAAAATTAAAGTTTTGATTACTTTGCAAATGATTTCTAAAAGAATGTTGCATTTGTTTTTAGCAAAGAACTGAAGCAGTTCTCAATTAAATAGTCGCACACGTTCCGTACAAGAAATAGAAGGGCTGTCCACATGTCCCCATAAAATAAGCCTGAGCTAATCTTCAAAATTCAAGGCTATATTTGAGGATATGATACTGTTTCCTTTCGAAGAACTTAAAGTTCACAACAATATATTTCGGGTTTGACTTACAGTTAATATATATGCATATGTACCATATATGAGTAACAAAATCATCACATTTGTTAATGAAAATTAATAAAGGTTAAATTTAGAAATTGTAGTTGTGCCAAATGGCTACATCAAATTGCAATTTTTTAGATAAGGATAAACCATTTATTTTGTTATGATAAACTACCATTAGGGTCTATTTGGATACCTCTTATTACTGAAAACTGAAAACATTGTAGCAAAATAATTTTTAAATGTGTGAATAGTGCCGTGTAATCCAGTTTGAAAGAAAAATATGTTAAAATTCGTACTTGCGGGTCCCGTAAATGGTGCATGGGACCCACACAAAAAAATGCAAACACGCACGTCTCTTGTTTTTAGTGCAATCCAAACATACACTTAATGTTTTAACAAAACATGCATCGTTTTGTTCATATCAACTTCTTCATGTAGTCTACTTATTTTATTTCTTTAGATAAACACCAAAACTTTTTTTTTTAAATAGAGAAGATCATGGTTTTAAAAACCGGTACGGTGAAAGAACCGAAAAAAGAGCTAAATACCGGTTTTATGATCGGATCGAGGTCCGACCGATGGTCGAACCGGTGAACGTCATAAATAATTTAATTATTATTTATATAATTATATAAATAATTAATAAATTTTTAATATACTAAAACTAACAAACCAATAGTAATAAATATATTTCCTTTAAAAAAAATACAAGTATATAAGTATATAACATCTTTTTAAAGAATTTAACATAATAACATTACAAAACAATCATCCTTAACAAAATAAACTTTCATAAACTTTCAACAAAACCAAATAAATAAGTTAATTAGTTATTACATTTACATCCAAATGGCAAATAACAAATAAGTTTATTACATCCAAATAGCAAAAAAGTTTTAAAGTTTCAAACAAACAACTACTAAGTTTTAAGACCCAAGCCTTATTTGTTATGAAGACAATTGAAATCAATATCATCATGTGAACTAAATGCTCCACCACTAGCATCATTATCATCATCCTCAACCTCATCTTCTTCATCTTCAACATGAAAAGGATGATTTTATCTCTAAATCCGGGAGGAGCATCATCTTCATCACCAAATGATTCCAAATTGATGTCATCATCATCCTCAATCACTTCATTGTCCATATCTATACAAATTCCAAAACCAAAGAACAATAAAAGAAATAACAATTCTAATAATCATTTCTCATAAATCATAAATAGTCTAATTAAAATATGCAACTAGGCAAAAAATTGTTATAAGCTAACCTCTTTGTACATGGCTAGAAGACACTTCTTCGATTGGATAAGCTCCCTCTTCATATAATGCATTCTCTATCTCATCAGGATCCAGAAATAGAGGTTCCTCATCTTCCACTACCCAAAATTCAGTTTTATCGATACTTGCATAATCAATAAGATCAAAATTGAACTTCTTCCTTTTGACTCTATATCATAAGATGAACATAATGAATAATTTAATTAGTAACCAAATCACTTAAATTTCACAATCACAAAGAACCCACTTGACCAAATCAGTGAATCACTCATATTTCCCCACAAAAACATTGAAACAAAGAGAATATATAATTTATACCTTTCTTTCAATTGGTAGTTATAATGAACAAACACAAGATCATTAAGTCATTGATGCTTCAATCTATTTCTTCTTTTGGTATGTATTTATTCAAAAACACTCCAATTCTACTCACATCCCGAAGAGGTAGCTGTTTGGCTAAGGATCCAAATTGCAAAATTTTGTAAGGTTGGAGTATAAGATCCAAACAACTTCCACCACTCATCTAAGTTTCATACACAACACAAAACAAAGATACAATGAATCAATAAACACAGCTATACTTATCCCAAAAATATAAAAAAAAAAAGTTATGATCTTTAAAACATATTTTCATTTTATTATTAGCTAAAGTAAACAATATCTTACCCGGCTGAGATGTCTTGGTTGATTCTTGAGCAAGTTGGGTTCCAAAAGTTTGTTCACGCTCTCGAAATAGCCTTAATTCCTTCACCAACTTCAATCGACCAACTGAAACTTTTGATTCAATAACATCTGTCACAGCAGATTGTGTCTCTAGCCTCTTATTAAAAGTGGATGAGTTATATTGGAATGCAGGATTCAACCAGTAAGCAGCAGTATGAATATCTCTATAAAATTGATTATCCCAACGATCCTTGATAATATTAACATAAGGCTCTCATAGTCTCTTCTTGTCTTTGAAATTTTTTTTGATTCCATCAATTACTCTATACATGCCATCATATACATAACCCATAGTTGGTTTTTCATCAGAATCAACAATGCGTAATAAACGAATCAATGGTGACATAATATGCACAATTACATGACAATCATTCCAAAATCGATTGTCAAGAATGATTTTCGCCACTGCCTTTGCTTTCTTATCTTTTACATATCTTGATTCAACATAAAATTTTCTAGTCACCAATGCTTGTAAGTCATGTTTATGTTCCTTAAGACTCCCTACGGCAATGAAAGTAGTAGCAAACCTAGTTGGTCCTGGACGCACAATTTCCGTCCAATTTTTTATAGTCTTCAACCAAGCTTGCAAAGCCACATGGTTATAGATGAACACTGTGATCTTGGATGCACGCTTTGCAAGTTTAGCTACATGATCCATCTTCTCAATCTCCTTAAAAATTAGGTTTAGACAATGTGCTGCACAAGGTGACCAACTAATGTTCCTATATTTTCCACACAAAATTCTTCCAGCAGCTACATAATTTGCAGCATTGTCAGTGACCAGATGTACTATATTTGTAGGACCAACCCAACTAACAATTTCATCAAACAAGTTACTCAAATTAATAGCATCCTTAACCAAGTTAGAAGCATCAACAGAACATATAAAAATAATTCCCTTAGGACAATAGATAAGGAAATTAATCAATGTTCTATGCCTAGTATCAATTCACCCATCAGCCATTATTATACAACCAATGTCAGTCTAATATGAACGATGAGAATCAACAATCAATTGGACTTCTCTTTTTGTGTCTCTCAACAAAGGCACTCGAAGGGCATGATAATTTGGGCCTCTATATCCAGGACCATAAGAAGCTACAGCATTGAACATAGGTTGATAATAACTAGAATTCACAGCATTAATTGGAATGCAAGCATCATACATCCATCTTGCTATAGCCATATCAACCCTCCACTTCTTTTCTTTGCCAGCAAGCACACTTTTAATAGAAGGTTGAGCTCGCGGTGTTGTTCTAGGAGCAAAGTAATTACCAATGTCACCAACCTTTCTCTTACCAAGATTGGATCTTGGTGGAAAACTACTAGACCACTTCTATTTCCCCTACCTAACCCCCTACCTTTAGGAGTAATTTCTTGGACATCTTCAAATTCTGGTGAGTTCTCTAATGGTGAATAATTAGATGCTTCTTGATCCTTTTTTGTTTGTTCTTTAGATTTTGAAATTTCCTTCAAATTCTCAACCATTTGAAACCTAACATCATAAGGTACACCTATACATGCAGCCACATCACCTTTAATTCCAGCTAGATGTCTTTTCATCCTATTGATGCCCCCTCCTTTATAAGTTTTCCCACAATGTATACATCTATAACTACTTTTTCCGTCTTTCAACTCTTCAGTTACATGATCCCATGCGGGATCACATTTCGCTCTCACAGATGAAGAATTAGCATTAGACCCAGTTGTAGAAGCATGTTCATTAGATGGTACAGAGGCAGACTCCATTTCACTCAACAATTTCAGACTGGCAGCAACCATTTTATCAATAAATAAATTCATCAACACAACATACACAATCAATAGTATAATACTCTGTAAACTATATTTCACAAACAATAATGCTCTGTGGATCAAACCCACAACATACACAAAATCACAAATAAACTAAAATGCAATTGTAAACTAATAATTGAAGTTACAACTTACTAGTGAAGTCATGGAAGGAGAACCTAAGATGAAGCCGAGAACATGAATTGAGAATCTAAGCTGAAGCCGAGAGAAATGAAAAAAAAAAAAAAAAAGGACAGAGAAAATGATCGAAATCAAAATCAAGTAATAAAAAAAAAAAAGAATATTAATTATTAGTTTATTACCTGATGAAGCCGGGAAAAAAAAAAAAAAAAAAAAAAACATTACCTGGGCTCAGCTTGACTGGTCTGAGGGAGTGTGCCGGTGCCAGTGCCGCTGTGCGTGACGCAGAGAGTGAAGGCGAGGGCGAGGGCGGGGTTGGAAAAAAGAAAAAAAACCCTTAGCTTGACCGATCTGAAGGAGAGTGTGCCGGTGCCGTTGTGCGTGACGCAGAGAGTGAGGGCGAGGGCGAGCTTGGGAAAAAAAAAAAAAAAAACCTCAGGTTGACCGATCTGAGGGAGTGTGCTGGTGTCGGTGCCGCTGTGCATGATGCAGAGAGAGCTTGACTGATTGTGAGATGAGAGAGTTGAGATTTGAGAGCTTGGATCGTGAGGCTTAGGCAGTGAGGCTGAGGTAGAGTGATCATGAGTGAGATGAGAGAGTCTGAGGGTAAGGACTTTAGGCTTAGGGTTAGTTTTTAGGACTTTAGTGGAAATTCTAAGGACCAAAACGACGTAGCTTTCCCAGAAAAGTCAAAAAAATCCCAACCGGTCATTAACCGATTCAACCTCAGGTTTTTCCGGTTCTCAGGTTGAACCGGACGATTTTTACTGTTTGCTGGCTTTTAAGTCATTTCCGGTTTTGTATCATAACCGGATCGGATTAAAGGCCGATTCCTAGTTGAATCGGTCCGGTCCGGTTTTTAAAACTATGGAAAAGATAAACACCAAAACTTAATAAGTTAATAGTAAATATCAAAAAAAAAAAAAAAAATTGCCTTGTATATATACAGATTTAACGGTGTAATTAAACATTTGTTAATAGACTATGTTTAAAAAGGTTTTTATACCAATTTCATAAGAAATATAATAAATTATAAAAAAACATTGGTTATTTTTTTCTTTAATTATAAAAAATTATAAAAATATTTCATATACATGTTATTTCATAACATAACACGTATATGTAACTATCCGAGTTTGCTTGTCTAGGCATAGAAAATAACTGTGTTCTACAAATATTTTTTATAACCCATTAATTTTCTTGTGAAAAAAAATCATTAATGGCTAAATTAATTAGAGAAACAAAATTGGCTCACGTTGTCTCTGGGTATGAAATCTTCTACCAACCATTGAGAATGAAAAAAAGTATAGGCTAAATTGCAAAATTCATACTCTAAATTTCTTCAGAATTCATTTCAGTTCTTTAACTTTGCTTTTGTTCATTTCAGTTGTAAGGACACAGAAATCAAACAGCCCAAGCTCACTTAGTATAGTGAGGTATGCACAGTTCAACCAGGCCTAAATCAATGTATTTATAAGAGAGTGGATCAAACAAAAAGGGAGGGCTCAGTCCGAGGACAAAAACAAGGAAGAAAAACAAAAGGCCATGAATTAATATATGAAATAGGCTTATTACAAGCTTGCCTGAGGAGGCAAATCTTACCCAGAAGAAAATATTGTTCACTCTCTTCTCTCTCTATTCTAGTTCTAGATTCTATTCTTTTTTTTCTTTTTTCGGATCTCCTTTTTTGGAAATTTCCTCTCCCTTATATACTCACTCCCTCTTTACATCTTGACCTCCCATCTTGACCTAACCAAATTCTCATCATGACACCTGTCCTCTTAAACATCTGCTGAAGGTGGTAGAATGAGCTGCTTAGCTGTGAATTACATTGTTCAGGTTACTTCCCCATCAATGCAACTAATAAAGCTGTTGCCCACCATTTAATGTAGAGGTAACAGGCTACTTCTCACTAAAAACTTTCCATGAATCTCTCTCCTTCGCCTATCCTTCTCACCTAGAGCTTCCAAGAGACTTTTGTCTCTTCTCCTCTTCTCCTCGGGCATGTGATGTCTCAATAACAAGACTAACAGCTCAACAATCCCTTCCTCAGTCCTCGGGCACCCACATTAATCATCCAAGTTTTATATTTATTCAATTGAAACTTTTCCATCAACTTTTATTAAAATTTTTGAAAAAAAAAATCTAGAAAATACTTTTCAATCATTAATTGAATTTTTTCAATTTAAAAAATTTGAACAAAAATTTATAAAATTGAAATATTAACCAAAACATATAACAAAAGTTGATTGAAAAGCCCTAATTGAATAACCTTGAAAATTAGAGGACTGAAATAAATAAAAGTAAAGTTAGAGGACTGCAATGAATTTTGATGAAACATAGATAAGTTTTGCATTTCACCCAAAATTATTAAAATGATAAACATAAAGCAACAAAGTAAACAATAAAAGCTCTTCTATTTTTGTTTTGTTTTGTTTTTTTTTTTTTTTTTTTTTGGATTAATAAAGATAGCTATATATTCTAATTTCATTTAAATAAACGGGAAAAGATTATTTATGCCAAAAACCTTACCTAAACGTATACTTATCCGATTATCCAAAAGTGTTTTCGAGGACACCTAAAATTAAAGTTTTGATTCATTTGCAAATGATTTCTAAAAGAATGTTGCATTTGTTTTTAGCAAAGAACTGAAGAAGTTCTCAATTAAATAATGGCGAAAATGCTATTTTCGTCTCTATATTTTCACTTAATTTTCACTTTGGTTTCTATTTTTTATTTTTATCGCTTTCAGTCTCTATTTTGAAAAAATACATTCTGTTTTGGTCTTTACTGTCATCTTAGTAATGGAAATATCTTGCTTGACAAATAAATTGCTGTGTTGGCACACTAAATAATGACATGATTAATAAAATAATAATAAAATTTTTAATTAATGTCAGCATTTAAAAATCATATGTATACACTTTTTTGTTTCTTTGAATACTTTGTTATGGTTTTTTTCTCTTTCTTCACTCTCTGTCCCTTTCTTAATGATCATGTCTAGAGCCACTTGCTGCGATCTCAACCTTTCTTCCTTTTCTTCTTCTTCTTCTTCTTCTTCTTCGAGTCCATGTTGCTCTTGCATGCACTCTACCTCACCTGAACCCCACTTCTGAAACTGCCCGCAAAACATAACACTGGACTCAGTACTCTCACTCTCTATCACACAGCTCACAATGGCTAACAAACAAGTTGCTTTTTCGGACTCTCTAACTCGTTCTCAACTCACTGAGTCACTGTTCATTGCCTTGATCTTTGGTTCTCTTCCTTTTGTTCTAGCCACCACTGACCATTCTGACGGTACATTTCGTTTCTCTTTTCTTTTTGTACTTTTTGGTTCATTGTGATCAGTTTGCTTTTAGTTTGGTATTTATTTATTGTGTTTGATCGGCTTGGTTGTTTTAGTTTTTGAAAATATTAAATTTGGATTCAGATGTTGGGAAATGCGCATTGACTATCTGGGCTTTGGGTTTTCTTTTTTATGATTTTATTTTTGCAAAGTTCAATCCTTTGAACCCCGTTTGGTTGCCCAGAAAATGTAGAAAAACTAAACATGTTGGAAGATGTGAACTTTTTAGCTTTTTTTTTTTTTTTTTTTTTTTTTTTTTTTTAAGCTCAACTTTTTCATTAACCAAATAGGTAATTTATGTTATGTATATTTTAATTTATTATTTTATTTGGTTTTTGATTTTGATTTTGATTTGTTGTTTATTTTGATTTTATTTTAAAAATCATATGTGGCTCTTTTAAAATTTTAAATGCTGACATGGATTTATTTAAATCTTAATTAAAATTTATTATTATTATTTTATTGACCAAGTCATTATTTAGTATGACAACATAACAATCTGTTTGTCACGCAAGATATTTTCGTTACTAAGATAACGGAGGCTAAAACGAAATGCATTTTTCAAAATAGAAACTAAAAACAGTAAAAATAAAAAGAAATGACTAAAATGAAAATGAGGTGAAATATGGTATTCCTCCTTTCAACAATTGCACACGCTCCGTACAAGAAATAGAAGGGCTGTCCCGTGTCCCCATAATAAAATAAGCCTGAGCTAATCTTCAAAAACCGAGGCTATATTTGAGGATATGATACTGTTTCCTTTCGACGAACCTAAAGTTCACAACAATATATTTGAGGATAAGAGGATATGATACTGTTTCCTTTCAACGAACTTAAAGTTCACAACAAATCTTTTCCAAGAAAATGAAGTTCACAACAATATATTTGGGGTTTGACTTACAGTTAATATATATGCATATGTACCATATATGAGTAACAAAATCATCACATTTGTTAATAAAAATTAATAAAAGTTAAATTTAGAAATCGCAATTACGTCAAATGGTTACATTAAATTGCAATTTTTTGTATAAAGACAAACCTTTTATTTGTTCTAATAAACTATTATTAGTGTTTTAACTTTTAACAAAACATGCAACCTTTTGTACATATCAATTTTTTCATGTAGTCTACTTATTTTATTTTTTTAGATAATCACCAAAACATTTTTTTTAGAAGAGATAAACACCAAAATTAATAAGTTAACAATAAGTATCAATTTTTTTTCTTCCTTGTATATATATAAAGCTAACTGTATAATTAGACATTTGTTAATAAACTATTTTTTTAAAAAAATTTATACTAATTTCATAAGAAATAAAAAAAGCTGTAAAAAAAAATAATGGTTTTTTTATTATAAAATTTTTTAAAAATATTTCATAAACTAATACAGGCAACTATTAAATTTTTTTTTTTAATATAAAAGCGTACAATTCACTCATTTAGGTTTAAGTGATACATTGTTTTTACCAATTGTTTATGAACCCAAAATGTTCATTGAGCGTAGAAAAGTACTGCCTGATATATTCTTGGTGACATCCAATGAAATCGGAGGAAAGCATGACTTATGAATGTATAACACAAGAAAAGTGCAATGCATATGATTTTGCACTCGATGCCGTACGTAGGGTTTAGGTGCCAATTCTGACTGGAAGTTTAGGTACTTGAGAATTCAGTCAATGCATGCCAGGCGATAGTAAAATTTAAAGAAAAAAAGAAAGACAGACATAAAAGAGACAAAGTCGATTTTGCATACCTGTATCCGGCATAGAGACAAAGTCGATTTTGTATATCCTGTGCCCGTATGCCGGGTACAGGATATACCACCTTGACAAATGAATCTAGTCAACGATTTCCAACACAGGGTACAGACTGTTGAGTGTTAATTAAGGAAGACGAGCCAGTAGCTAGCCAACCAAAAAATGAATGTTTCAATGGGGGAAAAAAAATCCTACGTGCCATTAGATTTAGGAGTGCTTCATTTTGTATTTTATACCCTATTAATTGTGTATAATTTTTTTTTTAATCCTAATCTTAATCTATTTCTATCTTTTTATAAGAACGTGGTAAGTTCTAATTGCTGAAACTTAAAAGTTGAATACTTAAGATGAGATTAGAAAGTTTTATATATCAATTACAGAATGTTATGTGTGTCTCATTCCACCCCTCTTTTATATTTTGATAATTGGTTAATTACTTATAGACGCATTAAAAGCTACTCAATTTTGTAGCGTAGAGTACAAACATCCAACGATGTGACAGAAATGATTTTTATTGCTTCCAATAGATAAACAACAACCCTGTTTAAAAAAAAAAAAAAGAAAAAAAAAAAAAAACCCAACAAACAGTCCTAGATAATAAAGAAAGTTGATGCTTACTTCCTCTGCCCAATTTATGCTCAATTTTTGTCCAATTTAATTTAAAATTACAATAATTTTTTTAATGAAATTTAGTTGAAACTGATTTCTTAATAAGAAAAAATTGTAAATTTTTTTTTAACATAATCCTCGATGACAATAACATGGTTATATCCTACATTTTAGGAAAGGTAAGCAATTAAAGTTACCAATACTATCCATAACACATACAAAGCATACAAATACAGAAAGAGTGGAGCTTGTATCCGGTGTTTTTTTGCACTAGACTTGATACGATTCGGACACGAATCTAATACAAAAAAGCACTGAATGCAAGCCATATCCACACTGAAATATACACATAAATTCAGCAAGAAAAGAAGAAATATATACACATGCAAAGACTTGTTGAATTGGAAGGGTGATGCCGATTGGTTAGGGAGAATAAAATATTTTAATATTTTGCATTGTTTTCTTTTTCCTAGTGGAATTAGGATTTATTTGCTTTTACAAGTTCAATTAAAATCCTTTTCCTAGTTGAATTAGTATCAAAATCTATAGTGTAGGCGTGTAGAAGCAGAATCTGTAACACACAATCATTACAACTATTCCATGAAACCTAAGTTCCACAAGAATACTAGGCTAGTAGGCAAAATAATAGAAAAAACCTCTTTAATAAATTTTTATTAATCCATACATCACAATAATCAACCTCTCTACTCTCTCAAAATAATAATAATAATAATCAATCCCTCTATAAAGAGTATTTATAGGAATAGTATTTATAGGAATAAAATTTCTCCTATTCCTTTTAGGAAAAAAAATAATAAACCTACTTCTACTTGAGAAGGGAAAAAAAATTTAAAAAGGAAAAGAAAAAAAAATTAAAATCCTAATTTAACTAGGAAAAGATTAATTGAACTTGTAAAAGCAAATAAATTATAATTCTACTAGGAAAGAGAAAACAACATTAAATACTAAAAAAATTTATTTTCCCTTAACCAATTTGCATCAAAAGGACAAGGTCTATTTAGAGCATTCAATGCATGCAATGAATACCTCACAAACAATAGAGGGGATCACGACATATACACAACAGATGTACTAAGGGCACGTTTGGTACATTGTAATGATTATTACATAGGAATAAGAATAAGAATTACAAGGAATACATTAAATTGGAATGTAATAAGTATTATTATTCATTAGTTTGGTAACTATTTAGGAATAGAATCCTGAATATGCATCCACAATTTAGTATGGTATAAAAAGAAGGTGTAATTAAATCATTTTTAAGTCAAATTTCCTAAGATATACTTATTTTAGGGTGTTCAAAATAGAGCTAATAATTAACAACAAGGAAAATTTATTTTCTTTCCTTTTGAAGATGTGGCAACTAATGGCTTTTTAAGATTTTTTTTTTTAAAGTTATTATATAAAGTGAATGAATAGATATTCAGTACTTTTAATAAGGAATAATTATTCCTCATTTTGAAAAATAGCTATTCGTAAGGAATAACTATTTATTATAATAAAAACATAACCAAACAACCGAATAGTTATGTCATAGGAATATCTATTACATTACAGTGTCTATTACAGTCTACCAAACGTGCCCTAAGTCCTTTCATTTTTTTGATGGAAGTACTAAGTATTTCTTAACCATATCATGATGCTACAGATGGATGTTTCCAAATCCACTTGTACAAAATCCTAGTAGTCCTACATTTTTTTCGTCCTTAAATAATTAAGTAGAGGAAAAAAAGAGTTGGAATGGACTAGACTAGCTTGACAACCACATCCTCCACCCAATGCCCACCCTATTCAAAGCCACCAAACACATGATTGCATATATATCAAGCTACTTCATTGGTAAACAACTAGGGTCCAAAGTATTCAATTTCACTAAAGGTTTCAGAAAATTCAATTTTTAACTAGCAATAATATTTCTAAATAGATTGTGGTCCTGTTAATGGGTACTCTTAGAACATTTGTTAATGAACTGTGGGTGCCCGAGAACTGAGGATGGATCTGAAGAGTTGCAATATAATTGTGGGGATGTCATAATCCATGGGCCTGAGGAGGAAAGCTGCTTGAGGAAAGGAGGAGATGAGTCAAAGTACTTTAAGGCATTCGAAGTGGGAGCGAGAATCTGAAGAGAGAGAGTCAATGGTTATAGGGGAAGTTTCTGGCTTAGAGAAGCCTGTCGCCTTCGCATTAAATGGTGAGTAATAGTTTTATCAGCTGCATTGATGAGGAAGTGACTTGAACAGTGCAAGTCACAGCTAAGCAAGCTCCTTCCACCATCTTCTTCAGATGTATAAAGAGACAAGTGTCATGAGAGGAAGCTAGTTAGGTAGGGATGGAAGGTTGAGATATAAAGAAAGGAGAAGTATATAAGAAAAGGGGAGTTGACAGAAAAAAGGGATCGAGACACAAGTATCAAAAGAGAAGTACCAAAAAAAAAAAAAAAGAAACAAAGGGAGCATTGAGAGAAGAGAGGGAACAGTGTAACTTTTTGTACAATCTTAGCCTCCTTGAGCAAGCTTGTGGAGGGATATATGCTCTTCTATTTTATAAAATTAACCTTTTCTTCTCTATTTTGATCCTCGGGCAAAGCCCTCTTTTGTTGTTCATTTCCCTCTCTTACAAATTTTATTAATTTGGGCTAAGGTTGAATTGTATAATTCACTGTTCTAAGTGGGCCTGGGCTGTCAATTCTTTTGGTCCTTACACGAACTATTTTGAAAAACTTTTAATACTATTTTCATGATAAATATATAAAACTGTAAAAACGTCAATTGCTTCTTTTTTTTTTTTTTTTTTTTTCTAAATAAAAAATTTCTAAAATCAATATCCTTAGTATTTCTCATAAATTATAATTAACAGTTGTTGGGTTCAAGTTATACTTTGAATAAATTCTTAGGTTTTGCATTATTTTTTGAACCATTAAAGAATTGAAAACCAAGACAAATTTATCTATTCATAAATATTCAGCAAAAAAAAAAAAAAAAAAAAAAAAATTATCTAATCATAAAAAACCAGTGGATTTTAGCATGTAAACAAAATCTAATAAATCAAATGGATTCCTTGGTCATAATTATGCTCGCAAAATTAAGTAACCTTTTCATTCAAATTTCATTTTCAATTTATTGGTTTTCTTGAACAAGTACAACTCAATTTTCTCATCAAACTCTTTGTTGGTCTCCTTAAACAAATCTAGATTTTCTCGTGGAAACTTCTTACAAAATATTATCTTCAATCTCAAGCTTAACTTTGGGTGGGATTTCATCACACGCACTTACATCTAGTATATTCTTCATCACGTGATTTCCTCCTAAAATTAACTTTGCTCTTGACAATTGGAAGCCAAAATTCTCATTATTTATTCTTTTCATATGAATTTACTACCCTCCATTTTTCACTACTACAAAATAGTATTTTATTGTAATCATAGGGAAACAAAGAATTAACTATCTTCTTCTATGTTTTTTGCCACGAGGGAACTCTAAACTTACTTTATAAATTTTTAGATATTTTATATCATTCCATAATTTTGCTTTATAGCTCTCGAACTTGTTTGATACAAGCTACACACCTTAAAATCTTTAAGGATCTCCACATAATTGTAGTCTTGAAGATCAAGAATCCAATTACTAAAATATTCTTTATATGATATGCTATCAAAGTATGAAATATTATTGAAATTAAGTACATGCTGATCAACAGGTTGTCTATGAGTACAATCTCTTACACAAATCTCCATATTGCAATCACAATATATATTTTTGCTATTCAAACCTAAATTGATATTGTGAATCTTGATTGTCTTAGCCGTATGTCTTTCATTACTTCAAAATGCTAACAAGCTCTTATACCAATTAATTCATAATGGAAAGTGTAGTAAACATCTTGTTTTAGCTAGATAAATACTTTTAAATCAATAAGTGTCATCTTGATTCTCCAACAAAAATGTAGAGTAAAAACCTTAAAACAAAAACTTATATATATATATATATATATATATATATATATATATATATAAGGGTTTTACACATAGGAGGCTAATTTAATGGCTTTAAAGCACTAAAGTACACAGTAAAAAAAAAATCTTACTTTATCAAAAGAGTCTTAAAAACACATAAATGAAAGAAATAATATCCAACAATATAAAGTTTTCTTAAAATTATATAATATAATATTAAAAATAAGGAAATAGGCCACGTGATGATTCCGACATTAGGAAGGAAAGGAGTATGGGGCCTATCACCTATGGGCTGTATGGGCAACGGGTGGAGGAACTTCTTTGGAACAATAATAATACATGTCATTATGTCAAGATCAAATAATAATAAAAATTCCTTCTAAAAAAAAAAAAAAAAAGTAAGAAAATAAATAAAATCAATAGGGTCAATTATTCACCCATAAAAGGTGGCGTTTTTAAGAGTCCAAATTAATAGGGGCCATTGCAAGCTCTAATTCATTAGAAAGGGTGAATTAAAGCTTATACTGTGCAATCACGCTCTCTTGGCATACGTGATAATTTCTTTAGAGCACCCACAGTAGGTGTGGTAAATGTGCCAAATGTCAAATATTTGGCACATTTACCACACCAAACTCAAAAAACACCAAATATCAGATATGTTAAATCCCATTATTTTTACAACATGTGAATAGTACCACTGCAAATTTGCAACGGTACGGAATGGTGTGGTATAAGTTTTATTCTTTTTTTATTCTTTTTCTCTCACCTCTCTCTTCACTTTTCTTCCTCAGACTCAGACATCACGCTCACGCCTCCGCCTCTCCATTATTTTCTTCTTTCACTCATTTTTTCTTCTCAATCTCTTTGTTTTTCTCTCTTTCTCTTAGACATCATCCTTAGTTTTTTCTTCTCACCCTTTTCTTCTTTCACTCCGATCTCTGTTGCTGTGGTTTTTTTTTTTTTTTGGCAGTGATTTGATACCCAGTTCGGCAGTGGGTGGGTTGAGATGGTGGGTGGGTCGGCTGGTGATGGGCGAATCGATGGTGGTGGGTTCTGTTATGCGAAATCGGTGGTGCGAAATCGGTGAATGGGTTCCGAATCGGTGAATCGGTGGTGCGAAATCAGTGAATCGGTGGTGCGAAATCGGTGAATGGGTTCCGAATCGGCGAAATCGGTGGTGCGAAATCAGTAAATCGGTGAATGGGTTGTGGCCGCAACAATTTTTCTGATGTTTTTCTGGTGTTGTGGGTTCTGTTGTTTTTCTGGTGGCTGTGGCCGCAACAATTTTTCTGGTTGTGGTTTTTTTTTTTTTTTTTTTTTTTTTTTTTTTTTTTTTTTTTTATAAGGTGGTGTGGGGTGGCCGGTGGTTGTGGGCTGTGGCGGTTGATCTGCCATGTGGGTTGTTGATGTTGCTGTTGTTGGTTGTTGATGTTGCTGTTTCTGTTGTTGATGGTAATGGTAATGGGGAAAGGAATAATATATTATTTTAATGTATAGTAAATATTATTTTAATGTATAGAGTTAAATTATAAAACATCTGATAAATGAGGTGTTGTAAAATGATGTGGTAAAATAATAAAGTAAGCATTTGATGTTGTAAAATGGCATAATTTATACACCATCTGCTACGGATGCTCTTAGAAGTACAAATTTGTTTAGGGATTGAGGATAACGGTTGGTGCTCAAGTGACTAAAAAGAAAGTTTACATGCATATACACTTAGATTAAATTAGAGTAAAATTTATATTTTAAAAATAAAGAGTAGAGATTATAATGAGAAGTTCAATTATCGTTTACTTGCCTCTCTCTCTCTCTCTCTCTCTCTCTATATATATATATATATATGGATAGATACAAGCAGGGGCAAGGGGGAGGAGGAGGGGGGGGGGGGAGAAAAAAAAAGAGGAAAAAATAATAAAGATATGTGCGGACGAAGAAAAAAGAGATAAGGAAAAAAATAAAATAAAGAATAGGAAATTAAAATTAAGAAATGCTACCACAAAATTTTACAATAAATCTTAAGTGTAGGGTTGTTACTAGCTAATACTAGTGAAAAAAATAATTTAAGTGATGTGTTCAAATTAAAATCAATAACAACTTACTATACATGATTTGTTGTGAAAGTATTGTACAAATGTTGGAAATGTGGCACTTCATATTAACATTAGATGATTCTACAAGTCATTATATTATTGCCACAAGTGCTCCCCTAGATTTGTTAAAAAATACCAGTGAAAAAAAAATAATTTAAGTGATGTGTTTAAATTAAAATCAATAACAACTTACCACACATGATTTGTTGTGAAAGTATTGTACAAATGTTGGGAACGTGGCACTTCATATTAACATTAGATGATTCTACAAGTCATTATATTATTGCCACAAGTGCTCCACTAGATTTGTTAAAAAATACTAGTGAAAAAAAATAATAATTTAAGTGATGTGTTTAAATTAAAATCAATAACAACTAATCACACATGATTTGTTGTGAAAATATTGTACAAATGTTGGGAACGTGGCACTTCATATTAACATTAGATGATTCTACAAGTCATTATATTATTGCCATAAGTGCTTCACTCTATTTGTTAAAAAAAAATATCTCCACCAATTTCTTTTCCGGTTCTTTTACCGTACTAGTTTTTAAAACCATGATTTTATGTTAGATTCTATATGGTAATTACATTAGCATATAGTTGTTTATTTATTTTGTTATTAATATTGATAAATTTTTTTAGATTCATTTTTTTACTTTTAATCTTGTCTTTTAATCTTACCCCCCCTCGACCTAAATTCCTAACTTCGCCACTGAATACAGGCCAATACGTTAATTGATTTTATGGTGTAAGCGGGGTTTAAATTTGCAATATCTTAATTGATGATAATAAACTTTATTAGTTGAGCTAATTGGAACTCACACAATAGACAATGTTTAATTATAACTTGAATAGGAAAGACCTAAGTGGCTATTCCTTAATTAGGTTATCAGTATGGTCCTATGTTGATGGAATTGGATGGATATCAACTAGCGATTAACTTTCATTTGTTTCGACATTAAATTTTTTTTTTTTTTAATTAGTCATTTTCAAAAAGTATTTTTTAGAAAATTATCTCATTTTTCTATATTTGGTAGTGGTTTTAAAAATGAGATATAATAGTTTTTAATAGTTTTCATATTACCCCCTAACTTCTTTTATTTAGCGTAGCGTGAGATAGAGTTGTTTTCTGAAAAATTTTAGCGGAAAACAATCTCTAAAAAACTAATCATATTTTTAATAAAAATTTTCATTGACCAAAAATAATTTTCCTTTGGCTTTTTTTTTTTTATATTACCAAAAACTAGAAAATACAAAAAACTATTTTCACAAAAAAAAATTCATCAAAACAAATGGTGACATTTGGTTCCATAGTTTCTTATATTCATCAACAAATCTAGCAAAATGACTAGGCAAATCACTGATAAATATGTCCAAATACTATTATTATTATATTTTTCTAACAACTAGCTTCATTATTTTTATTTTTTATTTTTGGGTTGAGAAAACTGGCTTCTATTATTTGAACATAGTAAAAGTCAGCAGTCCAATTGTGTCGCTTTGTGTATTAGCCTTATCAATTGCCATTAAGTAGTTCCCATTAAAAAAAAAATTGTCATTAATTAACTAGCATTCTTCCAAAACCGTTGTCATATCCAACAACCTAACAGCCGACCATAATGGCTTTGGAGGCATCTAATCTTTATAAATTTACAAGAAAAGCAATTTGGAAATTGGAATGACGTAAACAAGATTTAACAAATACCAATGACTTAAAGAAATAAAATGAAGAAATGCAACTTTGATTGAAATAAATTATTTTATATTATTTTGTTGCGCTAAACTCCAAGATGCCAGCTTTTATTTACTAGAGCATAAACAAATAGAATCAGATAGCTAGGATGAACTTTGGTAATATAGCTGAAATGGGTACAAGACTACTAGTCTTTCCATTGCAACTAAAATTCAAAACCAAGGGACTCTACTTCAACCGTTTATCTAGGGTTGGACTTGCAACCAAATTTCTTCTGGAAATTATGATTGACAATGGGTTAAAAGTTAAAACCGAAGGTCCAAAGGAAACTGCGATATTTTTATAATGGGCCTGTTAAGATTTAAAAGCATTAAGAATAAATAAAAGACGAGACAGAAAGTACTTTTTATTTTATTTTATTTTATTTTAGAAATGAGACAGAAAGTACTGATTATAGTGGTTTGGTCTTATCAGTATGCATTCATGCCTTCATGGTACAACACCCTTTTTTTGACTGAAATGGTGCAACACCCTAAACAATGGTACATCTTTACTAATTAATTTTGATTTTTAGTGTTTGGTGAAAATACAAAGAGATAATGACTCATTTATCCTACATTAGATACTTAAGTGCAAAAGTTTCGAAGTACAAAACATAAATTAAGAGCGGTGATAGTTATACACTGTTTATATGAGAGATAACAATTTCAGTTAAAATTGTGAAATCATGTTTCTAAAAGACGATTTCACCATTTCACAATCATAACAAAGTACGATTTCAACTGGAGTGTGTATGACATGTATAACTCTGCATGTGCAACACTAATTAGCAATATATTAGTAAGGACTCTCTTCATTTTTTTTTTTTTTTTGAACTAAACAATACATGAAACTCTCACTTAACCAAATTATTACTCAATTCTTTTAATATTAAAATACACTGCCATTCCCGCACTAGCCAAAGAGATGTTGTTATGCTTCATGAATATGTGCTTTGCATTGAACGCCTAATTAGTAAAACAACAAAACTCAACTTTAAAGTTAGTAATGGGAAAATGACAAAATAAATAGTTAGAATTACAAATTGCGCGCATTTCTTATGGTCACTATATAATTTGTTTTTCCTATTGAACCTAGTTCTTGGGATATTTGATCTCAAAGTTGGTTATCTACATACATGGCTCATGATTCTCCAAAAAAAATAAAATAAATAAGGATCATGATTTTATAAGCTTTAGCCCCATCCTCCTTGATGTATTCCACGCCCTTTATCTTTTCGAGAACTTAGTTAATGGACTTGCAAGATATCATTTTATTTAACATAATATACATAGGATCTCATTGTACTCTTTTTTCTCCTAAGTCTGGATTTGCTATTATAATAATGGTTTCATACTCTACCAATTGTAGAAGCGCTATATCACAATGTATTAAAAAGATAGGTGGAATTGCTTTTCCTGAAGTGGGATTTCATACAACAAATCTCTCATCCAATTTGCTTTCTTGTTTGCTCTAAAGCTATATGCTCAACTTCTATGATTAAATTCACACTAATTGTTTTGTTTTTATTTTTATTTTTTATATTTAAAATTTATAACATATATAGTAGCACTACCTAAAGTAAAATGAAACCAATGATAAAGAGAAAATTGCCTAACAAAGAGTTCCAATAGTTATTGCTAAAAGCATGAAGCACAACAACATACATTCTTTAAAACAAGCAATACCTTTTGGTACCAAATAAATATTTCAGCACTTGCTGAATGGTATGCCGATGATCTTTGCTTGGCTTACTAATAAACCTACTAATGACTCATACTGCTTATGCAATGTCGTAGTTCTAGCACAATAAGATTTTGTAAACTACCGATGATTCTTTTTTTATTAACTACCTCATTGCCATTATTCATAAGAAACAAATGAATGCTAAAATCAAAAGGAGTAACAATATGTTTGCAATCAAGAAAATTATATTTTCTCAAAATTTTGTGACTGACAAGAACAATTTAATCACACATTTTTGTAATCTTCATGTCCAAAATAATAGTAGCCTCACGAAGATCTTCAATATCAAAATGACTTTTAAGCACATGAGGATAAAATTTGACTCCAAACATGTTTGGAGCTATCTTTTCTAACCCATTACTTTAAAATATATAAGACTATCTATGCATATTATTTAAAAAAGCATATGACTCATTAAAAAAGTAATGTGACTAAAACTACATATAAATGGCTTCTTTAATTGCCACATATAAGTTGGAACAAAATAACTCCAAACATGGTTAAAGATAAACATTTTTCCTTCTTTGTTTCATTTATAACATGTAAATTAGAGCTAAATATTAATAAGTGAGTTTTCCAAATATTAGAATAGATGCACTTATCACGTTCATTTGACATTTAACAATTTTCAATCATGTAAGAATCAATTTTTTTGTGCAATTATGTGGATGAATTTCTTGTTCTAGCTGTAAAAGTATTCAAATTGGTGCATATAAATTTCTTCTTTTATGTCCCAATCTTATAAAGTTGTTTTCTACACTCATTAGATGAATTTTCAAATAATACACTAAACTAATGAACTAAAAAAAATACAATTATATACCAAATTAATGAAGTATTAATTTTAAAAAATGTCAGATTTAATAATTCAAACTCAACCCAATTGATAAAACATAATTTTGGGTTGGACTTGGACAAATTAAATTTTCAACTTGATAACTTGGGGTTAATTTCAAATTAAACCTTACACTTTCAGAGGTTTCAAATTAAATTCTGCACTTTTAAAAGCTTTTCAATTCAAATCATGCTTACATCTGTTTACATTCTACAGCGACATCCTTAATGGAAAATACTTACAATAAAAAGAAAAAGATATAGTGTAATAATTATTTCATCACATGTATTTATTTTATTACATATAAACATTATATATTTCACTTCAAGTAATATAACATCGTTTTGCTTAAGTAGTTCTCACTAATGGCGTATGCCTTATGGATTTATGGTTTAAATTAAAACATTTTTTAAAAGTATAAAGTTTAATTGTAAACTTTTGAAAATACATGGTTTAATTTGAAAGTACCTCTAAATTAGTGTTTAATTAAAATATAATTAACCTTTTTTTTCTTTTACACTCGTGCCTTTTTTGGTTTTTGGTGTCCAGCTATATACCTAAATGGAGACTTTTTTTGTTGTTGAGAATCAAGACTAATGAATGGAGATTTTGTTTATCAAGACTAAATGGAGATAACTGCCAGTACTTATATGATCTTTTTTTATAAGCCAACTTATATGATCTTTGAATTCATGCTTTACCTACCCTCTCATTCTAGCTACCAGGATGAAGAAAAAAAAGAAGTAATAAAAGAAATCTCTTAAATCATTCACAACTTTTTCTCAAATTTGAAATAAAATAAAATAAAATCATTCACAGCTAACCCCTTGGGGAAGTAGCTGTGTACATCTACCAAAGCTCCAAGATTCAGATGAAATTAATGCTTTCACATTGAGCAATAGTAAAATATGTACTATAAAGTTGAAACTTTATAATGTTTATGTCTTGTTCCAATAAATAATGTTTATGTTTGTTTTATTTCACATGTCTTAATAGTTAATATATAAAATAGAAAAATGAGTCATAAATGGGATATGCCGTATGCAGCAAGATATTTTGGTGAAAAGAGATTTATCTTGTCTTATAATAACTAGGATAATTTCCTCTTAAATTTGACATTATGAATGTTAAAAGCATTAATTAAATCACTATCCCATTGTACTTTTCTTAGGATTGAATCACTATTCCTTTTTTAGTTTTCTTAGGATTGAGCAATAAATGTCAATAATTGAGACTGAGAGTTAGAAAAAAAAAAAAAAAAACTTTCAATCTCAACAATTAAATATAAAAAAAAAAGTAAAAATAATAACAACATTTTGTGAATAAATTAGATGGAATAATTGATCTAAGTATTGCACGTAATCCAAATATTTTTTTTTAACATGGTTGAAGACTTGAAGTATAATCCACAAGGATTGGAGCAAATAGGAGTCTTCCTTTCCTCCTATCTTCCTATTTTCTGGTCACGTGGACAGCGCTATGAATGAGCTCACACCATTTGACTTTGAGCCGATTTTATTTTAAACATCTATATGGACGGTGTTTATAACCTATAATATGAAATCAATAGGACACCATTAAATTATGTTAAATAGCTCTTTCAAGCTGTTCATTAAAAACAAATTTAACATGTTGAAATTTTGTTTCATATTACGTGGCCTTCCACAATTGGGTTATTATCCAAAAAAAGAAACACGCTAAATTTAGTATCAATATTTTATTACAGATTTACAAACTAAGAGGATTAACATTGATTATTAAAAAAAAAGTCTTTTTACACTAAAAAAAACTTGTTTTTATCTATTTTACCATATAATTTTACAACTCACTTAACATTCCAGCTTTTATTTTAACATACAACTCTTTAAAATAATATAAACTACGCAATTAAATAATATAAATTTACAAACCATGAACAGAGAGAGAGAGAGAGAGAGAGAGAGGGAAGTTAATAAAATTAATAAATTTAAATTTACAAACTATGAACAATATTTTTTAAAAGTAACAATTTACTGTAGCAGGTTGCAAATCTTTTTTAAAAATTGCAATCCGGGTAATGCTTATTTTTTATGGTATGATAGTTTAAAATAGCAATTTGGGGGTGTAATGCTCTAACGTAACAATTAATATGATTGATGTCACCTTAACAACATAATAAATAAATGTTTAAACTACTTTTTATGATCAATGATATCAGTTTATAAGATTAATGTAATTAAATTTATAATATCTCTAACATTACTCAAAACAAATGAGAGGTTGGTGATTGGACTTTGATTGATATGATCAAATTTGTAGTATTTATATCACCACTAAAAACAGGGGAGAGACCAGTGACTTGGCCCCTAAAAAAAAAAAAAAAGGAGAGAAAGAGAGATTATGTTAAATAAATAATATAGGTAATATAATATGGCAGCAAATTACAAGGATTAGATTAGATTATGTTAAATTTTTTTTCACAGGTATAACTTTATTTTATTTTATATATTTATCTTTTGCATTTTAAGTGGCTCTAAGCAATGACCATAGTACAGTGCTGCTGAGAAAACTTGATATCAACGGCTACCTTCCATTCAAAACACGTTACTCTTACCAACTAGCCAACTAGTCATTCTCTCATTCCATGTAATGGACTTACAAAATTGAAGTCTTCCAACTCTCTTAAAAGACTTTTATTCAATATTAAAACTTCAAATGGAGCTACTCTTGCTATAATCACTCATCTTCCAAGACATGAGAACCAAGAGTATGACTGTTACAAAAACGAAGCACGAGCTACCCCCCAAAAAAGCCAGAATCTCTTCCGATTTTGACAATAATATATTCTTAGAACAGAGTGGATACAAAAAGAATTTGCAAGGAGTGTAAATAGGAGATTGGATTTCTACTGTTTTTAAATTATTTCCCGACTGAAAATGGGATTGGCTGCACATAACATTGGGAAATACAAGCTTGGCCGGACAATCGGAGAAGGTACTTTTGCTAAGGTTAAGCTAGGTGTTGACAACACCAATGGCCAGTATGTTGCTATCAAGATCATTGACAAGCACATGGTCTTGGAAAGCAATCTCAAGTATCAGGTGAATTTCCAAACTTCATTGTTAAAAGTACAATGTTTTCTTCTTTCTAATACAATGTTTGAGATTCCTGTTTCAGGTGCAAAGAGAAATAAGAACAATGAAGCTTCTGCATCACCCCAACATCGTACGAATACATGAGGTCTGTTTTACAGTTTCCAGAATTGGTAGTTGAGCTTGAATCTTCTTTGACATAGGAAAAAAGTTTCCTTCTTATTTCATGTTTCTGTCCCCAAATTCCAATAACAGGTCATTGGTTCAAAGACAAAAATCTATATTGTAATGGAACATGTATCAGGAGGACAGCTCACAGACAAGATGGTGAGAATTATGAATTATGAATTATCTAGCTTCATCTGGGATCCAAACATGGTGTTTGGGGCAACTTCTTGTTAGAGAAAAATACTAATCTTCCATAATCTTATCATTGCACAGTCTTATGTCAAGAAGCTAGAGGAATGGGAGGCAAGAAAACTTTTTCAGCAATTGATTGATGCGGTGGACTATTGCCATAACAAAGGGGTATATCACAGAGATCTAAAGGTCAGTGAAACCAATCTACCATTGCTCTGTTAGCCAAATTCTCAAAACCCTAACTAGGATCTTGGCAAATCCCATGTGCAGCCAGAAAACTTGCTTATGGATCATAAGGGAAATCTGAAAGTATCTGATTTTGGACTAAGTGCGTTGCAAAAGGTAGCATCCATAAGTTCTTTCTTTTTATTTTCTATTCAGTTGGAACTTGACAATATCAATGGGTTATTAGCTGAAATTCTGATATATTTTCAGCCTGGTGGCATCCTAACTACAGCCTGTGGCTCCCCATGCTATGTAGCACCCGAGGTGAGTACTAGATTAGTAGATTTAACTTTTCATAATCTGCAATATCAAGCTTCAGTTTTTTATACCTGCATATGCTTTTGTGCCATGACTAATGTCTCATTTATTCACGCACAGCTGCTTCTAAATAAGGGTTATAATGGAGCAGCTGCTGATGTTTGGTCTTGTGGGGTAATCCTGTTTGAAATACTTGCTGGTCATCTACCATTTGATGACCGAAACCTGATAAATTTGTATAAGAAGGTAGCCTCAAATGTCAATAAATAATTTCAGTTTCTAATACAAATAATTTCATTCATCTAATGAGTACTTATTTGCACAAAGATATCCAGAGCAGAATACACATTTCCACTATGGTTTACCAAAGGCCAAAAGAAACTGCTCTTCAGAATATTTGATCCAAATCCTAGAACGGTATGGCCCTATAACTTTCTAACCTAAAAACAAATTTTCAGATTCTAATGAACAAAATGATAATTTCCTTTTTCAATTTCACCACCACAGCGGATAACTATACCAGAGATCATAGAAGACGAATGGTTTCAAAAAGATTATGTGCCTGCTTGTGGATATGAAATCGACGATAAAATCCACTTGGATGATGTTAATGCTGCTTTTGATTCAATTGAGGTAAAAGTTCAAAGTATTAGCATGATAAAGAGTTTCATAAATTGACTTAACCATCTAAAATTCGCAACAGGAGATTGCCACAGAGACAAAGATTCCCAAATCCTCAAGTTTCATAAATGCTTTTCAGTTGATAGCCATGTCACAAGATCTTGATTTATCAGGTCTCTTTGAAGAGCAGGCAAGTCTAAAAATCAGAATGTTGGTCACTATAAACTTGGTTCGTTTTTTAATTTAAGCAAACCCTTTTTTCAATGTAGGATGAAAATAAACAGAAAAAAATGTTTGGATCCAAGCATACAATTGATGAAACCATAAAGAAAATAGAAGCTGCTGCAATGGACGTGAGCCTATCAGTAGAAAGAAGGAACAACTCTAAGGTACAGTATGCTTATACTCTGATCATACACCACCCCAACACCCCCACACACCCCCCCCCCCCCCCCCACCCCCCCAAAAAAAAAGAGAAGAAAAAATAAAAAAATCCAGCACAGTTATTGACTTTTCTCACTATGGTGCACAACATCAGATGAAGATGCATGCCAAACAGAAAATGACTAGATGTTGTAGATCATGCCTCGACATCTCAGCAGAGGTAATTAATTTTCATATATTCTCCGAGCAAGATAAAGAAATCAGGGTCTCTCACAAATTTATGGCAAATGTCAGGTGATTGAGGTTGCTCCCACTGATTGTGTCATAGAAATATCAAAATCTGCAGGGGAGCTAAAAGTGTACAAAGAGGTATGATGAGCATATTCCTAAGATAGTTTTGTTTGTGGATTAGAGTTTACCAACTGAGCTAAGAGTCAGTACCATGTTAATGATCAGTTCTGCAAAAGTTTATCAAGTCTGCTGATAGAGAAGTCTGAGCTTCCATCACAAACTGAAGAACCAGAAGAAGCCAATGTTGATACCAAAAATATCCAAGAGAGTGGAAGGTAAAGTGAAACCTACTTTGCCACTGTCCATATTAGAATAGATTGTTTCTGCTGACTCACTAGTAATCTTCAATAACTGTATGCAGCTCTGAAGAAAAAAATTACAAAGAAAATAAAGATCCCTGAGCCTATTCGTCCTGTTGTTGATTAGCTAGTCCTTGTCTCAACAATCTTCAATCCAGGTTCCTTATTCTAAAAGAAAGATGTAAAGCAACGTATATACAACCAATGCTTTCAAGTGAATGGTTCCAAAGAAACACTGCATATGATTCAGGTTTATGTATTCATTATAGTGCCGAAACTATGATTTTCAGAGAGCTATTTGCTTGCTTCAAATTGTCTGTTGTTTTTTCCTTTTCATTTCTACTTGTAATACAAGTATCTTACTCAAAGATGTACATTAGAGAGGTGATAATTCTTCACAACAATTTTTGTTGTACAATAAATGACAAAAAAAGGAAATTTGTCAGGTGAATGTCTACAAAGAACAGGATTGTTTTAATGCATCCAATTTGCATATTCAATAAAATGAGGTCAATGAGAGAGTAATCAAACTTAGCCTAATCAAAATTGCCTGTCAATCCAAACCATCCATCAGATATGTGATAAAAAATTGAAATGGACATAACACGATACTTAAGTTCAACAACACCACACATTGTCTCAATTCATTGAACTCAAAACATCTATACACAGATCAAGTCATACCGACTTTAGGCTGTCCCATATATGTATAATGCTTTCCATAACAATTTCTAAGCAACCTCTCATAGTTTCTTGGACATTTGGACAAATACAATTTTCAGGGATGGCCTGCTATAGCAGATATTAACCAAGCTGCGGTTTCATGCTTTTCCAAGTTTATCTATAAGACAGCAGTAAAATGTAAACCTAGCTTGGAAGACTCAAAAGAATTAGAACAAAAAAAGAAAAGAGGAATCTACAGAACTAGTGATAGAAAAATCAAAGGACAGAATAAAGAAAACAAAGACAGAGGGAGAAGGGATCTTTTATCCTTCTTACTTCTTCATTCTTCATGCCTAAGTTGTCTGATATCCATAAAAACACACCTATAGAAACATCTTCATTTAAGTTATTATAATGCATCCTAAAACATAATCCTGGTCTTACAAGAAAAGGAGGAGATCTTTTATCTTTCTTACTTCTTCAGGCCTAAGTTGTCTGATATCCATAACAGACTTATAGAAACATCTTCATTTTAAGTTATCATAATGCATCCTAAAACATAGTACTGGTCACAACAAACGTAAGATAATAAGAAAAGCTGAATTCAGAAATGAAATGCTCCCTCCATCCTCAATTATTTGTTTACCTTTGAAAATTCAACTTTTTAAGGGACATCATTTAATGTACAATCTTTGAAATATAATGTTACCAATTTCCAAAATTACCCTCTTGAATTTAAATTCCAAATAACAAAATAAAAAAGAGTATTTGACTTTCCAAATAAACTAAAGGATTAGTTTAAAAAAAGTTATGAAGATTATATCTATTGAAAGAGGAATTTTGGGACGTCACAAAGCAGAATAGTGGACAAACAAATAGTACTTGTGGGAGGACGAGTATTCGAGAGCAGGGACAAGTGAGAGAAGTCCAATGTCAGAAGAACAGACCTCGGAAGGCACTGACAGCAAGCCCTCGGGAAAGTTATAAACAATTCATCACAGGCACAGGGAGGCTGCAATGCCCGAGGACACCGAGGATTTTAACGTGTCCTCGGAAAGGCCGATGACTAGTTTTGAAGACCATTGGGCATAAAACGAGGAAGAAGAGGAAGATTTGTCATTAGGCATGGAAGGGAAGAAAGCAGATAAAGCATCCATCACCTCCAAATTCAATACTCTGAACCTACTTAGCTAGCCGCATTAATGAGGAAATGATCCCTGAACAGTGTCATCACAACTCATAGCCTGGTGCAGAAACCTTCTAGTGAAGTCTTGATGGGACAAATATCAAGGGAAATGAACCCAAACCCTCCAAGTGGAAGGCTAAGATACAACTTGGGAGACTATATCTTTGTGAAAAGGGGATGAGACATTTGAGGACAGGGAGAAATATAAGAGTGTGGTTGTAATCCAAAAACAAGTATAATCGGTATCTCGGACCAAACCTGAGGAACATAATATAAGCCATCTGAGGCTCTTTTTAACCAACTCTCATGCCATTCACTTATGCTTAACGTTAATCCTTTCTTTTCTAGTTAATCCAGTACATCTAAACAGGAGTATTAAAGGTTGATTAGCATCCCACCTCTATAAATTAATTGTGTGGGAAAAAAAGCAAGCTTGACTTATTTTTGCCTGCCATAGTACTCAAGGACTAATGCATAAACGTCAATATAATTGTACATTAGATGGTGTTCTTGACATTAATGGTGTTTTACCATGTGTCAAGGAGTGGGTACTTGATTCCTAGATACGGCTCACACCTTAAAAAGCTTTTTTTCCCTTATTTTTTACAGTATTTTCAGCAAATAAGCAAATTAACAAAGCTCATCCAAGCTCACTCCAATTTATCTCACAATATGGATTTACTCAATTGTCAAGTTGAAGCTCTATAGAGCACAGTTTTGATTATAATTGAAGTCCCATAAGTTTCTCCAACAAATCCTTAATTTAGACTTAATTCCTGGCTTTGATAACTATTGTCATGATTAACTAGCACTACCAAAACTTGGCTGACAAAGATTTTAGTCCTCTATTTCATTTTGAGATGTCCCAAAATGTAGTCCTCTTTGAAAAATCAATATGTAAATTCCCAAACAAACCTTTAACTCTGTATAAAAAGTCAATACCCTTTTTTCAATAGAATTTAAATTGATGAGGGTACTTTTGGAAACTTGTATCTTTTTATTTAAAAGATAATGCATTTAACAATGTTTCCTTTAAAAAGTTGGATTTTCTAAACAAGACCAACAATTTAGAAGTTAGGATTAAGGGAGTAATATATTATAAACCCAGCAAATTCTTTATGTCAAATATCAGGAGGAAGAAAAATTGTGTCCAAAAGACAGTAAAGGAAAAGGACACTCCACAAATGTCTACTGACTGCAAAAGTAACAATGTGAAATACACTTAAACATGAAACATTGATAATTATTCTTATCAAAGCTCGTTAACCCTATTAAGAAGGAACAGAATTCAGGAGTGAAGCTTCTCAACCATATTAAGAAGGAACATCATTGAGGAGTGAATATCAATATATTCACTTCATTTTGATGTATAATCAAAGAGTTTTAGGGGGCCAAAAAATATTAACCACTAACCCAACCATTTAACTCATCTCACTAAACCTGAATGATGTGGGTCAACTCCATGAATTCTTTCTCATCTAAAGGATCCATATTCATAAGATTTGATTAAATTTTAGTGGCCACCAGTCTATTACAGCCCTCACTTCTTTCTCCTAGCTTTGGACTGGCTCTGGGAAAATATAAGAAACTAGGAAGCAGTGACACAGACACAACACAACATTTCTTGAAAAATTAGGACACAATATGACAATTAATTAGTTAATATTAAAAATAAGTAACAACCAGCAAAATGTTTGAAAACATATCTAAATTTAGTAGTAGCAGTCAAATTTTCACTAGTGCCAAAATCACTAGCAGCAGTCAATTTTTTGGTAGTCATTTTACCTACAAACAATTCAATTTAAAAACTAAATAAATTAATGTAAGTAAATGATCTGCACAACAGCATTATACTTATTCATATAAAATAATTAAACAAACAAATGAGCGCACATAGTAACCTAAGTCTAACTAAACAAACCCATAAAATTTGTTAGTATCAAACAATCTTTACCAAACCAAATCTCCCTAATAATTTAAAAAAAAAAAATTATAACTTAGTAGAGATCCCAAGCAATACAGAATAGTAGTTATTAGTCAGTCATTACTCAGTACAGTAGTTGTCTCGTTTTAGTTTTTTTTTTTTTTAAAAAAAAAAAAAAAAGGAATAAGAAGAAGAAGAAGAAAAAGCCTAAGAGAATAGGGAAGAGTGTGGGTCAAAGAGAAAATATATAAAACAAAAACTAATTAAGGGTCACTGTCACTGGTCACCAAAGAGGTGCAAAAGATTTCTTTTTATTTATTTATTTATTTTTTTTTTGGGTGGGGGTGCTTAGCTGTGTCCTTACTCATTGTGTCACAACCGTGTACTTGTGTCCTCATTTGTTTTTTTTTTTTTTTCCCTCCCTTCGCCGGACACTCCAGGGGCAGCCATGTCTGAGGCATGTCTGTGGCCCACTTTACTGTATCCATGCTTTCTAGATTAGAAACTATGAGTGACAAAGAGGGAGTTAAACCAAGGAGCAATTGTTTGAAAATAAAAATGACATTTCAGCTTATTTTTGAGAGCTTTCTTCTTCTTCTTCCTTTCTTTTTTGTTTTAACTACAAAGAAAAGTTTTTTGGGAGGAACAATCTGATATAAAGCGCCATATGTTTATTAGATATTGAAGTTCAGAAACCCTTAAGTGTATTGTAGAACACCATCCTGTAAAATCTTACTAAAACAGGATGCATACATTTGGGTCATTTAGTATAATGCTACTTCATGTTTAGTCCACCATTAAGGTTATCATATAAACACTAAGAAACCTTTTCATCAAATTAAGTTAAATTTCATTAACTAAAAAAAATAAAGTTTAGGTATGATTACAAAAATGAAAAGCTAATTGGCATCAAATATGAAAGCAAACAAACCTATTAGGAAATAGGTAGCAACATTTCAGTGAAACTCCCTACTTCTCCAACTTGACATGAAATATACACCATAACATCCCGAAGTGAGACAATGGGCAAGGTACTCATAATAGCAATGCAATCTAACCCATCATCAGATCATCAATTGAGGACCCAAACTAGTATAGGGACTAGAGAAGGAAGTTATCAATCATATGGAAAACCACATCAGCACCATCTGAATTTAACCAATAGCTCTTCACCTGAAAACACAAGTAGATAATAAGGAAAAAAAAAAAATCAAAACATCATACATTTGTTACTGGCCAGCAGTTTGACCATATTTTATGTATTTTCCTCATTATTATATGTTACAGCCACTTAAAGAATCTTGAACTAGACCTCTTCAAGGTTTAAAATGACTTGGTTATACTGTATAGTTTTCAAGTTCAGGATGCAATGTGGAAAGAAACTAAAACAAGAAGAAAAAGAACTAAAGCTGCCAAGTAGGCAAATACTACTAATTTACACTTGGACATAAATAACTACAGCATCCAATTACTAATAATTTAGACTTGGATATCAATTACTCTTCTTTAGTTAAGATGATCTCTGAGGTATGTACAGAATCTACAGATATAATACCTATTGGTTTGGTTTGACCAGTTTGACCCAAAGACAAGACAAGCTTGTGACCTGCTACACTCATATCATAGTATCTACCTAAGGCAGCTGCCTCAGCACAGGGATTTGTGTTCACACAACCTGCAGGACAAGTTGTATGCTCAACTAGGCACATTTACAGCTATGGAGCACATTTCAGGAAAAAAAGGGAAAAAAAATAAAAGATGAAGAGAAAATTAGGCACATTAAGACTAACATCTGGAGAAGGCACAACCTATCTCAATCAATGACATCAAAGTTAACATGTCCTACAGGAACAACAAGAATTTCCCATCCATTTGAAGGAGGTGTTCAGAACACAAGTCAAAAGAAAAAATCACTAGGAAGAATGCTTTAGAGCTTTCAGCTTATAGAAAAGCTACCAAGACTCAGAACTTACCTGGATGGTATTGTGAGCAATATATCGCTGTCTACTTTTCTGAAAGCTGACATCCACACGTTCCCAAGTTACCTGAGTGAGACCTCTAATCATCTCCTCTACATATAAGGAAAGAAGAATACTCATAAATAACCAGAAGTGAAATGGAAAAAGAACTTAAGAATAAATGTTACAGAAAAAATATTGTCAGGCATATGCAGATCAAACACTATGGTCAAGAAGTTAACAGTAAGACACATAGAGAGTATATGTGTAACAGTAAGCAGCACATTTCATTTTAACTGTAAATGAGTTATACAATATATTGTATTTCTGCATCGCTTAAATTTTGTCAGTTTCTTCTCTTGTGGAATTTTTGGAGTTATGTAATTTTAGATTTTAATTCCAGGCATCTCTCTTGTATATTGCCCATAAGCTTCATTGATGCCCAATAATATCTCATTAATATAACTCTTTTTCTACCGATAAGAAATAAAAATGTAGATACAATAATAAACAAGAGTTACATCCCCCATCCTTTTGTGGTTTGATTGGTAAGTATTTCCAAATCTAATTAGAATGCACTTATGCACCATTGAAGTGCAAGAATCCAATAAAGGTGCCACCTATTGAACTTAAGGAGTTTAGATAAATTGGAAGTGTTCGCACAGTATTGACAACATTATTAGCAATCATCAAGTAGCAATTGGGAAATCAAATGATGTTTAATAGAATATTATTATAACACAAAACTTATACGATTGCTAGTGTAGAAAACATCATGAGAAGAGAACCATGGTCAGGAAACAAGCCTAAATAAAGGAAAAGGAGACAAATTGGGACAGAAACATGTATTTAAAGAGCGCAAACAGGGTGAGCCACCCTTGTAAACTGGATGTCTACATGAGAAAACAGAAGAAAACACATCTAAAGTTTAACAACTCGACAAAATCCAACATTGGCTACCCATTCATTTAAAGCTTTAAGAAAGAAGAGGCCCAATATCTTGTGCTGCAATTACATAACCCAATCTTGGGCAAATTCTATTTTCTTTAAGGTGACAATTATACCCCAAATAACCTTTGGGAATGGTGAAGATGGTAGGGAAGGTAATAATATCTATGATAAAGGTAATTAGTAATATGGGAATGATGATGTTCATTGTTGTAGTTAATTAATTTTTGAACCTCCAACCATATGCTTTGAACTTGGAATTTGTTTCTTTGTCTTATTTTTATTGTATCACATCCTACCATCCTCATCTCCAAGAGACACCAACAATGCACAGAAACCAAAGCTCAAATTTTTAGGCTGGCACTGTTGTGTCCATCCCTGGAAAACTAAAGCCAAAAACTAAGCAACACCAAAAAAAATAAAAGAAGGTAAAAGGTTTGACAAACCTTCTAAGTCAATCGTTTGGTTCCCAGCAACTAAAGATGCTTTGTTGCAAACGTCATCCATGGTTTCTCGCTCAACATATACAATATGTGGGTATCTCTCATCTGTTACAAGAAGATTGGACTGCAAATGAAAAAAAGAAAAAAAATTAAGTGTTTGGTATTATATAAAACATGTACATATTAATGGGAATAATAATGCATTAGAATGTATATAAGACCAAAACTCAAACCAAACCTTCGGAAGTTCATTTTGACGCCGAATTGATGACGTTCTCCAGCCAACCATATCTTTATGACAAGTTAAGGTTGACATAAGATCATATAAAAAGCAAAGATAGGACCTTATGTTTAAACACAACATTCAAAATCCAATAGCTGTCTTAAATACAAAAGAGGATACGGTCATAATTTGCATTTGCATAAGCCACACGCCTTTTGAATGCACGTAAAGCTGATCTACACAGGTCATTAGTCACAAATTACTGGAAATTGTAACAATTAAATTCTTAGAATTCAATGCTATTTGGTCAACTGATCAGTGTTGTGGATAAATTGACACTAACATGAATTTTAGGTCCTCAGAATCATTAACCATTCGAAGGAGGAGAGGAGGTTTCCCATCATTTTTGTCCATGAGGAATAAATGCTTCCCAGACATCCCAGCAACCAAGTGTGCAGTTTGAGATGCTCTTCTCTCGAGAAAAGGAAGACCACAGAGAAATGGGAGCTGTAAATACAAAAACAAGATAACAAAATGCAAGGGTCATTGTACTGGATACATGTAATCCATCAGATGCATATATAAATAAAAATATATTGAGATTAATAGTCTCATTATAGAAAAATTCTCTAATAACATAATGAGAACACAAGATAATTAAAACTTCATCAAGGTGCGATCTAGTGGTGATCTCAATGTTCTTCAGTTATCATCATACCAATAATCACAAAAACCATGTATTTGCTTTCTTCTAAAGAATCTGAACCAAGTGAATTTGTAAATATGATAATCCACATCTACAACCTTCTTTTGCTAGTGAGCTCTAGCTCAATTGGGACCTCCTCCCCTTGCTAGTGATAGGTGGAGGGTGAGTGTTGTGGGTTCAAGACCCACTAGGTGTATGTAATTTACCAATAAAAAAAATTCACAACCTTCTTTAACTTAGTAAGAACTGCCAATGAATTTTTCCCTTAATGCTTTATACATTTTCCCATGGGTCAAGTTATCAATAATCTCACTCAAAAAAAAAAAAAAAAAAAAGTTACCAAATAATCATTACATTGATAAAAAAAAAATGATACAGAATATGCATTCTTGCATGCATGTATGTATGTATGTATGATGGTGCTCAAATTGCATATAAGCATTTAGGAGCAAGCTGAACCTGCCTGTTTATGTCCCTTTGAACCAAGATGCGGTGTTGCAAATGTTATAAAGTTCATGGGCTCCAACCCAGCAATTTTAGGTTCATGAGGCTGCTCATGGCCTTGCACCATAGAATTCTTGTGCTCTTCACTTATAGGGTTTCCAGTAAGAGCTGCAGTTTTCACTATTGAAGAGTGTTCATACAGCCTCCCAATGGCATACCTTGCAACAAGGCCTCCTAAAGAGTGTGCTACAAAAGAGATCTTCTGAACCTCAGGCCTACGTCTTACAACAGCTAAGACCTGCATCGGGTAATGCTCTATCACTCAAGATTGATGTTGCAAAGGTATTCCCAAATTAGTAATTAATAATAACAAAAACAACAATAGCAACAATAACCTAGGAAAATTGAGATAAGTGAAGTTCAATATATCAATTAATCCTGGAAACATAAGGTCATAACATTATTACCAAATACCTCTTCAGCAAGCCTCTCACCCATCAAGTCAACTCCATCAAATGTCAATCTCGAAGAATTGCACTCACTGCCTGCTTAAAAGGTATCAAGTCAAAAAACAATTATGTTCTTGATCAACACATTAAGTACATTAATAGAGCCATTGAAAGGCATATTAGGAGGCAAGAATTTGTAGACTTCAGAAGGCTTAATAATGAATCACTGGAGTATAGAGAGCATAGAGAATATAATTAGCTTTAACAATCCTGAGAAAAATGAAACGAGTTACATTTATAAAGTAACTACCCACTTTGACTTCATCCTAAATTCATATTAATTCAAAATATTCAAGAATTTGGACAATAATTTATTATTTCTTTTTCTATATCAAATATTCACCCAAACAAAGCCATACCTTGTAAATTAATTGCCAAAATTCTTTATAAAGTTGATATAAGTATACACTTATTTTAAAGTTTATTCCCCAAAAAATTTCCAGATTTTGGTCAATTTTAGCCAAATTTCTGAACCTAATTACCAAATAATTTTGATAGAATGGTGTGGCATCCCTTGCCTAAGCATGAATTCCAAGTTAAAAGTTATTATAAGGCTCTAAGATCAGGGGATGAGGAAGTTACCTCCTTGGAAGACCATATGGAAAGATTGAGCTCCACCTAGAGTTGCTCTCTTCACAGAGGCACTAAGGAAAATATTGACAGCAGAAAATTTGAGGAAAAGGGAAATAAAAATTGAGGAGTGGTTTTGTATGTGTGATTCCAATGGGGATTTTGTGGATCACATTCTTCTACACTTATTTATTGCTAGGGATTTGCGGGGTATATTGTTATGCCTATTTGATGTTAGTTGGACAATGCCTCAGTTAGTGAATGCCATGTTGGCTTCTTGGAACAGGAAGTTGGGAAAACTCAATAATGGAGAAGTTAATCGATAGCTCCTTTGGGCCTTATATGGTGTCTTTGGAAAGAGCCGAATAGGCGAACTTTTGACAGAAAGGTGTTAGTCATACCACATTTCGGGTTTGCTTTTCTCAGAACCTTATACAACTAGACTTCATATTCCATTATTTCTCCATACTCGTTTTCAAGGACTTCCTAGATGATTTATATTTCAGATGTTATCTTTCTTTGTTCTTTCTAGTTATTCCTTTGCATACACCTTGTCTAATAGGATAATTCTTTTTTGTGCTTTCGAAATAAAATTCATTACTTATCTAAAAAAGTTTGGCTGAATTTAGTTTAGATTTTTTGATCGGTGAATTTAATTTAACTTAATTCAAGACTAAACATTTGGTTCATTAACGAAAAATTAAAAGAACTTATTGACATAACTCTCTCTCTCTCTCTCTCTCTCTCTCTCTCTCTCTCTCTCTCTCTCTCTCTCTCTCTCTCTCTCTCTCTCTCTCTCTCTCTCTCTCTCTCTTACATGTTGTTCATAAATCCTTGGTAGTATATGCTATACCCATATCAGTAAAAACTTGCAACTTGAGATGTTATCACCCCAAATTAAATTGTCCCCCATGCAAATTTTGTGGCATAATGCATAGTACAGCATATGAGTGCAGCAGGGAAGCCTTGATGATGCCAGGTCACTACATGAATATGCAAATCGATTCACAATCCTAAAGCATTTGGTAAAGTTGCTAAAAGCGGATATATTTGCGTATACCTCTATAAAGTAGGAAAACATGAGAATTTAAAAAATACACGATGATTTTGAAACTCTTGTTCAACAAATTCCAGTTAAACAGGGAAAACTTTATCAACATAGTCAGATAAAAAGTGGAGTAAAATTAGCCACATCTGCTTGTAGAAGATTATAAATGTATCTATGTCAATCTGAAAGTAAAAAGTCATCCCAAAGAACAAAATTGAAATGAAAAGCTATTCTCTTCAGCATTCTATCAACTGCGTATGATTAGTTGAAAATACTCAGATATCTAATTAGCATCCTATAAGATTATTAAGAAAGCTTTAACGTGCAGGTAAAGCAGGAATCACATGTGACAAGGAGAACTCACGGTGCACAATTACTTTATCAGGGAGCTTCTTTACAAACTGCTCTCCCGCATATCTCCAATCTGAGGCACTGAAAACACAAAAAAGCTGTATTAGAGTATGTACAATCAGAGCTCTTTTGTTGAGCAACTATTATCTAACAGAACATAATGATCACTTATATGAAAATAAAATCTGAGATGGAAGATTGAGAAGGCCAGGAAAGACAAAAAGATCTCAGACTAAGGGCAGGTTAAGTACATTAAATGTGTCAAAGATACTTATTTAACAAAGAAGACACAAAAGATGAGATATATGACACAATGACCTTGTAACAAGTAACTCAAGCAGTCACACATCTCTGTAAGATAAGATTGACTGCAAAATTGTGTCAAGTTTGTGTGAAAACTTACATGACAATTTTAGATAGATACTGTATACCTGCTACATGGAAAGTTTTCACCATTGAAGACAAAATTATGCCATTGGAATAGGAGGAAGAAATATTTTACGCAAAACATTTAAACCAAGCCCAGAAACTTTGAAAAAAATTATTTTTCTGACCTGAATTTTTTTCTTTGGAAATTAACACAAAAACACACAGTGGTTCTTTAACCCATAACCTCACTCTCTACCTCATTCTTCTAGGAAGAGGAGGAGTCATTGGAGCTAGAGATCAAGGGCCTCCCAACTGAAACTTATACCCCACATTACTAGATAAAGCTCACACCTGTTACTTTCCTTTCAGCCTTCAGCAATTTGGGTAATGTTGGAATAGCATTCTAGTAAATTTTACTACCTCCAATGGAATGTTTTTTCAACTGTATATAAATATGATCACATGCCTGGCAAATTAGAAGGTTAAATATGATGGTGTCCAGGCATAGCCTTAACCAACCGCTCCATTTCAACAAGGATTTACTGGACCCAATAGAGGGAACCGATAATTAATTTGAGCTGTCATTGGGGCTTGGATAAAAAAAGGTGATTAATTTATACCGCTTTAGCTTTAGCCATAATTTTAAGGAAGCGGTTCCTCTGCCCGGAAAAGGGTTTTAGGGAGTATAAAGTCTACTTCTCTTTGATTGTAATCATTTGATCCTTTTGCTATAGTTCATGTCCTGAAATATTGCAGTTTCCTTTGCCAATGAGCTCTAGCTAAATTGGCACCTCCTCCACTTGCAAATGCTAGGTGGACGATGAGATCATGGATTTAAGACCCACTAGGTGGAAGTTTAACTTACCAATAATAATAATAATAAAGGAATTATTATGTTTATTTTTTCATTTAAGAAGAAATGGGTTTCTCCTCCTATATCTAGTTCTAGAATCTAGTATATATCCCTCGAAATGGCAAAACTTAGGTACAATACTTAACTGCTGTTCTTTAAGCTCTGCCGTGTGGCTGTACTTAACTAAAAATACTCTTCAACCATGTGGCAGAATGGGGAATCTAAGTAACAGCTCCTAAGTATTGTAACTAAGTTTTACCCTCTCGAAAATAAAGTTGATGCTTGCAAAACGCAAGTCATAGCTCATAAGCAGTAGTTAAAATCCAAGACAAAGCACCTTCCTGATCAAAGCAAACAACTACCATCTTTTGCATTTTTTTTTTTTTTTAAAATTTTAAATTTCACAAGTAGTTTAAGCTTTTAAGGCTATGCTTAATGGTGTCAAATTTGCAAGGTCTTATTTTTTTTCCTTTTCTACTCTTACCAGCTATTCAAACGATACATGAATGTGAGCTAATTTTGATTTCAACGTAAAAGTTGAACCGGAAAACCGAATTGAAGCTCGAAAAATTAAAAAAAATTAATGGTACCTGCCAATAAGTCCATTAACCATGACGACAAGGTGGTCCGGGAGCGCCCCAGAGGAGACTTGGAAGACGTCCTCGCCGCCGCTATCGGCCTCGACCTTGATGACGCCCTTGCTGTCTTTGCCCTTGAAGCAGCCACCGCCAATCTTCCTCAACACCTCCATGCTCTTACCGGAGCTGCTCGCCGCCGCCGCCGCCACCAAAGGCCTGGAAGTCGGAGACGAGAATCCAAACCCTACGCTTAATAAAAACGCCGATTCGCTTCGGATCGGTTTGGAAAATGCGGGTGCGAGTGATGATGATGATGATGATGATGAGGATGAAGCTGCTGAAGCGGTTAGAAGAGGAGAAGTTGTGGCGATCATGGAACGAAGAATGTGAGAAAAAGGAAAAAGGAATGTTAAAAAGGAAATGGATGGTGTGTGTAAAGGAAGAAAGAGCCGAAAGTGTGACAAGTAGGAACGAAAAGTTCTTTTTGTTTCTTTGGGTTTTGGGGGAGTTTGTACTGCTACTGTTTACGACTCTAGAAGGTACGGTAATGGAAGAGCGGAGATTATTTATACTGTTTTTTAGTTTTTACAGTTAAAAAAATATAGAGACGCACCATTATTGGTGGTTCTTTCGGAGACTACTCAAATTTCAAGCTTTTTTTTTTTTTTTTTTTTTTTTTGACGGTTTCTTATTTCAGGTTGGGGCCGTTCGACTCTTCAAACTTCAACCTCTTTTATAGTTGAAATTTAGACCCAAAATTTAAATTAAAAAAAAAAAAAAAAGTTCACTGTGGTTAAAAATAAATTGATTTTTTTTTTGTCTTTTTTCTTTTATTTATGGTTATCTACTACTAAATCAATCATAAATGGACAAAACAGCTAAAAATATCATCTGGGTATAGATGGACCATTCAAAAAAGGGTGTTCACGTTTTATTTATACAATAATACTATTTTTTGTGAGTATCATAATTAATGTTACATAATTATGTATTGTTGTTGTTTTTTTTTTTTTCAATCATAGAATGCGATGGTCTCATAAAAGGAATTTTTTTGTTATTCTCATAAAAAGAATTTGAATCTAAATGTTTTTATTAAAAATATTAAAATATGTTAGTTGAATTAAAAATTCCCAAGTTATTGTTTTCTTTATTTTCTTTTTAAATGCTTTTCTTTAGGATTTAGTGAAGTTGGCTAAATCTTCTTTTTTTGGGGCTAAACAGTAAATAACATTCAAACAAATAAAGTAGAGAACTACAAATACATACAATAGATAACATTGAACCTAATAACAATTGGCAAAACATAGGTATAGTATTTATGTATTGTCTCTTAAGTTCCCTTTCTTAAAATTCAGCCATGTAACTATACTTAGTTAAAAATATATTTCCATCACATGAGAAAAAAGTTATATGACTGAATCTTAAGAGGGGAATTTAAAGAACATTATCTAAGTATTGTACTTACATTTTGTCTAACAACAATACACAAAACTATCCCAAACAACTAACCGAAAACAAAACTAATCAACAAGCTAGAACAAAAGCAAGACACTAAGGAATAGGACATTCATAAGAAACCAAATTTGGAGTAAGTTCCCAAGTAGCAAACAAACCCAACTTAGAGCTGGACATTCCCCACTTTGCTAACAAATGAGTGAGTAGCTTTGTTACCTTGTCTTGGTTTCTTGTGAATCTAAACATTTGCGTAAAAAGCACCAAAATATGTAAGTTGAATTACAATGATATTGGCTAAACATTTTTGTATGTTACTCTAAACATTGTAGGTTAAATGTTAGATGAGATATTTTAATAATATATCCGGAGTTAGTCAATTACTCAAAAAATCTCCAACATCTTAATAGGGATAATAAAAAGGTATAATCTACCATTTTGTTTTTTATTGGAAAAAAAAAATAAAAAATAAAAAAACAAACAGAAAAGTTGAAATTTTGTTATTTTGTTCACGTGCAAATTTCTAATTAACTTATAGAGTTATAGTCATAATCTAGTCAACGAGTTTCCTCAATTTCGATGTCGATGGGCTCTAGAAGAATTTAGCTATAAAAAGTAAAAACCAAAGGACTCTAGAGTCTAACTTGGTGAAGGGGTGTTAATCGAAAATTACCTCGTACACCCCCTGTTTTTTTCTCCAAAAAAAAAAAAAAAAAAAATCTGTCACATAAATGTAATATCTATCTATTACATTTATGTGTAATATCTATCAAAAAAAAAAAAAAAAAAGTTAATCTATTTGTAGAGTTTATTTTTATGAGAGAATGTGTAGTGTGTACTAAATAATTTCTTGGTGTTTATTAAGGATTTTTCTTGACATCTAGAATTGTCTTTGGAGAGATAAATAAAAAATTGTTGAATTAAATATGTATATTTTGATGTTTTTAAAGCAAATATTTATGATTTAAATCCCTCATTTTTATTGTAACTATCAAATTATCAAAAACAAAAATTGACACAGGAGAATTTTAAGTTTTAACCAAAGCATGTTCAAAGATTATAAGAATTGCATAATTAAATGTGATCCATATATTATTTCCTATTGTATATTAAAATAGCTAAGCTAATTCAAATACAATCTTCACATAAAAGTAAATTGATCAAAAAAAAAATAATGAGTAGAACTTGCATTAACAAGAAACGTGGTTATATTATAGACGAAACTAAATTTATAACTTAAAGGAAAATTATAAGGAAAACTAAACGAAGTAGATCAAGTTTGGGTTTTGATGTTGATTATGATTATCTGTTGCTTAATTATTGATGCTATTTATACTAGAGACTTGATTGTTGATTTTAATGTTAATTACTTAGCCAAATTTGGGATTCTTAAGTCCTTAAAAAAAAATTATCTCTTATTCGGTTTGTAAAAGCTACAAATAAAAATGACTTTTGTCTCAATGCCACTTTTTATTTTTTTATTTTTTTTGTTTCTCAAAAAAAAAAAAAATTTTCCCTTTTTTTAAAACACGAATAAACAGTCCTAAAAACAAGTCTACCCAAGACTTGGGCTTGGTCCAAGTAAGAAAAGGTGGGCCGTTTCAGTTTTTAATAAAATATAAATGTGGCGCTAGTTTTATTTGATCCAGCAAATGGGTACTGTTTGAAGGGTTGGTTTTCAAGATTTTGCAGCAAATGGACTTTTATGAAATGGGGGCTGGGTTGCTCAATTATTTTACCTTTTCTTCTCCAATATGGGCCTCATCATTTCTAAATTGTTTATATATATATAATTTTTTTTTTTTTGGGGGGTGGGGGAGAGACTAAAAGACTTTTAGTAACGGTCAAACGTAAATCTTTAGAGATAATGACAAGATTAAGGGTCTGTTTGGATAGAATTTATTTTGTTGAAACTGAAAACATTGTAGCAAAATAATTTTTTAATGTGTGAATAGTACTGTGGGACCCATTTTTAATGAAAAAGTTGTTAAAAAGTGAAATTTGTGGGTCCGTGAACAGTGAACGGATGCACTGTTCACGGACAAAAAGTCAACAAGTGCAGCTACCAAAAAAAAAAAGGGCTGAAACGCGTTGAAAGCAAAACGTGGACGCAAAAAGCCGAATCCAAACAGTCACTAAGACCTAACCTTTTTTACCCAAAAAAAAAAAAACAAAACAAAACAAAAAACAAAAAAGAGAAGACCTAGGGAGTGTTTGTTACATGGGTTTGAAAACATGCGTTTTATTATTTGAAAACATATGTGGAAATACATGTAGGTGAAAATGTGTTTAATGTTGTTTAAAAACTGAAAATGTGTGTTTGAGTGGGTATACCAAACACCCGCTAACGTTTGAAGTTTGTTTTGTTCTCCCAGGATTCTACATATCCTCTATAAAAAAAAAAAATCCCGAATTTTGTATCTAATTTTATTTATTTATTATTATTTTTTCAGAGCTTTTTAGAGATAAAAGATAAGACCAAACCTGTGAAATGCACAATCCCTCCGAACCTTACAAACTCTAAAAAGTTTACTTAGATTAAATTAAATAGTAATAAAAGATTAAAAACGAAGAAAGGAAAATAAAAGAGGCATGTATAACATTTTAACCAAGCTACCTTACCTTTTACGGCTTGGAATTTATCTTGGATCATTTGCACTATTTAGGAACTTGTGGTTGTGGGATAAAAAATTACCATGCACTTTGCTAACACGTACGTCTATTTTCTTAGACCACATATTAAATTCTAGAATGCACCATGGTGGGCACCGATGTCCCGTAATACAAACAACATAGAGCTCACGGGCTCAACATGGCCTAGCTCACGAGAACATTTCAATCACAGATTGTTCCTAGCTATCACAACTCATTGCTCACGACCCATCAAAGCGATTCTATCACACCCACCAAGCAAAAATATAACACATGGTCCAACCACCTCTCAATTGGTGCACGTACCACACGCTCCACAACTTTGCAGTGCCTTATCATATCTAAGAAATTCTTATATATATATATAACAATTAGATCCCTAGGTCCATTAGTGCCACAACAAAGAAGAAAAAAAATAAAAAATGAGA
This sequence comes from Quercus robur, assembly GCF_932294415.1. Classification (NCBI taxonomy): domain Eukaryota; kingdom Viridiplantae; phylum Streptophyta; class Magnoliopsida; order Fagales; family Fagaceae; genus Quercus; species Quercus robur. The sequence goes on from NC_065535.1 coordinate 90,932,992, forward strand.
CCCTATTTGCTTATCTTCCTCTTCCTCTTCATTACTCTCACTAGCAACAATCATTTAGTCACTTCCCAATCTTCTCCAATAGCCAAAACACCTTTGAAAAAGCCAGACAATGATACCATATACAAAGTTTCTAAGGAATTATGCTGGGGTTGCATTGGAGAGTCACTACAATTCTTGTTTGCACACAACATGGTGAGGGCATACAAGTGGGAGCTACCATTGACATGGGATTTTCAGCTTGAAAACTATGCAAAATGGTGGGCTGGTCAAAGAAAAGCTGATTGCAAGTTAGAACATTCATTCCCAGAAGATGATTTTAAGCTAGGAGAGAACGTATTTTTGGGCAGTGGCTCTACATGGACTCCAATTGATGCCGTGAACGCTTGGGCTGAAGAGGAGAAGTATTATACTTATGCTACAAACACTTGTGAGGCTGGTCAAATGTGTGGGCACTATACACAAATTGTGTGGAGTACTACGAGAAGGATTGGATGTGCTCGAGTTGTATGTGACAAGGGAGATGTGTTTATGACATGCAATTATGATCCTGTGGGTAATTATGTTGGCGAGCGACCATATTGATGAAATTGGACTTTGGGTGTGTGAAACTCTTACATTATACATTAGGATAGCTTTGTCTGTCATATTTGTGCTCATAGTTGTAGGATGTGTGGCCGGCCATGGGTATCATAGTGTTTGGAACCATGAATCGAATAAGACAAAAAATACTCTCATTATATTTGGGGACTTGAGTGTGTTAACCTAGTGGGGAACTTAGCTTATGAATAAGGTTTCTTAAAAGAAGTTTCAATGTGTAAGTCTATGGCTGTCTATTTGTATTGAAGGCCAAATATGTAAAGTAAGTGGTTGGATTTTCTATTGGAAGTGAAATCTTTAGTTATTTACAACATTAATTATAATTATGTGGGTTGGAAAGTTCAAAATGTTACAAAATTTATTTAAGATGTTTCTATTTTATTTTTTGGTAAATACTATAGGACAAAAGTCTTGTAACTTAACTCGTATTTTTTTATAGATATTTTATAACAAAAAAATTAGTTTAGTGTTGAAGTTTTCCTCCAAGCTCCAATCACCAAATTATCCAAAAAAGAAACAAGTACACAAAAACATTATCAAAGTGAGTACAACTGTACAAGTACACTTAAGAAGAATACTCTAACTCACTCTTATAATAGTTTAGGGGCTATATGAAGTTATCAACAGACTTACTCGGAAAAAATATATGTAAGAAGTAGCCCACAAGATGATATAAAGACCCAAAGATTTTTTTTTTTTTTTTTTTTTTGGGTTTAAAAAGTGAGCTGAATAGATGAAGACCCTATAAATGTTATATTTTAGAACAATGATGTGGAGCTTCTTCTCTCATATAAAAAAATGGGTCTTCGTAAGGGGAAGCTAACTGTATTCTCATAATATTGAATAATTTACTCTTGAAATGTTGGTGTGTGTATTGCGAATACTATTAGTAAGGGGAAGCTAAAGGGTATAGAGCCACGATGGAACTGAAACTTGAAAGCTCAAGCCAATGAGATGTTGTGTAGCACAGTGGCAAAGAGCATTGCCAAGCCCAATGCTCACTGCCCATTAAAATTGGCCGCAGCTGCCGTGCATAAACATGGAATGATGGAAACAGATCTCCATGAGCACTAGACAACACTATTTTTTTTCCTCAAAAGTCAAAACTAGGACCTCTGTTCTTAGCAAGGTGAAATAAATAACTGATCATTTCACAACAATTTACGTACATTGTAATAAATGGACATTAAAGAGTCCACAATAACCCCCATCAATAATACACAGTATAGTAAGTAGCCCCAACAAATTCCATTTCCATAAAAAGAAGTATATTGCGAAATCAAATTTCTTACAACATCAATATGGCCTTTCTCCAATATAATTTCCAGGAGGGTCATAGTTGCAAGTCATAAAATCCCCCCTACCCCCAAAACAAGTCACCTTAGCACACCCAACTCTTCTTGTAGAGCTCCAAACTATCTGTGTATAATGCCCACATTCTTGTCCACCGGCGCAAGAGTTAGACCAATAATTGTACCATTGACGCTCTGAAATCCAAGCCATGACGGCCTGAGAAGGTGTCCAACCATCTCCACTACCCCAGAAAATGTTCTCACCATAAGGGCCATTAGAGTGCTGCAAAGCACAGTCGAATCGCCTTTGGTTAGCGTACCATTGTGCATAGCGTGCAAGCTTTGCATCCCACAACAATGGTTGGAGTCCAAGTGCTGAACGAGCTGCGTTATGTGGAGCCAGAAACTGGTTTGCTAGGCTTAGCCGCTGGCTTGGCCTTGTTAAAGCATGAGTAGTGGTTGAGATTAGTAGGAGAAAAACAGTGAGGCCGCTTAAACACGCACGCATTTGAAGAATTTCTGGGTGTTTCATAAAGGAGTTTTTTATGGGGGGGACTTTGTACAATGCACATGGGGGAACATTTATAATGAAGAACTTGGGAGTAGTTGGATTGGGAGGGGGTCTAAAGTGTCAACTATGGGGTGTCACCCATGTTCGATAATGATTGTCACATCTGTTTTTGTAGGGAACAAAAGTCTCAAGCTGAATTATCATTAAATAAAAAGTCTCAAGCTGAATTCCTTTCTAAGATTTCATAATCTTGGGGTGGCCTTTTGTTTTTTGGGCATTAAAATTTCGGGGTGGCCTTTTTTTTTTTTGCCATGCCTTTGAGGGAAGGGGGAGTAAAAATAAAACTTGGAAAAAGACTTCTATTTAGGGTCATAAATAAACAATGAATCATTTGAGTTTGATTTGGAAAAAATGCTTGTTTCTATAATTATGTTCCTTTATTAAGCGAATGAACCAAGCTTAAGACTACGCTTAGGCATGACTATTAAATAAGTTGAGCTTAAAAATAATAATATGCTAATGAACGTACAAGGCTCGATCAAATATATATCATATTATATGTATAAAATTTTAAAACATACTTATATAGATTTGAGAATAGATGGTATAAGTTTGTAATAAGTTCATAAGACATCAAATGATTATAATTTGTAACTTATTGATAATATAAATAGTTTATTTTTAGTAAAATAATATATAATTTTTAATAATGCAAAATTATTAAATTTAATATTTATAAGTTCATAATGTGAGGGGTAAAAAATTTTAGTGGTAGAGTTTTTTATATATGGGAAAAGAATAAATTAATCAAAAAGCTTGTGAACAAGTTTGAACGTATGAAATATAGTTTGGTGATGAGCTCAAGCTTGACTTATGTATTGAAACAAAATTAAATCAACAATCTTAAATTTTTAATACTTGGTTCGTTTATAACCACACTGCTCTCGAATGGACCCATGGGAGGAAATTATAAGGAAAATACTAAATTTATTATGAATTTTACTACTAAAAGCTTAAATATTGATGTGTTTGCAAACCCAATTAGTGCCACATTAGCAACATAATAAATAAAATTTTGAATTATATTTTTATTTTGTATCTAAAAATTAAACATCAATTTGAAAAGTTTATATAGTAAAATCTATAGTAGCTACCAGGGACAGAGGGAGACTTGGACAAGGGGGGCAATGACCCCCCCCCCCCTAATTTTTTTTTAAATATTAATATATATAGATACCAATTTTAGCAATTTTGCTCTATAAAATTGCACTTTGCCTCCCTTTACAATATTATCAATTCTTTTAAGAGTACTACTATAGCTACAAACTTTTTTACAATATTTTTACAAATTGTTGAGGTAGTAAATTCTTATTGGTTTGCATCTAGGCCCATTACTTACATCGCATTTTTACTTATTAATAACCACTCAATCACATTAATAATTTGTAAACAAGTTTGCAACTTTAGCATTTTCCTCCTTTTAAAGGCTAGATCTAAGATCTAAAACAAAATAAACAAATCCAAAAAATTACCCAACAACAAAAATTACCAATAATATAGCTAAAAACAATTAAGTTTAGTTAACCAATTTTATCAAAAACAAACAACCTGGCCCTTTAACAAATTTTAAACCAAATAATTTTGTTTATACCTAGACGCACACATAAAAAACATAAATAAATAAATAAAAAACTATTAGCTGTTAAGCAACAGAGCCAGAGGCTAGAATCGCTGCATATAACCAACACTGAAGCCGCCCCTTCTAACCTTAAGTCCTGGCTCCGTCCCTGGTAGCTACCATCACTAAAATCATAACATAATGTTATAATAATGCTAAAGTTACAATAAATTTTACTACACATGCCTTACAAATTGATGCATCAATTTTAAACTAAAAAAGAAGAAGAAAAGAATTAAAGTATATTTTGGACCTTAAAAAGTTTGGGATTTTTTTCATTTTAAAATTTTATGTTTTAAAAATTTCATTTTGACCGTACATATTTGATTTGTTTTCATTTTAGCTTTTTATATTTTAAAATTTTATTTTAACCTTCGAGTTCAATTCAATTTTTTATTTAACTCTTTACTTTTAAAAATTTGTATTTTTTCTATGAAATCTTTTTTTTGGACCATTTATATATATATAGTTGATTTGTTTAGTTGGAATCGAGAATTTATTACACTTGCTGAAAGTTCTCATATCTATGTCTCATGTTTTGGTTGCAGACAAGGAAATCCAACCAAAATGTAACACCTCATATATCTCCATAATATAAAGGGGAAAAATACTTTTGTACAGCTTGCACCAATAATTAAAAGAGAAATGATATGTCTACAATATTTTTACAACAAATCCTAAGTGGCAAGTTGTTACTAGTTGTTATTGTTGGGGCAAAAAAGTAATCTTAGCGTTAGTTTGAAATTTGAACCAATAACAACTAACCACTTGTGATTTGTTGTAAAAATATTGTAGACGTAGCATCTCTCTAATTAAAATAGCTCTGGAGAAAATACTTTCGTCCTTCAAACAAATTTCTAATGCTTTCAAGAGTCAAATACATTATTATATTCTAACGCTACAAAAAAAAAAAAAAAAAAAAAAACATTATTCTGTTAAAATATATATAATTTTTGGTCCCATTTTAAGTGCCCTAATTTATATACTCTACCTCCCATTAAAAAAAAAATTATACTCTACTCTATAATCACAACTTATAGTAGAGTATAATTATACTATATAATATTGTATTTGAGCAGTGAAATTTTTTTTACCCTGGTCCATGGATACAAAGGAAATAAGCTTAGAACAAAGATTCTCTTCAAAATAGCTCTTCAAACTTATCATATATTTATTTTTCGGGAGTGAATTTTGAAAATTTAAGCGTTGAATTTCATGATTCTTATGTTCTTAACATGTATATCAAATTTCGTTCAAATCGAATTTTATTTACGATGTGATCAACGAACTTATTTTTTATACACAATTTTAGATTACAAAAACTTGAAATTTTAACATTTATTTAATGACATAGCAATTGATCTTTGATCTTCTTGAAATTTTGCAAGCATGAAGGATATAATAAGAACATGCAATCCAACGGTTAAATTTTCAAATTTTACACTTAATATAAAAATATATAATAAGTTTGAAGGATAGTTTGAAGAGAAACTTTATTCATAAGCTTAGGCTGGTCAATGCTTTTGGTGGGGCATGGTAGCTGAGTCTAATTTGGATGGACATCTCATCACATTCATAGCCCCAAGATTCCATTTGGTTGTTAGATATGAGATTTATATTATTTGGTGAGGGAGAAATGGAGTATTAAATTTGTTGTACAAGTCAAAGTGAAAATTGTGTTCGTCTTTATTAACGCCGAAATTCGTGGGGATAATTAATATTACCTAAATCAACGGAGCCCAACCACATGATCAGTGGGTGGAATCAAGTAATCAACTACTCTCCTTCTTTTAATCACACTTTGTTTGGTTGGAATTGAGAGAACAGAAAAGAAAAGAAAAATGAAAATACTTTCTCTCATATATGTTTGAAATAGGGAGGAAATGAGAAAATAGAAAAAAGAGAGAAGTAATTCGAGGAATGTAGACTAAATGACCAATGAGCAAAAATGTAATTTTAGGGAGGAGGTTAGGGGAAGTTGCTGTTTCACATTTTCACGCATACGAGACCGGCAATGAGGCGAGTTTGTGGTATGAAATTAAGTTTGGAAATTCTGTTATGCAATAAATTTGCCCCCCATTTCGCACTTCTCTTCAGGCATACAAAAATCTTCAAGAGAATTTGGTTATTTTCTCTCTCATGTACCAGTCCATATCCTCACTATATATACTCTCATTTTCCATGAATTTAGTAGACTTAGTTTCCATCTAAAGGGTTTGAGAGAGCCTTTAAACCCTAGATAAAAACTCATAACCATCTCTCCATCTGCCCTAAACCATTACATATCAAGTTCTAATTACATAACCTACTATTGAAGCATATCAAGAGCAATTATAAATCATAAACAATTCAAAATTTAGAACATAGAAACATAAATTAATAATACAACACTAAATAAGGCTGAAGAACATATATATTACTTTTTTTTAAACATAAACATCTACTTCATGAAATAGGTGAAACATGCTTTATTTGGTTGGGTCAATTTGGGTCATGTATCCATGGTCGATTTGAAACTACCATCCCACTCCTCCAAGAGAGAGTTGAATTCTCTTTTTAAATAGTGGACGTTGGTCTAGAGAGATTTGAACCAAATTAAGTTCTTACTAAATCACAAATCTTTTGACGAAGAAGAAGAAGGGTAATTCTTAGGACAAAAGCTAAGAAAATAATCACACTATATATTTTTCAAGTTTTATTATCAAGGTGCATGTGAGTCATACAAGATCTTTTTTCCCTTGCATTTGGGTTTGGAACTTATCTGTGCACTTATCATTATTATTTTTTATTTTGGAATAAGATATCTTTATTAAAACGGAATATTGAGGTCTATTCTTGTAAACAAACCACATAGAGTAGAATGAAGGAGATGGGAATAGTTTCCTTCACCTTACGCAAAGAAGCACGTCTAATTATGTCATGAACAGCTTGATTGACAAACCTAAAAACATGAGAAAAATAACGACACACACACCAGCATGCCAAAAAAGGAGATAGGATGTTTTTAAAAGCAAAATATTTCTGATAGTCATGTTTCATGAAAGTAAAGATGGGCTCTACCCATCTTATGCTTGGAGGAATCTAATTGAAGAGTCTATTCTCTCGATTCAACTACCATAAAGAGCTAGGTGAGACCAATTAATATGGCATCATTCCAGCAATGGTATGTATAGAGTCAAATTAATCAGGGCACAGAGTATCTAGACATTTCTTTCTAATAAATGAAAAACAAAAAATAAAAGGAGTTTCTAGAGATTCTAGACATTAATAATCTGTTAGAGTATTCAACAATGATGAATAGAAACCATTTGTCTAATTTTTTGTAATTTTATATTCCACCAATAGTACTCTATTTTGTTTGATTTTTTTTTTTTCAATTTTTCAATTTTTCAATTTTGTTATTTGATAAGAAAAGTAAAAAAGAATACAAAAAAAGTTATGATTATTGGAATATAAAATGAAATCATGGTTTTTAAAACTAAACTGTTTTAATGATCTGGAAAGAAGAGAGGTTCAAGGTTTTTAAAGTCGGACTAAGGTTTGATTGAGGTTGAACCATGATGATATTATAATTAATTTAATATTAAATTAAAATATAAATAAATGTATTACATTTGTTAAACAATAGAAAAATTTACTAAAAAAATATCTAAAGCTATTTAAACAACCTTCAAATGAACTCTGTTTGAGATCATGTGACCCAGATGAAGACCATTCCACCCAGGGTAGCTGCCACTTATATAAATGAACTCTGTTTGAGATTTTAAGGTTCAATAAAACTTCATTTATTAATTTCCAAAAAAATAAGAGGGGATGTTGAATTGGGATTGAAATAGTAATAATAAAGTGGATTTTCCTAGGTGAGTAGTGCACCAAAATTAAGAAATTCAAATGAACACTTTGAAAGAAAAAAAAAAATTAGACTCTAATTTAAAATATAATTGGAATTTTTCTAAACTTTACTTTAAAATAACAATTTTTACTTTTTGAGAAATGTTGGCATAAAAGTATATCATTTGACAAGCAAGTGATAATAAAAAGAAAAGTGCTACATCCAAAACATTTTCACAACAAATTATACGTGATTAATTGTTACTAGTTCAAATTTAAACCTACTACTGAGATTACTTTTTTGCCCAACAATAACAACCAATAACAACTTGTCATTTAGGATTTGTTGTGAAAATATTGTAAAAATGTTGTGGACATAGCATTTCTCTAATAAAAATAGAGGAAATTTTTCCCTGTTTATGTTTAGGGTAGTTTACAATTCTACCCTTATTTTTTAAACCAACTAATTTCTCCTTCTATGTTTGGGAAATAAGCAAATACTTTCAATCAGTTACTTTCTTAGTTAAATTTAAATCTAACAATATACATTAGTTGTATACCATAAGGTAGAGAAAAAGTTAAGAATTGCAATGTTGTTTCTTGGATTGCATTTCATTGTGATTCCATTGGATTTAATTGAAAAAAATAACGGATTGAGAGTATTTGCTAATTTCTCCAATATAGAGGAAGAAATTAGTTGGTTTAAAGATAAAAGGACGGTGAACTACAAGGGAGAAAATAAATTTTTTTCCCATAAAAATGACATGATAATAATAATGAAAGTTGTATTAAAAAAAAAAAATGAAAGTAACAGTACATACAAGTGATTCAATAAGATCAATTTTATTATTTGAAGCATGCAAAAAGTGAATTTGTCCGAGTTATTATTGGAACGACAAAAGTGAAATTTATTTTGCCTTGGATTTTGTTTGGAAAGAAGCAGTGGAGCATTGTTTAGAAGAAATTAAATTGGATCTCTCTTATCAAAATTTAATTCAGTTCATGATTTGGGCTTGATCAGAAGAACGAAAGGTGGGGCATATTTCTTCATGGAAAATATGGGTTTGAAAATCACCTTATAAGCCCTACTGAGCTTTTGCCTGGGCTTTGATTGATTATACATAAAAGAAAACTAAGACGGACCAACTTAGAGGCCCAAAGCATAAACAGTTTTTTTTTTTTTTTTTTTTTTTTTTTTTTTACGCAAACGAGTTTTTATTTATTATTAAAAAAATACAAATAAAGAAAATGCAAAAGTGAGCTACTAATTTTACTAAAAGCTTACTAAATGATGTGACAATGAACAACCAACTGTGATTATCATTAACATAATATATATATATATATATATATATTTCACAAGATAGAATTCTACTCTAGCCTAATCTAAGTGTAAATGTGTGTGAAGCTCATTCATGGAGACTTGAACCTAGACCCTTGCCCCCCCACATTCCACAAGCACTTATACTTGTGGATTGACCATCGCACCAAGGGTTGACTTTGTTCCATACCCAAATGCACAGATAAGTTCCAAACCCAAATGCAAGGGAAAAAAGATCTCGTATGACTCACATGCACCTTGATAATAAAACTTGAAAAATATATAGTTTGTTGACTTTGTTCATAGTAATGTTATAGTCACAAAATATTTTACAACATTTTTACAAATTATTGATGAAGTAAATTCTTTTCTAAACCCACCACTATATTATGTTTTACTTACTAATAACCACTTATTTACATATTGTAAAAGAATTTGTAAAATAGTTTGTGACTTTAATATTTTTCATATTTAGAACACTCCTAATAATAGATTAATAAATATCGGTTATAGTACAAGCATCACTCCCATGCAATTTAACTAAAATAGCGTAGACTTTTGTGGCCAAAAGCCACTCATCCGCCCTATTATATATGAATAAGTTTGAAGTCACAAACTTTTTTACAAATCCCTGATATAATGAGTGGTTATTAATCAGTAAAAATATGATATAAATAGTGTTTCTAAATAAGAACGGATAAAAATTTATCATTTCAATAATTAGTAAAAGTATTATATAGGCCCCTATTAACCCTCAACAACCTTTCACTTTTACATTTAGCCTATGCAATCAACCCCTTCTCCACTTTAACTAAACAAAACATTCTTTTTTTTTTTTTCCTTGAAAATTAAAAACAAAATAAATCCAATTAGCACCAAGAATTTAATGTCCCAATTGACATCGTTTTATGTTTTCATTGGAGATGTTCAGATCCCCCTCCCTCATTATACCTAACGAATTATTAAAAAGACCCAATTAACAGCTAGCCCTTTGCGCCAATCTAATTAACTAAACCAATTATGTCAGAGACCACCAATGCAGGTGAAAAACACGTCGCGGTTTTGGCATTCCCGTTCGGCACTCATGCAGCCCCACTTCTGAGCCTTGTAAGCAGAATCGCAGCCACAGCCCCGAACGTGTATTTCTCATTCTTCTGCACTTCCAACTCCAACAACTCTGACTTCTCCAACGAGGGCTTGAATAACATAAAGCCTTACGACGTGTATGATGGGTTGCCTGAGGGTTATACGTGCAGCTTTAATAATCCGATCGAGCCGGTGATGCTGTTTTTAAAGGCCTTGCCAGAGAACTATAAGAGCGTGATGGAAGTAGCTGTGAGAGAGAGACAGAGAGAGATAAGCTGTATAATGAGTGATGCGTTTTATGGGTTCGCTGGAAAAATGGCTGAAGAAATGGATGTGAATTGGGTTCCACTTTGGACTGCTGGACCTCGCTCACTTCTGGTTCATGTTGACACAGATGTCATCCGCAAAAGACTTGGAGATAGTGGTAAGCATTTTTTTTTTTTTTTTTTTTGGTGTAAGTTTCAAATAATTTTTTTTTGGTGTAAGATAGTGGTAAGCATTTCTTGAATGATGTAAGTTTCAAATAAATTTTTTTTTTTCTCACTTTTTTTTTTTTTTTTTTTTGACTACATGATTGTTATGTATTATTATGAATGTGTTTATACATAGAATTATATGATTATTATTAGGTACCAATTAATGATTGTGTTTAAATATGAAAATATATATATTGTACCACTTAAAGAAACTATGATGTACTAAAATTGTAACTGATGAAAGTTTAAATATAGAATATAAATTTAATTTAATTAAAGTTTTATGTGACACAATATTAATAGATTATAGATTGTAGATGTATGTCTCTTTACACAACATTATTATTAAGGCAAAACTTTGGTTAAGTTCTTTGAAAAAATTTAGGATTACAAATTTTTTCACAAATTCTTGTCATAATTTTAACATGGCAGAGTGTGATTGGTGAAGAAAAAATAATGAATTTATGTGTAAGTGATGGTTAACCATTCACCGTTTGTCATGTTAGAATTGTGACAAAATAGTTGTGGAATAATTTGTGGTTCCAAAATTACTCCAGTTCTTTAAATAAATTTCATTAGGATTTTTTAATTAAATCCAAATGCAAAATTATAATGAATTTAATTATTTTTATACCCCATGAGGTACTTAGATGGTGGGCTCATTGGTATGAGGTGTGATGTATATTTGGAGATTCTAAGTTCAATCTACCACAATATTGGTCCATGGGGTTTTGAAGGTATTTTAAGAGTATGGAGTGGAATAGTCTAGTTAAAGGCTGAGATACCACTTGCTTATATTAAAAAATGTTTTAGTAAAACAAGCATTATTTGTGTTTTATTGATTAATGCACCTAATCAACTATGACTAAATTTTATCCTTACTAAATTATTATTTTTGATAGGTAACACAACATTACTTAGTGGGAATGTAATCTGAAAAAAAAAAAATCAAATCTTTTTAAAAATTTCATGGTGTATTTTCTTCAGTTTCTCAATTAAATTTATTCATATGGTCTTATTGATTTATTTTTTTGACAATCAGTCTTTTTTTTTTTTTTTTTTGGGACTAGAGAGAATCTATCTATCTATCTATATATATATATATATATATATATATATATATATATATATATTAATAGTAATTAATAGTCAAAACTCAGAAAAAATCAAATTATATTTTAATTGAATTCTCGATTTTGCACCACGTGTCTCAAATTTTTTTTTTTTAATTTTTTTTTTTTGTACCAAGTAAATTATTGAGTGTAAAAATCAAAGAGTCCAAATTTAATATAATTCTAAATTGAATTTCAATTGAAGTTCAATTTTCCGCCACATGTCCATATAAAATTTTAATTTTTGTAACAAGTGAATTATTAGGTGCAAAAACCAAAGAGTCTAAACCAATTAAATTTTATATATATATATATATATATATATATATATATATATAATGAGAAACCATTACATATTTTAGAAATGTATAATTTAAAAAAAATGTAAGCTAATACCATATATAATTTGAACATCTTTTAAAAAAAATGTATAATATATAAATCATATAATTGTGATTGTTTTTAATTGTACCCGTGTATATGCACGAGACTACATACTAGTTGGTCTTAATACAACAAAAAAAAAACGTGATCAAATTCAAAATTATAGTTTTTTGATTAATATAACTATGATATCAAAGTACATAGTTAGGATAATAAGGAATATAAATTTTCTGTCTTACTTTTTGTGTTCCATCAATCATGGTATACATAAGAAGTTAAAATTGGTGAAGTATAAAATAAAACACAAAAAATTGGATATAAGACTTAGTATTCAATCAGGAGATTAGTGACATTTAAAGGGAAAAAGAAAAATGCTTGTAGTTTACTAGCATTCAATGGTTTAATAAATCAGAATTTTTTTCAACTATTTTTTTGTATACATCTGATTAAGAAAATGTTTTTCCTTATTGCAGGCAGTGAAGACCAAACCCTTGAAATCATTCCAGGATTTTCTTCATCAATGCGTGCAGTCGATTTACCTGAAGGAGTGATAATAAACATATCAACCCCCTTTTCTATGATGTTACACAATATGGGATTAATGCTGCCACATGCAACTGCGGTTGCCATAAACTCCTATGAAGAGATAGACCTTGATATTGTGAATAAACTCAAGCAAAGATTCCACGAGTTTCTCAATATTGGTCCATTCCTACTAACATGTCCACAAACAATTTGCTCTGATGAGCACGGTTGCTTGGAGTGGTTGGACAAGCATAAAACCGATTCTGTGGCATACATTAGCTTTGGAAGTGTGATAACACTTCCACCTCCTGAGCAAGCAGCATTGGCAGAAGCACTAGAGGCAAGTGGGTTTCCATTTCTTTGGTCACTTAGGAGCTTTGAGGAAAGTTTGCCAAAGGGGTTTATAGAAAGGACAAGAACACAAGGAAAAATAGTTCCATGGGCTCCCCAAATGCTAGTCTTAGGACATCGTTCAGTTGGGGTGTTTGTGACACATTGTGGATGGAATTCTGTTTTGGAAAGTGTTATCGCCGGCGTGCCAATGATTTGTAGGCCTTTTTTCGGAGACCAGAGACTGAACATGCGAACCGTAGAGGCGTCTTGGGGCGTTGGTGTAGGTCTAGAAGGTGGGGTTTTTACTAAAGATGGAATGGTGAAGGCCTTGGAACAAACTTTGTCTAGTGAACAAGGGAAGGAAATGAGAGAGAAAGAGGAAGCTTTCAACAAGTCTGCATTGGAAGCTGTTGCACGTGATGGTAGCTCTACTAAAGATTTCAACACTTTGGTTAAGTTGGTCACCAGTTAAAAGGATATTAGCTGTAGTGATCATACATTAATTTCTCCTTTTGGCTTGTAATTCTACTACAAAGGTGAAGTAGTGGAAAGCTTGTTTGAGCAATGTACCATGATTTCAGTACCTGGAGTTTTGATGTATAAGTCTTGGTTAGAAGGTTGTTTGCATACATTTTCTGATGCATTAATTCATCATATGCATATAGCTAGGCATGCTTAGGACCAAATCCTAGGCATGCCAGTTTCATTGTCTGTGGATTAGTGGCCTAAAGTTCTTGACTATCACAGATGGGGTTATAATATATTATGGCTGGTCTGAGGTGCATTATGGCTCCAAGACACCACGCACAAGCACTGCAACAACTGAGTTTGATGAGACTCAATTTAAGGATCTTGCTACATCCAATTTGTATGTTGGAATCTTTTCCGTTTCTACAATCGTTTATAGAAAAAAAAAAAAAAAGTCCTAAATAAGGTGCATGAAGTTTCCACAATCGTTAGTATTCATTTACAAAGAAAAGATGAGCCTCCAGTGGCGGAGCCACGTTGGAGCCCCTAGCTTTTTGAATTTTCTTCTAACACTGACCCAAGTATGCAACAAAATCACTAACTTAAACAAAAATTTCCTTACTGGCCCCCCTCAAATTTTAGTTAGAATCTGGCTTACTCTTTTTTTTTTTTTTTGGTTGAATTTGACCTATCAAAAGCTAAAATTTAGATCCTAAACATCTATAATTGGCACATCAAAATTTTAAAGTAATCCAGAAAAACCCAACAATTAAATTGGTAAAAAAATAAAACCAAAAAACAAAATACCCATAAGATGACCCATTACTCAGCCCCTTGGCCATCTAAATGCTATAAAAAAAATAAAAATTCTCCCACGTTCCAAATCACCAAAGATCAACATTAAAAATAAAATCAAAACAAAACAAATGTCTTTGTTACACTCTTGCGCTGCCAGTCTCCTTGTTGTTAGCTCATGGTCGTCAACTCGGCTTCAGGCTTCTGTTCTCCAGTGCAAACCGAAACCACCATGTATCTCTCTCTCTCTTGCTCTTTTTGTGTTTATTTGTTTATTGCCAAAGACAGTGTCAGCATCACATAGTGTTTAGGGGGTTCATTTGAACCCCCTGACTTAGGGAATCTTTTTTTTTTTTTTTTTTTAACATATAATATTTTAAAGATTTTGTTTTGATCATCCTAAATTGAAAAATTGAACCCCTAGAAGAAACCCAAAAACAAATCAATTCAACACTAACATTTATCTTAGTCTTTTTAAACAAAAAGAAAACCCAATAACAAACTGTAGGGACACGATTATTGAACGACCCAAGAATGACATTGGGCTCGTATGTAAAGGGCCCTAACAATGTGATTTGTAGAGAGTGGGCTTGAAAGGCAGGACCTTGTCACAGGTGAGCGGTTTGATCATAATGTTTATGGAAGCTCATACGAAGGTAGGCTTGGCCTGAATAGCTAAGCCTTACATCGATGCAGTTTGGAGGATTTAAGTTCTTGGATTGCGTCTGAGGAGCATCATATCCTTCCCATTCTCCTTTTTTGTAGGATTTTCTTCTCCCTTTTTCTGGGGGATCCCCTCCCCCTTGGCTTTCTTTCCCTTTTATACTAGTGTTTACTTCCCATTTAGTGTCCACATGTAAGTTTTGCTTTTTGGGGTATAGACTCGTCCTATCAATCCATACATCAGAGTGGTTGGGGGTGGTTGGGTAAGGTTAAATAGCGTGGTATGGAGTATGGGCCTGTCAGATGCAGGGCTCCATACTACAGTGCTGGCAGCTTTCTCCCTTGTCCTGCCCCTGTACTGAGTTTGTCATTTTCTTCAGGCGTTTTGTGAGATGTTGAGCGTGAGATCGTCCTCGGCAATAGGGCTCCTCAGCCTGGGTTTTGGGCCCTGAATGTAAAGTGGGCTGGGACCTCAAATTTCCCGGCCCCACACAAACCAATTTGATCTAAAATTTGATAATAAAATAATAGCAAATCCAACAACAAAAATTAGTAATTTGTTGATTTTAAATTTCAGGAAAAAAAAAATTAAGTGGTTGTAAACAACTAACACTAAAAAACAATTAAGTGTAAGATAGTGAAAGCATGAACTATGAAGTAATTTATTTCTTATTTTTTTATTTTTTTATGATTGTATTATTGTGTTGAATTCTTAATAGAGTAATACAAAAGATACAAAAAAGAAAATATTTTTAATGAGTTATAAAGACTAATAAGTTATCAAAGTTGAGTTGGATTGTTAAATAATTAAAATAATTGAAAAGAACAAAGACAAAGACAAAAACTAATAAATAATAAATTAAAATATTGTAAGTAATAATAATTAAAGTTCACTTAACAATAATAATTAATAGCTTTATTATAGTAAGAGATAATAGATGATTTCCAAGATTTACTTTTAGCAATACTAATATCTTCAATATACTAAGAAACAATTTGCTTAATGAACTTAATTATAGTTTTTCCTTTATTCTCTTATTGTACTATCGATAAATTTTTAATAAGGAAATCACGTATTTTTCAAGATTCATTTCCTACCAAAGATTTATTATCTCAAGGAACTCGTGTTGATTTGAAAAATCTTCATTCGAGTCATAGGTTGTGAAATATCTCATCTTATCATCTTAATAATCAAGATAAAATAAGAAGATATTATTTACAAAGAGATCCTTGTAAACCTTTTCAACGGGAATTTGAATGACTCTCCTAGAAAATATTCCTAGAACCACCACCGACTAAAGAGTAAAAACTAAAAAGAACTAAATTTAGACATCAATTTAGAACCTACCAACCAACCAACTAAAGTAGTTTTAGTTTATTGTGCTGGCAAAAACTCTTATTGTGTGCTCAATGCTGTGTGTGGTAATTACAGTATTAACTAAAGAGTACAGTTTTACTTTTTGTATCCTTTACTATCTACTTTAAAAACAAAATCAAAACAAAACAAATGTCTTCATTACACTCTTGTGCTGCCAATCTCCTTGTTGTTAGCTCATGGTCGTCAACTCGGCTTCAGGCTTCTGTTCTCTAGTGCAAACCAAAACCACCATGTATCTCTCTCTCTCTCTTGCTCTTTTTGTGTTTATTTGTTTATTGCCAAAGACAGTGTCGGCATCACATAGTGTTCAGGGGGTTCATTTGAACCCCCTGACTTGGGGAATCTTTTTTTTTTTTTTTTAAACATATAATATTTTAAAGTTTTTGTTTTGATCACCCTAAATTGAAAAATTGAACCCTTGGAAGAAACCCAATAACAAATCAATTCAACACTAACATTTATCTTAGTCTTTTTAAACAAAAAGAAAAACCAATAACAAACCAATTTGATCTAAAATCTGATAATAAAATAATAGCAAATCCAACAAAAAAAATTTAGTAATTTGTTGATTTTAAATTTCAGGAAAAAAAATTAAGTGGTCAATAAAGTGTAAACAACTAACACTAAAAAATAATTAAGTGTAAGGTAGTGAAAGCAGGAACTATTATTGTGTTGAATTCTTAATAGAGTAATACAAAAGACAAAAAAAAAAAAAAAAAATTTAATGAGTTATAAAGACTAATAAGTTATGAAAGTTGAGTTGAATGGTTAAATAATTAAAATAATTGAAAAGAGCAAAGACAAAAACTAATAAATAATAAATTAAAATATTCTAAGCAATAATAATTAAAGTTCACTTAACCATAATAATTAATAACTTTATTATAGTAAGAGAGAATAGATGATTTCCAAAATTTAATATCTTCAATATACTAAGAAACAATTTGCTTAATGAACTTATAGTTTATCCTTTATTATCTTGTTGTACTATGGATGAATTTTTAATAAGGAAATCACACATATCTCAAGATTCATTTCCTACTTATGATTTATTATCTCAAAGAACTCGTGTTGGCTTGAAAAATCTTCGTTCTAATCATAGGTTGTGAAATATCTCATCTTATGATCAAGATAAAATAAGAAGATATTATTTACAAAGGGGTCCTTGTCAACCTCTTCAACGGGAATTTGAATGACTCTCCTAAAAAATATTCCTAAAACCGCCACCAACTAAAGAGTAAAAACAAAAATGAACTGAATTTAGACATCAGTTTAGAACCTACCAACCAAACAACTAAAGTGGTTTTAGTTTACGTGTGCTGGCAAAGACTCTTATTGTATGCTCAGTGCTGTGTGTGGTAATTATTAACTAAATAGTATAGTTTCACTTTTGTATCCTTTACCATTTACGTTTTTTTTGTTGAGAATTTTACTCTTTACTTAATTATTAATTTATTAGTCAGATTTATTTTAGTTATTAATAATAATAACTAGATATAAAAATTCATCCTATTAGGATTTAAGAGTCTTTTTGTTATCCGACACTAATAATTGTTGTTGGATTTAGTATGTCTCTTTTGAACAAACATACTTCGTGATGGAAGGAGTATAACTAGAAAACTAAGTCAAATTATTTCTCCGAAAAAACAAAAAAGGGAAGTTCAATTTGAAAAGGTCCTTACTCCTTAATTAGTTTAGCATTCGTCAAAGCCTGTATTTCCTATCAAAGGGTTTTTAATTAGAAGGCCATATATTTGAAGTACTCCTTCATGCATGATTCTTCATTTTGCAATAATTTTTCCTCTACAGATTACTTGAACAACAATGGCATGAGGTATGCTAATTTCTTCCACTATTTTCGATTTCTCACGTGGTATCAAAGCCAACTTATGCTTTGTTGTTCGGTAAATTTGATAATTTGGTCTTAGAAATTCTATAATTTAGTGATCATGGAATATGCGAGTTTCTGCATGTGCAAACACAGGGCTGAGTAAACATTTTGAAATTTCTATAATTTCTATTGCCATGATTTTTGAGTGCCCGTGGATTGTTGTTTTGATTGCCAGGCGTAAAGTCAAAAGGTTAATAACCAATGTTGACAAACTTTAATCTTTCATATTGGAATATTGTGGGGTTTATATATATATATATATATATATATATATATATATATATATATATATATATTTATTTATTTTAGGACGATTTTGGGTTATTATTATATGTGCGTTCTTGACTCTTTTACAAAGATTTTATTGCTTACATTGCACATTTTGCAAAGATCTGTTGCATATTTCTATTACGGGATTTTCTTTTTATCCCAAGTTTGTGCACATGCAATTTTTGTAATGCTATTGTCAATCTTTGAGTATGCAATTATTGTATTCGAATGGCTACTGGAATGATACATCAGTTTCAGGTGCAATTATTTTACAAAATAAATAGGTTATATATGAAATTTTGATTATATCTTTAAATAAATGATATGTTTAAGTGTGCTTATTTTTCTTTGCACATATCTTGTATGGAAATATCATTGTTTGGTTTGTTTTACTTTAAATTGCTATGATCATATGAGGTTTAATTAATTGATTGTATAACGATTTTTGAATTAGTGAATATCAAAATGAAGTTGTCTTGAACTTAAATAGTTCGGTGGTTGGAGTTTAGCAACCAAAAAAAATAATAAAAAAATCGGTGATTGGACTTGGAGTGCTTCCTTTAACGAAAATGTCTTGAATAAAGTGCAAACCTAAACACCCACAATATGTCAATAAATTTGAATAAAATTTGGATGAAACCCATTAGGTCCAAAACCTTTCATTGGATGCATGTAACAATAAAGCTACTTTAACTTCATCATGCATCGGAGATAATCTTGATTAAAAATCCCTAACAAGGGGAGATAACACCTTGGGTAGTTAAAATATCATATAAAGATATCACTAAATTCAAAAAGCTTAAGCTCAATAGATATGAGTTCAACTATGTTATATTAACTATTCATTCTTATATACTCAACAATAGTAGCATTTTAGATTGGGTGTAACAAAGTTAAAGGAGGGGCAGTGGGAATAGTCGTGGAAAAAAGCTATGTAAGGTTTTGATAAACAAAGAAAGAAAGAGCCTTGTTGCAAGTTGGAAAGGAATGTGTTGGGCTATCTAAAGCTTGGTTTTGAGTTCAATTTGATTTGGACCCAATCCGATTTGAAAGCATTCCAGTTTTAAATGAGTTTTATTTGTGAGACTTAGTCCATGGAGTGAAGTTTTGGACCTATTGTTTAGGATATATATATATATATATATATATATATATATATTGCTGCTTCAAAATAAGGGTTTGATGTATTGCAATTTATAAGCCACCTCAGTATTATTCTCTTTGACATAGTGAAAATCGCACTATTCTCTTTGACATAGCAAAAATCGCTGAACTCCATGGACGTAGACATATTGTCGAATTGTGAAACTCCATGGATGTAGACATATTGTCGAAGGAATCAGCATAGCTAACTAGGAAAGAATTAAGATGAGTTCATGAAGTGCAAGAGGACAAAAGTTCTCATCTTATTGATTGGTTTCTATTTTTGACAATACCCACTTTGATGAGCTTTAATATTGGAGTAATACTAGAGACACATAAAATGACATTACTCTTAATATTAACAAAGACAAATATGCTTTAATTTAATGAGATGTATGTTACTCCAGGAACACTGCAGGAGTACTTTATTAGCCATACTGTGAAAGAAAAAGGCATTCTAGATCTTTATGTAGAAGCCTTTGACACTCTTCATGCATACTAGTTTATATAATGCACCATGACATCAAGTTATGTATTGTATAATTACAAAATATTTATATACTCTCATGCAAACTAGTTTGAATAATTCTTCTTGACAACACTTTTTGTTCTTTCTTTCTATTGAACTTGATGCCTTTGAGTCCTCTCTAAGGCAAAGTTATCTGTTCTGGGAAAAATAAGAGATGGATGTGCAAGAGCAGACAGCTAGTCTTCAATCACCACTAATTCCAATAGCTGAAGAAAATGGTGTAAAATTTACAAAGAAAATCAACAAACATGAGATTGTAGAGGAGGCGAAGAAGCAGCTGTGGTTAGCAGGGCCACTAGTGTCCGTTAATCTGCTGGTGAATTGCTTACAGGTGATTTCAGTTATGTGTGTGGGCCATCTAGGAGAGCTAGCACTTTCTGGTGCTGCCATGGCCACTTCCTTTGCAACAGTCACTGGTTACAGCTTTTTGGTATGTATGAATATCATCTCACTATTTATCTTTTGAAGTTTAGAGTTATATTTTGCCAATCTAACATAAGCGACATTCGCATTGTTACTTTGGAAAAAAAAATTTATAATAATCGTTCTTGGAAGATATGTAACTTTTTAATAGCTTTTTTTTTGGTACACTGATGGAACGCCAATCCAAATCTTTTATGTAACAAGAAAGATGTATCAGTTAGTTCCTGTCCACCTCTTTAACTAAACTGAACTAAATTCCTAGCTTCATCCCTGATTGATAGATTGGAATGGGAAGTGCATTAGACACATACTGTGGTCAGGCCTATGGTGCAAAACAGTATCGAATGCTCGGTATACATACGCAGAGAGCCATGATTGTTCTTCTACTGTCCTGCATTCCCATTACACTTATATGGGCCAAAGCTCGTCACATTCTTGTATTCTTGAGACAAGATCCAGAAATTTCAGCTGCAGCTGGACTTTATGCTCGCTTCCTGATACCCTGCATTTTTGGTTATGCGATCGTTCAATGTCATGTCAGATTCTTACAAGCCCAAAATAATGTACTTCCTATGATGGTTAGCTCAGGCATTTCAACATTATCACACTTATTCACTTGTTGGATTCTTGTATTTAAGTGCGGCCTTGGAAGTAAAGGTGCTGCTTTGGCGAATGGCATCTCTTATTGGATCAATGCATTGTTATTGATGGCTTATGTTCAAACATCTCCTTCGTGTAAGAACACATGGGGTGGATTTTCAAAGGAGGCCTTTTATGGAATCTATCAGTTTCTAAAAATATCAATTCCCTCAACTATAATGAATACGTAAGTTTCTGACTCTAACTGTTATAGTACTTATTTATAAGTATGTTTTTCCAAGATTAAATTTTGTGGAACAGCTTGGAAATCTGGTCTTTTGAAATGATGGTTCTTTTATCTGGCCTTCTCCCTAATCCAAAGCTTGAAACATCAGTGATGTCAATCAGGTTTGTACTACTTAAACTGATTCTATGAACATTGCCTGCTAATGAAAAGTGTTTCCAAAAATAATTTCATTATGTACTAACCAGCTGTGGTGTATTTTAGCTTTAACACGTGTGCATTGGCTTATATGTTACCCCTGGGGCTGGGTAGTACAACAAGGTGAATCTGAGCTCAATTAGGCTATTGCATTACTACCTCTAATATCTGCATCTTTTTGTACCAATGTATGTTTTTTTTTGGATCTTTTTTCTGTTAGTTTAGCATAAGAGTTTCAAATGAGTTGGGTTCTGGGAGACCACAAACAGCTCGTCTAGCGGTTCGTGTTGCTCTATCCATGGTTGCTATAGAGGGCATTCTGGTTGGAACGGCCTTAATATTGGGTCGTAATGTTTGGGGTTACAGTTACAGCAAGGAAGAAGAAGTTGTAAGATATCTGAGAGAAATGTTACTCTTGGTCGCAATATCCCACGTTTTCGATGGTCTTCAATCTGTGCTATCAGGTCTGCAGCAAACTTGTTTTATTTATTTATAATAATTCAATAGTTAGGGAAAGAGGAATTTGAACACTAGACATATCCGTAAGAAATACCAAAATGTGTCAGTTGAACTATAAGACTCATTCTTTCCATCCAGTCTAAACATTTAAATTTATTTTATGCATTAGTCTGTGCGACACCTTGGGGTAAATCTATAAGGACTATCAATTTTTAGAAGAATTTGTATATTTGCTCTAAAAGTCTATTTTTGAGGACACTTAGATCATCATTAGGAGAAAACTGGATTTAATGAATGTAATTTTCTTTGGTTATAATTTGATTGAAAATTTCAGGCGCTGCTAGAGGATGTGGATGGCAAAAGATTGGGGCCTTGGTTAATCTAGGAGCTTATTATCTTATAGGCATTCCCATAGCTATAACGTTAGCTTTTGTCTACCATACTGGTGTAAAGGTGACTTCATATCTTTCCCTTTCTTTGCCTCCTTTTCCTTTTTTTCGGTTAATCTTATTTTGGATCTAATCCACAGGGACTCTTGATGGGAATCATAATGGCACTGTTCATGCAAGCACTACTCCTTTGGATAGTTACTCTATGCAGTGATTGGGAGAAAGAAGTAATCTACTTTGACATAAAAATTTACTTATATCATCGTCCATCAACTTCATCTGATGGTTTACTTTCTTTGTTTTGTAGGTGAAGAAAGCAGCTGATAGAGTACATATCAGTCCTGAAGATGTATTACAACAATGGTGATTTTGGTTCAGTTTTTTGAAAAAGTAGGGTTTTCAAAAAGTGTGGTATGAAATTAGGCTTTTTTAAAAAGTTAAGTATTTAATAAAAACTGTTAAAAAGTATTTTCTGAAAAAGTTGAGTGTTTGGCTAGCACTTATAAAAGTGACGGTTTGAGTAGTAAATTATCAAAAATGACAATGTATATATAAGAGGGTTTATTCATACTTAAATCAACTACTTAATAATACTTATTAAAAAAAAACTACTTAATAATAATAATAATAATAATAACGACAATAATTTATTGTTAACTAAAATTTGTTGTAAAAATATTTTTATAAAATTTTCACAACAAATCATACATGATAAGTTGTTGCTGATTTTAATTTGAACACACCACTTAAATTATTATTTTTTCACTAGTATTAACTAGTAACAACCCACCACTTAAGATTTATTGTGAAAAATTGTGAAAATATTATAATAATATTTCTTAGTTTAAATTTTTTTTTTTATTTTTTTTTCGCTTTTCTCTTTTTCTTTCATCCACACGTTATTTATATTTTTTTTTCCTCTTTTTTTCTCCTCCACACACATATTCTTTACCTTCTCCCTATCTTCACTTTTGACTTTTCCTTATACTTTTCTTCTTCACCAGACTACTATCATTTCATCCACTCTCACTCCAGAACATACCATTTCTTTTTTCTCTTTCTCTACTTTCCTCCACACATTCAGCCACACAGCCCACACCCATGCACTTCTTCACCTTGATCTTCTTTATTCTTTTCTTTTTCTCTAAATTCAACCACACATAGCTCACACTTCTTCACCTTGAAACATTACCAAACGCTTGACTTTCATTTTTGCTCTCAAAAAGTGCGTTTTGGCTTCTAAAAGCCAAAACAAACGGGTACTAAAGCTTGTTCAAAAGCAATAGAAAATGGTTGCAGACATGAATTAGAAGATGTTAGGGATTTAGGCTTTGGTTGTACGAAATTACAAATGTTAGAACCAAGTTGAATATTAGGATCTGTTTAGATATCGCTTATTGCTGAAAATTGAAAACACTATAGCAAAATAAATTTTAAATATGTGAATAGTGCCGTGGGACCTAGTTTTAATGAAAATTTTGCTGAATTTCGTACTTGTGGGTCTCATGAACAGTGCATGGGACCCACTGTTTAAACGCTAGATGTAAACGCTATCCAAACTCCACCTTAGTATAATTATGCTTGAGTCTCAATTGTTACAGTCATTCACCATATATAACATACAATTAATAGCACAATAACACGCGATATAGTAACCCAGAGAAAACTAATAGAACAACTATTCCAAAATAAAAACCACTTAGAGGGCACTATTAACCCCATGGAAAAACAAAATCTATTAGAATAGAACAAAAGTTTATACAATAAATTTAACCCTAAATCTATCATTACCTCGTGTAATACTAATGTGACTCTCCATAACTTTGGATCCACAAGCTCTTATATTCTGGACTTTTTTGAACGTGAACTTCGCACTCATAACTTCAAGTACCCACTTAAAGGTTTACTCTAACAACTTTCATATAACTAGATTGTAACAACTTCACTTTAATCATCAGATCTTCAAAACTTGAATTGGATCTTTGGTTGATGCTTTAAAAGAGCTTGGAAGATCTCCAATGCTTGTGAGACAAAATACGACTCTCCAAAAGTCTTGAAAAACATGCTTTAGGTTTACTTTTATACTTGGCTTGAAAACCATGAAACTCTAAATCATACAGTTGAAAGAAACAAAACCAAAAAACTAATTCTACACAAATCTCAATTGATCGAGAGTACATATTGAGACTAGTGAATCTTGATGGGTTAAGCTAGAATTTACTTGGAATCAAGATTCCAAAAAGCTTTGGTTCTTCTTGTTGCTTGAACCTTGGCTTGATTAGATCTTGAACTAGATTTCAAGAAGCATTAAAACACACTAAGATTCATAACTTGGTTACACAAGGTCACAGTTTGCCAACCTAGTTCTATGGACTCAACATAAGATAATAATGGAACTTCATACTGGAAAATCTAGACATTCTAGTATTTGGAAAAACATTATGCCTAGTGAAAAACTTTAAGCAAGTGTACACATGATTAATGTGGCTTTGTTCTACCCACTTTTGTAACTCTATCTCATGAAATATCTGCCAATTTATTGATATATAGTCTATCTCATGAAATATCTACCAATTTATTGATATATAGTCACCCGAGCTAACTTTAACTCCTAGAAAGACCTTGCTCAGAGTTCATTGTATACACTTAAGTATAATAAAAACTAGTCGCAGACCCGCACGTTGTGCATGATAATATTATTGTTTTAGTTATTATTTATTAACATTTGGTTTTTCATTATCTTTTAAGTTAATAACACATATACTTTTTCTTAAACCTTTATATATATATATATATATATATATATTTATTTATTTATTTATTTATTTATTTATATTATTTATTTATTTAATGTGAATCTTTTCATATATAAACTCTATATATTCCATTTCTTTATACAAGTAAAACTATAGACTACTACTCCATAATGATAGTGGCTAAATTTTATCATTTTTTATAATGCAATATGTTGAATAAAATAATTTGAGAAGAAAAAAAATAAAAATAAAATATATAACAATAAACACCAAATTAATTATCTCTCCAAATCATGCTATGTAATATAATAATATTACATTCTTACATACTATCGTCTTTAATTCTTTATAATGCAATATGAAAAAATTTAACAATCAAAGTGAAAAAAAAAAAATTTAAAACACAATTAAATCGCATCAACCTAAAGTAGAGTTCTAAAAAACACAAAAATTTATCAACCTAAAGTAGAGATGCCAAAAAAAAAAAAAAAAATGAGAGAAAAGAGAGAAATAAAATTTTTTGTGAGGAAAAATTATGCATATAATGGAAGAGAGAATGTCAAATTCATACTAAAAGGATGATAATAAGAAGAAACAAAATAAAGGAAGATAAAGGGAAAGATAAAGAGTGATATTAAAATAGAGGATAGTGGGGAGATGAAAATGTAAAGGGGATGAGAAAAGTTGGAAAAAGTGTAAATGTTAAAAAAATTAGTACAATTTTATTTATTTGAATTTAAATAAAATATTATATGTTTAAATTTATTTAAAAAAAGAAAAAGAAAATATAAATAATTTAATTATATGGAGGATGTGGCTGAGTTTAAATATTGAATAAAATAAGATGAAAAGAAAAAAAAAAGTAAAAAAAAAAATTTATATAAAAATAACTACCAAATTACCCGAATCATGTTATATAATAGAATAACATATATTATATTCTTATATATTATCTTTAATTTTTTATAACACAATAGGATAACATTTAACAATAAAAGAGAACAACAAAACTTAAAACACAAAATTAAATCATATCAACCTAAAGTAGAGTTATAATGAACACAAAAATTTATCAACTTAAAGTAGAGATGCAGGAAAAATTAAAAAAATACTCCAAAAAATATTGAGAGAGAGAGAGAACCTTTTTGTGAGGGAGAACTATGCAAAGAATGGAAGAGAGAATGACAAATTTATAGTAAGGTGATTTGAATATGAAAAGACAAAATAAAGGAAGATGAAGGGAAAGATAAATAGTAATATTAAGGTTGAGGGTAGTGGGGAGATGAAAAGGTAAAGGAGGAAAAGATTAAAGGAAAGATAAAGAGACAAAATAAAGGAAAACGAAGGGAAAGATGAATAGTGATATTAAGGTTAAGGATAGTGGGGTAGATGAAAAGGTAAAGGAATGAGAAAGGTCAGAGAAAGTGTAATTATTATAAATAAATAAAAAAGTAAACGTTAAAAAAAATTGTAGGAAAATTGGAAATAAAAAAGATAATGATGTGAAAGCTGATATGACTCAAGTAGAGCGCAATAACAATAATGCTATACTTCAGCTTTTAGATGTATATAGATGTAACTAAAGGCTTCCTTAATGGATGTAGGCCGAACCATATAAGTCTCCTCTCTCTCTCTCTCCCTTAACCCTTTAATTTAAGGGTACACTCTTAATGTGGGACAAGCTTTAAAACACAAGCCCACTCCATTCCGTATCACAATCTACAATGTAGATTTTTAACAATGTAGTTGAGAATATCCATATTTTGGTTGCAGCTGAAGAGATGATTAGAGAAAAAAATGTGAAAGTTATTGTTGGCATGCACACATGGCATGAAGCAGCACTAGTAGCCGATCTTAAGATAAAAAGTTCATAAAATATAAAACAGAAGAAAGAGGAAAAGTAAAATATTGCAAAAAACTTGATTTATTAAGCACCTCTAAGTACTTCTACTTTCTTTATCTCCCTTGCAATCCAGATGGAGTCTTAGAAATTATAGATCAGGAGAGTTTTTGAGAAAAAATTAAATAGCTTTCTTAGTAGAAAGGCTAGTGCAGATTATTGTGGAGTGGTCATAGTGAGCAATATACAACTTACTAATGTCTATGAACTACAAATTAAAGGAAACAGAACAACAAATCCAAGAACAGAAATCAAACTCACAGAGGAGTCAAAGTGGTGCACCAGAGCTTTTGTGTGCCACTTCTCTCTCACTATCATTGGTACCAAGCCAAGAACAAATGGTGACCAAGCCTAAAAACAAACAGAGAGAATTGATTACCATACACGACATAGAAATTTAAAAAATATAACCAAGAGCCTTCTAGGTTTCTAGCTCAATAAGCATGTCCTAGTATTTCAAATGGAGACATCCAAGGTTCAAATTTCCCCTCCTAATTGTAACTATTGAATTATCAAAAAAAATATTTTAAAAAAATATATATACATCACAAGTATAAGGGACACATTAAGTAGCCATAATCAATCTAATACCAAAAAAAAATCACACCAAATCTAGAATGGTTCTGGTTAGAATTATCGGGAATCTGAGAAGTAAACTGTAAGTTGAATTAAAATTAAGGGATCAAGATATACCTTATCCAACTCATTTGAAAGCTAAAAACTTGCCATAATCAATTCTTGGGATTTCCCAAGCCTTAATATCTGAAAAACCGCTTCGCGCATTTTGCTTCACAACCAAATTCAAAATTCTCACAAATAAATATAATATTTACTTAGGCTAAGAGAAACATAACAACATAACACATTTTTCCATAAAGATGTGAAAATTTTCCATTCCAATCCATTTTGGCATTTATGCAAACAAAAAATGGTGGCTCCAATTTGAAAATAACAGTAATGAATATGGGTTTTTTTTTTTTTTTTTTAATATCATTATTTGGTAACACAGTCAATTAAAAGGAAAAAAAAAAAAAAAAATCTCTGAGAGAATTACTTGGTCAGAGGAAATCCACTTTCTAAAACAATTGAAGCAGCAAAAATAGCTTCCAGAAAAGCAATTCCTATGCATCATCAATCAACAAAATGCACTCTTTTGCCTCTGTTTGGTTGGCAAGAAAATCGTAACCAAAAAAAAAAAAAAAACTTCAGAAAATTCAAATTTAATCATACTAAGTAGGTTCAATAGAATTTTCAACAGTCCATTTCCGAAAAAACCGAAACGAAAAAAAAACAGAAAATTGCAATCTAACTTCCTATTTTTTAAGTTCTGTTGTTTTTCTCAGAAACCAAACAGAGAATAAGCAAAGAATTTAGAATTACATGCTATCATCATTTTCGTTTTCTCGCCAAAAGGTACTTGTACTACCTTAAAAGTACTTGCAAGATGCAAAAGAAGGAATTTTTATTCACTACATTTTTTCTCATTTATTGTTCCAAGTGTAGTATATTTCATATATCAAAGTAGGTTATAATATAAGTTTGATCCCACTTTATTAGTGGAAGAATATTATTTTGATTACACTTTGGAAGTGGAAGAGTGTTATCACGGTATTACTTTCTTAGAAGAGATACAGGGCAAGAAACAATAGAAAAATCAAGTGGAAAAATGTGTTTGTTAGTATTTTTACTCGAGCGAATTTCGAGTGAGAATTTCTATTTGAAAATTTAAATGTTTCACTTGAGATTCATTCTATATATATTGTTTAAACTCTTATTATTCAAATCTAATAAAAGGACTATTTTTTTTTCTCAGAAATGTTAAATCTAGAGAGAATTGATTTTGGGAGAGAAAACTGACTATGATTAGTCCGGGTAAATTACAAAATGGGACTTCTTGCTTATATATCAAAGCAAAGCATAACCAAATCACTAAACTGACTAAAAGAATCTAAGATAGCCATTATTGTGGAAGGATGTTAGAGGCAATTTTCTGGATAGCATTAGTAAACCAGCAAGGCCTAAGTCCACAAAGTCAGTCCAAAGCCCGTATTTACAGCCCACTACCCGTGAGAATGAACACCTGAAATTGGGTTGAATTGGGCCCACAAAAATTAATTCCCCAAGGCCTGTGGCTGGAACATAAACCGAGATTAAATATATTCCTTCTTCATTATGTGGACCAGGCCTACACAAGGATAATAAAAGGAGCCATGGATTGGAGAGAAAAAGGGTCATCCCGCATCAACTTGGGCCCATCTAAAATCTGACAAATGAGCTTGGAGTACTTATGAGGCCATCAGATTCATGTTTGATGCCAAAGTATAAGCCCAAAAAAAAATCATGAAAGCAATACTACATCTATTGTGTAACAAAGTTTATGCCCATTTTTGTTACATGCCACATTTTGTTACATTCAGCAGTTGAACAAAACATATTTCTGAGTTCTTAACTACACAAATAAGAGGGTCCTTTTTTTTTTCTTCAACTCATTACTCCCTCTTTCCTTTATTTCTTGGAGCTAATATCTATTTCTCTCAAGTTGTGGGAGCTTTTTTTGCTAACTTTATAGTTACTGGTGGCCTGCCACTTCACAGTTAGCATGAATTCTATGAGTTTGATTTATAATAAATCATTTATTACATGTGCTTCACAATTTGTTTTGATCAAGAGAGAAATATATGGGTTACCTACAACCAAGATGAGCTGCTATATATCCTACTCGCTTTACATATTTCTACATATCTTCATATGATATTGTTTAATATCTTGCTTATGATTGCCTACAAATTTCTTCATATTAATTTGCATATGTTTCATACTTTAAATTATTTACACATAAGGAAATTATTATTCTCATTAATGCATTATTTTTATTGCTTATATTATATTATGATTTTGCTGAGGTGAAACACAACGGGGTTTCTCAAAAAAAAAAAAAAAATAAGAAACACAACGGTAGCGGTCAAAATGACCCATTAACATGACTACATGAGTACCGAACTCAACTATCCCAAATAAAATCCTAGTCTAGCCTCTAACTTATTAAAACACAACGCACCCCAAACAAAGAACAATATTAAAATTCATGCCTCTAAGCCACTATTCATTGTTCATTTCATTGTTATTTGTTAACCCCCTTTGATCCAACACCAAGCAGTTTGATGAACTTTTGTACTGACTAGTTAGGGCAGCACATGCAAGGCATGTGCTTGCCATGGAAAAAATGTAGTAATTAAGGTCAATTCTAGATTTTATTTGTATCACAAAACAAAGATATGAATTAATTGATTTTAAAATATATAGAGATTTACATTAATTAAAAGAGACATTAATCTTAAGAATTTTGATAATTATGTTGTAAAAAGTTAATCTCATTTACTTAAGAATTTTGATCAACCACAAAGTTAGGGTGGCTATTTAACATATAAATATTTATTTAACTATAATAGTTTTTTAGTACTTACTTGCTAATGACAATATATCTACTCTCTAAACACTTCCAAAAATGATAACAAATATCATCATCTTTCAACAATAAACAATTCAGTTTTGTCAAAAAAAAATTTAAAACTCAAAATACATAAAGAAAATTTTTAGGATGTTAAAATTTAGCGAGAGTAATTTAGACATTACATAATAAAATATTTTAAGAATCATAAGCTTTCATTAGGGTTTAACTGAGAGAATAATAATATTATATATTTGCTCTTTTCCAAAATATTAAGGGAAAAATTGCTGGATTATAAAGTTTATGGAAGAATTGTAAACTACCCAAACATAAAGGATGAAAAATGTTTTTTTCCTAAGTTTTCGTTTTTGTGTGTAAAATTATGTATTTTTACTTAAAATAGTGTGTAAAGAAAAAAATATACAAAAAGTCAACCTATGAAAATTGTATGTGGAATAGTGAATTTTGACTCAACAAAGTTGATTAAACTAACAAAAAATTTCTAAAAACACAACAAAATGACGCAACATTTTCATAATACCTTTATAATTTTGTTATATTTTATTTTAATTTGTAAAGAATTGACAGCTCAGTAGTTTTGAAAATATTGTGATAACATCAAGATGTCTTAACATTTTTCGCACAAAAAAATGTTATGTCCACAACATTTTCACAACAAATTATAAGTAGTAGGTTATTACAAGTTGTTATTGGTGGGCAAAAAAGTAGTTTCATTGGTAAGTTTAAATTAGAACCAATAACAATTTACCATATTTGATTTGTTATGAAAGTGTTGTGAAAATTATTGTGAATATAGCACTTATTTTTCACAATACTTTTATTTTTAGTTGTAACTGGTTCTAGTATGATAATTTATTATTTTATTTTGACTTATAATGAATTAACACCTTAACAATTGTGAAAATACTGCGCCAATTTGTGATGTTAATATTTTATTATAATGTGAAATAGTGTGAATTGGATAAACCAAAAATAATATAGCAAATATACTTCAACTTTATGCATTCACCAAAAAAAAAAAAAAAAAAAAAAAAAAAAAGGCAGCCAGCAAAACAGTGAAAGTTGAACAAACCAAAACTACTATAGCTAAATTACTATAGTTTTTTTCCATTCACTTTATATATATATAGAAATATACATTACACTTACAATGTAAATTTATATTGTAAACACATAAAAACTAGCAAATATTGTACACATTTGCAAAATTTGTACAATTTTTTTATGGCAAATGTATATAATATTTGCTACATTTTGTATGTATACAACGTAAGCTTACCTTACAAGTAGAAAGTAAACATATAAAGATCCTTTAAAAGAAAAAAAAAAGCTCAAACCAAGTTGGTGAACTTGAAGAAAAAAAAAAAAGGCAACTCACTAAACCAAAAATACTGTTCATAACACTGTTTATGAGCTTATTAAATGTATATAATATTTGCTACTTTTTGTGTGTATATAACGTAAGCTCACATTATAAGTATAAAGTAAACATATAAAGATCCTTTAAAAAAAAAAAAAAAAAAAAACCTCAAACAAAGTTGGTGAACTTGAAGAAAAAAAAAAGGAAAAAGGTAAGTTACTAAAACAAAAATATTGTTCATAATACTATTCATGAGCCTATTCATTTTTTTTTTATATATGTAAAAAGAGCACATGCAAATCAATGACTATAAAAAAAAAACGATGAACAATACATATTGAACAAATTATAAGTACTGTAGCTTTTACACATTCACCCAACAAATGTCATAACATTTTCATAAAACATTTATTTTCAATTATGATTGGTCACAGTTTCATATTTTATTATTTTATTTTGACTTATAAGAAATTGACACTTTAATAATTGTGAAA
This sequence comes from Quercus robur, assembly GCF_932294415.1. Taxonomy (NCBI): domain Eukaryota; kingdom Viridiplantae; phylum Streptophyta; class Magnoliopsida; order Fagales; family Fagaceae; genus Quercus; species Quercus robur. The sequence goes on from NC_065535.1 coordinate 90,965,546, forward strand.
ATATTGTGAAATTTGTTTTGTCAGTAAAACAATATATATGCGGGTTCTTATAAATATTTAAAAGAAAAAAAAAATACAAACAAAAGACTAAAAAAAAAAAAATGCTATAGCTACAATGCCACTTGAACAAACACAAGTGGTACTATAGCAACGGTTTAAAACTTGGAAAAAAAGATAATAAACCAAACATGTATTGTAGAGCTTATTAAACGTACATAATATTTGCTATTTTTTGTGTGTATACCATGTAAGCTTACATTATAAGTACAAAGTAAACATATAAAGATCCTTTAAGGAAAAAAAAAAAAAAAAGCTCAAACCAAGTTGGTGAGCTTGAAGGAAAAAAAAGGGGGGAAAAGCAAGTCACTAAACCAAAACTACTGTTCATAACACTATTCATGAGCCTATTCGTTTTTTTTATATATAGAAAAAGGAGCATAAATCAATGACTAAAAAAAAACCGATGATTAGTATATATTGAACAAACTGTAGTTTTTACACATTCACCCAACAAGTGTCACAATATTTTTACAAAACATTTATTTTCAGTTGCGGTTGGTCACAGTTTCATATTTTATTTTGACTTATAAGAAATTGACACCTCATTAATTGTGAAAATATTGTGAAATTTATTGTATCAGTATAACTATAACTATATATATATATGCGGTTCTTATAAATATTTAAAAGAAAAAAAAAAGTACAAACGGAAGATTGAAGGAAAAAAAAAAAAGCAGTAGCTACTATAGCTACAGTGCCACTTGAACACACCAAAGTGGCACTCTAGCAACCGTTCAAAACTTTAAAAAAAAAAAAAAAGGACTCAATAAACCAAAAGGGGCACTATAGGGGCATTGCCTCTTTTTATATAGTTAGTAGATATACATACATACATATATATGCGGTTCTTATAAATATTTAAAAGAAAAAAAAAGTACAAACAAAAAAAAAAAAGAGAAGAAAAAGAAAAAAGAGTTGTAGCTACTATAGCTACAGTGCTACTTGAACACACCAAAGTGGCACTATAGCAACTGTTCAAAACTTTAAATAAAAAAATAAAAATAAAAAGACTCTTAGTAGATTAGTAGAAATGGTATTCCTCGATCTACTTTGGATGCAAGCCCTTAGGTCCAAAATCTTTCACCAAGAGTAGATAATTGGATGCACCACTTGAACACACCAAAGTGGCACTATAGCAACTGTTTAAAACTTGAAAAAAAAGACTAAAATTGGAAATTAATCCTATTTGCCAAACAATATAATTATTAGGCATTGTTTTCAAACTATATTTTTTACTACTATCTCGAGTCTAAGAAGCTCGATTTTTGGGCTATAAATTGAGTCTTTGAGGGTCGGTTTTCATGTTTATATCAGGTTTGAGTTGGCACTTTTTCCACGTGGTGTCCACCTGGAAATCGAGTCTCTGAGACTTGATTTAGTGGAGTTTTCATTTTCACTCAAATTTTGTAACTTTTATGTGGGACCTACTCTACTGAGTACTAACTAATTGTCCAGAACAACTCTTTTACTCCCCACAGTAAATTCTCTCTCCACTTCATTTTTTTTCTCTAAAAATTTCCTTCCTCTTTCTCCGCCTCTTTTCTCTCTTCCACTCACTCTGCCATTGATGAACTAATTCCTACAAAGTTTTAGTTTTGTTCTTCATTTTTCTGCATCTCAGACAGCGCGACCTAGGCATCACGATCCAGGCTATGCGACCCAAGTAGCGCAACCCAAGCCGCGTGACCCAGGGCATTAACCCGACGAGGTGAGGTGAGCCTGTGTTGTGCTGGTGGGTGGTGTTGCTGGTGGGTGGCGCCGATCTGTGGGTGGTGCCGGTGGGTTTTGGGAGAGATGGAATGGTGGGTGAGAGAATGAATGGTTGGTGGTGAACTGGTGATTTCTTATTTTATTATTATTATTTTTTTTGGTATTTCTGGGAATGGCGTGTATAGACTTAGATTAAAATTTTTTTTGGCTTGGAAATCGAGTCTCTAAGACTCAATTTTCAAGTGGATGCTACGTGAAAAATATGCCAAATCAGATGTGATTAGAACACTGAAATCGAGTTTTTGAAACTCGATTTATAACCCCTAAATCGAGTTTTAGAAACTCGAGATGTTAGTAAAAAAAATAGTTTCTGTTAAATATTAGTAATGCGATGTGTTATACCATGTTATGTATGCTAGAGTAAATGCGGAAGAGGAAGCATAGAAAAGGAACACTAAAAACACGAGGGTTACATGGTTCAGCCTTGACGGCCTACATCCATGGAGGAATCCCTTAAAGGCTACATCTTTATTGTATGAGAGTGTAATACAATAATCTCCTGTGTTACAATGAACCCTAACATGAGTATATAGACGACTAAACCCTATACTACTAGTACAAGCAGGAGTGAGTTTGAGCCTATTACATTGGGCTAATATGTCTAATATATATCTCTAACAGTTTCGAAACAGTGTCTATTAATTATATAGTTGGAAAATTGGGTTAATGGCCAATTTTGGCCTGAAAAAAAGAAAAAAGAAAAAAAATGACTCTTAGGGTCCGTTTGGATACAGCTGAAAACTGAAAACTGAAACTGAAAACTGAAAAACACTGTAGCGAAATAATTTATAAATGTGTAAATAGTACCGTGGGACCCATTTATAATAAAAAAGTTGCTGAAAAGTGAAATTTGTGGGTCCATGAACAGTACACAATATGCACTGATTGGTCCAAAAAAGTTTGAAAAGTCAAAGTTTGCGACTACTGTTCATTGAACAGTGATGAACAGTAGCCGCAATCTGAAAAACGCGTGAAAAAAAAAAAACAAAAAACAAAACGCAGACGTAGACGTATCAGCCCAATCCAAACGCAATTTTAGTAGATTGGTAGAAATGGTATTCCTCGTTCTACTTTGGATGAAAGTCATTAGGTCCAAAATCTTTCACCGACTAGATAATTGGATGCGTGTAACAATAAAGCTGCTTTGACTTCATCTCTTGAAGGCATTGGAAATAAGACTGATTGAAAATCCCTTTAGACTGATAAGACTGGTGTAGCAAAGTTCCAAGGAGGGGTATCAGTAGCATATATCCTAGTAGGAAATGGAAAAAAGCCTCGTGTTAGAGCATCTCCAACAGATTCTCCAAATTTTTGTACTATTTGGAGAATCTACAGTAACTTTTACATTTAACTACCTACTTTTTCAAATCTACTTTCCAACAGATTCTCTATTCTATTCTCTATCTCATTTAAATATTATTTCTTCATTATTTCTTTAACCTTTCTTTATTCTTTTTTTAATATTTTTTTATTCTTTCTCTATTCATTCCCAACAGCTATATTTTTCAAATTTCCAACAGCAACACACAGCCCCTGTTAAAGGGACACACACACACACACACCATAGCAGCACACACACACAGCCCCTGTATATGGGTAGCACACACACACACACACACACACACACACAGCCCCTGTATATGGGCAGCACACACACTCACGCACACACAGCCCCTGTTAAAGGGACACACACACAGCAGCACACACACAGCAACACACACACACACAGCAGTAGCAGCGCATACACACAACAGCAGCAGCAGCAACACACACACACACACACACACACACAGAGTAGCAGCAACAACACACACAGACACACACAGCAGCAGTAGCAGCAACACACACACACACACACAGCAGCAGCACAAGCAACACACACACACACACAGAGCAGCAACACACACACACACACACACAGAGCAGCAGCAGCAGCAACAACACACACACACACACAGAGAGCAGCAGCAACAACACACACACAAACACAGAGCAACACCAGCAACACACACACACACACACACAGCAGCAGCAACACACACACAAACACAGAGCAACACCAGCAACAACACACACACACACACACACACACAGAGCAGTAGCACCTCAATGATACATTATGACTAAAATTTGTGCACAGAAATACACATTCACGCATTATCAATGAAAATCACATTCAGAAACAAAAATTCACAGAATCATATGGAAATTATGACAATGCTCTTTAAAAAGAACAAAAACAAGAATTCCCAGAAAACATTTTCCAAAAATCATTCCAACCACATAGATATCAAAAACCCACCAAGCAAAAATGACAAACATGAAAAATCCAATATGAATTCATCGGTCAAACATCATTGCCATCACAATTTCAGCTACAAAAAAACCCAGAATTCAGATTCTCAATATTTCCACACCAAAAAAAAAAAAAAAAAAAAAAAACAGAGACATAATAAGATTAAAGTTTGGGTACCGATACTCAGATTCTCAATGTTTTTGTTTGGGTTTTTTTGTTTTTCTTGGTTTGGGTACCGATATTCAAGGTTGAGATTAATTTATTGACTCTAATAAGATTAATTAAATAGAAAAAAACAGAGAAAAGATCAAGAACAGAGTGAAAGACAAACAGAGAGAAAAGAACCAAAAACCCAAAACCTAAACCCAGATTGTGTGATGAAGAACAATAGAAAAGGGTGAGCTTCAGAACTCATATGATAAACTAATAAATTCAAAAATGACAAAAACCCTATTAAATCAAAATTTTGGGTACCGATATTCAAGGTTGAGCTTCAGAACTCTATTCTTCATCACAGGTGGTTGAGCGAACTTCGATTGAAAGGCACGATGCGAGTTCTTTTGAGAAAGACACGGTGCGAGATTTTTGTGAGAGAGAGCAGCGGCGAGGGTTGATTTCGTGAGAGCGGCGTTTTTGAAGAGAGGGAGCTTTCTGAAGAGAAACCAAACAATAGAGAAGAAGGAAAAATGTTTGGGAGAGAGAGAATTGTAAATTAAATGCCACTGTTTAATTTTTTAATATATAATAAGGGAATAGAGTTGCTACAGTGTTCTCTAAAATAAGAGAACTACTGTAGCAACTTCAAAAAAAAATTTAGAGAACATGTGCATTTGGAGCAGCTGCTGGAGCGTGAACAGTGCTGTTTGGTGGTCTAAATTTGGCTTTACACTAGCTGTTGGAGATGCTCTTAAGTGTTGAAAAGTCTCTTTCTTCCTTTGTTTGTTTGTTTTTTCTTTTTCTTTTTTTTCACCAAAATGAAAACATAGGAAGAAAGAGACTTTTCAATTGTTGCAAGCTCTGGACAGGAATGTGTGAGGAAAGTGTTACCTCAAACCTTGTTGCAAGGTGGAGAGAGACGGAAAATTTTTTGTTCGCAACTTCGCGTGGCTTTCTTGAAGTAAAAGGTTGTTTGGAAAATGAACAATAACTTTTACATTTTAGATATTTATTTTTTTTAATATATTTTTTAATAGATTTTTTATTTTATTTAAATATTATTTTTTCATTAATTTTTTATTCTTTTCTTATCATCATTTATTTTTTCTATATTCATTCCTAACAATTATATTTTTTCAATGAAAAGTTTTTTATCCACAATATTTTTTGCAATACTTTTATAAAAATCACATCAAAATCTTATATAAAAAGTTGTTAGTAGTTTTAATTTGAACTCATCATTGAAATTATTTTTTTACTCACCAATATTAGCTAATAACAATTTATTACTTAAAATTTATTGTGAAAATATAGTGATAGTATTTCTTAATTATAATTTCTTATTTTTTATATTATTTTTCCCTTCTCACCATCTGTCATCCATAAGTTTTTTTTTTTTTTTTTTTTCTCTTGGTTTTTTCTCCACCACACACGTATCCCACTTCTTTCCTCTATCTACCTTCTTTTCTTTTTCTAGTTCATTCCGGTCATTTCTTCAGCAATCTCCTATCTCTCTCTTTTTACTTTTTCTATTTCTACTTGATTCTAGAACAGTGTCTCCCTCTATCTCACACAAACAAATTCTCTCTCATACACACATAGATCACCGGCAGAGAAGTGGAGATCGGCATTCTACATGGTTTTTTTTTTTTTTTTTTTTTTTTTTTTTTGTGTTATGGTTTGATTAGTTTTATTTTATTGTTCAGATTTCATTAGGCTTATGAGAAAGATTGTTTTGTGTTTCAAATCTTTCGATTGGGTTTTGTATTTTTGTTTTGATTGTGGTATATTACCGTTGAGATAGAGAAGCACGAGAGAGAAAGAATTTTTTTTTTATTCAACCGGGCATTATTTTAAGGGGGGAGAATATTGTTTAGAGAAGCCATAGTAATTGCTACAATGTTTTTTATTTGGAGAGAAGAACTGTAGCAACTTCAAAATAAATTTAGAAAAGTTTTGTGTTTGGAGAACCAGTTGGAGTGTGAACAGTAGTATTTTATCTTCTAAAAATAGAGACACAGTGGCGGTTGGATATGCTCTAGATGCTGTAAGAGATACGGTAGCATTTTATCATAAACAGTGACTATTGAGTCACTACTGACTATTGAATATTGACCAAGGATATCATTCAATTATTGTATGAGTGGTTGTTCAAAATGGAAAACAAATAATGAAGGATTAAAGTGCAAGAGTTCCATGCTTTTCCTAAAGAGGCCATATTTCCAAAACGTTAGCACCGGTTTTTAAAAAATATCTCATTTTATTGTCTTAAAAATTAATTAATCTATTATATTATACAATTTTATTATAATATAGTCAACATCTCAATTTTTATTTTATCATACAATATATTAAAATAATATATTTACATAATAAAATAATATAACTCAATATTCAAATTAAAATCTAAAATCCAATAAAACATTATTTAAAAAAAAAAATATCATCTTGCTAGAGTACAATCATAAAAGTAGGATGGTTCGGTAACTCAATTGTAAAAGTTTTTAGAATTGAAAGTACGGATAATGCAAGATTTATGAAACTTGATACTAAATTAACATGCCGGATACTGATGCTAATAAATATTGTTGAAGGTGAATTTTTGTATTAATAAAAATGTGCACATGAGGATGAGACATTCAAATGAAAAACCAGAAACAAAGATAGAAAATCACATGGTTTCCAAAATAAAATAATATATAACGGGCATAATGATTGTGGGGTATCTATTTTGTCCAGAAGTGATATATGTGTCCAGAAGTGATATATGATAAGATGAAGTAGTAGGTGGGAGTGGCACTAAAGAGTAGCCATCATTTTATGAAGGGAATAGGTCTCCACTCTCCCTTTCCTTTATATCCAGACTCATTGAAGAAGAAAAAAAAAAAACAGACAAAAAAAAAAAAAAAAAAAGCACATGCACATGCACATACACATACACAAATTGTAGAAGAACATACAAAATTAGTTCCCTAGAGTAACTACTAGAAGTCTTCCCATGGTTGAAAGTGAATGATACTGAATATGATGCAAGCTTAAGATAACAAGAAATACTCCTTCAACTAATCTCATGTTGATCATTTAACCTTTTAAGCTTCTTTGTTAATTTGTTACTATAATTATACTTCACAAGTTTAAAAAAATAAAAAACTCTAAGACCTCTGGTTGTTTGCATGAACTAGCTATAGAACCGGGGAAAAAAATAGTAAAAGGAAAAATTGGGAGAGAACCGGAGAAGGTTTTTCTCAAAATTAATTATTTTGAAAGAGATATAGTGTTTGTTTGTTGTTGTTGCTTTTTTTTTTTTTTTTTTTTTTTTTTTTTTTTTTGTGCGTAAGAGATATACTTCCATGTCCAAGACAAATTTGACAAGGAACTAACCAATTATATATGTTACAATGGTTTTAGTCTTTTAGGACTACCATTTTTTTTTTTAGTTTTGGCGTGGTATATGATGATTATGATTGATTATTTATCACTTTTACAATTTATAGAGACTTACTTTTTTTTTTCTTCACCACTAATAATTATTATTTACATTAGAATTGTGACTTAAAAGTTGTCTTCTTAAATTTTTATCATATGTTAGCACTTGCCAAATTAAATAATTGGAGTTTTTCTTAACAAATTCTTTTTGAGAAACATTTTTTTTTGACATCTGTTCCTATGTAAAACAGTTCGTGAATAAATATTTGTCTTAATAATTAAGAGAAAGTCTATAAACATAAAATATTTGACATTTGTTAATGTGATAGATTATTAATGTTACGTAAAAATGTTATGCAGCTGATATACAAAAATGAATACCTATAAAAACTTTATTAACTCAAAATGTTGTCAAATTTGCTGCTTAGAATAGCAATAGCATTGCTCGATAATTAATTATTGTACCATAGTAACCAATTACCATGGAGTTCAGTGTGTGGCTGTAATTAAGATACGTACCGCCAAGTTTGACTGCAGCTCATCACATGTGGATGGCCACATAATAAAGGTATGAGATTTCAACTTCTTTCCATTTTTCAATGCCTCCACTTGATGAGCTTTTGATTTTCCTTTGCGTCGCCAAGAAAGTTCAACATTGCCATAAATATAATTAGGGTCCGTTTGGATACTATTTATTTTACTAAAAATTAAAAATTGAAAACAATAAAAAAAATATTTAAAAAGTTACTGTTCACACGTTTGGCACTGTTCATAAGCCTAAAATCACTGTTCATCAACAATGAACAGTGACAGACATGCATCTAGGAAAAAAAACAAAAAAAAAAAAACGTAAAAAATGCAAACGCGTTAAACGCAATACCCAAACGCCACCTTAATGAACATCACTATCATAACCAATTAATACTTATTTATTTTTCCATGTATAAATTTTTTTCCTCAAAATTTTGTATTTAAGGGATCAATTAATATTTTAATAAATTCATTAATTATTATTGTTATTGATGTTTCATTAATTAATTTCGCTGATATTCTTTTTGATATATCCTCATTGTATTTATTAAAGATATAAAAATCACCATATTCAATAATTTGTAAATTAATAGCGAATTGAATTATTTTCCCAACATCAACACAATTAATTAACTAGCAATACCATCACGCACTTTTGGCGCGGTGGTCACTTCATAAGTATAAGTGCTTGTAGGGTATGGGGATAAAGGCTGGAGTTCAAATTTTCAGGAGGAAGCTTCATACACACATATACTTAGATTATTGTAGGATAGAAATTTTATCTTATATAAATAAAAAATAAAATAAAAAACCTGCAATTTCTCCTTACATATGTGCTGCTTCTAATTATTGACTCTTTTGACATCATCAAGTTTAGAGGAGAAGAATTTTGTATGATTAAAAATTTTGGGCTGGTCGGCTGGCTGAATGTGGACAAATATTTTTGTTTTATTTAAAGTTGTATTCTTTGAAAGGGCCCATGTCTTTTTATATATACTCTAAGAGAAAAATTAAAAATTTGGGGGCCCCCCCGCCCCCAAGGAGCTAACTAGCTCTGCCCCTGCTACGAGTTAATGGTGGCACACTGGCACCATATACCACAACTTGTGTGATGAGTAGTCCAGATTAACCCACGTGTTGCAATCTAGGATGAAACTTTATCAAATTTTTTTTTTTTTCATCTGATTTTATTTTTTTCTTTTTGAGTGTCCAGAATTTTTTGAACACTTGAGCATTTTCTCAGATTTGTATAGGCTTCTCATTCCACTCACATCAAGTAATTACAAGGAGTGAAATGAGAGTACTACACACAAATATTCTAAAAACTTCCGGTAACAAGATCTTAAAAAAAAATTATAAAAATGTTGTATTATTGTTATTTATCATAATAATATCCTCAAAATTAGTAGGATATTCGATTAGGAAACTTGTATAAAAATAAAATGAATTGGCACAGCTACCTAGGTATGTTGAGCTCATGAAGTGCAAAAAAAAAAACAAAAAGCTTTTAGCTTATCGATTCGTTTGTACTCACATTAATGAACTTTACTACCGCCGATGAATCTTATCAGGATGTAATAATTAACTAATAAGGCAGAGACAGGTATGATTTTGTGATTTGTCAGATAGAGATTAAATAACTCATGAAGTTTATTGGTTTATTACTTTATAAAGCCAACAATAACAACAACAACAGCATGCTTTATTACTTTATAAAGCCATGATGAGAGAGACTGTGTTGTTTCAATTGAGCTTGATACCTTTGACGCTCTTCTCTTGATCAAAATATTCTGTGACAGAGAAAACTAAGAGATGGGTGGGGAAGAGAAGAAAGCTAGTCTTCAACCATTGCTACTTCCAATAGCTGAAGAAAATGGTGTAAAGTCGTGTAGGAAGGAATTCCACAGAGATGAGATTGTGGGGGAGGTGAAGAAGCAGCTGTGTTTAGTAGGGCCATTAGTGTCAGTTAATCTGCTGGTAAATAGTTTACAGGTGATTTCAGTTATGTATGTGGGTCATCTTGGAGAGCTACCACTTTCTGGTGCTTCAATGGCCACTTCCTTTGCTTCTGTCACTGGTTTCAGCTTGTTGGTACGTATCAATATCATCTCAGTACTCTTTATACATCTTTGGAAGTTTTGAGTTATGAAATTTCAGCTAGTTTGGCAGATTCAGCTTTTAAGCTTTTTTTTTTTTTTTTTTTTTTTTTTTTTGAGTTGAGAATCGATTGAACTTTTGAGTTGTGAAGACATGTTTTGCCAATCCATCTCACTGTTTACATACAACAATGACACAGAGCCTAGTCCCAAATTTAATGAAAAAAAAAAAAAAGCACAAAAACAAAAGGGGCGTTCCGAGAATCGAACTCGGGACCTCTTGCACCCAAAGCAAGAATCATACCACTAGACCAAACGCCCTTAGACATACACCATTTGATAAGTAAAGAACGTCTTGTTTGGAATTGGTGTTTTAAGATATGCATTTCTCTTTTAACATCTTTTTTTGAGGTCCACGGACTGAACGTCAATCCAAATCTTATATGAAACAAAAAAGATGTGTAACATGTATCAGTTAAACTAGTTCGTTCCATCTTTTAATCAAATTTTTTTTTTTTTTTTTTTTAACCGCACATCAATCACTCAGCACCAGCTGTTCTACCCTTGGGTTTGAGACAATGAGATTCAACTTCAGCCATTTACTCTAGCTCTTGAAGATCTAATCCAGTTTCATTATTGAAAAAGGGTAGAGCTTGACACAACTTTACTAATTTAATATCTAAGATACCAGATTCTTTGAAATTTTGTTGTAAGGATATAATTTCCTTTTTTGCTTGTTCTATACTTGTTTGATTTATGTATCTTTAGCATTGCCAAACCGTTTCAAATTATAACCATCACTCAAGTCAAATTATGAGTCTTGTAGTGTCTGAGTGATATACTTGAAGATCAAGACAAAGATTCATGAACAACTCAAGGAAAATGTAATTTCTGCTTGCTCAAAAACACTCAGCTGATTGAGCTCACTTAATTGTTAACTGCAAGCTGGATAGTAGTTGATTGATTGAGCCTCAGGGATATAGAATTCTTGATCCAAGCCCTTGATCGACTTATGGCTTGGGATTTTTGCCCTAGACATCTAGAGTATATAAATGAACAGTTAATTCTATCAAAAACAAGTTTTTAGAGAGAGTTTTGCGTTGATATACACCTAGGATTGTTGATCAACTTTGAAGTTGCTGCAACATCTACATAGACATCATGCTGTGGGAATCTTAAATTTGATACTTGAAGTTGCGGACTAGATTGTTCGTGTGAAGAGATCCATAATGAAAGAGTTTAACTGAGTTGAAACTGTGTGGGGTCACGACAGTGAGCTCTACTGATGGTAGCAAACTAGAGTAGGATTAATTATGTTTGTACCACTTCAATTTCACTGGTGGATTGTTTCATTGAGGATTAGCATTAAACCTTTGGAGGGTTTTTCCCGTCAAGGTTTCCCTTCGTAACCATATTGATGTGTAGTTTACTTTTCTACATTTAATTTTAGCAATATTGTGTATGTGAAAGATTAACCAAGTCTGAATATGAAAAGCATAATTGGTCAATTAATTGGTTTGGCTTTATTTAAAATCTGCCAATCGGAGTCTAATTTGGTTAATATGATGATATTAGTTTGTGTTTGGTTCGACAGATTGGAATGGGAAGCGCATTAGACACATTCTGTGGTCAGTCCTATGGTGCAAAACAGTATAGAATGCTTGGTATACACATGCAGAGAGCCATGATTGTTCTTCTACTGGCCTGCATTCCCCTTGCACTTATATGGGCCAATACTGGCCGAATTCTTTTATTTTTGGGACAAGATCCAGAAATTTCAGCTGAAGCTGGACTTTATGCTCGCTTCCTAATACCCTGCATTTTTGGTTATGCACTCCTTCAATGTCATATCAGATTCTTACAAGCCCAAAATAACGTACTTCCAATGATGGTTAGCACAGCGATTACAACGTTATCACACTTACTCATTTGTTGGATTCTTGTATTTAAGTCCGGCCTTGGAAATAAAGGTGCTGCTTTGGCAAATGGCATATCTTATTGGATGAATGCATTGTTATTGATGGCTTATGTTCGAATATCTCCTTCGTGTAAGAGCACATGGACTGGATTTTCAAAGGAGGCCTTTCATGGGATTACTGAGTTTCTAAAACTATCAATTCCCTCAGCTATAATGCTCAGGTAAGTTTCTGATTATAACTCTTATGTCTCTTATAGTACTTGTTTATAAGCACACCTTCCCAATATTACATTTTGTGGAACAGCTTGGAAATCTGGTCTTTTGAAATGATGGTTCTTCTATCTGGTCTTCTCCCTAATCCAAAGCTTGAAACATCAGTGCTGTCAATCAGGTTTGTACTTAAACTGGTTCTACGAACATTGCATGCTAATGAAAAGTGTTTCCAAACATATTTTCACAATTTACTAACCAGCTGTGGTGTTTTTCAGCCTTAACACATGTTCAATGATTTATATGATACCCCTGGGGCTGAGCAGTACAACAAGGTCAATCCGAGCTCAATTAGAATGCTGCATTACCTCAATCTGCATCTTTCTGTACCAATATATCTTTTTTTCTGTTAGTTCAGCATAAGAGTTTCAAATGAGCTGGGTGCTGGGAGACCCCAAGCAGCTCGCCTAGCAGTTCGTGTTGCTCTATCCTTGGTTGCTACAGAGGGTATTCTAGTAGGAACAGCCCTGATATTGGGTCGTAATGTTTGGGGTTACTGTTACAGCCAGGTAGAAGAAGTTTTAAGATATGTGGGAGAAATCTTACTCTTGGTTGCAATATCCCACTTTTTCGATGGTCTTCAATCTGTGCTTTCAGGTCTGCAGCAACCTTTTATTTCTATACTTTGCAATCACTCCAAACATTTAAATGAATTTCATGCATTCGTTGGAGCTACATTTTTTTTTTTTTTTTTCTGAATATTTGTGCAACACCTTGGGATTAACACATTTATAACTAGATAGAATTTGTACATTTGCATCCAAATACTAAATATAGGCTCCCATACTAAGGTACCATAAGTAGATCCACCAATGCATGGTCATAGCTTAAGTACAGGGTATATAGCTAAATACAAGACATCCATTGAAATAGTTTTTTCAAATGTATTCTCTTGCTAAAATCCTATTTCTGTTTACAGTCATACGGGTAAGCTGACACTTAGACCATCATTAGGAGAAAATTAATGTTAAACGCAACTGATTTTTCCTCTAGTTATGATTTTGATTGAAAATTTCAGGCGCTGCTAGAGGATGTGGATGGCAAAAGATTGGGGCCTTTGTTAATCTAGGAGCTTATTATCTTGCGGGAATTCCCGTAGCTATATTGTTAGCTTTTGTCTTCCATATTGGTGGAAAGGTGACTTCATATCTTTCCATTTCTTTGCCTCTTCCTATTTTCGGTTAATCTTTACACATTCTTTCCCTGACACACACACACACACACAAAAAAAAAAAAAAAGAAAAAAAAGAAAGGGAGAAACATTAAGCATATGAATGTGTATTTTGAATCTAATCCACAGGGACTCTGGATGGGAATTATAGTGGCACTGATCGTGCAAGCATTATGCCTTTGGATAATTACTCTATGCACCAACTGGGAGAATGAAGTAATGCACTTTGACATAAAAAGTTATATATATCATCATCTGCCAATTTCAGCTGATGGTTCATTTTCTTTGTTTTGTAGGTGAAGAAAGCTGCTGAGAGAGTAAAAAATAGTTCTGGAGATGCATTACCATAAACTCTCACCAAAAACAATAGAAAACGGCTGCAGACACAAATTAGAAGATAATAAAGGAGTTTCATATACTGGAAAACTTTCAAATTCCAGTATTTGGAAGAACATGATGCCAAGTTAGAAACTTCAAGCAAACGTACACAAGACCGATGTGGCTTTGTTATGTCCATTTTTGTAGCTCTATCTGAAGAAATTTATGCCAATTTAGTGATATAGAGTGCCACACTTTAACAAAGCATAAACCTTAAGTAGTTGAACTACCTCAAATCTAAAGTACTTGCAAGAAGTAAGAGGAGGAATTCATTCACTCCATTCTTTCTCATCAACTGTTCCAAGTAGTTTGGTGAACTTTTGTACTGAAATGGTATTTTAAATTGAAACATGATGAAATGTATTGTGATGAAGTTGATTGTAGCAATAATGGTTGTGGAGATACCGCACGGCATGATGTGGTAACAGGTGATTGGTCATAATTATGTGGTGGAGCAGAGGTAGAATTTATGGTAATGGAGGGAAGGGGTTGTTTCATGTTTTAGGGATGAAAACGCAATAAATTTCATAACTCATTGTTCAAAAATCAGAGAATTAAGTGATGGAAACAAAAACTGGAAACAGAGTTATGAAAATCCAAATTGACTTCTCAACTATGGGTCCCACCATTTTTGAGTTAAGAGTTATGGAAATCAAAAATCTGAACAATCCTTTAGTTTGTTTGTACTGTGCATGCTCTGTTTCAGCAATTCAGTTTGAAAGAAAAAAAAAATAGTTGGCTCGACTTTCCTTTTATCACAGTAACGTTTGAAAGTATATATTTATAATTATTTCTTAAACATGGCTGGTTTTGAGGTTTCAATTTGTTTGAATTTTGTTGAACACAAATGCCAAATAAAATTGTTGTGAAATTTGTTGTGGCTCAAACCAAAATGAACCTTCTACGGTGATTTCTGAAGTGAAGTTAGTAGGAGGAAATACTAAGGAATGGTGGGTGGACACTGGGGCTACTCACCATGTATGTTCAGAAAAAAAAAATGTTTTCTACATATAATCCTGTGGATAATGGAGGAAAAAATTTCATGTGAAATTCCTCAACCTCTAAAATTGAAGGAGTTGGAAAGGTTGTGCTCAAAATGACCACTGGTAGGTTTCTTACTTTGAAAGATGTACTGCATGTGCTAGAAATTCAAAAGAATCTTGTATCTGACTCATTGTTGAGTATGAATGGTTTCAAGTTGGTCTTTGAATCTGATAAATTTTCACTTTTTAAGAGTAGAATGTATGTGGGCAAAGGATATTTCAACAATGACTTGTTTAAGATGAATGTAATGACTGCTTTTCCTACTTTTGATAATAATAAGGGTACATCTACTGTTTACATGCTTGAGTCATCTAATGTATGGCATCGTAGATTGGGTCATGTAAATTATCATACTTTACATAGATTAATCAATTTAAATTTACATGCCTTAGTTGACATACTTGAATTGTCAAAAATTTGAAATGCATAAGAGTCTGTTATGAGTGCTTATTAAGTAAGCAATGATGAGACATTAGAGATGTACATTCATTATAAGAATGAAGTTGAGAAATAATTCAATGAATGCAATAAGTTCTTGATTACCATAGAACTTGTGGGGGGAAGCTATTATTTCCACTTTATTTTTTCATTGAAATTCCTTAAAAGAAAACCACTAAGCCACCTTGTGAATTATGAAAAGAGTGATCATCTTTCTATAAATTCTTTAAATGTGGGGGTGTTTGATAAAGGTGGTGGTTCTTATTCCTAAAGGATAAAGAACCATTGATTGTGTTTTAATTGGTTATGGTCATAATAGTAGTACATAGTGC
This sequence comes from Quercus robur, assembly GCF_932294415.1. Classification (NCBI taxonomy): domain Eukaryota; kingdom Viridiplantae; phylum Streptophyta; class Magnoliopsida; order Fagales; family Fagaceae; genus Quercus; species Quercus robur. The sequence continues at coordinate 90,981,432 of NC_065535.1, forward strand.
TTTCTAATTTATGAATCTATTATTTTTATATGCATGATAATTAATTAGAATATATTTTAAGTGTTAAACTTTCTTAAAGAAATTTTGAGTCTACGTTTAGTATCTCTCATAATCAAGAGTTGATGGAAGAGAGATTGAGCCTAAACGTAGTAAAAGGACAAACGTCATGGTTGTTTGGTCCAAATTTTCTAATTTATATATTAGAAAATGAACTTAAAGTTTCAAAGAAACAAAATCCTAAGGTGCCTTCTTGAAAAAGAGATTGTCAATAGTGCAATAAATCCATCTTTAAAATCTATGCATAGAAATTGGTGTAGAAGGCTATAAAGAAAAAAAAAAGATATGAGTTTTCTTGATACACAATAAACCAAAGGGGTTTATGGTTCTTGTACAAGGAAACAATGTGTGTAGGCTTGTTAAATCTTTGTATGGATTGAAGCAAGTTTCAATGCAACTAATCGCAAACCCATGCGTTGCGCGTGATAATTTTTTTTGTGGTGATCTCATTAAATTTATTGTTTTGCAATTTGGACTAATTTAATAAAGAGTAATATATTTCATAATCATGTGTTAATTTATTATAGGAACAATTAAAAATGTAATAAATATATATATATATATATATATATATAAAATTTATGTCGTACCAAAATGAAAACAATAAAAAATTTTATAGGAATTCAATAGGCAAGTTAGTGAAAATATTCATTTTTTAATAAAATTTATTTATAATTGTATGGACAAAGTTTGGAGCCCAAGCCCGAACTGTATGGAATCTTGGTCCAAAAGGCCCAATACAATGAATTTTGTAGAGTATGGGACAAAGAACTATGTTTAGGTGAGTTGAGCAACGGCTTGCATGGGGTTAAGAAACAATCAGACAAGAATAAAAGTTATTATGATCAAAGGACCTTCCGTTCGAGGAGGCTGGAATTTTACTTATAAACATAGATCACCACATTAGGGTTCTTTCACATGCTACAGTATTCTCTTCTTCTTTTTTGTTACCGCCTCTTTTTGGGGGTTTTTCTACATTATATAGGCTCTTCCTAATCATCTGGACCTTACATTTGTTGATCACCTAGACCCCCACTTGAGCACCCATCCCATCAGATACCCCTTTCAGTCTTTTGTGAGTTACGGCAGCCAAGGCAACACTGTTCAAGGGTCTTTTCCACATTAATGCGGTCAGAAAAGTAGCAGCAATGCATTTAATGTGGTGGTGGCAGCTTTTTCTTAGATATTTTGAATTTTTTTCTCTTTCACGTGTTCAGGGAGTGTACTTCAACTGCTTGAATATACACTTAGTCTGGGTCTGCCGTGTCCGAGGATAAATTCCTCCTCAGACTTTCTTCTTTTTGTCTCCCAATGATGTGGCTTGTAAAGTAGATCACCTAAGTCATGTCTCTCTCCTCGGACTTGTTATTGTTTTCGAACAATGCCCAAGACCCAATACATTATTTTAGGTCATAGTCCCCACAATAGCCCCTCAAAACTTCGGTTCTTCTTTCCATCCGAGGAGAAAAGCGGGGTTTTGAATTTTTAAGAGATAAGATTGATTAATTTTTAGTTCACACGTGCGGGAGTGGTTGCTTCTGACGCGTTGTAGATTACGAGGCACTATTAATTGCTCCAGGCAGTTTTGTGTTCCCCACATCCAACGGCGAAGCATAGATCCAACGACTAGCATTCCTCCTAGAATTTTGAGTGGGAGCAACCTTTCCCCTCCACTCCTGCTATATTAAGCCTTGAAAAAGCTCTTTTTGCCTTTCTTTTTTACGAACATCCAAGAATTTTAGAGAACTTCAGCGCCCAGTCTTCATAAAACGTACCAGACCTTTGAGTTTCCGTAGTCATTCCTGGAAGAAGTTTTTCCTTGAGAAGATCTCTGCAGAGGTTATTGTACGGATACCCGTAAGTTCTCATTCTTTTACATTACCCCATTTTCATCTCAGCATTCCTCCTTGGCTCTTCAGTTCATCTAGATAGGTAAATTCAAGCGTTTAGTAGATACACCAGCCGCCATGGAGGCTTTTAGAGCTAGGTACCGTATTCCACAAGGGGTGGTTTTGGAGTATTGTCCCTCGGACCGAGTATTGACCGATAGAGATGTGGGTGAAGTCGTCATTCCTATGATTGCTTTCACAGAGGGAGGAATGACGCTTTCCATGCGTAGGATTACTCAGGATTATTTGCTTAACCATAGGTTGACACCTTATCAGTGCGCCTCCAACCTATTTAGGGTCTTGGATAGCATAGATGCCCTGAACGAGCAAATGGGCTTAGGTCTCACATGGCACGACGTGGTTCACATGTACGAGTGCTACCATCTTGCCAAAGCGGGGTAATACCTTGAATCTTGGTTCAAGGTCATTAGGCTAATCTCCTGTCTTCCTAAGTCCAACAAAGGTACAAAGGATGACTACCTGATTGTCTCGGGGGAATGGAGTAACGGTCTTCATTGTCCAACTCGGGCAAGAGATCTAGGTGCGATACCTCTAGGATCAATCCCTTGGGAAGGGGATTTAACCCTTTAGTTTTATTCCTTTTGCTTGGAAATTCTTTTTTTTTTTATTATAGAAAATATCTTTTTAACGATCTGACTACAATTCCCTTCTTGGCTGTTTTGCAGATAGGGCCCACGTTGCTCCTCGGCTCAGCCATACAAATGTTCAAGCCCTTAACTATTTTTTGAGGTCAAAGATCTTTGTTCACAAGGACGGACAATTGCATGCCGCCCACTTGATCTTGAGTTACGAGCCCTTGTCCCGTGCTTTTTTGGACATCGGCCAATCAATAAGAGCTGGTAGTACGAGGTTATCTCAGATTGACGTGTCGAAGTCGGGATTCTTGGCTCAAAGGGACCTTCCACTGGTTACCTTGTCCATTCTTCAGAATTCTCAACTAGCTACACAGCTACCTCCACAAGACAATCTCGGAGCAGCAGTATTTGTTGAAGAGGACACTAAGTCATCTCGTCTTTCACTAGAGGAGGAGATAGATGAGTTCTATTTTAAGAAGGATAACCCAAAAGCTCCCCTAATTGAACTCTCGAACACCGAGGGCGGGCCGGATAGAAACTCTACAATTTGCATTCCTCCTCTTGTTATTGCCTGCTCGGACGATTCCTCTGACGAAGAGGTGGACAACATGGCCTCAAACAAAGGCAATAAAAGTTTGCAGGAGCTTATGGCTGCTTGGGGTAAAAGGCAAACCTCGAAGGCGCCCACTAAGTCCCAGACTCCCTCCAACCTTCCTCCTGCTCCTCCACAGGTCCCTGTTGACCTCGGCCTGAAAGTCAATCCGGACTTGAAGAAGAAAAGGCTGGTTGAGTCCCTTGAGGAAGGTAAGGTGGGTCCTTACTAGGGCGCGAAACAACAAAAAGTGACCCGAGTGCCTCGGGACAAAAGGGCTTTATCGGTGGAAAGCCAAGATGAGCTGGAAAGGGCTGAAGTGCACGTGCCACCGCGTACTTAGAGCCCTCGGCTCGAGGTGGATGGAGCACCAATTCCTTACAATGCCTCAATCCAGGAGTATCAGAGGGGCCGAGCAGGGTACATTGTTGAAGTCCTGGAGCAACCCATGTTCCTTCCTAAGGACATGGACGCTTACAGGCGCTTTTCGCAGAATGAACTCTTCCTGTCCCTGAAGAGGGACCTTACGATGGTAAGGCGACTTATCCTCTTACAGGCATAATTATTGAGTCATACTATATTCTAACTCATGTCATTTTGTGATTTTTGGACAGATTACTCAGCAGGTCTTTGTGGCTGAGGAATGGTGTCGCGACGCTCGCAAGATGGCCGACACTGAAGCCATCTCTTGTGTCGAGGTAGAGAAGACACTAGGGGCCTTCAAGCAGGAGCAGCATGAACTGGTGGAGAAGTTCAAGGAGGCGGAGTCAGGCTGTAAGAATGCTGAGGCTGGCCTGAAAAATGCTGAGAAACAAGCTGAGAACCAACGCCAGCTGCTACACGTGACTGAGATCAACCTTGCCACCGAGAGGCAAGCCGTTTTAGATCTCAAAGCCACGTTGTAGAAAGCTAAGGAAGAGGTCCAGCTAGCCAAGGAAGCAACCAAGGTGGAGAAGAGGGCTGCTTATCAGCTTGGAGTGGAGGAGACGGAAGTAAAGCTTACCGAGGAACTGTTAGAAGTATGTAGAGACTACTGCAGCATTACATGGGATAAGGCTCTCAATGCTACAAGTGTCCCTGTAGATTCTGCTTGGAGGCTGCCCGAAAACGTCTTCTATCCTCTAGAGATCCGGGAGGTCCCTGTTGATGCCCCTAAAACTTTTGAGCAACCTGCGGCTATCCCTGATGCCATCCCAATAGCCGAAATCACTAAGGGCTCTAAACAGGTCATCGTCCAAAGTGAGGATGCTGAGGGGGAGAAGGGCAAAGGGAAAAAACCCTCCCCCAAATCCAAGGATCCCTCTAAGGAGATAGTTACTGAGGTTGAGGGTTATGGGGTTGACCTAAAAGCCAAGGATGTTTCTCCTCCTCAACCAGAGCAAAAAGAAGATCCCCCTGCTGAGGCTTAGCACCTAGGGTTTTTCTCTTTCTTCTTTTTGTATCATTTTGAAGAGGAGTTGTATTATATTTTGGTTTTCAAAGGCTTCTCATCCAATAGTATTGTATTATCTCTGTTTCTTAATATAAATGCTCTTTCTCTCATTCTTTGTTCTTCTGCTTGATGTTGATTGGATTTTATTGCATTGTTTCGAGTCAATGTGACTATGCCTTTAGTTGAAGTTTACAACAACGTTTTGCCAATATAACCAAGTGTTAAAAGTAAGATTGTGCAATGAATTTTAGGCAGTGAAGGCTGTCGTGCAGGACTTAGGTTCTGTTTAAAATTTGGGTAGACGCCATAAGTTATTAATTTCTCCTAAGTCTGTGGTTCGAGGAGCCATGCAGGACTTAGGTTCTGTTTAAAACTTGGATAGATGCCATAAGTTATTAATTTCCCTTAAGTCTATGGTCCGATGAGTCATGCAGGACTTAGGTTCTGTTTAAAACTTGGATAGTAATGAGCCGGAAGACGCGCAGTTATCATGAAATATAGTGTAGGCAAAACCTCTTTTATTAATAATAATACCTTCTTAAGTTATTTACATTCCATGGGCAGGGTATAGCTCTCTCATCTAAGTCTTTTAAATAATATGCACCTATTCCTGCTACTGAAGTGATTCGGTACGGGCCTTCCTAGTTGGGTCCCAGGTTTCCCCAGGATGGGTTCTTGGCATTACCCAAAATTTTTCTTAGCACTAGATCTCCTAGCCTTAGTGGCTGTAGTTTTACATTGGCATCATACCCTTACTTGAGTTTCTGGTGGTAATAGGCTAATTGGATTATTGCCTTTTCTTATTTCTCCTCGATTAAATCTAAACTTTTTTCTAGCAGTTCGTCATTGTTGCTTGGGGTAAAGGTGCCTGTTTTCAACGTTGGAAAGCTAGTCTCTAGGGGGAGTATAGCTTTGGCCCCATAAGTCATAGAAAAAAAAGTCTCTCCTGTTAATCGTCGTGGCGTAGTTTGATAGGTCCATAGGACGTGTGGCAATTCTTCCACCCATCTTCTCTTTGCATCATCCAATCTCTTCTTTAACCCATTAACTATGACCTTATTTATAGCCTCGGCTTGCCCTTTTCCTTGAGGATAGGCCGGAGTGGAATATCGGTTTGAAATTCCCAAGTCATAGCAGTATCTCCTAAAGGTCTTGCTATCAAATTGAAGGCCATTGTCCGAGATGAGGGTATGAGGAATTCCAAAGCATGTAATGATGTTCCTCCAGATGAATTTCTTTGCATCCACGTCCCTGATGTTGGCCAGGGGCTCAGCTTCGATCCATTTAGTGAAGTAGTCTGTGCCGACCATCAAGTATCTCTTGTTTCCTGCTACTTTTGGGAAAAGGCCCACAATATCCAGACCCTATTGAGCGAACGGCCAAGGACTGGAGAAAGGATTAAGGACCTCTCCCAGTTGGTGGATATTTAGGGCAAACCTCTTGCACTGGTCGCATTTCTTGAAATATTCTTGGGTTTCTTTCTGCATGCTCGGCCACCAGTACCCCTGAGTGTGGGCTCTGTGTGCCAGCGATCTTCCTCCTGTGTGACTCTCGCAAATTCCCTCATGCAATTCTTCGAGCAACAGCTCTGATGCTTCGGGGTGCATGTATAATAGATATGGCCCGGAATAGGAGCGCTTGTACAGCTTGTGATCCTTTGATAGCCAGAACTAAGGAGCTTTTCTTTGTACTTTCTCAGCTTCCGATTTCTCTTCAGGCAGTACATCATCCTTGAGAAAACTCACTATGGGGTCCATTCAGCTCGGACTCACTCTAACTTGATGGATTAGAAATGTGTTCTTTTTGATTACATCTGCCTTGTACAAATCCTCAACAAGGATGATTCGAGGTAAACCCTGCTCTGAGGACGTGGCAAGAGTGGCTAATGAATCTGCATGTGTGTTCCCACTTCTAGAGATGTGTGTCAAGTTGAAGAATTCAAAATCCGACTGCAAGCGCTTGACCTAACCGAGGTATTCCTATATTCTTGCATCCCTAACTTCCAATTCGCCCCTCACCTGGCCTACAACCATTCTGAAATCCGAGAACACTTCTAATGCCTTTCCCCCTATTTTTTGCACCATGGCTATTCCTTGCAATAAAACTTCATACTTGGCTTTGTTGTTTGTAGCCAAGAACCCTAGTCTCAATGATTTTTTTACGGTAATCTTCTTAGGGGATATTAGAACCAGCCCTACCCCAGATCCCCTTTGTTGCCGCTCCATCAACATACACTTTCCACCGTGAGGCTCCTTGTGCAAAGATTGTGCCAACCGATTTTCCATCCATGTTTTCCTCCTTTGCTACTACTTCTATTGGGGGTTCAGTAAATTCGGCTATTAAATTAGTGAGAACTTGGCCCTTAATGGAGGTCTGAGGCATGTATTTAATATCCAAAGCCCCTAGGAGCGTGCTCCACGTGGCAATTCTTCCTGTGTAATTAGCACTCCGGAGTACCGACTTGAGGGGAAGTTGAGTTAGAACAACGACCCTGTGGGCCTGGAAGTAGTGGGGGAGTTTCCGTGTAGCATGCACTACTGCCAGAATTGCCTTCTCCAATGGTAAGTAACGCACATTGGCCTCATGTAACGATTTACTCACATAGTAAATTGGCCATTATATGCCGTCGTCAACCCGTATTAATACCAAGCTTACAGCGTGAGGAGCCATTGCGATGTAGGTGAATAGAACTTCGTCAGCCTCAAAACTAGACATGATGGATGGCCGTGACAGGTACTCTTTAAGTTGCTGAAAGGTTAAGGCACAATTCTCGGACCATTCAAATCCTTCCCACTTGTTCATCAGGAGGTAGAAAGGACAGCATCGATCCGCAGATCGGGAAATAAACCAATTCAATGCCGCAATCATTCCAGTGAGTTTTTGGACTTCTTTTAGGTTCCGAGGAGCTTGTAAATTATGATTTGATTTGATTTGATCTGGCCTCACCTCAATTCCCCTGTGAGTTACCATATAGCCCAAAAATTTGTCGGATCCGACACCGAATGAGCACTTAAAGGCATTGAGACGCAATTTGTGTTTTCTTAAAATGCCAAAAATGACTTCGAGATCTTTCACATGCTCGAATACCACTTTACTTTTCACTTCCATGTCGTCTATGTAGACTTCAATACTCTTGCCTAGTTGCGGTTCAAACATTATGGTCATCATCTTTTGGTAGGTAGACCCCGCATTCTTTAAACCGAAAGACATTTTTTCTTGATCTCCCGGGGCTAATAGTATTTGATGATAATCCTGGAAGGTATCCAAGAAGCTCATTCGAGGGTAGCCTACAGTTGTGTCTACCAACCGGTCTATCCGAGACATTGGGAACGGGTCTTTTGGGCATGCCTTGTTCAAATCTATGAGATCTACGTAGACTCGCCACTTCACACTCTTCTTTTTTACCACCACTATTTTCGCCAACCACTCGGGGTAAAAGACTTCTTTGATAGCTCCTACCTTTTTTAGCTTTGTTACCTCGGCCTTAACTGGGTCGGCATGCTCCTTTGACGAGTGTCAGGGTGGTTGCTTTTTGGGAATAGAGGATGGGTTAACGTTTAGGTAGTGGCAAATGAGGTTCGAATCAACCCCTGGAGCATCGTAGGCGTCCCATGCAAACACATCAACATTTTCTCTCAAAAACCCAATCAATTCTTCTTTCTCTCGGAGGGGTAGTTCCAAGCCAACTTGAAAGAATTTCTCTGGATCGTTGTCAACAGTAACCCTTTCTAGACTTTCGCATTTTACCTCCTCGGTTGGCTTATCAGCGGGTATTGCTGAGGTGGCTGATTACTATAAGTCCTTTCTTATAGAGGCTGAGGATTCTGCATTTGGTTGGCGAGAGATGACAGCCACCATGCACTGTCTAGCCATGGTTTGATTTCCTACAATCTCCTCTACTCGGCCCTCTGACGGGTATTTCACCTTCTGGTGAAGTGTAGAAGAAATGGCTCCTAGGGCATGGAGCCAAGGCCAGGCCACTATGGCTATGTACGGTGAGTAGGCGTTGACCATAATGAAATCCACCTCCACCACGTCTGAACCGGTTTGTATGGGCAGTCTGATCTGTCCCCTTGGTGTAACAGTCTTCCCTTCGAAACTTACCAAAGGGGAATCATATGCCATTAGGTCCTCGGGTTTTAGGTTCAGCCTCTTGTACAGATCAGGGTACATTACTTCCACAGCACTGCCCTGGTCTACCAGTACTCTCTTCACGTCGAACCCCCTAATCCTAAGTGTAACTACCAAAGCATCGTCATAGGGTTGGATGGTTCCCATCTTATCCTTGTCCGAGAATCCCAGTATAGGTGAGGCTCCCTTTTTAGACCTTTTGGATTCCCGATCGTTGTCCTCAGTGGAGAGCCGCGCCACAAACATAGTTTTAAACAAACTTTCTCCAACCCTATTTTTTCTACCCTTTAATCCAAAACACTGGAAAACGCATCTAAAAAATTAATAAAACTTAACAATGATTAACTGGATCAATAAAAAAATAATTTGTTGTTGATAATCTATTGAGATTATTCTCTTTACAGAAATTACAAATTCGTTCACCAACAAAGATTATCAAATAAACAATTATTAGCAAAATCTTAGAATTAAATTTCTATATATGAATCGTTGTAAAATAAACCAAAGGGATAAAGAAAAAGAACTTGTGATCAAGAATTAGAATACCAAAATACCTAAATATAAATAAAAGTCTATAGTCTATACAAATTTATCAAAAAAAGAAACAAATGTCATGTGACAATTAAATCAACAATAACCAAATAAAAAAATAAAAAAAGTCATTAGGGGAAAAAGAAAGTGGTTTAAACAATTAAAAAAAAAATCTACCGAAAGAGAAACAAAATTGGAGAGAGAAAGAGAAAGAGTATTGACCTCTTTTATCGTGGACAACTTGGAAGGAATAGAGGAGGGGTGGAAATGAAATAATAAGAAATTTATATGAAAACTAGGAAGAAGAATGGTGGAGTAGATGAAAGGTTGAACAAAGTGAAACTGTAGAATTTTTAAGAAGATATAAATGAGAAAATTTTAAAAATCTATAGAGGGAATCAAATGAATTTTTTTTTTTAAACAATGATCGGAGGAGATGAAAGATTGAATTAAGAAGACAATAGTTGAAAAAGATAAAAAGTTTAACAAAGTAAAAATTGCAAAAAACATTAAATTATATAGGATGCTAAAGATGTGGTGCAAAATGATTTTTGTAAACATCCCTCAAAAAATAAAAATAAAAAGGCTATTTTTTTATATTAGGAGTTGAAAAATGGGAACAGATCTTTAAGAATATAATAGATCATAATTAATTTCACTCACCAAATAGAAATATAACCAATTTTCAGCAGAGTAAATCTTAAATTTTCTCTCCTTCCACTGTATTTTTTTTTTCTTTTTGATCACTTAGAGCATTCACATCCCAAAATTCTATTACATCCTATTTTACTATCTCAAAAAGCTACTTTAACAATTATATCATACCATTTTGCAATACTCTCAGCATCCTAACTTTTATTTTACAATACAATACATTAAAATAATATATCCCAAAACCCAAATAAAAACAAAAACCCAAAACCTGGTGAGAGAGAGAGAGGAATTGATAAAGTTACACAATAAAATATTAGTTTTTTTTTTTAGCATTGAGCTATAGTGCAATTACACTAGCATTATTGCAAATTTTTTTGCAATAGTTGGTGAATACAAGTCCGGATGAAGCTTGGTTTTTGTGCAAAAATTGTAAAATTTTCCAACATATGGTATATAGCAGTGCCAGTGCGAATGCTCTTAAAATACAAGAGAAAGTTAAGTATCTTTGCAATAGTACCACTAAAACATCAACAAAAAACCAAATCCAATATTATCTCTTCCACAACAATATTTTTTATATATTTGTTATTCACACAACATGTTGATTAAGAAAAACGAAACAACAAACAAAACAAATTAGAGACAGAATTACAATTTACAATAGCCAACTATATTGATAGGAGAATAAATGGGTTCAAAAAAGTAGAAGGAAGCAAAAGAAATACTAGGGAAACTACCAAAAATAAAAATATACCATCACCACATCCACAATAAAATAGAAGAAAAGAAATATAAATTAATTTAAACCATGAATTAAACAAAAGATACCCAAAACATGCGTTAACATGCATGAAGGCATGGTGGATGGTTCATTCTAAATAATGTGAAAAGTTTAGTGGAATTTAGTAAAGAATAATTCAAAAGTATTGTAATTGAAGGAATTTTACCTTAAGAGACTGATAAATATTTCTTTGTAAACAATGTCTTTTGTCTAGAAAAGCATGTACACTTCATTTAGGGTGTCATACCCGTGTCGTATTATAATTCTTCAAAAATTGTTCATGTAGTTCACGTAATCTATTCGCATATAAAGATGCTCTATTTATACTTGAGAGTTGCCTGGTTATATTGGCAACTCATCAATCATCATCATAGAAGGCAGAATTTAATAGTAATTTATCTTTAGATATATGGATCATACATCATTTGGGGTCCCTCCTCATAAATGTTAAGATATAAATCTTTGTAACCGAAAAATGGGTAAAGAGTATAATGATTAGAGCAATTTAAGGATTAGTTTGTGGCTTAGTACCCGTTGAAGGGAAAAAATAAAAAGAAAAATAATGTTACTCTAGGAAGATAGATTTAATGTAGAAAAGATTTGAGGAGGCCATTTTGCATTTAATTATTAATGTAGTGGTTTATATAATCTTACCACCAGCCCATCAACTTAATCATAATGGAATATTAAACATTTAAATTAAAGTAGATAATATGTAAAGACAAAGTTATATGTAAGGTTAAAACTACCTAAGATGAATGTGTAAAGTCAATAATCTATTTATATATTTTTTGTAAAAGAAATTAGGAATAAAAAATAAATAAGAAAAATAAAGATTATATGATCAATGACGTGGCGAATGAGGTGGCGCAACAAGAACGTAGCAACAATAAATGCTACACTTCAATTTTTAGATATATATATAGATGACATGAAAAATTTGACAATAAGATGTCAAATAAATTTAGATTTAATGTGACTAGTGTGTAATGTGAAATATATTACAAAGGGCTATGTCATTGTCAGATATGCTCATGTAAGTGTTGTAGATGTGATTCAAGTAATTAAATTTTTAATACATCTGATGGACTTTTCTTATCTCAATCACATGAGAGATGTGAAGATAGTCTAGTGAGAACACGTTATATTAAGAGCATATGTATTTTATGGGAAGTCTTTATAAATCTAAACAAACATACATTATTGGATACTTGTGCCTCCTATTTGTATATATTGGTAGGGCACAGAGTCATGGTAGATCTCAACATATTTGTTAGAGACATAATATCATGAGGCAGTTGCTCTCAAATATAAGTTCTTTATAAGTGTTAAACAGAACCTTAGTTATACTATGCCTAGCTCCCCAGACCATATGCTTTGAGAAAATTAATACTTAATAGTATCTTTCTAAGTGTTAAACAGAACATTAGTCATGTCTGGTTTCTCGGACCACATACTTTGAGAGAATTAGCATTCAATGACATCTTTATAAGTGTTAAATAGAACCTTAGTCATGACTGGCTCCTCGGACCACATACTTTGAGAGAATTAGCACTCAATGACATCCATTCATTCTTACTAAGTGTTAAACAGAATCATAGTCATGCCTGGCTCCTCGGATCACGTATTTTGGGAAAATTAACACTCAATGATGTCTATTCATTTTTCAAAATATTAGATAGAACCCTAGTCATGACTAGTCCCTCGGATCACAAACTTGAGGAAAATTAATACTATGATATCTATTTGTCTTTCACTAAGTGTCAAAACAGATCTAGGATTATACCCAACTCCTTGGATTGCTGGCTTTGAGTAAGTTAAAGTCCTTAATTATTTATCCAAGTGTTAAGCAGGATGAATGTTGTCTGCCCCTTTTATTTTTTACAAAGTATGTTATTTATCTCCATTATATTCAACCTTCATTGCAAAAGGTTCAATTCTCAATACAAGTATGTGGCAAAATTCTTTGTTGCCGGTACTTGATCAAATTACTTAAATTGTTAACAGTGTATTATTGTTAGTTTTTATTAAAGACAGAGTAGCAACAATTCGATGTTATTTGCAATAGTAATAAGCTTGAAAGCATATAAAGTAAATACATAAGAGATAAAAAGAAGGTACATTACAAGCGGGGGCAAAAGTCACAACAAAAGAAAATGACAGAAAGATAAAATAAAAAAATCCTACAACTACTCCTTTGTTGGGTGAGGGCCATCCTTGGAATTAGCTGCCTTGAGCTTTGCATCCTCAGCTTTAGACTTAGACTTGGCTTCCTTAGCCTAGGAGACCACATCCTTAATCGTAAGGGCGTCCTCGGAGTGAGTGTCCTTGGCTGAGGATAGGACCTTCTTACCCTTACCTGCCCCTGTTGAGACTTCAACATCAATAGAAAGGGCTTGGATGCTGGAGATTTGCTCAGGAGGAGGAAGGGGTAGAGCAGTAGGAGGAGGGAGTTCAGCTAGAGCCACTTGTATGTCTTCAGGAAAGAAAATGCTCTTAGCTTTCCTCAGCTCGAAGTCAGCAAGGACCCCCGCCCAGTTAAGCGCCTCTACCCATGTCTCAGTGCAGTAATCCCTGCACACTCCGGCCACCTCCTTAGCCAGCCGGTTTCCGTTTCCAGTACCCCACATTCGTAGGCTGCTTTCTCCGCGGCTTCAGAAGCTTTCCTCGCCACCTGAGCTGCATCCTTGGCTTTCTGCAACTCAGCCTTGAGGTCCAATACTAGTTGTTTCCAGGTGGCCAGGTCTATCTCAATCACGTGGAGCAACCGGCGTTGGTCCTCAGCACTCAAATGCGCCATCTCTACAGTAGTCAGCTTGTCAGCTAACTCCGTGTGCTCTTGCTTGAGGGCTCTAAGGGCCTTCTTAACCTTAGCACAGAAATGGGCCTCAGCCCTAACCTCATTACGAGTATTTCAGACCCACTCCTCAGCCACAAAAACTTGTTGGGTAACTTGCACAAAAATAGCAAAGGGGTCATATATATATACACATATAATGAATGAAAGCGTATCTTAGTATTTGACTCAAGAAGGTGTTGATTAACTAATCATAGCAAGGTCCCTCTTCAATGACATGAAGAGGTCTGGTTGTCTCGTGCGCCTAAGAGCCTCCATGTCTCTAGAAAGGAGAAAAGGCTGCTCTACAGCAAAGTAGGAGGCGTGCCCTTTCTGAGACTCCCAAATTGTAGCGTCCTAGGGGATGGGGGCACTCTCCAGCTCCATCCGATGGGCCCAAGTGCGTGGCCCTCAACGCACCTTAGCCCCACCAAATTCCTCCCTACTATCCAAGGAGGAAGCCCGTTTGTCCTTAACATTTTTGGATTGCTTGGCCCCCTTGAAAGAAACCACCTTGCCCTCTACCACTTCTTGTACTTTTCTCTTTTTCTTCAAGTCTGGACAAGGAAGCAGTCCGACTGTGGTTACAGGGGAAGGAGGGGGAAGGGGAAGATTGGCTGGAATTTGGGACTTGGGGACCTCCTTAGACGAGGACCCCTTGTTCTCCCAACAACTAAAGCTTTCAGGCCTCTCCTCGTATTCAGTTCCATCCCTTCCTCTTCTTCAAAACTATTATCAACCCAGGAAACAACTAATCTCGGAGAATAGGCCGCGAAAAACCTGTCGGATTCAGTTTCAGAATTTGAGAGTTCAATTGGCCTTTCTGGCACTTCACCTTCTACTTCAAGGCAAAATTGGTCAATCTCGGCCTCGAGAGATAGACGTGAAGAGGTTGTTTCCTCCTTCGGAGCAGCTACTTCCTTGGGAAGGCGTTAAAGAGGCAGCTCCACTGGTGGAAGGTCTCAAGCCAAGAACCCAGGCACAAAAACGTCTATGCGGGCTAATCTGGGGTCGTTGGCTCTTATTGCTTAGCCCACATCCTGGAATGATTTTGACAGAGGCTCATAGTCTAATATCAAGTGAATGGCTCGCAGCTTCCTGTCTTTACTTATGAATATTTCTGATCTCAACAGATTATTGAAACTCGGAACGTTGACAAAGCTGAGTCTCGGAGCGACGTGAGTTTTATCTGAAAAAACATCCAAGGAGAAAATTGTTGTTAGATCAATAAAAACTATCATAGGATGAAGATGAAATGTTAAATGTGAAAAGAAGAAAAACTAAAAGGTCTAAATTCCCTGCCAAAGGACCTAATCCTATGGTACCCCACCTGGCTCTCTCTCCCTAATTGGGTAGTGAATACCGTTGTGCCACTTCCCGGAGGCGATCAGATTGTCATCCTTTAAGCCCTTGTTGGACTTAGGAAGATAGGATATCATTCTAACGATGTCGGATCGGGACTTGAGATAAAATCCCGCACTGGCAAGGGAATGACACTCATACATGTGAACTACATCGTGCCATGTGAGCTTTAGATTCATCTGATCGTTCAGAGCATCTACACTCCCTAAAACTCTAAACAAGTTAGGAGTGCACTAGTGGGGGCATAGTCCGTGATTGATCAAGTAATCTTTGGTGATCCTACCCATGGAAGTGTCATTCCTCCCTCTATGAAGGCGATCATAGGAATGACAACTTCACCTTCTTTTCTATCTTGTAAGTATCTGGTCCGGGGCACAATATTGCAGGACCACTCCCTGTGAGATATGGTATCTAGCCCTAAAATCGTTCATATCGGCCAAAGAGTCTACTAGGTGCTTGAACTTACCCATCTAAGCAAAAAGAGATGATGCGAAAGAAGTTTTTTAAAAAGAAAGAAGGCCGAGGAGAAAAAGAAAGTATAAAGAAGTAGAGACTTACATAGACTAGTACGTGTGTTAATCCCTAAACCTTTAGAGAAAATCTTTTAAAGATTTCTTAAAGAAAAGGGTTAGGGAGATTTAGGAACTTAGAGAGCTTTATGAGTTTGAGTGTTGGGAATCTCTGAAGAGTTTGAAGACTTGTGAAATGAGGGAAAAATGATTTCCCTCAATGCTTTATATAGAGGGCGAAATTGAGTTGGAATTATCCCGCTCAAAATTCCGGGAGAGATGTCCACCGTTGGATCTGCACCTCACCGTTGGATGCAAGGAACAAAGCGCCGCCTAGAGCAATTAATGACGCTTCGTGGGCTCTAAAGTGTCAGTGACAATTATGGGGCGCGAAAAACAGTACTCCTACGCTTGTAAATCAAAGGATTAAGCAGTGTCAAACTCTTAAAAAAATCAAAACCCCACTTTTCTACTCAGATGAGAGGGAAAAAATCAAAATTTTGAAGGGCTATTGTAGGAATAAAGGCCCAAACCATATATTAGGCCTTGGGCCTTGGCCTAAAGCGTGAGTAATCTGAGGATGAATAAATGGTAGTAAATGGTTTAAACTTAGAACATCATGAGTAGGGTACGAATGAGAAGGTGGTCCGATGAGGAATATCTCCTTGGATAGGCTAAGCACAGCTCAAATGTATATCCTAGAAATCAAGGTGATCTTCTAGGAAGTTCCAGTGATAGGGACGTGCACCATGAAGATACTAGAAGATTGAGAGTCCAAAAATATCTAAGAAAAAACTGCTACCACAGCATTGAATGCTCTGCAGCTAACCCTCTAGCCGCATTAATGAGAAAGTGATCTCTGAACAGTGGTTTTTCTGCCTTAAAACCACCCCTAATGACTTTTGGAGAAGGTTGATGGGACAAGCATCAGCATAAGCAATCAGCTATACACGTGTAGGGCAAGAATAAAAGAAGAAACATACTATAAATTAGAGGGGAGCCCCAAAGGAAAAGGATCAGAAAATTGAGAGATAAAAAATTGTAGCAATCAAAATTGCATTTTTAACCTGTTCAATTGGTTTATATTAGAACTTACCTCCTCAGACTGTGTTGAGTGTGAATTTATCCAAATTAGTTCTTGTTTTTGCATGAATACCTTTTAAACTCATTATAACTGTTGTCCAACTCATCAGGACCTAATTCTCTGACTCACTCTCTACAAATTTATTATACTAAACTCATTGAGCTAATATCCTTTTACAACTTGTGCTTGGGCTTAAAACCATGTCCTTACAATATATAATCTTAAAATAAACCGAAAGTTTGGTCCTTAAGAGCTCAATGATATATAACCCTTTGTATGTCTGTGCTTAGCGTATACATGTGTTGGGTTGACAGTTACTCTATTATGAATGGATTCACTAAATGTGGCCAACCATAATTAGTTTGCTTAGTAGCCAAACCCAAAAATTTTGGGACTAATATCTGCACGTTGTCTTTTTCCAATGTCACCACTTGTGTATGTGTTTATATATCCTCTAATTGGTTGTTTTATTTTTATTTTTATTTTTTTTGGGTTGAAGATTGATAACTATGTGGCTAGAGAAATCATAAACCAAAAATCACTTTATCATCCCAACGTAATTCAATTCAACGAGGTACGTACTTGTGTTCCATGTGCCAATTTTTCTTTTAATGAATAAATAAATACATACCTACATTCTAAATTTTATTTGTATCACAAAATAAAGATATAAATCATTTGATTTTTAAAATACATAGAGATTTACATTAATCAAAAGAGACATTAATTTTAAGAATTATAATAATTATGTCATAAAAAGTTAATCTCATTCGTATAAAACCGTGACAGATCCCAGTTCAATATTTTATTATTTTATTATTTTATTTTGACCTATAACTTACACCTCACTAGTTGTGAATATATTATAATAACAACAATATGTTACAACATTTTTAGTTTTGTTAGATCCCGATATGATATTTTATTATTTTATTGACCCACAAGGAATTGACACATGCGTCACAACATTTTCACAATATCTCTATGTATACATTGAACTTAATTATAATGTAAATTTATATTGTAGACACAAAAAAAAAAATTGTCAAATTTTGCACACATTTACAAAATTTGTACAATATTTACCATTTTTTGTGCAAATGTGTATAATATTAACCACTTTTATGTATTTACAATGTAAACTTGCATTGCAAGTACAAAATAAACATATAAAGATCTTAAAAAAACAAAAACAAAGCTCAAACCAACTGGCATACTTAAAAAAATAAATAAATAAAAAAAACTAAACTTTAAACACTGTAGAAATTAATGTTAAAATGTTGTAGACTTGATCTAAGGTCATACATATCATTTTCCTGCATTCTGCTTGATCTAAGGTCATATTCTTTGTTACTCGCTTAATTAATAAGTTTTTTTTTTATTACTTACTAATGTGATTTTTGATATCTCTCTATGTATATATTAACAGCTTAATTACAAGTTAGTCCAATGTATGTGATTAACCAAGTTCAATATTGCAAGCATAAACAACAAAGAACTAAAGTATGTAAAGAGACAAAATGGAAATGCAGAAAATAAAGCAATTCATTTTAAGCGAATCTCCATCATCTTTTTGTCATTAGGGGCTACCCCTATTTTTAAGCGAATTTCTTCATTTTGAATCCTATCTTTCGGTGTATTTCCATTTATCCATCTTAGCATTCTAATTTTTGCTACACTTATTTTATTATAATGTTGCTTCTTAAAAATGATGAGCACAAAGTGTTTTAAAAAATACAAATAGTTATGTAGAAGATCCTAAAGAGTTTTAGAACTCAAAAGTGGATGGATTTTTCTTTCTTCTCCCTTTAATTTCAATACTATGAATTATATTCATGTATTTTCCTTTGCAACTTTTAAGGCCAAATATTATTTCCAACAGCTTATATCAAGAATTACCTACTTGCACTCAAGGTAATAGAAACTAACATATATATATATATATATATATATATATATATATATTTCAGTTTTAGGAAAATATATGTAGGTCCTGATATGTAGAATTATAATTGTTACCTTTCTCTACTTGCTTTTGACTTTTTCCTTGGTTTCCTTTGTGCTGAAGGATATATGCCATAGAGATTTGAAGCCAGGGAACATCTTGTTGGATGGAAGTAATCCTCCATGCCTGAAGATTTGTGATTTTGGTTTTTCAAAGGTTTAATAACATATTCAACTTGGTATGGGAAGTTTTTCTCTCAGTTATTTGTGAATTTTTTTTCCTCTGATGTGTTTTATTTGTGCAGTCAGGTCGGCTGCATTCAAAACCCAAGTCAGCAGTCTACACAATATAAGGCACCTGAGATTTGTTTGGGAGTGTATGATGGCAAGGTTTGTTGATTTCTCATCATACTCTCTCGAACAAACCTTAGGTGCACTATATTGTGGAGTTCCAACTACTGACTTGGGTTTTGAATGCAGCCGATATGACTACACAAATAAAACACATCAAAGGAAAAAACAATTCACATATACCAAAGAGAAAAACTTCCCATTCAGGCATGGAGGATCACTTCCATCTAATAAGATGTTCTCTGGCTTCAAATCTCTATGGCATATTTCCTTCCGCACAAAGGAAATTAAGGAGAAAGTCAAATGCAAGCAGAGAAAGGTAACAAATATAATTCTACATATCAGGACCTACACATATTTTCCTAAAGCTAATATATATATATATATATATATATATATATATATATATATATATATAAATGTTAGTTTTTATTAACTTAGTGTGACAGTAGAAAACTCCTGATATAAGTTGCTGGAAATAATATCTGGCCTGAAATTTTGCAAAGGAAAATAAGTGAATACAATTCATAGTATTGGAATTAAAGGGAGAAGAAAGAAAAAACAAAAATCCATCCACTTTTGAGTTCTAAAACTCTTTAGGGGATCTTCTAGATAACTATTTGTATTTTTTTAAACACTTTGTGTTCATCATTGTGTTTTAAATGTTGGGCTGTTAAGAAGCAACATTATAATAACATGAGTGTAGCTAAAATTAGAATGCTAGGATAAATAAATGGAAATGCACAAAAAAATAGAATTCAAAATGAAGAAGTTCGCTTAAAGATAGGGGTAGCCCCGAATGACATAAAGATAATGGAGATTCACTTAAAATGATTTGCTTGGTTTGCTTTATTTTCTGCATTCCCATTTTCTCTCTTTACATGCTTTAGTTCTTTGTTGTTTATGCTTGCAATATTGAACTTGGTTAATCACGTACATTGGACTAATTGGTAGTTTAGGTTAAAAGTAATTAAGCTATTAATATATATATATATATATATATATATATATATATATAAGAGATCAAAAATCACATTAGTAAAAGTAATAAAAAAAGACGGTAAAACTACACTACTGGTCCCTAAAGTTTACCTACAGAACATAATTAGTCGCTTAAGTTTGAATTAAGCTCTATTGGTTCCTCAAGTTTAAAAAATAAGCACAACTGGTCAATCTGTTAGTCTTATTGCCTACATGGCTAACAGAGCTATGACATGTCAAATTTTAAGTTACATGTCATCAAATTTAATATTAAAAAATCAAGATTCAAATATGACATAAAAAAAACTATTAACCCAGTAGAAGAACCCAATCTAATCGGGTGAACCGTTTAGAAATGGGTATTCCCAATTTCAAATGATACTACCTAGATCTGAAACTAGAGAAGGGGATCCCTAACAACATTGTTGTCCACCGCTCTCCCCACCATCCTCCTCCATCTTGACCTATCTCTCTAATACACACAATCACTAGTGTGACGAACAACCCAGCTACATATTACTTTTACTTTTAAAATCGAAACTAATCATGATTAATTGATTATAATATCTGATTTTTTTGTGGTGGTTATGAGAGAATAATGAAAAGAACAGTATAGAAGAGCAAGTAATTACACCAAAGAGTTTTATGTAGTCCGTGAATGAAGTTGGCACTAGTAGTCTACTAGGCTAGTAGCTAACTCATAAAGCTCAAGAAAATAACACATGTTTTTCAACGTGAAAAGATATGTGACACCAGTGGCTTTGCGTGTTAGAGGAATTTGTCTCGAGGAAGGAGGAGGCAGTTGAGTGGTGGATGACAGCGTTGTTAAGGATATCTCATCTGGGTAATGTTATTTGAAATTGGGAATATTTGTTTCTAAACGGGTCACCCGAATTAGGCTAGGTTCTAATAAATTAATGGTTTTTTAATGAGTCAGATATTGGATATTAATTTTTTTAATAATAAATTGGATGCCACGCCACTTAAAATTTGCCACATCATAACTTTGTTAGCCAAGTAGGCACTAAAACAACTAACTGTTGTTAACGAAATGACCAATTGAGCTCATTTTTTAAACCTAAGGGACTAATAGTGCTTAATTCAAACTTGAGGGACTAATAGCACTTAGTATGTAAACTTAAGAGACCAATAGTGTATTTTCACCAAAAAAGACCTATCAATTAAGCGAATAACAAAGAGTATGGCCTTAGATCAAGCAAAATGCAGGAAAATGATAAGAACGGCTGACCCTAACTAATCATGAACAAAGAGTATTCTCATATTTTAATAAAATCGCATACTTAATAATAAAATAAAATAAAAAGTAAAATCCAACTAGCTAGACTGGAATCTAATATATGTAGATTTTTCAAAACACACAAAAGATCCACAAAATATTTTTCTATTCTTCCTCACATTCTCAACAAACAAACATGATACTACAAACTCACAATCACAAAACCTGAAGTTCACAAAATTGGAGCTTGCTATCAGTCAAGAACAATGAACAAACCATATTTTCATCAAGCCGTTTCTTTGAACTATTCTTAAAAATTTTATCATGTAGATCTCCACCCTCAACGTACTCCATCACAATGTACTCCATCACAATGCAGAGACAGGTTGAACTCAAAACCACCCAAAAATTCAAAAAACCTGCAAATTGCACCATTAAAAATAATAAAAATAGAATTCAAACTGTTTTTTATGAATAATGAAAAAATAATTTTGAGAAAAAAACAAACCAAGTACGCCATGGGCGTACTCAGGGAGTAGTACAATTAATCTCTCAAATTACAATGCTCAACCAAATCTAAAAAGGTCAAACAAGGAGCAAAATGAAAAACAACACTCCAATCCAACAAAGTACAAAGAAAAAGGGGAAAAAGGCCTTAATTTCAAGGATAGACCATTCCTATCCCTCAAAACTTCTAGCATTTTGTTCCCGCCAAAGACACCACATGATGCAATATGACACAACATTCCAAAAATCTATTGAGATGTCAGCCTAATGTACCCTGCCAAGTTGAAAACATATCAACAGCCATCTTTGGCATAAACCATTGGAGACCAAACAAACAGCACACCATTTTCCACATCTCATAAGTTATAGGACAATGAATGAGAAGATGATCAATTGACTCCCCACTTCTATTACACGTTCAGCACCAATCCTATACAATAATACCTCTCTTCCGGAGATTGTCCGTAGATTAAATCTTTCCTAGGGCAGCAATCCAATAGAAGAAGGCAACCCTAGAAGGGACCTTTGACCACCAATCCGATTTCCATGGAAACAACATGCCATTAGACGAGGATAAAGAATGATATATTCTCGCAACTCAAAACTCCAACTCATGGCTGGACTCCAACAAAGTGTATCAATTCCCTCACCCCTAACAGACTTGGAATAGATTAGATCCACAAAGTTAACCAAGGATTCCAACTCCCAATATTGGACGGGGCTAGAGAAGCGAATATCCCAATGAGACACAACTGATAACATATAAATTGTGGAAGCCACTTTAAGAGGGCAATCACCACACCACTAGTCATGCCAAAACTTCACTCTAGTACCATCCCCCACATCAAATTGAAGAAACCACGAAAATTTCAACCTTCCCATCTTACGGATTTACAAAGACTCACAGTATAGGGCCCAGACACACCTTTAGTGCAACACTCCCCCCCCCCCCCCCCCCCCAAAAAAAACAACATTCACACCCATATTTTGCCTCTATAACCCTCCTCCAAAGAACCTCCCTTTCAGTTCCACATCTTCACCAACCACTTCCCTAAATATTAGAATTCAAACTTAGCCATATATACTCCAACAAAACCTATATATATATATATATATATATGCATGTATGTATGTATGTATTTATTCATTAAAAGAAAAATTGGCACATGCAACACAAGCACGTACCTCCTTGAATTGAATTACGTTGGGATGATAAAGCGATTTCTGGATTATGATTTCTCTAGCCACATAGTTATCAATCTACAACCAAAAATAAAAAAATAAAACAACCAATCAAATGATATATAAACACATACACATACAGTGAAATTGGAAAAAAAACATCATCCAGGTATTAGTCCCAAAATTTTTGGGTTTGGCTACTAAGCAGACTAATTATGGTTAGCCACATTCAGTGGATCCATTCATAATAGAGCAGCTGTGAACCCGACACATGTATACGCTAAGCACAGACATACAAAGAGTTATATATCATTGAGCTCTTAAGGACCAAACTTTCGGTTTGTTTTAAGGTTATGATGATGCAAATATATATATATATATATATATAAGAATTTTGAGGCAAAATCAAAAGTGTTATAAAAAATATATATTTATGGACTGGGAAAAAAAGTATGTACCTGTTGACCACACTGAATGCATTTCATGGCAAAGAGTTCTGTGGTCTTTTTGTTTTCCACAAGCCATACCTCTCCGAAGCTCCCATACCCTAGATATATCACTTGCTTGTACATTTCCATTGTGTCTTAATGGAAGGAGGTAAAATATTTTCCTTCAAACAATCACTCAAAACAAATAGAAACCAAATAAAATCAAAAACCGCAAAAAGGAACAAGATCTGAAACATAAATCATAAACAGTAACTCATATCAAACAATCAATTCATCGCACAAAGAAAATAATGTCACAACCAAAACCCCCCAAAAAACCCAGATCCGAAAACATTAAAATCATAAACCATAGCTCATATCAAACAACCATTTACAGCCTTTTTTTATTTATTTAAGAAAGGGAAAAATGAAAAATGAAATTGAACCATACCTTGATCGGGCGAAGAGAAGATCGTGGGCGTGGTGCCGTTATGCTTGAGGGCGTGGCGGCGTGCGTGGAGGCAGAGAGAGTGAGCGGGCAGAGAGGCGTGAGAGGGCGAGGCAGAGAGGCGTGCCGCGTGACTCGCAGAGTGGGTGAGAGTAGGGATGGCCATACCCATTAGGTAATGGATATCCAACCCTACCCGATCCAATTATTCTGGGTAATACCCAGTTCTTAATGGGTAGAAGGTAATTGGGTAGGGTTTGGATATTATCCAAATATTTTGGGTAGGGTTTGGATATTATCCATTTACCCATTATTACCCATTTAACTAATTAGATCTAACTCAAACCAAACTCAACCAAATTATTATGGGTAAACCTCAACCCACCCAATTAACCAATAATCAAAATTACCAAATTGCCCCTAAAACTTGAAAATGACCAAATTATTCATAAAATCCTCTAAAATTGCCGAAATGCACTCCAAACCTAAAAAATGACCAAAATATCCCCGAAACATAAAAAAAATGACCGAAACACCCCCAAAACCTAAAATATGACCAAAATACCCCCGAAAACTAAAAATTACCAAAATACCCCATAAACCTAAAAAATGACCAAAAGACCACTGAAACCTAAAAAATGACCGAAATACCCTCAAAATATAAAAAATTACCGAAATACTCTCTAAACCTAAAAAATGACCGAAATACCTCCGAAACTTAAAAATTAGCAAAAAACCCCCGAAACATTAAAAAAAATGATTGAAACACCCACGAAACCTAAAAATGACCAAAATACCCCCGAAACTAAAAATTACCAAAATAACCCCTAAACCTAAAAAATGACTGAAAGGCCACTAAAACCTAAAAAATGACCAAAATACCCCCCGAAACCTAAAAATTACCAAAATACCCTCAAAACCTAAAAAATGACCAAATACCCTCGAAACATAAAAAAATTACTGAAATACCCCCCTAAATCTAAAAAATGACCGAAATACTCTTGAGACCTATAAAATTACCAAAATACCCCAAAACCTATAAAATGACAAAAATGCCCCTAAAACCTATAAGATGATAAAAATACACCCAACCCTAAAAAATGACTGAAATAACTTCGAAACCTAAAAAATGACCAAAAGATCCCAAAACCTAAAAAATAACTGAAATACCCCCAAAGCTTAAAGAATAACCAAAATACCCCCAAAACCTAAAAAATGACCAAAATACCCCTGAAACATAAAAAATTACCCCTGAAACCTTGAAATTACCAAAATACCTCCGAAATCTATAAAATTAACAAAATAGCCCCAAAATATAAAAATTACCGAAATACCCCTAAAACCTAAAAAATGAAAAAAAAATTCCCCCGTAATCTAAAAAATGACTGAAATGCCCTTAGAATCTAAAAAAATGACCAAAATAACCCCGAAACCAAAAAAAATTACCATAATTCCCTCAAAACCTAAAAAATGACTGAAATATTCTTAAAACCTTTAATCTTGACAAAAATACCCTTGAAACATCCAAAATACCCCAAACCTCTATTTTCGTAATTTAAAAGGTTACAAATGTATTTTGGTCATTTATAGGTTAAGGGGTACTTTAGTCACTTTAAAGTTTTCAAGGGTGTTTTGGTCATTTTAGATATTTTCTGGGGGTATTTGGTTGTTTTAGAGGTTTAGGGCTATTTTGGTCGATTTATAGGCTTCGGGGTATTTTTGGTAATTTTAGAGGTTTGGGGTTATTTTTGGTCATTTTAGAGGTTTTGGGCATATTTGGTCATTTTACAAGTTTAGGGCTTATTTTGGTCATTTTATAGGTTTGAGGGTATTTTAGACATTTTATAGGTTTTAGGGGCATTTTTGTCATTTTATAGATTTCGGGGGTATTTTGGTCATTTTTCAGGTTTACGGAGTATTTCGGTCAATTTTTAGGTTTCAAGGGTATTTTGGTAATTTTCAAGTTTCAGCGGTGTTTTAGTAAGTTTTTAGGTTTCGGGGATATTTCAGTCATTTTTTAGGTTTAGGAGTTATTTCGGTCATTTTTTAGGTTTCGGGGGTATTTTGGTAATTTTTAAGTTTCTGGGGTATTTCAGTCAAATTTTAGGTTTCGGGGGTATTTCGGTCATTTTTTAGGTTTAGGGGGTATTTTTGATAATTTTTGGGTTTCGGGGGTATTTTGGACATTTTTAGGTTTCGTGGGTATTTAGTCATTTTTTAGGTTTCGGGGGTATTTTGTCATTTTTTTAGATTTAGGGGGTATTTTGGTAATTTTAAGTGGTTTTTGAGCATATTTGGTAATTTTGGGGGTATATTGGTCATTTTAGAGATTTAATGGGTATTTTGCTCATTTTAGAGATTTTGAGATATTTTGGTCATTTTAGTGGTTTTTGAGCATAATTGGTGATTTTAGAGAATCAGGAGTATTTTGGCCATTTTAGAGGTTTCATGGATATTTTGCTCATTTTAGAGATTTTGAGAATATTTTGGTCTTTTTAGTGATTTTTGAGCATATTTGGTGATTTTATAAAAATTGGGTTTGGGTAGGGTATGGATATCCATGGGTAAACAAACTGGGTAATAATTGGGTATGGATACTAATTAGGTAAGGTAATTGGATATCCATGGATAAATTAATTGGGTTGGGTATGGGTATACCCTACCCATACCCTACCCATGGCCATCCCTAGGTGAGAGTGTGAGACGGTGAGGCCGCTTGACGGTTAGTCGTGAGAGTTGAGAGGCGTGAGACCTGAGAGTTGAGAGAAGTGAGAAGTGAGAACACTGAGAGTGAGAGAATTGAGTTCAGATGAGAGTGTTAGCTGTTAGGGTTAGGTTTTAGGACTCCTCCACTTAAACGACGTAGTTTTAGGTGAGAAAAGACAAACCGGTCAGTAACCGGTTTGACTGCGCCGGTTCCCGGTTCTCCAGTTGAACCGGCCGGTTTTTACTATTTAACATTTTTTAGTCTATTTCTGGTTTTATGACATAACCGTACTGAATTGAGGGCCGGTTCCCATTGACCGATCGAACCGACTAGTCCGATCCAGTTTTTAAAACTATGTGTGTAAGTGAAAGTGGGGTAGGTAGGGTTTTTATTTTCTTTATTTTCAATTAGTTTCTGTTTAACTTAATTAATTTAAGTTAATCTATATATATATATATATATATATATATATATAAAACCGAAACTTTTGAAGCTCCCACGTTTTTCCACATCAGCATTATTTAAAAAAATAAAACTATTAAAAAAATAAAACCCTAAAAAAAAAAAACTATTAATACATTAGTGTTATTTTTGGTGGCCACAGTCCTCATCGTTGTTTTAACAGGTTGCAGGACCTTATGGAATTCCTCCAAACCCAGCAAGACGTGCTCTTTTCATTGTCTACCATACAACGGTTCCTTATATTGCAGAACGAATTAGGTTCAACAGTTCCATCTCTTTGATTTCTATTTTTTACACATAATATTTTTGTAATTGTGATTAAGTTTGAGCCTGCATTGAAACTTTACTCATGTTTTTTAGCCTTAACACATGTTCAATGATTTATATGATACCCCTGGGGTTGAGTAGTACAACAAGGTCAATCTGAGCTCAAACAAAATGTTGTATTACCTCAATCTGCATCTTTCTGTACCAATATTTCTTTTTTTCTTTTTCTTGTTTTTTGTTAGTTCAGCATAAGAAGAGAGGTACTACGTCCACAACATTTTTACAACATTTTCACAACAAATCATAGGTGGTTAGTTGTTATAGGTTCAAATTTGAACCTAACACTAAGATTACTTTTTTGCCCTAACAATAACAACCAGTAACAATTTGCCACTTAGGATTTGTTGTAAAATTTTTGTAAAAATGTTGTGGACATATCATTTCTTGCAAAAGAGTTTCAAATGAGCTAGGTTCTAGGAGACCCCAAGCAGCTCGCCTAGCAGTTCGTGTTACTCTATCCTTGGTTGCTACAAAGGGCATTCTAGGAGGAACAGCCCTGATATTGGGTCGTAATGTTTGGGGTTACTATTACAACCAGGTAGAAGGAGTTGTAAGATATATGGGAGAAATCTTACTCTTGGTTGCAATATCCCACTTTTTCAATGGTCTTCAATCTGTGCTTTTAGGTCTGCAGCAACCTTTTATTTCTATACTTTGCAATCACTCCAAACATTTAAATGAATTTCTTGCATTCGTTGGTGCTACATTTTTTTTTTTTTGCTGAATATTTGTGCAACACCTTGGGATTAACACATTTATAACTAGATAGAATTTGTAGATTTGCATCCAAATACTAAATATAGGCTCCCATACTAAGGTACTAAAAGTAGATCCACCAAAGCGTAGTCATAGCTGAAGTACAGGGTATATAGCTAAATACAAGACATCCAATAGTTTTTTCAAATGTGTTCTCTAGCTCTAAAATCCTATTTCTATTTATGCCGTCATACAGGTAAGCTGACACTTAGACCATCATTAGGAGAAAATTAATGTTAACGCGACTGATTTTTCCTCTAGTTATGATTTGATTGAAAATTTCAGGCGTTGCTAGAGGATGTGGATGGCAAAAGATTGGGGCCTTTGTTAATCTAGGAGCTTAGTATCTTCTAGGAATTCCCGTAGCTATATTGTTAGCTTTTGTCTTCCATATTGGTGGAAAGGTGACTTCATATCTTTCCATTTCTTTGCCTCTTCCTATTTTCGGTTAATCTTTACACATTCTTTCACTGACCAAAAAAAAAAAAAAAAAAAAGAAAAAGGAAAACACTAATCATATGAATGTGTATTTTGAATCTAATCCACAGGGACTCTGGATGGGAATCATAGTGGCATTGATCGTGCAAGCATTATGCCTTTGGATGATTACTCTATGCACTAACTAGGAGAATGAAGTAATGCACTTCGACATAAAAAGTTACATATATCATCATTTGTCAATTTCATCTGATGGTTCATTTTCTTTGTTTTATAGGTGAAGAAAGCTGCTAAGAGAGTAAAAAATAGTTCTGGAGATGCGTTTCCATAAACTCTCACTAAAAACAATAGAAAATGGCTGCAGACACAAATTAGAAGATAATAAAGGAGTTTCATATACTGGAAAACTTTCAAATTCCAGTATTTGGAAGAACATTATGCCAAGTTAGAAACTTCAAGCAAATGTACAAAAGATTGATGTGGCTTTGTTATGTCCATTTTTGTAGCTCTATCTGAAGAAATTTATGCCAATTTAGTGATATAGAGTGCCACACTTTAACAAAGCATAAACCTTAAATAGCTGAACTACCTCAAATCAAAAGTACTTGCAAGAAGCAAGAGGAGGAATTAATTCACTCCATACTTTCCAAGTAATTTGGTGAACTGAGTACTGAAATGGTATTTTAAATTGAAACATGATGAAATGTATCGTTATGAAGTTGATTGTTGCAACAATGGTTGTGGAGACCATGCATTGCATGATGTGGTAACTGGTGATTGGTCATAATTATGTAGTGGAGCAGAGGTAGAACTTTTGGTAATGGTGGGAAGGGGTTGTTTCATGCATAGGGATGAATGATATGGATGAATTGGTTAGGTTACTGAGAAGAATTATATAATAATCCAATGGTTTGCATCAATTGTAGATTAAAAAGTTTATTTTTGAAACAAAATGTCACTCAAATCGCATTTGACTAATGAAGAGGCTAATTAAAGGGTCTAATGAACTAGTCTGGCCATTAATATGTGGAGTTGTTACCACTACTCACCCCTATAGGCCCTTAGTGGGAAAAGTAGCTATATTGCGGAGATTGGTAATTAGTTAGACAAAATGATTATATTACTTGCTTACAAGTGACTCACAAATAGTAGGAAAAAAAAAAAAAAAAAAGTTCGTGGTAGCAACGGAACTAGGAAAACTGTACAGAAAATATAGTTCTTTTTCTATTATATTAGTATTAGTCCAAATTGGAGAAATGACAAAATCCATCAATAATTCCTTCAAATCAATTAAAAAATGCTTTGCTTAATACTTGTCTCCCAAGCAGACACAATACTTATTCAAACCTTGCTCCCCTTTCACCTAAACCGGTTCTTGAGTTAGACTTTAGTGGGTTGGACCCATTGAGGGCTTGAGCCACCCAATATAGGTTCTCCTTTGTTGGGCTAGAATGAATATGCGTCATGGCCCTCTTTTATGGCGAACTTGGAGCCTCTAAATTCTCTGTGGGGATCTCTTATTATCATGGTCCCTTTTTCGATCTTCTGTTTTGGGCCTCGTTGATCACAGTATGACCCAAGTTATATTACCCAAGGTTTAATGTCTCACAGGCCTTTAGGCTTTGACTCTTTGAGGATTACATAAAAAAATGTGTCAGGAATAGCATCTTTATCTTTTGTGGATATTGAAAATTTATTAGTTAAGAATCTTGCGAGTATGTGACTCAAGTTCATAGTCTAAACCCTACAAATTTCAGTGTTTTGAAGAACATTTTGCCAAGTTCTACTCAAGCGAATGTACACATTGATACGTCTTTGTTATGCCCAGTTTTGTAGCTCTATGTCAAGAAGTTTCTGCCAATATAGTGACATTGAAGGCCTATTTGATTTGAGCCAAAAAAGATGTATTTTGTATTCATTTTCAGTTTTTTGTGGGACTTATCACTAAAAAACTAGTTTGACTTTGTATTTGTATTATGTTTTCATTTTCAATATCCAAAAAAATAGGATTTGAATCAGCAGCGGCTTTAGGAATTTTTTCTAGAGGGTTCATTAAGAAACTTGAATTAAACAAAATTTAATTTTTTTTTAAAAAAAAACTTGAATATATTGAGTTATTGAAAAAAAAAAAAACACAACATACACGCAAATATATGAAGTTTTACAATTTCTTTCTACAAGTATTCATATTTTGAAATCGTCTCGTGATAGTTTATTATTATTAGTTGTTATCTATTGTCAATGTAAGCATGACCAATTTTTTTGTTTGTTTGTTAAGTTTGTATAATATTTTTTTTATGCAATTGTGGTTATATATTTATCATTTTTTTTATAAAAATATTTTAAACTAAATGAAAAAATTCAATTCCACTTGCACTGTATAATGATTAACTCACACAACCACACTCATCTATGCATAAATAATACACTAAGTTGTTGTTTGATTGTGGGATAAGCTGATATGTGATCAGGGTGTGCAAGGTTTAAAATAGGGTGTGCAAAAATATTTTTAAGAATAAATTAAATTAGTAAAGCAATATTTTATATATATAAATAATTTTTTTTTTCAAGTAAGGGGGTTCAAATGTATGTGCAACTGCCCTTGATTTGAATACAAAATCTGATTACAACTTTTTGGTATTTTCATTTTCTTAAAAATGAATATAGTGGTATTTTCGTAAAAAATCAAATTTGTGCGTCCTTCTAACATTGACTTGTCATATTAAAAAACACTCTCTCTCAATTGTGTTGAATTTTTAATTGAAAATATAAAGTGGGAAAAAGAAAAAGAAGCAAAAACTAGACTAGAAAATAATGCCAAACATGAAATGGGTTAGGTAGAGAAAATAAATACAAGATTTGAGAAACAAAAAATGAGTTTAAAAAATGAAAAGAGAAAATGAATCCACCCTCAATGATAACCAAACAGGACTGAGTGTCACACTTTTTTGCCATGCATAAACTTTTTGAGTACCTGAACTGCCTCAAAATTAATACCTGAACTTTTGTTCTGTAATTATACCTTTAAATGAAACAAAATGAAATGTATTGTCATGAAGTTGACTATTGCAACAATGCTAGTGGAGGCAGTGCAGAGCATAGTGCTGGTAAGAGGTGATAATCATGTGGCAGAGGACCTGGCACTTTTGGTAATGGAGGAAAGGGGTTGATTCTTGCGTAAAGAGGATATGGATGAAATAATTAGGTTGCTGAGAAGCATTACAATGGGTTCAACTGACTTATATGATCCAATGGTTTGCATCAAGATTTTATTTTTGAAACAAAATGTCACCCAAATCGCATTTGAGTAATAAAGAGACTGTAATTGTATACTGAAAAGGACTAAAAATGAACTACACTGGTCTTGCCAATGTAGAATTGTTAACACTAACCATCAAAAAAAAAAAGTTGTTAACACTACTCACACCCTTAGGCCTTACCCTTTTTATTTGTTTTTTAAAAAAAGGCAGAGGCTAATTAGGGAGGAATCATTGGTTATAAATAGTAATGGTCTACATTGAATCATTGGTTCCTGCTAGAAAGGAAAATTACAGAAGAATCATTGTGTATATATTTCTAAGTGGAAAGAACTTTCATAAACTGTTAATCTTCCAAAGTATGTTCCTGCATTTGAATTTACGAAAAGTAAAATAAATCCATTGGACGTGCATTGGTCCAAGGGAACTAGGCTAATCAGGTCCCCCATTGATCAGTATATAAATAAAGCACCATATCAACCTTTTTGTTTCATTGCAATGCACTCTTGTTTGCCTCATCCTAACATCCAAATCAAATTAGCAAAAAATGGCTTTTTGGGCTCCTATTCTTCAGTTTGTTGGGTTAGCGATGCCAGCAGTGGCACCAGTGATTGCACCGCTAGCAGTGGTGCCAGTGGTGGCACCCTTGGTAGCAGCAACTGCACCAACTGCACCCTTGGTAGCAGTAGCTGCTACAGTTGCTGCTGTCGAGAAATTCCAAAGGACAGAAACGCAAGAGGAATCAAAGTTCCAAGATGAAAATTCAACCTAGATGGTTGCTTAACTTCAACTTGTGGAGGCCTTGACAAAATAATTGTGTACTTGCTTAGAGATCAAATAATAAAATGTTTTGAATTTTAATTTCCTGATTCTTTCTAAACTAGTTTTCACTTGTACTTCTTATGCACTACACTTTCTCCTATGAAAAATAAATTCAAGCAAAAGCCAAATAGCCAATGAAATTTAAAAATTATGTTAACAATTGTGATAATGAGGCTACCATCCCAGTTGAGAAGGCCTCCTCTTATAAAAGAAACGTAAGGGTCCCTCAGATTACAAGATTTAAACCAGATGCTAGACTAAATTCATGTGAATCTTAATCAATGAATTCAATCCAACTTCGCCATTTACACTCAATACAAATTTAGGTACTTTTTGTAAGCAAAAATTTACCCAAAATTTTGGCTAGCAAAATGACTTGCAGGACCTTTTTCGCATTAGAAATTGAGAAATTTCATTTAAATCAAACACACTTTACTAATGTTCATAAGAGTGCGCAGGTCTAGGAAGACATTAGGCATACAGTCTCCAACGTTGTTCCTAAGAGCCCAATTTGCAAGTTCGTATGCAGAGACGTTGGATTGTCTTCGAACCCAACAAAAAACTACAGTTTATTCAGATTTAGTTTGTTGTCCTCTTCAACATCTATGTTGTGGACACATTTAAGTTCTTTTCTCATGGGAGTGCCTATGTGCGATCTGAAATGATTTTGCTTCAGCAACCTCTGCAGGTTTGCAAGCAGGCTCAATTTTTTACCAGGCCTTGACTATATGACCCTACGAATTTCTCAAGACAGAAGCTAGACTAATCAGCTCTCCATCAGTAGCCGCATTACAATTGATTTTGAGAAAATTAATTGGAGGTCTTTTCCAAAAATGAAAACATTGGTGCATTGCTTATAGTTTTAATGGATGGCCTAATGTTGTTGTATGCTCGTCAAATTTGTTTTGGTTCAAGATGTGTCAAAACATGTTAAAATTCGGTTCTATCAATAAAGTTGTGTTAGGGTTAAATCTAGGTCAAAAGTTGCATAAAATTAATAAAATTATGATCTACTTAAAGATGAAGCGTTAATTATCTTTTGTATATATCTTTTACACCTAATGAATTTCATAATAAAATATGCTTAATTGGAAAGTAGACATTCAAGGCTTTAAAACAAATACAAATTTGATCTAATTTGGATTTAAAATGAGTAAGATATGATCATTTGAAATTGGCACAGCTTGTTGAATGTAATAATCTACCTTGATTGAAAAGCAATTTCACTTGAGCAAATATGCAACAATGTGAAATATGAATTCTATTAGAAAAAGGAGTTAGATTTGAGTTTGAAATATGAATTCATTGGAGTACTCCATAGTCCAAAGGTTCAAGTTTATTTGGAGGAAACCGCCATAGGAGGATTCCAAATTATCTAGGACCATTGTTTTGTTATGAATTCTAAGTTATAGGGCTGGGCAATGGGTTGAGCAAGCAAGTTGAGCTAATGGGTTAGCTCATCAAGCACAAATGGGCATAAAAACTAGCCCATAGCTTGACCCATTGGGCTAGTGGGCTACACATGAGCCTCAACAACAATGGGTCAGGTCGCTTATTAGTTCAATGAGCCGTTGCGTTATTGGGTCGGGCCATGGGTAATGGGCTATGTCGTGACCTTTCCTCCATAGGTTCAAGTTTGTTTGGAGGAAAGAGAAGCACACTATCATGATGCAATATAGATCAAACCTACAAACTTTTCATTGAAACCAAATCTTCTCAAAACTAACACCAGAATGTTGTACTCAATGTGGTAATATAAGCCTTCGGTAGATCCAGCTTAGCCCCACCATATGCTGGTATTAAAAGTGTGCCCCAGCTTAGCCCCACCATATGCTGGTATTAAAAGTGTGCCGCAATTCAGGAATTATCACATTTATTCAACTATCCACTTATCCAGTGACCTGGTACAATAGCTTATTGGCTTAGAGAAATCAATTTCGGAAGCAAAGACCAATGTTTGATTATCAGGAATTATCACAGCTTTTCTTTAGTGGCCAATGTTGATGAAGAGTTGATGCCGCAATTCAGGAATCATCACACTTTTTTTTCCCCGCTAAGCAATTTGATCCAATGGTTCACATCAATAGACAATAGTAGACTAAAAAGTTATTTTTGAAACAAAATGTCACCCAAATCGCATTTGACTCATAGACTGTAATTAAAGGTTTTTTTTTTTTTTTTTTTTTTTTTTTTTTTGAGAAACAAATACACACAAGGAAGATGGAATTAAAGGGTATGTATCTATAGTAATTACAGAGGAATCGTTGCTTGTAGACATAATTCTATACTGAATAATAGTAATAAATTGTAGAAAGGACTCATTACAGAGGAATCATTGGATGTATACATATTTCTTGGTAAGCTTAAAAAATTGTCATAAACTGTTACTCTTCCAATGTAAGTTCCTGCATTTAAATTTATGAGACGTAGATGAATCCATTGGAGGCACATTGGTCCAAGAGAACTATGCTAATCAGTAATCACTAATCAGATTCCCCATTTGATCAGCATATAAATAAAAAGGACCATATCAACATTCTTGTTTCATAGCACTACACAGTTTGAGACATCCAGAACATCGAAGCAAATTGTTAAAAATGGCGTCTTTGTGTTCTATTTTTGAGTTTGTTGAGGCCGCAAAACCGGCAATTGTGGCAGCTGTTGAGGCCGTGACACCGGCAATTGTGGCAGCTGTACCAGTTGCGTCGATGGTGCCATGTCTGCAGCCTATGGTGGCACCCATGGCCGCAGTAGTTAGTACAGTTACAGCTGTTAAGGAATTCCAAAACTACAGGAATGCGCGAAGACAAAACTAGATGGTGCCGTGTCTGAACAAAATAATTGTGTAGTTACTACTTAGCTCTGTGTACTTGCTTTGGGTTCCAAAAATAAAATGTTTTGAATTTTAATCTCCTGTTGTTTACTAGACATATTCGTGCACTATATACTTGATTTTTTTTTTTTTTTTTTGGGGGGGGGAGGGGGGGGGGGGGGGGGTAATAAGGAAATTAACATAAAACTAACCAGCCACCAAAGGCACAGTAGAGGCATATGGTCTATTACAGAACAGAACAAAAACATCATAACTTAACAAAAATGAGAAAATTCCATTGAGTAGTGGCTAATGAAATAAAATTTAGAAGCTACATATGTGCAAGAATTAACATCAGTGGTGATGATGATAATGACTAATGAGAATGTCATCCCAGATGAGAAGGGTGTAGTACCAAGAATCAACATTCCTTCACTAAAAACCGACGGGTGTCTTAGTCTGATAATAAAAGAACAATTATCAGAAGCAAACATCATAGCTTTCTAAAAAAGAAAACCTTCTGCCACTTATTAAAGAAACTTACGTGTCCATTAGATTATAAGATTTATTATAAATAAATACTAATAATTATTAGTTATATATATATATATATATAGGAAATAATTATAAGGTTTGAACTTTAAAGTTTAAACCTTATGCCAGACTAAAGTCATGTGAATCTTTCTTTTTTTTTTTCTTTTTTTTTTTCTTTTTTTTTTTTTAATAATTACGTTATGTGAATTCTCATTCTCAAAAAAAGTTATGTGAATTCTAATCCGAAATCAATTCAACTTCTCCGTTCAATTTGCAGGCAACAATTTACCCAAATTATTGCCAGCGATGACTTTCAAGACTATTTGGCAACTTTTTATTGTTCTTCCACCTTATCATGATTCGTTTAGACTGTCAAATATTACAAACAAGAAAACTTCTGAAGGGACTTTATTTATTTATTTATTTTTATGCGATAAGGGATTTTCTTTTGCTATAGTGATGACTCTATACTACAACTGATCCCTAAAGAGTAAATGATCATTTGCAAAACTTGGGGTACTTTGCTTAATCATTATAAGGCTTATAATGTGGGCAGTATCATTTACTGCCATGGATCACCGTAAGAAGTGATCATTTGTGAAATAAATTAATATTCCTATAATAAAGTGATTACCTCATTAGAAACTGTCCCTTGAATCTTCATGACCATTACTTTCCGATGGTGATCAGATTACATATCAATTGAACCTATCTATCTATCAAAGGCATAACAGAAGTGACTTGGAGAAAAGATAACCACATTTTCTAACCCAAAACCGGTGTTTAACTAATCACAAAATAAAATAAAAATAATTATTATATTTTTGAAATGATACCAATCATATGTGTTTGGTTTGTAAGTTAATTTAAGTAAGTTTGTTAGTAGCTTTAACATTTTCCATTAATCAAATAAAAATGAATTGTCAAAGAGTAATACTAGGAAAATTATAATCTCCCTTCCAAATAATCAATTATAAACTCAATGACTAGTCCCGATGATATTTTAGTAGAAATTGACGGAAAATTATAATCTCCCTTCCAAATAATCAATTTCATGCCAAAGGTTTTGTAACTAAGTTGGCACATATGTTTCTCAAAAAAAAAAAAAAGTTGGCACATCTCCATGCACAAAGTGTTTAGGGGTCTAGGGGGAAAAGAGTTCGAACTGCGAAGTTAGCAGTATGTTGTAATTATCTCTAAAAAAAAAAAAAAACAATTTCATGATTTATATTAGATAATTATGAATTTAAAAGTATCAAAAGTAATACTAAGAACACAATATTTTCCATAACTTCTTTTACAATTGTTGATGTAGGCACATATATATAGCTTGTTGTTATTAGAATAACTTCACTTCTATCTAGATTTACCACTTTCACTTAGTTCATTACTAATATTATTTTTATTATACACGAATCACACAACAGGACATATAATTATGAAAGAAAGTTGGCATCCTATACTTTTTTTTTTCCCAATGGTTATAAATATTACTACATACACCTCTCCCCCGGGCTCGAACTGAAAGAGGCCTCATGTTCCCCATGCATCCGGCTAGATTCACCCGGTGCTGAGATCCTATACTTACTGAAATTTTAAAAAATGGTGGTAAATAAATGTTAACGGATTAAGTGGACCTATCCATTTAATTCTTGGGGAGGCCATGGGACTATGACCGCAAAATTATCACATTAATTCAAGGAAAACGCTAGAGATCTCACATTTATTCCAAGCCATATACAAGGTACCGTGGAAGTAAGAACTAAGAAGTTCAAAGGTGAAAGCTATTGAGATTCAGGCTAATGGTCTATCTAAATCCCTGAACTTATCACATTCTACCTGGCTTATATATAGACCAGCAAGTGTATCTCTTCCTCACACTCTCAAAAGAAGAAGAAACAGATGAAAAAATCAATCATGTCAGGAAAACCTAAGAAGATAGCATTCGGGTATGGTGGGGTAGTGATCACAAGCAGTAGTGAGGGCAGCTCAAGCCAAAAAATGTTGAATAAAGCGATCACAAGCAGTGAGGGCAGCTCAAGCAAACGAGTGTTGAACAAAGCGACCGAATTAAGTAGTTCATCGCGTATGATCTTCAAAGACAAGCACACCTCATGTTCAAGTCATTTTGCCAAGCAGTATAAGACAGAAAAGTTTGTGGACAATAGTAGAGGAAAGTTGGGGTACAAAGATGAGGTCAAGTACACATCTGGTCTCAAGTTCAATGACAAGGTACTGGGGAATACCACAGAGTTCGAGACCCAAGTCAAGTTCAAGAAAACTGTTTATCCCAACAAGAGTGCCTCAAAGTTCAACAATAAAGAAATTAACTATTACTAGGTTTCCCTTTCTATTCCAAATAAAAATAAATAAATAAACTAGTACTGGGTTTCCTTATTTACTTGGTTTTTTTATAATTTATAGTATAACAGCTCCCTTGCTTTGCTATGTCTTTTAAAGTTTAATGGTTTCTCTCTCATATGGGGATTGGCTTGTGATGGATTTCATTTTTCTCCTTTATTAATGTCAAAGTTGTAATTTTCTTTTAGTGAGTAATGTCGAAATTGTTGTATTTTGAGGGACCAAATTAGTTGTGAATTTGATCCGTGCATATATATATATATATATATATATATATATATATATATAATTTTTTAATATATTGATTTGATAATAAAGATCTATTATTAGCCTATTAGGAGTGGACGTCATATATTAAAATTTTCTTTAAAAAATATTGTTACAAACAGAGGGGGGAATTTGAAAATTTGAACCCTCTTTCTGCTCATAAATGAAAATATTCAATGTCTCAATAATTGAGACTTAAACCTTACGAATTTTGGTTGGAGTTCTCTTGAGTCTTGATTCTTGATGCCCAACATCAATTAAGAAACTCAAGTCAGGATGTTTCTTCAGGATTTAAAACCCAACTGCAAAAGAGGAGGGGGTCCATACTCTGTACTCCTCAAATCTCTCTCTCCTCGTCCCCCAAAGTGAGATTCCATTCATGAAACTCCACCAACTATATCAAGTGATTCTGATCGTATTCTTTCTCCTTACCAAATTTGCTATCGTCTTGGGCACTCTAGGATAAGTTTTTATCATCAAATTTGCAATCGTCTTGTGCCACAACTTTTTTCAATCTAATGTGGTAAGTAGCGAAGCTAGGAAGGTTTTGAAAATTTTCATTTCAAATTTAAATTTTGGCTTCTCACAATGTGGAATCTATATTTTAAACATTTTTAATTGGCTTCTCACTATGTATTTAGATTATGTTTTCTAAAAT
The DNA here is from genome assembly GCF_932294415.1 of Quercus robur. Classification (NCBI taxonomy): domain Eukaryota; kingdom Viridiplantae; phylum Streptophyta; class Magnoliopsida; order Fagales; family Fagaceae; genus Quercus; species Quercus robur. The sequence goes on from NC_065535.1 coordinate 91,020,365, forward strand.
GAGTTTTCATAAAATTGATAGATTTTGAAATTCAACAATTTAGAGGATCATTTTAGGATAATAAGTAAAAAAATTTGTAATGACATGGCATAATTGTAAATAAATTGAAAATAGTGGACCCTATAAATTTGCCAAAACTCTTATATCTCTAAAATTTAAAAACTTATCTTTATCATAAAAAAATCTCAGGCTTCAATTTTGAAGCTTATACTTATCCTTTCCATCATTATCCCCAAAAAGAAATTACTTGTTTTTTTTTTTTTTTTTTTGAAAGAAAAAAAGAGTCTTATGCATATGATCATTGACCCAGTCCACTTGAAGCTGGAAAATTCGTGGAGCACCCTTGGGTGCATTAGGGCCATTCACGTCGTAGTACAATATTTTTATAAAGCACACAACTCGAATCAAGCAACTCTTAGACCCACAAATATGACCTAATCCAAGACTCCTGCCAACGCACCACGCCCCGAAAGCAAATTACTTATTATCTTCATGTCACTTCTTTAAATAAATAAATAAATATATATATATATATATATATATAAATTTTTTCTCGAAAGTAAAAAATGGTCTCCCAAATATTTTTTTTCTTTCAATATTTTGAAATCATTTTTTAAAGATGAGAGTCAAACATGTATATATAAAAAATTATAAAATGTGTTTATCACACAAACTGTTTTATACATCCAAAAAAACAACTCAACAAGTATCCAAAAGTTAGTTTCACATTCAATTTTAAAAAAAAATAAAAAAATAAAAAAATAAAAATAAAAAACTAGTTTCACATTGTTTTGAAAACAAAACAAATATCCAACTACAAACAAGCCCTATATAAATAAATAAATAAAATTGGGCTATTAAATGTTATTGGGCGTAAAAAACCCTAACTCATTTACTTATTGTCCCTTTCCTTTTCTCCGTCAAATTCTCTCAATTTCAACTGTGTGCCGCAAACCGCTTCTACCCTCCTCACAGGGACCCCTGCTTCTTTTCCTACCACTGGTCACGTTGGGCTCTATAGAGGTCAGTCTCTGAAGTTTTTATTTTTCATGACCACTTTTATATCTTCTCTCCTCTCTATTTTTATATATAGACATGGCCTAGTAGTAAACAGTTTAACTTTAATCACTTAGAGCAATTTTGGTGTGGCACAAGCACAACAAAGAATAAAAAGGCTAATAAGTAATAACATTTTTAGAGCAAGTGGAGTTAATCAACTATGAAAAGGCTAATCTTTTTAACCATGCTTGCTTTCTTTTTGTCTTAACCGCTCAATAAAAGAATCCTACTTTTCTAAGACTATTAATTAGTTCAAAAATGTGGCTTTAAGAAATGGCGTCAGTTCACACCGAAAACCCTTTTTTTATTCAGCCCAAAAAAAAAAAAAAAAAGGTACGGCTTTGACTAATTAGAGTCGCACTACACACACAAAAACTAGGACTTGGAGGCTGTTTGAGGCAAATTGGTTTGAAATAATAATGATAATTATTTCAGAATAACCATAATAATAGATATTGAATTATCCAAAAAAAAAAAAAAAATCATGGTAGTGAAAATTTAGGTGAAGTTGGTTAGGTGTTATAATATTGTTGTGAGAAATCTTGAGATATGATTGCGAAACTATTACTTAGTGGTTTCAATTAATGGGTCGCATTCCTAGAGGAATTGGGAAAAAAAGGAAAAGAGGAGGAACCAACTTAACAATGGAACTATAGGACCATGAGAAATACTGTATAATCTTGATCTTCATTATAATGGAAAAATCAGCACTGGGGTGCTTTAGTTAATAGCATAGTATTACTATTACGTTAGAGTAGTTGATGGTTGATACTATGATCTTTTGATGTGTATGTTGATATTCATTTGAAAACTCACCATTATAGGTTCTAGCTAGTGACTTTTGGAGCACACAGACACAGTGGAAAAGGCTTAAGGTAAGTGGGATTTACACGCTACACCCTTTTGCATTATCAATATTTGTTGGTAAACCCATTTGGATGTTCAATTTTAATATTTCTTGAATGTTTTTAACGCATTGGAAGTCTCTTTACATTTGTATTGTTGATATTCGTGACCCTTTTAATTCATCACTTTCTTATAACTATTGAGTTACTGTCTCTGTGAAATTAAATTGATCTTGTTTATGTACACCCTTAATAAAATCCCTTGCCATGAGATAATTTCAGTGACCCCTGCCCATGGGGGCGCAATACATAAGCCATGATTTGAATCATGTGTTTGATGTTGTGGATGTGGATGTTGGGAGTTAGGAATTGATGGAGGCTATTTATTTTTCAAGGACCCTACCCGGGGGGGCAAAACACCTGAGTAACTCTGTCCACGGAGGTAATACATGGTACTTCTTGAGGAAATTCTCATAGTTTAGGATTTCAAGTGTAATTTGAATAAGATTGCTTTTGCAAGGAATTATCTAAATTTCTTGTTTACTTATAAATCCTGTGGAGTTTAGAGCAATTGGTTACTTTGGAAATTAGACAATTTATCATGTGCTTTTATTTTGGAGACTGAATTTATTTGCTTTAGAGATTTTCTATTGCGGATAATTTATGGATTTCATGGATTGAAATTTTCAGGCGTTACATTTATGGATCCCGTCGGGCTCTAGACTAACTTTAGTTTACTTGTACTATACACATACTTGTCCAACTCTTATATTTCTTGTATTTCATTCATATGTCTTCCTATATAAAGGCACTCCCTTTACCATTTATTCGCTTAATCACAGTGCTTATCATTTTTTCCCCAGTTCATATATAGACCAGCAAGTGTCTCTCTACCTGATTCGCTCAAAAGAAGAAAAAAAAAACAATAATGGCAGAAGATCAGAAAAAAACAATGGCAGAAGAACCGGTATATAGAGCCGGATTAGCTATCGTGACAGAAAGCAGTGAGGGCAGGTCGAAAGAAGAAAACCAAAAAACTATAAGGGCAGAAGAACCGGTATATAGAACTGGATATGCTATCGTGACAGAAAGCAGTAAGGGCAATTCAAGCCAAAAATCTCTGAATGAATCGAGTAAGGTGGAGACTCCCAAAGACAAGTACAGTTGGACCCCCAAAGACAAGTACAGTTGGATGTTCAAGTAATTTTACCAAGCAGCATATAAGGCAGAAAAGTTCTTTGACAAAAATAGAGGATGGTCTAAATTTACAGCCTTATGTTTTTTAATGGTCTCTCTCTTGGGGATTAGATTGTAATGGATTTCATTTTACTTTGATTAATTTCTTAGCAGTATTTTGATGGATCTAACTAGTTGTGACTTTTTTGTTCGATGGATCTAAACCGTTTTATTTATTGGTATGAGACTTGTGGTTTATCATTTGTGCCTATATATATGTCATGCATAGCAGGAATTTTGACTATTGAATCGAAATCAGAAGAACTAAAGTGAAGTTTGTAGATTATCTTTACATTAAAACCTAGAACATCATCCCTTAAGACAATATGTTGTATGCAGTATAACTTGTCTCATTCTTTTTTAAAAGTTATCCTAACTTTTGAATGGAGTTGATGGTGTGCATTTTTGTTAGACTTAGAATTTCATCCTCTCTCCTCTTTGTTTATTTGTTTCTTAAAAAAACTGAATTTTTTTTAGTAATTTTTTTTTTTTTTGAGAATCCAAAGTGTCCAAACTTGAGATTATATGACTAGTACTAGAATTTAGAGTGAACTTTATATATATAATTCAATAGTTAAAGGGAGACAAAGCAAGTGTCAATTAGTTGAAGTGTTGAACTTCTACTTTATTATCTTTTGTAGTCCAAGGCACTTGAAAGGATTTTAAATTAGTACAATAATATGGACAACAATTTATTCTTCCTTTTTTTTTTAACAATTCTAAATTTTGATTAGACCAACATCACTTTCACAAGATTTTAACACAAACATCATCACTTTATTAGTACTAATTAACATACCCCTCATTAGTATTAAAAAAGATTGTGAAGATTAATGTTTTCTTAGTGTCCTTTTGGGAACCGCTAATTTGGTTGAAATTGAAATTTTTTTGTTGAAAGTACGGTAAATAAAGGTAAAAGTTAGCTGAATAGTACAATGAGACTCATATATAGTATCAAAAAGTGCAGTGAGACTCATGAATAGTAGTAAAAATAAACTGAAAGTGTAGATGAGCTGAAAAATTCAGTTTATCCCAAACGCATACTTGGACTAGTTATTTATTTTATGAATTTAAGTTGGCCACTGACTCATGGAGGATCTCTCTCATAGAGCTGGTATCTCATGCGCCTGGCGCATGAGAGATTTTTCCCTCTCTCATAATATAGTGGACCGCAAATGTGTTGGATTGAAGGGTTGATGGATAATTTTGGTATGGTTAATTTTTGTTATAGAGGAACTCTTCTATAGTTGGTCACAGAAAAGAATGCTTCACTTATTTCCAAAGGCTGCTATAAAGAATTATCTGATTTTGGGTTTGGATCACTCTCCCATTATATTTCATTCTATAGGAGAACAGGGAGGTTTTCCTAAATGAAATATTTGGGCTAATGCCTGTCTATTGGTCTCCTTGCCACTATGCTATTAAGATAAGAACTTTTAAGGCTGAAATTAAGAAATGGAATTGGGAAACATTGTATCTATACCTGAGAGAATTAAGTCTATCAAGCTTAAAATTGGAGAAGTGCAACCGCAGCCTCTCTTCGAAGCTAATGTTAATTTGGAAGTGACTCTGTGTTGAGTTGCAGGTTTTGTAAATAATAATAATAATAATAATAAATTGTCCCAATACTAATTGAAATTTTAAACGTGAAGTGGGCTTATCCATTAAAATCTCTGGGAAGCCATGGGACTCTTTGACCGCAAAATTCTCACATATATTCAAATCCATTCAATTCAAGCTTAATCAGTTCCATGAACCGTGGAACTGAGAAATTCAAAAGTTGTTAGGAAGATTGAGTCTATCTAAATCCCCGAACTTATCATATTCTACATGGCATATATATAGACCAGCAAGTGACTCTCAACCTCACACACTCAAAAGGAAGGAGAAAAAACAATGGCAGAACATAGAATTGGGTATATTGGGGTCGTGACACCAACCAGTAAGGACAGTTCAAGCAAAAGAATGGTGAATGAATCGAGCGAAATGCAGAGTTCATCGCGTATGATCTACAAAGACAACTACAGTGGCTGTTCAAGTAAGTTTACAGAGCAGCATAAGGCTGAAGAGTTTGTGGACAAACATAGTGGAAGGTTGGGGTACAAAGAAGAGCTCAAGTACACTTCCACTAACAAGGTTAATGACAAGGTTCAAGGTTATACCACTGAGTACGAGACCCAAGTCAAGTTTAAGAAGACTGTTTACCCCAACAAGAGTACCTCAAAGTACAACAATAAAGGGATTGACTATCACTAGATTTCCTTATTTTCTTGGCTTTCTAGATCTACAGCTCTCTTGCTAAGTTTGTTAGTTTGTTTTTGTTTTTGTTTTTTTTTGAAAGAGTTCTGAGACTCTTTAGAGAGAAATTCTAGAAGAAGAAAGAATAGAGAAACTGATTTTCATTATATGAATAGATTACATCAGATGCCCAATATATAGGGTCAGTAACCATAACAGATTTGGAACTAACCATAACAGATTTGGAACTAACTATTCTAACAGAATACATACACGTGGACTGTATTACAACTAATCTTATACTTAAACTTGTGGTGCTAAACTACATACAGTATTACAATAGTATTGCTAAACTACAAGTCGTTTGTGCTCTGTTTTATATCTCTGTTGACAGAGTCACCTTCATCCTTTACATCCCCCCTCAAACGAAGGGGAGGAGTCCCTATGAGTTTGTAGGACAAAGCATGAAACCGAGGAGATGGCAAACCTTTAGTGAATAAATCAGCCAGCTGATCCAAGGTAGAGATGTACTTGAGAACCATATCCCTATTCAACACCTTTTCTCGAACAAAATGATAATCAACCTCTATATGTTTGGTGCGAGCATGAAAGATAGGATTTGAGGCCAAGGCAAGAGCTGAAACGTTATCACACCATAAAATAGGAGGATGATGCAAATAAACCCCTAAGTCCTTGAGAAGCATACGCAACCAATATAACTCAGCTGTTGTATGAGCAAGAGACCTGTACTCAGCTTCAGTGGAAGACTGAGACACAACAGTCTGCTTCTTAGCGGACCAAGTGATGGGAGAATTGCCTAAGAAGACAACCATACCCGTAATGGACCTCCTATCAATAGGATCTCCTGCCCAATCAGCATCACAATAAGCTGAAAGGGTGAGAGAACCAGGCCTAAAGTAAATCCCTTTGTGCAATGTACCCATCAAGTATCTCAAGATCCGTTTAGCAGCAACAAGATGAAGTTGAGAAGGCTTGCTCATGAATTGACAAACCTTCTGGACAGCATAGCACAAGTCAGGCCTAGTGAATGTCAAGTATTGTAAAGCACCAACAAGACTCCTATAGGCTGTTGGATCAGAGAGAAGAGGACTAACAGCAAGAGTAGAAGACTGAGAAGAGGCACACGGATTAGAACAAGGCTTACAATCCATCATATGAAATCTAGACAGCAAATCTTTGGCATATTTGGATTGATGTACAAAAATACCATCACCAGTATATTCAATCTGCAGCCCCAAGAAATAGTGCAAAGGACCTAAATCCTTGAGAGCAAATGAAACCCCAAGCTGAGTAATAATATCAGCAACAAGCACCTTATCACTGCCAGTAATGATGATGTCATCTACATACAAAAGCAAGTAAACAACCTGCTGTGAATGGATGAGAATGAACAAGTTACTGTCTGCACAAGAAGCATGAAAACCCAAATGGAAGAGCTGAGTTGTAAAGCTGTCAAACCAAGCTCTAGGGACCTGCTTCAGACCATAGATTGCTTTGTGCAAGAGACAAACATGATGAGGCTTGGAGATATCCTTGTAACCAGGGGGCTGACTCATATAAACCTCCTCTTGCAACACCCCATGAAGAAAAGCATTAGAGACATCTAATTGCCTTAGAGACCAACCAAATTGAACAGCCAAGGCAAGTATAATCCTCACAGTTGTAGGCTTAACCACTGGACTAAAAGTTTCTGCATAATCTAGACCATATTGTTGTAAGTAACCCTCAGCAACAAGCCTAGCCTTGAACCTAGCAATAGAACCATCACTATTTCTCTTAACTTTGTACACCCACTTACACCCCACAACATTTTTATCAGGTGGTAAAGCAACCAAGGACCATGTATGCTGCTGTTGCAAACTAGTAAACTCAGAATCCATAGCTTTAACCCAATGAGGATACTTAGAAGCAATAGAATAGGAAGGGGGCTCAGTGCAACTGTAATCAGTCTGAACAGCAAACACCTTAGGCTTGGAAATACCATTTTTGGACCTGGTAAGCATAGGATGGGCATTTGTATTCACAGGGACAAGTGTAGGGACAGAAATAGAAAGACTAGGAGCAGTAGGGGAAACAGGTAGACTAGACTCAAGAGAAACAGCAGAGGAAGACACAGGTAATACAGAAACAGGACAAGGATTTGGAGATGGAATAGAAGAAGAAGACTCAGAACAAGAAGTAGACTCAGCTAAACCAGAAGCAGCAGAAGAAATGGGACTGGACTGAGTAATACTCAAGGAAGAAAGTGGAATGAAAGAAAACCACACATCAGAGGAAAAAGAAGTAGGTGAAGAGGCAGGGGAATCAGCACTAGAGGTAGGAAAACTAGGAAAAACGGATTCATCAAAGACACAATGACAGGAAATGTAAATTTTACCAGTGATAACATCCAAGCAGATATAACCTTTGTACTGAGGAGGATAACCAAGAAAAATACATTGCTTAGATTTAGGATCAAACTTATGAGAGGCATAGGGTCTCAACAAAGGGTAACATGCACAACCAAAGGTTCTTAAAGCATGAAGGGAAGGTGTGTGACCAAACAATTTCTCCCAAGGAGAGACAAATTGCAAAACAGAAGTTGGAAGTCTATTAATTAGGTACACAGCAGTACTAAATGCATAAGACCAATAGGAAGTAGATAGATTGGAATGGTGAAGCATGGATAAAGCACTTTCCACAATGTGTCTGTGCTTCCTCTCAGCAACACCATTCTGTTGAGGAGAGTAAGGACAGGAAAATTGATGGAGAATACCATGTTCTAAGCAAAAAGATTTAAATTTGGCATTAACAAACTCACCCCCACCATCTGATCTTAGTGTTTTGATTTTGGCAGAAAATTGGGTCTCAACCAATGAATAGAAATGTAGGAAAACTTGAAACACATCAGACTTCCTTTCCAACAAGAAAAGCCAAGTGAAACGAGTAAAATCATCAACAAAAATCACATAAAATCTATGATCAAGAACAGAAGTCACAGGGGTAGGACCCCATACATCAGAGTGCACTAATTGAAAAGGATAGTCAGTATTTGATACATGAGTAGGAAAAGGAGTCTTGTGCATTTTGGCACTTATACAAGAAGTACACTTAGAACAAATGTCACTAACACAGGACACTTTGACTGAAGGAAAAGAAGACATAGCAGAATTTAAAACCTTAGCACATGGGTGACCAAGTCTATTATGCCAGAGTAAAGACTGTGGAGACTGTGCAGCAAAACCACTAGAAGTTGAATGAGAAGGAGATGAGGAAGGCAGAGTGGAAGAGGGTATAGGATAAACTCCATCCTTACTCAGCCCTCTGTAAAGAACCTTCCCCGTAGGTAAATCCTGAATTGAGAACTGATATGCATCAAAATAACAAAATGCATTATTTTGAAGACATAGTTTGTGAACAGATAGTAAGTTGGAAGCAATTCTAGGAACTCTAAGAATATTATGTAAGTAGAAATTATGAGAGGAAGTGATGAGCTTACCATTGCCAATGTGTGTTACTAGTAAATCTTGCCCATTGCCAACTGTTACAGACTCACCAGTTGCAGGTTGCTGAGCAAGGGAAAGTTGAGATAAATCTGGTGTGATGTGATCAGAGGCACCAGTGTCAGTCAACCAATTTTGATTCTGAGTAGCACCTGAAGTGGCAGCCATCGATCTTGCAGCCATGGAAGCAAGCTTAGCTGGAGCATGCCTACCTTGATAAGCAAAATTCATTCTGTGATAACAGTCCAAAGCAGAATGGCCATTCTTGCCACAAATCTGACAAGCAACTTTCTGACCTTGAAAGGAAGGCTTGTTCTGTGTAAATAATTGAGATTCCACTGGATTATTAGTGTTCTGAAATTGACCACTACCACTACCAGGAAACTGAAACTGATTGTGATAGAATTGACCACCACCAGAAAAGTGATTTCCACCACCTCTTCCATTTCCACGGCCTCTGTTATTCCCAACCTTGCCTCTTCCTCTTGCAAAGTTTTGATTGAATTGATTGACTGCCATAGCAAATGATGCAGAATCTCTAAAAACCGAATGATTAGACCTTTTCTTAATTGACCTCTCTTCAGCATTTAAGAGTGTATTCAACTCTTCAATAGTGAGAACATCATTTCTGGTTCTGATTGCAGAACAAAATGCATCATACTCTGGAGGCAGAGCTTCAAGAGCTAGATGAATTAACTCTTCCTCATCAACACAGACTGCTACAGCTCCAAGTTTATCTCTAACCTCCTTGATTCTTTAAAAGAAAGAATCCATTGACTCTGAACCCTTCTTGAGACTCATTAGCTCATCCCTCAAACTGAGCACATGAGATCGTGATACTGATGCAAACCTTTTCTCAAGCACCTTCCAGACACCTCTTCCAGACTTTTGACCCACAGTAAGAGCCAAAACTGACGGAGAAAGAGTTGAATTAAGAAAGGTGAACAAAGCTTGCTCACGACTCCTCCATTGGAAGTACTCTGGATTAGCCACAGTTGTAAAATTACCTGAGCTATCCTTGAGAAATGGATCCGGAGCTTGATCATCATCATTGATGAAATTGATCATTGAATATGCTACCAAGATCACTTCAATCTGATGTCTCCACACCATGTAGTTGTTGTAATCAAGCTTTACAGTAGCCATACTTGCCATATTTGACAGTAGCAGCAACGAAGGATTGACACCATGAGTGATTGAAGAACTTGTGGTTGATCCTGTTGTTGCAGAGGATGAAGACGATGAAGAATTTGTAGAAGACGCCATTGTTGGCTCTGATACCATGAAAGAGTTCTGAGACTCTTTAGAGAGAAATTCTAGAAGAAGAAAGAATAGAGAAACTGATTTTCATTATATGAATAGATTACATCAGATGCCCAATATATAGGGTCAGTAACCATAACAGATTTGGAACTAACCATAACAGATTTGGAACTAACTATTCTAACAGAATACATACACGTGGACTGTATTACAACTAATCTTATACTTAAACTTGTGGTGCTAAACTACATACAGTATTACAATAGTATTGCTAAACTACAAGTCGTTTGTGCTCTGTTTTATATCTCTGTTGACAGAGTCACCATCATCCTTTACATTTTTTTTTTTTTTTGTGTGTGTGTGTGTGTTCACTTTCTAATGGGGATTGGCATGTAATGGATTTTTATTTTACATAGAGAATAATGTCAAAGCAGCATTTTGATGGATCTAACTTCTTGTGAATTTGGCTTTTGTGTGGATTGCTTATGAATTGCCCTTTTTTTTTTTTTTAACACAATAGTGGGTGATAATTATCTAATATATGAGATAAATATTTGGTGATATAATCTAAACCATTTTGTAGATTGGATTGATATTCATTATGTATTATCATTTTTGCCTATATATTTCAAGTATGGCTAGAATTTTGACTATTGAAACCAAAACGGAAAAATTAAAATCATGATCCATATTTTGAAAAGAAACCTCAGAACTTGAGTTGACATACTACATAACATAATAGTATATTACGATAGATGCAGCTCAAGGTACTTTAAAGTGTTTTAGTTTACTCTGATCATTGAGAAAAAAAAAAATTTCACAATTGCATGTGCAGATTGTAAATTGCAAGTAGACCAAATTCACTTTTATAAGTACCCATCATTTCTTTTTTCTTTTTTTTTTAAGTGGCACCACTCAGTACTCAGTACAGTAGTTGGGTAGCTTGGGCTTGAATTCAATTAGGAAGGCAGGGGGCTTGTGCTTTTATTGGAGGAATGGTATGGACGTACGAGCCCATTCAAGCTTAGTGAATTTTTTTTCCTGATCCAGCCCACACGTGTTAACAAAAGCTCAAAAAGACTTACAAGTGCTTGATTCAAACTTAATCGACACAAGCTCATGATTTGTGATCGATCCATTAGATTGCAAGGGTATATTTTAATTTAAATAAATAAATAAATAAAAAAAAGAAGAAGAAGAAGCTAGAGGGGTGTACTAGCAGAAATTAAAGGAATCCTTCCAATACTATGGAAGCTTTCTTAGGAAACAATAACATAGTATTCTCCGAGCAATTACTCAAATATCATCAAATCGTGCTTTAGTCCATCATTATTATTGGAAGGTTGGGGTATATTTTCGATCAACGTAGGTCAATTCAGTTCAATTGGTCTAGTTCGGTCTACTGCGGTCTAGTTCGGTTTATTCACTTTATTTTTTTTCATCTGGTCCACTATGGTCCATTCAGTCTATTCGGTCCACTTCATTCCAATCTTTCTATTTCAGTCCACTTTAGTCCATTTGGTCCACTTCAATTCACTTGTTCCATTTCTATCCACTTTGGTCCATTTGGACATCCGGTTCACTTTGATTCATTTGGTCCAATTCAGTCCACTCCAGTCCATTGGTCCACTTCAGTCCATTAGGTTCACTTGAGTGATACATTGAGAGAAGAGATTTGTGTAGAAAGAAAATAAAATTAAACTTTTTTTATGTTATTAAAATCTTGTATTTTTTTTTCTAATATAAATGATAAATTTACTAATATCTACGACTAATATATATATATATATATTGCTATTTTTAAAATTTTTTTTTTTTAAAATCTAACTAGTGCTCATTAATGTAATTGTACCCGGTAGATGCTACATTAAAAACAAGATATTATTTCCTAAGTACACTTTTATTTTTAAAATTCTATTGTACAATGGCTTAAGGAAGATTTGAAATCTAATCAATCAAAATATATATATATATATATATAACAGAGATCTCATGTGGGAAAGTATAAGATTCTGTCAAGTGCCGCATTCTATACAAAGAAAATTAAAATATTTTTAAGTGTCACATCAGAGATAAGAATAAATTAAATATTAACTTATGGGGGTAACAGACCGAGGAGCCCATACCAATATACATGTTGGGCCAACGGCCCAGTCCAAGGAAGAATCCCTCCTCGGCCATGGGAAGAACCCTTCCTCGACCAGGTATGGCCGAGGACAAAGGGAACGACCTATCACTGAGAATGGCACCCCGGGTCATTCCATGGAATAGGAAAAGTACTAAAACAGAAAAGGACAATGGAAAGAATGGAAATATCTAAGGGAAAACTGACATTATTGTATTCAATACTCTGTACCTGACAAAGCCACACTTTTCTGCCATTATAACCACTCCCAACAACTTTGGGGAGGGGCTGATGGGACAAGTATCAGCACTATGAATCTAAATTGGGAGGAAAGAAATTAGTATAAAAGGGGGTGATACGAGGCAATCAGGGGGGCGGGAACCACTACCACTCACCATATACTAGAAGAAGCTCATCGGATCGTGCCGAGGACCAACCTTCTAAGATAAACTTAGTTCATCTTTGCTTAACTGTCATGAACACCATATTAACTATTACCCGTGCACTAAGGCCTAATTCTTCGACCCACTCTCTACAAATTTATTGTACCGGGTTCATAGGTCCAAGATCCCATACATCTTGGACTTGGACTGCAAAACGTGACCCTACATAACTTTTTATTTCATTTGTTCAATATTTCAAAACTTTTCTAATTAACAAATAAATATTCTTTGTATCCTTTTGTTCAATGTTTCTAGATTTTTCATTTCTCACACATACACACAAAACTCTTTGCATTTTAATTCACTATTTTCACCTTTTGCACTTCTATTCTTTTATATATACCTACTCATAGCCCTTCATGTCATCTCATATCAAATACACACAAATAAAAAACAATATCATTTACCTTCAATCTTTTGACGACACTTACCTAGCTACAACCAAGGAATGGGGGCTTGTATTTTATATTGAATGACAACGGTAATTACGATTTTAATGTTAAGATCAGACATTGTGGATTTCTGGGTTTTGTAAATGATGTGATTGATTGTGGGTGTTTGGAATATGTATTTTATTTTATAATTAAGAACAAAGAGAAAGATACATTCTATATCAACTTTTATTCTATAACATTCCTCCAAAGTTTTTTTTTATTTTTTAATTTCTCGTTACTTCAATTGAATAATTATAATGGATATGTGTGTGCAATTTACAATTATTGTTTTTTATGATGAACTCATTTATAATAAATTTCTATAACAATTATGCTATAATACATGTACAACATTCTCCAAAATCATCTTACATAAAATATTACAACATTATCCGTGTATCGGGTAACTTAGTAGTTCATAATATCAGAAATCAGATAAGTTATTTCATTGAAGTACGAGACTCTTGGTCAAGTTGTGCATTTGATCATTGTATAAAAATTTTAATTTACAATTCTAAAAGTGCACTTGCTACACTTGGACCTTCATATTTAACATTTAGGTCCTTAAACATCTTCAAACTAAAATGTAATCTGAGATGTGATCTCCAGTATTATTTTTTCCAAAGGGTATCTTGTACCTTATTTATGTTTTGTTCTTATGTTTATTTTTATAGTTTTTGTTAACAAAGTGAGGGGAGAGGGATAGTAGTAGTTGAAGGTGTTCAAGGCTTCAAGCTTACAAGGAAACTTATATCTAAATTTTCGGTATTACCGTTTACCATCAATTATAGCTTGCGCGCAACACCCTATTGCATGGAAATCAGAATGAAATGTGGACGCATTTTATTTCTTCATAATTAATAAAACACCATTGATATTTTTTATAAGCACATGTAGCCATAATCCATATGAATTTTTAATGATTGGGATTTCTGAGGAGCAAATGGAGCTTTAAGTTGGAGAATCAGAAGTATATAACAAGCAACTTTCATTAATTAGCTAGTGCCACAGCACAGTTTATAATTGGCAAGACATTGAGAAGGACATCAACATTATTATGCACACAATTTACAAAATGTGTTATCAGATTCTCCTGTCTTTCATGGTTTTATGATCATCACAAACCATAACTAGCCCCCCTTGCTATGTTTCACACTACAGATTGTAACCTAGTTCATACTCTTGAAATATCTGCTGAGGGCGAAGAACAGAAGTGGATTCCCAAGCGTTTAAGGATGCTGATCTTGCGTCGAAGTCATTCGTCGACCACCAAAGCACGCCATCCTTTGAAACATTCATTTCTTTGAAACAATCAAATTCAGCCATCTGATCTTCCTGTGGTACGAAATCCACGGTTTTGGTATTAAGAAAGTTATCTATTTCAGCTTGAAACAACGAAGCTTGAATTCCTGCATTAGACTGTTCTATACCTTTTGCTTTCGGAACATGAGTGGAGTCCATTGAGTTGTTCTCATTGATGAAGGCAACTGAGTTGTCTGAGGATGATATACCATGTAAAGACTTCAATTCATTTACTTTAGCAGCAGTTGGTGATTCATAAAAGCCAACCTTTTGTCCTTGCACAGGTTGAGGACTAGGCAAGGCATGTTCCATGAGAGGGGTATTAGGAAACTCATTTAAAGATTGCAGGTTTTGGATCATTTTTTCTTGCAAGGGATGCAACTTTGGCCACAGAGCAGGATTGTTGTAGAAAGAGAGAGGGTTTTGAAGGCTTTGAAGTTGCATATGAAGTTGAAGTCTTTCAAAAGCCGAGCTGCTTAATCCTGGTGAATATGAATCATCTTCTTGGCCATTTGCATCTTTAGTCTCACCGCCCATGGATGACATATTATTCATGTTAGACTGTTTGCGCCTTCCGAGTAATTTCTTCTTCAATCTAGTGTTCCAGTAGTTCTTGATGTCATTATCTGTCCTTCCAGGCAGTTGGGCTGCAATAATGGACCACCTAAAGGTAGATTGAAATCAAAATGAGTTTATTCTCTAAGACTATCAAGCAAAACAAGAGTAATAACTTAAGAAATTAACCCTACAGATCATGGAGATTTAAATTTATAAGATGGAGGAGTTATTCCAGGCCAAAACATCATGGACAAAGAAAAAGGACAAGCACTTCATGGTCAATTTTATAGAAAACCTAGAGAGAGAGAGAGAGAGAGAGAGAAATTAACCTGCTGCCAATACTAATATAGAGGCTGCAGATGATGTTGTCTTCTTCTTCAGAGAATCCACCATGCTTGATGTTGGGCCTCAAGTAATTCAACCATCTCAGTCTGCAACTCTTTCCACATCTCTTAAGTCCTGTGAATTTCACCAAAAGGTCAAAACTTATCATTCTTTAGAATATGAAACCCTTTTTTTATTATTCAACTGTTACAACAAGTGGAAGAGGGGGATTGAATCCTGATTTATCTTATAAAAGAAGACTAGGAAATACCACTGAACCATAAAGCTCTTCTTAGAACATGAACCTTTGAGACCTCAAGAAAATATTTGTTTGAATGAGATAACATACCAACTTTTTGAGGAAGAGCAATCCAGTTGCCTCCAGTTCCATGCTGATCAATATAGGCTTTGAGCTTAGCATCTTCTTCAGGAGACCATGGTCCTTTCTTCACGTTTGCCTTGTCACAACATGGAGCTCGACCCATCTTTTTCTCTCTTCAAGGATAGATATGAACAAATTAAAGCTGTCTGAGATTGTTGAGAAAAAAGCTGAGTAGGAGGACCAAGATTTATAGGTAGGAAAGATGGGTATGTGATGTGATGCTTATTAGTTATTAGGACTAAAAAGTCTTACACCTCACCCTCTCTCCCTCCTCACTATTCAACCCTATTTCTCTCTCCTCTAGGGTTTGTGCAATCTCTCTCTCTTCCTTTTTGGATTAGTTCGCTCATCCATATTTTATTATCCATGCAAGTAGACAAAGTATAACACAAATTTCTTCTCCTATTGCATATTAAATTGCACTGCTTTTTGGGGTCCAATTAGTTTATCATTTGAAACCCATTGCTGCAGGTATTTGATCGAAAGAAGGATCCATCCTTTCAGTTTGTCACTATTATCCTTGAAATGTTCCAAACCCAGCCGCCCTAGCTATTTAAACATTAATGGGTTAGACTATTAGAACTCAAAATTATTGTATGCAGGAAAATGCTCTAATTGGCTGCTATTTTCTATTTTATATGACGCATTTAGCTCTCTTTTTTGACAAGGCATATGAAATTTGTAGCAACTGTGAAAGTTGGAGTTGTAGCCTGTAGGAGCATAGGGCCGAATAATATGACTTTTGGATGCACTTTTTAGAACAATGGTTTACCGTGATTTTAGTTGGGTGCTTCTTGTAATGACAGATGCTTATGAAAATGTCTGCAATTAATAGAATCATATAAGGGGAGCCTGCCCACGTTGTATGTTTCCCTTCCCTTTTTTTCTTTTTCTTTTTTTCCATTTTTTGAATATATATAAGGGCACATGTTTGTGTCATTTGCTATAAGCAAGCACTATTTTAAGAGCTCAGAAAGTCTTTCCAATCTCAAGTACCAAGACACATGTAACATGCAACCCACCATTGCCACCAATTTTTTGTACCATTAGGATAGTTTAGCGTTTCCTTTACATATTTTCGAGGCACTTCTAAGTTCTGACCACAAAAATTAATAATAATAAAAATAGAAGAAGAAGAAGAAGATATAGAGAGGGAGAGAGAAGAGATGTGGGGGTTTAAAGAGTCTTCCCTAGCTTTTAAGAAACTTGTGACCATTTGAAAATTAATGATTATAAACTGATGAAATTGAATTACATGTAAATGGAAGTAGTAATAAATAAGCACACACTTTTTCTACCATGCAATGAAATTATTGTCAATGGAATCCAAGTAGTTTCAAAATGTACGATTTCCATGCCCAGGTACGCCAAAGGAGAAGAATTTTCTCAACTGGTGCATAGAAGTCCATGTTCACAACTAAACATTGAATTTACAAGTTGTCTTGCTGATCTCAGGTTTCATTTCAACTTGCTATGCACGGTATTCTTTTTTTCTTCTTTTTTTTCCTCTTGTGATTAAAGTAATTTTTTAAAGAATCGGTGATAGAGATTGCAAACTATATATGGGTACGTATTGCCGTACGTATTGCATGGGTTCTATAAAATTTCTTATTGTTTTGTGTGAATCAATCTTCAAATCTAAGTTCCTAGAAAACATACTCAAAGCAAGTGCCTTGATTTTTTTCTTTTTCTTTTTTTTCCTATATTGTTGCTAAGAAACTGAAATAAGATGATTCTCAAAAAAGAAAAAGAAAAAAAGAAATAAGATACTTCAAATTTTGTAAAATTATATAATAATATATTAATGAATTTATCACCGACATATATATCTCTAATTGTAATTTGGGTCGTCTTAAATACAATTTGAAGCGATTTTGTTATGTAATTAATTTTTGACAAAATTTTCATTAGTTGGCTGTTTATTGTGTTTTAATTTGTCTCTTTTGATCCATTACCCCCACCCCCCCCCCCCCCAAAAAAAAAAAACAATACACATAGTACCTACATTATTTCTTTGTAGCATTTATTATTTAACCTTACATTTTCCCTTTCTCCTTGTGTATATTATATATAAATATAAAATAAATATATATTACCCAAAACATAGCTGGATTTATTTTGATATAGTGACTAGTAAGTACATTCGACTCAAATATAGGCTCCTCTTTACACATAAAGTGTTTGGGAATTTAAGAGAAAAAAGATCTAAGCTACAGGATTATAAACATATTGTAACTATCTCCACACACACACAAAAAACAAAAAACAAAAAAAAAGACCAAAAAAACCTCAACTACGCCTTTATCAAGATTCTTTTTCCCCATAAACACTCAAATTTATGTTAGAACTATTAATTAGTGTTATTATTATCATCATAATAAAAGCCCTAATACTTGCACCCTTACAGGTTGGCTAGGGCTCATATTAAACAGTAGATGGAAGGCAATATTAAATCTAAGAAAGGTAGAAAGAAACCAAACGGAAAGGCATTGAAAATTCAAACCTTTTAGAGAAGCAACACCCATTGACCTCGGTTTCCTAATTTAATATTTCCTAGAGGTCCTTTTTTTTTATCTCTAAAAAATCAATAGCTAGGACCAATTAGATATACAGAACCGCACCAACATAGAAATAACAAGAGGAAAACCATCAAAATTCAAAAAGCTATCACTCCCACAATTATTATAAATTAATTAGTGTCCTAATCACCAAATGGACTTAAATCTTTTTGAGCAAGGAAAACATGCTTCTGCTTGTCTTGCTCTCAACTCTGGAATCAATGCATTGACAACTTATTTCATATTCAGGAAAATGAAAAAAAAAGTATTCAAAAAACTAATAAAAGGTCATTGCATTTCATCATCATGAAGACCAACCTTAAGACTATTGTATATTGAGCTCGTAAATCTTGATAAGAGAAGATAAGCATGGATTATTCAGTACTGGGGGGCTATATATAAAAATAACATGGAATGATTGTTGCTAACTCTATTGCTCACTCTGATGAAATTTTCTTAATCAATTATACCAGGCTCTATTACTTTTGGACATTGCATATAGATTATATAGAATAATAGATGCCGTAGACACATGTACCAATTGAAATTTTGTTGGGTACTAATCGCCCTGTTAGGTTGACTCACAAGGTTGCCTCCAGTAATATTAAAATTAGTAGTTACTACCTCCATCATTGTACTAAACTCATTCTTAATTCAGTGTCCTAGAGGTCGAACAAAGTATACTCCTTGAAAAATATCTTCAAACTTTAGCTCCAAAGTCCAAACCTCAAGAGAAAATTATTAGTGACGGTAATATATAAAAGAAGATTATAATCTTGCTTTGCTTAAACGGCTTTTCTCCTAAAGGTTCACTCAATCTTCACAGTCAATTCATAAAATTTCATTTTTCTACCTCTCGTGTCTACAGGTTCTAGAATTTCTAATTAATATATTCTACACTAGTCTTGCAATCTTTCTTGGAAGTTCAATATATACTTCATTCAGTGTAACTAAGATCATAACTGGCTAGGGAGTAATTCCTTGATAGATCTTTTTGAACGCATGTGTTGTAGGGAGAGAGCTTAAAAAAATTATTAAAAAAAAAAAAATTCCCAATCATCTTTGAAAATTCTTGAAATAAGTATTACACTCTTCCCAAATGGTGCAAGAAATTACACTCCTTCTTGAGGTTTTTATGAGTATAACAAATAAATTTATACTCTCTCATACCATTATTACTTTCTTAACAAAATATTCTA
This sequence comes from Quercus robur, assembly GCF_932294415.1. NCBI lineage: Eukaryota > Viridiplantae > Streptophyta > Magnoliopsida > Fagales > Fagaceae > Quercus > Quercus robur. The sequence continues at coordinate 91,039,834 of NC_065535.1, forward strand.
TTTTATAAAAAGATTACTACTCATTTATACAAATCTCAAAAGAAGTGTTACTTCCTCCATAGTTGAGTAATAATATTTTTTTTAAATGGAATATTTGATTAGAAAAGTCACAATGTGAAAGGGTATGTACTTTTCTGTTTTGTTTATATGAAGTTATAAACCTCAAGAAAGAATTTCATTTCTTTTAAAACGTTTAAGGTAAACTTTATTTGTGAAATTATCTCAAGAGTGGTTGAACCGATGAAGCAATTTGTGTAAAAAAAATAAAAAATAAAAAAAAGGTCAACTTAGTTGCTTGTGAGAACTTGATTTCTTTGTTCCTATAAAAAAATGTGTTATCTCTTTATTCGTGTAAAGATTATCCCTCCTCATATTGGATGCAAATGCAAAATTGACCACCGTGTGTAGTAGTAACCAAAAAAAAAAAAATTAAATAACACATCGAATTATGAGAGAGAGATTTTTTTTTTTTTTTGGTAGAAAAGAGATTATTATTGTTCTATAATTCAACCTGGCATTCTTGAATTGATTAAGTCTGTAACAAAAGTTAAGATTGAAGATTGATATAATCTACTAGGAAATGACCCAGAAATTCGCAGGAAGACAACATGCATGTACATATTTCGTCATGGGGATTGACAAATATGCTAACTGTCGACTAACAAAACATTTTGTATATATTTATTGTATTGAATGAGACAGTTTAATGACTAATTGCTTAACTTTAACGACTTTGAGATTAGGAACAAAAATTATGTGTATATATATATATATATATATATATATATAGCTGTTATTATCTCCCATGCACTTCATGTAATATAATGCACAAATACGCTACAAATGGACGCAGTTGCTGAGCTCAAACTGGGTCCGTACCCTCTCCCTCAAGTCATCAACAATTGTCAAACCCTTCATATTATTATGTATAGTACTTATTTTTGATGAATATTGTTACAATTATTCTTTCAATTTGTTAACAAACCCAAAACTTTGAGATTCCAAGAAATTGACCCTACCCTTATCATTATCTTATCTCCTTGAAGCATGAGTTTTTGTTTTACAAAGTTACCTTAATGAATGAAGCTGTCCTCTAAACCCAAGCAAAGGGCATCATTGCCCCATATTATAACAAGAGGAAAAGTAAGGGAAGTTGTTGATAGTGCTAATGCTAATGCACAAGTTACAAGTACTGCCAATGAGTCCAATAATATAAAGGAACAACTCATTATTATCTTATAGTATATGAATGTTAAATTAGAAGAAAGTCTATGAACACAACTTTTGTCACAATCTTGACATAAGTGATTACGAATAACTGAGAAAAAAATAATAGGTTTATATAAAAATGATGATTCACTAATCACAATTGAACCTATCATTAAATTGTAGTAAAGTATATAGTCGTAAAAAAAAAACATTTAGTATGCAGAGGTGGTTGTTCTTTCTTCATGAATGTGTAAGATTTCAATTGGTACATACCAACTTTGACTTTAAAAGAATAAGTCTTTCCCGTGTGTTAGGTATTCCACAGCAACAATTTCTAGTTTCTAGAGGACGTGAGGTTAAAGACGATGGTGTCATAGAATTTGACTCTGGATAATTTTCTATAACTGAGAGAGGAGAGAGGAGACCGGAGAGTCTGAGTTGGTGAAACCCCAGCTATTGCCTGAAGACTCAGAATTGATACTATAATCATGACCAAACCATATAAACCTCAAATTGTACTATTTCGTCGTATAGGAGAAAAAATAAGAATTAAACGGAAAAAGTCAATCATGCACTTGAATATATATATGTGTACTTCCTCAGTGATTTAGTCAAGTTGAGTTAGTAGTTATAGTGGGACCATATATATTCGAGCAGCATAATTGGTACATTCCAACATATAACACAAAACAAATTTTTTTCTTTGTTCTCGAATGTCAGACATTTTCTTTTTTGTTTCATATTGGGTGATGACATTTGACAAACAGTTGCTCTAAATTAAGCAAGTCCTTGGTGGCGAAATTAAAATTTCTAAACCAAGTAAATGTACCATACATGATGTTAAAAATTTTAATTGATTTAATGCTTCATTTTCTTAATGACAACACCACCAGCCCTTTCAACACGCTATAAGAGAAGCTATAAGAGAAATGATGTATATATCTCATATATGAGATATATTTTCCTTTCATACAACTACAATTTTGGTACATTTCAGATTATATGTGATGAGCATAAGAAAATTAAACTTGGAGGGAGACAGGCTTTTTTATTATTATTAAAAATAAAAAAATATAAAAAACTAGGTGAAGGTGGAGAAACAAAACTACAAATTTTAAAAATTGATAACGAGTCTAAAAAGAAATTCAAATATAATTCTTAAATTAACTCCACTAAATACCAATCTTAGGGTGTTTTTTTTTTTTTTTTTTTTTGAAGACGGGAACACTTCCATTTAACAATAAAATCTAGTAAAAGAACTTACAAATGTACTGCTTTACATTGATGATTTCAAAAAAATTTATCTAGCAAAAAAGGAAAAAAAGGAATTTTGAAACATTTTAAGTTAGTTAAATGCTGGATATAAGAAAGGGCCAAATGAGTTGGAATGAAATTAAAATTTATAATAAATTTCTGTAAAGCCTCCTATTTATATCCTCCAATTCCAATAAAATAAAATAAATTCTATGTCCATAATATTTTTATAATACTTTCACAATAAATCTTAAGTGGTAGGTTATTATTGACTGTTATGGATGGACAAAAAAAAAATTTAATTATGAATTTAAATTAAAACCAATAATAACATACCTCCTATGATTTGCTGTAAAAATATTCTAAATGTAACACTTCTCATAAAATAATGGCACATTAGACTTTTGCAAATGGAAAAATAGGGAATTGTATACATAGTCATGATCCTTATTGAAGAATCATTCCTCTATTCTTTTTTTTTAAAGAAAGATGAAGAATCATTCTAACTTCTAATGTACATACTTTTTTTTATATATACCTATTTACCCAATCTTAACTGTTCTTCTATTATTACATAAAATTAAAAAAAATGTTCATCTATTATTATAAGATATATATTAAATAACACAATACCATATATTAACGATTAAAATTAGGTAGGTATGACACGTATGAATAGAAAAATATATATAACATAAAATTATCCTTTGGACTTTCATACTAATAAGTTTAAGAGCACAACCAATTTCACAATAAATTTTATAATGGTTGGAGTGGCAGTTTGTGAATTGTGATTAGTGTGTAGTAAAAGTAATAAGATAGTGATCCATGCAAAAGGGATGCATTGCAAATTAAAATGTGCCACCTCAACAAATTGTGAAAAAAATTGTGAAATTTACTATGTCTATAACATTGTTGTTTTCAAGTACGGGAGGAAGAGATTTTCACATAGGCAGATCCAGGTAACACCACTAAACTACAAGCTTTTGGCCATTCAAAATTTTAGCGTTTTTTTTTTTAAGCAACGTAACCTCACATTCATGGAAGTTGCCAATAGAAACTCCATCCAATGCTCGACTAAGGTCAAAAAGTGAAGGTTGGGCAATTCATTTTTAAGTATTTTGAACTGCTGTCATAGCCTCAACAGAAAATAAAAGCCATCGATTTTAAGAGATATCTTGCCTTTTATTTTAAAAGATGTTACTAAGCTTTTTAACAAGCCAGACCTGTACAATCTTTCCCATTTGAATTACATAGAAGGAAGATCCACAACGACATTTACCTCACGAACTTGGCTATGGTTGTCCCTTTAGACACAGAGGGAAGATCCATAATGACATTTACCTCATGAATTTGGATTTGGTTGTCCCTTTAGAGACACGCGGTGGTGAGCTTAATAGACTAAGGCGCTGTAAACTTGAAGATTCTAAGTTTCATCCACCACACTATCCATTTATAAGATTTTTGAGATGTCTCATGTAGCTAGGAAAAGATTGGAACACCACTTCTTCATATCCAAAAAAACAAAAAATACTTGGGCCTTTGATTCATGAAAAAACATTCTCTCAACCAGACAAAAACAAAAGAATGAGGCTTAATATCCAGTCAGCATGAATAAGATGGATCTCTATTAAATGAGGCTACTCTATCAAAATAAATAAATCTATTACTCTACCGTTGTATTGCTAAAAATGTCCCAATAAAGCCGTTGGGAAAACATGAAAATCATATGGCCAACTCCATAGTCCATTCAAGTGCAGATAGGATTCATAACTCGGTTATTATCCCAATCATTATACAAACTATTTAGTCTCAAATGTCTAGGCACCAAATAAATAAAAATCAGAGCTCAGATTGACAGGTCCAAGTTCCATACATTCACAGCTTTCTTACAGATATTATTAATGTCTGAAACATCTTTATAACATACAAGACTAAACTAAAGGATCCTTCTGCACAGCAGGTGCAGCTTGCTCAAACTATGGAAATGCAAATAATATACACCCACCAGTACCACCCAATTCAAATTTTCCAGTAACCATCATATAGCGTCCGACACCAATAGCCAAACATTCCATCAACTAATGCATGATCTGATTACGATTACCAGGCAACCAAAACTAGTTCACAATGGACAAAGTAAACTGCACCACTACGCTCCAAACAACGGGAATAGAAAAGGCAAGGAGTTCCTTAAAAAAATAATCATATACTATACTCTTTTACATCTCCAATAGCCAAAGTATATTTGGCACATATAGGTATCAAATCTCTAGGTGTAAAATTTCATATAACAAGATAACAACAAAAAGGATAGAGAGAGAGACTTAACCATAACAAGTTAGTTTCCTGTTTCATCAGAGTTACAGCAGTATATGCATCACTATTTTCTAAAGATAAAGCTTATAATACTGCGATTACCATTCATATATATAAACATCCATCCAAAAAGCTGAGTCCAGACTCCAATAATAATAGAACATGTATCAGCAATGCCATCCTGATCACATTAAAAATGATGAGATATGTGAACGTACAGAAGTTGCTTCATCATCACAGACATTGTTGTCAATAGAAGGTAAAAAATAATAATAATAATAATAATTTACATAAAATTTGATGGGAAATACTTACATTTTAATCATGCAGTCCAAGCTCTCCTTGGGGTAAAATGAAATCTTCTGCTGGCAGAACCCATTCTGAGAGCTTAAATTGCACTCTATAAAGAATAAATACCGTTCTCACTGCAGTACTAGAAAAGGTTTGTCAAAAATGAACCAAGGCATAAAATTACACAACTAGCCTGTGTATACTTTAGAAACCAGTAGGGTGCTTTATAGTGCAAAGTCTATGCTTCATTTTATTTTCCTCTTTCTTAAATTCTTGCTCAACATACGAGGCAAGAAGTGAAACCTACTTCTTCAAGATTGGATTTATCTCACATTCATCGCTGCAGCCATATTCCTCAGCTTCTGAGAGATTTCCGAAAACGATGGCCTAGCTGCTGGATCAGAAGCCCAACAACTTTCCATCAGAGACTTCCATTCAGGATCACACCATGTTGGACTTTGTGGGCGCAATGTGTTGTTTACAATTCCACCTGTGAACCAAGAAGAAACACATTGCAACATCATGGTCGAGTTTTGTAGTAAAATTAATAGTGGCCCTACTTAAACAGTGAATATAATATCCAGTTAGAACCCAGAAATATTGCTACTGGTTACAAAATAATTCAAGAAGATAAATTAAAGCCCAAGAATGAATTCCAATAGTTAGTCATCCATTGTAATCCTTTTGAATGCAGGAATATAGATCAAACTCAATCATATTTTTTCGTATTTTTTACACACAAAGGAACCCCTAATTTGTGTGCAAACTAGATCAGGCAAGCAAGGGTAACCAGATTAAATAGTGTACATAGCCTATTAACAATTTGGTACTTACCAATTATGGAAGCGCAATGCAGATCTGCATAAGGCTCATCACCCGTGAGTAACTCCCACATAACAATCCCAAACGAGTAAACATCAATCTACAGCAAAAGAAAATAATAACAATGAAACCAAACAGCAGAAAAGATCTTAAAGAAAGGACATTTAAAAGGAAAAATAAAAAACACTGAAAAATTCACACTTTCACACTTGGGAGTTAATTACCTTCTCTGTCACCATATGGCTTTTCCCACTGAGAAGCTCAGGTGCCATCCAAGGTAAAGTTCCACGGACACCTCCTGACACTAAAGTGTGCTGTTTTACCTTTGATAAGCCCAAATCACCAATCTAAAAAGATAAACACAGAACACATCAGTTTCCAAAATCCAAGCCCCTCTGAAAATTAATTATCACGCTTGACAGTAAAGTTTAAAACAGACTCAGGTGGGCACATGTGAAAAGAGAAAAAAATAACCAAACCATCACAAGTTCATTTCATATCAAGCTTCCGATGTTTCCTAGTTAATAATACTGCATTCACGCAAATTAATTCTGAACTTCAAATATTTCAAAAACAACACTAGTATGAGAAAACAAGAACTATAACAGGAAACACCAAAACAGGATATTGAAAACCATGAGAAACGAACCAATCAAAATGATTTAACCTAAAAATATGTCTACCTCATCATACCTTGCACACAGGACGCTGTGGATCTCTCATATTCACCAACAAATTTTCGCATTTCAAATCAAAATGTACAATGTTCTTTCCATGCAAATACTCCATCCCAAATGCAGCATCCATAGCTATGATGAGTCTCTTACGACGATCAATAGTCCTGTCCAATTACATTATGCCCTGACTCATTCAACTTTCAATGGATTCTTTAAATAAACTTCGAGCAAACAATAAAAAATTTTACATGAAGCATACATTCCAAAACAGAAAATAGTGCTAAAATATTTGAAATCTGAATGAAACACACTGTAAAAAGTAACAGAACAGCTACCTGTCTTTCTTCTGCAAAAACTGTTTTAAAGATCCATTAACCATGAACTCTGTCACAGTTGCTAAAGATCCATCAGGACCATCACGAACAATTCCATAGAAAGAAACAACATTTGGATGATGTAATGAACTCAATATCAAAGCCTCCTTCCAGAAATCCGCAATCTATGACAGGATTACATATCTAGTCACTGTTATAGCCAATTCCACTAACATATGAACAGTCCAATATAAGCACAATGCTTAACCAAGCAAAATAAAAAAATAAGAATGTTTTCTATACTTCCCACAATAGCCTTCATTCATTGTATTTATTACAAAATATATATTTTTGATTTCAATTTATGTCTTAATCATAAATGTGTAAACTCTTACACATAAAATTCATGGCCTATCCTACATTTTCCCCTTCTTTTTGTGTAAACGTGTATCAAAAACCATAATGAAAGTTGAAACAAAATAGAGTAAATTACTTGATACGATGCTTAAAATTAAATTTCTTTTTGTTTCACCTTAAGCAAATTTGTGAGGCTCATTTTATATAAGGGCCACGTTGTTTTTTTCCCATCTTTTTCTTTTAGAAATACATAACAATAGTGTTCTTCCAGCATAATGGGCTGCCTAGATAATCACGGCCTTGACTGCGCTTTGCAATTACCATTAGAACACAAATTATATTTGAAGAGAACACCACAGCATATTACACCAAGTAAATTGCACAATATGACTCAATAGGCTGTTTCCCATAATATGATTCAAGAATGCTAGTCAAACAAACGCAAGAGTGATAGATGTAGACACTACCAAACGTTCCCTTTCAGAAGGTCTCCCCGCAAAACAACTGGCTTTTATTCTCTTTACTGCCACATCAGAACCCTTCCATTTCCCATGATAAACAGCCCCATACGTTCCAGAACCTAATTCCCGGATTTCCTCTAGATCATCATTCTTTATTGACTGTCAAAGAGATGCAGTATGTTAGAAACAAGGGCATGAAAAGGGGATAGTTATGATAGTGATATGAAATCTAAATGCTTCATTTAACACATGCAAATAATGTGAATAAGACAGCAAGCAGTAACCTGTAATCCCCTGTCAAGAGCTTCTGCCTCCGCTTTTGTTGGCTCGATCTTGGAGGTATCCACATTGTCATTATCAAAATCCAACTCTTGATCCCCATGAGCATTCTATCAAATTAACAGGACATCAGAAGAGAATAAATAATTATACAACAATCTCTCTATAAAGAAAATTTACTTGTTTCTTACCGCTGATTCTATTTCATTTCCAGTTGCTTCTTTAAGGTCAGCACATTCTTCGACTTTCACTTTGACCTCTTCAGCTTCTTCTAATGCTGCCCTCTTCACAGAAGCAATCAACTCAGGTAAGAAATTCAAATGTCCAGCTGAAAGCTTTGAATCTTCAGGAGGTGCAGAAATGACTTTTTCACCCAGTTTCGCACCACTCTCTTCTGCAGGCTTCAAGCAGACTGAATTGGTAGAACCGAGAGAAGTCTCCGGACAGTTGTTATTATCAATTTTCATTTGCTCTAGATGAGAAATATTCTGCAATACAGAGTTCTCAACTTTTTCTACTTGATTTGCCTCTTTTTCTTCTCCAATTATACTTTTCCCATCCAACCTTGCCACTTTAGTGATACTGGTATCCATTCTTGAATCAGGATTGTAACCAGGAGCTACTGAAGAAACCACTTTATCATGAATCAAAGTTGAAGATGAATCTGATGGTGGCACAGGTCCCAAGGGGGTGGCAAAGTTGACCATCTCAGGCTGGGGTCGAGATGAATGGAGACTTTCCTTACTGAATGAGTTTGGGTTCAATTTTAAAGCATGGCTATAAGAATATTCTGGCATGGCTGACCCATCAAAACCCAATATTTTTTGTGAGGACTCTACCCGAGGAATATGGTTGTCCACGCAAACACAGAATCTTGGACTACCCTCCGGCCTGACAAATCCTGGATTAGCTGTACCATTCACTTGCTGAGGTGCACTGGATGCTTCATAAGGGGCAGCAACATGCTGCGAATTAGTTCTCCATAAGGCATGTCCAGGTACATTTCCATGTGACACAGGGTAAAGATTATCTACTCCATAAGCATAAGGCAAATTTCCATACCGGATCCCACTTTCTTCATGAGGAGGTATGTGCATGTGGGGTACAGCAGCCACAGCTTGGTCATGCAATACATCATTCCCCATTTCAGGTCCAGCTCGGTGATAAGCATAATTTGATGGAGGAGGATGTCCATCAGCTAAATTACCATGACCCATAGGGAAATTCATGCCTGCTCCATCACCAATGTAGTGATCATTCACTCTTGGAGCTCCAGATGCATGTACTCTGACTTCATCAACCCGAGCATTCAAATTGTTCTGCAGAATCCATCCTCTCTCATGATTTTGAGCTTCATTATAAACAGATCGAAGATCATGATTCTGCTCACTAGGGTAAATCCCATGGTGCGACTTGGCATCTGTATTCAGCATGAAAGTCTCTCTATTTGGGGGACACTCAGCACATGGATTAGAGACCTGGAGAAGCCCATGCTCCAAATGCGGTTGATTTCTTTGGAAAGCCATCCGGCAATTCTCACAAACACTGTTCCCTTCAACGACATTGGGGCCATGAAAAATGTTACCAGGAAAACCAGACTTATCACCTGATATAGCTCCACTTGGCACCCACATAACATTTTCAGAATATTGTGGCTGGTGTTCATACGTGGGCTGGTGACTCACTTGCTGCCGAGAATATTCTTCTGGCATTCTATCTAAGCCTTTTTCTGTTAAATCAGACAATGGCATACGGTAACGTGCAGAAGAAGGGGAAGATGGATACTCTGCCAATTGTCTTGGATCATGGTGCCCAGGATGCCTAGGAGAATAGTATGCAGGGCTCCATGGAGCTTCCATTTCGGTATACCTCTGAGGCTGGTGTGGTGCAGATCCCATATGAGGAATCGTGAGGTGACGCAAGTTAAACTGTAGCATTGATAACTCAGAAGCCCTTTGGCTATGAAGGCCACCCTCCACACCTACCGGGTTAAAGTACTGCTCCCCAACATGTATATCCTCAACTGGACCAATCCTAGGGGAATCAGGTTGCTGCTGCTTCCTAAACTCAGAACCATCATTCATATTATTCAAAGCATCCACATACCTCCTCTCAGTCTCCCTATCATCCCCACCATCAACATAGTGGGGCGAAACCTCTTGTTCGGGATGTGAAAACAGAAAAATCCTAAGCCTAGTGAACCCATCACCCGAACCCAACTTATCATACTCTTCCATCATGTTAATCACATCATCATCATTTACAACCGATACAAGAGCATCAAGATCCTCATCGGGCTGCTGGTATTTCAATACCGCCGCCCCATCATAAAGCTCCCTCATTTTACCCATCAACTCCTCAAAACTAATATCTCTCGCCACGCAAACAATTCGGGTCTCCCCGCCCACATACCGGAGCTTCCCGTCTTGGGGACGGGGCAATATACTCCCCAAAAAACTACACAAAAATTTAACTCGCGTGGTTTCATCATTCGAACAAGGGGTTGAAGAACCCATGGCTGATGTTGGGCTATCCATCATCAAATATACAGATTGATAAGGTTGTTGTTGCTGATATGTTATAGGATTCTCAGACTCAGACTCAAACTGGCTCTTATATACAATCCCTTTATTACACATAGAGTATTTGTCACATCATATAGCTTAAAAAGCCAAATTTCACTAACCCAAATTGATAAAAATTCCCCATTGTTAAAAGCTCAGAAACCATCACATTTCCCAACAACCATGGCTACAAATTGAAGAAAATCACAATAAAAACCAAAACTTTATCAAAACAACAATGAACCTCACCAGCCCAGATTGTGAAAACAGATCCAACGTCCAAAACGAATACCCAGTTAGACTGATTAATCCAAAAGGCAGAGAAACAAACTGATGGGTACCTGAATTGGCGAATATGAAAAGGACTCAAAGAGAAGCTGAGGAGGGAATCTTCTGAAAGAAAAAAAAAAAAAAACAATTATAGAATATGGAGGAAGAGTTTATCAGAAGCTGTGGGGGCTTTTATTGAAAGCTGTGCAGTGAGCTAGTGATCTAGCAGAGAGAGAGAGAGAGAGAATGAGTAGGTTAGGGATATGTGGTGAAGATGAAGGGTGCTGATGGTGATTAGGAATGGAGGTGGTGAAGAAGGACCGCCATAGGCAATGGGGGCAAGAGAGAGAGAAAGAGAGAAAGAGAGATGCGATGCCCGAGTGCCAGGTAGTGTCCCACGTGGCACTACCTGGTTTCTGGGTTCTCTTGGCATCTATTTATCTCCTCCAGAGGATATGCTCTCCCTTCACTTTCTCTCCGACGCTCTTCCCTTGCACGTGTGTGCACACACACACAAGATAACACTTGACTCCATGGTACACTCTTATTCTTGGATATTTTAGAGTGCACATGAATCTCACTAATTAAATTTAGTGTAGATTTTATCAAAAAAAAAAAATTAGTGTGGATTCTAATGTAGATGTGAGAAAATCAAATATTGTTACTGTGGAGTCCAATAATTTGTGGCCCTAGCCCATTTTTGCATTGGGGCCCAAGGCTCGAGCCGAGGAAAAGTATAGCCGAGGATAGGTAATAAAAGTCCAAATAGTCTTGAGACACAGCCGAGGATGATTCTGTCCTTGGCATATTCGAGGTCCCCCTGGAAGGAAGGGCAAAAAAAATATAGGAACAGTTCGGGAAAAAATCTAAAATATCTATGTCAATAAAGAAGGAAACGCTGGATAGTATAACGACCAAGGACAAAGGAAAAGCTGCCCTTACTGCCATTCAATACTCTGCCCCTGACAGAACCATACTCTTCAGCTTTTACAACTACCCCCAACCACTTTGGGTATGGGCTGATGGGACAAATATCAGTCCTGGAAAGTCGATCCTACACGTGGACGAAGGATAAGGAACATAGGCTAATATAAAAAGAGGGACAAGTAATCCGGAGAAAGGGACTGGGGAAAAATGGCCAAAAACCAGAGCCTCCCAGCCCGCCTCCAGGAGAAAGATTCCTAGAGCGAACACGATTTAATTATGTATGAACACCATAAAAAAACCACCATCTGATGATCAAGGCCTAATCTTTCAAACCCACGCTCTATAAATGATATTGTTTGGGCCTTTTTACGTGCGAACCCAATATTATTATGAGTCGTTACGAATTGTGTCCTTACAATTAGCGCCATCTGTGGGAAGGCTTGTGTCTTGGCACAGATGAAGGGTTAATACAATCCTTCACATCATTTTCAGCAGCTGGATGTAGTGTTCTAGCGTAAAGTTCCACTAGGGGCTATGTTTCTTCACTAGGGGCTGCGCTTCGTAGAGTCAGCAGCACGGATGGTTCTAGGGGCTTGGCCGAGAAGCTAACCCCCCAAAACCAAGGTCCCACGCCACAATCGAGGGGTTAATTCCCCCAACTACTTAAATATCAAGTTTTTGACAGAACTAAGGTATTGCATGGTCCTCGGACTCAAACCTATGGGGAAACCAACTACTTAAAAATCAAGTTTTGGACAGAATCAATGTATTGCATGGTCCTTGAACTCAAACCTTTGGGGAAACCAACTACTTAAATATCAAGTTTTGGACAGAACCAAGGTATTGCATGGTCCTCAGATTCAAACCTATGGGGAAACCAATTACTTAAATATCAAGTTTTGGACAGAACCAAGGTATTGCATGGTCCTCGGACTCAAACCTATGGGGAAACCAACTACTTAAATATCAAGTTTTGGACAGAACCAAGATATTGCATGGTCCTCGGACTCAAACCTATGGGGAAACCAACTACTTAAAAATCAAGTTTTGGACAGAATTAAGGTATTGCATGGTCTTCGGACTCAAACCTATGGGGAAACCAACTACTAAAATATCAAATTTTGGCCAGAGTCAAGGTATTACATGGTCCTCAAGACTCAAACCTATGGAAATGTCAGCTACTTAAGAAGAATTCTAAGTCGCTTAGTCCTCAGACCAAATACCAGAAAATGTTAAGGCTATGAAAGTTATTAGGAAGATGGCGAAACGCCTTATTACTCAGCAACCTACAGGGGTTGTACATTTTTGGGTTATATATCCTCGGATGATTACTTCCTATATGGCATCGAGCATTCAGCCATCACCTCGTTCAAGTTTGGGGTATACAACCCATTTTCAGGTCAGTCTTATTATACACGATACCTCTAATAAGTTCATAATAACATCTTTTTTCTTAGTAAGGGATTTTGGCCCTAAGTATTGTTTCTCAGGTCGGCGTCATTATGCCAGACAGCTCTAATAAGCTCATCATAATATCTTTTTCTTTTCTTCTTAGTGAGGATTTTTGCCCAAAGTATCATTTGTTCAAATCGGCATTATTATGCCGGATAGTTTCAATAAGCACAGAGCAAGGTCTTTTTATTAACTGGGATCTCGACCCTAAGCATCGTTCATAGTATAAAAATAAAAAAGAAGTCACAGGATAGTATGTCTATTCATGGCATAACCATTTCAAAAAGAAGAGATAGAATATACGAAATAAAGTAATGACGACTTTTATTAATATAAAGAGGTATTACAGCGTACAATGAATGGCTTAAACAAGCCTATATAGAAAACGAGTTACAAAAGCAATAAAAAACAAAACAAACAAACAACCAAAAATCTTTTTAAGCTCTGCTCCCAAGTCTTTCCAAATTCTACCCCAGTGGCACCCATATTGAGAGGAGGACCTTCCTTAGTGGAGGAGGAGAAGAAGAGGAAGAAGGAAAAGCACCAGGATGGATCTGATGATGGGAAAGAAGAAGAAGGGGAGGCAAAAGGAGGTACCAGTGAAGGAAGAGAGGAAGAAGCAGGGACACTTTGTCCCCGCGTCAGTCCTGACTCCTAACACGCTAGTGCCATGTTAGCTATGCTCATAAGAGAGCGGTTAGTACTGATAATGGGTGACCCTAGCTCAGTCTCGCCAAAAGTTTGACGCGATGAGCCCCTGCTTCGGATTTTAGCTGAAGGGAGGATGAGAGGTCTCTTGAGTCTCTGCCATCCTTGTCCTGATCGAGCCATCTTAAGTTTCGGAGGAACAGAACGCTTCTGAAAAGGATATGATCTTTTCATCCCTACTTCTACTTCAAATGTATCACACTATAAACTGTGACTGTGCTGTTAGGAAGACTTAGAACACAGCTTGAGGGTTGAGGCTTTAGGAAGGTTAAAGAGTCTTTATGTGAAGGGAATACCCTCTCGTTTGGCTTCTTATATGGAAGGTGAATTCAGTGACATTTAATCTGTACATATATCCAAGAAGGTATGCGAGTAAGGTAGCGTCTGTTCAGCTCCCCAATGTCATCTATAACTGTCAGAATTGATTGGCCTCATAAAGGCAATTTATTAAAGACGCGCCTCGTTCACTGAAACGACGGGAACGCGCCGTGTGTAAATCTAGAAGAATGTCTCGTAGCCCGACACATTTCCTAAGCAGATGAAGAGACACCAACATTAATGAAGGATAGAGCTGAACGAACCAAAGGCTTGGCATCACCAAAACCCTCCTCTCCGACCAAAAGGTCGGACAGCAGGATTTTGAGGGGCTATTATGGGGACCAATATATTGTGGCCCTGGCCCATTTTTGCATTGGGGCCAAGGCTCGAGCCGAGGAAGAGTATAGCCGAGGATAGGTAATAAAAGTCCAAATAGTCTTGAGACACAACCGAGGATGATTCTGTCCTCGGCATATTCGAGATCCCCCTGGAAGGAAAGGCAAAAAAGATATAGGAACAGTTCGGGAAAAAATCTAAAATATCTATGTCAATAAAGAAGGAGACGCTGGATAGTATAACGACCAATGACAAAGGGAAAGCTGCCCTTACTGTCATTCAATACTCTGCACCTGACAGAACCATACTCTTCAGCTTTTACAACCACCCCCAACCACTTTGAGTATGGGCTGATGGGACAAATATCAGTCCTGGAAAGTCGATCCTACACGTGGACGAAGGATAAGGAACATAGGCTAATATAAAAAGAGGGACAAGTAATCCGGAGAAAGGGGCTGGGGAAAAATGGCCAAAAACCAGAACCTCCCAGCCCGCCTCCAGGAGAAAGACTCCTAGAGCGAACACGATTTAATTATGTATGAACACCACAAAAAAACCACCATTTGATGATTAAGGCCTAACCTTTCAAACCCACGCTCTATAAATGATATTGTTTGGGCCTTTTTACGTGCGAACCCAATATTATTATGGGTCATTACGAATTGTGTCCTTACAGTTACCATATTTTAAGAGTATCTAATTTTTTTTTTAAGCCTCAATCCTTGTTCCCACCCCACCTCTACAATAACTTGTATTTGTAGAATGACAATCATACCAAAGATAAATTATATTGTCTTCAGGAATGCGTAATAGCTAATTTTACTTGTAAAGTGACAATAACACTAAAGATAAATCATACTATCTTTAGGGCTGTGCTATGGTGAATTTTGGAAAATTAATTATCATGTATATTTCATGTTTTTTATTTTTTTTAGAAGAATGTATATTTCATGTATATGAATCTTACATATATCTTATATATTCCACCGCAAATACGAGAAAATCAAATATGACGTTACCATATTTCAAGAGTATCTAATATTTTTCCACTTTGAGAGTATCTAATATTTGGATCTTGGAAATTATTATTGTTATTTTTTATTTGAAAAATTAAATTTCAGCTCTTACTCCTTACCTTTACACGAACTTGTATTTGTGAAGTAACTGTCAAATAATTGATTGCATTTTATTTTCTTTTATCCTTCTCCATCTCTATTTTTTTCAAAAATATAAAAGGAAATGTTAATCATTACTGAATAATAAGTGGCAATGACAATAGATTTTGACAAGTCATGATGAGTTAGCCTTGTATTGATTTTTTTTTTTTTTTGATTTTTTCAGATGATTTTTTCTCTTGTTGACTATTTTGTTTATTCATTTTTGTTATATATATATATATATATATATATATATATAAATTAAGAGATTAGTGAATGAATGAGACTTATAAGTGTTCCAAAATCATCTCAAAGAGTCAAAATGAGTATTCTAAACTCCAAATATGATGTGATCACGAATGTCTTCTTGTTACTATTGTCCAATTTGGCGAGTTGGTACCTTTCTAGAAATTAAATACTTGGGAGAGCAAGGGGTGTGGTATTTGAGCTGTTGAGATTGCATTTTATATATATATATATATATATATATATATATATATATATCATTATGTTGGTATTTCTAACTATTTCAATGGGAAATAAAATGAATGTCTTTCCTATTAATGATAATTTATGTTTTTTTTTTCACTGTAAAATATTTTTAGAAAAACATTTTCACCATTAATTTTATCGTGTTTGTTGTATTATAAAATTTGGTCAAATTTGAAATTGTTTTCCATTAACCATAAAGTCTTTTATAAAACATTTTACCAACAAAATTTTGGTAAAATATTTTACAAAAACATACATTAACTCTTCCTATTAATGATAATTTATGCTTTTTTTTGTTTCACTATAAAATATTTTTAGAAAAACATTTTCAGCATTAATTTTATTGTGTTTGTTGTATTATAAAATTTGGTCAAATTTGAAATTGTTTTCCGTTAACCATAAAATCTTTTATAAAACATTTTACCAACAAAATTTTGGTAAAATATTTTACAAAAACATACCTTAACTCTTTTTTCTCCCTCCCCCAATATGGTGGCTGGGTCATTGGTCTTATTGTCGGAATTGCTGGTCCAGTAAGTTGGGCCATTAGTTTTGGTAGTTTATGCTTAAAAAATTTTATGTCACACAAAACACTTGAAAATAAATATATATATATATATATATTAGAAAATTTGAAAGTATTTTAATGTGAAATGTTTTCAAATATTAAATATTTTTGAAAAAACATTTTTCAACGAAAAAAATAAAACCTTAAAGTGAAAATAAGGAGAACAAGGGACTGATTTGGTATACTACTAAATTAATTCCAAAAGAAAGTTTGATTGCGACTCAACATTTTACTTCAGCCATCCATGGAGGGATCCAACCAACAACTAGGACTGGGGTTAGGACAACATTACATGTCATGTTTGATTGGTGATGAGAATGGAAAGATCTATTGACCTCTTCCCCTTCTAACTTTACTAGGTTCACCGTTTTCTAACTGTGGGCAGCATTATTACAAGCCAATCACACATGATCACATAGCAGCAACAACGAATAAATTGCTTTTTAGATTTGTCTTCATTATGATTTTTTTTTTTGGTTAAAGTCTTCATTATGATTTAAAAGATAGATCTAGTGCTATGATTATTTTAATCTATTGAAATAATATAACTAGTGAAGAGAATCGAAACGAAGAGGCCCAGGCCCCATATGATTTTTGCAAAAAGAGGCCCATATGATTTTTGCCTGAACCTTTTTTTTTTTTTTTGAGAAACGATTTTTGCCTGAACCTAGATAGTGACTGATGGTGCATTCCACAAATGTATGAAAGAATCACTAGAACTAGGAATCCACATTAATTGGTCATTTACTAGGCCGACATGACAATTGTATGTTGAGGATATACTGGGTTATTTGAGAGTTGAAGGGTTGGAGGCTGGAGCAGTTTACTTCCATCTCGGTGCATAATCTATATATATATATATATATATATATATATATATATTAGATTTAATTTGTTGTATAATTTTGCATCAGATGTTCTATCTAAGCTTTTTAAATTTTTGTTCTAGGTGAGTTAATATTGTGTAAAAATCAAAGAGTCTAATATAAATAAATCATTAAAAAACCTAATTAAAAAAAAGAAGAAAAAAGAGTAAACTCATGTGTATATATAAAAATAAATAAATAAACTAAAAAAATAAAGAGAGAGAGAGAGTAAAACTCATCTATGACTTAAAAAAAGTTTAACTTTTATACCAGGTATAATTTGAACCTCATATATGTGTGTAATTGTATATATTTTTAATTGTACCGTACATATACACAGGTTATACACTAGTTTTATGATAAAAGAATGAGCTACAATTATAGACCTTTTAATAACACATTCAAGGCCTTAGGGATTCATGGATCATCTTATATAGCAATTCTCCTCCCATTAAAAGTCCAATTGTTGTCAAATTTTATGTCATGTGTCCTATCTAAGTTTTTAAAAAAATTTATTCTAGGTGAGTTAATGCTGCGCAAAAGACGAAGAGTTTAATATAAATAAATCATTAAAAAAACACAATAAACAAAAAAGAAGAAAAAAGAGCAATCTCATGTGTATATAAAAAAATAAAAAAATAAAAAATAAAAAACAGAAAGAGAGAAAGAGAGAGTAAAACTCATCTATAACTTAAAAAAATGTATAACTCTTATAACATGTATAATTTGAACCCATATATGTGTGTAATTGTAATAGTTTTTAATTATACCATGCATATGTGCGGGTTATATACTAGTTTTATGATAAAAAGAATGAGCTACAATTATAAGCCTTTGAACAACACATTCGAAGCCTTAGGGACTCATGGATCATCTTATATAGCAATTCTCCTCCCATTAAAAGCGTACGAGAAGAAATTTGAACTCTAGACATTTCTATTGAAAATGTCCAAACATCATTTGAACTATAAGGTTTTTAGCTATTTTAAAATGAAATTATTTTCTAAAATTGTCAATCAAAGTTTAAAAGTTGTAAAGTGTTTCTTTTAATATTTTTCATAAATTTTGGCTTTAATATATTTAGAAACATATAAGATTCTGTGGGGCCAGAGAATTTGTGATCCCGGCCCACTCTCCATTAGGGCCCAAGGCCCACGCCGAGGAGAGGTGTTGCCGAGGACATGCAACGAAAGTCCAAATAGCTTAGAGATATAGCCGAGGACAATCCTGTCCTTGGCGTCCCAAAACCTAGAGGGAAGGAACGGCACGCCATCAAAGGCGACCCCCAGAACGCTCCCAGAAGAAAGGGCGAGTACATTATAGAAACAGTTCAAGGAAAACTGTCATCTTCGCATTGAATGCGCCAACAAACGTCCTGGCCGCCTTAATGGGGAAAGGACCCCTGAATAGTGTGGCAATAAAGAATAAGGGAAAGACTGCCATTACTGCAATTAAGTATTCTGTGCCTGACAGAGTCATGCTCTTTAGATTTTACAACCACTCCCAACCACTTTGGGTATGGGCTGATAAGACAAGTATCAGTCCCATAAAACTGAACCTATACATAGACGTTCGAGGGAGGGGAAAAGCTAGTATAAAAGGAAAATGATGTATCGTCTCTAAAGGGGGAAAAAACCTAGCACAAAAGGGGTAATAAGAACCTTAAATTCCTCGGACGAGGGCCAAGAACCAGAGCCACCCAAGCTGTGCCGAGGAGAAAGTCTTCTTGAATACCCTCAGTTCACCTCTGTGCAATCATCATAAATCCCATGACTAACGACTGTCCGTTCACCAAGGGCTAGCCTTTCAGTCCACTCTCTACAAATTTTATTATTTAGGCCTTTAATTTTCGAACCCAATACTCCTTGGAGATCGTTATAAATTGAATCCTTACAGATTCTTTTTTGAAAAAGAAAACATATAAGATTATAGACAATTAGAGCATTTACATTAAAGTTGGTATAATTGCTAAAACACTATTTTAGTAACTAAAACATCAAAATGTAGGTTACAATAAAGATGCTATAGTTAAAAAAATAAAATAAAAAATAAAAAACAATTGAGCTACAATAAACTGCCATCTTTGGCAACTTACTGTAGCTACAACTTATAAAAATTAAAAAAAAAAATTATTGCTTTCTCTCTCTTCTTCTCTTAAAAAAATATATTTTTCTTTTGTTTTTCTCTCTCTCTCTCTCTCTCTCTCTCTCAGGCTTCTGATCTATTTTAGTGGGTTTCAGTGGTGGGTTATAGTGGCGGTGGTTTGTGGGTCTAATTTGGAGGCATAGTAGTGAGATCGGTCGTGAAGCATGGTGGTGAGATCAGTGAGTGCATGGATTGGATTGTGAGGTTACAATTTTGTTTTGGTGGCTGATTGTTTTTAGTAGATGGTTGTGGTTTTTTTGTTTTGTTTTGTTTTTTGTTTTTCTTTTTTGGCAGGAGGTTAGATCGGTGAGTGCTTGGCTATGATTCAGTGGTGGATAGGAATGGTATCGGTGAGTGTGTGGTTGAGATTTGGTGGAAGAGGAATATGGCTGAGAATTTGTGAAAGAGGAAGGTGGCTAAGATTTTGTTTTTGCAATGACTAGTTTGGTTTTGTGGTGGTTGGGTGGTGGTTATGCTTTGGTTTTTTCTTTTTCTTTTCTTCTTTGCAGTGGGTTATGGTTGCCACACGATGGTGTCTGTGGCTTGTGGTGGAGGTGGCTATGGTGGTGATGGGTTATGGTTTTGTTTTTGTTTTTGTTTTTGTTTGTTTGATTTTTTTTGTTTTTTGTTTTTTTGTTTTTTTTTTCTTACAGTGAGTTGTGGTTACTACAATGGTGGTTGTGGCAGGTGGAATGGTGGTGGTGGAGGTGGCAACGGCTAGTTGCTATTGGTTTTTGTGTGATTGTTTTTTCTTTTTCTTTTTTTAAGTTGTTTATATTATTTTAAATGAAATAGTAAAAGAAAAAAAAAAAAAAATAGAAACTATGATGTTGAATATATTTTAAAGTGAAGTGATATAAAAGATAAAGTAACTTTTTTAGGTGTTCAAAGCTAAAATTTTTAGATCATTGTTGTGAATGCTCTTTGGACACATACAACATGCATGCGCTGCTAGTTTTTTGTCTATTAACATACAAGAACGTCTAACAAATGATTTATAAAAAAGGTTGACCTGACTTTACATCTGAGTTAATTAAATTTTAAAGCAACTCATTGACGTAAGGTTGCTGTGGTGTAGTGGTTATCACGTTAGTCTTACACACTAAAGGTCTCCAGTTCGATCCTGGGCAGCAACAATTCAAAGAGCATTTTTTTTGACAAGATGATGGTGTCTGCTTAATGCAAGCATAACCTTAAGACACAATTTTTTATGATATAGGATCTGTTTGTATTGAACTTATTGTTGCTGAAACTGAAAACATTATAGCAAAATAATTTTTAAATGTGTGAATAGTACCGTGGGACCCATTTTTAATATTTTTTGTATGTGAACAGTGTATGAACAATAATTTTTGTCCCCTGTATAGTGAACCCATGTGAGGTTACTGTTCACATGCAGGAAAAAAAAAAAAAGTGCAAAACGTGAAACGTGAATGCAGGTTTCAGTTGAAACCAAACGGGCACATAGTATCTGTTTGGATCCACGACGTGTTTTCACTTCTGCGTTTTTTTTTTTTTTTTTTTTTTTTTTTTTTTACGTGTATGAACAGTAACATCACATGGATTCACTATGCAGGAGACAAAATGCACTGCTCACGGGTCCCACGATATTATTCACACATTTAAAAATTATTTTGCTACAGTGTTTTCAAATTTTAGTTTCAGCAAAAATAAGTTGTATCCAAACGGACCCATAATATATGAAATATGAAGATTAAATTCTATAAGAATGATGTGTAAAACTCATCCAATAAGTGATTGCCACATCAGTATTTTATATAAAATTTAATACATCTTACCACACCTAATAACATCTCAACAGATTCCCAATTTGGTTGGATTTATATATGGGTATTAGAATTGAATCAATTGATTGAGTGTGATTATGTTTATTCTTAAATATGTGATAAGATGATGTGACATGTTGGGATTAGAGGAGTAAAACATGAGTTTTACACCATATCTTTATAGAATTTAATCTCATGAAATATGATATAATTTGAGTATACCAAATGTCTTATACTTTCATATGAAAGATTAATTTTTTGTGTGATAATTTTTGTCACAATTATGTGAATTTATATTAATTTTAATTAATAGTGAGTAATTAAAGGTGATCTGAAAAAAAAAAATTAAAAGTCCATGGCCTTAATTAAAACATTTAAAATTTGAGGTTTTAATTTGAAACTACTACAAATTATAAGGGGATTATGTAATCTACCAACGTATCTTAAAGTTAATGTCAATAGCAACGTTTTCTCTTAGTTTTTCTACCATCATCAGCCACCTAATGCGGCCATTAGTAATGTCCTTGACAACACCTCCAAAGAGTTTTTGTTTTTTGACAAGAAGATGGTGTCTGCAAGCATAACCTTAAGACACATTTTTTATGATATAGTATATGAAATATGATATAATTTTAGTATGACATGAGATTATATAATAATCATTTTATTGTGGATATTTTGGTAACAATAACTAAATGATTGATAGTGTACCAAATGTCTTATACTTTCATATGAAAGATTAATTTTTTTGTGTGATAATTTTTGTCACAATTTATGAGAATTTATTACCTTTAGTTAATAGTGACTAATTAAAGGTGAATTGAAAAAAATAAAATAAAAGTCCATGGCCTTAATTAAAACATTTAAAATTTGAGATTCTAATTTGAAACTATGGCAAATTATAAGGGGATTATGTAATCTACCAACGTGTCTTAAAGTTAATGTCAATATCAACGTTTTCTCTTAGTTTTGCTACTATCACCAGCCACCTAATGTGGTCGTTAGTAATGTCCTTGACAACACCATCCACTATTTGTTTAATAATAAAGGGCATATTTCATTTACTTACCCTAAGATTTTGGTTAATGCTAACCAAGTTCAAGACAGTTCAAAATTACCAATTTGTTCTCCAAAGTCAACTTAGGTCCTAAGTCAGAGAAGAGAAAAATGACTAACAAACTAATAGTTTATAGATACTAACTTTATTTTAGGGACCAAATTGGTCTATTTTGAAATATTATAGACTTAAGTAGTATTAGCCCAAACCTCATGATTTGGTTTAACTTTTTTCAAAACGCCTTTTTTGGGCTCAAAAAGTGGAAACAAACGGGGTCGATAAGTTAATAGAATTTACCTAATAATAAAAATACCAAGGCCATACAACGTATGGGACCCTAGCGGGGGAGCAGCAACCAAGGCATACGAAGGGCTTAGGAGTAGCGTTTGCACTCTTTGCCACAAGTTTCCTTTTTAAACTTAGCTTATTAAGGATGAATTAATTGAATTAAGGCATCCTTGGATGCCCCTAGGGGCTTGGAACAACCGTGGCAAAGACATTGCATGCTATCTTGATGTTGGGAATGGGTTAGGGTGCCTAGATATAAGGAGGAATCCATTATTATAGATCTTGTGGTTTAGAGGAATTACGAAGGTATAAGATGTACACGCAAAAACATCCATGAGAGGATATTCACATTTATTAGTGTCTCTGGCTCTATATGAGTATAAAAAGGG
Organism: Quercus robur; assembly: GCF_932294415.1. NCBI lineage: Eukaryota > Viridiplantae > Streptophyta > Magnoliopsida > Fagales > Fagaceae > Quercus > Quercus robur. The sequence continues at coordinate 91,063,141 of NC_065535.1, forward strand.
TTAATAAATGTTTTCAGTGTAGCACATGAAAAATCTTGGATTCAAACAAGATTAACACAAACGAGACTGATAAACTTTAAACTTTAGCATTTTAGCACCAAATCTATGAGTATTAAATATGTTGTACATTATTACGAGCTAGAAGGGGGCAATAGGAGTTCCAAAAGTGTAATGTTACATTACATATATAATTTAAGACCACTAATAACATTATTTATTTTTTTTTTTTACCTACTAAAAATGGCTTGCCACCCACATTGTCAATTATGAATTTTTTTGTAATTTTTTTTTTCTGTTTTTGTTTTTGCTAGCGTCTGGATAATAAATATTTTGATATATATATATATTTGGATAAAAAAAAAAAAAATTCTATTTATTCCTTTCCTAAGCTACAAGGCACCAAACTCCCAAGGCCAAAACACAATAAGCACCCACCCAGTTCCTTCAAAATTGATCAAAACCAAACCCAACACAAAACAAACACACGCCAACCCTCACACACACACACTCTCTCTCTCTCTAACACCAACAACAGCAAAATGGGTCAAGCCCCATCAGGCGGGCTGAACCGCCCAGGCGGAGATCGCAAATCCGACGACGCAAACAAGAAGGAGAAGAAATACGAGCCGGCAGCTCCTCCATCTCGCGTGGGCCGCAAGCAGCGGAAGCAGAAGGGCCCAGAAGCCGCAGGTCGTCTCCCCGCCGTAACGCCCCTCAGTAAGTGCAGGCTCCGTCTCTTGAAACTCGAGCGCATCAAAGACTATCTTCTAATGGAGGAAGAGTTCGTGGCCAACCAAGAGAGACTCAAGCCCCAGGAGGAGAAGAACGAGGAGGACCGATCTAAGGTCGACGATCTCCGTGGGTCCCCCATGAGCGTCGGAAATCTCGAAGAGCTCATCGATGAGAATCACGCCATCGTGAGTTCGTCGGTGGGGCCTGAGTACTACGTTGGGATTCTTTCGTTTGTCGATAAGGATCAGCTCGAGCCTGGCTGTGCTATTCTTATGCACAATAAGGTATTTTCTTCCTTTTACTGTGTTTTAGGGTTTTAGTTTTTGGTTTAATTTGTTTGATATTGTGTTTCTGTGGAGATTGCTGATGTTTAGAATGGCAAACCCTAGAGTTTTAGAATACGAAATCTACAGAATTCTAATCTGAACAGAAGAAGAAGAGGGCTTTCAGTTACTTTGGTTTAAATCTCTAGAAAGTTTAAAAGAATTGATTTTTGAAAGAACTAGGAAATTGTGTTTTGGGTTGGGGGGGGGGTGTTTGGTTTGTAGGATTGAGTGGGAATTACCTTTGGATGATGAAGGAATGGTCGTCAATTCGATGGGGGGGAATAAACCCTAGACCTCTCTGTTGGAAACACCAAGAGGTGCTAATTGAGTTACAAGGCTAAGCCAAGGGTTAAGAAATGGGGATGTGGGAATGTGTATGGAAAGGAATGAGAAATAAGGAAGAATTGTGGCTAATTTGAGGTATTCTTGGAGGCATGGAGAGAAATTACTTAATCATTCAAGTAATGACATGGTTTCATTTATACCCAAGCTCTTTATAAGGACTTAATCAAAAGAAGCTTAAGATTAGCCTGAACTACCTTCCCCACACATGATACCTCTTCGGGCACATGCCCGGCACACTTGTATTCACTTCACCATTGACTTTGTTGCACATGACACACTAGGTTTGGGCTTGAATGTATGTGGTGGTTTAGGCTTTCTTGGACCTGGTTGCACATGTTGCACTATTTGGCCTTATTTCGCACAATGCACTGCACAAAGCACATATTGGGCTCCAAACACATATGTATTGGTTTGAATGAGACATTGGGCTCATGCTCAACAAGAGGCTGAGAACACTGCTGAGGATGATGTTGTACCTCCTGCACCTACTGCTCCTTTGCTCAAGGGCCTCTTGATCAGTACCACCAGTTGTATGAGATACTTATGAGGATGGAGGCCAGGATGGATTTTTATCAGGCTCACATTGATTACTGCTTGAGATGCTTGGATGCGTGGTTTAATAAAGTGGAGAGGAAGCTTGACATTGACCACCCTGCTGATCTAGATGATGATTCTTGATCCCTTTGTCATTCGTTACAAAAGGGGGGAGATATTTTTGGGACTATGACCTGACATTGAGGGGGAGATGCACATGTTTAGGGGGAGAGCCTCTCATGATTAGAAGAGAGTGACTAATGCACCAGTTCGTAAGAGTGAGTTGATTAGAGTTGAGGGATTGAAAAAAGGTAGAGGAAGACCAAAAATCACATCAATAGAAGTAATAAAATCACAGTTTTAGCTCAACTAGTTGATACCTCTTGGTGTGTCTGTGACATTTAGAGTTCAAATCCCCTCTCGCCTGTTGTTACTATCAAATTATCAAAATAAAAAAGGGCATGTTAATTAAGGGAATAGCGAAGATTATGACTTTAGATTGAGTAGAATGGAGGAAAAGAATATATATGGTGGACCCTAATTAATCTGTCAAGGATCCATAGTTGACCCCAAAATTTTAAGACTAAGGTTTTGTTTGTTCTTGTGATTCAGCACTGTAATTATGCAAATTTTTGGGTGTCCCACTATCCAATCCAATGTTTCAAATGTGTTTTGGAAGTTGATATTTGGGATCTAAGGATTGCGTTTGGCCAAGCATGTAAGGATCAAAAAATATGTGACTAGTTATTATGGTTTTAGTGAAAGTTCCCTGGAAAAAGTTACATTAGAAAAGGAATGCAAATTTTTTGTCTGAGGAGTAAATACCGGATACCTCACCTGCTAGAATTGTGTATTAAGTAATCTAGGGGAACTTCTAGTGGGGATTCAAACTCAGGATGTCCGGGTCTATAGCTAATTCCAAGCCTCCCACCACTAGGCTGCACCCTAACGGGTGATATCATTGTAAATGAAAGGTTAAGCAATATACCTAAAACATTTAATTTTAGAGTTTTACTGTCATCATAAATGTTAACCAGTCCAAAAAGAAGAAAAAAAAGAAAAGACACTAAAATGATGATAAAGAGTAATATCGGTTTAAAAACTATTGTATCAATTATGTCTTAGCTTGAAATTTTATTTGTATTCTGTCATCCCAATATTTTATTAGTGTATGGTGTTCAAATTCTGAATCATATTTTGCATGGTGTATGGTCTATGCAGGTCCTTTCTGTGGTTGGGCTTCTTCAAGATGAGGTTGATCCCATGGTGTCCGTGATGAAAGTTGAGAAGGCTCCACTGGAGTCATATGCTGACATAGGTGGGTTAGATGCCCAGATTCAGGAAATTAAAGAAGCAGTGGAGCTTCCTCTTACTCATCCTGAACTGTATGAAGACATTGGTATTAAACCCCCCAAAGGAGTCATACTATATGGGGAGCCTGGCACAGGAAAAACCTTGCTTGCCAAGGTGCATAATTGTTATATATTTTATGCTTTTGGTTGTTTTTGTGTTTTGTTCTGTACTGATTGTTAGTTTATCACTGACCAAATAATGGTTTTTGCTACATTCCAGTCAATTTGTTCAGGTTAAACTGAGCATGCATTGTTAAGTTAGTATGATAGGTGTATACATTGTTAAGTGCACAACAGGAGTTTAACTTTCCATAAGTTTATGTATTAGGATGCTAGTATTGAAAGTTACCTCATGCGTACTGCAACTTCTCTTTTCTTTTCTTCTTCTTAGGTTGCATCATAATCTTATAGATTTTTAGAGTTTGTTGGTGGCTGCACCATGAACTTGAGTTGAAGTCCACTGCTTGTTCATGAATGCCTTCCTCACATTCTTGTCTATTTAGAACACCCAATTATTTATATATTAATGATCTGTTAAAATTTAAATTGTATATTTGACTTTTGAATCCCCTTGCAAGAAAAGCTGAGCTTTAGAAGGTTTGGCACACTCCTTTCCTATATCCTGAATATTGCCACCTGCAAGTTGGATAGAGATTTATAAAAAAAAAAAAAAAAAAAAAAGGTTGGATAGAGTCAGTTGGGCTTTTGCTTTGAAATTGGTATAGAGATTTGGTGTTTGTAGTATGTTAACAGAAACGTATACTACATTTATGCTTATGGAACCTGTATGGTATACATTCAACATATATTACATGCATGCTTTACAGCCTGTATGGAATTCAGTCACCATGGGTTTCTCTCATGTCAATTTATTTTAGATATTGGTTGGGAACTGTGATTATGCTTATGTTTTACTTCAGGCAGTGGCAAACTCAACGGCAGCTACTTTCTTGCGCGTGGTTGGAAGTGAATTAATCCAGAAATACTTGGGTGATGGGCCTAAATTAGTCAGGGAACTCTTTCGAGTTGCAGATGATCTTTCACCATCAATTGTCTTCATTGATGAGATTGATGCAGTTGGCACAAAAAGGTACTCAATTGAATATAGCATTGTTATATTTCTTGCCTGCAACCTGTGCTTTAGGTAACATCTATGATTGAACTATGTTACCCAGGTATGATGCACATTCAGGTGGTGAACGTGAAATCCAGAGGACAATGTTGGAATTGCTGAACCAATTAGATGGTTTTGATTCAAGAGGAGATGTCAAAGTGATTCTTGCTACAAATAGAATCGAAAGTCTTGATCCTGCCTTGCTTCGTCCTGGTAGAATTGACAGGAAGATTGAATTCCCTCTGCCAGACATAAAAACAAGGAGACGTATTTTCCAGGTACTTTGGTACAGAATGTGTAGAAATGGAATACCATTGTGAATGATAATACAATTCCTTTGTTTTTCACTATAAAGATCTTATTGTTTATATTTTTCATGTTTTTGGCAATTCAGATACACACATCAAGAATGACATTGGCAGATGATGTCAACTTAGAAGAGTTTGTGATGACTAAAGATGAATTTTCTGGGGCTGATATCAAAGCAATTTGTACCGAGGCTGGCTTGCTTGCATTAAGAGAGCGCCGTATGAAGGTGACACAATATTTCTTGCTTAGTCTTAACACATACATGAACGTTGTCCCTGTGATGTTGCTTAACACATACATTGGCAGATTTTGTTTGTTCTTGCTTAGTCTTCACTTTCATTTCATATATATATTTGGTGTTGAAGCATGTGCATGGAGGGTAGGGGGTGCACGTGTGCATATAACCCATTTCACAAATACATTATACATGCATGCATTTAAACTCTTCAATTTGCCTTCATGATGCTTTGTAATTTTAATAGCTGCTACTTGATGCAACCCTAGCCTCTATTTTCTCTCATATAATGCCATGTTCTGGTATTTGTCTGAATGAAGTATGCATGGGCGCATTGTTCTCAACTTTTTTGGGTCTGGGTTATTATTGATGAAGGATATTGGTTGATTAATCTATTGCTGCTTCCTTGGATTGGCTCATCTCTTTAATTGTTTGACCTGATTTAATTACTTGTTAACATCTTTTACGTTTGCTTCAGGTGACACATGCAGACTTCAAGAAAGCCAAGGAAAAGGTGATGTACAAAAAGAAAGAAGGGGTGCCAGAAGGGCTCTATATGTAGAAGGTGGCCAGTTCCACTGGCCGGAAAATACATGTGCATCCTCATTGTTGTTTTTAGCTTTTGATGTCAAATTAATTTGATGCACTTTTCAAAAAAAAAAAAATGTCAAATTAATTTGATGTGAAATATTTTGCTGAACAGTAGAATGCCAACATCTATTTTTTGGACATCACTAGTATTGAATTTAGGCCCTACCATGGGTTGACTAAGAAATTTTAATTTGATGAGTTCTCTAATGGAGATAGGAACCCTTACTTTAGGAATTGCATGTCTTAGGCTAAGTTATGACCCAAAGTGGGATGTATTTTAGTTTTTGGATACGACAAGCAAGATAGGTAATTACACGTTGGGCTCAGTGTGCCCAACAAAGTTTACAAAGAAGCATGAGGCAATGCCTAGCCCACACCAACACCAACATGAGGCCTAACATGTAGTGCGTGAGTGGGTTTTGTCAGGGCCCTCAATTTCAAGCATTTTTTATTTTTCCCCCTCTGTAAATCCTTTGGTTGAATGGGATCAAGTTATAACTCGTTGTTTAAAATCTAAATATGCATTTCTTAAAATTCTAATATTAAAACATGAAATTATTTAAGTTGTCTTTAATCATTCAAATCATTAAAAACCCTCAAATTCCAAAACTAAACTATGAAAATTTAGAAAAGTTAAAAAAATTATAATGAAAGATTTCTTACCTTTGGGAATTGGGATGCCTTGATGATGTTGGTTTTTGCAATTTTTGGTTTGGGTATATTTATAACTCCAGAGGAGGTTTGATTTCAGAATAACTAACCTTTTAAATTCACTCATTTACTTCAATTAAACTCACTAATTACATTTCTATCCCTAAATAATAATAATAATAATAATAATAACTAGTCGCTAACCCGTGCGATGCATGGGATAGTTAAACAAAATTTATACACATTCACTTTTATTGGTACAATCATTTGAAAATAATTCTAACTAATACCCAAATGTAAGAGACACATTGACTTACTATTTAAAGTAGCCTTCTGAAGAATTTACACATATTGTGTAACTGAGCCTTAATTTCTCATCAACAATAAAAACATGGAAATTCAAAACATGGAAAGAAAATAAAAATTACAACAATTAATTCTATTATCTTTCATGCTATACTTTGTAATTTAACGGAATTAAGTCAACTCAATTTAAGTAGTTGTAATAAAATTGGCTTCTACTATTCTCTATTCTATAGAGATATGAACATATTGGATTTCTCAAACAATTACCGGTATTGTAATAAAATGATTTATTATTGAAAATAAGAAACAAAGAAAATCTGTCTATAGCTTAAGAAACACAATATAATAAAATTAAAGAGATAAAATTTTCGGAAGACAAAATATTATAGATAATTTTAAAAACAGATTATACACTTAAAATGGTTAGTAATTTATAGCACTTACCTCCCACTATTAGTATACAGACACCAAGTGCGGTCGTCGTAACCCTTTAAAAGAACTTTCCCCAATTGGACCCTATAAAAAAAAAAACACCCAATTAACAAAATTGATCCAAAAGGGTCTAAAAAGCACACAAAATCAATTCAAAAAACAAAAATATGAGACAAAGTAATTACTTTCCGCTGCCAATGAAATCGTCTTTTGTATTGCTGTTCCAAACTGCAACACTTATCTCTCTAAGGCCTTCAATTAACGAAAACACAAACTTCTCTTGGAATACCGGAGTATTATGACCATCTATACACACACACACACACACAAAACAAAATCAGCATAACTCACTATAACTCTATAGAAGCCTCAAAAATATAAAGAGAAATTAAAGGGGTTGAATTTGATATTTACGTTTGGAGAGGGAGAGTTTGCAGAAACTGTGGCTTTATATTTCTTAACTTGAGAGAGAGGTAAGGTGGCTAGGGTTTTGAGAGTAAGGTTGCTAGGGTTTTGAGGTATTATAATGTTTTTATTTTTATTTTTTACTTTTTAAATATTGTGCTGACGTGGAAAATTGTGGTGCTAACAGAGGCTTCGGTTTTATATATATATATATATATATATATAGATAATAATAATAATAATAATAAAGCTCATTAACGAAATGTAGTAAATTTAAAGGTTAATCCTACGGAATTTAAAAAGAATCAATCATAGATATTTTTAATTTTGAAAGATAAATGAGGCCCTTTTGGATAAATGAATGATTTGAAATATATTGATAAACAATTTTTGGTTGTGTTTTCTTTTGTTTACACACAAACAAGTTTTTTTTTCGAATGCTAATTGGAATGGAAGTTTTGTTACATAAACACTCTATAATGGCATATTGCACATATTTAGGGGAAATGTTTTGTCATGGTTTGCTATGTGTATGATTGGTTTAGTATTTTTATTACTCTGTATTATTTTAATTTAAAAAGAAATTGTATAAATTTTTTAAAAAGTTACTGTTTATATATATATATTAGACAATGTACAATTTCAAAAGAAACTATAATTTTTCATACACTTATTTTTAAAGCAAAATAAATCAATAAAATTAAATCATATTAGGCAAACACTAAAAAACAACAAATACGTAAGAGTTCCAACGTGAAATCAGAGTATATTACTCTTTAGCATTTAGTGTGATACTATATCATAGATACAATTTAGGTTCGCCTACGTATATGTTTTCTTTTCAAGTCTATCATTTTTATTGTGATGATATTGGTGGGACATATATATGATTATAAAGCTCTGTGTTCTGAGCTATAGGACGAAGCACCTTTAAGATTGGTTTTTATATTGTTAAAGAAAGGATTGCCAATGGTTGCATTAATATATATGCTATGTATCCCACAAAAGACTGGTTAGCCCATATTTTCATCAAGGCGCTTCCTTTGGCCTAATTCTAGATGTTCAAATTCAACCTAAACCTTATTTCAAATTATACTTAGTATTGAGCAAAAAAAAAAAAAAAAAAAAGTGCGAGAATTATTGCAAGCGAATTGTATACATATTTGCATGTATTGAGAACATTTAGTGTAATTATATGTGTCATTCCTTAATACAGTTGGTATTTATGCCATTCTTCATATAGTTGCTATAAATACATAGTTCCACACCCATCGTATGTGGGGCTGATAGTGTGAAATTTTTTTTAGTCATTCTTTGCCTATTGATACTAAGAGTATAGGTTTTCTTATGCATAAGATCTTAAATACCTTTTTCATACAATATTTTAGAATGTTTAAGTAAATCATCTTTATACCATGTATTAAAAGCCAAATATATTAACTTCAAATACTAATAACTTGGGATAGTTTTAACTGATTTTGGTTTCCCAAGTAACACCATTTGTAAGTACCTTACAAAACTAGAGGACATGCCAAACCAATGTCACATAATCACATCTCGAAAAAAGAAAAAAAGAAAAAAGAAAAAGAAAAAGAAAGGAAACTTGAGCAATAACACAGATTTTATTATTAGACACCCCTGCTTATGTTTCCAAGTAGTGCCAATTTGATTTTGTTAACCTTGGTCACAACATCCTTGATGTCTGGTCTTTCATCTGGTGATTCTTCAGAACATCTTAAGCCTAATTCTAAGATAGATAAAAAAACAGTTTGCATACCGGTTACATCTCTTCCATCTTCAATCCTGAGTAAACCATCATCCACGACTTCCATTCTATCTGGAAGTGATGCAATCCATTGCCTCATAGCTAGTTCTCCAACAAACATTTCATCAGTGGGTTTCTTTCTTGTGATGATCTCCAACAATATTATTCCATAGCTATAAATGTCACCTTTGATTGACACTCTCTTCTGAACCATACTCTACCAAGCTCACATTTGTCAAGATGTCGATAAGTTAGTGGTCCACATGCTTGCCAACAGGAGAGAGAATAAGCTTATAAAAATAACCATTCGCACATTCATGCAAATTTTTTATTTAATTTTTAAATCTTGTTTATTGTATCCATCCATTATCAATATATTGATGTATATATGTACATTTGATTTATTGAAAAAAAAAATTATGATATGATCAAGATGTGTCCATTTGCTATTATCTTGATTCTAATAAAAATAAAAATACATTTGATATTATGTTCTTAGGGTTTACCTTTGTTATAGGAGTATATATGTATATATTATTTTCTGCTTCAGTTACCCAAGATAAATTTGAACACATTTACATCTCTTAGGGAGGTGGTTTAGTGGTAGGAATCCAAATGATCCATCACACATGAGAGTCTTGGAATTGTGGATTCGACTAGTGGCAAGTCTCATTTGTTTCTAGGTGGTTTCATGCCATAATGCAATACCGGGTTTAAGTGGTGTAAAGATAGCAACCATACTTGAAAGGTTTTTTTTTTAAAAAAAATTCTATAAAATATAAACACATCTTCAAGTACATGCCTATCCATTTGCGTCTTCATTTCCAATAAATATTGGAACACAATATTTTTCACAACTTTTATTTTAAGTATTGACATCACAAGATCTACCATGACCACTATATTGTTCAGTATCAATGGCTATAAAGTTGGCTCTAATTAATATGTGGCGTAAGGCAAGCCGAGCATTACCGTAGTTCTATTAACAAGTCCAATATTGAAACTCACACTAAATTTATTTTATTGAACAAATTCATATTCGATTAGTGAGCATGGTTCATATAACAAGTGACCTTAATACAAATTATTTATTTACTTTCTTAAAAAATAATTTTGTAGAATAAATTAACACCAGTAACCCTTACATAAGAGAGACTAACAAGTAATTTATTAATTATCCATTGAACCAGTCGCACTATAGTTTAAAGTGTATGCTCATATGTATCTAATGCAATTACAAAACTGAGCTATGAACTATCAAACAAATTGTTAATATTTAAAATTGTATCTATTAAAGCTATGTACAAAATTAGCTTGGTAATTAAATATATAGACAAAGGTGAATTCAAGTACCTGGTGCGATGTAGCCAAGTGTACCGAAAGGACCTGGAAATTTAAATCACTTATATACATAAGAAATTAGCTACAAATAGGTGTGAATACTAGTATCAAGTTAAATCACCCACCAAAGGCCAGGAAAATAGTGTGACTCATATTTTCTTGCAACTAAATAAATATGTTTTTTTGCTAATGGACCTCAAGTCATGCCACTGTAAATCAATGTGAAATTTTCAGTACAAAATTTCTTGCCTTCACGGCAGCTGGAGTAAGACCAGAACCCAAAAGATGGTCAGGAAAAGCTACACAGTCCTGTTGACATTATTCATTACCAAGTCACAAACTGCAGCAGAAAATGCAAAGGGTAGAATAAATAATTAAAATTGAAATTTAAAATTAACCTAAATCTTTGCTCTGATATTTTGATAATGACAATCTCTGGTCTCTAGAACATGGTGTCGCTCTTTCTGTCTTGCTGGACACGCAGTCAATGATAGAGAAATCTGGTATTTAAAAGTTTTTTCAGTTTCTTAAAATTGTTCACAGTGAACTCAACCTGGCTTGCTTTCTAACACAGTTTTGTCCTTTATGAATTGTCATCTTGGATGTAATGAGTCCCTGGAAACAACATTTGTGATGTGTGTGTAAATAACAGAAACCACCCTAACCGTAATATGGTTGTTCTGACTTCACTTTACGTGTCTTATGATGTACTCTTTGTGTCCTTGTTCAGGTTGAGCCTCTGTTATTTACAACTGATGATGATGTTTTACCCAATGCATTCGAAAGGCCAGCTGATTCTGGCACGCAGCAGGGCATGGAAAGTACAACCCTACTGAGTGTTGATGAACTTTTAAATTCAGTGAGTTCTCTATTTTTTGTATATATGTATGTATGTGTGTGCGGGTGATTTTGTTTTTTGCTCATGAGTGTACAGACGAAGTTTTTACTTTTTTAGATCTCGCTCTTCATTTGATATTATACGATCCAGATCCCAATGTTATCAGAATCATGATCCAGATTGTAGAATTATATGATCCTATGATCCCTTGTTTAGCAAATGACTCTGATCACTCCAGCACTCCCAGAATCGCTGGGAAATGGAATTGTTTAGGATCAGTAGGATCATACAACTTTATGATGCCACACTAATCTTGAATCTATTATCATTTGGGCTATTACTGCTGCAGACCAGCATGAAAACTGTTTGAGCTCTCATTTCTCTTTAGCGATTCGCGCGAGAGAGTTGGTGTATTTAAATTTCGTTAGTTTTGCATTCAGATATAGAAATGGTCTTAACGGAATTCAAAATTACTAATTATTTTAATGTTAAGTGTTTGTATTTGGAGCCTAACAGTGGTCCGAGATATAACAAAGATTTAGACACAGCTTCTAACTATATAACTATATAACACATCAAAGACTATCTTCTAATGGAGGAAGAGTTCGTGGCCAACCAAGAGAGACTCAAAGCCCCAGGAGGAGAAGAACGAGGAGGACCGATCTAAGGTCGACGATCTCCGTGGGTCCCCCATGAGCGTCGGAAATCTCGAAGAGCTCATCGATGAGAACCATGCCAAGATGACCAGGCGGGTGAGTCTTGGTAAAGATATCAGCAGGCTGGTCAGCAGAGGAGATGGAGAATAACTTGAGATTTCCTTTCTTAAGATGCTGGCGAGTGATGTGGCAGTCGATCTCAATATGCTTAGTGCGTTCATGGAAGACATCATTATGAGCAATGTAGATAGCACTACGATTGTCACAATAAAGAGGAGTGGCAGTGGGCTGTGGAGCATCCATGTCAGCTAAGAGCCAACGAAGCCAAACAAGCTCACAAGTGGTGTCGGCAAGGGCACGATACTCAGCCTCAGTATTGGAACGAGAAACCACATTCTGCTTCTTGCTGCGCCACGAGACCAGAGAAGTACCTAACAGGAAACAGAAACCTGTGATAGAGCATCGATCAGTCGGATCACCTGCCCAGTCAGCATCTGAATAAGCATGAAGCTCGAGAGAAGATCGAGAGAAGTAATGCAGACCATGATAAAGTGTGCCTTTGACATATCGGAGAATCCGAAGAACAGCAGCATAGTGGACAGAACGAGGTGCATCCATGAACTTACTAACCATACCCACGGCATGTGAAATATCCGAACGAGTAACAGTGAGATAGATCAAACTGTCAACCAACTGACGATAGCGAGTAGCATCGGATATAGGTTCACCGTCCAAGGGTGTGAGCTTTGCATTGTATTCCAAAGGAGTGGAAACAGTCTTGTTATCAGTGACACCGGCTTTGGAGAGAAGATCAGAAGCATATTTAGCCTGGGAAAGATAGTATCCATCAGAGGATGAGGTAACCTCAAGCCCAAGAAAATAGCTGAGAGTGCCCAGATCTTTCATCTCAAAATGTTGACTAAGGAAGTTCTGAAGAGAGTGGATACCTGCAGAATCATCTCCAGTAATAATCATATCATCAACATAAAGAAGAATAAGAGTGATACCAGCAGAGGATCGTCGAACAAAGAAAGCAGTGTCATGGGGACTCGAAGTGAAACCCTGCTGAGCAACAACTGAGCTAAACTTTTCAAACCAAGCTCGAGGAGCCTGCTTGAGGCCATAAAGAGCACGGCGAAGGTGGCAAACTTGATTGCCTGAGTGTGGATAGCCAGGGGGTGGTTGCATGTACACTTCTTCATGGAGGTCTCCATTGAGGAAAGCATTCTTCACATCCATTTGATAAAGTGGCCAACGGCGAATAGCAGCCACAGCAATGAGACATCTAACAGATGTAAGACGAGCAACAGGAGCAAATGTTTCCTCATAGTCAATACCATACTCCTGAGTAAAGCCCTTGGCAACTAGGCGAGCCTTGCATCGTTCAACAGATCCATCAGCCTTGGTCTTGATCTTGTAAACCCACCTACAACCTACTATAGACTGACCAGGAGGCAAATCAACCATATCCCAAGTGTGATTCTTATGAAGGGCATCTAGTTCTTCATTCATAGCTTGCTGCCAAAGAGGGTCAGTATGAGCCTCACGATAGGTGTGAGGTTCATAGAGAGTGGCAAGAGCAAAAGAGCAATGATAATCTGTGAGATAAGGGGGAGGAATGCTTACCCAAGTGGAACGACAAAGTTCAGGACCAATAGGAGACTCAAGAGAGGGTGGTGCCACAGGATCCAAGACAGGCGGGTCATATGTCGGAGACAGAACCGGAGATGAGTCGTCTGGAGAGGCAGTCGATGCTGAAGAATCCTTCACAAGTTCAGGATCGAGAGGGAGGAAAAGATCAGTAAAAATGGGAAACTCTGAGGAAGAAGATGTAGGAAACTGCTGAAGACTCGTGAAAAGACGATGTTCCCAAAACTCAACATGACGGGAGACATGAAGGCAATGAGAAATGGGATCATAGCAGCGAAACCCTTTTTGAGACACACCATAACCAAGGAAACAACAGAGATGAGTACGAGGTTGGAGCTTTGTTCGTTCATGAGGAGGAAGAGAGACAAAGCAAGCACAACCAAAAACCCGAAGAGAGGAGTAGTCAGGAGTTTAACCATAGAGAAGCTCAAATGGTGATTTGTTGTGTGTAGTTGGTGAAGGAATACGATTAATGGTGTGCACAGCAGTGAGTGCGGCCTCACCCCAAAAGCGCTCAGGAAGAAAGGCAGAAATGAGAAGGGTGCGGACAACATCAAGAATGTGACGATGTTTTCGTTCTGCACGACCATTTTGTTGAGAGGTGTAAGGACAAGACCATTGAGGAAGAGTACCATGTCTGTCTAAAAAGGATAGGAAAGATTTATCATTATATTCTTGAGCATTATCTGATCGAAAGACTTTAACGATGCGATTGAACTGTGTTTCAATCATTTTATGAAATGTTTGGTAAATAGACACAAGTTCAGACCTATGGTGAAGCAGATAAATCCAAGTATACCGAGAAAAATCATCCACAAATAGGACAAAATATTTAGATCCCCCCTCAGTGGGAACAGGTGCAGGACCCCAAATATCAGAATGTATAAGATCAAAAGGGGCAGAAGAAAATGAGTCACTTTTATTAAAGGGCAATTTTGTTTGTTTGCCAAAATGACAGGAAGTACAATCAAATTTTTGAAACTGAACTGAACCTAAATGACCTTGAGAAGCTAATAATTGAAGATGAGATAAGGATGGATGACCAAGACGAGCATGCCATAGATCAGGTGAGGAGGTGGTAGTGGTAGCAGCTGCAGAAACAACTTGTGAAGGAATCTTCAAGTCATGATCCTCAAACATGCGACCAACCTTATGGCCTGTCCCAAGCACTTGACCTGTCCGGGGATCCTGCACATCCACACCATGATTAGTAAATAGAAGATTTACGCCTAATTCGTAAAGTTGACCAACAGAAAGCAAATTGAGGGATAACTTTGGAATATGAAAAGTGTCACTAAGGGATAAACAAGGAGAAGAGATTGTTCCTTTATGACTAACAGGCATAGGAGTTCCATCAGCAGTGTAAATGGTGATTGGATGTTCTAAGGGTGCCTTATCAGAAAATTGGGATTCATCAGGAGTCATATGGTTACAACATGCAGTATCAAAAAACCAAGGTTGTTTACCTGAGGTGACAGAAAGGGCAGTGGAAGTGCGGGATAAAATCTGTTGAACAACTGCCTCAATATCAGCCGTAGTAAGTGGGGAAGCCAAAGATGGACCTGCAGGAACCGATGGATCTGAAGGACATACAGCAGCTGCCTGAGGAAGAGAAGCTTTATTTTGCTCTTGCACAAATTTCTGTAGCTTACGACAAACAGAGATGTCATGGCCTTTGGCACGGCAAAACTTGCAGTGAGTACCTTTGGAAGACTGAGAGGTGGGATGCCCGGAGTTTATTCGCGGAAGAGCAGTGAATGCAACAATGGGAGGTTGTGGTGAGGGTGTAGCCAATACATGATCAGATGATGTCATGTGATAAGTAGGCCGACGATTCTCCTCAGAAATGAGCTCCTTTACTGCAGCATCAAGAGAAGGAGTAGGAGACCGGCTAAGTAGAGAAGCCCTAGTAGGCTCAAAATCCTCACGTAAACCCATCATGAAGTGCATAAATCTACATCGATCCCGATATTTGACAAAGAGCTCAATGTCCTTAGAACATACCAGTGGAGGATCTGCAGCAGAGAGTTGTTCCCACATAGTAGAAGTCTGAGAATAAAAATCAGAAATAGACTGACCTGTCTCTTGGCGCATTTGATAAAGCTTTGATTCAATGTGAAACTCCAAGCTTGAATCATTAGTGCAGTTATAAAGATCGGCTAAAAATTTCCAAGCAGCCTTAGCAGTTTCAAGACGAGGAAGAAGATTATGAATGAAGGGAATAGAGGTATTGATAAACCAAGATAAGATCTTACTCTGAATACTCTCCCATTCCTCTAGACGTTCTTCATAATCATCTGTTGTAACAGCAATCTTGGAAGATTCTTCAGCAGCTGTGGCTTTGGACTTAGGGTCTGGTACTGGCTTAGGAATTGAACCAGTCACATATCTCCACAGTTTACGACCCTTGAGAAAGACGGTCATATTCTGAGACCATGCATGATAGCTAGTAGGACCATCCAACATGATGGTGATAGGACGTATGATATCTCGTTCACTTTGTTGAGCCATAATGAAGAAAATGACCAAAAAGTGAGATTTAGATACCTCAAATGCAGAAACGGAGCCCAAAATCAGAATCTACGCGAAAAACTGAGCAAGACAGGTCCTGTTGAAAAATTTTGACTTGGTCAACGGTCAACGGTCAGGTTTGGTCAAGTCAACAGATGACGTGTGCTGACGTGGCAGTATGACGTCACACTAGGGCTGACGTGGCAGTTCGTGAAACGAAGCTGGCGCATGGGAGGACGTCTGGTCTGGCGCATGGGGCGCGTGAGTGAGAGTGGCGGCGCGTGGAGTGCGTGCTCGTGAGGCAGAAACTTCAGGCGGCGTGTGGAGGCGCGTGTGAAGTGGTTTTTGGCCGTTCTTGGTTGGGTTTTGCTCGGGATTGTCTGTTCTGTCACTCAATGCCTTTGCTTTGACAGTTGGATGAGCAGAACAATGAGATCCGAGAGTTGCTGGGACTGTGGGCGTGACGGCGGTGACTCGCTTCTGACAATGGCTACTGGATGAAGGCGAGGGCAGCGGAAGAACGCCGGAGATGTCCACAGGAACCAGAAAGTCAGAGGAATGGCTCTGATACCATGTTAAGAATATAAAGTGTGAGAAAGACTGAATAGTCTGTATATTGATGTGTATATAATAATGTACAATAGAGAGCCTTATATAGGCTAGATATGTGTGTAGTACAAGTAAAAGGAGTAAACTACAAGTACGGTATACTGGGCTAAGTCCAATGGGCTAAACTAGTCTAAGCTATACACTAACAAGTCCGTCGGTGGGGCCTGAGTACTACGTTGGGATTCTTTCGTTCATCGATAAGGATCAGCTCGAGCCTAGCTGCGCTATTCTTATGCACAATAAGGTTTTTTTTTTTCTTCTTCGTTTTACTATGTTTTAGGGTTTTAGTTTTTGGTTTAATTTGTTTAATATTGTGTTTCTGTGGAGATTGTTGATGTTTAGAATTGCAAACCCTAGAGTTTTTAGAATACGGAATAAACGGAATTCTAATCTGAATCTCTAGAAAGTTTAAAAGAATTGATTTTTGAAAGAACTATGAAATTGTGTTTTTGGGGGGTGGGGTGGTTTGGTTTGTAGGATTGAGTGGGAATTGCATTTGGATGATGAGGGAATGGTTGCCAATTCGACAGGGGGGATTTTTGGACCTAGACCTTTACGTTGGAAATACCAAGAGGTGCTAATTGAATTACAAGGCTAAGCCAAAGGTTAAGAATGGTGGCTAATTTGAGGTAGCCATAGCCTCCAAGAGAGTAGAGAGAATTTACTTATTATGCATATAATGAGTAATTACATGGTTCCATTTATACCCAAGCTCTTTATAAGGCCTTAAATTAAAATAAGCTTAAGATTAGCCTGAACTACCTTCTAACCGTCTAATCAATTGCTCTAACTAACTACCTAACTACTTGATGAGACTTAAATCTTTGGTTTTCTTCTTGCTCATTTTCATCATGTGATAATTCCCGACACATGATACCTCTTCGGGTGCATGCCTTTCACGCTCATGTTTAACTTCATCATTCACTTTGTTGTGCATGACACAGTAGGGTTAGGCTTGAATGTACATGGTGGCTTAGGATTTCTTGGACCTGGTTGCTCATGTTGCACTATTTTGGCCTTATTTTGCGCAATGTACTGCACAAAGCACATATTGGGCTCCAAACACGTGTATTGGTTTGAATGAGACATATTGGGCTCATGCTCAACAAGGGGCTGAGAACACTGATGATGAAATAGACCAATATGAGGCTGAGGATGATGATGTACCTCCTGCACTTACTGCTCCTTTGCACAAGGGCCTCTTGAATCTTAGTACCACCAACTGTATGAGATACTTATGAGGATGGAGGCCAGGATGGATTTTTATGAGGCTCGCATTGATTACTGCTTGAGACGCTTGGATGTGTGTTTTGATAGAGTGGAGAGGAAGCTTGACATTGACCACCCTGCTGATCTAGACAGTGATTCTTGATCCCTTTGTCATTCATGACAAAACGGGGGGGGGGGGGGGATATTTTTGGGACTATGACTTGACATTGAGGGGGGAGATGCACATGTTTAGGGGGAGAGTCTCTCATGATTTGAGTAAGAGTGAGTTGATTAGAGTTGAGTGATCGAAAAAAGGTAGAGGAAGACCAAAAATCACATCAATAGAAGTAATAAAATCACATTTGTAGCTCAACTGGTTGATACCTCTTGGTGTGTCCATGACATTTAGAGTTCAAATCCCCTCTCTCCCGTTGTTACTATCAAAATAATAAAGGACATGTTAATTAAGGGAATAGCAAAGAGTATGACTTTAGATTGAGTAGAATGGAGGAAAAGAATATATATGGTGGTCCCTAATTAATTTGTCAAGGATTCATAGTTGACCACAAAATTTTAAGACTAAGGTTTTGTTTGTTGTTGTGATTCAGCACTGTAATTGTGCAAATTTTTGGGTGTCCCACTATCCAATCCAATGTTTCAAATGTGTTTTGGAAGTTGATATTTGGGATCTAAGGATTGCGTTTGGCCAAGCATGTAAGGATCAAAAAATATGTGATTGGTTATTATGGTTTTAGTGAAATTGCCCTGGCAAAAGTTACATTAGAAAAGGAATGCAAAATTTTTCTTTGAGGAGTAAATACCGGATACCTCACCTGCTAGAATTGTGTATCAAGTAATCAAGGGGGAATTCTAGTAGGGATTCAAACTCAAGATGTTCGGGTCTATAGCCAATTCAAGCCTCCCACCACTAGGCTGCACCCCAACGGGTGATATCATTGTAAACAAAATGTTAAGCAATATACCTAAAACATATAATCTTAGAATTTTATTGTGATCATAAATGTTAATCAGTCCTAAAACATATAATCAATTTTGTTCTGGTTGTCCTGCGTCATATTTATATATTAATGATCTGTTAAAATTTAAATTGTATATTTGACTTTTGAATCCCCTTGCAAGAAAAGCTGAGCTTTAGAAGGTTTGGCACACTCCTTTCCTATATCCTGAATATTGCCACCTGCAAGTTGGATAGAGTCAGTTGGGCTCTTGCTTTGAAATTGGTATAGAGATTTGGTGTTTGTAGTATGTTAAGAGAAATGTATACTACATTTATGCTTATGGAACCTGTATGGTATACATTCAACATATATTACATGCATGCTTTACAGCCTGTATGGAATTTAGTCACCATGGGTTTCTCTCATGTCAATTTATTTTAGATATTGGTTGGGAACTGTGATTATGCTTATGTTTTACTTCAGGTAGTGGCAAACTCAACGTCAGCTACTTTCTTGATCGTGGTCGGAAGTGAATTAATCCAGAAATACTTTGGTGATGGGCCTAAATTAGTCAGGGAACTCTTTCGAGTTGCAGATGATCTTTCACCATCAATTGTCATAATTGATGAGATTGATGCAGTTGGCACAAAAAGGTACTCAAGTTAATGTAGCACTGTCATATTTCTTGCCTGCAACCTCTGCTTTAGGTAACATCTATGATTGAACCATGTTACCCAGGTATGATGCACATTCAGGTGGTGAACGTGAAATCCAGAGGACAATGTTGGAATTGCTGAACCAGTTAGATGGTTTTGATTCAAGAGGAGATGTCAAAGTGATTCTTGCTACAAATAGAATCGAAAGTCTTGATCCTGCCTTGCTTCGTCCTGGTAGAATTGACAGGAAGATTGAATTCCCTCTGCCAGACATAAAAAAAAGGAGGCGTATTTTCCAGGTACTTTGATACAGAATGTGTAGAAATGGAATACCATTGTGAATGATAATACAATTCCTTTGTTTTTCACTATAAAGATCTTATTGCTTATATGTTCATGTTTTTGGCAATTCAGATACACACATCAAGAATGACATTGGCAGATGATGTCAACTTAGAAGAGTTTGTAATGACTAAAGATGAATTTTCTGGGGCTGATATCAAAGCAATTTGTACCGAGGCTGGCTTGCTTGCATTAAGAGAGCGCCGTATGAAGGTGATACAATATTTCTTGCTTAGTCTTAACACATACATGAACGTTCTCCCTGTGATGTTGCTTAACACATACATTGGCAAATTTCTTTTGTTCTTGCTTAGTCTTAACTTCACTTTATTTCATATTTATATTTGGTGTTGAAGCATATGCATGGAGGGTAGGGGGTGCATGTGTGCATATAACCCATTTCACAGATACATTATACATGCATGCATTTAAACTCTTCAATTTGCCTCATGATGCTTTGGAGTTTAATAGCTGCCACTTGATGCAATCCTAGCCTCTGTTTTATCTTATATAATGCCATGTTTTGGTACTAGTCTGAACGAAGTATGCATGGGTGCATTGTTCTCAACTTTTGTGGGTCTGGGTTATTATTGATGAAGGATATTGGTTAATTAATCTATTGCTGCTTCCTTGGATTGGCTCATCTCTTTAATTGTTTAACCTGATTTGATTACTTGTTAACATCTTTTACATTTGCTTCAGGTGACACATGCAGACTTCAAGAAAGCCAAGGAAAAAGTGATGTACAAAAAGAAAGAAGGGCTGCTAGAAGGGCTCTATATGTAGAAGGTGGCCTGTTCCACTGGCCGGAAAATACATGTGCATCTTCTTTGTTGTTTTTAGCTTTTGATGTCAAATTAATTTGATGTGAAATATTTGGCTGAACAGTAGAATGGCAACACCTTTTTTTGGACATCACTAACTAGTATTGAATTTAGGCACTGCCATGGGTTGACTAAGAAATTTTAATTTGATGAGTTCCCTAATCGAGATAGGAACCCTTATTTTAGGATTTGCATGTTTTCGCCTTTTAGGCTAAATTTTGACCCAGAGTGGGATGTATTTTAGTTTTTGGATACGACAAGCAAGATAGGTAATTACATGTTGGGCTCAGAGTGCCCAACAAAGTTTACAAAAAAGCATGAGGCAATGCCTAGCCCACACCGACACTGAGGCCTAAGGCTCTTAGATTTACAACAAAACAACTAAATATAGAGCAGTGCTCTAGATCCTCTACAAGTATAGAGCACTGCTGAGGGACTATGTTATCTTCTCCAAAACTGATTTGAAGTGTGTGCTGTGTTTCTAGTTGCAACTAATGTGGTATAGTGGATCATTTTTGGCTCTTCGTTTGGGCCAAGTGATAGAGCTGAGGTCCTTTTTGATAAATGAATGATTTGAAATACATTGATAAACAATTTTTGGTTGTGTTTTCTTTTGTTTACACACAAACATGAAGTTTTTTTTTTTTTTTTTTTTTTTTTTTTTTTTTTTTTTTTACAAATTCTAATTGGAATGGAAGTTTTGTTATATAAACACTCTATAATGACATATTGCACATTTTTAGGTGAAATGTTTTGTCGTGGTTTGCTGTGTGTATGATTGGTTTAGCCTTTTTATTACTCCGTATTATTTAAAATTTTAAAAGAAAATGTATATAATTTTTAAAAGGTTACTGTTTATATATATATATATATATATATATATATATATATATATCAGACAATGTACAATTTCAAAAGAAACTATAATTTTTCATAAACTTACTTTTAAAGCAAAATAAATCAATAAAATTTAAACATATAAGGCGAACACTAAAAAGCAACAAACACGCAAGAGATCCAACATGAAATCAGAGAATATTACTCTTTAGCATTTAGTGTAATATATCAGAGATACAATTTTGGTTTGCCTAATATTATATAGCGTATATGTTTTCTTTTCAAGTCTATCATTTTTTTATTGTGATCATATTGGTGGGACATATATATATATATATATATATATATGATTATAAAGCTCTATGTTCCTAGCTAGGACGAAGCACCTTAAGATTGGTTTTTATTTTGTTAAGAAAAGGATTGCCAATGGTTGCATTGTATATGCTATGTATCCCACAAAAGACTGGTTAGCCCATATTTTCATCAAGGTGCTTCCTTTTGCCAAATTCTAGATGATCAAATTCAACCTAAACCTTATTTCAAATTATACTTAGTTATTGAGAAAAAAAAAAAAAACAAAAAAAAAAAAAACAAAAAAACAAAAAAAAACAAATTGTACGCGAATTATTGCAAGCAAATTGTATACATATTTGCATGTATTGAGAACATTTTGTGTAATTATATGTGTCATTCCTTAATGCAGTTGGTATTTATGTCATTCTTCATATAGTTGCTATAAATACACAGTTCCACACCCATCGTATGTGGGGCTGACAAAGTGAATTTTTTTTTAGTCATTCTTTGCCTATTGATACTAAGAGTATAGGTTTTCTTATGCATAAGATCCCAAATACCTTTTTCATACAACATTTTAGAATGTTTAAGTAAATCATCTTTATACCATGTATTACAAGCCAAATATATTAACTTCAAACACTAATAACTTGGGATAGTTTTAACTGATTTTGGTTTCCCAAGTAACACCATTTGTAGGTACCTTACAGAATCAGAGGACATACCAAACCAATGTCACATAATCACATCTCGAAAAAAGAAAAAAAAAAAAGAAAAAGAAAAGAAAACTTAAGCAATAACACAAATTTTAGAATTAGACACCTCCGCTTATGTTTCCAAGTAGTGCCAATTTGATTTTGTTAACCTTGGTCACAACGTCCTTGATGTCTGGTCTTTCATCTGGTGATTCTTCAGAACATCTTAAGCCTAATTCTAAGATAGATAAAAGAACAATTTGCATACTAGTTACATCTCTTCCATCTTCAATCCTGAGAAAACCATCATCCACGACTTCCATTCTATCTGGAAGTGATGCAATCCAGCCTCATAGCTAGTTCTCCAACAAACATTTCATCAGTGGGTTTCTTTCTTGTGATGATCTCTAACAATATTATTCCATAGCTATAAATGTCACATTTTGTTGACACTCTCCCTTCTGAGCCATACTCTGCCAAGCTCACATTTGTCAAGATGTCAATAAGTTACTGGTCCACATGCTTGCCAACAGGAGAGAGAATAAGTTTATAAAAATAACCATTCACACATTCATTCAAGTTTTTTATTTTATTTTTAAACCCTGTTTATTGTATCCATCCATTATCAATATATTGATGTATATATGTAGATTTGAATTTTTACAAGGAGTAAGCTGCAAGGAATTTTAAAGCCTCGTCTAGAATGAGTATTTGTAAATTAAAATCAAATATATATTTACTTTCCCAGCATATTATTTCCTCTCAGTTAAGGACAAATGAACATTTAAAAGAGCAGTGAAATCCAAGAAAAAATTACAATGCATGAGGACTAATCTCACGAGTGATATGAATGCTGGCCTCAATTTCTTCATTCTTACCACGGAGGAGTGCAAGTTGGTTGCTTATGCTGAGGAAGAAGCTAGTGGAGATCAAATTTGGGGAGCCCTAACTCGTGGATTTGGGAGTTTCCCTATCTGAAAATTAGGTTTTTTTTTTTTTTTTTTGGAGTTAATTTGGAGTTTTATAACACAGAACGAAAATATAGTAAAGCAAGCTATTGTTTTACCTCAATGAAATCTTGACAAATCAAGGGAAAAGAAACTAAGAATCCATTAAAATTTTGAGAAATTCTCAGATAAGTATTTTATTTGAATCTATTAAGATCAGTCTAAATAAAAATACATATTCCAAAATTACAAAAAGATACCATTGAATTTCCTATAGTATCGCTACAAACCAAATTATCAACTAAATTTTGGCCTGAAAAAATAAAATAAAAAAAGGAACACAAGCTTTAACAAGGTCTCTTCAAGTGCACACATACGAAATTTGAGCAATAACATAAATATCAGACACCCTTATTTCTGTTTCCACCCCTATTTCTGTTTCCAAGTAGTGTCAATTTGATTTTGTTAACCTTGGCCACCACATCCTTGATGTCAAGTCTTCCATTTGGTAATTCTTCCGAACACCTCAAGCCTAGTTCCAAGATAGATGAAAGAATAGTTTGCAAGGCAATTACATCTCTTCCCTCTTCTATCCTAAGCAAACCATCTTCCACAACTTCCATTCGGTCATGAAGTGATGCAATCCATTGCCTCATACCTAGTTCTCCAACAAATATTTCATTGGTAGGTTTCTTTCTTGTGATCATCTCTAACAAGATTATCCCATAACTATAAATGTCACCTTTGGTAGATACTCTTCCTTCAGAACCATACTCTTCCTTCAGAACCATACTCTATCATGCTTGTATTTGTCAAGAAATCTTTAAGTTAGTGACCCACATATATGTTTCCAAAATTAATTTACAAATATAACCTTAATACACTGATATATATACACAAATTTATACATTATTATTATTATTATTATTATTTTACTATAACATCCATGATCCATCAAATGATATATATATATATATATATATATACACTTGATTCTTTTATTTATTTATTTATCAAGTATACCATTGTAATTTGCAAATGATAAAATTAGTGTTAATGTGGGTTCTATATAAAAGTAATGATGACAATTTGTTAAAAATGGTTATGTCCCTAATACTGATGGAATAGTTTTGTAATTATTTTCAACTCTCAACTCTCAAACTGAGCACCATAGCTGAATTTTTCTAGTTAATTTTAGGATAACTTATCCAATAGGATCATTACCTTGAATAGTGTCGATGGCTATGAAATGGGCTATGAGTGGGCATAAGGCAAGCCATGCCAATACCATGGTTGGATTAACGATTCCAATATTAAAGTAATATTAAATTAATTTGTATTTGTTCTCTCAACAAAATTAATTTGTATTTGACATGTGAGCAAAATGCATAAAACGAATAATTTAAGGGTATTTTCATAAGAATCTAATGCAACTACATTACTGAGCTGATGAAAAATACCACTCTCATGGTTATTCCTAAAATTAACCACTATTAATGTTATTCATGAAATTAACCTTAATACATGCATACCTGGTGCAATGTAGCCAATTGTACCCTCGATGGTTTTGGTATGGGTTGCGTCCTTGTTTTCAACTAAAAAATCTTTGCAATGCCAAAGTCACCAACATGCACAACCATGTCCTCATCCAATAGAATATTGCTAGGCTTTAAATCACAATGCATCACGGATTCTGATTGACCATTGTGGAGATAATCCAACACTAATGCAACATCAACCATAATGCTTACTCTTTGAACAAGATTCAAGCAATAGTTGTGAGAGTATAACCACTTTTCGAGACTACCATTTGACATGTATTGTAGCACCAAAGCTCTAAACTCAGGATAGTCTTGTCGTTTCATTGGTATAGCTTATTAATACAAAATCATTTCAAATGTATCATATTCATGATGGGTAGGCAACATGGTTATTCGACCCTATGTGTGAACATAATAGGTGTAAATGCACTTTTGGTCCCTACATTTTGGGCAATTTCTCGATTTGGTCCCTAAACTGATTTTACTCCTAGGTCAGTCCTTGATTTTTTAAAATGGTCCCTGCCGTCAACCCAGTAACAAAAAAATCTGAGGTGGCAAACGGAGTGCATAGGTGGCATGTTAGATGCTGATGTGGCTAATAAAATAACATTAATAAATACTACGTCAGCATCCATGTCAGCATTTTAATTAATAAAAAAATAAAAACAATTTTGAAAAAATTAAACTAAACAAATTCAAAATAAAAAAAAAAAAAACTTTTTCAGAAGAACATTGTTCTTCTTCTTCCCTAGGACATGAACTTCATGCTTCATGTTCTTCCCCAAATCAAACCCAATAAATCCAAGAAATCAAACCCATAAACATCCAGTAAATCAAACCTAATAAATCCATGAAATCAAACTCATAAACCACCCAATAAATCTAAGAAATCAAACCCATAAACATCCAGTAAATCAAACCCAATAAACCCAAGAAATCAAACCCATAAACCCACAAATGGGAAAGAAAGTGCACCTAACCTTAAACTATAACCAACCCAGATCCGAGTTTTTTATTTGACAAGCGAAACACACAACGTGTGTTAACGAAACCCAATATAGAATCCAACAACCTTAGCTCAAACGAAACAGTATTAGATACAATTCGAAAACAATGACCAGATCTCGGGTTTTTATAAGTAAATACTAAATAGTACCAAACTTTTGAAACCTCCAAACGGCTCACTAACAAACAAAACAGAGCATTTTTTCTCTCAACCTCAAACAAGTCGAATAATCTAAGTTATTGGAGTTGAAATACAAACAGGAATTGGAATCCACGAGAAAATGGAAAAGAAAAAAACCCAGATCCGGAATAAGAATTGCAGTAGTTAAAGTTGGGTCAACGAAAACAAAAACCAAGAAAACCAAGAAACGAAAGAAAGAAAGTTCGGGAAATGGGATGTACCTGGCAGAGAAGAAAAGAAATACAAACAGGAATTGGAATCCACAAGAAAATGGAAAAGAAAAAAACCCAGATCGGCTTATAATTTCAACTATAGATAACTCAAATTATGAAAAAGTTTTTTCCTTTTTTGTTTTTGATTTTGAATTTTTTCAGTTTAATTTTTTTAAAATTATTTTTATTTTTTTATTAATTAAAATGCTGACTTGTCATTAAAATGCAGATATAGATGCTGACGTGGTATTTATTAATGTTATTTTATTAGTCATATCAGCATCTAACA
Organism: Quercus robur; assembly: GCF_932294415.1. NCBI lineage: Eukaryota > Viridiplantae > Streptophyta > Magnoliopsida > Fagales > Fagaceae > Quercus > Quercus robur. The sequence continues at coordinate 91,089,834 of NC_065535.1, forward strand.
TGCCACCTATGCACTCCGTTTGCCACCTCAGATTTTTCTGTTACTGGGTTGACAGCAGGGACCATTTAAAAAAATCAAGGACTGACTTAAAAACAAAATCAATTTAGGAATCAAATCGAGAAATGGCCCAAAATGTAGGGACAAAAAGTGCATTTAAAATTTTTCCACTTTTTCAAAAGCGGCATGTCCCAAAATTCTAGTCCAATCAATGTTGATGAAGAAAACAGAGGGATAAAATGGAACATAACATGGGATAAATCATAATAGTTGGAAGATTTTTTTCTCGTTGAAGTTAGGCTCATCTCAATTAGAATTTGTTTTTCTATTTTTAATTGGTAAATTTACAAACGCACTTAAGAAAGTGCCCTTTGAACTGTAAACTGATTGACAATCTCACTTGGAAGTTGGAATTCAATGTCCTATCATGATTACGAAAAAAAATGGCTAGGTAATTATGGAAGTGAGATGATGACAGAGAAGAATTAAAGGTGGCATATATATTATATACATGGAAATGGAATCTCAGAGCTTGACTAATTCAAGTAGTATGATTTGAATCCAAAGTCGTGGAATTAAGTTTTTTTATTTTTATTTTATTTTATTTATTTTATTATTTTTACAAGGAGTAAGCTGCAAGGAATTTTAAAGCCCCGTCTAGAATGAGTATTTGTAAATTAAAATCAAATATATATTTACTTTCCCAGCATATTATTTCCTCTCAGTTAAGGACAAATGAACATTTAAAAGAGCAGTGAAATCCAAGAAAAAATTACAATGCATGAGGACTAATCTCACGAGTGATATGAATGCTGGCCTCAATTTCTTCATTCCTACCACGGAGGAGTGCAAGTTGGTTGCTTATGCTGAGGAAGAAGCTAATGGAGATCAAATTTGGGGAGCCCTAACTCATGGATTTGGGAGTTTCCCTATCTGAAAATTAGGTTTTTTTTTTTTTTTTTGGAGTTAATTTGGGGTTTTATAACGCAGAACGAAAATATAGTAAAGCAAGATATTGTTTTACCTCAATGAAATCTTGACGAATCAAGGGAAAAGAAACTAAGAATCCATTAAAATTTTCAGAAATTCTCATATAAGTATTTTATTTGAATCTATTAAGATCAGTCTAAATAAAAATACATATTCCAAAATTACAAAAAGATACCATTGAATTTCCTATAGTATCGCTACAAACCAAATTATCAAAATAAAGTAACTAAATTTTGGCCTGAAAAAATAAAATAAAAAAAGGAACACAAGCTTTAACAAGGTCTTTTCAAGTGCACACATACGAAATTTGAGCAATAACATAAATATCAGACACCCCTATTTCTGTTTCCACCCCTATTTCTGTTTCCAAGTAGTGTCAATTTGATTTTGTTAACCTTGGCCACCACATCCTTGATGTCAAGTCTTCCATTTGGTAATTCTTCCGAACACCTCAAGCCTAGTTCCAAGATAGATGAAAGAATAGTTTGCAAGGCAGTTACATCTCTTCCCTCTTCTATCCTAAGCAAACCATCGTCCACAACTTCCATTCGGTCATGAAGTGATGCAATCCATTGCCTCATTCCTAGTTCTCCAACAAATATTTCATCGGTAGGTTTCTTTCTTGTGATCATCTCTAACAAGATTATCCCATAACTATAAATGTCACCTTTGGTAGATACTCTTCCTTCAGAACCATACTCTATCATGCTCACATTTGTCAAGAAAATTTTAAGTTAGTGACCCACATATATGTTTCCACAAGTAATTTACAAATATAACCTTAATACACACACACACACATATATATATACACATTCATACATTAAAAAAAAAAATTGTTTATTGTAACTATCCATGATCCATCAATTGATGTATATATGTATACTTGATTCTTTTATTTATTTATTTTTCAAGTATGCCATTGTGATTTGCAAATAATAGAATTGGTATTAATGTGGGTTCTATATAAAAGTAATGTTGACAATTTGTCAAAAAAGGCTATGTCCCTAATATTGATGGAATAGTTTTGTAATTATTTTCAACTCTCAACTCCCAAACTGAGCGCCATAGCTGAACTTTTCTAGTCAATTTTAAAATAACTTATCAAATAGGATCATTACCTTGAATAGTGAAATAGCTATAAAATGGGCTATAAGTGGGCATAAGGCAAGCCATGTCAATACCATGGCTGCATTAACAAGTCCAATATTAAAGTAATATTAAATTAATTTGTATATGTTCTCTCAACAAAAATAATTTGTATTTAACTTGTGAGCATAATGCATAAAACAAATAATTTAAGGGTATATTCATAAGAATCTAATGCAACTACATTACTGAGCTGATGAAAACTACCACACTCATGGTTATTCCTAAAATTAACCATTATTAATGTTAAATTAACCTAATACATGCATACCTGGTGCAATGTAGCCAATTGTACCAATGGTTTTGGTATGGGTTGCGTCCTTGTTTTCAACTAAAATCTTTGCAATGCCAAAGTCACCAACATGCGCAACCATGTCCTCATCCAATAGGATATTGCTAGGCTTCAAATCACAATGCACCATGGATTCTGATTGACCATTGTGGAGATAATCCAACGCTAATGCAACATCAACCATAATGCTTACTCTTTGAACAAGATTCAAGCAATAGTTGTGAGAGTATAACCACTTTTCGAGACTACCATTTGACATGTATTGTAGCACCAAAGCTCTAAACTCGGGGTTAGAGCATGTACTAATGACTTTAACTAGATTCCTATGTCGGATTGCCCTTAACACTTTGCATTCAACATCAAAACTTCTTAAAGCACCCTCCAATTGCAAGTTTAGAACTTTGATAGCAACAATGGTCCCATCAAATAGTACCCCTTTGTAAACAGAGCCAAAACCTCCAATTCCAAGCAAGTTGCTTTCACAGAAGTTGTTTGTCCCACGACAAAGCTCATGATATGATATCATTCTATAATCCACTGCACGCAATGTGTTAATGAAACTTGGAATCTGGATTTTACATTTTGGGTGTCTTCTTAGCATAGTAACCAGTGCTGTAAAGATTATAATTGATGCAATGGCAGGAATAATATATCTAAGCAAAATTTGCTTCACCCTTGATCGTTGAGAAGAAATCTGACTTGTACAAGGTGGAACTCCAAAAATTGGATTCCCACAAAGAAGTTCATTGCCTAAAAATGATTCCGCCGTGAAGTTTATAAAAACTCCACTAGATGGAATCTCTCCTGATAGCTTGTTGAAAGACAAATTCAAATACTTGAGATATGGAAGTGCCACAAGAGACTTAGGAATTGCACCAACGAGATTGTTGTTCGAGAGGTCCAACTGATCCAATCCTTTCAAGGTTCCGAAAGATTTTGGAATATCTCCTTGAAATGAGTTCTTTGACAAATTAAGACTACTTAGGGTTTGAAAAAAACCAATGATACTTGGAATATTTCCAGTAATTTGGTTACAAGACAAATCTATGAATATAATAGCATCTAGTTCTCTCATGTTTGGAGACAAAGATCCATTGAAGTAATTCGATGATAAATCCAAGAACAGCAGATTTTCAATGCTCCATACTTTCAGTGGGATTGATGATGTCAATCTGTTGTGACTCAAGTTTAATCTCTGCAAAAGGTTGAGGTTTCCAAGGCAATTTGGGATGGATCCAGAGATTTTGTTATGTGAGAGAACTAACTGTCCCAAATTCCTTAGCTGACAAAGTTCTTTTGGAATGTTTCCTCCAATATTGTTGACTCTAAGAAGCAACCTCTGCAACCCTTCAACTCCTCCTAATGTTGATGGTATGTTTCCAGTCAAATTGTTATAGCTTAAATCAAGAAAGGTCAAGTTTTTCAAGGAACCAATTTTCATTGGAATTTGACCCTTTATTTGGTTATAACTTGCAATGAATTTTTTAAGTGAAATGGATAAGTTTCCGATGTAATCTGGAATTGTAGTATTGAAGGAATTGAACGATATAACCAGCTCTTCCAAAAATATGCAATTAGATAAAGATGAAAGGAAAGTCATCTCTTGCTCTCCAGGCTCCGCTGTTAGCTGATTGTCATACAGAACAAGAATTTGAAGGTATTTTAAGTTTCCAAGACTTTTGGGTATTGGTCCAGAGAGTGAGTTCCTCCCAAAATCTACTTGGGCGAGATTGGAACAATTTGAAATATCCGATTGGATATGACCACTAAGTTTGTTGCCACCCAAATACAAAATTTCAAGATTAGGACAGGAAAGCCCAGAATCTAATGGAAGATTTCCGTACAAAGAATTTTGTACTAAGGAGATCACTTGTAGAGAGGAGATATTTAAAATGCTGTTGGGTATTGTCCCTGTGAGATCATTCAATTCAAAATTCAATATATATAGATTAGTAAAATGCCATGAATCACTCGGAATGCTTCCTTTAATATTGTTGTCTTCAATAGAGAAGACCTGTAACCTCGAAAGGTTACCTAGGCTAGGAGGTATGTTACCACTTAAATTGTTACCACCAAGATAGAGCAGTTCAAGGTTTTCTAAACTCCCAATACCTTTTGTAATACTTCCAACAAACTTATTGTATGACAGAGATACTGCTACAAGGTTTCTACAGTAATGGATTTGTGAAGGAAGCTGACCGCCTAAACTGTTGTCTGAAAGATAAAGTCCTTGAAGATTAGGACAGTGGGTGCAGAGTTCCATAGGAAGAGTTCCTGAGATGTAATTTGATGAAAGGTAAATATTGGTAAGAGAGGATATGTTAAAGATGACATGAGGAAAAGGACCAGCAAGGAGATTGGATTCCAAATTCAAGAACTCTAACGATGAAACATTGCTTAGGGACCATGGAATTGCACCCATAAGTCGGTTTCCATCAAGGTCTAAATAGCGAAGCATTGGTAACATGCCTAAATCTTTAGGTATGCTACCATTAAACTTGTTTCCTGGAAGAGACAAATATTCAAGCTTGTGGCAATTATGTATAGTTGGAGGGATACTACCTTCCAATAAGTTGTATGACAAGACAAGTTCCATCAAGCGGTGTAGACGACTAATCTCAGGAGGCAGGAAACCATAGAAGCTGTTGTTAGAAAGATCAAGTGAGACTAGGAAGGAGAGGTTGCCAACATGAGGTGAAATGGTGCCTTGGAGACCAAGGTAGGAGAGGTTCAAGGCTGTGACTCTCTGTCTTCGTAGGCTGCAAGTGACTCCAATCCAGTTACAAAAGTTTGTTGTTGTGGACCAATTAACAGCCGAGTGAGCATTGTTGATCTTGGAATTGAAGGCAATGAGAGCTGATTGATCAGTAAAGTTGCTGGCAGATTGGGACAATTGAAGTACGAATGAATACACTAACAGAAAAGCCAAGAGCAAGTGAATGGATGGCCTCTCTATTGGCATCATGAGTTTGCACCAGAGAGACACAGAATACTGAACTCTGGAACTAAGATAGAATAGCCCTTTGTGTGGTCTTCTTTTGATTATTTTTCAGCTTTTCTAAAGAAAACCGCTTCATATGCTTGACTGTATTCACACTAGCTTTATATATATATATATATATAAACAATAATAATTAATTAAAAAGAGGAAAAAAAGTGAGATTGAATGTATTAAAAGGATTGAATCAATATGCTATTATAGCCATTTGATTAGAAATTTTGTTTTGAGTATAATGAAAATACGTGCGAGTTAAAAAATGCTGTGAAAATAAGTATTTCAGTGTTTAATCACTGGAAACAGTTATATAAATGTACCAAACATCTTCTAAGTTTGAAGATAAAAAAATTTCACATTTCTTTTTTTTTTTTTTTTTTTTTTTTTTAATTATGAAATAAATTGTATTTGGATTTATTGTTAAGTTTTACCCTATGAAATAATAGGGCAATCTGCCAATCTCACTTGGAAGATTTTTTTTTTTTTTTTTTTTTTTTTTTTTTTTTTTTTTTTTTTTTTGTTGTTGTTGTTGTTGTTGTTGTCGGTAAGTTAAATTACCCAAGAGGCAATTACAAATTTGGAAGTCTATCGATGTGTGCGTCCGAAAATTCCACCTTTGTGGTTTGCATTCAAGGAATGAATGGGGCCTAGAAAATGGAGAAACAGAGAGATATCAATTCACACTAGACAAGACTTGTACCGCACATGACAATAAATAAATGGCCAAGTTTTTGTGAAAGAGACAAAAAAGAATAGCTGTTTTCACTTTTTCTCAGTGTCGTTAAACCTCTATTTTTCTATTATGATAGCTCTATGTGGGAAGGTAATCAAGCCTACGATTTTATTAGAATATCATTTTCAACTTTATAGTAAAACTTATTTTTTAATAATGGTTTATTTATTAATTAATTATTTTAGAAAAATTTTCTTACTACTATTGTGTGTTTTTTTTTTAATAAAAAGTTTTTAAAAGCATTTTCTTAAAAGGGTTTTTATTAATTAATTAATTTTTTTTAAATTTCATACTACTATTATGTTTTTTTTTTTAATAAAAAGTTTTTAAAAGCATTTAAAAAAAAAAAAACCAATTCCGTTTAAACAAAATACTTGTACCTTGATCGACAAGGAATAAATGGCTAAGTAATTGATTTCAATTTTTTAAAGTAAAAAACCACTTCAGATGGTTGACTATAGTCACATTAAACTTTTTTTTATTATAAGAAAAAACAAAAACAATGATAATATATATATAAGTTAGGAGACAAATTTTTTACACAATTTTTTTTTAATGGGATACTTCCACGCAACAACAATATGACTAGGAGTAAATGTCAAAACAGTGAGCTAGCAATAGCAACAATAATGACTAGAAATGACTTTGACGAGAAATGACTTGTACAGTACATGACGAGAAAAAAATTGCCAATTTATTGTGCAAGTGGGAGGTGATGGCAGACAACAATTTACTGTAATAAGCATCAAGCAATTATTATACAATCTAAACCACACGTTTTCAAGGTTCATTGAATCTTTTGGTAAGATTTGTATTTTGTTTTCTCCAATACAAATTGATGGCAGATATCTTTTTTTTCAATGTGTTTCACCGACAAATCTTTTGGTCTTTGCTCAAAATTTCAACAAGTCTTTTGGTTTTTAGATAGACCTTATCTAGTTAAAATTGAAAACTGAAAATACTGTAGTAAAACAATTTTTAAATATGTTAATTGTACTATGGGACCCATTTTTAATGACAAAGTTACTGAAAAATAGAATTTGTGAGTCTGTGAATAGTGCATGGGTGCATTGTTCACCGTGAAAAAATTAACAAATACGGGCTTAAAAAAAAAAAAGGAAAAACACGGAAGAAGCAAAACGTGAACGTAATAAATTAGATCCAAACTGGCGCATAGTCTTGTCTATTAACCAGTGTGCGTTTTCAAGGTTGATGAATGATTAAAGAATGACTAACCCATGCGGCATTTTTTTTTTTTCACCAAAAAACGCAAGTGGCAACTGTGGCATGACTGTACCCCACTAACTCATACGGCCATACAACATTTTTTATATCTTTTTTTTTTTCCAAAAAATGCAAGTGGGAGACACTTGATTTACTTAGACAAAGACCACTCAAAGATAGACTATAACTATTCCTGACACACGTTTTTGGACTAAACCTCACACGTCAACTACCTTTCTAATTCAATTTTTTTTTTTTTGATAAGGACATTATGCCTGTACAGTGTACACTCATGGATAAGAATTCAGAATTCTTTTTGATAAGAACGACCCTGTTCAGTGTTCATGGATGAACTGAACGTTAGGCCTGTTATTCTTCTTATACATATTACATATTTTATATATATATATATATATATATATATATATAACATGCTCGGGTTGGTTCGGTCTTTGTCAGTATGCACATCTTGGCGTCGATGGCCGTACTGGTCCGACGTCGGCACTGAAAATTTGCCGCCGACCACCGTGCCGGAAACCTTCGGCGGAGCCCTGAGCGGGGCAGGGTAGGGCGGTGTGGTCAGACCGGTTTTGTTGGTGTCGATATATCCTTGAACAGGCCTAGTGTGACGTGCAGTTCATAAAACCAGAAAAAGGGGTTTATGAGGGAACACTTGATCGAGAAGCAAGCATGTAGGCTTGCTTCTTGATCAAGTGTTTCCTCATAACATGCTTGCTTCTCGATCAAGTGTTTTCTCATAATCCCGAGCTTGCTTCTCAATCAAGTGTTTCCTCATCATCCAAAGTAAATTAAAAATTTTTTAGCAAGCATGTAGGCTTGCTTCTTGATCAAGTGTTTCCTCATAATCCAAAGTAAATTAAAATTTTTTTAATTTACTTTGGATTCACACTAAGAAGCAAGTAGTTAAACCTAGCTCTTATATATAAATAATACATTTGTATTGAGATGAATTAATTTAATTTATTCTCTATTTTTTTAAGGGTTATGCTAATGAGCTCTCTTAGGGTAATAGTTAACAATCTATTTTAAGAAAGTTTTGACACTACTTTTATTAAAAGTGAAAAAAGTTATTAAAATATTAATGGCTGTTTTTTTTTTTTTTTTTTTTTTTTTTTTTTTTTTTTTTTTTTTTTTTTTTTTTTCTTTTCTCATAAAATTTTTCTTTAAATGGATTGTTAATTATTGCTTTAAGGGCATTCCTTAGCATTTTCCTTTTTTAAATCTAAATGTCTCTTGCTTCTTTAAGTTTCCTTTTCTCTTCGCTTCCCAAACTCTCTATTTCTCATTTCAGTTTCTTGTTCGTTGCTTTCGACTCAGGGTTCGTTTGGATACAGCTTATTTTGTTGAAAACTGAAAACTGAAAATACTGTAGTAAAATAATTTTTTAATGTGTGAATAGTGCCGTGAGACCCATTTATAATATTTTTTTTAAGAATAAAATAGTTGTGGGTCTGATGAACAGTGCATGAATAGTGAACTTTGTTTCCTGCACACTGTAGCAAAATAGTTTTTAAATATGTGAATATTGTCGTAGGACCCATTTTTAATATTTTTTATGAATAAAATGTTATGGGTCCCATGAATAGTGAACTTTGTCTTCTGCACAGTGAATCCATGTGCATGAACAATGCGGTTACTATTCATATGTGTTGAAATGAAAAAAAAAAAAAAAAAAAGTGATACTCAAAGCACAGATGCGCAATAAGCCCAATCCAAATGGGCACTTTATCTCTCAATCCTCAAGATCTACACAAATATTTTTTTCCCCTTTTAAAATGATGATATTTTTTTAATAAACAATTTTATGCATTAGAATTCACAAATAATGAAAAATTATGGATGAAAAATAGAACTCCACCATGATCGATGAGTGTGATGTAGCGGTGTACACGGTTCGGTTCAGTCGGTTTTGGAGAGGTTTTTTGCATCACACCTATAGGGTGCAGTTTCACCCTATGCTTAACCGCACCTCACTTTTGGAAGATAAAACCCGGTCTACACAAGGTGCAGTTAATTTTAGCGACTCGGTGCAGTTCGTTGGGTTATATCATGGGAGCCTGAAAATCTGAGATTGAGAGGGAAACACTACTAATTGTTCGGTGGGATTAGGGTTTGGAAGAAACATTATGCGACTATCTGGCTAAGAGCAAAAAAGAAGAGAAAAATGGTTAGGTGAGAGCCTGAGATTCTAAGATTGAAAGGGAAAAACTAATTTTTGTTCGGCGGGATTAGGGTTTGGAAGAGAAATGAAGGTAGCTGATGACTGAGTTTTGATTTCTGAGTCTGAGAGGCGAGAGTGTGAGACACTGAGACTTGAGAGGAGCAACAGTCTAAAGAGTGAAAGTTGAAGAGGAGAAATGAGAATAAAGGGGAGAAATAACTAATGAGAGTGGCTGAGTGGAAAACAACTAAAGGGAAAAGATGTGTGTGGCTGAGATCAAAAGAGAAAAAAAAAATACTGTAACTTGCACGATACTGACTCAAACAATGAAAAGCATCATTTATTATTATTATTTTTATTTTATTTTATTCAAAAAACGCAAGTGACAAAAGGTTCATTTGGATAGAACTTATTTTGCTGAAACTGAAAATTGAAAACACTGTAGAAAAATAATTTTTAAAAGTGTAAATAGTACCGTGGAACCCATTTTTAATGAAAAAGTTGCTGAAAAGTAAAGTTTGTGAGTCTCGTGAATGGGAGCCACTGATGTGCTGAAAAGTCAAAAATTTCGACTACTGTTCATGCACAGTGCATGAACAGTAGCCGTTTTAGCTAAATTTTGTATCTGAAACGCGTGGGAAAAAAAAGAAAAAAACAAAGAGCAAAACACCATATAAGTCCTATTCAAACCACACCAAACTAAGAATAACTTCATTATATGTTCATTAAATTGATATTTAATTTATTTTTAACTTAAGAATTTATTGTAACATAGAAAATTAATAGTTGATAATGATGCTTAATTGCAAAGTAATTTTGTTGAGGACCAAAAAAATAAAAATAAGAACAACTAAACAATGTTTTAGATGGAGTTAAACAACACATATCCAAATATCGAAATCTCGAACTTTAATTTTGTAGTCTAAATAAGCAACAAGCCAAACTCTCAAACCAAATACATAGTTATAGTGTATAACCAAATATAATTTAAGTGGCCATTTCAATGTTTGCGTTTTTAAGGACAAATTTTAATTTTCTTGGTTGATTTTTAATTTTTAGGGGGCCAAGAATTTTTTGAAAAAATATTCTCAAATATTACCTATTTATATGTAGAACTTTTTTTTTTTTTTTTTCTATAAGAAATAAAAAAATAAAAAATAATCCTAGTGCCCTTCGTCCCTTCCGAGTTCCACCACTAACTATAAAGGGTATTTTAAAACTAACATAAGTACATTACTGTCCCTCAAATATGAAGTTTATTCAACTTTGGTCACTCCACCTTTAAAAGTTCGATTTTTGTCCCTCTAAATTTTCAAGTGTAACAATTTAATCTCTTATTTATTTTTCCATTTACGTAACTATTGAATGCTATAGTACCCCTTATTTTGAGGGGGCTGAAATTGAACTGGTCTCTTATTATAGGGAACAAAGATGCAAGCAAGAAATGTAGGGAAAATAGTCATACTGACAAAATTTTCCTCTATTAAATTTATAAGATTGGTGTAATTTACCCTAAAAATCAACAATATTGTTCTTCATTGGTAGGATCTGTGACATAAGTGTGCACAATTTGAATAGGAATCCTAGTTAAAATGAAATGTTCCCTTTGTTAAGTAGTTTGAGAAAATATGGACATCATTGTTGTATTTATTCAAACCTCAAAAGGGAAATGCCATTTCATAAAATGTTTAAGAGATATATAAAATCTTTTCTTGAAATCTCAAGCGAGGTTTACACACACCAATAAATAAATAAAAAATAATGGGAATATCCCCAAAACTCACAAAAGAAAAAAGGAAGTGATTTACACCAAGGTCAATCTTGGAGAAAATATAAGCCTAGGCCTCATATGCAGTCTCGCTAAACAAAGCATTGTAAATATAATATCTGAGATGATACCATGCTATTTGTGCAAGTTTGACATATCAAAACCTTTTGAGGTCCTGCTTCCAAATCAAGACCAAACACAATGAAGATTCCATCTATATGGAATAGCATACCATGAGGAAGGTTTTACTCCAGAACTACATTCAAGTCCCTTGCCGAGTTTGAACACCTTTCTCACCTCATCTTGAATTTAAAGAAATAGGATTGAATTAAAGAGTAAAAATGATAGTAAAAGAACCATTTTGTATACCTGACCAGCTGCATTCATGGCCCTCATGACCTCATTCAGACTTTAAAACTTCCTTGCAGAAACTGCACTGAGATCCCAGAATGGCAGCACCCAAAAGCACAAACTTGTTCCCTGGTGGAACAATTATAAGGCAACCTACAGCAATCATGAATAAGTTGGCCAATACTTCACATGTACAGATTAATGCTTAAGAGAAGCTAAAATAATACATCCAGACCTTTCTCATGGATTTCTTCATTTGTTTATTAAACAGAAAATTTTGTATCAGTAGGTCATTTAACTTTGGGACTAAGGCTTGGAGGTAGTTGTCACTAGTGTGGTGGAGAAGGAATTCCAGTCTTTTAATTTATTCAGATTTTGAATTTTTATCATTATTATTATTTTGGTGTGTATGTATGCATATAGGACCACATGTAATATCTTATGTAGGGTTTTCTTATAGCACCAAGTGTGCTTTCTTGGTCTTTAAGTTAATAGCTTTATTAGGTAAATATAGATTTTGGTTTGATTTCCCATTTTGTCTTGTCTACATTTAGGAGAGTTTTACTTGGCAAGCAAGTCTTTTTGACTCAAACAATTGGGAGAGATTAACTCATTTGAGTATTTTAAAGACACATTTGCCTAGAGTTTCTCCAGTCTCTTCTTCTCTCTCTTGCTTGTGGCACTGTTTCTTTTCTCTTCCTGAACTTTTTTCTCAACACACTAAACATTGAAATGCCCTTACAATCCTATCAATTGAATTTTCCAACAACTATGAATCATCCAATCAACATTCCTGTGCAAGTCAAGCTTTTTATTCAGAAATCATTCAAGATAGTTTTGCCAACTTTTTTTGCTTTTTATTGGTTGATTACCCGTGCACCAAAAGGGTCTTGAACCCACAAACTCCCTCTCCAACTTGTTATAACAAGAGAAGGAACTATCATTGGAGGTAGAGCTCACTAGCATGTGCCATGCCAACTTTATATCCTCTTTTTGATCACCAATCTCCAAAGTTCAACTTTTTTCCAAGAGCACCATAGTGTAATGTTGGCCCAATTAATTGAATAGCTACGTCAGGGTCCATTTGGAAGATAAAGTTAAAGCAACAAAAAGTTTTTTCCTTCATAATCTCTTTCTAAGCCTCTTATCACCCCCCTCCCCCACAACCCCCCCCCCCCCCCCCCCCCCACCCTCTTTTTCTATTGGTTAAGTTACACAAACTTGGTGGGTCATCAACCCTTGCAGTTACAAGGGAAGGAGGTGCTATTTGAGCTGTAATTCATTGGAAATTTCCTTCTCAAGCCCTTGCCATATTTCAAGCAAGAGGGATGACCAAAAGCAGATTAAGTCATTCACTTCAGGCTCTAACCTTTCAGATCTTTTAACTTTCTTCAGGACAGGCAACCCAGCCTCCACCAGGCCGAGGGAGTTTCAAAATCATGTTGATGCTTCTGTGGGTTCTACTTCTCTCATAAGTCTAACAATGAAGTGATGGAAGGAACTTCCAAAAGAGAAAAAACAAAATTCTTAAATTGACTAATGCAGTACTGCTGTCAATGACTTAATGAGAGATTAGTTGATAAAGTGTGCACTTATGCCAGTCATCGTAGTTTTGGAATGTGTAACAGGAAATGGACTGCAGCAGCATAACAAATAAAGGATGACCAACTTTCGACAGGTTAGCCCCAAAATCCTAGGCTCTGGTGAATGGTGATAATGATCTAGAGAGGGATGGGCTTAGATTGCCTGTTAGATCCCAATCTCACATTGGCAATTTTAGAAAATCTTGAAATAAAACTGCACATACCACTCCATCTTCATTCGACTCATTCTTTCTTGAACTTTATTGCTTCTTGAATTTAGAATGTAACTGTTTCAAGGCTACTTTGTATGCCTAAGGTTGATACTTTCCGCTTATTTTTCTAATAATGTTTTTATTACTTAATTACTTTTTAAGTAATGCAAAATACATGTAAAAGATTAGTCGCCTCAACAATGATTCTTCAGCCTGTCAAATTTTAAACAACACATTATGATCCAAATTCCATGAGATAAATGCTGAACATAAGTTCCAGAAGTGTACCAGACCAGAACGGTACCCTGACCCCTGGAATGAATAACTTGCTCCTTGATATGGCCATATGGCAGGTAGAAGTTCCACAGACTAACACCATGTGGTAGCATATAGCTTCCATATCACACTCTGAAAATACCATTGTTATAAGAAACATATTACACAAAGTTAAGCTACTAAATCATGCTAATAAGAAATTTTTTTGATAAGCCATAATAACCTCTAGCTTCAGAATCCAAATGTGGCACACTTTCCATTACCCCCACGCCACCAGCATGAGCATCAATCAGTGAAGTTTCAAAATGAATTCCTGCTACAAGACCCAGTTCCTGGAAATTTAAATCACTTATATACATATGAAATTAGCTACAAATAGGTGTGAATACTAGTATCAAGTTAAATCACCCACCAAAGGCCAGGAAAATAGTGTGACTCATATTTTCTTGCAACTAAATAAACATGTTTTTTTGCTAATGGACCTCAAGTCATGCCACTGTAAATCAATGTGAAATCTTCAGTACAAAATTTCTTGCCTTCACGGCAGCTGGAGTAAGACCAGAACCCAAAAGATGGTCAGGAAAAGCTACACAGTCCTGTTGACACTATTCATTACCAAGTCACAAACTGCAGCAGAAAATGCAAAGGGTAGAATAAATAATTAAAATTGAAATTTAAAATTTAAAATTAAAATTTTTTATAACGACCAGGCAATAAAAGATTATTGCTATTAATTACTACACTCAAAATTTACGTATAAGTTTTTAAAAATCAAGAAAGAAGACCCATTCAAGAAAATAATTATATTTCATATATGCTACATGTTAAGCTGTCCTGAACTCCCATCCACAAGCTTCCATATCTCAGGAATCTTTTTCATTGACTTTCTGCATATATCCCAGACCAAGATATGTCCATTTGCACACCATGGTGCACAGACTAAAAGTATCATCTCCTTTTGCCCCAGAAGAATCAAAACAAATCCCAATTATCATCAAGTTAAATTCCAAATTGACTTGTACTTAAGAAAGATGCCTGAACTTAAAGAAGATTTACTCATGACTGGTAGATTTGAAGAACCTGTATGACAGCCAATCACCCAATTCCATCCAACAAAACACCATTGACCAAGATACTTGCAAATTTTCTTTCACCTATAGAAGCTGAAATATTAGTCTGTATCAGAAAATGTTTAATAGAGAGACATAGAAACAATAAAGAAACTGCAATTAAGCACAATGATTATGGACATGACTTGGGAATGGAAATTCAGATCTGTTGATAAGCTTATTTTGCAAAAATAACAATGACAAATTGCTTAAGTGACATCTCTTTCAGGAGGCACGCAACAAGAGAATGCATACTCTGCTCCATATTACAAAATAACATAAAATACGGTCAGTCAAATGCACATGATGTCCAATCAATGCAAGAACAGCATGTAAAACACAGACTGCTTTGCCATTGTCAACCTATCATCATCGTCTCCATGCCTCCAATAACCAAGAGAACCATACGAAACCCAATGAAGATTTTGAGGCTTAAGTCAAATTAAATCAAAAATTATGGTCCAGCTAAAGGGTAAAAGAAAATTTTGAGACTGTTATAAGAACAACTATGCAATAGAACATGATATATATGTCAATTAAGGAGGTAACAAAAAATATGATTTTGGATAGGATAGAATGTCGGAAAAGAATACATGTAATCAACCCTGATTAATGCGTTGAGATCCGTAGCAAATTCCAAAAAGTTTTAGGACTAAGGCAGGCTTGGCTGTTGTTGTATAATTTGAAAGGTTTGTTATCCCCTGCCCTACATCATGTAAAGTTTAGTTGTCGAGTGGCACGACAATGACCTATTGAAGGGATAATATAAAACCGAGCAAAGTGGAAACACAGAAGAAAAATTTTCTAAATGATACTTCGAATAGTTCTATGACATCAAATTTCAGCCCATTTAAGGAAATGTAATAGGTGGTTGCAAATCAACTTTAAAACCCTAAACATGAAGCAGAGCAGTTGCTAATAGAAATCTAGCAGCACGATTCTAAAGCGCACACACCAACTACCGTGCAATTTAATAAAAGACCGTAACACAGGATTGTATATTACGAATTGAATAATATGATCAGATTAGCCCAGGTAAGTACCTTTGGTAGACGCTGCCAATTTAATGTTATGGATTCCGTTCCGTTCCGGCCGGAATATATCGTACCGGTGTGTAAAACGGAATACCCTCCATTCCACCTCGGATTAAATTTCGCCCCATTTCGGCCCGTTCCGGTCAATTCCGGCCAATTTCGGCCGAAATTCATTTTCCGGCCGGTATGAATTTTGGCTTCTTATTTTCCCTTTCTGAACTTGATCGGCATCTTTTTCACTAGATCACCAAAAATCCTTCTCATTCTCTCATCAGTATCACATTTTTGCACTTGTAGCTCTTTGTCTCTCTATCATCTCTCACTATCTGACCCTCTCAACCATGATATAGAAGTTGAAAATAAAATTGAAGAGCAAGATAGAAGCAAAAATGGCGTGACTTGTGAAACAAAAAGGGAGAAGAAGAAGAGGAGAGGAAGAGAAAATAGCTCAGAAGGTAGGGAAATGGGAAAAACTGATAAAGTAGTCACGGAAGCTTCTTGGAAGCTCACTTGAGCTTTATTTTATTTTTTTAAAACCATAAATAAATGTTTTTTTTAAATAATAATTTTTTTTTTTAGTTTTACTAATTATGCCCTAAGCCCTAAGGCACACTTTAATAAATCTTCTATTTATTTTACCATACACTTAAGCAAAGTTTTTAATGAATTATTATTATTTTTTTAGAGAGTTTCAACCTATAGCGTCCGCTTCTGATGATAACTCTTTATCATCAGACCAATACACCAATCAGTTTTTGGTATAGGCGGGGATTGAACCCCAAATCTCTTATACAACCATCAGAAACTTTACTAGTTGAATTATTAAATGATATGTCTTTCATTGTCTAGCATGTTTTTGGGGTGTAGGGTTTTTGTTTTTAAATACATGTCTACTTTTAAGGTGGGTATTTATCCTACATGGCCTAACAGAAGACATACTAGGGGTCAACTTTCTCTCAATTTTTGTTGTTATATATAGTATTATATTTCCTAGCCCAAAAAAGTAAAAATAAAAAGCCAAAGTAAATATTGGTATTTTGTGCAATAAATGGCTTGTCAACCTTTAAAGTGTTTAAACTAAGAGTCCAAATCTTCTGTCTCACTCTCTATATCTCTCTATACTCCACAAATAAAAACTTGACACATGTACATCTATTTTATTAATTGCTAATTTTTAGCCTTTGTTATTTCAGTTACCTCAATTAATTGAAAATTAAAAAAGACACAACAACCAACACATCCCCACCACCGACACCACCACCATCTTTCTCCGATGCCACATGGCCCACAACCACCAACAACAACCATCGCCAGCCCGATTAGCAATCGCAGATGCGGTCAATGTCGCCAAATGCAACCATCCACTGTTGCCATTACTGGGTATTGATATTTGTTATTATGGGCGGATGCCATCATCTGAGTTATTAAAACTTTTTTTAGAGATCTGAAGAAGATAAGGTAGTGGTAGGTACCCATCATAGATTTGAAGAAGAAACTTGTTTCTTAGAATATGATGTCAATATCAATGTTTTTCTCGTTGGTAGTGGATGGCATATAAACTATTGGTTAAGAACGGCTAAAGACTTAGGAAAGAAAGAACAAAGAAGAAACAAGAGAGCAAAGGCAGAAAAATGTTGTTGATGACCTGTTGCTGGTGATAAGTGGCATTAGAGAAAGATGGTGGTGGTGTCGGTGGTGGGGATGTGTTGGTTGTTGTGTCTTTTTTAATTTTCAATTAATTAAGGTAACTGAAATAACAAAGGCTGAAAATTGGCCATCAATAAAATAAATGTACATGTGTCAAGTTTTTATTTAGGCGAAAACTCTATTTTGGTCCATATATTTCGAGTCACAGTCAATTTAGTTTCTACATTTTGGTAGCAATCAATTTGGCATTATTGGCATGTCGAATATATAAATATTAAATAAAATGCTGACATGGCAGAATTTTAGTAGTTACATCAATGCTTAGATGGCAAGAAAACTCCACATCAGCTTTTTAGAAAATAATTTTATTTTCTTTACCAATTTTGTTCCTATCTTTATTTTTTTCTTTTTAATTTTATTACAATTTCTTTTAGCCAAACACCCATTCGCACCACCAATCTTTGACAACAAGTCCTCCTTAGCACCTAAAAATCTCCTCCATCACAGATCTAGGAAACCCATGTGAGAGACCGAGAACAGGAGCCTCGTGTTTGGAGAGAATCAGAATAAGTGATAAAGGGTAGATTTAAGTTTGATTGTGAGAATTGAGGGTTTATTTGAGAAAAGGGGAAGAGATAGAAGCCACTGACATTAGCGGTGGTGGTAGTGCAGATCTAGCCATGGTGGCTGGTCAAGAGAGACAAAGAGGGCTTATAGAGAGAGAGAGATTAAAAAATGAAAAAGGAGCTTCAACGGTGGCGAGATCCATGTAGATTCGCAGAGAAAGAGAGGCGGATGCTTGTGCTGTGGTGGCGGCAGTAGTGGCGGCAATGAGCATTGTTGGGAGGCCGATGCCTCTCTCTCTCGTATTCTCTGTTGCCGTCACTGCGTGATCTGCAAAATGGGTACATGGATAATGGATTTTATTGAAATGTGTTTCAGTTTTGGGTTCTCTTGTTGTGTATTATTTTTTAGATGCAGTGATTTTGGGGTACATGGATCATCTGACAATCTTCTTGATCTGTAAGCATATTTTGATTATTGGGATCACTAGGAAGTGAAGATTGGTTTCAAAATGTTGCTTCAACTTTGGGAAATGTGGTTCAATTCTAGTGCAGTAATCTAAATGGCAAATGGAGGCATCCTCCCATTCCTGTTTAGAACTGGTAAGAGATGTGTCATACTGTCTTCAGAGGAAATGTTCTTTCATAATTTATTTCCAGTGGTGATGCGTTTCCACAACAATGAACGAATAGTTTCTAAAAAATGAATGGTTAAAGAAATTGTAATAAAATTAAAAGAAAAAAATAAATATAGGAACAAAATTGGTAAGGAAAAGAAAATTATTTTTTAAAAAGCTGATGTGGATTTTTCTTGCCATCTAAGCACAGATGTAGCCACTAAAATTCTGCCACATCATCATTTTATTTAATATTTAAATATTAGACATACCAACAATGCAAACTGTTTGCCACATAGACATTTTTCGTTAGTGAGTTAACGGTAGGGATCAAATTGACTGCAAGTTAAAAAATAACAGTGACCAAATTTACTGCTACCAAAATGTAGGGACTAAATTGACGATGACTCTAATATGTAGGGTCCAAAATGATGTTTTCGCCTTTTATTTATGGAGTATAAAGTGAGACAGAAGATTTGGACGCTTAAACTAATGTATTGGGTGATATCTTCAAAATAAAAGGCATTCAGTTAATATTAAGAGCATTGTAACTTAGCTAATTGGTAGTGTAAATGTAAAGTATTTAAACTAAAAGCTCATTTAGCATCTCTCGGTGTGTATATAACATCTAGGGTTCAAATTTTTCCTTTCCGTTGTAAATATTGAATTATAAAATTAAAAAATAAATAAAATAAAGGTATTCGGTACTAGTTTAAGGATTTGCCATATGGTGCATTTATTGTGAAGGAATTAGAATATTTCTGCTTCGCAAAATTTGTAATAATTTGTTTAATTATTTTACTATTCCTTTCTATTCAGTAAAAAATTATAGTGTTTTCTTTTGTAACAAAATATTAATCTATTTTCATGTTTTTAATGAGATACATGCATTCATTTTTACGTATTACTTTTTTATAGGTGGTACACCAATTATTAGTATTACAAAGGGAATTTATATGGTTCTTTTTTTTTTTTCTTCTCTTTTAGCTCACAATAGGTTGGGATGATGATTTAAATTTGAGTTCTTTCAAAAAGTGTCACTGAGAAACAAGGGTCTTGGTAATTTATTTTATTTTATTTTATTGAAACGATAGTATATTAGATAAAAAAACTAAGATTCAGAATTTACAATGGATTGGATAATAGGTGGACTATCTTTAATCTACATTTGAGTGCCCCTATTCCAACAGAAGCAGCCGCTAACATCCTGGCAGCCATATTACAAGATTTGCTAATTACATCAAAAGAAATATGGTAAAAGTAATTACAAAAATTGCAGATATCTTCCACAAATGTGCCAAAATCTGTTATGACCTATTTAGATGGAGGGAGGAAGGAGGGAGAGTGAAGGGAAGAAGAGTAAAATTTGCTAAAAAAACCTAACTTTGTGCTAAATCCACTTTACTTCCCCTCTCTCTCTCAATCCAAACGGACCATTAAGTTTGGACTTGTAGATACTACTTCATGAAACAATAGCTTATCCTCACCCTCAACAATTAACCTAAAAAATGCCAGATCCCATTGGTAGCACCATGTTAAAAAACAACATATTAGGAGTATGACTTCCTGCTCAAGTCAAGCGGCTCTAGACCTTTAGGGACCCTACTTAGAGAAAGGCCCCAAATATAGGGGTGGGGCCACATAAGCAATTAAAGATTTGGGCTAAGTAAAAGGAAAACAAAATGTAACAGTTGGGCTGGGCCATTCTTTTTTTGGACCATGAAGCATGACTATAGCCCCCTGTTAAGGTGCCTCCGCCCTTCACGCAACATGACTAGGGAAATAAATGGTCCCAACTGAAACGGAGAAAATAGAGGGGTGTCAGTTTTCACACGAGACTCCTAAAATGAATAAATACCAATAAATTGTGAGAGGGAGGGTGATGACATTGACAAAGAAGAATTATATGTAGCAGACACATGGAAACTCGGAGCTCGACTTATTAAAATCAGCCTCATTAAAGTTCGAAAAGTGTTATGTTCACAATATTTTCACAACAAATTTTAGATAAAAAATTGTTATTGGTTCTAATTTAAATACACGATTTAAATTACTTTTTTGCTTACCATAACAACCAATAATAACTTGTTTCATAAAATTTGTTGTGAAAATATTATAGACATAGCATTTTTCTTAAAAAACTCAGAGCCAAGGAACACAATTTTTCTAGACCGACGTGAGCATGTAGTCCATAGTATCTGTAGCAAATTTTTTCTATCAGTTTTTTCACGTTAAAGAGAATTAAATTGACAAGAAGGAACAATAAATCCAAGGACACACAAATTTCAAACCAAATTTAATGTCTATCTATTGTGTTAAGTTATGATTGGTGCACAATAAGTAGAGTGTAAGTAGTAAACCATGTGACAATGACATTACTTCCATTATAATTTACAAGTTTTTTTTTGACAGAAATGATAGAAATTATAACTTATAAGTTGACAACTCAGCGTGATGTGAAAGTAGATGGTGTGAATTGAAGAAGGAAAGGTACTCACCGCCTATGAAAGCAAGAGCTTCTTGGGAGCAACCTGAATTATATGTTTATCAAGTGTTTCCTCGTAATTCATATTTCATATACCCTTATCAAGTGTTTCCTCATAATTCAAATACCCTTTTTCCGGCTTTATTTTTTCCTAAAAAAGAAGCAACCTTTTTTTCTTTTTCTCCCTCCAAAAATCTTCGGTATTTGTTTCACCGCATTTAAATTTTAAAGCTCCTCTGGCAAAAGTTGTTTATGTAGAAAACTGAAAAAGTGAAAAACTGTAAAGGTTATTTTAAAATTAGGATATATTACATTTTTTTTTTGTCCCCCAAATATAGGGTTTATTTCATCTTGGTCTTGCAATTTTAATAAGTTCGAATTTTGTCCCTCAAAATTTTAAAGTGTAACAAATTAGACCCTTGTCTATTTTTCCATTTATATGACTAAATGAATGTTGAGGCTGCCAATTTTACTAGGAAATTTTTTTTTGAGGTATCCCATATTTAAGGCACCAAAATCAAAGTGAACTCTTATTTTAAAGACAAAAAATTCCAATCAAGAAATGTACAGAAAATAGACATACAGATTAAATTGTTTCTTTCTTGAAATTTAAAAGACTGACTTAGAAAACCAAAATCAAACGGACTCCCTATTTTAGGGAAGAAAAAAAGCGATTTACCCTTAAAACTAAACTCTAATATATGTTTGCTTTACCTCGAATTCCCCTTAGTAGCAAAAGTAAACTTCTCAAGTCTTACAATGAAGTCTGACAAGGGAAAAAAAAATTACACCAACCTTTCTTAAAATTTTATGAAATGATGCCTTCACCCCCTTGAAGTTTGTATAAATGCAACAGTTATGCCCTCTCACATCATGGTTTTGTTTTCTTAACAAACTATTCCATTTAAAAAAAAAAAAAAAAAAACTTCGTAGTTTATTAGATCTCAAGGAAGAAGTGTCCTTTTGTCCATAGTTAAAATAGTGAAATATTTTGTTACATAAATTATAGTTTGAGAGTGTATGGGCTTATTTGTTGTACTACACAAATCTCAAGAGGGAAATGTCATTTATTGAAAAGTTTAGGGTACTATATCATTTTGTAAAATCTCAAATAAAATCGGTGCAATTTACCACCCAAAAAAAAAATCTTTTTTTTTTTTTTTATAATTTTTTTTATGGGAAGACTGGAATTTTATTAAAAAATCAAACTGAACGAGATACATCATGGATCAAAGCTTGCACTAGAAAGTAAGGATTTTCTTCCATCCAAGTATAGTAATCAACAATGCTTGAAGCATGTTTTGCTAATAAAAAATCTTTTATTTGAGAGTAGTATGGTTTTTTCCATTACTTTGTTTTGGGCAAAATAATTTTGTACATTACATTTTGGAGTAACATTCACAACATTTTCACAACAAATTCAATGTGCAAGCTATTATTGGTTCTAAAATGGGCCCATCATTGACATAACTTTTTTTCCCACTAGTGACAATCTACCGGTTAGAATCTGTTGTAAAATTGTTGTGAATGTATTATTTTTCTTACATTTTGAAATCAGAAATTAATTTTTCTACAACTACAATAAAATCTCACAATATTTTCACAACAATCTATGGTGTCGATCCACCATAAGCCAAAGTAAAATTAATAAAAAAAATGATTATTTTTAGACCCACCTTAACTCAAAATAAGTTTGTTGTGAAAATGTTGTAAGATTTTGTTTTCAGATAGGGAATTAAAATTAATGTTTTACCTATATAAAAAAAAAAATAAATAATCTTACTTCTACAACATTTCCATAACAATTTCACAACAAATTTGAGGTGGCAAATTGTTGCTGGTTCTCATCAATTTGTACCAATTACAAAAGTTTGTTGTTGTGGACCAATTACCAGCCAAGTCAGTATTGTTGATCTTGGATTTGAAGGCAATGAGAGCCGATTGATCAGTAAAGTTGTTGCCAGATTGGGACAATTGAAGTACGCATGATGCACTAACAGAAAAGCTAAGAGCAAGTGAATGCATGGCCTCTCTATTGGCATCATGAGTTTGCACCAGAGAGACAGAATACTCTTTGAACTCTGGAACTAAAACAGAATAGCCCTTGAAGATACTTAAATCAAGGAATGTATGGGGCCAAGAAAATAGAGAAAACAGTTAGCTATCAATTCACACATTCACACTAGACAAGACTTCTACCGTGCATGACAAGGAATTAAGGACAAGTTTTTGTGAATTGGATGTGATCATGTGATGACAAAGAAGAACAACTATTTTTCTCAGTGCTAGACTAATTGAAGTAGCACAATTAAAGTCCCTAGTTGGTGAACCTCTATTTTTCTATAAGGATAATAGACCCACGTGGGAAGGAAATCAAGCCTATGATTCTATTAGAATATCATTTTCGACTTTATAGTAAAATCTATTTTTATACTTTTTTTTTTTTCATAAAAGGTTTTTAAAAGCCTTTCCTAAAGGAAAGAAAATCAATTCCGTTTAAGCAGGAGACTTGTACAGTACATGACGAGGAAAAAATGGTTAATTCATTCGGCAAACAGGACCCCACACCCCTCATGTGAGGGGGAGGATGCATGTTACAGAAGCATAATGGATTTTCTCGTGTACAGGGGAGGTGATGATAGAGAAGAATTTACTGTTCATAGGCATATGAAATCTCAGTGCTTGACTAATGAAAGTAGCACGATTAACCAGTGGCGACACCACTCAGAGGTCAGGGTGTTCCCAGGAACACCCTGAATTGAAAAAAAAATTTATATATAATAATTTAAATTTTTTATTTGTTTATCCTAAAAAAAATAGGAACACCCTCAAGCAATATCAGGAACACCCTTAAAATTTTTATGCCAAAAAAATTTTGAACTAAAATCTATAAAAAAAAAAATGGTAACAGAGAATCAGAAAAGAAAAAAAAAAAAAAAAGGCCAAAATCATTAGTTTTTGTCGTCACAGCCACTCACCACCACATCGCCGGTCACTTCCATGTCTTTGGCCACTTCCATTTGGTCAACCGCAATCTCCCCACCTGCTTCAGCTTCTTCTTCCTCGCCTTTTCTTCTCTGTTCTCTGTTTTTCTTCGACTTTTCCGCTTCTCTGTTCTTTGGTATTTCTAGTTTTGAATGCCAATTGCCGTATGTTGTTTTGTACACTAGAGTCCCACTCCCCACGTGAATACTGAAGTCATTAAATGAGTCAACCGTTCTCAAAATTTTCAAGCTTATCTCCAACCACCCACGTGCCTAGCTTTAACTTTTGCACATTGATTTTTATTTCTTTTGTTTTTTCATTACTGCATTTAGTAAGTACATGTACTTGGTACTATTATTAAACTACAACTCTTCTAAAAAAAAATTTATACTACAACCATAATTATTACTAATATTTAAAAGAATTATTATGTCAGACTTTAAAATCATTTTATATTTTTAAGAGAATATATAAAATTTTTAAGAGAATATATATATTTAGCGGTAATTTCAAAATGGTACACCAGTATTAACCGGTATCGAAATATTTCGTTTCTCTAACTAAACCAAAACGGCCTCTAGTACGGTATTAGAGAGGCAAGGGTGTGTGCACACATGACGTGTGTGCTAATGCACAGCGGGGTGTGTGCTAGACTGCTAGTAGTTAGTAAAAAAAATTAACGAAACAACTAAACATCAATAATTAATAATTTAATTAACTAATACATTATAAAAGACAAACAAATTAAATTATGTTAGGCTAAACAACAATTAATAATTTAATAATTAATGAAACAACAATACAACAAATTATAGTTTATAAAAGAAAAACAAATTTATGAAACAACTAAACAACAATAATTAATAATTTTATTAATATTTCAAATTAACTTATAGTTTATTGTACAGGTACCTTTGTTTATTTCTTTTCTTTTCATTTTTTTTTTCCTTTTGAGATTTTTCGGTATACAAAATGCAAATTTGTTTTGGTTTTAAGAACATTTTTTTTTAAAGCACAAACTTCATGCTGGCCAAATCTTGAATTTCGGCTGGTATTTACCAAAACATCTCAAAATAGACTAAAATTACCCGAAATTTTTTCAAAGTGGAATAGGAACACACTGGACAAAATTCCTAAAGTCGCCACTACGATTAACGGTCCTAGTCTTGGTGGATATCGGTGTAGATACGTACATGAGCATGTAGTCAAGCCTATGTGCTTGCTTCTCGATCAAGAGTTTCCTCATAAACCCCTTTTTTGGTTTTATGAATTGCAAATCAAACTCATCATGGTGAAGTTCTATTTTTCGTCCATAATTTTTTACTATTTGTGAATTCTAATGCATAAAATTGTTTATTAAAAACAACTATATCATCAATTTAAAAGGGGAAAAAAAATAGTTCACGTACCTCTTGAGGATTGAGAGCTAATGATTCTTAAGGTCCGTTTGGATACAACTTATTTTGCTGAAAATTGAAAACTGAAAACACTGTAACAAAATAATTTTTAAATGTGTGAATAGTACCATGGGACCCATTTTTAATGAAAAAATTGCTGAAAAGTGGAGTTTGTGGGTCCCGTGAACAGTGCACAGATGCACTGTTCATGGGAGAAAAGTCAACAACAGTGGCTGGAAAAAAAAAGAAGAGAAAACGCGCAAGTGCTAAAAGACGCCAATAAGTCGGATCCAAACCGGCAATTAATCGCAAAGTCATCTTATTGAGGACCCAAAAAAAAAAAAAAAAAAAAAAAAAAAAACAATTGAACAATCTTTTAGATGGAGTTAGACAACATATACCAAAATAGTGAAGCCCCAAACTTTAAATTTTGGAGTCCAAATAAGCAACCAACTAAAGTCTCATACTTAGGTACTCTCAGAGTATAGTAAAATAGTACTCTCTCTTCTCACATTCATGGTAGACCTCACAATGAATTTAATGAGTGGGAATATAAGAGGAGGGAGCACTGTTCATTGTACTCCAAGAATACCTAAGAATTACTCGCAAAGCGCACACACCAATTACCATGCAACTTAACAAAAGACCATAACACAGGATTGTATATAGCGAATTACATAATATGACTAGATTAGTCATGTAAGTGCATACTATGTTTGGTGGCTGCATTTCTGGGGAAAGTGATCTACCACAATAACCACCACAGCGTTGAAGCGCTGCCCATTAACTCCACCATCCTTCACTCTCATGATCTCAAGCCTCATCATGGATCCCTGTGGACTGTAATAGAACCCATCACTTTTTCTAAAGAGACAGGACCCATACTAAAGAAAAACCTGATCCAGCCCATATTTAAATTTTTTGTATAAAGAAATCTCACAAAAAATTTGAAGCTAATAAAGGTCCGACCCGTAACATTACACAATGGGTCATCACTCACACTAGATATTTGGACTTGTCCAACCCCTCTAGGCTAGCTGAGGTTAGTCAAAGCTAGAGTTGGTTTAATTTACTAAAAAAAAAAAAAAAAAAAATCTTCTATTGGAGAGGAAGTAGCTTTTTTTGGGGGGGAGGGAAGAAGACGATGATTCTTCTGAACCAACCGACCAAATGAAGGGAGATTTGGAAAACAAAGTAAAGCCCAACCATGAAAAAGCCCAAGTAATAATGATATGTCGTAACTCCTTGAGATATATCATTTTTATAAAATAAATAATGAAATAAGGAAACTGAAGAAGTCCCTTTTTTTTATTTCTCTACTCGTTTGTCGTTCTATGATAGACATTTGAAAATGAAGATTAAGACCCATATAAATAAGCAAATGAAAAAAAAAAAAAAAAAAAAACCAAAAACATGAGTATTTCCTAGATACTAATGAGAAATCAAATGATTCCGGGTGGGGGCTACATGGTATTGTACATTGCATTTTGAACTAGGAAGTGAGTTTTTCTATGACCACAACAAAATATCATAATATTTTATCAACTTATTGATGTGTTTTAATCAACTATAAGTCAAGATAAAATAATATAAAGATTATTTCGAGACCCACCAAAACTGAAAACAAACTTGTTATGAAAAATGTGTTATGAGATAGGGAGTGAGTAGGGAATTTTTTTTTTTTTTTTGGGGAGAATACTAAGTATTTTAACACACACACACACACAAGGGGAAAGGGGAGAAGGTTTTAAAGAAACTAATAGTGGTGTATATCCAAAAGGGCCTGAGTGAGTAGGGAATTAGAACAAATGTTTTAAGTCAAAAGAAATACAATGTTCGCAACAGAGCGATAAGATCACATATTGGATTAGGTAATGTGATTACCTTAAAATGGTGGTAATATGAGATTACAACTAAGATTTATATAATGACTGAATTCCTTGAACGACTTTTCAGGAATTCCAACTGATTTGTATTGGAAGCTGAAATATTACAAAATTATTACAAAACTTATTGACTCCACACTTATCCTTTATGGAAAAACCAAGATACAATTGTGCAAACCATGTATTATTAATGGTCTTGATACCAACCGCGCAGGAAACAAAAGCAAATCTATGAAAATTAAAATTAAAAAAAGGGCCAACAATCCTCAATTCATAGATGTGGATCTCAGACCTATGGATGGGGATCCCTGAAACTCAAAAAGAAAGAAGGAAGTGAGTTCCATCTAAAGTCAATCTCAAACAAAATATCAGCCTAGGCCTCATATGCAGTCTCACTAAACAAATCATTGTATACATATAATATCTGAAATGATACCATGCTATTTGTGCAAGTTTGAGATATCAAAACTAACTGAAGTCCTGCTTTTGAATAAAGACCAAAGTACCAAACAATGATGATGCCAGCTATGTGGCATAGCATACCAATTACCATGCGGAAGGTTTTACCCCAGAACTACATTCAAAACCCTAGCTTAGTTCAAACACCTTTTTCACCTCATCTTAAATATAAAGAAATAGGACTGAGTTAAGGAAAAAACAAAAAAATTTATGTACCTGACCAGCTGCATTCATTGCCTTCATGGCCTTATTCAGGCTTGAAAACTTCTTTGCAGCAACTTCACCGAGAATGGAAGCACCCAAAAGCACTGACTCATTTTCTCGAGGAAGAATTATAGGGCAACCTACAACAATCATCAGCAAGTATGCCAATATTTCATATGCATACAGTAACACCCACCCAGCTCCCTCAAAATCGATCAAAACCAAACCCCACACATAACAAAACACACACCCCTCTCTCTTTCTCTCACCACCAACAACAAAATGGGTTAAGCCCCATCAGGCGAGCTGAACCGCCCAGGCGGAGATCGCAAATTCGACGACGCAAACAAGAAGGAGAAGAAATACGAGCCGGCAACTCCTCCATCTCGCATGGGCCACAAGCAGCGGAAGCAAAATGGCCCAGAAGCCGCAAGTCGTCTCCCAGTCGTAACACCCCTCAGCAAGTGCAGGCTCCGTCTCTTGAAACTTGAGCGCATCAAAGACTATCTTCTAATGGAGGAAGAGTTCGTGGCCAACCAAGAGAGACTCAAACCCCAGGAGGAGAAGAACGAGGAGGACTGATCTAAGGTCATCGATGAGAACGATGCCATCGTGAGTACTACGTTGGGATTCTTTCGTTCGTCGATAAGGATCAACTCGAGCCTGGCTGCGCTATTCTTATGCACAATAAGGTTTTTTTTTTTTTTTTCTTCTTCTTTTTACTGTGTTTTAGGGTTTTATTTTTTGGTTTAATTTGTTTAATACTGTGTTTCTGTAAAGATTGCTGATGTTTAGAATTGCAAACCCTAGAGTTTTTAGAATGCAGAATCGACGGAATTCTAATATGAACCTCTAGAAAGTTTAAAAGAATTGATTTTTGAAAGAGCTATGAAATTGTGTTTTGGGGGGTGGGGTTTTTTGGTTTGGTTTGTAGGATTGAGTGGGAATTGCATTTGGATGATGAGGGAAAGGTTGCCAATTCGATAGGGGGGATTTTTGGACCCTAGACCTTTCCGTTGGAAATACCAAGAGGTGCTAATTGAGTTACAAGGCTAAGCCAAAGGTTAAGAATGGTGGCTAATTTGAGGTAGCCATGGCCTCCAAGAGAGTAGAGAGAATTTACTTATCATGCACATAATGAGTAATTACAATTACGTGGTTCCATTTGTACCCAAGCTCTTTATAAGGCCTTAAATTAAAATAAGCTTAAGATTAGCCTGAACTACCTTCTAACCATCTAATCAATTGCTCTAACTAACTACCTAACTACTTGATGAGACTCAAATCTTTGGTTTTCTTCTTGCTCATTTTCATCATGTTATAATTTTTTTTTTTGATAGGTAATAAAGATTATATTCAAAAACACTACCTTATGCAAAAAACATAAGGCAGAGAGAAAAATACAGAGGGAAAAGAAAGAGTGTAAAGAAAAAAGAAAAAGAAAGATACTAAGTACATAGAAGGGAGCTAAGGAACATAGGGAGAGAATCACTAGAGGTGAGTCCCCACGCCCTAGACCAGTCAAACAAAGTGCCACTGAAAGAGGCCAATAGCTGGTCATCCGAGCTATCCATGTCCTCAAACGTCCTCCTATTTCGCTCCCTCCAAAGACACCACATCAAGCATAATGGAGCTAAATTCCAAATGCTAGACAAATGCTTTCCAAGCCAATTCCACCAACCAAAAAGAGTATCCGCAACCGATCTTGGCAAGACCCAAGAGAACCCAAAGGATCTAAACACCAAAGTCCACAACTGATAAGTCTTTCCATAATGTAGTAACAAATGATCTACCGTCTCCCCATTACTGCGGCACATGATACACCAGTCGGCAAAATCCAACCTTCTACCCCTCAAATTATCACCTGTAAGGATCCTATCCCATACAGCAGTCCACGCAAAGAAGGAAACACGCAAAGAAGCAAACACCTTTCCAAGGAAAAATAATGTGCAAGGGGCTTCTTAACTTATTGTAGAACGATCGAATATCAAAGTCCCCATTCTTTGTCAACTTCCAACGCATACGATCTCCGTTCTCAATAGGAGGAAGATTTGAGCCCAAGGTATGGGAAAAATCATCCACACCACCCATTTCCCAATCATTTGGTCTCCGAGAAAAATGAACATCCTAGCTTCTCCGCTCCTTTATCCCCAATCGTTCAAGAGAAGAGGCCACCGATGCCCCTTTATCGGAGACCATCCCAAACACATTCGGAAAAATCAATTGAAGAGGAGAATCCCCACATCATAGATCTGTCCAAAGCTTCACTCTATCCCCCACCCCTACCTCAAAGCGAATATTCTTGCTAAAATCCTCCCATCCCATGTGGATACTTCTCCACAAGCCACACCCATGAACCCCTCTACCTAGCTTGGAAGTCCATCCCCCCCATTCTTCCCCAAACTTGAGAGCTACAACCCTTCTCCAAAGCCTTGTCTCCTCAATCCCAAACCTTATAATTCCCGACACATGATACCTCTTCGGGCACATGCCTTTCATGCTCGTATTTAACTTCATCATTCACTTTGTTGTGCATGACACAGTCGGGTTGGGCTTGAATGTACATGGTGGTTTAGGATTTCTTGGACATGGTTGCTCATGTTGCACTATTTGGCCTTATTTTGCGCAATGTACTGCACAAAGCACTTATTGGGCTCCAAACACATATGTATTGGTTTGAATGAGACATATTGGGCTCATGCTCAACAAGGGGCTGAGAACACTGATGATGAGATAGACCAATATGAGGCTGAGGATGATGATGTACCTCCTGCACTTATTGCTCCTTTGCATAAGGGCCTCTTGATCGGTACCACCAGTTGTATGATGAGATACTTATGAGGATGGAGGCCAGGATGGATTTTGATGAGGCTTGCGTTGATTACTGCTTGAGATGCTTGGATGTGTGGCTTGATAGAGTGGAGAGGAAGCTTGACATTGACCACCCTGCTGATCTAGACAGTGATTCTTGATCCCTTTGTCATTCGTGACAAAAGAGGGGGGGGGGATATTTTTGGGACTATGACTTGACAATGAGGGGGAGATGCACATGTTTAGGGGGAGAGTCTCTCATGATTTGAAGAGAGTGACTAATGCACTTGTAAGTAAGAGTGAGTTGATTATAGTTGAGGGATCGAAAAAAGGTAGAGGAAGACCAAAAATCACATCAATAGAAGTAATAAAATCACATTTGTAGCTCAACTGGTTGATACCTCTTGGTGTGTCCATGACATTTAGAGTTCAAATCCCCTCTCGTCCGTTGTTACTATCAAAATAAAAAAGGACATGTTAATTAAGGGAATAGCGAAGAGTATGACTTTAGATTTAGTAGAATGGAGGAAAAGAATATATATGGTGGTCCCTAATTAATTTGTCAAGGATCCATAGTTGACCACAAAATTTTAAGACTAAGGTTTTGTTTATAGTTGTGATTCAGCACTGTAATTGTGCAAATTTTTGGGTGTCCCACTATCCAATCCAATGTTTCAAATGTGTTTTGGAAGTTGATATTTGGGATCTAAGGATTGTTTTTAGCCAAGCATGTAAGGATCAAAAAATATGTGATTGGTTATTATGGTTTTAGTGAAAGTGCCCTGGCAAAAGTTACATTAGAAAAGGAATGCAAAATTTTTGTCTGAGGAGTAAATACCAGATACCTCACCTGCTGGAATTGTGTATCAAGTAATCTAGGGGAACTTCTAGTGGGGATTCAAACTCAAGATGTTCGGGTCTATAGCTAATTCAAGCCTCCCACCACTAGGCTTCATCCCAACGGGTGATATCATTGTAAACAAAAGGTTAAGCAATATACCTAAAACATTTAATTTTACAGTTTTACTGTGATCATAAATGTTAACCAGTCCCAAAAAAAATAAAAAAAATAAATGAAAAGACACTAAAATGATGATAAAGAGTAATATAGGTTTAAATACTATTGTATCAATTGTGCCTTAGCTTGAAATTTTATTTGTATTTTGTCATCCCAATATTTTATTAGTGTATGGTGTTCAAATTCTGAATCGTATTTTGCATGGTGTATGGTCTAAGCAGGTCCTTTCTGTGGTTGGGCTTCTTCAAGATGAGGTTGATCCCATGGTGTCTGTGATGAAAGTTGAGAAGGCTCCACGTACTGGAGTCATATGCTGACATAGGTGGGTTAGATGCTCAGATTCAGGAAATTAAAGAAGCAGTGGAGCTTCCTCTTACTTATACTGAATTGTATGAAGACATTGGTATTAAACCCGCCCAAAGGAGTCATGCTATATGGGGAGCCTGGCACAGGAAAAACCTTGCTTGCCAAGGTGCATAATTGTTATATATTTTATGCTTTTGGTTGTTTTTGTGTTTTGTTCTGTACTGATTGTTAGTTTATCCCTGACCAAATAACGGTTGTTGCTACATTCTAGTCAGTTTGTTCAGGTTAAACTGAGCATGCGTTGTTTAGTATGATAGGTGTATACATTGTTAAGTGCACAACAGGAGTTTAACTTTCCGTAAGTTTATGTATTAGGATGCTAGTATTGAAAGTTACCTCATGTGTACCGCAACCTCTTTTTTCTTTTCTTCTTCTTAGGTTGCATCATAATCTTATAGATTTTTACAGTTTGTTGGTGGCTGCACCATGAACTTGAGTTGAAGTCCACTACTTGTTCTTGAATGCCTTCCTCACATTCTTGTGTATTTAGAACACCCAATTATTTATATATTAATGATCTGTTAAAATTTAAATTGTATATTTGACTTTTGAATCCCCTTGCAAGAAAAGCTGAGCTTTAGAAGGTTTGGCACACTCCTTTCCTATATCCTGAATATTGCCACCTGCAAGTTGGATTGAGTCAGTTGGGCTCTTGCTTTGAAATTGGTATAGAGATTTGGTGTTTGTAGTATGTTAACAGAAATATGTACGTACTACATTTATGCTTATGGAACCTGTATGGTATACATTCAACATATATTACATGCATGCTTTACAGCCTGTATGAAATTCAGTCACCATGGGTTTCTCTCATGTCAATTTATTTTAGATATTGGTTGGGAACTGCGATTATGCTTATGTTTTACTTCAGACAGTGGCAAACTCAACGTCAGCTACTTTCTTGCGTGTGGTTGGAAGTGAATTAATCCAGAAATACTTGGGTGATGGGCCTAAATTAGTCAGGGAACTCTTTCGAGTTGCAGATGATCTTTCACCATCAATTGTCTTTTTTGATGAGATTGATGCAGTTGGCACAAAAAGGTACTCAAGTTAATATAGCACTGTCATATTTCTTGCCTGCAACCTCTGCTTTAGGTAACATCTATGATTGAACCATGTTACCCAGGTATGATGTACATTCAGGTGGTGAACGTGAAATCCAGAGGACAATGTTGGAATTGCTGAACCAATTAGATGGTTTTGATTCAAGAGGAGATGTCAAAGTGATTCTTGCTATAAATAGAATCGAAAGTCTTGATCCTGCCTTGCTTCGTCCAGGTAGAATTGACAGGAAGATTGAATTCCCTCTGCCAGACATAAAAACAAGGAGGCGTATTTTCCAGGTACTTTGATACAGAATGTGTAGAAATGGAATACCATTGTGAATGATAATACAATTCCTTTGTTTTTCACTATAAAGATCTTATTGCTTATATGTTCATGTTTTTGGCAATTCAGATACACACATTAAGAATGACATTGGCAGATGATGTCAACTTACAAGAGTTTGTGATGACTAAAGATGAATTTTCTGGGGCTGATATCAAAGCAATTTGTACCGAGGCTGGCTTGCTTGCATTAAGAGAGTGTCGTATGAAGGTGACACAATATTTCTTGCTTAGTCTTAACACATGCATGAACGTTCTCCCTGTGATGTTGCTTAACACATACATTGGCGGATTTCGTTTGTTCTTGCTTAGTCTTAACTTCACTTTCATTTCATATGTATATTTGGTGTTGAAGCATGTGCATGGAGGGTAGGGGGTGCACGTTATTATACATGCATGCATTTAAACTCTTCAATTTGCCTCATGATGCTTTGGGTTTAATAGCTGCCACTTGATGCAATCCTAGCCTCTATTTTATCTTATATAATGCCATGTTCTGGTACTAGTCTGAATGAAGTATGCATAGGTGCATTGTTCTCAACTTTTGTGGGTCTGGGTTATTATTGATGAAGGATATTGGTTGATTAATCTATTGCTGCTTCCTTGGATTGGCTCATCTCTTTAATTGTTTGACCTGATTTGATTACTTGTTAACATCTTTTACGTTTGCTTCAGGTGACACATGCAGACTTCAAGAAAGCCAAGGAAAAAGTGATGTACAAAAAGAAAGAAGGGGTGCCAGAAGAGCTCTAGATGTAGAAGGTGACCTGTTCCACTGGTCGGAAAATACATGTGCATCTTCTTTGTTGTTTTTAGCTTTTGATGTCAAATTAATTTGATGTGAAATATTTGGATGAACAGTAGAATGCCAACACCTTTTTTTGGACATCACTAACTAGTATTGAATTTAGGCACTGCCATGGGTTGACTAAGAAATTTTAATTTGATGGTTCCCTGATCGAGATAGGAACCCGTATTTTAGGATTTGCATGTTTTAGCCTTTTAGGCTAAATTTTGACCCAAAGTGGGATGTATTTTAGTTTTTGGATACGACAAGCAAGATAGGTAATTACATGTTGGGCTCAGAGTGCCCAACAAAGTTTACAAAAAAGCATGAGGCAATGCCTAGCCCACACCGACATTGAGGCCTAAGGCTACTCTTAGATTCACAACAAAACGACTAAATATAGAGCAGTGCTTTAGATCCTCTACAAGAATAGACTCTAGTGCCCGACAAAGTTGCTGCCATTCCACTGAACGTGTTGCTACTATAGCATGGGTCCCACTGTTTGGAAATGCAAATGCGTAGAAAAAAATTTGTACCCAAACGCATACATATAGTGTTTCTAGTTGCAACCAATGTGGTATGCATTAGTCTATTTAGGCCCAATGGATCATTTTCGGCTCTTCGTTTGGGCCAAGTGACAGAGCTACAATCTTGCCCAACATGTAGTACGTGAGTGGGTTTTGTCAGGATATTTTTCCCCCTTTGTAAATCCTTTGGTTATATGGGATCAAGTTGTAATTCGTTATTTCAAGTAAAATCTAAATATGCATTTCTTAAAATTCTAATATTAAAACATGAAATTATTTAAGTTGTCTTTAATCATTCAAATCATTGAAAGCCCTCAAATTCCAAAACTAAACTAAGAAAATTTAGAAAAGTTAACAAAATATAATGAAAGATTTCTTACCTTTGGGAATTGGGATGCTTTGATGATGATGGTTCTTGAAATTTTTGGTTTGGGAATATTTATAACTCCAAAGGAAGTTGATTTCAGAATGAACTAACCTTTTATATATATATATATATATATATATAGAGAGAGAGAGAGAGAGAGAGAGAGAGAGAGAGAGAGAGAGTTGTCTACAAGTTTATAATTCACTCATTTACTTCAATTAAACTCACTAATTATATTTCTATCCCTATATAATAATAATAATAATAATAATAATAATAATAATAATAATAATAAAATAAATAAATAAATAAAGCTTGTTGACGAAATGTAGTAAATTTAAAGGGTAATCCTATGGAATTTTAAAAAAATCAATCATAGATATTTTTAATTTTGAATGATAAATGATGTCCTTTTTGATAAATGAATGATTTGAAATACATTGATAAACAATTTTTGGTTGTGTTTTCTTTTGTTTACACACAAACAACAAGCTTTTTTTTTTTTTTTTTTGAATGCTAATTGGAATGGAAGTTTTGTTAAATAAACACTCTATAATGGCATATTGCACATTTTTAGGTGAAATGTTTTGTCATAGTTTGCTGTGTGTATGATTGGTTTAGCCTTTTTATTACTCCGTATTATTTAAAATTTTAAAAGAAAATGTATATAATTTTTAAAAAGTTATTGTTTATATATATATATATATATATATCAGACAATGTACAATTTCAAAAGAAACTATAATATTTCTTAAACTTACTTTTAAAGCAAAATAAATCAATAAAGGCAGACACTAAAAAGCAACAAACACGCAAGAGATCCAACATGAAATCAGAGAATATTACTCTTTAGCATTTAGTGTAATATATTAGAGATACAATTTAGGTTTTCCTAATATTATATAACGTATATGTTTTCTTTCCAAGTCTATCATTTTTTTATTGTGATAATATTGGTGGGACATATATATGATTATAAAGCTCTCTGTTCCGAGCTAGGATGAAGCACCTTAAGATTGGTTTTTTTATTTTGTTAAGGAAAGGATTGCCAATGGTTGCATTGTATTTGCTATGTATCCCATAAAAAACTAGTTAGCCCATGTTTTCATCAAGGTGCTTCCTTTTGCCAAATTCCAGATGATCAAACTCAACCTAAACCTTATTTCAAATTATACTTAGGGTACGTTTGGTACACTGTAATAGCTCTTGTAATGGAATAGTTATTCATGTGTAATATCAATTTGGTCATTTGGTTGCATCTTTATTACATGGATTAGTTATTACATTGGAATAATTATTCTTTAAATTGAAGAATAGTCATTCCTCTTTAAAATGGATGTAATAGTTATTCCTTAGTGCATAAAATAGGTTTTAAAATTAATATATTTCTAAAAATATAAAGTTTCCTTATACATCATCTTTTACAAGCTTTCCATATATAACAACCAAACTTATGAATAGTAATAGTTATTCCATTATAATGTCTTCTATTCCCAGTAATAAAGATTATTATTCCTAATGTAATCTACATTTAGTGTACCAAACATACCCTTAGTTATTGAGCAAAAATAAAAAATTGTGCGCTAATTATTGCAAGCAAATTGTATACATATTTGCATGTATTGAGAACATTTTGTGTAATTATATGTGTTTTATATGTGTCATTCCTTAATACAGTTGGTATTTATGCCATTCTTCATATAGTTGCTATAAATACACAGTTCCACACCCATCGTATGTGGGGCTAACAAAGTGAAATTTTTTTTTAGTCATTCTTTGCCTATTGATGCTAAGAGTATAGGTTTTCTTATGCATAAGATCCCAAATACCTTTTTCATACAACATTTTAGAATGTTTAAGTAAATCATCTTTATACCATGTATTAAAAGCCAAATATATTAACTTCAAACACTAATAACTTGGGATGGTTTTAACTGATTTTGGTTTCCCAAGTAACACCATTTGCAGGTACCTTACAGAATCAGAGGACATACCAAACCAATGTCACATAATCACATCTCGAAAAAAGAAAAAAGAAAAAGAAAAGAAAACTTAAGAAATAACACAGATTTTAATATTAGACACCCCTGCTTATGTTTCCAAGTAGTGCCAATTTGATTTTGTTAACCTTGGTCACAACGTCCTTGATGTCTGGTCTTTCATCTGGTGATTCTTTAGAACATCTTAAGCCTAATTCTAAGATAGATAAAAGAACAGTTTGCATACAAGTTACATCTCTTCCATCTTCAATCCTGAGTAAACCATCATCCACGACTTTCATTCTATCTGGAAGTGATGCAATCCATTGCCTCATAGCTAGTTCTCCAACAAACATTTCATCAGTGGGTTTCTTTCTTGTGATGATCTCCAACAATATTATTCCATAGCTATAAATGTCACCTTTGGTTGACACTCTCCCTTCTGAGCCATACTCTGCCAAGCTCACATTTGTCAAGATGTCGATAAGTTAGTGGTGCACATGCTTGCCAACAGGAGAGAGAATAAGTATATAAAAATAACCATTCACACATTCGTGCAAGTTTTTTATTTTATTGTTAAATCTTATTTATTGTATCCATCCATTATCAATATATTGATGTATATATGTAGATTTGATTTATTGAAAAAAAAATTATGATATGATCAAGATGTGTCCATTTGCTATTATCTTTATTCTAATAAAAATAAAAATACATTTGATATTATGTTCTTAGGGTTTACCTTTGTTATAGGAGTATATATGTATATATATTATTTTCTACTTCAATTACCCAAGATAAATCTGAACACATTTACATCTCCTAGGGAGGTGGTTTAGTGGTAGGAATCTAGATGATCCATCACACATGAGAGTCTTGGAATTGTGGGTTCGACTAGTGGCAAGTCCCATTTGTTTCTAGGTGGTTTCATGCCATAATACAATACTGGGTTTAAGTGGTGTAAAAATAGCAACCATACTTGCAAGCTTCTTTTTTTTTTTTTTTTCTTTTTTTCTTTTTTAATTCTATAAAATATAATCACATCTTTGATACCTACCTATCCATTTGCGTCTTCATTTCCAATAAATATAGGAATACAATATTTTTCATAACTTTTATTTTATGTATTGACATCACCAAATCTACCATGACTACAATATTGTTTAGTGTCAATGGCTATAAAGTTGACTCTAATTAATAGGTGGTGTAAGGCAAGCTGAACATTACCGTAG
Organism: Quercus robur; assembly: GCF_932294415.1. Taxonomy (NCBI): domain Eukaryota; kingdom Viridiplantae; phylum Streptophyta; class Magnoliopsida; order Fagales; family Fagaceae; genus Quercus; species Quercus robur. The sequence continues at coordinate 91,128,447 of NC_065535.1, forward strand.
TTCAACAAGTCCAATATTGAAACTCACACTAAATTATTTTATTGAACAAATTCATATTTGATTAGTGAGCATGGCTCATATAACAAATGGCCATAATACAAATTATTTATTTACTTTCTTAAAATAATAATTTTGTAGAATAAATTAACACTAGTAACCCTTACATAAGAGAGACTAACAAGTAATTACTCCCTCCGTCTCACTTTGTTTGTCTTCTATTCCATTTTGAGATGTCCCAAAATATTGTCCTGTTTCTAAAAATAAAAGTCATTAATTTACTAATGTTCCTATTATACCCCTATTAATTTACTAATTCAATTTTTTGATTAATTTTTTTAAGGGTAGTTTTGGAAACTTATACATTTTTAAAAGATAGACAAGACAATAAATGACGTTCCTTTAAAAAGTTTGACTTTTTAAATAGGACAAACAAAGTGGGACAGAGGGAGTAATTAATTATCCATTGAACCAGTCACACTATATTTTAAAGTATATGTTCATATGTATCAAATGCAATTACAAAACTGAGCTACGAACTACCAAACAAATTGTTAATATTTAAGATTGTATCTACTAAAGATATGTACAAAATTAGCCTAGTAATTAAATATATAAACAAAGGTGAATTCATGTACCTGGTGGGATGTAGCCAAGTGTACCGAGAGTTTTAATTTGCATTGCGTCCTTGTTTAGGGCTAAAATTTTTGCAATGCCAAAGTCACTAACATGTGCAACCATGTCCCCGTCCAAAAGAATATTGGAAGGCTTCAAATCACAATGCACCACAGCTTCTGATTGACCATTGTGGAGATATTCCAACGCTGATGCAACATCAAACATAATGCTCACTCTTTGGACAAGATTCAAGCAGTTATTATGAGAGTATAACCACTTTTCAAGGGTACCATTTGACATGTATTGAAGCACTAAAGCTCTAAACTCAAGGTTGGAGCATGTACTAATGACTTTGACAAGATTCCTATGTCGGATTGCCCTTAACACTTTGCATTCAGTATCAAAACTTTTGAAAGCACCCTCCAATTGTAGGTTTAGAACTTTGACAGCAATGATAGTCCCATCAGATAGTATTCCTTTGTACACAAAACCAAAACCTCCTGTTCCAAGCAAGTTGCTCTCACAAAAGTTGTTTGTTCCACGAGAAAGCTCTTGATATGATATCATTCTATGATCCATTGTAGGCAATGTGATAGGCAAACCTGGAATCTACATGTTACATTGTGGATGTCTTCTTCGCATTATGACCAATGCTGCAAAGATTATAATTGATGCAATGGCAGGAACAATATATTTGAGCAAAACTTGTTTCACCCTTGATCCAAGAGAATTTGGACTTGTACAAGGTGGAACTCCAAAAATTGGATTCCCACAAAGTGCTTCATTACCTAAAAATGATTCTGCAGTGAAGTTTGCAAAAGGTCCGGTGGATGGAATCTCTCCCGATAGCTTATTGAAGGACAAATTCAAATACTTGAGATATGGAAGTGTCTCAAGAGATTTTGGAATAGCACCGAAGAGATTATTGTTTGAGAGATCCAACTGATCCATTCCCCTCAATTGTCCAAAAGATTGTGGAATGTTTCCTTGGAATGAGTTCTTTGACATGTTTAGATAACTTAGGCTCTCAAAAGCACCAATGATACTGGGAATCTTTCCAGTAATTTGGTTACAGGATAAGTCCATGACTACAATAGTGCGCAATTTTGTCATGCTCGAAGACAAACTTCCGTTGAGGAAATTCGATGATAAATCCAAGAATAACAGGTTTTGAAGACTCCACAAATTAAATGGGATTGATGATGTGAGTCTGTTATAACTTATGTTGAATTTTTGCAAAAGACTGAGGTTTCCAATGCAATTCGGGATGGATCTTGAGAGACTATTCATAGAGAACAACAATTCTCCCAAGTTCTTTAATTGACAAAGTTGTTCTGGAATGGATCCTTCAATCAAGTTCTCTTCAAGAAAAAATCTTTGCAATCTCTCCAATCCCCCCAATGTGGACGGTATGTTTCTGGTCAAACTGTTACCCGACAAATCAAGTGAGTACAAGTTTTTCAAGGAACCAATTCCCATTGGAATTTGACCCTTTATTTGGTTTTCACTTGCATCAAAGGCTTTAAGTGAAAGTGAAAAATTTCCAATGGCATCCGGAATTGTAATATTCAAGGGATTGCCGGATAAATCTAGCACCTCCAAAAATCTGCAATTAGTTAAAGATAAAAGGAAACTATGCTCTTGATGTCCAGGCTCTGCTGTCAGCTGATTTCCAGCTAGATAAAGCCTTTTTAGATTTTTTAAGTTCCCAAGATTTCTGGGTATATGTCCAGAGAGAAAGTTAAAACCAAAATCTACTTCGAAGAGGCTGGAAAAATTTGAAAGATATGATGGGATATGACCACTAATTTTGTTCAAATATAGTCCTAGAATTTCAAGATTAGGGCAAGAGATCCAAGTATCTAATGGAAGATTTCCAGACAAGGAATTTTTAGCCAAGCTAAGCTCTTGTAGAGAGGTAATGTTGAAAATATTTTGGGGTATTGTCCCAGTGAGATCATTCTGTTGAAATCCCAAAAATTTCAAATTTTGTAGACGCCATAAATCACTTGGAATGCCTCCTTTCACGTTGTTTGTTTCGATGCCAAACTCTTGTAACATCGACAAGTTGCTTATGATAGGAGGTATATTTCCAGTTAAGTTGTTACTTCCAAGATATAGCACTTCAAGCTTTGCTAAACTCCCAAAACCTTTTGGAATACTTCCATCAAACTTATTGTATGACAGAGATAAGATAGAAAGCTCTGTACAGTTATTAAACTGTGAGGTGAGCTTACCGCTGAATTCATTTTGGGAAATAGACAGTCCTAGAAGATTAGGACATTGGGTGCAAAGATTCATTGGAAGGGTTCCTGAGAAGTGATTTTGTGTAAGACCAATAGCCGTTAGAAAAGAGAAGTTAAAGATGACAAAAGGAAATGGACCAGTAAGGCTATTATCTTCCAAAGTCAAGATCTCTAATGACGACATATTGCTGAGGGACAATGGAATTGTACCACTTAGACCGATTCCATTAAGATCTAAATCTCGAAGTTTGGGTAACATGCCCAATTCTTTAGGTATGCCACCACTAAAATTGTTGTAACTAAGATATATAATTTCAAGCTTCTGGCAATTATGTATAGTTGGAGGGATAATACCTTCCAATAAGTTGTTTGATAATACGAGTGCCCTCAAGCGGTGTAGATGACTAATCTCATGTGGCAGAAAACCACTGAAGCTGTTGCTTTTAAGATCAAGTGAGACTAGGAAGGAGAGGTTGGCAATATGAGGGGAAATGGTGCCGTGGAGACCCACGTAGGAAAGGTTCAAGGCTGTGACTCTTTGTCTGCGTCGGCTGCAAGAGACCCCAAACCACTCACAGAAGTTTGTTGTTGTGGACCAGTTACCACCAGCAAAGACAGAATCGTTTGGGCTAAAAGTGATTTGGGATTTGAAGGCAATGAGAGCTAATTGATCCGTAAAGTTGTTGGAAGATTGGGACAACTGAAGTACGCATGGCTGCATTAACAGAAAAGCCAGCAGGAGGAAAATGTATGGCCTTTCCATTAGCGTAATGTGTGTGCACAAGAGAGACAGAGAAGGTTCTTTAGAATAGGATAGTCGATCTTGCTGTTTCATTGGTACAACTTATTAATACAAAATCATTTCAGAAGTATCATATTCATGATGGGTATGCAACATGGTTATTCCACCCTATGTGTGAACATAATATAAATTTTTTCCACTTTACCAAAAGTAGAATGTACCAAAATTCTAGTCTCGTCAATGTGGACGAAGAAAATAGAGGGAAAAACACGAGAAATATATGGAACATGACATGAGATAAATTATAATGGTTGTAAGATTTTTTTTTTTGTAACTCAAGTTTTTATTACCGAATTGATCTTTGTTTATTTCCCCTATGATGGTCCTACCTACGGATTTGGTTGAAAATTTGTCTGCTGCCCTGTCCAAAAAACAAAAGTTGACGTGCTGTAAAGCCAAAATAATTGGCTTTTGTGAATGCCAAAATCACTTTTTAGCAAAATTTCATGGAGCCCACCAAATTTAATATTCGTAGGTTTTATTTTTATTTTTAATTTTTAAAAGAAAAAACTGAATTTTCTTTAAAACAAAAATTAAAAGCGTGATATATTTGTACTTTTATGTTAAGGTAGAGTAGATTTTTTATCTTGTATAAAAAATAAAAAATAAAAATTTAATGTCATTTCTCTCATTCAATTCATATTTTTCCTACAAAAAAAAATGTGAGTACTCTCTCTCTCTCAATAGATTTTTGTTCTTTCTTATAACTTTGATTAAGGTTGAGGGTTTTTTTTTTTAATATGTATTTTGGTATTGTGTTTTCTTTTTTTTAATATGTATTTTGGTATATGTGTTTAAATACATGTTTTCAATTTTTAAACAATATTACACACATTTTTACACACTTTTTTACCCACACATATTTCCAAAAAATACAAATAACATTACTAGAACAACGTTATCAAACGGCCCAAAAGTTTGCTCTCTTCCTTTTGTAGCATTGGTTGAATTTTGGTTTGGGTTAATACTTAGTTTTTTTGGATATAGGAATTTGAGTTTATATCAAAACACGATCTACATGGTTATGAATTTGAATATGTCTACCAATTTTTTGAGTAATAAATTATTATAAAGTCTATCTTTTATTCATTTGGTTTCATTTTAATTTTTGTTAAGATAACATTGTAATTTTGTGATAAGTTTTTTTTTATTATAATAATAAACTCCTTATTTCTTAAGAGATAAGAAATTTGAATAATAAATTTGAAACTTATAAAGTTTAGTTGTATATTAGGCAAATATAATATACTACAACAAAAATTAGAAGAATATGGTTCACCTTAAAAAAATATTAATCAAACATACAAAAAATAATAGTATGATATATTTGTAGAGATAAAAAGATACAAAATACTTGTAGAAATCTTTTATTAAACAAAAAAAAAAAAGATAATTCTTGAAATAATTGTTAATTTTTATATATTACATCTCATTATATAATATTTATATATTTTCACATATTGCGTGGGTTAGCGGCTATTTTATATAAAAACAAAGACGTTTGATTTTTAGTTAACCTCATAATATTATGCCACATAAGTTTTTGAGATGTCACAAATTTAAACATTATTTCAATAAATGTTTTCAATTGAATTAAAATTTTATTTTATATTTAAACTCTCAATTAGAATTGTAAGGACTCGATTTGTAACGATCCCAAACTGGTATTGGGTTCGTACGTTAAAGGCCCAAACAATAAAATTTGTAGAGAGTGGGCTGAAAGGCTAGGCCTTGGTCATCGGGCAGTGGTTAGTCATGGTGTTTATGATGGATGCACAGAGGTGAACTAAGTTTGTCCATGGACCTTGTCCATTGAGCTTAATGTTCTTATTATTCCTTTCACTTTCTAGGTACCATCCTCCTAGCCCCCCTTTGGCGCATGAATCCTTACATTATATAGCCCTTCTCAGTTGATCCTGACCTTCCATCTGTCAATCAGACAGATAACTACTCGAGTGCCTGTCCCATCAGCCGCCTCTCCCCACTTTCTGTTAGTTGCAATAACTGAAGCCACACTATTCAGGGGTCTTTTCCCATCAATGTGGCTAGGACGTTTGTTGGCGCATTCAATGCGAAGGTAACGTCTTTTCCTTGAACCATTCCCATACTGTACCCTCGTGCGAGTCCCATTCTACTCGCCTTTTCTTCTGGGAGCGCTTTGGAGGTTGCCTTTGATGACGTGTCGTTCTTCCCTTTTAGTCATCCTCGGCTGCATCTCTAGGCCATTTGGACTTTCGCTACTTGTCCTCGGCAACTACTCTCCTCGGCGTGGGCCTTGGGCCCTAATGGAAAGTGGGCCGGGACCACAAATTCTCTGGCCCCACAATAGCCCCTCAAAATCCTGCTGTCCGGATCCTCGGACGGAGAGGAGGGTTTTGATGACATCAAGCCTCTGTCAAAGCTTGTCAATCCTTGTCATCTATCAGTTCTAGAGACTCTTCGTCTACCCGAGACACGTTCTTGGAGCCTTGGAAGGTGAAACGTGTCTTCATTAAATGCGGGCGGCTCTGTGCTTCCCACGTTCAACGGCGCGATGGTAATCTAACGGTTGAGATTTCTTTACCTTTATGGGCGGGAAAATTCGTGCAGTCACTTTCGATGGGAGGTATAAATAATTTTTAGAACTGATTTGTCTCTTCATTTTCGAACTTAAGAGTTCTAGCGTACATATCCTGGGTTCAGTCAGACTTTCATCCAAATTCAAGTCTATCCCCAGCATAAAAAGCCTGTCCGGGGAACCTTTCCTCCTTTCTGTAAGTTTTCTGCTCTCACTAACTCGTGCTTTTTCTATTCTGGGTTCATTTTTCTCTTGCTCCTCTCTTTCTCCCGTCACCCTCTGAGTTTGTTTAGTAGTTCCTAGAGGTGGTTAAATTGAAAAAGTTGGTTGAGATCGAAGAGGCGATGGAAAAGTTCATCGCCGACTATAGGATACCCCCCAACGTAAGTTTGAGGTACTGCAAGGAGGGGGGGGGGTGGCATCTTAAGAGAAGGACGGGCGAGGTGGTAATTCCCCTTCACGCCTTCATAGAGGGGGGTATGAGAATCCCCATGGGGTCGGTAATGAGGAGTTACCTTAGGCATTTCCGATTAGCTCCCACCCAGTGCGCTGCTAATATGTTTAGGATTCTGGGTTGTGTGGATGCCTTAAACGAAAAAATGGGGCTAAGACTAACCCATCATGACGTAAATTGGTGCTACAATCTCCAAAATTTGAGGGGCAAATCCTACTACATGAAGACAAGAGACGATAGGGTTCGGCTAATCCAGTGCCTCCCCGAGTCCAACAAAGGGTTGAACAAGGACTTTCTTATTGTATCTGGGGAGTGGCACGATGGCCTTCCTTGCCCAATTGTGGAGGGAGAACCAGGTGGGGTGTAGAGAGTAGGAGGGGGCCATTCTTTTGGCGCCGTCTTAATTTTATGTAGTTCAGTTACTAACCATGTACATGCCTTTCTTTTGTAGATCCACACGCCTTTCACTGACACTTTCATCTGGTCAATCGGGTGGATTTGGAGACTGTTCTTCAAGCGGCGGTTTTTGTAAATGACGAGGATGGTCAAGTCAGAGCTGCTCACAAAATCTTAGGGTACGATCCTATCCAGAAGTCATTTGCCGACCCAAAGCACGTGATTAGAGCTAACGATCCTCGGCTTCCGAAAATCACTGTAGTCAAGCACGGGTTTTTGATCTCTGAAAGATCTCCTGTCCCGGAGGGCATCCCGTTGGCGGGCTCTTTCTCGTCTCACCAAGTAGCGGAGGACGAAGGTGATTTGGGTCTGTCCGAAGAGGGATTTGAAGTATTTGACCAAGCTGACCCATCCGAGGATCCTCCTGGTGATCTGGATGACCCTGACTTGTCTGAAACGAAACTGTTGTTAGTAGGAACATCCTCTCGAGCCGAGATGGGTCTTAAGAGAAAGCCCCTGACCAGCTTATTCGACCTCATTGAGAGTTAGCCGGGGAAGGGTGCACAGGGAAAGCCGCAATCCAGTGTTCCAACTCCCCCACCCCAACCCCAGCTTGTCCAGACTAGGTCTTCCTCTTCCAAGTCGTAGCCACAATCTCCCCGCCCCAAACTTCCTGCTCCTCCTCAATCAGCTCTGCCTCCTCGGCTTGAGCCCACTGACCCAAAGAGAAAGAGGAGTCCCAAGGGTAAGGAACCAATGGATGGGGGGAAATCCTAATCCTCTCAGGAGGGGGACGAAGCCCCGCGAGCTCAAAAACAGTTAAAGATCGGGCATCAAGGCCAGGGGAAAGGGATCGATGCCCAATCCGTGCCGAGTGCTTGGCTTCTTGCCTCAATGCTCCACGGGGAGCCATTACTGGAAGACGTATCCATGAGGAACCTTGGAGACGGCGAAGGCGGTTATGTAGCTGACGCGTTAGAGAGGGCCCTGCTGCTTCCTACTGATATGGAAGAGTTGAAGAATATGAGGATGTAGGAGGTTTTCCTCAACGTGAAGAAGTACCTGGGTATGGTAAGGCTCCTAAAATCTAAGACTCCGTCGATTCTTGCTCCTAGATTCTCATTCATAATGTGTTTGTCTCAATTGGCAGGCTATCCAGGCCACCTATAGGATGGAGGAAGAAGTTAAGGGGCAGAGTAAGACCGCCGAGCTTGAGCGCAATAAACGTATAGATGCTGCGCGAACCCTCAAAACTTCTGAGGCTGACCTCGCGAAGGCCAGGGAGGACTTAAAGGAGGCAACCAGAGCCAGGGATAGTGCCGAGGCAGGTTTGACTAGTGCCCAAAAACAGGCCGAGGAACAGACGAGACGCCTACTTGCTGCCAAGGAGCAATTGGAGATTGCCAAGGAGCAAATCAGTGATTTAAAGAAGAAACTGATCGAGGTAGACAATGCTAAGGGCGTGGCAGAATTTGCCAGGGATGAAGCCGTGAGGGCCAAGACAGAGGCTGAGTTTGTCAGGACTGAGGCCGAAACTGCTAAGGACAAGGCCGAGGAGGAGGGTTACTAGGCGGGAGTGGCTGAAACCCAGGCCCTCCTTAAAGCTCAAATCCCTGGTGTATGCAGGCTATACTGCTCCCAGGTTTGGGACGAGGCCCTCAAACGAGCTGGAGTGGAGGCTTCGTCCGACTTGTGGAAGGCGGAGAGCGTATTTTATCCTTCCGCCATCCGTGAGACCGCCTCCGCCAGCTCTGAGACTATGAGCGTTCCACAGGAGACTGAGGCTGCTCTGTCAAAAGCTGCTCAGATCATTGAAATTCCTGGCGAGTCGACTGAGGGAGGAGAGCCTCATGAGGCCACAGAAGCACCTGGAGGTCTGAATCCTGAGATGCCTCAAGAGGCTGCCAAGTCTACAGTCAGTGCTCAGATCTCTGGTGCCGAGGAGCCGGCCATCTTTGTTCAGCCCCTTCAGGCCATTCCCCTTGCTGATGTCCCCAAGGGCACCAAGGCTAATCTTGCTCAGCCTTCCCAGGAAGGGGATTTCTCCCAGGGCCCCGAGGCTAATCCCGCTTAGCCTTCCCAGGATGTGGCCAAAACGAAATTGAAGAAGTAGAAGCCCTGACCAACTTTTGTATTTGTTTCTAGTTTAACTGTTAATTAGTTTCCCTTTTGTTTTGAGGACTTTAGAGTTTGCTTGTAATTAAACTCTTTGACCATATGTATGAAATTCTTTTCTTCCTTTTTCCTTTAAATTACATGTTCGTTGCCCTTGCCGATATTTACTATTGTTGCGAATCTCATGGTTTTTGAACTAGTTATCTTAACATGTATGAATGGTTGTGCATATGATATATTTGGGATCACATTTCGGAATTCTAACTTACCCGCGCCCATGGGGCGTTGAACTTGTATCGGAACATACTTCTGGGGAACTAAAGGCATCATCCGAGGTGCCATGTGTGTTGTTAGGCCGGGCCTGATACTTAGATTTTCTTGGAGTATCTAGCTTCCCCATAGGTTTGAGTTCGAGGACCATGCAAGACCTTGGTTCTGTCCAAAACTCAGATTTTCTTTAAGTAGTTGGTTTCCCCATAGGTTTGAGTCCGAGGACTATGCAATACCTTGGTTCTGTCCAAAACTTAGAGTTTTTGCTTAAAGTAGTTGGTTTCCCCATAGGTTTGAGTCCGAGGACCATGCAAGACTTTAGTTCTGTCCAAAACTCAGATTTTCTTTAAGTAGTTGGTTTCCCTATAGGTTTGAGTCCGAGGACCATGCAAGACCTTGGTTCTGTCCAAAACTCAGATTTTCTTAAAGTAGTTGGTTTCCCCATAGATTTGAGTCCGAGGACCATGCAATACCTTGGTTCTGTCCAAAACTTAGAGTTTTTGCTTAAAGTAGTTGGTTTCCCCATAGGTTTGAGTCCGAGGACCATGCAAGACCTTGGTTCTGTCCAAAACTCAGATTTTCTTTAAGTAGTTGGTTTTTCCATAGGTTTGAGTCCGAGGACCATGCAAGACCTTGGTTCTGTCTAAAACTTAGATTTTTTCTTTAAGTAGTTGGTTTCCCCATAGGTTTGAGTCTGAGGACTATGCAAGACCATGGTTCTGTCCAAAACTTAAATTTTTTCTTTAAGTAGTTGGTTTCCCCATAGGTTTGAGTCCGAGGACCATGCAAGACCTTGGTTTTGTCCAAAACTCAGATTTTCTTAAAGTAGTTGGTTTCTCCATAGGTTTGAGTCCGAGGACCATGCAAGACCTTGATTCTGTCAAAAAATTATTTTTTCTTTAAGTAGTTGGTTTCCCCATAGGTTTGAGTCCGAGGACCATGCAAGACCTTGGTTCTGTCCAAAACTCAGATTTTCTTTAAGTAGTTGGTTTCCCCATAGGTTTGAGTCCGAGGACCATGCAAGACCTTGGTTTTGTCCAAAACTTAGATTTTTTCTTTAAGTAGTTGGTTTCCCCATAGGTTTAAGTCCGAGGACCATGCAAGACCTTGGTTCTGTCCAAAACTCAGATTTTCTTTAAGTAGTTGGTTTTCCCATAGGTTTGAGTTCGAAGACCATGCAAGACCTTGGTTCTGTCCAAAACTCAGATTTTCTTAAAGTAGTTGGTTTCCCCATAGGTTTGAGTCCGAGGACCATACAATACCTTGGTTCTGTCCAAAACTTAGAGTTTTTGCTTAAAGTAGTTGGTTTCCCTATAGGTTTGAGTTAGAGGACCATGCAAGACCTTGGTTCTGTCCAAAACTCAGATTTTCTTTAAGTAGTTGGTTTTCCCATAGGTTTGAGTTCGAGGACCATGCAAGACCTTGGTTTTGTCCAAAACTCAGATTTTCTTTAAGTAGTTGGTTTTCCAATAGGTTTGAGTCTAAGGACCATGCAAGACCTTGGTTCTGTCCAAAACTCAGATTTTCTTTAAGTAGTTGGTTTCCCCATAGGTTTGAGTCCGAGGACCATGCAAGACCTTGATTCTGTCAAAAACTTATTTTTTCTTTAAGGACCATGCAATACCTTGGTTCTGTCCAAAATTTAGAGTTTTTGCTTAAAGTTGTTGGTTTCCCTATAGGTTTGAGTCTAAGAACCATGCAATACCTTGGTTCTGTCCAAAACTTAGATTTTTTCTTTAAATAGTCGGTTTTCCCATAGGTTTGAGTTCGAGGACCATGCAAGACCTTGATTCTGTCCAAAACTTAGATTTTTTTCTTTAAGTAGTTGGTTTCTCCATAGGTTTGAGTCCGAGGACCATACAATACCTTGGTTCTGTCCAAAACTTAGATTTTTTCTTTAAGTAGTTGGTTTCCCCATAAGTTTGAGTCTGAGGACCATGCAAGACCTTGGTTTTGTCCAAAACTTAGATTTTTTCTTTAAGTAGTTGGTTTCCCTATAGGTTTGAGTCCGAGAACCATGCAAGACCTTGGTTATGTCCAAAACTTAGATTTTTTCTTTAAGTAGTTGGTTTCCCCATAGGTTTGAGTTCGAGGACCATGCAATACCTTGGTTCTGTCCAAAACTTAGATTTTCTTAAACGACTCGAGGGTTAGCCCCTTGACAAAGGTATGGGGCATTGATTTGATGTTGGAAGTCCCTAGAACTGTCCGTACCACTTGCACTTCGAAGGGTAGCCCCGAGTAGGAGCTGAGTTAGGGCAACAACTGCTGGAAATGATGGAAAGGCTTCCGCCTAGCTAGCCCCATCGCCAAAACTATTTCTTTTGAGGGACCCTCGTCGACAAGGGCTTGATCCCACCATGACTAACTGCCGCCTGTGCTAACGCACAAGCCTTTCCCACAGACGGCACCAATTGTAAGGACTCGATTTGTAACGATCTCAAACTGGTATTGGGTTCGTACGTTAAAGGCCCAAACAATAAAATTTGTAGAGAGTGGACTGAAAGGCTAGGCCTTGGTCACTGGGTAGTGGTTAGTCATGGTGTTCATGGTGGATGCACAGAGGTGAACTAAGTTTATCCATGGACCTTGTCCATTGAGCTTAATGTTCTTATTATTTCTTTCACTTTCTGGGTACCATCCTCCTAGCCCCCCTTTGGCGCATGAATCCTTACATTATATAGCTCTTCTCAATTGATCATAACCTTTCATCTGTCGATCAGGCAGATAACTACTCAAGTGCCTGTCCCATCAGCCGCCTCCCCCCACTTTCTGTTAGTTGCAATAACCGAAGCCACACTATTCAGAGGTCTTTTCCCATCAATGTGGCTAGGACGTTTGTTGGCGCATTCAATGTGGAGGTAACGTCTTTTCCTTGAACCACTCCCACACTGTACCCCCGTGCAAGTCTCATTCTACTCGCCTTTTCTTCTGAGAGCGCTTTGAAGGTTGCCTTTGCTGACGTGTCGTTCTTCCCTTTTAGGCCTTGGGATGCTGAGGACAGGGTCATCCTTGGCTGCATCTCTAGGCCATTTGGACTTTCGCTATTTGTCCTCAGCAACTACTCTCCTCGGCGCGGGCCTTGGGCCCTAATGGAAAGTGGGCCGGAACCACAAATTCTCTAGCCCCACAAGAATCTTAGTAAATCATTTTTTTAAAAATTAATCATATTTTCTTTAAATAGTTCTATATATAATTTCATATACAAATTGCATAATAGATTTTTAATGCTAATATATATAATTTCATATACCATCACCATTATAATAAATAAATATCTATTCATACTTATTATAATTATTAAATTTCATATTTAAATAAAAGAAAAAAAAATTCAAAATTCATCAATAATAGGCAATTGGTTAGCGCCGTGCTACATTGTACACAAGAAATTTCTTCACTTCAAAGTCAAGAATTGATCTTCTATGACTGGAAATTCAGGCTGAAATTATAATTGTTGTAAGTTTTTCCAGGATGTCCCAAGATTCCACTCTCGTCAACGAAAGCAAAGTAAAAATAAAGTGGCTATTCCCATAAAAAAATAAATAAATAAAGTGGCTATCAGTATCACACGACACCTTCAAGCAACATGACAAGGAACAAATGGCCAATTAATTGTGGAAGGAACATCATGACAGAGAACAACTTTAAAGGTAGCAGACACATGGAATCTGAGAGTGGACTGTAAAATTGACAGAAATTTCTGTTACCTGTTTCCAGGGCAAGAGAGATGTGCAGGTATGGAAAATATGGAATTGACTACAACAGATAAAATTAAGATGGTCAAATTTTGTTTTTTTATCGATAAAATTCTTGGTAAATTCAGTTTTGTGAGTGAATTCAATTTGAGAAACCTCTTAACATACCAAGATATAACGCTCAAGAAACCGTGGGAGTGGTGGGAGTCGTGAGACTCATGCTTTGCCTATTGATATATCAAAAGAAACCTTCGTAGCTTTTTCTTAATCGCAAGATCCTAGATGCATTTGTTCATTAGAGATTTTAAAATTCAAAAACTTAATCTTCTTTATATCCAAAATTAAGAGCTTTTTTTTTTTTTTTTTTTTTTTTTTTTTTTTTTTTTTTTTGAGAAAGAAACTGAATTTCATTAATAGAAAACCTCAGCCATAATCGGCTAAAAGAACAGATACAATGGGTGGGGGAACTTCCTCCCTCCAAACAAATAAACCGCTAACATGTTTCGCATGTCTAGCAAAGCTGTGAGCGACAGAGTTCCCTTTTCGCTTAACATAAGAAAAATTACAATTAAGAAAAGAGTCTGCATGAAGTTTTATTTCCTCAATAAGGTTACCAAAAGTAGCAAAGGACTGCTCTGCGTCTTGAAAGGCACGGTTAATGATCTCCGAATCACCTTCTAGAGTAATGGAGCTAAGATTCAGCTCCTTCGCAAGGAGAATGGCCCGTCGAGCTGCTGCTGCTTCCACCTCTGCCACTGTCTGAGGAAGGGTAACCCTTTCAACATTGGATGCTAACACTCGGCCTGCACTGTTCCTGATAACAGCACCTAGTCCGGCTTCATTAGTTTCACGAAAAACTGCTCCATCATAATTTACTTTCAATGTGGCACCAGAGGGAGGGGTCCACCGAGTATTTGAGTGAGGAGTAGTCTGTGGTGGGGTTGATTTCACTGGTTGGGCTCGGTAATAGTCCTGCAATTGCTGCTGAACCCGAGCTAAGGTCTGCCCGAGTGGAAGAACAGCCTTACCAACTCTAACTTGATTCCGTCTATGCCACAAGGACCACACCACCATGGAAAACACTTCCAGGTCCATGTTTGCTTCAATAACGTGAAGTATGAGGTGCTGGAAATTTGAGAAAGTCCTTGTGTCCCTGAAACTCCAAACTTGATCGGACATCCACACCTCATCAAGGCAAGAACACGACCACAGAGCATGTAAAACATTCTCGGGTTGCATTTTGCACTGATCACAAGTCTCCTCTGTCAATACCTTCCTCTGAACTAAGCTGGTCTTGACTGGTATAGGATTCTTTGCTGCCCTCCACAAGAAATTCCGGACCTTACTTGGGATTGACATGCTCCAAATAAATTTCCAAAGCTTCTTTGGAGGGGTAGGAGTAGAAGCTCCACCATCCAACAAATCTTGGTCTCGGGAAAGGAAGTAATAGCCTGACTTTACTGTGTATATCCCAGATTGAGTATGAGGCCAAATCACCTTATCTCTGGCTGTGGCACTTCCAAGTGGAATGCTGCTGATCAGCTGCGCCTCCTCTGGTCTAAATAAAGCCTTCAGTAAATCCACATCCCAGCTTCGTGTATGTGAATTGATCAAAGTGCTGACTTTGATTTCTGGGAAATCAATTCCCATGGGGTTAGTAACTTTTGGGTCAGAGGTGGATGGAAGCTAGGCAGTACCCCAAATGCTAATATCCTCTCCATTACCCACTCGCCATCTTGCTCCATTCTTCAGCACTTCTCTTCCATGCAAAATACTTCGCCAAGCGTAAGACCCCTTGACAGAGTCTGAGGCTTCCAAGATTGAACAATGCGGAAAAAATTTTGCTTTAAAAACCCGGTAAAATAGTGACCGGTCATTATGCAGCAGCCGCCAAGCTTGTTTCGCCAAAAGTGCATCATTAAACAAAGCTAAATCTTTAAAGCCCATACCTCCTTCCCCCTTTGGTTTACACATGGTACTCCATTTCACCCAATGTATCTTTCTTCGATCACCCCTTTGTCCCCACCAGAATTTTCTAACAAGACTTTCAAGCTCATTGCAAAGCCCTACCGGTAATTTAAAACAACTCATCGTATAGGTAGGAATGGCTTGAACGACAGCTTTAATGAGAATTTCCCTCCCAGCTTGTGAAAGCAATTTCTCCTCCCACCCTTGCAATTTCCTCCATACTCTTTCCTTTATATAGTCGAAACTTGCTCTCTTCCTTCGACCAATTAGAGATGGCAGCCCTAAATATTTCTCATAACTTCTAATTTCAGGAACATCAAGGGCCTCCTTAATATGTTGCTTCCTCTCCGAAGTGGTAGACTTGCTAAAGAAGATTGTGGTTTTACTCTTATTTATATGTTGCCCAGAGCATTTGCTGTAAGTATCCAGGATCTCCAAAACTTTCTCACATTCCTGAGGAGTGGATCTGCAAAACAACAAGCTATCATCTGCAAAGAACAAATGGGTTAGTTTGGGGCCGTTTCTGCAAAGGGAATAACTAGTTAAATCTCCTTGTCTTGCTGCTTGGGAGATAAGACCATGCAACCCTTCGGTACACAACAAAAATAAGAAAGGAGAGAGAGGATCTCCTTGTCTGATTCCTCAGGATGGTTTGATCAGGCCTTTAGGTTCCCCATTCACCAAAATAGAGTAAGATACCGATGTTACTCCCACCATCATCAATTGTATCCACCTTTCTGTAAAACCCATTCTTCGCATGACAGCCTCTAGAAAGGACCACTCCACTCGGTCATAAGCTTTGCTCATATCTAACTTTACTGCCATATAGCCTTCTTTACCGGATTTATGATTCTGCATGCTATGAAGACTTTCAAAAGCAACTAAAATATTATCAGAAATAAGGCGACTCTTTGTAAAAGCACTCTGATGTTCAGTAATAAGTGTAGGTAAAATTTTCTTCAACCTATTAGCCAATACTTTAGAGAAAATTTTATATAATACGTTGCATAGGCTAATAGGCTGAAATTCTGATACCAACTCCAAATTTTGAACTTTAGGGATTAGGGAGATAAAAGTATGATTCAAGTGGGGTGGGAGGGTGGCTGTGTTGAGTAGATGTAGGACAGAGTCAGTTACCTCATTGCCAATCAAAGGCCAAAATTTTTGAAAAAAGACTGGAGGCATTCCATCTGGGCCAGGCGCCTTCAGAGGAGCCATCTGCTTTACTGCCGCATGAACTTCCCATGCTTTAAATTCTGCTGACAACTTTTCATTCATTTGGGCACTGACCAAAGTGTGAATAGAGAGCAACGTTTCTTGGGGATCAATAGGTGCTGCCGAAGTATACAGCTCAGTATAGTATTTAAGAAGGATACCAACCACCTCTTCATTGGAAGAGCTCCATTGTCCATCTGGCCTCCTCAATCTGTGAATATAGTTTTTACGGTATCGTTTTGTGGCTCTAGAGTGAAAATAGTGTGAGTTACGATCCCCTTGAACAGCCCAATGAGTTTTAGACCGCTGTAGCCACATCCTATTCTCCTTGTCCATCAACGTGTCTATCTCTAGCTTCAGTTGTCTAACACATTCATTACGTCCAGATTGCATGGCTTCTATCTCAGCTTTGGCTAGCATATTACGTTTCAGCTGCAACTCCTTTTTCACACTCCCAAAGTGCTCACGACTCCACTTCAGTAGTTCTACTCCACACTTCTCTATTTTGGCCATAACCCGAAAATTTGAGTGATCAAAATTCTGAGACCGCCACACTGATTCTACTGTTTCAGCACAGCCCTTATCGGAAAGCCACATCTCCTCAAATCTGAAGAGTTTCTTCTTTCTATCCACCTCCAGTCCTACTAGGACAATCAAAATAGGACGATGATTCGAGGAGTCCGAATGAAAATGGTGAACCCGTGCCCCTGCAAATCTAGTAAGCCACTCATAATTGGCTAGACCTCGATCAAGCCTTTCCCACATCGAGTGACCCGCTGCAAAGTGTTTACTCCATGTGAATTGTGGACCAACAAACCCAAGATCAAGGAAGCTACATTCATCAACCACATCTCGAAAAAGTTGCATTTGAGATTGTGACCGGCTACTTCCACCATGCTTCTCATTACTTCTCAGAATCTCATTGAAATCACCTGCACAAAGCCAAGGAAGATTAAAGTGAGAATTTAACTGTCTAAGTTTCGACCAAGATTCATGTCTCAAGTGTGTTACAGGTTCCCCATAAAAACCTGTGAACCTCCAAGCATCCTCCTTTCCTTTATTAATAATGGAGTCTATATGATTTTTGGAAAAGAAAAGTTTTTGCAATTAATCTTATGGGTTCTAATTAATTCAGCCGGTAAAATATCTTATTTTAATTTAATGATAAATAATAAAAAATTCATCAAGAGCACAAAACAAAACATAGGTTGAAACTAAAAAAAAAAAAAAAGCCTCCTCTTATAGTGCCATGGCAGACAACACTTTTTTTTCCTTTCTTTTCTACCCCTTCCTTTTGCAATTAATGTTTGTTTTTTCTTTTTATTTTATTTCTCAACTTCCCATTTACTCAATCAAAACCATCTATTAAGAGTACTAGTATCAGGTGCCAAATGCCAAACATTTGACATTTGGCACACCAAGACTTAAAAACCTCTCACAGCATATGTTCTAAATGCTAAAAAAAATTAGTATAGATGAACAATACCATTCCAAATTTGAAATAGTACAAACACAGATGCTAAACCAAAAATAATAATTTTTTATTATTTTTCTCTCTCCTCTTAATTATTTATTAGACTTTTTTCTCTATCCTCTCACATATCTGTCTCTCTCCTATCTGCCTCTACCTTCCTCTCAACCCTTCTCTCTCCTCTCTCCCTATCTACACCCCTCAAATCTTTTGTCTTTTGTTCTTCCCTTTTCCATTGTCCCTAACATAGTGTGACCAAATAGATCTCTATATAGAACTTTGCAAAATATTGTAATTGTGCTAGATCATTAATAAAATCAATTAAGAATAATAAGAATTGCATGTTTGACCACAACTGTGTTAAAATATTGTGGGTCATTAAAAAGCTCACTTGATCTCTCTAAAATATAATGATTATATATGTTGAAAATCCCAATAAAATACCCAAACACTACCTGCTTTCAATCTCTCTAATTTATCTAGTTGTAAAGATTTAGCATTAGTGGTTAAAAACCTTATAACTCAATTTGTAAACATCTTTCTATATTTTTATTAGAAACATTTAAAGTTTAAATTTTTTTTTCTTATTATATAAAAAAAATACAGAAAAATATAACCCAAGTGAGTCAATTTCAAAAATACAGAAAGATGTTAACCCATTAGCAGTATTTTTACTTTTTATTTATTTATTGCAGTCTTATTTTAGTTTTGCTTTATTGGTATTTGTTCTTTTAGACCAACTCCATTTTGTTAATCCTATTGCATTACCGAATTGGTCTTTGTCTCTTTCCCCTGTCATGGTCCCACCAACGGATTTGGTTGAAAATTTGTCTGCTGCCTTGTCCCAAAAAACAAAAGTTGACGTGCTGGAAAGCCAAAATACTTGGCTTTTGTTAAAGACAAAATAAATGGGTTTTGGCTTTTGTTAAAACCAAGATCACTTTTTACCAAAATTTCATGGAGCCCGCCAACATTTAGAGGTTGTTTAGTAAGAAATAGGTGAAAATATATGTAATATTATTTAAAAATTAAAATAAACTCGTTACGAAGCACATTCTAATTAGATGGCCAACAATCAACATGCAAACACATTGATTTGACCAGGGAGCAGCACTATCCCAATACGCTTGCTAAACGGAATGATATCCTCATATGTGGTTGCATTGGCAATGTTTAATGAATCACATATTTGCAATTAATTGCCTATTTTTTAAAAAGGGACAGATTAAAATTGTTGGTAAATACATTTAAGTTCTTGAATTCAATTGAGGAACCTCCTACACGCTTAAGAAAATGTGGAAGTGGTTGGAGTAATGCTTTGCCTATTGATACTTATGGGTAGATTTTTCTTAATCATAATAGCATCAGTATCCAGCATGCGAAAACTTCAAATATGCTCAAATTTGACATCAAACCCCATAAATCTTGCATTACTTAGCACTTTCAATTCTAAAAAATTTTACCATTGAGTTACGGTATCAAATATATATATATATATATATATATATATTTTTTTTTTTGATTGGGTTTTGGATTTTTATTTGGGTATTGGATTATATTATCTTATTGTGTAGATATATTATTTTAATGTATTGTATAGTAAAATAAAAGTTGAAATGTTTGGTGTATTGTAAAATAGTATGGTATAATAAATAAAATAGTCTTTGAAATGATAAAATGAGAAATTTTTTAGATACTGAATGTTAATGATCTAAGAAAAAACTGAATCTTCTTTACAACAAAAATTAAAAGCTTGATATATCTGTACATTAAGAAAAGCTTTTGCAATTAATTAACCCTCTTGGGAAGTCATGGCAGCATCATAGCAGATTTTCCCCTTTCTTTTCTTCTTTAATTATTATTATTATTTTTACTAGTTGATACTTTTTTTGTGTTTCTAAGATATTCAGTGTTCAAATCACTCTTTTCCTATAATAACCATTAAATTATAATTAAAAAAAAATCTTTTATTTACCTTCAATTTTTTTTTTCTACTAGTTGGGTTTTTTTTTTTTTTTTTTTTTTTTTTTTTTTTTTTTTTTAATGTTTCCAAATTATTCAGGGTTTTTAAATTCTTCATTTCTCGTTGTAACTATCAATTATAATAAACAAAATTACTATTTTTTTTTGTTGAGAACCACCAACTGCTCTCTCTCTCTCTCTCTCTCTCTCTGCATGTTCTTTGAGTTTAGCCACTAAGTACAATGTTGTCTCTTCACCCTCAAAATTTAAAATTTTTTGATGACATAGCTATTGATCTTTGATTTTCTTGAAATTTTGCTAATATGGAGGATATAAGAAGAAAATTTAATTTAATAGAAGATTTTTCAAAATTCATATCTAATAAAAAAAAATATTGAGTGTAGTTATAGCCTTAGGGTCCGTTTAGTTGGAAGGATGAAAAAGTGAAAGGATAGAAAATAAAGGGAGGATAGAAAAGTTTTTAGTTTTCCTCATTTGTGTCTGGTTGAAAGGATGGAAAAGTGGAGGGATGAAAAAATTTTTGGTTTGGTTGAAAATAAGGTTTTTATAAATTTACCATCATATTCCTCTTAAATAAAACAAAAAGTAATACATTATACTTTTTTTTAAAAATTGTGTATAGATGAAAGTGGACATTTCAAAAAATAGTATAAGCAATCATCCAAAAGTGTTTTCCTAAAAAAAAAAATAAATAAATAAAAAGAAGGAAAAGAAGGAGAACCCACCACCTGACAAAACCAAAGAAAGAAAAAAGAAAACAAAAACAAAAAGCTAGTGTTAAAAAAAAAATGTTAAAAGAGGTGGGAGCAATTTTGTCCAAATATTTTTCCCACTTTTCACTCCAATTTTCTCTCCAATTTGGAGAGATTGTATTTTGAAGGGGGAGGAGAGAAAATTTATGGGCCCCACCACTTTTCTTTCCCCCTCCCCCTCTCAACCGAACACCTTTTCCACTCATTTTCTCTTCTATTTTTCACTCTTTTTTTTTCCATCCTCCCTCAAATCCACCCAACCAAACATACCCTTATGCTATGTTTGGATGTTGGGAGAGGGAGGGGGAGTAGAGTCGAGGAAGGGAGAGTAATTAAATTACCTTATTTGGATGTTTTTAAGGAATGAGGGCGAAGGTTTTGGAGGGGTTTGAACTACTTTTAACCCCTCATTTTTAATTCCCCCCAAATTGGAGAGATTTAGAGGAAGAGTGAAGTATAAAAATGCTTGACCTAATGAATTACCAAATTTGCCCTTACTACAAAATTACAAATGAAAAGATTAATTATTCCCTTCCCCCTTACTTAATTTTTAAAAATCCAAATAAGGTGGAGGATAACCATTCCCCTCTACTCTCTTCTCCACTACTTTCTTTCCTTCTACTCTCCTCTCTCTCAAAACTTCCAACATAACATTAGTTTACAATCAAGTTTGTTGTCAAACTTTGACCAAAGTGTAATTATGTTAGATGTAAAAACTTTTAGGGTGGTCACAAATTTTTTTAAGGTTAAAAAAATCCTAATTTTTTTTAGAACTTATATATTATAATTATTATTTTTCCCAGGTCAAGATATTCCTATGACCACCCTATACCTAATGTGGAGTTGTCCCTGGATTCCTCTTACTCATCTTGAACTGTACGAAGACATTGGGATGTTTTGTTTGATCTTGGTGATAGGCCAAAAACGAATTGACCCCTTGTGATAAATTAACAAATTAATTTAGCCAAGTTAATTGATTAAGTTAATTAATCATGCAAATACGTGGTAGCATAAACAAATCACCAATTAAACTAAGTATGAGCGGAAAATAAATTGACACGGTGATTTGTTTACGAATGGGAAAAACCTAAATGGCAAAAATCCCACTGGGTGATTTTCAGGTCACCACTCCCGAAATTCCACTATTATCATAACAAGCGGTTACAAGTAAAGGAATCCAGTACCTTATACCAACCTAAAGTTGAACCCTTACCCCAATACCCAATTGGACTTGTTCTGTAGTGACAATTTCTCCTTTCGATGCATGGCTCCTAGTACGTGACTAACCAATTTAATGCGCGGATCCCAATATGCAGCTTACTCCTTTGCACGAATCCAAGTACGTAACTAACTCTACAGCAACCCTTTGATTGTTATAGTTGATTTGCAGCAGCTTCACAAAGAAGCACCAATAAGATTTTTAATGTTGGTACAAGAGACTTTACTTGGTTATAATCTAAATCACGTAAGCTCAATAGATCGAGACATCTATCAAGCTTTAATGAATCCCGACAGATCGAGCTTCTATCGAGGAGGTATCGAGACTTGCAAATTGCACTTTTCTTGAGCAGTTCTTAAGTAATCTTCATGTCTTCAATTTAACCACTTGTAATGATCATCTTGAACCTACTTAGATTTACCCAAATACAATTAAAATGCGTTTTGTCAAAGAATATGCCAATTACATAAAAATATGTCCCTAACACTTGGTTTTTGAAATATTTGGGTTGTCAACAAGTTTAAAATTTACTCATTGACCGCAAATAAATAAATTTTCAGGTATTAAAGTAAACTAGTCTATAACTCATGTATTTGCACGGTACAAATAAAAAAAATCACAATTACACTTATATATGAGTTCAAGTTATGCACAGTGTAAGAGTTAAACATTTTTTAAGTCATAGATGAGTTTTACCCTCTCTCTCTCTCATTATTTTTCATTTTAGTTTTTTTTTTGGATATACGAATGAGTTTACTTTTTTTTTTATTGGATTTTTAAAGGTTTATTTATATTAGACTCTTTGTTTTTTGCACAGTGTTAACTCACCTAGGAAAAAAAATTAAAAAAAACCTAAATAGGACACGTGTTACAAAATTAGATAACAATTGGAATCTAATTTAGAATCTAATTGAATTTTCTCTTAACTTTGGGTCTAATTATATACTAGTGTATAGCCCTGTGCATATGCACAGATAAAATTAAAAAAAATCACAATTATGCCATTCAAATTATAAATTTTTTTGAAAATAAGTTCAAATTATACATGGAAATTATACTTTTTTTAAACCATACATTTCTAAAATATGTAATAATTTTTCATTATATATATTAAAAGGAAAATTATTGTGAAAGTTTTAAATTCTCAGTTATTGATGATTTTTGAAATTTGTTTGAAAAATGAGCTTCGTTCTGATAAATGAGTGATTTGAAATGTATTGGCAAAAAATTATTTCGTGTCTTTCTTTTGTTTATATATTTTTAATATTAAATGGCTATTAGATGTATTTTTTCTTGTATTAATTTAGTATTGAATTTTAGTATATATTTTATCCTTCAATTTAGAAAACTATCCCGATTCAAACTTTAGTTTAGCCCCCCAAAGCTAAAAAGTCTACTTTAGTGTTTGCAAAAAGATACTCCAATATTGACTGAGGTTCACAATTTACACAGACCCAAATTCAAGTTTATTCAAATGCTAATTGAAATCGTTTTAATGGTTTGCTATGTGTATGATTGGTTTAGCCTTTTAAAAAATAGTTTAATTTTAAAGGCTCATTTTTTTAGATGTATAATTTTTCCTACACTTATTTTCAAAGGAAAATAAATCAACGGGAATAATTTATATCAAGTGAACACAAATAAACAACAAATACTTAGGAGATTTAGCATAAAATTTGAGCATATTACTCTTTAGTATTTATGGCCTATTTAGATTGAGGGAGGAGAGGAGTACATAAAAGGAAGTAGAGTAAAGTGGGCTGAGTACTAGGCTAATTTTTGGCCAACTCTACTCTA
This sequence comes from Quercus robur, assembly GCF_932294415.1. NCBI lineage: Eukaryota > Viridiplantae > Streptophyta > Magnoliopsida > Fagales > Fagaceae > Quercus > Quercus robur. The sequence goes on from NC_065535.1 coordinate 91,152,005, forward strand.
CTCTCCCTTCTTTCCTCTCAAACCAAACTGAGCATTAATATGATATATCTACAATACAATTTAGGTTCACCTAATATGCTTCTTTCCAAATCTATCAATTTTTCTTGTGATAATATTGATAGGAAATATATCTGTCTATAAAACTGTGTTTCAAGCTAGGATGTAGCATTACCATGTACCTCCCGAAAGACCAATCAGGCATATTTTCACTTAGGGACTTCCTTCTGCTATACCTTCCTTCAAATCTCTTGCTCAGATTATTGAGGTAAAAAAAATGTGCTCAACTTATTGTCGAAGAATTTTACACATATTTCTATTGAAAACATTTGTGTAATTGTATTAGTCAATCCTTCATATAGTTGGTATGTATGCCACAATTGTGTTAAAATATTGTGGGTCATTAAATAGCTCACTTGGTCTTTCTAAAAAACATAGATTATCATACACTGAAAATTCCAATAAAATAAAAATACCCAAACACTACCTACTTTCAATCTCTCCCATTTATCTAGTTTTAAAGATTTAATATTAGTTGTTGAAAGTCTTATAATTAAATTGGTTAATATTGGAAATATCTAAGGGTCAAACCTCTCTTCTCTCATTTTGTGTGTGTGTGTGTATAAATGTGTAACGATTTAGGGGACTAAGTTAGGTTAGGGACCCAGTGGGTCAGTTTCAAAAAATTTTAGACTTAATTGGCATTAACCTAAACCTTTAGGATATTACCAGTATTTTACATTTTTTTTTTTTTGAAGAGTCCTATTTTAGTTTTGCTTTATTGGTATTTGTTCTTATTGAAATTTAGGATAATTGTTAATAAACCATATTAGTATATAAAAAACTGTCAAAAAATTAATCATTTTATTATTTTCCTATAAAATATTTCTAAAAATCCTTCATTTCTAAAAATCCTTCTTAAATCAATGTCTTTATGGCATAATTTAACATTTGACAAAATTTAGGTACAGTACCTTAGGTGCTATTCCTTAGATTCCCCTCTTCACTAAAAAATACACTTTTATTCCATGAGAAAAAATTCACATAACAAAATTTTAAGAGAAAAATTTAAAGAACAGTACCTAAATATGGTAACTGACCCTGTTTGATTTGAAGGTTACTCATCACTTATCACCCATCAATCAAATCTCCTCACTCAAACTCCTAACTCAATTCTTATAACTCTAACTCAAATAAACTCATAACTCTGCTTGGTGGGTCGTTTGGGTGGAATACCTCAATGGATTTTCTAATTCAAAAACTCAACTTTATGTCACTCACTGGGTCCCACAAAATGTGAAATTGAAGAGAGGTATTGAAAGTGAATGAGGTGATTGCATTAAAGCTGAAATTGGAATAGTGTATATGACCGCTGGCTCCATAAGTTCTCTGCACTTGCTCTACATGGGAGGGGACTTGACCTTCGGCTGGGACCCACTGGGCTTTAGTTAATCACAACTTTGCCACCATCACCCATATCTCATAATTTGGAAACACTGAAAATGTGTTTCCATTTTCCATCACTCTAACTCACTTTTTTGAGTTATGAGTGATGGAAAGTGAGAAACCAAAACAAAGCCAAACAAGCACAAATGGTGTGGGTCCCACTAAAAGTAAGTGATGGGTGATAAGAATTGAGCAATGGGTGATGAAAATTGGGTAAACCAAACATGACCTCAGTGCTTGACTAATGAAAGTAACACGATTAACAATCCTAGTCTTGGTGGATATCAGGGTAGAGACCTACGTGAGCATGTAGTCAAGCCTATGTGCTTGTTCTCAATCAAGTATTTCCTCATAAACCCCTTTTTCTAGTTTTATGAACTGCACATGTCACACTCATCATGGTGAACTGCACATGTCAAACCAATAATTTTTAATTAGATACAAATTTTGATAAATTCATCGTTAGATTACATTATCTTCGTATATTCTCTATACTTGCAAAATAAAGTGACCAAAGATCAATAGCCATGTCATCAATCAATTGTTTAAATTCAAAATTTTGTAATTTGAAATAATGCATAAAAGATTAGTTTATGGATCAAATGGTAAATTACATCTGATTGGTATGAAATTTGACATGTATGTTAAGAACATATAGAATATGTAATTTAACGATTGAATTTTCAAAATATGAATTCAATAATAAGTTATTTAGTTGTAATATTGCTTAGAATTACACCAGGTGTAACTTGAATCCAACTCATATATATATATAAACAATAATAATTAAGTAAAAAGAGGAAAAGATGTGAGATTAAATGCATTAACGGGCTTAAATCAATAAGTTTAGAGGTACAAAAATTTTCTCAAATTTTATTTTTTTTAATTATGAAATAAGTCGTCTTTGGATTTATTGTTAAGTTTCTCCTTGCGAAATAACAGGGCAATCTAACTTGGAAGATTTTTTGTTTTTCTTTTGATTTTTTTGGTCAGTAAGTTAAATTACACAAGAAATAATTATGAATTTGGAAAATAAAAAATAAAAAACATTTGTGGGTTTGCATTCAAGGAATGAATGGGGCCAAGAAAATGGAGAAAACAGAGAGCTATCAATTCGCACTAGAAAAGACTTGTACCGTACATGACAAGGAATAAATGGACAAATTTTTGTGAATTGGAGGTGATCATGTGATGACAAAGAAGAACAGCTATTTTTCTCAGTGCTTGACTAATTGAAGTAGAACGATTAATGTCCATAGTCGATGAACCTCTTTTTTTCTATAAGGATAGACCTACGTGGGAATGTAATCTAGCCTATGATTCTATTAGAATATCATTTTTTATTTTATAGTAAAACCTATTTTTAGATTTTTTTTTTCATAAAAGGTTTTTAAAAGTATTTCCTAAACAAAAGAGAACCAATTCTGTTTAAACAAAAGACTTGTACAGTACATGACAATTAAAAAATGGCCAATTTATTGTGCAAACAAGACCTCACACTTATGGGGTCTACCCTCATGTGAGGAGGAGATGTATCTTACGAAAACATGATGGATTTTTTCGTGCAAGGGAGGTGATGATATAGAAGAATTTACTATTCCCAGACATATGAAATCTCAGTGCTTGACTAATGAATTGACTAATGAAAGTAGCACGATTAACAGTCCTAGTCTTGGTGGTATCAAGCATATGAAAAAAAAAAAACTGTTTCATATGCTTGACTGTATTCACATTAACTTTTTATATATAGATGTGTGCGTCCCAAAATTCCACTCCTGTCAACGTAATTGAAAAAAAAAAAAAAAAAAACATTTGTGGTTTGCATTCAAGGAATGATTGGGGCAAAGAAAATGAAGAAAATAGAGAGCTATCAATTCACACATTCACACTAGACAAGACTTGTACCGTATAGACAAGGAATAAATAGACAAGTTTTTGTGAATTGGAGTTGACCATGAGATAACAAAGAAGAAAAGATATTTTTCTTAGTGCTAGACTAATTGAAGTAGCACGATTAAAGTCCATATTCGGTGAACCTCTGTTTTTCTATAAGGATAGACCTATGTGGGAAGGTAATCAAGCTTATGATTCTATTAGAATATCATTTTCAACTTTATAGTAAAATCTATTTTAGACTGTCGAGTTGTGTTTTTTTTTTTTTTTTTTCATAAAAGGTTTTTAAAAGCATTTGCTAAAGGAAAGAAAACCAATTCCGTTTAAGCAGAAGACTTGAATAGTATATGACGAGGAAAAAATGACCAATTCATTGTGCAAATAGGACCCCACACTTGTGGGGTTCACTCCTCATGTGAGGGGGAGAATGCATGTTATGGAAACATAATGGATTCTCTCGTGTGCAAGGGAGGTGGTGATAGAGAAGAATTTATTGTTCCCACACATGGAATCTCAGTACTTGACTAATGAAAGAAGCACGATTAACAGTCCTAGTCTTGGTGGATAGTGGGGTAGAGACCAACGTGAGCATGTAGTCAAGCCTATGTGCTTGCTTCTCGATCAAGTGTTTCCTCATAAACCCATTTTCTGGTTTTATGAACTGCAAATCAAACTCATCATGGTGATGTTCTATTTTTCGTCCATAATTTTTCATTATTTGTGAATTCTAGTGCAAAAAATTGTTTATTGAAAACAAACATATCAACAATTTAAAGGGGGAAAAAATAGTTCATGTACCTCTTGAGGATTGAGAGTTAAACTAAGATTAACTTCATTATATGTTTATTAAATTGATGTTTAATTCTTTTATTTAAGAATTTATTTTAACATAGAAAATTAATAGTTGATAATGATGCTTATTAATTGCAAAGTCATCTTATTGAGGACCCAAAAAAAAAAAAAAAAAAAAAAAAAAAAAAACAACAACAACAACAACAACCAAACAATCTTTTAGATTAAGTTAGACAATACATACCCAAATAGTGAAGTCCCAAACTTTAAATTTTGGAGTCCAAATATGCAACAAACCAAAGTCTCATTCTTGGGCACTTCTAGAGTATAATGAAATAGTGCTCCCTTCTTTCACATTCATGATAAACCTCATGATAAATTTAATGAGTGAAAATATGAGAGGAGGGAGCACTATTCATTGTACTCCAAAAATACGTAAGAATTACTCGCAAAGCACACACATCAATTACCATGCAACTTAACAAAAGACCATGACACAGGATTGTGGATTCATTTGGGATCCACTTATTTTGTTGAAATTGAAAACTTTTTGCTGAAAATACTGTAAATAAAGGTAAAAATTAGCTAAAATAATATGGTGGGACTCATAAATAGTATCAAAAAGTGCAGTGAAACTCATGAATAATAGCAAAAATAAGTTGGCTTTTTAATATGGAGCCAAACACACACTGTATATAGCGAATTACATAATATGACTAGATTAGTCATGTAAGTGCATACTTATGTTTGGTGACTGCATTTCTAGGGAAAGTGATATACCACAATAACCACTACAGCATTGAAGCGCTGCCTATTAACTCCGCCATCCTTCACTCTCATCTCAAGTCTCATCATGGATCCCTGTGGGCTGCAATAGAACCCATCACTCTTTCTATAGAGACAGGATCCATACTAAAGAAAGACTTGACCCGGCCCATATTTAAATTTTTTGTAAAAACAAATCTCACAAAAACTTTGAAGCTAATAAAGGTCTAACCATAACATTACACAATGGGTCATCACTCACAGTAAATAACCCCTCTAGGCTGGCTGAGTTTAGTTGAAGCTAGAGTTGGTTTAATTTACTAAAAAAAAAAAAAAATTCTTCTACTAGTGAGGAAGTAACTTTTTTTGGGGAGGGAAGGGGGGGGGGGGAGGTGGGGTTACATGGTCATGTATATTGCATTTTGAAATAGGAATTGAATTTTTCTATGACCACAACAAAATATCACAACATTTTATCAACTTGTTGATGTGTTAATCCACCATAAGTCAAGATAAAATAATATAAATATTATTTCGAGATCCACCAAAACTGAAAACAAACTTGTTATGAAAAATGTTGTGAGATTTTGTGAGATAGGGAGTGAATAGGGAATTAGAACAAATGTTTTACATCAAAAGAAATACAATGTTGGCAATAGAGCGATAAGGTCACATATTAGATTAGGTAATGTGATTGTTAGAAATACTGAATGATTGTATTGTATTTCATAATCAAAGAATATATATGAGTGCCTTTATATAGGAGGCATATGTGTGCAGTACAAGTAAGCATATGTGTGCGGTACAAGTAAAGTGTAATACAAGTACAAGTGTGCTATACAAGTAAACTAGCTAGGCCTAAAGCCCATAACATAATATACATTAACAGCCCCCCTCAAACTCAAGGTGGATATGAGACCAGCTTGAAGTTGTCAACCAAATCACGAGTACGCCCTTAGGAAGTGACTTGGTGAAGATATCTGCAAGTTGATTTTCGGAGGAGATGGAGAAAATCTTAAGAGCACCATGGACAATATGATAACGGATAAAATGACAATCAATCTCAATGTGTTTAGTCCGTTCATAGAAGACATCATTGTGAGCAATATAAATGGCACTTTGGTTGTCACAATAAAGGGGAGTAGCAAAGGATGTGGACACACCCAAATCTTTAAGAAGCCATCATAGCCAAAGGAGCTCAGATGTGGTATCAGCAAGAGCATGATATTCTGCTTCAGTACTAGAGTGGGCTACGAAAGTTTGTTTCTAACTTCGCCAAGAAATCAAGGAAGAACCAAGGAGAAAGCAATAACCTGTAGTGGACCTGTGATTAGTGGGATCTCCTGCCCAATCAGCATCAGAGAATGCACGAAGTACAAGAGGAGACTGAGCTGAGTAGAAAAGGCCATGGGAGAGAGTGCCCTTCAGGTATCGAAGTATGCGCAGAACAGCAGTATAGTGAGTTGATCATGGAGCAGACAGATACTGGCTCACCTGATGAACAACATAAGAAATGTCTGGACGAGTAACTGTGAAATAAACTAAGTTGCCAACCAATCGTTGTAAGGTTGAATTTATTCAACCATCTAATTGGCTTTATTCCGTGCCAAATTTGCTTGTAATTCAGCATTTAGTAACCCTGTATTTAGGTGGGATTGCTGTAAGGGTAGTGAGTGAGATAGAGTGAAGATTGCTCAAGAGTGTGCAAGAAAATAGAGTGTCGCGGCTGGGACTCGCGGGTGGACTCGCGGCTTCAAGTCGCTAGAAGCTGCACACGTGCCAAGCATGCTGGAAGATGAACAGTCATGCTAGCTGGAGCACTACAGGACAAAACAGGACAACTGGCCATACGGTTAACTCGCGACTGGATCTCGCGACTTGGTCAAGCCGCGAGGTCAAGCCGCGAGCCACCCCTGTTTTGGAAAAACCTGACGTTTCACATTCCTCTTCACTCCAGTATAAATACCCTTTTAACCCACGATTGAAAGAGGGCTTCCAGAGAGAATTTTGAGAGAGAAACCCTAAAGAAAAACAAGATTGTTTCACACACAATCCCTACCTTAGAGTCTCATCAAAATCCCTCACTCTCTTCCTCTCCATTGTCAAAACCTTGAGAGGCATTATACCAAACCTGGTTCTCACCATTATCATCTCTGTGAGACAGTCGTTTGGAGTTCTGGGAAGCAGTTAGGAAGGAGCCAATCTTCATTGGTTGATGCTACGGTGTAGTAGCGGAATCCGGGAAGCTAGAAAAGAAAAAGGTTCGGCGCAACCTCGTTGGAGCAAGAAGCTTGGAGGGCTTAGGTGCACTGGGTAGATTAGGCTTGGAGGGTCTATTGCTGTCCTTGTATCCCAACTGTATTTTCTAGTGGATTGATTACCGCTTGGAGGGCGGCGGAGAGGTTTTTCGCCGAGGTCTTCGGTTTCCTCTTCGATAACACATCGGGTGTTATCTTTGTGTTTGCATCTTCCTTCCTCTCTATCTCTGCCTTTACATTATCTGCTGTGGTTTAATTTTGTTATGGCTTAGATAGTTGTTTAACCAATTTCATATTATAGCATATGTTAAGTTTCCGCACACTAGTTGTTTGACATATTGCTTGTGTTGGTTAAGTTAATTTTTTGGGGGTCTAAACGTTCAAAAGTGTATTGGTACACGTTTTTGAACTTTCAATTGGTATCAGAGCGGGTACACTTGTTGTGGTTTAAATACCTAAGTGTGATCCTTGACCCCTTATGTTTATTTGCCATGGATTGTGCTTTGTATGCCTCTTTGCATGATTTGGTTGGTGATGAATGTAACATGCCACATGTTTGTGAAAATGCCTCTATGAGTGTTAATCCTCATAAGTGTGATGACATGTTAATTGAATCCATGGGTGTTGTTAACAAACTCTTGAAGAAAAATGCTAAGAAGTTTCAAAAGAATTTGAGCAAGTTATTTTGTGAAAAGGATGATTTGATTGCTAAGCTCAATGAATCCAACAAATTGGTTGAGAAATATAAAAAACTTGCTGAAATTTCTCTTGAAAAGCTGAAAGAGTTTGAATGTTTGAATATGAACTTAGATGCTAAACTTGTTTTGTCTAACAAACTTGTTGATGATCTTAAATGTGAAAATGAATCTCTTAAGATGCATGCCAAGTGTTTGATTGCTGAACCCATTGATAAAATGGATGATAATATTTGTTGCAATCATGTTGTGGTACCCGATTTTGTGCCTAGTGTGTGTTCTACCTTAAAGGACAAATCGGTGTACATTCCTCCACATAAAAGAAATCAAAAGGTGGAGAGAAAGACTGTTAAGTCAAAACCTTCGTTTAGGTCTCAACCTAAGGCTTTGGATGAATCTAAGTTTGTTCCAACTTGCCACCATTGTGGTGTGATTGGTCATATAAGACCTCAATATCATAAGTTGAAGAGGGAACAAAACCATGTTACTAGATCCATTCCCAAAAAGCCTAGTGGACCTAAACACATTGTTTGTCACCATTGTGGTGCCTTTGGTCATCTAAGACCTCATTGCTCTAAGTTTCGAGCTCTTAAGAGAATCAAAAGAAAAGAGAAACTTGAGTTTTTTGGAAGTTGTGCTAAAAAGAGTAAACTGGATTTGAGTGAAAATAGCATGTTGTTAAAGAAAATGTTTAATGCTCTTAACTCCTTGACTATGTGCATCTCCGGTTCTCATTCTTCCAACCCTCGTCTCGCTTCTCTTGAGACACTCATTCCAAACAATCGTTCCGTTTGGATGAGGAAGGGTTCCTATGGTTGAGCTTTTGCTCTTTTGGTCCTTGATCTAATTCTTTCGATCTTTGTAGGACCTTTCATGCATTAAATGTCATATCTTCATGCATTTTGTGCATCTTGCATTTATTTGTATGCATTGTTTCGTTTTTAATCTTACTTTTATGGTTCTATTTTGTGTGAGTAAAAATCCAAAACCACATAAAAAGTGAAAAATTCAAAAAGTTTGATCGTATTTGTTTGAGCACATATCACATGTGAGTTTGGCCTTGTACCTTTGTACAAATGGCTTTATGCATTTTTCGAGCTTAGCTTGTTATTTTTGCACTTATATCTTTGTGGGAAAAATCTTGACATCTTTGTGTGATTGTTGTAAATCGATCTTCAAGCTTGTCATGAATGATTAGTCAATAGTCATGTTGGTCTTGATACATGCGTAGACTTGTGCTTATATCTCTTCCCACTCTTTTATTTTTATTGCTTAAAGAGCTCAATAAATGTAAATCTCAAAATGAAAAGAGATAATGAGCTGCAAAAGCCGTCGCACATACTAGTATTCGACTAGGAAAAAGGGAAAGCGACTTAAATGAAATTGTATGATGCCCAAAAAGCCAAAGGCTTGTTCATCAAATTGAAATATCACAAATTTCAGGCATCAATCTCAAAATGAGATGTTTTGATTCAAAATGATCAAATGTTATGAATTGTAAAGAAGCCAAATGAAAAGCTTCATCATATGTAATCATTTTCTTGTGGGAGGTCATATATGTTCATTTCTATAATTGAGATAGACCACTTGACTTAGCACTAGTTGTGTATGACTTGATTGAATTGATCGTTGAAGCTTCACTCTAGACTAAGGACTATTCCACATTTGATACACACACACAACACACATGTCTAATGTTCAATGAATGTCTCATTCATTTGTTAGATTGTACTTGTCTAAATGTGATGTGTGTGTGCTCTATCATATATGGTTCAATCCAAAAAGATTTTTGATCATTTTATATGTTTTTGGAAGTGATTTTTATCACTCTTTGAGTTCATGTTTAGTGTTTACTTTGTTTTTCAATGTTTAAACATGTTCTGGTTTGAAAAACAAGTGTCAGATTTTTTGGCCACTCGTTTTGGCTACTTGCGTGAGCTGCCAGCAAGCTGCCAGTTTTGGCTGGTCGGTTTGGCGGCTTGCAAGCCGCGAGTCTAAGCCGCGAGTTCAGACAGAGAGGTTTCGCGGCTCACTCGCGACTTGGCTCGCGACTCGCCAGTCGCGAGTCGCCCAGAATCAGCTTTTTAAAGAGCTTTTTCGTGGGAAACTTGTTTTAAACCTCTCCCATCCTCTCTAAAACCCCTCTTTCAATATTTTTACATCAAAACCCAACCAATTTGAATGGTTTTTCAATCCATTAACATCTCTAAGGTAATTATAAACTCTTTTCATTGATTTTGATCCTTAGATTATGTTTTGGAGAGTTTTGTGCTCTTGGTTGGGATTTTCATCATAGGGGTTGGGAAAACTTTTTTTTTTGTCAATTTTCTTCATGGGATTGGTTTCTTTTGTTGATATGCTTTGGATGTTGGCCCCTTGTGGCAGTAAGAACATGTATTAAGGGTGGATTTCATGATGTTCATGCATTGTTTCACATTTTTGTTCATAGTGTGCATGTTAGGTGTTTGATAAAATGCCTCTTAGACATTTTCTCGCTTGTTTGGACTCCGATGAGTACCAAACTTTGGGGTTTCTCATGTTTCCTCATTAGGAACATGTTTGGTTCTTTGGTTGTGTATTTAACACACCTTACCCCACATGTGCATTTTTCATGCATTGGTCATGCATTGCACTTAGCCACCTCTTGCACACACCTTTGCTACCCTTGTCATGCATTGGTCTATACCTTGCCTCTTCATCCTAGCATGTCATGTCTGTCTTATGCTTTGTAGCATTTTACTTTGTCTTAGGTTTGAGCTTCATTTTCTCATTCATCTTGCACCCCTCATGCATCATTAGCATTGTTCATACCTTCATCTCTTGCCCTCGTTTCTTCTTGACCCTTTGTCTATTCATGACAAAAAGGGGGAGAGTATACTCTAGAGAATGTTTCGGAGTATTTTGTCATTTCTATATGACTCTTGTGCACATCCTTAGGGGGAGAAATTCTATTTCTCACATGCACATTTGTAGGGGGAGAGATATTCCATAGGGGAGATGCATATACCAAGGGGGAGAAGACATTGTGTTAACTAGAAAACTTTGTTATGTTTGTTTTCTTGTTGGCTTTATGGTGCTTTGTGTTATGCTTTGGTGTTCTCATTGCATCATGTTTGTGTTTTGGACATGCATATATCCCTATGCTATTGTGCTTCATTGAATGCATGTTCGAATGATCATTTGCTTTGCTATGTGATCATTGTAGTCATTTCTATATGACTGTTTTGGTGTTTGATTAAGTTGCTCATATGTTTTACATCATGTTTACTTGATCGCAATTTGCTTGTTACATTATATTTGTCCTTTTATTACTTGCTTTACCTTGAGGGTCTAATGTGTTTTGTGCAAGTGTTTCAGGTTACAAGTATATATGTTCCAAGTGCATCACAGCTTCTCATCACTTTGAAAGGGAGAAATTTTAAGCACTTTTAGTTTATATTGTTTAAGTTTTTATTCAATATAATGTGCTTTGTACCCATGTGCTTTTGTAAGCTTTTAGGGTTAATGTTTTATGCATAGGTTTGTAGGCTTTATGGTATGTACCTTGCTTTGTGCAGCCTTTATGCTATGTTAAAATCAGTACTTTAATCTAAATGTTATGCATTTTGGTTTATGTACTGTCACTCTTGTGCCCTTGTAGGATTGTTCCTAGATGCATATGCCTTGTGTGCTATGCATTGGTTGAGTGTTGAGCATACAAGTGTCTTGCCTTGTGCTTGTTAACTTGTATGTCCTTATGTTCATTCCAAGTGTGAATGAGCACTGTGATCACTACCTTGTGGTGTTCACTTGGTTGATCAAGCCATGGTTTGTTTATTAACTCCATCTTATGCTTGATCTCATATTGACTGTTTCATATGCATTTATAATTTTCTGCTTACAATGATCATGGTGTATTGTTGTGTTTCAGGAGTTTATGTTCATATGATTCAAGTGCTTCACAGCTTCTAGAGTTAGGTGTGAGTGAGTTTTGTTCAACTGTTCCCAACTCATATGTTAAGTCTAGAGTCTGTTTTAGGGTTTTGTCACGGAATAGCCAAAGGGGGAGATTGTAAGGTTGAATTTATTCAATTATCTAATTGGCTTTATTCCGTACCAAATTTGCTTGTAATTCAGCATTTAGTAACCCTGTATTTAGGTGGGATTGCTGTAAGGGTAGTGAGTGAGATAGAGTGAAGATTGCTCAAGAGTGTGCAAGAAAACAGAGTGTCGCGGCTGGGACTCGCGGGTGGACTCGCGGCTGCAAGCCGCCAGAAGCTGCACACGTGCCAAGCATGCTGGAAGATGAACAGTCATGCTAGCTGGAGCACTACAGGACAAAACAGGACAACTGGCCATACGGTTAACTCGCGACTGGATCTCGCGACTTGGTCAAGTCGCGAGGTCAAGCCGCGAGCCACCCCTGTTTTGGAAAAACCTGACGTTTCACATTCCTCTTCACTCCAGTATAAATACCCTTTTAACCCACGATTGAAAGAGGGCTTCCAGAGAGAATTTTGAGAGAGAAACCCTAAAGAAAAACAAGATTGTTTCACACACAATCCCTACCTTAGAGTCTCATCAAAATCCCTCACTCTCTTCCTCTCCATTGTCAAAACCTTGAGAGGCATTATACCAAACCTGGTTCTCACCATTATCATCTCTGTGAGACAGTCGTTTGGAGTTCTGGGAAGCAGTTAGGAAGGAGCCAATCTTCATTGGTTGATGCTACGGCGTAGTAGCGGAATCCGGGAAGCTAGAAAAGAAAAAGGTTCGGCGCAACCTCGTTGGAGCAAGAAGCTTGGAGGGCTTAGGTGCACTGGGTAGATTAGGCTTGGAGGGTCTATTGCTGTCCTTGTATCCCAACTGTATTTTCTAGTGGATTGATTACCGCTTGGAGGGCGGCGGAGAGGTTTTTCGCCGAGGTCTTCGGTTTCCTCTTCGATAACACATCGGGTGTTATCTTTGTGTTTGCATCTTCCTTCCTCTCTATCTCTGCCTTTACATTATCTGCTGTGGTTTAATTTTGTTATGGCTTAGATAGTTGTTTAACCAATTTCATATTATAGCATATGTTAAGTTTCCGCACACTAGTTGTTTGACATATTACTTGTGTTGGTTAAGTTAATTTTTTGGGGGTCTAAACGTTCAAAAGTGTATTGGTACACGTTTTTGAACTTTCAATCGTCTATAAAGAGAAGGATTAGATAATGGTTTCCCCCTCCGAGGGTGTCAAATGCACATTAAGCTCAACTGGAGTGTCAACAGTTTTGTTATTAGTGAGTCCAGCTCAAGACAAAAGGTTAAAAGCATACTTGGCTTGAGTATTATAGAGACCATCTGTGGAATGAGTAATTTCAAGACCCAAGAAATAGCTGAGATGTCCAAGATCTTTCATCTCAAACTACTGACTGAGAAAATTCTTGAGTTCTTGAATGCCACTAAGGTCATCACTAGTTATGATCATATCATCCACATATAGAAGAAGCAAAAATGGTGCCTTTATTAGTGCAACGAAGAAATAAGGTAGAATCATATGAACTGGCAGTGTAACCCAAGTGAAAGATAGTGGAGCTAAACTTGGCAAACCAAGCTCATGGAGCTTGTTTAAGGCCATAAAGTTTACGTCAAATGTGACAAACCTTGTTTGATTCAACAGAGAGACCAGGAGGAGGTTGCATATAGACTTCTTCACTCAGATCCCCATTAAGGAAGGCATTTTTAACATCTATCTGAAAAAGATCCCATTTACTAGCAGCAGCAACAGCTAAGAGGGCACAAACAAAGGAGATACGAGCCACTAGAGCAAAGGTCACTTCATAATCAATCCCATACTCCTGTGTAAAACCTTTTGCAACAAGACAAGCCTTGTAAGGCTCAATGGACCCATTAGAGCGGGTTTGATCTTATAGATCCACTTACAACCAATCACAGACTGTCTAGGAGGGAGAGTGACCAAATCCCAAGTATGATTTTTGGTTAATGCATCAAGTTCCTCTTTCATTACAATCTGCCATAAAGGGTCAGTGGAGGCCTCACGATAGGTCTGAGGCTCATGAAAAGTAGCAAGGGCAGTGTAACAATGATAGTCAAGTAAATGTGAAGGAATGGATCTTACCCGGGTTGAGTGGCGAGGTGGAATGTCTTGTGGAGGATCTTCAGGCGGAGCAGGAGCAGGGGATCCAAGCTCAAGGTGGGGTAGCTCGTCATCAACCTGTTCATCTTCGACCTGTCTAGGATAAGCATCAAAAATATCTGGAGAAAAGTTCAAAGGAGGATCAAAAGTATTTGTAGAAGGAACAGGAGACTCATCTGGAAAGATTTTTAAAACAGAATAGGCAGTCAGGGAAGAACAAAAGTGAGAAAGTTTAATAAACAATCGGTGTTCTCAAAAGACAACATTACGAGAAACATGAAGACAATGAGAGACAGGATCATAACACCTATACCCTTTTTGAGTTTCACTATAACCAAGGAAACAACAAAGTCTAGATTGAGGCTCAAGTTTGATATGCTCATGAGGTTGAAGGAGAACAAAACAGGTAGATCCAAATGAGCGAAGGTGATGATAGTCAGGGGGCGACCCAATCAAACGCTCATATGGGGTCTGATTATGGATGACAGTGCTTGGAATGTGATTAATCACATGAACAGTATGAAGAGCAGCTTCACCCCAAAATAAGGCAGGAACTTTGGCAGAAAGAAAAAGAGCACGAACAGTGTCAAGAATATGACGAAGTTTTCTTTTGCATGTAACACCCCGATCCAATTTTATAATTAAACTATGTGCTTGAGTGGTTAATTATTATTTTTAAGCCACTTACTTTCTAAAATTAATATAAGAGTATTTAATAAACATATTATTTTATAATACCATTAAATAAAAATTGTAAAGATTATACATAACTGAATTGCTATCGGTATTTTAAATATATACTAAGTATGTACAAAATTATATTAAGTGGTTTAAGTTATTAGATATATAATCGTTGGTGTTTAATTAAGTGTATAAAGGTAAGAGTTTACTTGCAATGTTATTTTGTTATTTGGGCCTTTCTAGAATATAGAACTATGGGAGGGTGAAAGGTATAAATACTAAAAGTTGAAAAGGTTAGTTATCCTTTCTTTCCTAGCAATACACGTGAATCACCCAAGATATTTTGCTGGACTTCTTGGCTGCACCAGAAATTCCCTTGGTCATTCTTGCTTTACTTCTTTGTTTTCTTCCTTCTTTGTTCTTATTGGTTGCACCTTTATCTTTTCTTTGACTTTCTCAAAGAAAGAAGACTCAAGAAGCTCCCGCTCTCTTTTTCCACGGGTCCAATTAAATCAGAAAACTCTCACTTCACTTTTCTCTCTTTTGTCTTAAGGAAAGTGCTTGGAAGCTCTCTTGAGTCTTCCCTCAAGTCCACAGGTTCACACAGCAAAAGAAAACTCAATTCTTCTTCATATTCTCTCTAAGGAACCAGAAAACTCTCTCAAGCTCTCTACCATTCTTTCATGAGTGGTTCTATGTCTATTTTTCCCCTCAAGAAACATAAACTTGGCAAGGGCTCTAACTACTCTCCTCTTAGAATCCATGTTTTTCTTTAAATAATTTTAGTAATGGTATTTTTAAGTCTATATATATATATATGCTGTTTTAAGAAGCTTTGAAATTGTGTTGGTGATTTGTTGAAGGTAGGTTAGGGTTTTTACTATTTAATGATTTTATAGGATTAAGGAAGTAAGAAAAAGTTAGGATGAGTATTTTGATGCTGCTGCTGGGATTTTTGGTTGTGTGTATTTTGCTCTAAATGGTTAAATGACTGTATATAAGTGTTTTCTAACATGTCTAATGAGTGTATAAAAATCTCCATATGAAAATACCATCGTTTGATAATTGTTTGTGAATTTAGAAGAAAACGTTGCAAAGCTGTCACTGTGACAGATTCTGTGTTCATGCATGATATATTATGTATTAAATTTTATATAGTGAATTTGGATGCTAGGGATAATTCCTATGAAACCTAAGACACTTGTGGTTGTCATTGAATTGGTCTCACAGCATTTGGATTAATATAAAAATAATGGTTTAATTTATAAGTTGCATGAAATCCTGTCAGGGCAGATTTGAGTATGCTGTCTTACGTGATTTTTAGTAAATCATGAGTTTATTCTTTGACTCCGAAATTTTTATGGTTTATAATGAACATACAGGGGAGTAGTTATATAAAATTTCATGACAATTGGGTGTGTTTGGACAGCCCGTTTGTATTTTACAAATGGGGCATATGCTGCTGGAATAGAACAGTGAACAGTAAGGGACATGCCTAACTTTGTGGATTTAATTCTCAAGTTAGGGTGAATTTTTTGAACTATAATTTAATATGCTCATCCTTTGGTATGTTAGAATCATACATAAATTTTACAAATTGGTTTCTCTATGATTTAGTACATCATGTTGTCTAATGAATGCATTTTGTGTTTGTGGGAACCTCTTTGAGGTGGGATTAGGACTTCCTTGATTCTAAGAAATAGACATTTGAGATGAATGTGAAGTTTATGATAACGAATTATAGATAGTAATAAGCTTTGATATTTGGTTTAGGTGTTACCAGTATCCAAGTCTAAGCTCCTTCGACTTTAGGCTCTCGGTTCCTCTGCTTTCAGATAAGGGATAAGTTATATGGGTATTTGGTAAGTCATGAGGTTATTTTAAAGTATATTATACATTAAAATGTTTTTGATTAGAGATATGACATATAGTCATTATTCTGACAAAGACATGTTCGTGAGCTTTCGAAAACTTATGTATAGGATTTAAGCATATTGATGCTATTACTGATTCGACGAACATGATGTTTAAAGAAAAGAATGGAAATGCTATTATTATGAAATGTTATGCAAGATAAGAAATTTCAATATGATGTAAAGTATGAAATGTTTTCGGGTTATGTCCTCTGGTAATCTGAACTCAGCCAGTAAGGGTTAATTATTGGCTTTCCATGGAAATATGTTATCTGTTTGGCCATTTAAAGTAGAGGAAATGGGGCTGCCTGTAACTCTAGGCCATTTAAAGTAGAGGAAATGGGGTTGCCCGTAACTCTAATCTGATTAAGGCCTTCTCCCCAATGTGTACAGACGGCGGGGAGGAACAAAACCTGGAGGGGATGTGCCATCAGGCCTCCCAAAGGGGACAATATCATACACACAGGGGCACCCAAATGTGATGAGGCCTTCTCTGTACAGCTTATCAGACATGGACTAACCAATATGTTATGAACAACTATGTTATGTTATTAATCATGAGAGAATTATTTTGTTTAAATGCATTGTGAAAAGTGAAAGCTCTCATGGCAAGAAGAAGTTTCTAATGAAAAGAAAAGCTGTTCATTAAAGATAAAAGTTTCTGAAATTCTGTTGTGCTATAAAGATAAAGTTTCTGATGAAAGTGCAAGTTTATATTTAAAAGTTATCAGATATCTGTTTTTATGAAACGTTAAGTTTTATGACCACGAAAGATATAGAATTTTATGAGAAGAAGTTTATGAAGAGAAGTTTTCTTATTAGTCAAGATGTTTCTAGTTTAATACAAAGTTGCCGATTATCTGATTTAAGTTAAAATAATTATTTTGTAATGAGAATATATATGGCGACTTTGTAGGAAATGAAAGAAGTTTAATCCGAAAGGTTTTGTTAATATTAAACTGATAAGAAAAAGGAGAACAATTGTTTTCTATGAAGAGCGTATAAGTTATTATTATGAATAGTATAAAATACTATGCATGAAAAGATGTTCTCCTGTTCGAATATTCATAGAATGAAATGATTTGATTTACATGCATCCTTATTGAATTCTCATATATCTTACCTTTACTGAGCTATGTAGCTCACCCCTTCCACTCTTTCAGTTAGCAGGTTTTATTTCGGAGCAGAGGGAGCCTTAGTCAAGTTTTGGAAGGAGCTGGTTTAGTTTCATATGTATAGATCCTAAATTAGAAATATGATGTTTAGATTTGTAGCATTGTTTATTTCAGGATCTAATAGAAGTGTATACCTTAAAGTATTAATAAATGTATTATGTGAAATTCCGAATTTTGAACAATTGGTGAATTATGTTATTCTTTGGAGTACAATGTAGATGCTCTAAATGTCAAGTGAAAGGTTATATCATTTAAGTAAAGAAACAAAAATGAAAAGAAAGAGGAAATCTTTTGTAAAAGTTTTCAAAAAGTTAAGTTGGTTCTTGTTAATATCAAGTTTAGGCTTGATATTAGCATGCCGGTCATGGTCACAAATCCGGGTACCGGGTTTGGGGCGTGACAGCTAGACCATTTTGCTGAGAGGTACCTGGACAAGTTAGATGATGTACAATACCATAGGAATGTAACAGAATTTGAAACGCATATTGAGTATATTCAAGAGCATTATCAGATCAAAAAGTTTTGATACGTTTGGAGAATTGTGTTTCAACCATTTTTGCAAAGTTGCTATAAATTGGTAAAATTTCAGAACGAGATTTCATAGGAAAGATCCAACTATAACGAGAATAATCATCAATAAAAACAACAAAATATCGAGATCCATCAATACTAGCAACAGGAGAAGGTCCCCAAACATCAGAATGAAATATCTCAAAAATACTATTAGAAATGGATTCACTGTTATTGAAAGGCAAAGCTAGCTATTTTCCTAACTGACATGAAGTACAATCAAAATTGTCTTTGGAGATAAAACCCAACAGACCCTTAGAAGCTAATTGTTCTACCCGAGAAGATGGTGCATGACCAAGACAAGAATGTCAAAGTGCAAGAGATGGTAAGGAAGAAACTGCAGCAGCTGCAGCAGCAACAGAAACAGGAGCAACATGTGGAAGATGAAGATTGTCCACAGGAAACATACTCCTAACTCTAGGACCGGTCCCAAGCTCCTGCCCCGTCCTCGGATCCTACACAATGCACCCAGAATAGTAAAAAAATAAGGCAATAACCTAGTTCAGCTAATTGTCCCACAGAGCACAAATTATAGGATAGGTCAGATACATGGAAGACTCCAGAAACAGAGAGATTAGAGGTCGAAACAACACCTAGACTATTCCCATGCATGGTGGAACCAACAGCTATATGAATATTTAGAGGATGTGGTGTAGGGTCAAGTTTGGAGAATAAGGACGAGTGAGGTGTCATGTGATTGTAATAGGCAGAATCAAAAAACCAAGTTTGAGACTTATCGGGTAGAACTGAGAGAGCAGTGGAAAGAAATGCATTTCTAGCCATACGAATAGCCTGAGCTATGATCTCCTGTAGTTCAGTGGGGGAGAGGTTGATAATGGATCCAGAAGATTGGGACTCAGCTGAAATGGAAGCCATTGGCGGAGTAGGCTCAGTATTAGCAACAGCAGCAGTAGATTTGTTGCGACGGTAACAAGTCTCAATGGTGTGGCCAAGACGCTTGCAATAATTACAGAACTTTTTGTTGGTCTGCTTGTGATGATTACTAGAGCCAGGGGAATCACCTAATTGTTGAGGTTGCTCTATGAGTGGAGCAGAAGGAGTAATAACCAAAATATTGAGCTTATTCTAAGCTTGAAGGGTTGCAAGACGAGCTTCTTCTCTAACCAACTCATTCACAGTAATATCAAGAGAGGGAGCAGGACTGCGATTTAGGAGCTGACCTCGAATGGGCTCAAAGTCCATGTGAAGTGACATCAAGAATTCATAGAGGCGAAATTCATCTCTAATGGAAGCATATTGCTGAGCATGCCCAAGTTGGATCAGAAAGGTCAATTTGGTCCCAAATGAAGTGAAGCTGATTGTAGTAGTCATTGATGGATTACTCTAGTTCTTACCTGAGTTGATGCAATTCAACCACAAACTGATATTTCATGGATCTGTGAGTAGTGGAGTACCTTTGGCCAACATATCCCATGCTGATTTTGCATCATCAAAGCTGCCCAACAGATTGGAGATTGAGGGAATAGAAGTGTTCCGAATCCATGTGAGGATCATGTGGTTGTGACTATCCCATTCAATCATGTGACCATGGAAGACAGCATCTTCTTCACTTGCTCCCTTGACAGGAATGGTGACTGCACCAATACAGTAATGCCAGAGCATGCGACCCTTAAGAAAACTGCGCATAACTTGAGACCAAGATAAGTAATTCTTGTTCCCCTCCAATATAGTATTGATGGGATGAGGAAGAAAAACAACATTTTTATCTATTTAGAGACACAATATGCAAAAACATACTAGAAAAATGAAATCTACTCGAAAAACTGAGTAAGGAGAACCTGGACTGCAAAAGTCAACCCTGGAGAAAAGTCAACAGTAAAAGTCAACAACCGGTCAAAGTCAACTATCAACGGTCAGCAAATGACGTGGCGCTGACGTCAGCAGATGACTAGATGCTGACGTAACTAAGGCTGACATGGCGTAGATGACATCACGGGTGATGTCAGCTTGAACTGAGGATGGCGCGTGTGGCGCGTGGGTCACTGACGCAAAAACTTCTAGCGGTGCGTGAAGGAGCGTTCGGTCTCCGATGACTGCAAGGCTTTCACTAGCGGGTAGATCGGTTCAAGACGATCTCAGTGATACCTCCAGAAATGTGATCGGAGCAATATTCGCGGCGGGATGACACGTGTAGTGATCTATGCAGTGTTGGACTCCTCAACGACAGCAGCTGCAGGTCCAGAACCCAAAGACAACGGCTGGAAGACGTCGGAGGTTCAACGGTGAGAGGCTACGGTGACTGTTGTGATGGCGGAGAGAGTGAAGTAACACCAATGAAGACAAGACTGTTAAGAAAAGGTCAAAGCAGTGGCTCTGATACGATGTTAGAAATACTGAATGATTGTATTGTATTTCATAATCAAAGAATATACATGAGTGTCTTTATATAGGAGGCATATGTGTGTAGTACAAGTAAGCCTATGTGTGCAGTACAAGTAAAGTATAGTACAAGTACAAGTACAAGTGTGCTATAAGTAAATTAGCTGGGCCTAAAACCCATAACATAATATACATTTACAGTGATTACCCTAAAATGGTGGTAATATGAGATTACAACTAAGATTTATATAATGATTGAATTCCTTGAACGACCTTTCAGGAATTCCTACTAATTTGTACTGGAAGCTCAATTGGCAAAATGCACTAATGGAACTAAGCAGGGGTCATCATTTTCATAGATGTTCCTCGAAGAAAAAAAAAATCTTAATTCATAGATGTAAAGACATGTTTCAAGCCACATGAGCCACAATACATGATTTTTTTAATGGTATTTTAATGCCCTTATCATTGCTCGACTTATATCTTCCACTGTCTTCGTGATATTTTTCTCCAAAGCGATGCTGAAAATCAAGGCTATACAGTGATCCTATTGAATTTCTTCTATTTGAATATGCAAGCTTCACAATCTAACCTTCAAACTGTGCATCCATTTCTTTCCAAAAGAAAAAACAAAAGCAGTGTGTCACAATGCAATCAGTTAATCAAAGCATCCAGATGACATCATGGCCAAGTATCACATTAACTAAGCCAAGGCTTGAGCCATTATAGAGCGATGAGATAGCTGCTGCTCAAATAGCTCCCGGAAAATACGGTATTTGGCATCATGGAACTACTTCACCTTTGGGTCTTTAGATGGATGAATGACTTGCAATATTCAAACACGTACGGTACGAATGAAATATTAATAACAGATTCCACTTCGAGCGGATACAATGCTAGCTCAGAATATTTGGGCAGAGGTGGCAATTCACCATTCATATTTCATTATTTCTTTCTCATGGGAAAAGGGTTAGCCTAAGTTGTTGGGCTCTCTTTGCTTACCCTTAGCACTGCTAGTAATCTAAAATTGGGTAGTGATACAGGCAGTCTACATAATGTTTGGAAAATTATTACAAAACTTATTGACTCCACACTTATCCTTTATGGAAAAACCAAGATACAATTGTGAAAACCATGTATTATTAATGGTCTTGATACCAACCGCGCAGGAAACAGAAGCAAATCCATGAAAATTAAAATTAAAAAAAGGGTCAACAATCCTCAATTCGTAGATGTGGATCTTAGACCTATGGATGGGGATCCTTGAAACCCACAAAGAAAAAAGGAAGTGAGTTCCATCCAAGTCAATCTCGAACAAAATATCAGCCTAGGTCTCATATGGAGTCTCACGAAACAAATCATTGTATACATAATATCTAAAATGATACCATGCTACTTGTGCAAGTTTGAGATATCAAAACTAACTGAAGTCCTGCTTTTAAATAAAGACCAAAGTACCAAACAATGACGATGCCAGCTATGTGGCATAGCATACCAATTACCATGTGGAAGGTTTTACCCTAGAACTACATTCAAGACCCTAGCTCAGTTCAAACACCTTTTTCACCTCATCTTAAATATAAAGAAATAGGACTGAGTTAAGGAAAAAAAAAATTATGTACCTGACCAGCTGAATTCATTGCCTTCATGGCCTTATTCAGACTTGAAAACTTCTTAGCAGCAACTTCACCAAGAATGAAAGCACCCAAAAGCACTGACTCATTTTCTCAAAGAAGAATTATAGGGCAACCTACAACAATCATCAGCAAGTATGCCAATATTTCATATTCATACAGTAAGACCCACCCAACTCCCTCAAAATCGATCAAAACCAAACCCCACACATAACAAAACACACACCCCTCTCTCTCTCTCTCTGTCACCACCAACTGCAAAATGGGTCAAGCCCCATCAGGCAGGCTAAATCGCCCAGGCGGAGAACGCAAATCTGACGACGCAAACAAGAAGGAGAAGAAATATGAGCCAACAGCTCCTCCATCTCGCATGGGCCGCAAGCGGCAGAAGCAAAAGGGCCCAGAAGCCGCAAGTCGTCTCCCGACTGTAACGCCCCTCAGCAAGTGCAAGCTCCGTCTCTTGAAACTCGAGCGCATCCAAGACTATCTTCTAATGGAGGAAGAGTTTGTGGCCAAACAAAAGAGACTCAAACCCCAGGAAGAGAAGAACGAGGAGGACCGATCTAAGGTCGACGATCTCCGTGGGTCCCCCATGAGCATCTGAAATGTCGAAGAGCTCATCGATGAGAACCATGCCATCATGAGTTTGTCGGTGGGGCCTGAGTACTACGTTAGGATTCTTTCGTTTGTCGATAAGGATTAGCTCGATCCTGGCTATGATATTCTTATGCACAATAAGGTTTTTTTCTTCTTCTTCTTTTTACTGTGTTTTAGGATTTTAGTTTTTGGTTTAATTTGTTTAATATTGTGTTTCTGTGGTGATTGCTGATGTTTAGAATTGCAAACCCTAGAGTTTTTAGAATGTGGAATCGACGGAATTCTAATCTGAATCTCTAGAAAGTTTAAAAGAATTGATTTTTGAAAGAACTATGAAATTGTGTTTTTAGGGGTGGGGTGGTTTGGTTTGGTTTGCAGGATTGAGTGGGAATTGCATTTGGATGCTGAGGGAATGGTTGCCAATTTGATAGGGGAGATTTTTGAACCCTAGACCTTTCCGTTGGAAATACCAAGAGGTACTAATTGAGTTACAAGGCTAAGCCAAAGGTTATGAATGGTGGCTAATTTGACGTAGCCATGGCCTTCAAGAGAGTAGAGAGAATTTACTTATCATTCACATAATGAGTAATTACTGTTACACGGTTCCATTTATACCCAAGCTCTTTATAAGGCCTTAATTAAAGTTAGACATGGCAAAACGGGCGGGTCGGGTCGGGTTCGGGTCGGGTCAATCGGGTCACGGGTCAAACGGGTCATTTTAAGCGGGTTGAAATCGGGTTGCGGGTCGGGTCGGGTTGACCCGTATTTTTCACATGAAATTTTTTATTTTTTATTTTTTTTATAAAGAAAACAATATGTATTTGCCATTTGGATAGTTATGCAACATATTACTTGATGTAAAATGCATTATTTTGCATTCACTACTTATATCAAGAATAAACTCAGTTAAACTTATTAATATTTATTCAATAATTTTAAAATTATACAAATCCTAACATTGCTATCTAAAACAAAACAACACAAAGATAAGTAAAACAAATATACAAGTTTTATTTTTACACAATATCAACATTCCAAAAAAAAAAAATTACAAATGACTTATTGGATAACTCATTTGATAAAGAATAAAAACATATAAGAAAGTTACAATTTTAAAAATTAATTTTATAATGTATTATCAATTGTGGTGACACTCTATTTCAATTTGAGACATACATTAAAGTTTGATTGCTTACTTATTTATACCTAGTCTCTTTTATGAAGATCATATCATTGTAAAGCAGCACACACTTTAGGAAATATCATAATTTATTTTGAAAAGCCGTTTATTTTGAACATAAATTGTTAAAAAATAGATCTAAGCATTCATAATTTATGCTAATTTGATACTTTGGCTTTACTATTTTCACACTCGTGAATGTGTCTCACACATATCTACAATTTTAAATCTGTTTTTAACTTTACTGTAACCAGATTATCTTGGCATGTACTTTGCTATTTGATATCTAAAAATCTTTACTCATTACAGAATGCTCAATCATTTATTTTTCAATTAATTTGCATGCAGTTATGTAAATGTATCAATTGTTTCCTTAAAACTCACAATAAACAATTAAACCAATATTGTCTTAATTTCACTATTTTTTTTTACCCAAAAAAAAAAGTTTTAAAAAAATGGTTCGGGTTCGGGTCGGGTCGGGTTGACCTGCACAAAACACGGGTCGGGTCACGGGTCAACCCGTTTTTGCTTCGGGTAAAAAAAAATCGGGTTCGGGTCGGGTATTTTTCGAGTCGGGTCAGAAAATTCTGACCCGTTTTGCCATGTCTAATTAAAGTAAGCTTAAGATTAGCTTGAACTGCCTTTTAACCATATAATCAATTGCTCTACCTAACTGACTAACTAACTACTTGATGAGACTTAAATCTTTCCTTCTCTTCTTGCTCGTTTTCATCATGTTATAATTCTTGACACATGATACCTCTTCGGGCACATGCCTTGCACACTCGTATTTAACTTCATCATTGACTTTGTTGTGCATGACACACTAGGGTTGGGCTTGAATGTACATGGAGATTTAGGATTTCTTGGACCTGATTGCTCATGTTGCACTATTTGGCCTTATTTTGCACAATGTACTGCAAAAAGCACATATTGGGCTCCAAACAAATATTTATTGGTTTGAATGAGACATATTGGGCTCATGCTCAACAAGAGGTTGAGAACACTGATGATGAGATAGACCAATATGAGGCTTAGGATGATGATGATGATGTACCACCTGCACTTACTGCTCCTTTGCACAAGGGCCTTCTTGACCAGTACCACCAGTTGTATGAGATAATTTTGAGGATGGAGGCCAGGATGGATTTTGATCAGGCTCGCATTTATTACTGCTTGAGGCACTTGGATGCGTGGTTTGATAGAGTGGCGAGGAAGCTTGACATTGACCACCC
The DNA here is from genome assembly GCF_932294415.1 of Quercus robur. Taxonomy (NCBI): domain Eukaryota; kingdom Viridiplantae; phylum Streptophyta; class Magnoliopsida; order Fagales; family Fagaceae; genus Quercus; species Quercus robur. Next base: position 91,177,291 of record NC_065535.1, read on the forward strand.
TACTAATCTAGAGGATGATTCTTGATCCCTTTGTCATTCGTGACAAGAGGGGGGAGATATTTTTGGGACTATGACTTGACATTGAGGGGGAGATGCACATGTTTAGGGGGAGAGTCTTTCATGCTTAGAAGGGAGTGACCAATGCACCAATAAGTAAGAGTGAGTTGATTAGAATTGATGGATTGAAAAAAGGTAGAAGAAGACCAAAAATCAGATCAATAGAAGTAATAAAATTACATTTGTAGCTCAATTGGTTGATACCTCTTGATGTGTCCATGATTTTTAGAGTTTGAATCCCCTCTCGCCCATTGTTACTATCAAATTAAAAAAAAAAAAAAAAAAGGACATGTCAATTAAGGAAATAGCGAAAAGTATGACTTTAGATTGAGTAGAATGGAAGAAAAGAATATATATGGTGGACCCCAATTGATCTATCAAGGACCCATAGTTGACCCCAAAATTTTAAGACTAAGGATTTGTTTGTTGTTGTGATTCAACACTGTAATTATGCAATTTTTGGGTTTCCCAGTATCGAACCCAATGTTTCAAATGAGTTTTGGAAGTTAATATCTGGGATCTAAGGATTGCATTTGGCTAAGCATTTAAGGATCAAAAAATATGTGATTGGTTATTATGGTTTTGGTGAAAGTGCCCTGGCAAAAGGTACATTAGAAAAAAATATAAAATTTTTGTTTGAGGAGTAAATACCAGATACCTCACCTGCTAGAATTGTGTATCAAGTAATGTTGGGGAACTTCTAGTGGGGATTCAAACTCAAGATGTTTGGGTCTATGGCTCATTCCAAGCCTCCCACCACTAGGCTACACCCTAACGTGTGATATCATTGTAAACGAAATGTTAAGCAATATACCTAAAACATATAATCTTAGACTTTTATTGTGATCATAAATGTTAACCAGTCCTAAAAAAATAAAAGACACTCAAATGATGATAAAGAGTAATATAGGTTTAACTACTATTGTATCAATTATGTCTTAGCTTGAAATTTTATTTGTATTTTGTCATCCCAATATTTTATTAGTGTATGGTGTTCAAATTCTGAATCGTATTTTGCATGGTGTATGGTCTATGCAGGTCCTTTCTCTTTTCTGTGGTTGGGCTCCTTCAAGATGAGGTTGATCCCATGGTGTCCGTGATGAAAGTTGAGAAGGCCCCACTGGAGTCATATGCTGACATAGGTGGGTTAGATGCCCAGATTCAAGAAATTAAAGAAGCAGTGGAGCTTCCTCTTACTCATCCTAAACTGTATGAAGACATTGGTATTAAAACCCCCAAAGGAGTCATACTCTATGGGGAGCTTGGCACAGGAAAAACCTTGCTTGCCAAGGTGCATAATTGTTATATATTTTATGCTTTTGGTTGTTTTTGTGTTTTGTTCTTTATTGATTGTTAGTTTATCACTGACCAAATAATGGCTGTTACTACATTCTAGTCAATTTGTTCAGGTTAAACTAAGCATGCACGTCATTGTTAATTGCACAACAGGAGTTTAACTTTCCATAATTTTATGTATTAGGATACTAGTATTGAAAGTTACCTCATGCCTACTGCAACCTCTTTTTTCTTTTCTTCTTCTTAGGTTGCATCATAATCTTATAGATTTTTAGAGTTTGTTGGAGGCTGTACCATGAACTTTGAGTTGAAGTCCACTTCTTCTTCCTGAATGCCGTCCTCACATTAGTGTCTATTTAAAACACCCAATTATTTATATATTAATGATCTGTTAAAATTTAAATTGTATATTTGACTTTGGAATCCCCTTGCAAGAAAAGCTGAGCTTTAGAAGGTTTGGCACACTCCTTTCCTATATCATGAATATAGCCACCTGCAAGTTGGATAGAGTCATTTGGGCTCTTGCTTTGAAACTGGTATAGAGATTTAGTGTTTGTAGTATGTTAACAGAAGCATATACTGCATTTATGCTTATGGAACCTTTATGGTATACATTCAACACATATTACATGCATGCTTTACAGGCTGCATGGAATTCAGACACCATTTCTCTGATGTCAATTTATTTTAGATATTTGTTGGGAACTGTGATTATGCTTATGTTTTACTTCAGGCAGTGGCAAACTCAACGTCAGCTACTTTCTTGCGCGTGGTCGGAAGTGAATTAATCCAGAAATACTTGGTGATGGGCCTAAATTAGTCAGGGAACTCTTTCGAGTTGCAGATGATCTTTCACCATCAATTGTCATTATTGATGAGATTGATGCAGTTGGCACAAAAAGGTACTCAAGTTAATACAGCACTGTCATATTTCTTGCCTGCAACCTGTGCTTTAGATAACATGTATGATTGAACTATGTTGTCACACAGGTATGATGCACATTCAGGTGGTGAACGTGAAATCCAGAGGACAATGTTGGAATTGCTGAACCAGTTAGATGGTTTTCATTCAAGAGGAGATGTCAAAGTGATTCTTGCTACAAATAGAATCAAAAGTCTTGATCCTGCCTTGCATCGTCCTGGTAGAATTGACAGGAAGATTGAATTCCCTCTGCTAGACATAAAAACAAGGAGGCGTATTTTCCAGGTATTTTGGTACAGAATGTGTAGAAATGGAATACCATAGTGACTGATAATACAATTCCTTTTTCTTTTCTTTTTTTCACTATAAAGATCTTATTGCTTATATGTTCATGTTTTTGGCAATTCAGATACACACATCAAGAATGACATTGGCAGATGATGTCAACTTAGAAGAGTTTGTGATGACTAAAGATGAATTTTCTGGGGCTGATATCAAAGCAATTTGTACTGAGGCTGGCTTGCTTGCATTAAGAGAGCGCCGTATGAAGGTGACAAATACAATACTTCTTGCTTAGTCTTAACACACACATGTTTGAACGTTCTCCCTGTGATGTTGCTTAACACATACATAGGCAGATTTCGTTTGTTCTAGCTTAGTCTTAACTTCACTTTCATTTCATGTGTATGTTTGGTGTTGAAGCATGTGCATGGAGGGCAGGGGATGGACGTGTGCATATATCCCATTTCACAAATACATTATACATGCATGCATTTAAACTCTTCAATTTGCCTTCGTGATGCTTTGGAGTTTTAATAGCTGTCACTTGATGCAACCCTTGCCTCTATTTTATCTTAAATAATGCCATGTTCTGCTACTAGTCTGATCAAAGTATGCATGGATGCATTGTTCTCAACTTTTGTGGGTCTGGTTATTATTGATGAAGGATATTGGTTGATTAATCTATTGCTGCTTCCTTGGATTGGCTCATCTCTTTATTTTAATTTTGGTTAGATAATATTGTAATTTTGTGACAAGTTTTTTTATTATAATAATAAACTCCTTATTTTTTAAAAGATGAGAAATTTGAATAGTAAATTTGAAACTTATAAAGTTTAGTTGTATATTAGGCAAATATAGTACATGTGAATTAAAAAGCGCGGTAAAAATATGTATTTCAATATTTAAATACTAAAAATTGTTTTTTAAACGTACCAAACACCTTCTAAGTTTGAAGATACAAAAATTTTCACCCTTTTTTTTTAATTATGAAATAAGTTACCTTTGGATTTATTGGATTTATTGTTAAGTTTTTCCCTGTGAAATAACAGGGCAATCTCACTTGGTAGATTTTCTGTTTTTTTTTTTTTTTTTTTTTTTTTTTTAGTAGTCATGCACAGGAGACAATTACGAATTTGCGTGTCCCAAAATTCCACTCCCGCCAATGTAAATGAAAAAAAAAAAAAAAATTGTGGTTTGCAATCAAGGAATGAATGGGGCCAAGTAAATGGAGAAATAGAGAGCTATCAATTCACACTAGACAAGACTTGTACCATACATGACAAGAAATAAATGGCCAAGTTTTTGTGAAAGAGACAAAAAAGAACAGTTGTTTTCAGTGTCGGTGAACCTTTGTTTTTCTACAAGGATAGATCTACGTGGGAAGGTAATCAAGCCTAAGATTCTATTAGAATATCATTTTCAACTTTATAGTAAAACTTATTTTTTTAATAATGGTCTGTTTATTAATTAATTATTTTTTTTAAAATTTCTTACTACAATTGTGCTTTTTTTTAATAAAATGTTTTTAAAAAACATTTTTTAAAAAGGTATTTATTAATTAATTAATTAAAAAAATTTCATACTATTATTATTATTATTTTTTTTTTTAATAATAAGTTTTTAAAAGCATTTCTTAAAAAAAAAAACCAATTCCGTTTAAACAAAATACTTGTTTCTTGAAAGAGATAAATATTCAAGCTTGTGGCAATTATGTACAGTTGGAGGGATACTTCCTTCCAAGAAGCTAAATGCAAGGGCGGCTCTAAGACCAACCTAGGGTTTCAAATGAACCCCCTGACCTAGTCCCAAAAAAAAAAAAATTTATATATAATTTTTTTGACCCCTACAATAAAAATTTGAACACCTTAACTTTAAATTTTTTGTTAAACCCAATTGAAATAAGTTTGAACATGATCCTTAGTTTTTCTCTATGTTTGATTTGTATTTATGTTTTCTTAGTTTTTCTCTTTGTCCGATCAAGTACTTTGATAAGTGTTCTACACATTTCCAAGTCCAAAAAATCTTTTACCATTTTCTCAATAGTTTCAAATTGTAAATTTTCCATTAAAGAAAAATTGTAACTACCCTATCTTTTAATAAAATTAGAAAAATTATAACGAATTATGCTTATGCCACAACTCACCCACGTGGTGAGTTGTGAGTGGTACGGAGTGATGATGGGTCCATATGGGGACACCCCTTTACCATGAACAACTCGTCACGTGGGCGAGTTGTAGCACAAATTGTGCCACTTTATGTGACACTAGCATAGCTCTTTAATCGACTGAACTTCTATGATATAACTTTAATTGAGATGATCTATTTTATTTTAAATTCAATCGAAATGATTTACTTCGACCTATTTGATATTGTAATGATGCAATCTAACTTAATCAAGTAGGCAGTTAGTTTAACTTAGTTACTTTAGAATTTAGTCTTTTAGAATCTCTCACTCTCTAGTTGTTAACTTGTGCATATTTCAAAAGTATTATTTCTATGAGGTCAAATTGCACTTCGAGCGAATGCAACTATCTTGAGAACAATGTCAAGGTAATATCAACGTATACATAACCATCTCGTATAACCTAAAAAGGTAATTAAGAAGTTAGAATTAACTTTTTGATCAAACATATTGTATAGAATACCAATGTGTTTCATTCATTCAATCTATAGTCACACTGCAGCCTTCTTAAAATTAATTAATTAATTAAAAGACGAGGGATAATCATGATTGGTAAGTGGGCTAAATCAGTAGGTTTAGAGAGAAATTTTTTTAATATTTTTCACAACTGTTGGGATGACATAGTTTGATGGGTACTGATAAAAGTGAAGTATAATGGGCCATTGTGAAAATATTGGTGGTCTAATTAGTAATATAACTCTATCATGTCAAATTTTGTGATAAAGATTATAAAAATTATCGTGTATCTAAGTATTATTGTGAAAATGAGTAATTGTACTCTAAGCATGCCCAATGACCAATGAGATTTATTTCTCATATTCTTCTAAAAAAATTATTTATTTCTCACAATCTTTTATCAATAATCTATAATTAATTAATCTATATATCTATACATATCTAAAAGCTAAAGGTGTAACATTTATTGTTATTACGTTTTTATTGAGCCACATCATCCACTTATTTTCTACCATTTTTTTTTCTCTTTTTAAGCTTTTATAAGCTGAAGCGTAGCATTTATTGTTATTACGTTTTTATTGAGCCACATCATCCACTTCTTTTCAACCTCCTTTTTTTTTTTCTCTCTCTCTTTTTAAACTTTTATTCTCCCTATTCTAAAAAAAAAAAAAAACTCTTTTCCTCCCAATTAGTCCACATTTAATGTTATACTTCTTCCAACATTTCCCCTCCCTATTTGTCTCTTTATCTTTCCACTACTCTCTACTTTACCGTTACACTTCCTTCATCCTTTTCTCTTTTTTATATTTTGACTTTTCTTCTCTCTATTTTATTTTGTATAAATTCAATATCATTTCTCTCATTCAATTCATATTTTTTCCACACATGATTGGTACACCCTTCCTTAGGCTTAATGCTTATAAGGAAATAGTGGGAGACGTCTCTCCCCGATATGGGATTGAACAAATCCATGAGGGTCACACCTGAACCCAAAGTGGATAATTCCTTCTTGGGGTAGATTCGTTCCACCCACAATATCCGTCACTCCTCTTATATTCTATACTTTAGTGCTTGGTGGCGACAGTGGTGTACAACAAAACAAATTCATCAATAGGGTATTGGTTTGGGCCGTGTATGCACAAGAATTGATTATTATTATATTTTGCTATGGACACAACTTACCGAGATGATAAGTTGCGAGCGGTAGTTAATCAATTTCATATGAAGCCACCGCAAACATCATTTTTATTTTCCATCAATTACAACATGCCACTTTAATAGGTTATGATGCATACTGAGCTAGCCATCTAGACATCAGGAAATCTTTGACATGTTATTGTGTATTTTTTGGGAAACTCTCTTATTTCATGGAGAACCAAGAAGCAAAGAACTGTTTTTCACTCTTTTGCTGAGGTAGAATATAGAGCAATGGCAACCACCACATGTGAGATCACTTGGTTATTGTATTTGCTACAAGACTTGAACCATGGAGATCAAGTTTTGAGGGGGAGTGTTAAAACTGAAGAAGATAAAGATGAGCAAAGGCTTGAAAAGATGTTTAAGCAAAGAAGAGAACAGCTTTAGAAGAACGACTGCGTTTTACATATGACAAGAGGCAATCAGGAGGCTGAAACGATGCCGTTCTACTTAAGAGAGAATTACTATATGAAGAACGATGCCGTTTTCTGTTAGAGAACTAAAGTTCTCACACGATCCACACGTGAGACAAAGACTTAAAATTCACATATTCTGCACGTGGAAGCTTAGCCCGCCGAACCCTGTTTTAGATTCTGTTTTAAGTTTGTTAGAGCATTTGCAGCAGTGTAGCTATAATACTATAATGCTAAAATTTAGCTTCACAAACACAAAAACCTTGCTGCAGCAGTGGAGCTAAATCTAAAAAATTTAGCTCCATTGCTATAGTGCACATCTATAAATAGATGTGCACTGTTCATAACATCTAAAAGGAAAAAATATTATTTTATTAAATTTCTCTCTCCTCTTCTATTAAAAAAATATTTTTTCCTTTTTCTTTCTTTTCTCTCTCTCTCTCTGGCTTCTCTTCTTTCTTCCTCTTTCCTTCTCATTTTTTTTCCTCTCCCTCGTCTACTCTCTGCTTCGCCATCGCCAATCTTCATCATTTTGGATCTTCATCGTCGCCGATCTTCATCATCGATCTTCATCGTTGTCGCCCAGTTGTCGTCCCACGCCGCTGATCCATCTCGCGTTCATCGAACTCAAGCGCGCCACGGACCCATCGAAGCTCTATGCTCGGTCAAGGCGGCAGTAAAACGACGCCATGATCGACGACAGCGGGAATTCTGGGTTCATGGGTTTTGGATTGCTGGGTTTGTGGGTTTTTGGGTGTTTGATTTTTTTTTTTTTTGTTGGGTTTGGTTGTGATTGTGGATTGTGGTTGGAATGGCGGTTTGGTGGCTATGTTGGTGGTGGTTTGGTAGCTGTGGTTGTGGTTGCCGTGGGCTGTGTTGGGTTATGGTTGTGGCTGTGTTGGTGGTGGTTACATGAAGGTTGTTGCCGTGGGCTGTGGTTGTCACATGAAGGTTGTTGCTGGTGGAGTGTGTGGCTGTGATAATTGTGTGTAGTGAGATGAATTATTTTATTGTAGTGAGATGAATTATTTTATTGTAGTAGTTATACTATTTTATTGTGATGTTTATATTATTTTATTGTGTTGAAAGCTAAAATAGATCCACTGCTGCAGCATGTGTGTAGGTAAAATAGATAAAGTAACTTTTGGTGGAGCTAAAAAGCTAAATTTTTAGCTCCACTGCTGTGGATGCTCTTAGTTTTGGGATCTTTAGCTTTGGTAGATATTTTTTGCTTAGCTTTAGACTTGTATGTATATATATATATATATATATAAGCTGTGAGTTGTAAAGTAATTATATAATTTTTTATTCAATAAAATTGGAAGTTCATTTTTAGTGAGAGAGTTTCAAAGAGAAAGAAAGGGGAAGAGATTTCTAGAGAGAGAGAGGAAGAGATTTCTAGAGAAGCACTCGGACTTGTATAAAGTGGAACTCCAAAAATTGGATTCCTAGAAAGTGTTTCATAATCTAAAAATGATTTAGCCGTGAAGTTGGCAAAAGAGCCACTAGATGGAATCTCACCTAATAGCTTTATTGAAGGACAAATTCAAATACTAGAGATATGGAAGTGCCTCGAGAAATTTAGGAATAACATCAGAGAGATTATTGTTTGAGAGGTCCAATTGATCCGATCCTTTTAATTGTTTGAAAGATTGTGGAATGTTTCCTTGAAATAAGCTCTTTGACAAATCAAGATCACATAGGGTTTCAAATGCGCCAATGATACTTGGAACATTAATTTGGTTACAAGATAAATTCACGTGTTCAATAGCATCAAATATTTTCATGTTTTGAGACAAAGATCCACAAAGGGAATTAGATGATAAATAAATAAAAATAGCAGATTTTCAAGGCTCCATACATTCAATGGGATTGATGATGTCAGTTCATTATAACTCAAGAATGCACAAACAGAAGTGCTACTACACAGGTTCTCGACTACAACTCAATAGTTCAAGAGTCACCTATCTCAACCGATCAAAAGACACATCTCGACTAATTGAGATTCATGCAAATTGGTTTTTCAGCTTTTCATCTCAGCCATTGGATCTAGGATTTTGTGGATCTCGAGTAGAGTATATAAGCAAGCCCTAGTGTACATTTTACATATACAAGATAGCAGTGTATTTGTGTGTGTGTGTGTGTGTGTATCTAGAATTTTTTAAGGTCTCTTAAAGCCTCAACTAGAGACCTATATGCATACTAAAGATTTGGTGATTAAGTGAAGTTGTTGCATCCAATTTACAATCATATTACTAAGAGAAACCTTTGAGATTAAATTTATACGTACTCTATTATTTCAGCCCCTTCCCATTTTCTATCCTTCCATTTTTTTTCATCTCCTAACCAAACAAACCCTAGAGCTACCACTAATACCACTTTTACTTTCCATCGCTTACAAAAAAAACCTACAACTTAAACAAATTGTAGAACAAATTGTGTCCTTAAACTTATTCTTTTTTTTTTTTATTCTCGTGGAATAAACAGTAATCTCACTTTGAAGATTTTCTATTTTTCTAATTTTAGTATGTAATTTTACTCACGCAACCAATAGATATTAATCCTATGAAAAAGAAGGCGGGGTTTTTTTTCCTTGAGATAAAAGGAAATGCCCATTGATTATGGACTCATGGAGGTCATTGCTTGATTGGCAATCTCACTTGGCTTATCTATAGAGTGTAGATGCGCTCGTCCCAAAATTTCTGATAAGCTAAGAATGTATTAACCCCTTGTGATAGATTAACCAATTAATTAGCCAATTTGACTAATTAATCAGATTAACATACAAAACGCGTGGTAGCACAAACAAATCACCAACTAAGTAAATTAATATGCAGCAAAAATTAAATTGACAAGGTGATTTGTTTTCAAATGGGGAAAACCTATACGGCAAAAATCCTACCGGGTGATTTTAAGGTCACCACTCCCGAGAATTCACTATTATCACAACAAGCGGTTACAAGTAAAGGAATCTCAGTACCTTATACCAACCTACAGTTGAACTCTTACCCTAATACCCAATTGGACTTGTTCTGTAGTGATAATCTCTCCTTTCCATGCCCGGTTCCCAGTACGTGACTAACCAATAAATGCGCGGATCCCAGTACGCGACTTAATCACCAACTAGAGAAAGATGTTGGCTGCAAAGTTCTTCAGTTCATCACACGATGAAATTCAAGAAACTCCTTGGTCACAAAACCCTACGGTGTACAAACACAGCAGCTTCTTCAAGAGAAAGATGAACTAGGGCAAATTCTGTCTCCGGTCACAATTTGCATAAACAAAACTTTGCTTCACACTTGCACAACCTTTGATGGCCCTTAATGTAATCCTTATATATGTTTAGGGTTGTGAGAAAAGAAAGCTCAAACATATACCCACGAATTGGCTGCAAAACAGAACTGAAAAATCTGTTTTTCATAAATCTCAATAGATAGCTAGCTGTTGAGCATCGGGTTTCAGCAGCTTTTAAACCTCAATAGATGCTAGCTGTCAAGTTTTAAAATCCAGCACTCTCTCTTGTTTCTTGGATAGACTTGCATGGTTTTAACACTTGAACTTGAAACCTTGTTCCTTGAAGTATTAAACACATCCTAGATCTACCCAATTACTAGTAGAGTGCGTTTTGTCAAAGGATTAGCCAATTACATAAAATATTGACATATGTTTCTAACATTGAATCACATACGTCCTAACAATTTCCAATCCCATGAATGTAACGAAAAAAGAAAAACACAAACGCAGAGGTCAATCACACAAGACTTTCACACAACATGATTAGGAATAAATGGTGCCAAGTAAACGGAGAAAACAGAAAAGAGGAGCTATCACACGAGATTTCTAATTTTCTACAGTACATGACAAAGAAAAATGGCCTAGTAATGACGGAGAAGAATCAAACGTAGCAGACATATGGAATCTCAGAGCTTGACTAATTAAAGTAGCACGACTTATTAGAGTCTATACAACATAGTCTTGGAGGACAGTTTTCCTATCTGGGTAGTCCTACTTGAGCATGTAGTCAAGCCAATGTGCTTCAAGGTGTTTCCTCGTAAACCCCTTTTTCGGTTTTAGACGGATTTGGAAGAAGGTGCAATAACCATGCAATTGTGAGAGAAAAAAAAGTTAAGAAGATAAAGAGGTGAAACTATTAAAAGTTAAAAATTTTGATCTAAGAGTTGATATTAAAAGTAATTTTTTGAACTTTAATATGAAACCTATTTTTAAATAATACTTAGAACATTCACATTGATGATGCTATTTGTATTAATTTTTAGCAACTTAAAATTTTATTTTATCTATTTAAAATATAATTTTAAATGTCAATTTCTTACATACAATATAAGTCAAGCGGCACTAAACCTTAGGCCACGGGTTAGGGCCCCAATTAGAGAAAGCCCCAAATGTGGGGCCACTTAAGCAATTAAATATTTGGACTAAGTAAAAGGAAAACAAAATGTAACATGCCTCCGCCCTTAGACCACGCAACCTGACCAGAGGAATAAATGGCCCCAATTAAACGGAGAAAACAGAGACCTATCAGTTATCACACAAGACTTCTACAATCTACAGTACATGACAATGAATAAATGCCAAGAAATTCTGAAATGGAGGTGATGACAGAGAAGAATTATACGTAGCAGACACATGGAAACTCAGAGCTTGACTTATTAAAATTTGCACGATTAAAGTTCGAAAAGTAGTACGTCCACAATATTTTTACAACAACGCTTTGTTTGGTTCAGTATTAACATTTTCTGGAAAACTCGTCATTTTCTATAGGACATTTTTTGCAAAACTATCTTATTTTCTAGTGTTTGGTAATTTCCTTGAAAATGAACTTGAGAACATTTTTTGATGTTTGGTATGCACAAATGTTTTTATAACATTTCTTATATAATATGAAATTTATGTAAACCCAACTAATGTAAGCACAAATGTTTTTATAACATTTCTTATATAATATGAAATTTATGTAAACCCAACTAATGTAATCAATATAAATAAATAAATAAATAACCAAGCATGAATTTGGTTATCAAACTAAAATTTTAATTCAAAATAGACATACTTCTCATAATTCAAAATAACCATAAACCCCATTTTAAATAGTTCAAAATGCCATATAAGCTAAATAGTTGAACTTGCAAGATAATCTAGTACAAATAGTTTGATAAATACCAAGATGCCAAATTGTCCAAATAGACACCTTCAAATTCTAAAAAATGCACCTACATAATCAAAATTGCTTAAATAGTTGTCAAAGAATTTTTGCAACCATTGTCTATGGAGCTTGTCATTTTTCAACATGAATGACCAAGCTTGTTTTTCATCCCTATTCAAATTGTTAAATGCAGACACAAGCATAGTTTCCTCAAACCTGTCCATCTTCATAACTTCTTCATAAAGATTTTGGAAGAGAGGAATGAACATATATATAAGAACACCGATTATCTAATGTACAATAACACCAATTACTCATTAGACTTGAGTGAGTATGGTAATCATACTAAAAAGAACTTGAAGTTTGAAGTGATCAGTTTTAGTGTGCGTTTGTTTTGTGATGATTCTGCATTTGCGTTTGCGTTTGGCTGGTCGCATGGCACTATAGCATCTGAAATGGTATATATTTAGTGTAAGAAATAGGAGTCCCCACAATATACTTCTTCTCACTATGTATACCAGGACGAAGTTTGGAAATGGACTTGTTACCATTGATTTGGTTTTTACATAGGTATACATATCACTTCATTACACATACTTCAGACAGAAGGAAATTTATAGGAGATAGGAAGCCAAAAGTGTGACAGAGAGATTGTTTTCCATTTTTTTTTTTTTTTTGGCAAACAAGTTATAGAAAATAAGTCTTATTTTTATTAGAGTTTTCCATTGACTAAATATAGTTTTCCATTGATCAATTTTTTATATGCTACCAAATACTAGAAAATGTGAAAAATTATCTTTACAGAAGTGTACGTTTTTAGACCCCTATAAACTAGATTGTTTAACCTAATTAATTAACCAAGTGAATACTTAGATTTATTATTCAGATCTAGGATAAAACAATAAAGGCATACCATGTAAAACAGTGGAAAATAAAGAAACACAATGATATGATCACCCAGGAAAACCAAACCGGTAAAAAACCTGGGGAGGATATAACCTAGCTATCCTTAAGGTAAAACGGCAAATCCACTATGAAAGAATTGAAGTTTGTACAATAGAACTTAGATCACTAACATCCTATTGCTACCTTGAGTAGAAAACTTACTACCACAACCACATGATAGCTCTGAGTCCACCAACTACTTCTTTCCTTGGCCTTTGCAAAACATAAACACCCACGTTTATGACTTTGAGATCCCACTCAAAGGTTTAGCAACAAAAACTCTCCTGTTTCTGACTCCAAGGCCACCCTTGAAGGTTTAGATCATCAGCACCTTTGATGACTAGAGAAGGCAACAACTTCTACAGCACCAGATCTTGACTAAATGAATGTTGAGGTTGACAATTTTACTAGAAAAAAAAAATTTTAAAAAAAATTTGTTGACGTATCCCATATTTAAGGGACCGAAATCAAATTGACCTCCTATTTTAAGGACAAAAAATGCAAGCAAGAAATGTACAGAAAAAAGACATATATACAAAATTGATTCTTTCTTGAAATTTAAAATACTAACTTAGAATTTTTTTAGATTAAGGAACCAAAATCAAACAAACTCCATATTTAAGGTAAGAAGAAAAAAAAACGATTTATCCTTAAAAATAAAATCTAATATAGGTTTGCTTTCCCTCATATTCCCTTTAGTAGCAAAAGTAAACTTCTCAAGTCTTACAATGAAGTCCAACAAGGAAAAAAAATTACACCAACCTCCCTTTAAGATTTTACAAAATGACACTCTCCCTGAAAATATGTACGATATGATTATTTTACCCTTGAAGTTTGTATAAATGCAACAGTCATATCCTCTCACATCATGTTTTTCCAAACAAAATATTCCATTTTGTTAGGTTCTAAAGACTTAGGTTTTTATATATTTAAAACTCTAATGTGTATTGTTGGCAAACCATGATCAAAACAATATGTTTAGTTGTGTTTAGACTTGCTCAAAATTATATCTTTTATGTAAAGTTGGAATCGAGCTAATGCAGAAGTTACTGTGCATTTCTGCCTGGCTCGATTGATCGAAGCTTAGGCTCGATCGATCGAATCTCGGGCAGAATGCGTTTTTCTGCAAATTTCCTACGCAGCCCTAGTTTGTTTAAAACGTTTAGGGTTTTTTAATTTGTCCTAAGTATAAAAGGAAAACTCTAGCTACGTTTTAGTGTTGCTCATATTGCTGTTTGTGTAAATCTCTTGTGAGGTCTAGAGGAGCTTTCCTTTACACAAACTTAGGGTTTTCAAGGAGGAGATATTATCTACACCTTGATGATCAACTCAGTTGCTGCCATTGAAGTTTAAAGAAACACAAGCGGGTGTGCTTGTATCTGGTGGTGAATCCAAGAAAGAAGGAGTCTGTGGATTCAGAGCTTGCACGTGGTCATGTTAGTAAGTTCTACTGGTGGGTAGCAATAAGAAGTCGAGCGTGGGGGCTTATAAGTCTTATTGTATGAACTTCGATTCTTTCTAGTGGATTTGCTTTTTAACTTGAGGATAACTAGGTTAAATCCTCCCCAGGTTTTTTACCGGTTTGGTTTTCCTAGATTATCATATCGTTGTTATTTATCTTTCTGCTGCTATGCATGATATGATTGTTTGATTGTGATAACCTAGACTTGTAATTTGGACTGAGTAATCACTTGGCTAATTACCTAGGTTAATTTGATTGTGGTTTTAAGGGGTCTAAAAACCAACAAGTGGTATCAGAGCGGGTTGCTCTTTTGTTTTAAATCTTTTGATCTAAGAGCTAATCCTTGACCCCTATTGTCATGGATAATTTGAAGTGTCTTTCTGATCATGTTTCTACTCATGCTTCTGTTGATTTTATTGATGCCTGTGAAACTCTTCATAAGGAATTATTGAAATCTGTGAAAATTGCTAAGAAATTCAAGGAAGAGTTAAAATTGGCTAATCTTGAAAAAGAGGAATTGATTGTTAGATTAGATGAATATAATAAAAAGAATGAATTTTTGAGAAATCAAATTTCCTCTCAAGATGAGAAGATGAGAAGATGAAAACCTTGGAACAAGAGTTAGTTGAATCTAAAGCTAAAATTGAAAATTTGACTTATGCCAAGCCTGCTGTTGATAAAAGAAGTGTTTCTGCTTCTCTTAAGCCTAAAACTAAGAAAGTTTATATCCCTCCTTTTAAAAGGAATAATAAAGAAAATGCTTATTTTGCTAGGTTAGACAAAGGTAAAACTTCTGCTGATGCTGAAGTTTCTAAAACCTATGTCTAAACCTACTGTTAGAGAGCATAATAAATCTATTTTTGTGCCTACTTGTCACCTTTGTGGTGTTGTTGGTCATATTAGACCAAATTGTTCTTTGTTGACGCAAAAACCAAAATCTGAGACTAGACTTGTTGTTAGGAATACTGATGTTCCTAAATTTGTTCCTGTTTGTCACTTTTGTGGTGTCTCCGGTCACATTCGTCCTAATTGTCATAAACTGAAATTTAAGCATTCTATATTTCAGTCTAGGATTTGTGATGATATTTCTCTTGCCATAAGTCCATATAAATTGTTTCATATTCTTTTGAAAAATTTGAGCTTGTTGGCTTGTGAAAAGAATTTGCAGGATTTTAGTCTTTCTCAGAAGATTGGTGTAATCCCTCAAATACACTCTGCTTCACATGGATTTTCACCTACAAAGCTGAAGAATTGTGCTAGATGGGTGAGAAAAGATTCTCTAAGGTGAGTGTTGCTGACATGTTCTTGATTTAATTCTTTCAATTATTTGTGGACATGTTTTGTTTTTGTTTTTGGTTGTTTTTGTTTTTTTTAAGGTTGTTTTTTAAAAAAAAAAAATCCAAAAACATTGAAAATTTTCAAAAAGACAAAAATATTTTTTTTTTGTGTCTAGTTTCATTTTTCTTGAGGATTACATGAATTATGATATCTCTTTCTTGATTTAGAACATGCTTGACATTGTGGAGAAAATTGAATAGAATGTGTTATATATGTGCTAAGCTATTTTTTGATTTTGTATGAGTATGTACTAGTTTGTACATGTACTCATGGGTTAATTAAGAAATTGATATTTCTTGTTTGTGTACCCTCTATAGCTTAGTTAAGCACTGTCATGCATTGCATTTGCATTGTTCATTTAGCATAATGTGTGCTTTTTGTTTTTGGTCATAAATTTTTTAAACCAAAAAGATTTTTGTGTTTTGTATTTTACATCTTGGATTTATAGTCAAGGATTGGCCGTTTTATCTTTACATAACATGTTTATGTACCTTGTTTAGCTTGGATGAGCTTCTTTTATTGCACTTTACTAGTTTGAGTTTTGTAGTGCATGTTGTGTGGGAAAGATGTTTATGGTTTTGATCACTTTGTCTTGATCTTGAAGTCACATGTCTTTGACTGTCGGACTTGAACCTTTAGAGAAAGGCATAAATAACTATCTCACCACTATTCACTAGCCAATCATGAACACCTTAGTGCATATCGTAAGATTTTGTGCTCGAGAAAGCATAGCACATGCATAAAAAGAACATAAGGTATAGTCTCAGTTTAATTGCTTAATACTTAAAATTGGTGTGTACTATTAGGCTTGATGCCAAATCACATAATTAAAATTGGTGTGTACATTATCCTGGCTTTTTAATAAGTTTCTGAATGAATTAAAATTGGTGTGTATATTATGAGGCAAAATTCAAGAAACTTACATGATTGCAAGCTTATGATCTAGGAGATGTGGGAGTTATATGATGTAACTCTTTAGGTGATAGTCTCTTTTAAATTCTATGTGATGAATTTTGTAAACTTTGTGATTGATTGCTATTCACACATCACCTCACATGTATCTCAAGCTTTTACTAGTTACACACACTATACGAGTTACTCTTTGCTAAACATTGTACATATTATTGTGTGTGTTTATGGTCTGACCAACCAAATTTTGCAAATACTTTGAATTTTGTGTAAAATGGATTTGATGCTTGAAATTTTATGGAGAATGTAAGAGATTTTAATTTTGGGAAATTTGGGCTTCAATTCTTGTTTTTGAAAATCATATCATCACATACTCATGCATTTTGTTCCTCAATGTCAATGCTTTGAGTTGCTCCTAAACGTTTTTTTTTTTTCAAAAACTGTGTTTTTCCTCAAATTTAGTGAGCCTCTGCCAGCTTCGATTGATCCATTCTATTTTTTGATCAATCGAAATTTTTTTAAAAAAATTTTTAACGAGCCTCTATCTGTTTCAATCTATCGAAACTGTTTTTCGATCAATCGAAACTCGTGAATCAGGTTTTTTAAAAACTCAGATTTGACTTGTTCAAATCACTTTTTCAAACTTTTTCTCTCTCTTTGACTAAGCAAGGCTCCACTAAGATTTTTTGTCGTTTTCCTCCAAATTTTTTGCAAGGTTTTCCTCTCCCAAGGCCGGTAAGATCTTTATACCCTTCCTTTTGCATTTATTTTCATGTTTTCATGCATAAACTCATGCATTTTTGTGGGTTTTTCGAAACTTTTCAAAATTGGGATTTTTGTTGAATCAATCCTCTTTTTCTGAAATTGATCATTGGGTTTTGTTTCTATATTGTTATATTCATGATATATGTTGGTTAATTTTATCAATTTGGGGCTTTGTGAAAAATAAAAAATTCTAGGGTTTGTCTTGAATCCAAATTGGGGCTTTTTGTTCAAATTGGTTCAATTGATGAAATTGGCTTGTTGAATTGATGTAATTGGTCTTTATTTTCTGAAATCTATCTTGTATGATGATCAATTCGTCAATTTATTACAAATTGATCAAGTGGTTTTTCAAAATTTTGGGGTTTTTGTTAGAAACTCAATGCTCAAGCCAAATTTGTGAACTTAAACCAATTTTGAACTTAATTGCACTGTATTAGGTCATGCATCACTACATTTAATTTGTTCATGCATCATATAGATTTTTGTTCTATATTGTTTTTGTTCTAACTTGCAGTCTGCCCTTGGTTTTTGTTTTTTTTTTTTTTTTTGCTTTGTGTCTTGGTCCTTATCCTAGCACTATGCCTAGGAAAACTAGAGCCCATAGAACCCCCTCCACTTCCTCTGTGTCTCCCTCTAGGAGTGAGGTGTTTAGGAATGGCAAAAGCAAAGAGGCCTTTGAGAATTTGGACAGTAAGCGTAAGATTTAGGCTGAGCGTGCTGTGATTTTAGATGAGATTGACCGGCCATTAGGGCTAACTTTGAGTCTAGAGGTTGGTTGTCCCTCTTAGAGATAGATCATCCACCCCCGACCACCCTGATTAGAGAGTTCTTCTCAAATCTCTCTTGCCACGTCTATGATTCCAACACTCCTCAAGTAGTGGCTGAAGCTCTTGGGGTTTCGATTGTTTGGGAGCCTGACTATCCCTATGATGAGTCTCCACCCTTAGATGTTGTCATGTCATACATCACTGGGTCTTCTATCCAGTGGGGTTCTGATCCTCGGATCACGTCTGTTGAGCTTACCGAGACTGGCTATCTTTTCTTTAGGATAACATGTCATTCTTTGTGGCCTATTTCTCATCTCCACACCATCCCTCTAGAGCGATGTATGTTTTTGTATGCTTTTGTTTCTGGTGTGTCTATCAGTTTCCCTTATCTGTTCCTTCATTCTTTGAACGAGGTTCATAGGAGTTCTGCCGTAGGGCATGCACTTATCCATCCTATTTTCATTCATAGGATTTTGTTGTTTCTTGGTCTAGATGGTTTTCCTTCTAGTGAGCCTGTTCATGTTGTTGCTCCTATAGGTGCCACCTATCTTAGGCAGAGGGCTGCTCACTTGAGAGTTGATCCTTCGCATCCTAGAGGTGCGCCATCTGGTGTTGTTCCCCCTCCTCCCTCTTCTACAGGTGTTGATGCTACTGAGGCATCTGGTGCTGGTGCTGCTGCTGATGCTGATGTTACTCCACCGACTACTTCGAATGATTTGGACATTCGACGTATGTTGGATCATGTCTTGACCGTTCAGGCGACTCATGGACAGATTTTGGTGGACGTGCTCAATGAGATCCGTGCTTTGCGTGCAAAGTTGGCATAGTTTAGACAATCGTCACCGCCACCTCCCTTTTGATGATGGATTTTGATTGCCTTTTGGCATTCCATCACAAAAAGGGGGAGTACATATTTGAGCTTGTAAAGTTTTGTCTTCAGGGGGAGAGTATTTTTGTTGGTTGGAGCTTGTGGAGTTTAGATTGTATCTAGGTGCTTCACATTGTATTTTATCTTTTTAGCTCTTGCCATATTTTTTGTTAGGATATTCATGTTAGGGGGATTTACTTTTATTGCTTTATATGTTTCTTGTTTTCAACTGTTTTTTGATTTATATTTATGAGTTATTCATTGATATATGTCTGTATTGTGTGTTGTTTGAAATCAAGAATTTATTATTGTTTACTTGTATTTTCCACACATGCAGTTATGCATTTTGTTTAGTGTTTCAGGAATTATACAGGTTGATTCAATTGAGTTGCTGTCTACACTTGCAACTGATGGATAGTAGTTAGGATTGAGTTTGTTTTATGAGCATTTGTTTTGTAAAAGGTTTTTCTTTGTAAACTTTGAGCTTCTAGTTGTGTGTTGTCACGGATTGCCAAAAGGGGAGTTTGTTAGATTCTAAAGACTTAGGTTTTTATGTATTTAGAACTCTAATGTGTATTGTTGGCAAACCATGATCAAAACAATATGTTTAGTTGTGTTTAGACTTGCTCAAAGTTGTATCTTTTATGTAAAGTTGGAATCGAGCCAATGCAGAGGTTACTGTGCATTTCGGCCTGGCTCGATCGATCGAAGCTTAGGCTTGATTGATCGAATCTTGAGCAAAATGAGTTTTTCTGCAAATTTCCAACTCAGCCCTAGTTTGTTTAAAACGCTTAGGGTTTTCTAATTTGTCCTAAGTATAAAAGGAAAACCCTAGCCACATTTTAGTATTGCTCATATTGCTGTTTGTGTAAATCTCTTGTGAGATTTGAGGAGCTTTCCTTTACGTAAACTTAGGGTTTTCAAGGAGGAGATATTATCTACACCTTGATGATCAACTCAGTTGCTGCCATTGAAACTAAAGAAACACAAGCGGGTGTGCTTGTATCTAGTGGTGAACCCAAGAAAGAAGGAGTCCGTGGATTTGGAGCTTACACGTGGTCATGTCAGTAAGTTTTACTGGTGGGTAGCAATAAGAAGTCGAGCGTGGGGGCTTGTAAGTCTTATTATATGAACTTCGATTCTTTCTAGTGGATTTTCTTTTTACCTTGAGGATAGCTAGGTTAAATTCTCCCCAGGTTTTTTACCGGTTTGGTTTTCCTGGGTTATCATATCGTTGTGTTATTTATCTTTCCGCTGCTATGCATGATATGATTGTTTGATTGTGATAACCTAGACTTGTAATTTGGACTAAATAATCACTTGGCTAATTAACTAGGTTAATCTGATTGTGGTTTTAAGGGATCTAAAAACTAGTGCAATTAAAAATAAAAATAAAAATAAAAAAGAATCTTAGTTGTTTATATAAGATCTCAAGGAAGAAGTGTCCTTTTATCCATGGTTTAAATAGCAATCTTTTCTAAATTGAAATATTTTGTTACATAAATTATAGTTTGAAAGTGTATAGAATATTTATTGTATTACACAAATCTCAAGAGCGAAATGTCATTTCATGAAATGTTTAGGATACAATATCATTTTGTAAAATCTCAAATAAATTTGGTGCAATTTGCCAAAAAAAAAAAAAAAAACTTTTATTGGAGAGTATGGTTTTGTCCATTACTTTCTTTTGAGCTAAATGGTTTTGTACATTACATTTTAGAGTAATTTTGCATCTACAATATTTTCACAATAAATCCGACGTGGTAAGCTATTATTGTTTCTAATATGGGCTTACCACTAAAATTGCTTTTTTGCTCACTAATAACAGCTTACCAATTAAGATTTTTTTTAGTAAACAAAAATACTTATTAGAAAACACACAAAAATAGTAATATTAGTGTTTTAAACCGGGTTTATAATGCATTACATAACTAGAGTATAACTACAAAAGGGCATAACCTTTGTAGTTGTAAACTGGGGTTATAAATAGCAGACACTAGACACACACAACCAATGTAGGATAAACATCCCTATTTTTTTTTTTTGAGTAAACAGTAATACTTCTTAAAACACACACGAAAATAGTAATATTATTGTTTTAAACCGGGTTTATAATATATTATATAGCCAGAGCACAACTACAGAATGACTTAACATTTGTAGTTGTAGAATTGGGTTATATATAAATAGCGGACACTAGACACACACAACCAATGTAGGATAAACATCCTTATTCTTTTTTGAGTAAACAATAATACTTATTAGAACACACATGAAAATAATAATATTAGTGTTTTAAACCAATTAAGATTTGTTGTGAAATTGTTGTTGACATAACATTTCTTTTATATTTTGAAATTAGAAATTAATTTTTCTGTGACCACAATAAAATCTCACAATATTTCTAAAACAAATTAAGGTGTCAACCCACTATAAGTCAAAATAAAATTAATAAAAAATGATTATTTTGGGACCCACCACAAACTCAAAACAAGCTTTTTGTGAAAATGTTGTAACATTTTGTTATAAGATAAGGAATGAATAGGGAATTGAAAATAATGTTTTACCTATAATAATAATAATACTAATAATAAGTAATGCCACGGGTCTGTTTGGATACCGCTTATAGCTGAAAACACAGTAACAAAATAATTTTTAAATATGTAAATAGTGCCGTGGGACCTAGTTTTAAAGCAAAATTTGCGTTTTTCCGTACTTGCAGGTCCCATGAACAATGCACAGGACCTAGGGAAAAAACGCCAAATGAAGACGTGGATTGTTTTCGATGCAATCCAAACTCAACCTACGTCCATAACAATTTCACAACAAATCTTAATTGTTACTGGTTCTCAACTTATGCCCACCACTGAAATTACCTTTTTCCTTACCAATATCAACTAGCAATAATCTGTCACTTTGGATTTGTTGTAAAATTATTGTGAAAATGTTGGGGACATAGTATTTTAAAAAATATTAATAATACAAAGTTAGTAACAAAGCTCTATGATCACCTATCAGATAAGGCAATGTCATTACCCTAAAATGGTTGTAATTTAATATTAGGGCTTGGATTTTAAAGTAAATGACTAAATTGACCAGATTAATGATCTATAATTTCAAATTTGTTCTTGATATGTTTTCTTTGTTTTGATCTATAGATTTTCCATTTGTCTGGTTTTTTAGTAAGGAAAAAGGGGCTCACAAATTACCGCTAAAACCTAATTGAGTGCCCATCTAGACATTCAAAATTGTCATTATAGTTATGTTGGGTTGCCAGTTCACTCTCTACCTCCCCATTTCCATAATGCAATTAAAAACTAGAAATGAATTTAGCGTGAGAGAGATGTCGCATATACACACTATAGGGTATACTTAATCGTAACAATGGGCTTTCATTCCCTCTACAAACTAAAATCATTATAACAATAATAATAAACTTGAAGAAAAAAAAAATCTCAATTCATAGATGAAAACGACATGATTTTAGCCACATGAGCCACTATACAAGATTTTTTTTTTTTTTTTTTTTTTAATGATGAGCCACTATACAATTTTTTCCTAATGATATTTTAATTCCCTTATCATTGCTCTACTTATATCTTCCACTCTCTTCGTGATATTATTCTCCAATGTGATGCTGAAAATCAAGGCTTTACACATTGATCCTATTGAATTTCGTCTATTTGAATATGCAAGCTTCACAATCCAACCTTCAAACTGTGCAACCATTTCTTGCCAAAAGAAAAAACAAAAGCTTTGTGTCACAATGCAATCAGCTAATCAAAGCATCCAGATGTCATCATGACCAAGTATCACACTAACTAAGCAAGTGGCGGCTCCAATAATTTTTCTCAGGGTGTTCCTTAAGAAGCATAAATTACACAATCTAATAAAAAGAGAAATTCATATATTGACAATAACAATAATAAAAAAACACACAAATACATAAAGTTTACAATTGCCTTCTACGAGTTTTCATATTTTGAAATCATTGCATGATAGTCTCATTATCAATTCTACAAGCTACATCTCATTATTGTTTGTCTTTTATAAACTATAATTTGTTATATTGTTGTTTCATTAATTATAAAATTATTGATTGTTGTTTAGCCTAACATAATTTAACTTGTTTGTCTTTTATAATATATTGGTTAATTAAATTATTAATTATTGTTTATTAGTTGCTTCCCTTAAATAATTATTGGTTAATTAAATTATTGTTTATTAGTTGCACTAGCACACATCTCATGTGCATTTACTTCCCCCAATTCAAATATCCCACGCGAACCCATGTGCCCATCCACCCCCCACCCCACTCAACTGACAAGCCCTATCACAAGAGCCAGTTGCCAATCAGAAAAATTCACAATCACAAATCACAATACACTAAAAGACAATTAATTGTATCACACCAACACCAACACCAATACCAACACCAATGGATAAAGCCAAAAAGTCAAAAATAGGGGGCAAAATATTAATAAAGTTAAAGCTAAATTAGCCAATCACAGTTCAAAAGAATCAGATAAAGTTGAAGTCTTAAAGAATAAAGAGAGAGAGACTGAGAGAGAAAAAGAGAGAGAAGTTAGTAAAGATGAAATACCTTGAGGGTGAGGTTGAGGGAGCACCGGAGCAAGGAGGCCTAAGGCTAAGGGACGGCGCTAAAGGAATCGAGGCCAAGCTGAGTGACGAGCGAGCGACAGCGACGTGACCCATCGACGATCTCCGATCTCTAATCTAATCTAGTGAGCGATTTTCGATGCCTGAATCCCGATGCAATGTGCACTGGGTTGGAGCTCGAGTTGTGTTGGTTGACCGATCTCTAATGCGATGATGCTCGATCCATCTGTTGGCTTGTGTTGTAGTGTTGCTCTGTTGTGATTTTTGTCTTTAGCTTAGGTTTCTGATTTAGTGATTTGAGATTTTAGTTTTTGCTTTAGCTTTACCATTTGATAAATTAGCGAACGCGTATATTGGGTTTTGGTTTTTTTTTTTTTTTCTCTCTTTAGATTGGGTTTGCTTGACATTTAGGATTGATGTTGGGCTATTTTGTGGGCTTGCTTTGTTACATTTTTTTTTTTTTTCAGATTTTAGTTCAAAATTTTTTGTGGGCTTTTTTTTTGCTTGAAAGTAGAACAAATAATTTTTTTTTTTTTTTTATTTCTTGGTGTTCCTAATTTTGCTTGAAGGTGTTCCTAATTTTTTTTTAAAAGGTAAACAAATAGAAATATTTTAATTATTATATATATATATATATATAAATATATTTTTTTTTTTTTCAAGTCAGGGTGTTCCTAGGAACACCCTGGACTCAACGTGGCACCGCCATTGAACTAAGCCAAGGCTTGAGCCATTATAGAGCAATGAGATAGCTGCTGCTCATATATATAGCTCCCAGAAAATACGGTATTTGGCATCATGGAACTTCTTCACCTTTGGGTCTTTAGATGGATGAATGACCTAAAATATTCAAACATGTACAATACAAATGAAAAATCAATAACAGATGCTAAAGTCCTGTAAGTTCAAGAGGATACAATGCTAGCTCAGAATATTTGGACAGAGGTGGCAATTCACCATTCATATTTCATTATTCCATAGCCTAAGTTGTTGGGCTCTCTTTGCTTACCCTTAGCACTGCTAGTAATCTACATTGGGTAGTGATACAGGTAGTCTATATAATGTTTGGAAAATTATTACAAAACCAAGATACAATTGTGCAAACCATGTATTATTAATGGTCTTTATATGATACCAACCAAGCAAGAAAACAAAAGAAGAAAATCTATAAAAATTAAAATTAAAAAAAGGGCCAAACAATCCTCAATTCATAGATGTGGATCTCGGAGTTATGAATGGGGATCCCTGAAACTCACAAAGAAAAAAGGAAGTGAGTTCCATCCAAGTCAATCTCGAACAAAATATCAACCTCGCCCTCACATGCAATCTTACTAAACAAATCGTTGTATACATAATATCTGAAATGATACCATGCTATTTGTGCAAGTTTGAGATATCAAAACTAATTGAAGTCCTACTTTTGAATCAAGACCAAAGTACCAAACAATAACAATGCCTGCTATGTGGCATGCATACCAGTTACCATGTGGAAGGTTTTACCCTAAAACTACATTCAAGACCCTTGCTTAGTTCGAACACCTTTTTCACCTCATCTTAAATATAAAGAAATAGGATTGAGTTAAGAAAAAAAAATGTACCTGACCTGCTGCATTCATTGCCCTCATGGCCTCATTCAGACTTGAAAACTTCTTTGCAACAACTGCACCAAGAATGGAAGCACCCAAAAGCACGCAATAGTGACCAGTGTAGCAAAGATCATAAATGATGCAATGGCAGGAACAATATATCTAAGCAAAAGTTGCTTCACCCTTGATCGTTGAGAAGAAATCAGACTTGTGCAAGGTGGAACTCCAAAAATTAGATTCCCACAAAGTTCTTCATTGCCTGAAAATGATTTTGCCGTGAAGTTTATAAAAACTCCACCTGATGGAATCTCTCCTGATAGCTTATTAAATGACAAATTCAAATACTTGAGATATGGAAGTGCCTCAAGAGACTTAGGAATTGCACCTGAGAGATTATTGTTCGAGAGGTCCAACAGATCCAATCCTTTCAAGCGTTCGAAGGATTTTGGAATTATCTCCTTGAAATGAGTTCTTTGACAAATCATGACTACATAGGCTTTCAAAAAAACCAACGATACTTGGAATATTTCCAATAATTTAGTTACGAGATAAGTTCATGAATAAAATACCATCTAGTTCTCTCATGTTTGGAGACAAAGATCCACCAAAGTAATTCAATGATAAATCCCAGAATAGTAGATTTTCAAGACTCCATAATTTCAATGGGATTCATAACGTCAGTTCATTCTAACTTAGGTTTCATCCCTGCAAGAGACTGAAGTTTCTGATGCAATTTGGGATGGATCCAGAGATTTTTTTTGTGAGAGAAATAATTCTCCCAAATTCCTTAGCTGACAAAGTTCTTCTGGAATGTTTCCTCCAATATCGTTCTCACTAAGATGCAATCTCTGCAACCCTTGAAATCCTCCGAACGTTGATTGTATGTTTCAAGTCAAATTGTTAGAGCTCAAATCAAGAAAGATCAAGTTTTTCAAGGAACCAATTCCCATTGGGATAAGTTTCTGATGTAATCTGGAATTGTAGTATTGAAGGAATTGTAGAATATAACCAGCTCTTCCAAAAATATGCAATTAGATAAAGATTGAAGGAAAGTCAGCTCTTGCACTCTAGGCTCCCCTGTGAACTGATTGTTATTCAGATTAAGACTTCGAAGGTATTTCAAGTTCCCAAGACTTTTTGGTATTGGTCCAAAGAGTAAGTTTATTGCAAAATCTACTAGGGCGAGATTGGAACAATTTGAAATATCCGATTAGATATGACCACTAAGTTTGTTGCCACCCAAATACAGAGTTTCAAGATTAGGACAAGAAAGCCCAGTATCTAATGGAAGATTTCCGTAGAAAGAATTTTCCATTAAGGAGATCCCTTGTAGGGAGGAAATGTTTAAAATATTGATGGGGATTGTCCCTGTGAGATCATTCCATTCAAAATTCAATATATATAGATTAGTAAAATGCCATGAATCACTCAGAATGCTTCCTTTTGTAATACTTCCAACAAACTTATTGTATGACAGAGATATTGCTACAAGGTTTCTACAGTAATGGAAAATGCTGTGGTCTGGTACTAGTCTGAACGAAGTATGCATGGGTGCATTGTTCTCAACTTTTGTGGGTCTGGGTTATTAATGATGAAGGATATTGGTTGATTAATCTATTGCTGCTTCCTCGGATTGGCTCATCTCTTTAATTGTTTGACCTGATTTAATTACTTGTTTAACATCTTTTACGTTTGCTTCAGGTGACACATGCAGACTTCAAGAAAGCAAAGGAAAAAGTGTTGTACAAAAAAAAAAAGAAGGGGTGCCAGAAGGGCTCTATATGTAGAAGGTGGCCACTTCCACTGGCCCGAAAAGTACACGTGCATCTTCATTGTTGTATTTAGCTTTTGATGTCAAACTAATTTGATGTGAAATATTTTGCTGAACAGTAGAATGCCAACACCTTTTTCTGGACATCACTAGTATTGAAATTAGGCACTGCCATGGGTTGACTAAGAAATTTTAACTTGAGTTCTCTAATCGAGATAGGAACCCTTATTTTAGGAATTGCATGTTTTAGGCTAAATTATGACCCAAAGTGGGATGTATTTTAGTTTTGGGATACAACAAGCAAGATAGGTAATTACATGTTGGGCTCAGTGTTCCAACAAAGTTTACAAAAAGGCATGAGGCAATGCCTAGCCCACACCGACATGAGGCCTAAGGCTCTTAGATTCACAACAAAAAAACAAAATATATAGAGCAGTGCTCTAGATCCACTACAAGTATAGAGCAGTGCCAAGGGCCTATGTTTTCTTCTCCAAACTGATTTGAAGTGTGTGCTGTGTCAAAATAATCCTACTGTTAAAACCTTGATTTTTTGTTTGACATATAGTGTTTCTAATTGCAACCAATGTGGTATGTATTAGTCTATTTAGGCCAAGTGGATCATTATTGGGTCTTTGTTTGGGCCAAGTGATAGAGCCACACTCTCGCCCTACATGTAGTACGTGAGTGGGTTTTGTCAGGGCCCTCAATTTCAAGCATTTTTTATTTTTCGCCCTCTGTAAATCCTTTGGTTGAATGGGATCAAGTTATAACTCGTTGTTTCAAGTAAAATCCAAATATGCATTTCTTAAAATTCTAATATTAAAACATGAATTTATTTAAGTTGTCTTTAATCATTCAAATCATTAAAAACCCTCAAATTCCAAAATTAGACTATGAAAATTTAGAAAAGTCAAAAAATATAGTGAAATATTTCTTACCTTTGGGAATTGGGATGCCTTGACGATGTTGGTTCTTGCAATTTTTGGTTTGGGTATATTTATAATTCCAAAGGAGATTGATTTCAGAATTAACTAACCTTTATATATATATATATATATATATATCAGACAATGTAAAATTTCAAAAGAAACTAGAATTTTCCATAAACTTATTTTTAAATCAAAATAAATCAATAAAATTATATTATATCAAACAAACACTAAAAAAATAACAGACACTCAAGAGATTTAACATGAAATCAGAGAATATTACTCTTTAGCTTTTAGTGTGATATATCAGAGATATAGTTTAGGTTCGCCTAATATTATATGTTTTCTTTTTCAAGTCTATCATGTTTTTATTTGTGATAATATTGGTGCGATGTATATATGATCATCAAGCTCTATGTTTCAAGCTAGGACGAAGCACCTTAAGATTGGTTTTTATCTTGTTAAGGAAATGATTGCGAAATGGTGGCATTCTATATTGTATATGCTATGTATCCCAAAAAAGACTGGTTAGCCCATATTTTCATTAAGGGACTTCATTTTGCTAAATTCTAGAAGATCAAATTCAACCTGAACCTTCTTTCAAATTGTACTTAGTTATTGAGCAAAAAAAAAAAAAAAAAAAAAATCTTGCACGAATTGTTGCAGGCGAATTGAGAACATTTGTGTAATTATGTGTCATTCCTTAATACAATTGGTATTTTTGTTAGTCATTCTTTGCCTATTGATACTAAGAGTATAGGTTTTCTTATGCATAATATCCCAAATATATTTTTCATACAAGATTTTAGAATGTTAAAGTAAATCTTCTATATACCATATATTAAAACCCAAATATATTAACTTCAAATATTAATAACTTGGGATAATTTTAACTAATATTGGTTTCCCAAGTAACACACAACTTGTAAGTACCTTAAGGAATAACAGGATATACCAAACCAAACTCAAAAAAAGAAAAAAAGAAAGAATAGAAAAAATCAAGCTTTAACAAGGCATTTGCATGTACACACATACAAAACGTAAGCAATAACACAGGTATTAATATTAGACACCCCTGTTTATGTTTCCATGTAATGCCAATTTGAATTTGTTAACCTTGGTCATAACGTCCTTGATGTTTGGTCTTTCATCCGGTGATTCTTCAGAACATCTTAAACCTAAGTCTAAGATAGATAAAAGAACAGTTTGCATGTCTGTTACATCTCTTCCATCTTCAATCCTGAGCAAACCATCATCCACGACTTCCATTCTATCTGGAAGTGATGCAATCCATTTCCTTATAGTTAGTTCTCCAACAAACATTTCACTGGTGGGTTTCTTTCTTGTGATGATCTCCAACAATATTATTCCATAGCTATAAATGTCACATTTGGTTGACACTCTCCCTTCCGAGCCATACTCTGCCAAGCTCACATTTGTCAAAATGTCGATAAGTTAGTGGTCCACATGCTTGCCAACAGGAGAGAGAATAAGTTTATAAAAATAACCATTTATATATTCACACATTTATGCAAGTTTTTTTATTTTATTTTTAAATCATGTTTATTGTATCCATCCATTATCAATATATTGATCTATATGTGTCGATTTGATTTATTGAAAAAAAAAATTATAATATGATCAAGACATGTCCATTTGCTATTATCTCGATTCTAATAAAAATAAAAACACATTTGATATTATGTTCTTAGGGTTTACCTTTGTTATAGGAGAATATATGTGTGTATATATATATATATATATATATATATTATGTTCTTCGAGCACCTACCTATCCATTTGTGTCTTCATTTCCAATAAGTATAAGAACACAATATTTTTCACAATTTTTATTTTAACTACTAACATCCCCAAATCCTCCATGACCACTATAATTTATAGTGTCAAGGGCTATAAAGTTAGGTCTAATTAATATGGGGCATAAAGCAAGCCGAACATTACCGTAGTTCCATTAATAAGTTGAATATTGAAACTCACACTAAATTTATTTTATTGAACAAATTCATATTTGATTAGTGAGTGTGGCTCATATAACAAATGACCTTAATATAAAGAGAAATGATATGTCCACAACATTTTTCACAACAAATCTTATGTGGCAAGTTGTTACAGGTTGTTATTGGTAGGGTAGAAAAGTAATTTTAGTGGTAGGTTCAACTTAATTAGTACCAATAACAACTAATCACCTATGATTTGTTGTGAAAATTTTGTGGACGTAGAACCTCTTTAATACAAATTATTTATATAATTTCGTAAAATAATTAATTAATTATATATTGAACCAGTCACACTATAGTTTAAAGTGTATCTTCATATGTATCTAATGCAATTACAAAACTGAGCTATGAACTACCAAGCAAATTGTTAATCTTCAAAATTGTATCTATTAAAGCTATGTACAAACTTAGCCTAGTAATTAAATAGATAGACAAAGATGAATTTATGTACCTGGGGCAATGTAGCCAAGTGTACCGAGGGTTTTGGTTTGTGTTGCGTCCCTGTTCAGGGCTAAAATCTTTGCAATGCCAAAATCACTAACATGTGCAACCATGTCCCCATCCAAAAGAATATTGGAAGGCTTCAAATCACAATGTACCACAGATTCTGATTGACCACTGTGGAGATATTCCAACGCTAATGCAACATCAACTATAATGCTTACTCTTTGGACAAGATTCAAGCAGTTGTTATGAGAGTATAACCACTTTTCAAGGCTACCATTTGACATGTATTGAAGCACCAAAGCTCTAAACTCAAGGTTGGAGCATGTACTAATGACTTTAACAAGATTCCTATGTCGGATTGCCCTTAACACCTTGCATTCAGCATCAAAACTTTTGAAAGCACCCTCCAATTGCAGGTGTAGAACTTTGACAGCAATGATAGTCCCATCAGATAGTATTCCTTTGTACACTAAACCAAAACCTCCTGTTCCAAGCAAGTTGCTCTCACAAAAGTTGTTTGTTCCACGAGAAAGCTCTTGATATGATATCATTCTATGATCCATTGTAGGCAATGTGATAGGCAAGCCTGGAATCTGCATGTTACATTGTGGATGTCTTCTTCGCATTATGACCAGTGCTGCAAAGATTATAATTGATGCAATGGCAGGAACAATATATTTGAGCAAAACTTGTTTCACCCTTGATCCAGGAGAAGTTGGACTTGTACAAAGTGGAACTCCAAAAATTGGATTCCCACAAAGTGCTTCATTACCTAAAAATGATTCTGCGCTAAAGTTTGCAAAAGGTCCAGTGGATGGAATCTCTCCCGATAGCTTATTGAAGGACAAATTCAAATTCTTGAGATATGGAAGTGTCTCAAGAGATTTTGGAATAGCACCAGTTAGATTATTGTTTGAGAGATCTAGCTGCTCCATTCCCCTCAATTGTCCAAAAGAATGTGGAATGTTTCCTTGGAATGAGTTCTTTGACATGTTTAGATAACTTAGGCTCTCAAAAGCACCAATGATACTGGGAATATTTCCAGTAATTTGGTTACAGGATAAGTCCATGACTCCAATAGTGCGCAATTTTGTCATGCTTGGAGACAAACTTCCGTTGAGGAAATTTGATGATAAATCCAAGAATAACAGGTTTTGAAGACTCCACAAATTCAATGGGATTGATGATGTCAATGCATTATAACTCATATTGAATTCTTGCAAAAGACTGAGGTTTCCAATGCAATTTGGGATGGATCTTGA
This sequence comes from Quercus robur, assembly GCF_932294415.1. Lineage (NCBI taxonomy): Eukaryota > Viridiplantae > Streptophyta > Magnoliopsida > Fagales > Fagaceae > Quercus > Quercus robur. The sequence continues at coordinate 91,208,947 of NC_065535.1, forward strand.
GAGACTGTTAATAGAGAGCGACAATACTCCCAGGTTCTTTAATTGACAAAGTTTTTCTGGAATGGATCCTTCAATCAAGTTCTCGTCAAGATACAATCTTTGCAAATTCTCCAATCCCCCGAGTGTGGACGGTATGTTTCCGGTCAAACTGTTAAACGACAAATCAAGAAAGTTCAAGTTTTTGAAGGAACCAATTCCCATTGGAATTTGACCCCTTATTTGGTTTTCACTTGTAGCAAAGTATTTAAGCGAAAGTGAAAAATTTCCAATGGCATCTGGAATTGTAATATTCAAGTTATTGCCAGATAAATCTAGCTCCTCCAAAAATCTGCAATTAGTTAAAGATAAAAGGAAACTATGCTCTTGATGTCCAGGCTCCGCTGTCAGCTGATTGTCATTTAGACCAAGCCATTGTAGATTTTTTAAGTTCCCAAGATTTCTGGGTATATGTCCAGAGAGAAAGTTATAAGCAAAATCTACATTGAAGAGGCTGGAAAAATTTGAAAGATATGATGGGATATGACCACTAATTTTGTTCAAACCAAGATATAGATTTTCAAGATTAGGGCAAGAGATCCAAGCATCTAATGGAAGATTTCCAGACAAGGAATTTTCAACCAAGCTGAGCAGTTGTAGAGAGGTAATGTTGAAAATATTTTGGGGTATTGTCCCAGTGAGACCATTCCGTTGAAATAACAAAATTTTCAGATTTTGGAGACGCCATAAATCACTTGGAATGCCTCCTTTCATGTTGTTTCTTTCGATGCCAAACTCTTGTAACATCGACAAGTTGCTTATGATAGGAGGTATATTTCCAGTAAAGTTGTTACCTCCAAGATATAGCACTTCAAGCTTTTCTAAACTCCCAAAACCTTTTGGAATACTTCCATCAAACTTGTTGTATGACAGAGATAAGATAGAAAGCTCTGTACAGTTATTAAACTGTGAGGTGAGCTTACCGCTGAATTCATTTTGGGAAATATATAGTTCTAGAAGATTAGGACACTGGGTGCAAAGATTCATTGGAAGGGTTCCTGAGAAGTGATTTTGTGTAAGACCAAGATCTATTAGAAACGAGAAGTTAAAGATGAGAAGAGGAAATGGACCAGTAAGGCTATTTGATTTCAAACTCAAGATCTCTAATGACGACATATTCCTGAGGGACAATGGAATTGTACCCACAAGATTGTTTAAACTAAGATTTAATTCGCGAAGCTTTGTTAACATGCCCAAATCTTGTGGAATGCTACCACTAAAATTGTTGTTATAAAGATATAAATATTCAAGCTTCTGGCAATTATGTATAGTTGGAGGGATACTACCTTCCAATAAGTTGTTTGACAAGTGAAGTTTCCTCAAGCGGTGTAGATGACTAATCTCATGTGGCAGAAAACCACTGAAGCTGTTGTTTTTAAGATCAAGTGAGACTAGGAAGGAGAGGTTGGCAATATGAGGGGAAATGGTGCCATGGAGACCCACGTAGGAAAGGTTCAAGGCTGTGACTCTTTGTCTGCGTCGGCTGCAAGAGACCCCAAACCACTCACAGAAGTTTGTTGTTGTGGACCAGTTACCACCAGCAAAGACAGAATCGTTTGGGCTAAAAGTGATTTGAGATTTGAAGGCAATGAGAGCTGATTGATCGGTAAAGTTGTTGGAAGATTGGGACAACTGAAGTACGCATGGCTGCATTAACAGAAAAGCCAACAGGACGAAAATGTATGGCCTTTCCATTAGCGTAATGTGTGTGCACAAGATAGACAGAGAAGGCTCTTTGGAATAGGTTAGTCTTGCCGTTTAATTGGAACAGCTTATTAATACAAAATCATTTCAGATGTATCATATTCATGGGTATGCAACATGGCTATTCGACCCTATGTGTGAACATAACATAGATTTTTCCTTGCGTATGTCCCAAGATTCCACTCTCGTCAACGAAAGCAAAGTAAAAATAAAGTGGCTATCAGTATCACACGAGACTTTCATGCAACATGACAAGGAACAAATGGCCAAGTAATTGTGGAAGGGACATCATGACAGAGAACAACTTTAAAGGTGGCAGACACATGGAATCTGAGAGTGGACTGTAAAATTGACAGAAATTTCTGTTACCTGTTTACAGGGGAATAGAGATGCGCAGGTATGGAAAATATGGAATTGACTACAACAGTTAAGATTAAGAAAAAAGTTTGTTCTTTTTTTATAGATAAAATTGTTGGTAAATTCAGTTTTGTGAGTGAATTCAATTGAGAAACCTCTGAACATACCAAGATATAACGCTCAAGAAACCGTGGGAGTGGTGGGACTCGTGAGACTCATGCTTTGCCTATTGATATATCAAAAGAAACCTTAGTAGCTTTTTCTTAATCGCAAGATCCTAGATGCATTTGTTCATTAGAGATTTTATAATTCTAAAACTCAATATTCTTTATGTCAAAAATTAAAAGCTTGATATAAAAAGAAAAGCTTTTGCAATTAATTTAACCCTCATCTTGTGGGTTCCAATGAGTTCAGTTAGTAAAATTTCTTATTTTGGTCCGATGAAAAAAAAAATCATCAAGAGCACACAACATAGGTTGAAAGTGAAACTATATATCTCCTTAAAAAAAAAAAAAAAAAAAAAAAAAAAAAAAAAACCCTCCTCTTATGACGCCATGGCTGACACATCACTTTTTTTTTTCCCTTTCTTTTCTTCCCCCTCCTTTTGCAATTAATGCTTGTTTTTTCTATTTATTTTATTTCTCAACTTCCCATTTACTCAATCAAAATCATCTACTAAAGAGTACTAGTATCAAGTGTGTCAAATGCCAAACATTTGACATTTGGCACACTAAGACCAAAAGACCTTTCACAACTTCTAAATGCTAAAAAATTTAGCATGGATGAATAGTACCATTCCAAATTTGAAATGGTACGAACACAAATGCTAAACCAAAAAAATAATTTTTTATTATTTTTCTCTCCTCTCAATTATTTATTTGACTTTTTCTCTCTCCTCTCACATATCTGTCTCTCTCCTGTCTGCCTCTACCTTCCTCTCAACTCTTCTCTCTCCTCTCTCCCTATCTCAACCTCTCTCTCTCACTCTCTTCCTCTCTCACAAGCCTCCAATCTCACCATGGTTTCTACTTCGCTTAAAGCCACTCATCTCGCCATGGTTTCTCTTGCTCTCTATATGTTTCTTGACTTTAATTAGTCTTCCATTGAAATTTGGCCATAGAAAGAGAAAAGCCACAAAGTATAATGTTATCATCCTCACCCTCTATGGCTAGATCTTTTTCAAAACAGTTGAGATGACATGTGATTGGTGTTAATATATAGTGGATCTATGTAAAAGTGATGTAAATCCAATCACAACTTTTCACATCATCCATTGTGAAAAACTTGTGAAATTTGCTAACTACTTGACAGAGGATTAAATTTCAATGTGTGCCATTGCATCCTAAGCTTGCATAGAGGCCAATGAGATTTATTTCTCATATTCTCTTAATTGGAAAATGTTAAAACTTTTTTTTCTTTTTTTGATACAAGATAGAATTCTACTCTAGCCTAATCTAAGTATATATGTATGTGAAACTCCCTCCTAGAGACTTGAACCCCGGCCCTTGCCCCTCCACATTCCACAAGCACTTATACTTGTGGAGTGACCATCGCACCAAGGGCGTGCGGTGGTAAAAATGTTAAAACTTAAAACTACGAATATTTTACTACAAACTAATATGACAATAAATGTAATTGGTGAACTCAATAACATAATGAATGAATATTTGAATTATTTTTTTGATTAGTAACAATATGCTTATAAGTCTTATATGCGTTACAATCTATTAAAGTGGTATGTTGTAATTGATGGAAAATAAAAATGATGTTTGCAGTGGCTTCATATGAAATTGATTAACTATCGCACGCAACTTATCGTTTTGGTAAGTTGTGTCCATAGCAAAATATAACAATAATAATCAATTCTTGTGCTTACACGGCCCAAACCAATACCCTATTGATGAATTTGTTTTGTTGTACACCACTCTTGCCACCAAGCACCAAAGTATAGAACATAAGAGGAGTGACGGATACTATAAATTTTATTATATAAGGTAAAACTGATGCTAAGAAACTTGTAATTCAATTAACACATTTTGGTGTTTCAAATGAAGATGTTCAAGATACAAAACTCACCTCCCCATTGTTATAAGTATCAAATTACTATATGAAAGATTTTTTTTTTTTTTTGGTTAAGGAAAATTACTATATGAAGAACAATGTCGTTTTCTGTTAGAGAACTTAAGTTCTTGTTGGGAAATTTAGACCCCAGTTGATAGAATTAACAATTTTTAAATCGAAGTTGTTAATTAGATTTATTATGAATAAAACTTATTAAAACAAACAAATATCAATATCATGTCAAAATCATGTAGCAGAAAAATAAATAGGACAAGATATGATAACCTAGGAAAACCAATGAAACAAACTAGTTTCACAGTAAAAAAACCTGGGAGGAAACCTTCCCAAAAAGCAATCCACTATAGAAAAGAGAAGTTTCAGATCTAGTACAAAACCTTTGTCCTTAGACTCTACAATCCCCGTAGATGAACTTACAACAGAAACCTTCTACCGCTTCAAAACCTCTGAACTCTTCAATATATGAACGCCACCCTTTTTCATGCACGGATCTCAGTACGTGACTAACTCCTTTGCACGAATCTCAGTACGTGACTCACTCACCAACTTGAAGAAGAAGAATGTTGGCTGCAAAGTTCTTCACTTCATCAACAATGAAGATCAAGAAGCACTTGGTTACAAAACCCTAAGGCGCAAAGACACAATAGCTTCTTTCAAAGAGAGAATAAGGTATCGGTCATCTTTTGCATATGTTCTGCATTTTATTCTCTTATGTGACGGCCTCTAAAATAAGCCTTATATAGGTCTAGGGTTGTGAGAAAAGAAACCCTACACATACATGTCAACATAGGTCAAAAATCAGATCTAAAAATCTAAATTCCTGTAACCTCGATCTATCGAGAGGTGTCGAGGAGGTGTCAAGCTTTAAGCATCGACAGATAAAACTATCGAGGAGGTGTTGAGCTGGTGTCGAGGGGACATAAATTTGCTTGATCAATCGACCTAGCTATCGAGAGGTGTCGAGATTGCGATAAGAAGCAACTGAAGAGCTCGATAGATAAGCCAGGTGGAGAGAGGTGTCGAGCAGCTGTCGAAAGGTGACGAGCAGTTATCGAGCTTTAAAATTCAGCACTTTCTCACTTGATTCTTTGACAAACTTGCATGGCTTTAACACTTGAACTTGAAACAAGGTTTCTTGAAGTATTAAACACATCTTAGATCTATCCAAATACAAGTAAAGTGCATTTCGTCAAAGGATTAGCCAATTACATAAAATAGTGACATATGTTCCTAACAGGTGAATCACATATGTCCTTACAGTTCTCACACGATCCACACATGAGACAAAGACTTAAAATTCACATATTCTGCACATGGAAAATACAATTCTGCACGTGGAAGCTAAGCCCACCAAGCCCTGTTTTAGATTCTGTTTTAAGTTTTTTAGTTTTGGGATATTTTTTGCTTAGCTTTAGACTTGTATATATATATATATATATATAAGCTATGAGTTGTAATGTAATTATACAATTTTTTATTCAATAAAATTGGAAGTTCATATTTAGTGAGAGATTTTCAGAGAGAAAGAGAGGGGAAGAGATTTCTATAGAGAGAGAGAGGAAGAGATTTCTAGAGAAGCACTCGGACTTGTATAAAGTGAAACTCCAAAAATTGGATTCGTAGAAAGTGTTTCAAAATCTAAAAATGATTTAGCCGTGAAGTTGGCAAAAGGGCCACTAGATGGAATCTCACCCGATAGCTTTATTGAAGGACAAATTCAAATTCTTGAGATATGGAAGTGCCTCAAGAAACTTAGGAATAACATTAGAGAGATTATTTTTTGAGAGGTCCAATTGATCCGATCCTTTTAATTGTTTGAAAGATTGTGGAATGTCTCCTTGAAATAAGTTCCTTGACAAATCAAGATCACATAGGGTTTCAAATGCACCAATGACACTTGGAACATTAATTTGGTTACAAGATAAATTCACGTGTTCAATAGCATCAAATATTTTCAGGTTTTGAGAGAAAGATCCACAAAGGGAATTAGATGATAAATCAAAAAATAGCAGATTTTCAAGGCTCCACACATTCAATGGGATTGATGATGTCAATTCGTTATAACTCGAATGCATAAATAGAAGTGCTACTACACAAGTTCTCGACTGCAACTCGACAGGTCGAGAGTCACCTATCTCAACCAATCAAAAGACACATCTCGACTATTTGAGATTCATGCAAATTGGTTTTTCAGCTTTTCATCTCAGCTGTTGGATCAGGGGCGGCTTGATGTATTTAGGGGCCTAAAGCGAAAATTGATTATTTTGTTTTAGATGCAAAATTGCTACTAATTAACATGAACTACGTAGAATTTTTTTCTTTTTAAAAAAATTTTAAAGATAGAAAAAATTTGACAAAATTTTTCATACTTGTTGATGTGGCAGATTGATAGTGGTAAGTAAAAGAATGGTGTTAGTGATAAACTTAGATGAAAACTAGTAAAAGTTTGCTAACTAAACTCTTATTATTATTCTTTTTTTTAGAAGTGTAACATTCACAATATTTTTTACAATAAATCTTAGGTTTTAAGTTGCTTTTTATTTTCTATTTGAAAATATCACTATAATTTTTTTTTCATCAATAACAGGCTATAACAACCTGCTACTTAGCATTAGTTGTAAAACTGTTGTGAAAAATATTGTGAACATTGCATTTTTTTTTTTTTTTATTTGTTTTTCATCTGATAAAAAAATATTATTTTATTTATTGATTATAAATAACCCTATTGGTTAAAATTTGGGGGCTGTTTTTTTTACTTAGGGACTTAGGCGACCGCATCTCTCGCTCCAACATTCAGCCGGCCCTGTGTTGGATCTAGGATTTTGTGGATCTCGAGTAGAGTATATAAGCAAGCCTTAGAGCACATTTTTACATATACAAGATACCAATGTATTTTTCTATGTGTGTGTGTGTGCGCCCGCGCGCGCGTGTGTGTACCTAGAATTTTTCAAGGTCTCTTAAAGCCTCAACTGGAGACCTATATGCATACTAAAAATCTGGTGATTAATTGAAGTTGTTTCATCCAGTTTACAATCATGTTACTAAGAGAAACCTTTGAGAATAAATTTATACATACTCTATTTTTTCAGCCCCTTTTCATTTTCTATCCTTCCATTTTTTTCATCCCCAGCCAAACAAACCCTAGAGCTACCACTAATACCACTTCTATTTTCCATCACTTACAAACCTACCACTTAAACAAATTGTAGAACAAGTTGTGTCCTTAAACTCTCTCTCTCTCTCTCTCTCTCTCTCTCTATATATATATATATATTTTTTTTTTTTTTTTTTTTTTATTCTCGTGGAATAAACAGTAATCTCACTTTGAAGATTTTCTATTTTTCTAATTTTAGTACGTAATTTTACTCACGCAACCAGTAGATATTAATCCTATGAAAAAGGAGGTGAGGTTTTTTTTTTCCTTGAGACAAAAGGAAATGCCCTTTGATTATGGACTCATGGAGGTCATTGCCTGATTGGCAATCTCATTTGGCTTATCTATAGAGTATAGATGTGGTCGTCCCAAAATTTCCACTCCCGCGAACGTAACGAAAAAAGAAAAACACAAAGGCAGAGGTCAATCACGCAAGAGGAACTATCACACGAGATTTCTAATTTTCTACAGTACATGACAAAGAAAAATGGCCTAGTAATGACGGAGAAGAATCAAACGCAGCCGACATATGGAATCTCAAAGCTTGACTAATTAAAGTAGCACGACTTATTAGAGTCCTTACAACATAGTCGTGGAGGACAGTTTTTCTTTCTGTGTTTCCTCATAAACCCCTTTTTCGGTTTTAGACGGATTTGGAGAAGGTGCAATAACCATGCAACTATGAGAGAAAAAAAAGTTACGAACGTAAAGAGGTGAAAATATTAAAAGTTAACAATTTTGATCCAAGAGTTGATATTAAAAGCAATTTTTTGAACTTTAATATAAAACCTATTCTTAAATAATACTTAGAGTATTCACATTGATGATATAATTTGTTTTAGCTTTTAACAACTCAAAAATCTATTTTATCTATTTAAGTTATAATTTTAAATGTCAATTTCTTACATACAATATAAGTCAAGCGGCACTAAACCTTAAGCCACGGGTTAGCGCCCCTGATAGAGAAAGCCCCAAATGTGGGGCCACTTAAGCAATTAAAGATTTGGACTAAGTAAAAGGAAAACAAAATGTAACATGCCTCCGCCCTTAGACCACGCAACATGACCAGAGGAATAAATGGCCCCAATTAAACGGAGAAAACAGAGACCTATCAGTTATCACACAAGACTTCTACAATCTACAGTACATGACAATGAATAAATGCCAAGAAATTCTGAAATGGAGGTGATGACAGAGAAGAATTATACGTAGCAGACACATGGAAACTCAGAGCTTGACTTATTAAAAAATTTGGCTTGTACAATTAATTTTCTATGTTACAATAAATACTTAATTAAAAGAATTAAACATCAATTTAATGAACATATAATGAAGTTAATTTTAGTTTAGCTCTCGAACTGCACGTCACACTCATCATGGTGAAGTTCTATTTTTCATAATTTTTCATGATTTATGAATTCTAATGTATAAAATTGTTTATTAAAAACAAATAAATCATCAATTTAAAAGGGAAAAAAAATAGTTCATGTACCTCTCGAGGATCGAGAGCTAAACCTTTTTTTTTTAATAAACAATCCAGCTGTTGTGGATCCTAATCACCATCTTCTTCCAAATGATAGCCCTCTTTTACCAGATCCTAAGTCCTATAAAAGTTTGGTTGGTGCTTTGCAATACCTCACCCTCACCAGACCAAATCTGTCCTTTGTTGTTCAACAAGCTTGTCAATAAATGAGTAGTCCTACTCAGACCCATCTTCAAGTGGCCAAAAGAATTCTTAGATATCTTCAAGGTACTCTTCACTATGGTCTTGCATTCACTCCAGGTCTCTCTTCCTTATCTCCTTATAGTGATGCAGATTGGGATGGGGATCCTGTAGACAAGAAATCAATCACTGGTATTGTGGCTTTCTTTGGGAATTGTCCAATTACATGGTCTGCTACTGCTAAGAAACAAGCCATTGTTTCTAGGTCCTCCACTAAAGCTGAGTATCGTGCTTTGGCTTCCACATCAGCTGAATTGAATTTAGGCACTGCCACAGGTTGACTAAGAAATTTTAATTTGATGAGTTCTCTAATCGAGATAGGAACCCTAATTTAGGAATTGCATGTTTTAGGGGCAAAAATATCCAAATATCACTATTTTTCGAAATTATTAGTGTTTTACCACTATTTGAGAAATATCTAGCAATGTACCACTTTTTTAAAATTCGAGTTTTTGAAACTCGAATTTGACATAGAACTTGAGTTTAAGAAAATCGAGTTTGACATGGAACTTGAGTTTCAGAAAATCGAGTTCCATAAAAAATGCCACACGGAACTCGATTATGTGGAACTCGAGTTTGTTGCGATGTGTTACTTGAGTTTAATACACTCGAGTACCATGTAAGAAACACTTCCCAATTCCCACAGCACTCACAAAGTCAACAATAGCACTCACACAACCACAATTGTTGACTTATCTCCCACAATTACACGCCTTTCTATCTTTTTTAATTTTTTATTTTTTCAACTTCTATCTAAATCATAATGAAACATGACATGGGATAAATTATAATGGTTGTAAGATTTTTTTTTCTCGCTGAAGTTAGGCTCATCTCAATTAGAATCTGTTTTTTCTATTTTTAATTGGTAAATTTACAAACGCGCTTAAGGAGATGCCCTTTGAATAGACTGATTGACAATCTCACTTGGAAGTTGGAATTCTATTCTATCATGATTACGAGAAAAAATGGACAAGTAATTATGGAAGTGAGATGATGACAGAGAAGAATAAAAGGTAGCATATATACATGGAAATGGAATCTCAGAGCTTGACTAATTCAAGTAGTATGATTTGAATCCAAAGTCATGGAATTAAGTGTTTTTTTTTTTTTTTTAACTTTTTACAGGGGAGATAGCTTCAAGGAATTTTAAAGCTCCGTCAAAATGAGTATTTGTAACTAAAATCAAATACATATTTACTTTCCCAGCATATTATTTCCTCTCAGTTAAGTACAACTGAACATTCAAAAGAGCAATGAAATCCAAGAAAAAATTACAATGCATGAGAACTAATCTCACGACTTATATGAATGTTGGCCTCAATTTCTTCATTCCTACCATGGAGTCATTCCTACCATGGAGGAGTGCAAGTTGGTTGCTTATGCTGAGGAAGAAGGTAGTGGAGATCAAATTTGGGGAGCCCTAACTCGTGGATTTGGGAGTTTCCCTATCTGAAAATTAGTTTTTTTTGGGGGGGGGGGGGGGGGGGGGGGGGGGTTAATTTGGGGTTTTATTACGCAGAACGAAAGTATAGTAAAGATATTGTTTTACCTCAATGAAATCTTGACAAAAAAAAAAAAAAAAAACCCTAAGAATCCATTAAAAATTTGAGAAATTCTCAGATAAGTATTTTATTTGAATCTACTAAAATTAGTCTAAATAAAAATACATATTCCAAAATTACAAAAAGATACCATTGAATTTCCTATAGTATCGCTACAAACCAAATTATCAAAATAAAATAACTAAATTTTGGCCCCAAAAAATAAAATAAAATAAGGAACACAAGCTTTAACATGGTCACTTCAAGTGCACACATACGATATTTGAACAATAACATAAATATCAGACACCCCTATTTCTGTTTCCAAGTAGTGTCAATTTGATTTTGTTAGCCTTGGCCACCACATTCTTGATGTCAAGTCTTCCATTTGGTAATTCTTCCAAACACCGCAAGCCTAGTTCCAAGATAGATGAAAGAATAGTTTGCAAGGCAGTTACATTTCTTCCATCTTCTATCCTAAGAGAACCATTGTCCACAACTTCCATTCGGTCACGAAGTGATGCAATCCATTGCCTCATACCTAGTTCTCCAACAACCATTTCATCAGTAGGTTTCTTTCTTGTGATCATCTCTAACAAGATTATCCCATAACTATAAATGTCACCTTTGGTAGATACTCTCCCTTCAGAACCATACTCTATCATGCTCACATTTGTCAAGAAATTTTTAAGTTAGTGACCCACATATATGTTTCCAAAAATAATTTACAAATATAACCTTAATACATTGATCTATATACACACACTCAAACATTAAAAAAAAAAAAAAAAATTATTGCAACTATCCATGATCCATCAATTGATGTATATATCTATACTTGATTCTTTTATTTATTTATTTATCAAGTATGCCATTGTGATTTGCAAATAATAAAATTGGTATTAACGTGGGTTCTGTATAAAAGTAGAGCAAGATTTAGCTACAGTACTTAGGTGCTATTCCTTAAAAGTTCCTCTTTTAAAATTTTGTTATGTAGATTTTTTCTCATGAAAAGGAAGTGTATTTTTTAATTAAATAGTCACATGACTGAATCTTAAAAGGAGAACCTAAGGTACTATACCTAAGTTTTGTCCATAAAAGTAATGTTGACAATTTGTCAAAAAAGACTTTGTCCCTGATGGAATGGTTTTGTAATTATTTTCAACTCTCAGCTCCCAAACTGAGTGCCATAGCTGAACTTTTCTAGTCAATTTTAGGATAACTTATCAAATAGGATCATTACCTTGAATAGTGTCAATGGCTATAAAATGGGCTATAAGTGGGCATAAGGCTAGCCATGTCAATACCATGGTTGCTTTAACGAGTCCAATATTAAAATAATATTAAATTAATTTGTATTTGTTCTCTCAAAAAAATTAATTTGTATTTGACTTGTGACATAATGCATAAAACAAGTAATTTAAGGGTATATTCATAAGAATCTAATGCAACTACCACACTCATGGTTATTCCTAAAATTAACAACTATTAATATTATTCATGAAATTAACCTAACACATGCATACCTAGTGCAATGTAGCCAACTGTACCAATGGTTTTGGTATGGGTTGTGTCATTATTTTCAACTAAAATCTTTGCAATGCCAAAGTCACCAACATGCACAACCATGTCATCGTCCAATAGGATATTGCTAGGCTTCAAATCACAATGCACCATGGATTCTGATTGACCGTTGTGGAGATAATCCAACGCTAATGCAATATCAACCATAATGCTTACTCTTTGAACAAGATTCAAACAATAGTTGTGAGAGTATAACCACTTTTTGAGACTACCATTTGACATGTATTGTAGCACCAAAGCTCTAAACTCGGGGTTGGAGCATGTACTAATGACTTTAACTAGATTCCTATGTTGGATTGCCCTTAACACTTTACATTCAACATCAAAACTTCTTAAAGCACCCTCCAATTGCAAGTTTAGAACTTTGATAGCAACAATGGTCCCATCAAATAGTACCCCTTTGTAAACAAAGCCAAAACCTCCAATTCCAAGCAAGTTGCTTTCACAGAAGTTGTTTTTCCCACGACAAAGCTCATGATATGATATCATTCTATAATCCACCGCACACAATGTGTTAATAAAACTTGGAATATGGATTTTACATTTTGGCTGTCTTCTTAGCACAGTAACCAGTGCTATAAAGATTATAATTGATGCAATGGCAGGAATAATATATCTAAGCAAAATTTGCTTCACCCTTGATTGTTGAGAAGAAATCTGACTTGTACAAGGTGGAACTCCAAAAATTGATTTCCCACAAAGAAGTTCATTGCCTAAAAATGATTCCGCCGTGAAGTTTATAAAAACTCCACTAGATGGAATCTCTCCTAATAGCTTGTTGAAAGACAAATTCAAATACTTGAGATATAGAAGTGCCTTAAGAGTCTTAGGAATTGCACTAGAGAGATTGTTGTTCGAGAGGTCCAACTGATCCAATCCTTTCAAGGATCCAGCGCCGGCTCAATAGGTGATGCAATTGATGCAATCGCCTAAGGCCCCCAAATAAAAAAAATAAAAAAAATAAAAAAAAAAAAGGCCCCCACTTGTAAAAAAAAAATTATATATATAATATATTTATCTATATACTTTAATTAAAAAAATTTTAACTACTTTTATTGGTCAATAAAATGCATTATAAAGGCCCCATTGTATCCTAAAATGCAGAAGATTAAAAAGGAAAAAAACAAAAATAGTCAAACTTCAACTAACAAAATTAAATTTAGGCTAGACAGCAAGTTTTCTACACAGTTGCACACTGCACAGCAGCACAGGCTGCACAGTTGCGCACTGCATACTGCATAGGCTGCACAGCCTAGTGGCCCACAATCATAGGACAACACGTTTTCGTACTTTATCAATTATTATAAACTAGTATGTAACCCGTGCGGATATATTATTAATCATGAATTTATTTATGTTTAAAAGACTTAGTTAAGTTTAAATTCATATTATTAACCAGAAAATTTCATTAACAAAACTTAGCAGTATATATATATATATATATATATATTATTTGTTCCATTTTTGTGGTTTGAAAATGATATTTATGTGCAGATGGAAGTTGTTGATGAGAATGAGTGGTGGGGTAAGATAGAGCAGATGAAAGGAGGAGGGGAAGAGGAGATGATAATTAAGCACAATTTCAGTCGAGCAGGCCAGCAAACCTTATATGATATGGCTTGTACCTCAATTCAGTTTTCACATCACGTATGTACTTCCATTCTCCAATAGACCATTTGGAGGAACATATGAAATGAGCAACCACCACTTTTATTACTTCCATTGCATTCAAATGTGTTTGAATGAAGGGAATTCTCTATAATGCTTCTCTATTTTGCATGCAAAAATGCAATATCTTCAAAGCAATTAAAACTTGACTTACTTTGACATCATAACTTACTTAGAAATAAGGTGAAACAAATAATAACAATTTATTACAGTGAAAATCATTTAGAAAATAGTGCAAATATATCCAAATGAGTTTGTATAACATCATTGTCTAAACATTTGAGACTAATCTTCAAAGTCGAGTCAGTACATTGAGGAGGATATTCATCAAGGGTTTGTTGTAAATAATATTATGATGGGACATTTGTTCTTAATCTTTGAGGGCCTATTTCTAATAAGCCACCTGAAAATTAAGCGAATCCAAAATATCACTGTAAAAAATAGTTATAGCACCGAATTTTTCAAGAGTTTGATGAAACCTAACACAAAAAATGAACACAATTATTACATAATGGCAAGATAATAGGTCTGTAATTTAGATAATATATAAGCCATCAAGAAACTATATTAAAAGGCAACCTTTATAAAGAATAGTCCCTTTCGACTCATCTCTATTCAGTATTAATAGTATTATTACAAACTCATAAAATGTGCCCTCTCCTGTAATTCCAATTCACATGAAAATTGCTCTAGGTATTATAAGTTCTATTACAATTTTGTTACAAACCGATTTGGAAGCTGAATTATGATGCCATGCATAACTGGTTAGCAAGTCCACATCAATTCACAACAGAAATGTACTTAATGTCTAGCAGTATAGATCATTGTGAATTAAGTTCAACGCATAATTAACCATTATTCCTCACTAAAACAACCACAATAAACAGGACCCAAAAAGATCTAACCTTGGCAACTGAATCCAATACAATTGACACAAAAAAGTGTAGATAACATTAGATATCCATGCCCATCATTGTAAATTCAGTTCAATATATAATTAATCGAACACCCATTAACCATCATTCCTCACATAAACAAACCTAATGAAATACAAAAAAAAAAAAAAAAAAAAAAAAACCACATTTATAAAATTTATACTTGGACTATGGCTTGCATAGTACACTTTGCAGTGGAGTGCTCTACGGTTTTGACTTTCAATAGTCTGCCCTTTACTAATCTCACTAACAATCTGCTAAGGTCATTTTATTTTTAAAGCATTTACTGATTTATTCCAAGCAAGAACCTACAAAAAGTGATAGACAGAAACAAACCTAAGTAAAAAAATATTTACAAACCACATAAAAGCTTAAAACACACAAATCTAAAACTTTCATGACAATTTCAAACACCATATCTGCTATTCCAAGGAACCACAATGAATCACACCAAACTAAAACTTATATGACAATATTAGTTAGAGCCTTTGAGGTATGTATCATAATTTGTGTGAGGGTATGAAGAAGCATATAAAAAGTTAAAATAAAAGAAATATCTCTTATTGTTTCTATAGATTAAACCCAATTTATCACCACTTTTAACCCCATTCCTCCCCTTTTCTCTTTTGGGTATTACAAAAAGTATTGGAAAATTTTAGCCCACAACATTCTCATAAACTAAACATAATTTCACAAATGATGATTTAAAAAAAAGGAAAAATACAATTTTCTCCCATTTCCATTGAAAAATCAATACATAAAAACTAAAAAAAGAGGGTTAAAAAATTGAATGAATCTCACCTAGATTCTTCAGTTGGGATATGATTCCAACATCTTCAATCACCTATCTCGGTGATTGCTAACCCTTTTGAAGCAATGGACAAACAAACACCACCTGTTCTTTTATGCAGCCAAACTCTCTGAATAAAGCCAATTTTTCAACAAATCCATCAGAAACAAATCCATATCAAGAAAATCATATAATATGAATAATCCAAACAGGAAATAAGCCAGAGAACCATATCAGGGAGGTACCAAAACTTTATCACAACAAAACCAAATAATTTTATTCCCCTCTCAATTAATTTATATATATAATAATAGGTGAAGCAGAGAGAAACTCAAATTGCAATTCCAAATTAGAACTCTAATTTTATGCCATGTGTCTATAGCTATGTGGCGATCAGTTCATAATTATCCTTCCAATTGTTCAATTAGAATTTGAAATTGAAGTTGAATTTTGCTCCATGTAGCTAAATGTATGTGGACCCATTCTTATTAAAACCACTTCTATATATCGGGTCAAGTAAATTACTATACTAATTAAGTTTTTTCTTGATTTTGCAGTCAAACGTGAAAACCAAGGAGTCTATTTTTATACCCAATCAACCTACAGCTAAACCAATAAAAAAAAAACCCCAATCCTCTCTCTCTCCCAGCAACATTTGCATTTGAAAACAAACGCAAAATTGCCCCTCGTTTTTTGCCATGGAAAATGCAGAATTCCAAAGCTTCCAACTTCTTCTAAAGGGAAGCAAGTGTTGTTGTCTCCAAGTTTCAATCAATCTCCTCTTTCACAGGTACTTCTCTTTACTTTCGCTCTCTCTTGATCTCCTCTTTCATAGTAAGTGTTGCTGTTTGCAAATGGGAATTGGGGGGGGGGGGGGGGGGGGGGGGGGGGTTCAGTATCAGGATAATTTTAGAATTTAGAGATTTCAAAGATTGATTCAGGAAATTGTATTAATTGAGTTTTTTTTTTATATAAGTTTAGGATTTCAAGTTTGGAAAAGATAAAATTTTCATAATTTTTGTCTCTCATAGAGAGCCTTTGACTGTCTTAATTAAATTCAAGGTAATATTAAGCTTTGCTTTCAAAAATATTTCTAGATATTGTTTGGAGCTGTGTGAGGTGGAGAAGATGGTCCCATGGCGGAGGGTTCTTGGAAGCAAGAAGACAATCCCTAGAGAGTCCTCGAATTCTAAAGCGGCATTGGTGGCATAGATGTTTACCAACATAATTTTGGTAACCGTCCCTATCAGCTTTTCCTTTTCCTCTTTTTCGCTAGAAAATATTACTTCTGCCTTTTATTTTTCTTTCAAAAGTTCAACTTATCAACATAATATGCACCTAAAATACTGTAATTGCATTTTTAGTATTTTTGTAGTGTTTTGACATAAAATCGTCTTCCCAATTGGATTTTGTTTTTTTTTTTTTTTTTTTTATCTTTGATTTTGTCTGTTTTCAAGCTTCAATTTGCATTTGGATTTGTGTATTATATCCGGTGAGGAAAGAAATTTACGTTTTTGGTGGTAATGAAGTGATGGTGTTTTGGTTTTTGCAGATACAGGAACCAATCCAAGGGGCCAAAAATTCTATCTTTGGCATAGATTTCCTTTTTTTTCTTTTTTTCTTCCCCTCTTATTCCAATGTTATGCTATTTCAATTGGTTTTAATTAAGGTGGTGGTGTTGTCATTGAGGTATTGAGAAATGAGAGCCAACTGAATTTGGTATGAGAACATAACAGTAACTTTTGAAATAGCTTTATTCTTGGTGTTGTGCTAGAATGCCATTAGTAGCAATCTAAGGTGGCTATGCTCATATTTGGCTCTTTAGATACAAAGAAGTGTGGAAGATCAATTTGTTTTGGTTGCAAACTATGCAAGTGAGCACAACTTATGAAGTAGCAATCTAAGGGGCCTATCTGATTAAGTGCTTTTTTTTTTTTTTTCATTTGATAAATGAATTGAAAGATTATAGGTTTGGGGTTTTATTTAATCGCCAAAGCAGCCTAAGGCCGAATCTAATGTCATAGGACTACTCCAAGTTGAATAATTGACTGTAGAATAACAATCTCAACATTGTGTGGGTTCCTTTTTTTCTTTTATTATTATTATTATTATTATTATTTATTATATATTTTATTGTAATATTTTGAGTTACCACTTTTATTTTAATGCTTTGAGCTATGGTAATGGGCCATATATATTTGAATTGGGTTTATGACTATATGGTTTTGAAGTTTAAGAGAATTGGAGATTTAGTTTAGCCTGCTTAGGTGTGCGTGGCTCATTCATTTCTTGAAAAGAGACTAATTTTTGTAAGACCTATTACTTTTAATGTTGTCTACATTTCTCTTTCTTTCCTACTTTCACAACTACAAGTTTTTAGCTTGCAATTGTTATGGTTTATGATTGTTAAGTACTCCTACCATGAGTACACTGAACTCTATGATAAGTGAATCATTTGATTTATCTTTTTTTACTCTCATGTGTTGATAAGATATGTTTAATGTATTGCTATAGCCTCTTCCAAGCAGTTTCCATACTTAAGAAGTTGTGACGTGGGAGATTCAAGAAATATAATGAAGCATCTAACTCAATACATCTATGAGCAATTACTCAACTAAATCAAGACAATTTATTGCTATTGGATGCAATTTGCATGATCGCATTTATGATTCTTATTGGGTGGTATTTCTCATCTATTAGATCCAAATAAATGTAACTTTAAAGTTTAACTTTTGCTTCTTCTTTTTTTGTACTTCGTTCTTTTTATTTATAAGTTTTGTATCATCTATTTTAGTGAAGTAGGCCATAAAAAAGTATTTGTGATCTTTAGCTAATTCAAGGGTTCAACCCAATGTTATTTTGACTCATTGAGGTCCCTAGGCAATCGGGTGAAAATGTTTGGTTTGTTAATTTTTCGATATTTTTTTTTCCCTATTTTGGATTACAGAAATCACTAAGCCTTTCCCTGTTTTCTAATATTTGCATTCATAGTTTTTTTTTTTTTTTTTTTTTGGGTCTCTGATTCTAGGAATTGAAGTTGCCCTCGAATTATGAAGTTCTTCTTCGGAAAGTATTCGATGATTGTACTAAGGTATTGCTCTCTCTATCTTTGCGTGTGTGTTTGTCTTCCGTTTGGGTGCTGAGAAAGTGTGTGAAAATTAAAAGTTTCGAGTTTTTAGATATGGTTTTTGATTGGTTGTGATGGGGTTTTCATTTATTAGGAAATAAATACGGCCCTGTGATGGGGTTTTAGTTTATTAGGTTTTGACTTCATTACCACCAAAAACGTAAAATTTCTTTCCTCACCGGATATAATACACAAATCCAAATGCAAATTGAAGCTAGAAAACAGACAAAATCAAAGATAAAAAAAAAAAAAAAAAAAAAAAAAAAAAAACTAAATCCAATTGGGAAGACGATTTTATGTCAAAACGCTACAAAAATACTAAAAATGCAATTACAGTATTTTAGGTGCATATTATGTTGATAAGTTGTACTTTTGAAAGAAAAATAAAAGGCAGAAGTAATATTTTCTAGCGAAAAAGAGAAAAAGGAAAAGCTGATAGGGACGATTACCAAAATTATGTTGGTAAACATCTATGCCACCAATGCCGCTTTAGAATTCGAGGACTCTCTAGGGATTGTCTTCTTGCTTCCAAGAACCCTCTGCCATGGGACCATCTTCTCCACCTCACACAACTCCAAACAATATCTAGAAATATTTTTGAAAAGCAAAGCTTAATATTACCTTGAATTTAATTAAGACAGTCAAAGGCTCTCTGTGAGAGACAAAAATTGCGAAAATTTTATCTTTTCCAAACTTGAAATCCTAAACTTATATAAAAAATAAATAAAAAAAACTCAATTAATACAATTTCCTGAATCAATCTTTGAAATCTCTAAATTCTAAAATTATCCTGATACTGAAAGAAACCCCCCCCCCCCCCCCCCACCAATTCCCATTTGCAAACAGCAACACTTACTGTGAAAGAGGAGATCAGGAGAGAGCAAAAGTAAAGAGAAGTACCTGTGAAAGAGGAGATTGTTCGAAACTTGGAGACAACAACACTTGCTTCCCTTTAGAAGAAGTTGGAAGCTTTGGAATTCTGCATTTTCCATGGTAAAAAACGATGGCAATTTTGCGTTTGTTTTCAAATGCAAATGTTGCTGGGAGAGAGAGAGGATTGGGGTTTTTTTTATTGGTTTAGCTGTAGGTTGATTGGGTATAAAAATAGCCTCCTTGGTTTTCACGTTTGACTGCAAAATCAAGAAAAAACTTTATTAGTACAGTAATTCACTTGACCCTATACATAGAAGTGGTTTTAATAAGAATGGGTCCACATACATTTAGCTACATGGAGCAAAATTCAACTTCAATTTCAAATTCTAATTGAACAATTGGAAGGATAATTATGAAGTGATTGCCACATAGCTGTAGACACATGACACAAAATTAGAGTTCTAATTTGGAATTGCAATTTGAGTTTCTCTCCGCTTCACCTATTAATATATATATAGATTATCATACCAATTAATAATTTGATGCGTATCATATCAACTCATTTGTATTATAGTGATACTAATTTATTAAATCATGTAATAAATTAATTTTTATTTGAAAAAGAAAGATTAAGTGGATTAGCTATATTATCAATTGAAAAAGAAATGTTAGAGGAACTTAAATATAAAAACTTAATTAGTAATTTTGCATCTCAAAAGGCAAGAAAAATAGATTTTAAATTAAAAAAATTCAATATATATTATTTGATTAATATTTAAATATAAAAAAGACCCCACTTAAAATTTTTGCCTAAAGCCCCCAAAGTTGTTGAACCAGCCCTGCAAGGATCCGAAAGATTTTGGAATATCTCCTTGAAACGAGTTCTTTGACAAATTTCTTCCACTTAGGATTTGAAAAAAACGAATGATACTTGGAATATTTCCAGTAATTTGGTTACAAGACAAGTCCATGAAATATGAATATAATAGCATCTAGTTCTCTCATGTTTGGCAACAAAGATCCACCGAAGTAATTCGATGAGAAATCCAAGAACAGCAGATTTTCAAGGCTCCAAACTTTCAATGGGATTGATGATTACTTCAATGAGAAATCCAAGAACAGCAGATTTTCAAGGCTCCAAACTTTCAATGGGATTGATGATGTCAGTCCGTTATGACTCAAGTTTAATCTCTACAAAAGATTGAGGTTTCCAAAGAGATTTTGTTATGTGAGAGAAGTAACTGTCCCAAATTCCTTAGCTGACAAAGTTCTTCTGGAATGTTTCCTCCAATATTGTTGACTCTAAGATGCAACCTCTGCAACCCTTCCAATCCTCCTAATGTTGATGGTATGTTTCCAGTCAAATTGTTATAGCTCAAATCAAGAAAGGTCAAGTTTTTCAAGGAACCAATTTTCATTGGAATTTGACCCTTTATTTGGTTATAAACTTGCAATAAAGGAATGGGGCCAAGAAAATGGAGAAAACAGAGAACTATCAATTCACACATTCACACTAGAAAAGACTTGTACCGTACATGACAAGGAATAAATGGACAAAGAAGAACAACTATTTTTCTCAGTGCTTGACTAACTGAAGTAGAACAATTAAAGTCCATAGTCGATGAACCCCTTTTTTTTCTGTAAGGACAAACCTACGTGGGAATGTAATCTAGCCTATGATTCTATTAGAATATCATTTTTTACTTTATAGTAAAACCTATTTTTAGATTTTTTTTTTTTCCATAAAAGGTTTTTAAAAGCATTTCCTAAACGAAAGAAAACCGATTCTATTTAAACAAAAGACTTGTACAGTACACTATGAAGCACGAGTGCGTTTCAGGACTCGGGTGCGGGTGCGGGACTCGGCAATTTTTGAAAAAGGTGGGTATAGGTGCAGCGAGACTTGGCGATTAAAAAATTTTTAAAAATATTTTTATTTATATTTTTAATATATTGCTAAGCATACTTTTTCACATTATACAAACATATACCAAATTTAAGAGCAATAGTAGATAATAACTAAAACATGATGTTCATAAATTAAATACAACCCACAAGATTGAAACTAAAACGTTCCATGATGTTCAGAAATTAGAATACAACTCACAAGTTTGAAACTAAAACAAAATAAAAGATAATCAACAAGACAATCAAACACCAACATCATCATCATCAAGATCAATAGCTTCACTTCGAACTTCACTTTCACTAGTAGTAACACTAGTGCTTGCATTCCTAATAACCATGGCCTCCAACTCTAACTCATCAAGTGTAAGGGCTGCATTCTCAAGAATTTCAGCTCCTCCATGTATGTCGCTCTCATTCCAAGAGTCTCCTGCAATATCCCACATCTTTGTTGCTGTATTTACATACTCCTCATTGTGCCTTGACAAGAGTCGAAGATTAGAATACACATATACCAAATCTTCAACGCGTGCAGGAGCCATTTTGTTTCTTTTTAAGGAATGAATGAATTTATATGTACTCCAATTCCTCTCAGCACATGAGGATGAACAAGGTTGTCCAAGAAGTTTAAAGGCAAGGGATTGAAGAGTTGGAAAGGCGGAGTCATGGTATTGCCACCAAACCAAAGGGAGTAAGGCCCACCTATCTGTTAAGGCATCTGATGAAGGAAACCTCCCTCCTAAAAATGCAGCCAACTCAAACTTCACCACCTTTAATTCATTCTCATCTTCAAAGTATCAATCCAAACACTTGCTCCTTTCCATAGAAATTTCAAGATCCCGATGTGGAGAGATGCGTTTTGGATTCTCCAAAAGCCATTCAATGGAGTAATACTTAGTTAAAGATTAAAAAACAAATATAGATTAAACGTGTGTTTTACTAGAAGGGGGAACTAAGGAAAATAGAAAATAAATATACTAACTTAGGATTTAAGGAATGAGCCAAGCAATGTAGTGGTGTACAATTTTTAGTCCATCGATCAATGAGTATATCATACACCACACTCCAAAATGAGCTATACTCATCATCTTCCAAGCCTTCGTGCCAATATATTGCTGCCTTCACCTTCTCTATCATTGAATCCCACATCTCATACACAAGATGAAGACAAGGCTTATCTGTGTCGGCTACTCGTAGCATATCATAAATAGGTGCTGTGAATTCAAGGATATAATCAACTTTATCCCACCAAAGATCACTTAGAATCATATCTTTCACCTTTTGAGCTTTTCCAACATCATCCTCCCTATAAGAAGCCCATTGCTCACTAATAGTCATGGCTTAAAGACATCTTTTTATCAACTTCAACCTTTTCAGCATTACAACAATCGAAGCAAATCTAGTATCAGCAACTTGGAGCAGTTTTAATGGACAAAATTTATTAAACATTGCCGATCTCATTGAATGGTTCATAATAAAAACACGTATGAAGGATAAATCATCAACAATACATGTAATCCAACTACATTCCTCATATGTAACTTAATTCTTTTCAGTGTTTTTCGCTGCACAAATATTCTTCAAAGCTAGATTGAGAGTGTGGACAATATAGGGTGTCCAAAATATTTTAGGATACTCACTTTCAATAAGAGCTCCAGCAGACTTCATCACATTAGCATTATCAGTGATGACTTGGACAACTTTTACATGTCCAATCTCATTTATAGCATTCTTCAACAGCCCAGCAATATAATGTTTGTCTTTGAACTCACCTGACCCATCAATTGCCTTTATAAACACTGGACTCCCATTTGATACAGCAATAATATTAATAAGAGGCCTCCTTTGTGGATCTGACCATCCATCAGAAACTTTGCTTACACCATTTTCAAGCCAAAAGTCCTTAATTGGTTTCAAGAGTCTTTCAACATGAGCTCTTTCTTATTGCAAAAGTGTTGTTCTCAAGGCATTGTATCCAAGAGGAACATAACCTGGGATGCTATGGGTAGCAGCATATGCATAGGAATTATGATAATATGGGTTCCTTGCAAAGTTAAATGGAAGCCCACCGGTGTAAAACATCCTTCCGGTGTAAAACATCCTAGCAATTCTACTATCCAATTTATGTCTAGCATTATTCTGGAATGTTTTCTCAATAGGAGAAATCCCAGTCATCTTCCTCCTCTTACCATCAACCGGATTTGTACTATCACTCCCTTCCTGTCTCCGATATGGGGAAATAGCTATAGGCCCACGGCCTGGGAGAGGTGAGGGTAAGGGAATTCGACTTCTCTGTTCTCTCTCTAACTTATCATTCTCAATTTAATCATGCATTCGCTGCATTTCCAGCCTATGGCTCGATGTCACATTAGGGCATGCTTTAATACCTTTATTAAGAATTTTTAATAAATGAGCCTTAACCCTAGAATAGGATCCCAAATAAACTACACCACAATAGTTGCACTTAAAGTATGTGTTTCCACCTTTTTTAACAGTAGCACCAGGTGGTTTTTCTACTTTAGTCACATACTGCCAAAGAGGACATTCAGCATTTGGCACTTCTTGAGATGAAGTTTCTGTGCTAGTAACTTCATCCATTGCAAATTCAATAGATTCAATTTAACCTACAAATAATAACTATTAAGTATTAACTAAATAAATTAATAATAAATCAAACCCAAGTTCACAGATTCACAAAACAGATTCACAATGAGTAATAAGTAATAACTATTAACTAAATAAAACTAAGATTCACAAATCACAAATTCACAAATCACAAATCAAAGATCAAACTAAGATTGAAAGCTTTATATCAATACCTGAGTTAAGAATGCGTGAGAGAAAGCTGAAGAAAGAATGAGCTGAAGTGAGTCAAGTGACTAACTCGGCACTAGCTAAGTGTCTCACAGCGAGCAGAATAGAGGCAGAGAGCACACAGAGAGTGAGAGACGAGTGACAAAGTGAGAGAGAGGCAGAGAGCTGAAGTTTGGTGTGTTTGTGTGAAGTGAGCTGAAGTAGCGTTTAATATTAAGTTCAAACGGTGCGTTTTGCACCTTTTTTTTTTTTTTTTTTTTTTGAATTTCGGCCTGATTCAACGCGAATCAGCCTGAGTCGAAGCTAGATCAATGCAAGTCAGCTAAAAAAAAAAAAAAAAAACCACGTGGCATGACACGACCCGACGCGCGAGTAGCGTCGCCACGTCGAACGCAAGTGCGACACCTCTGGTGCTGCATCCGTGCTTCACAGACAGTACATGACAATTAAAAAATGGCCAATTTATTGTGCAAGCAAGACCCCAGACTTATGGGGTCTACCCTCATGTGAGTAGGAGATGTATCTTACGGAAACATGATGGATTTTCTCGTGCAAGGGAGGTGATGATGGAGAAGAATTTACTGTTCCCAGACACATGAAATCTCAGTACTTGACTAATGAATTGACTAATGAAAGTAGCAGACTTAACGGTCTTAGTCTTGGTGGATATTGGGGTAGAGACCTATGTGAGCATGTAGTCAGGCATATGAAAAAAAAAAAAAATTTGTTTCATATGCTTGACTGTATTCACACTAACTTTATATATATATAGATGTGTGTGTCCAAAAATTCCACTCCTGTCAACGTAATTGGAAAAAAAAAAAAAAAAAGTTGTGGTTTGCATTCAAGGAATGATAGAGGCCAAGAACATGGAGAAAACAGAGAGCTATCAATTCACACATTCTCACTAGACAAGACTTGTACCGTATAGACAAGGAATAAATGGACAAGTTTTTGTGAATTGGAGGTGATCATGTGATGAAAAAAGAAGAACAGATATTTTTCTCAGTGCTAGACTAATGGAAGTAGCATGATTAAAGTCCATAGTTAGTGAACCTCTGTTTTTCTATAAGGATAGACCTACGTGGGAAGGTAATCAAGCCTATGATTCTATTAGAATATCATTTTTGACTTTATAGTAAAATCAATTTATAGTTCGTTGTGTATTTTTTTTTTTTTTTTTTTTTTTCATAGAAGGTTTTTTAAAGCATTTCCTAAAGGAAAGAAAACCAATTCCGTTCAAGCAGAAGACTTGTATAGTATATGACGAGGAAAAAATGGCCAATTCATTGTGCAAACAGGACCCCACACTTGTGGGGTTCACCTCTCATTTGAGGGGGAGGATGCATGTTACGGAAGCATAATGGATTCTCTCATGTGCAAGGGAGGTGGTGATAGAGAAGAATTTACTATTCCTAGACATGGAATCTCAATGCTTGACTAATGAAAGTAGCATGATTAACAGTCCTAGTCTTGGTGGATAGTGGGGTAGATACCTACATGAGCATGTAGTCAAGCCTATGTGATTGCTTCTCAATCAAGTGTTTCCTCATAAACCCCTTTTCTGGTTTTATGACTGCAAATCAAACTCATCATGGTGATGTTCTATTTTTCGTCCATAAATTTTCATTATTTGTGATTCTAGTGCAAAACATTGTTTATTTAAAACAAATATATTATCAATTTAAAGGGGGAAAAATAGCTCATGTACCTCTTGAGGATTGAGAGCTAAACTAAGATTAACTTCATTATATGTTCATTAAATAGATGTTTAATTCTTTTATTTAAGAATTTATTGTAAATAGAAGATTAATAGTTGATAATGATGCTTATTAATTGCAAAGTCATCTTATTGAGGACCAAAAAAAAAAAAAAATCAAACAATCTTTTAGATGGAGCTAGACAACACGTACCCAAATAGTGAAGTCCCAAACTTTAATTTTGGAGTCCAAATATGCAACCAACCAAAGTCTCATACTTGAGTACTTTCGGAGTATAGTGAAATAGTGATTTCTTCTCTCACATTCGTGGTAGACTTTATGATGAATTTAATGAGTGGAAATATAAGAGGAGGGAGCACTATTCATTGTACTCTAAAAATTCCTAAGAATTACTCACAAAGCACACACACCAATTACCATGCAACTTAACAAAAGACCATGACACAAGATTGTATATGGCAAATTACATAATATGACTAGATTAGTCATGTAAGTGCGTACTTACGTTTGGTGGTTGCATTTATGGGG
The DNA here is from genome assembly GCF_932294415.1 of Quercus robur. NCBI lineage: Eukaryota > Viridiplantae > Streptophyta > Magnoliopsida > Fagales > Fagaceae > Quercus > Quercus robur. Next base: position 91,235,486 of record NC_065535.1, read on the forward strand.
AAAGTGATCTACCACAATAACCACCGCAACGTTGAAGCGCTGCCTATTAACTCCGCCATCCTTCACTCTCATCTCAAGTCTCATCATGGATCCTTGTGGGCTGCAATAGAACCCAGCACTCTTTCTAAAGAGACAGGCCCGTTCTAAAGAAAGACTGGACCCGGCCCATATTTAAATTTTTTGTAAAAAAATCTCACAAAAACTTTGAAGCTGATAAAGGCCCGACCTGTAACATTACACATTGGGTCATCACTCACAGTAGATATTTGGACTTGTCCAACCCCTCTAGGCTAGCTGAGTTTAGTCGAAGCTAGAGTTGGTTTAATTTACTTCAAAAAAAAAAAAAAAAAAACCTTCTATTGGAGAGGAAGTAACTTTTTTTTTGGGGGGGGGGGGGGGGTGGTTGGGAGCGGTGTGGGGTACATGGTCTTGTATATTGCATTTTGAAATAGGAATTGAGTTTTTCTATGACCACAACAAAATATCACAACATTTTATCAACTTGTTGATGTGTTAATCCACCATAAGTCAAGATAAATATAAAGATTATTTTGAGACCCACCAAAACTGAAAAAAAAAAAAACAAAAAAACAAAACAAAAACAAAAACAAAAAAACAAACTTTTTATGAAAAATGTTATGAGATTTTGTGAGATAGGGAGTGAGTTGGGAATTAGAACAAATGTTTTACGTCAAAAGAAATACAATGTTGGCAACAGTGCGATAAGATCACATATTAGATTAGGTAATGTGATTACCCTAAAATGGTGGTAATATGAGATTACAACTAAGATTTATATAATGACTGAATTCCTTGAACGAACTTTCAGGGAATTCCAACTGATTTGTACTGGAAGCTGAATTGGCAAAATGCACTTATGGAACTAAGCAGGGGTCATCATTTTCATAGATGTTCCTCGAAGGAAAAAAAAAAAAAAAAAAATCTTAATTCATAGATGAAAAGACATGTTTCAAGCCACATGAGCCACTATACATAATTTTTTTTAATAAATATTTTAATTCCCTTATCATTGCTCCACTTATATCTTCCACTCTCTTCGTGATATTTTTCTCCAATGTGATGCTGAAAATCAAGGCTATACATTGATCCTATTGAATTTCTTCTATTTGAATATGGAAGCTTCACAATCTAACCTTCAAACTGTCCATCCATTTCTTTCCAAAAGAAAAAACAAAAGCAGTGTGTCACAATGCAATCAGTTAATCAAAGCATCCAGATGACATCTTGGTCAAGTATCACATTAACTAAGCCAAGGCTTGAGCCATTATAGAGCGATGAGATAGCTGCTGCTCATATAGCTCCCGGAAAATACGGTATTTGGCATCATGGAACTTCTTCACCTTTGGGTCTTTAGATGGATGAATGACCTGCAATATTCAAATGCATATAGTACAAATGAAATATCAATAACAGATGCCACTTCGAGAGGATACAATGCTAGCTCAGAATATTTGGGCAGAGCTGGCAATTTACCATTCATATTTCATTATTTCTTTCTCATGGGAAAAGGGTTAGCCTAAGTTGTTGGGCTCTTTTTGCTTACCCTTAGCACTTCTAGTAATCTAAAATTGGGTAGTGATAAAGGCAGTCTACATATTGTTTGAAATATTATTACAAAACTTATTGACTCCATGCTTATCCTTTATGGAAAAACCAAGATACAATTGTGAAAACCATGTATTATTAATCGTCTTGATACCAACCACGCAGGAAACAGAAGAAGAAAATCTATGAAAATTATAATTAAAAAAAGGGCCAACAATCCTCAATCATAGATGTGGATCCTGGACCTATGAATGGGGATCCCTGAAACTAACAAAGAAAAAAGGAAGTGAGTTCCATCCAAGTCAATCTTGGACAAAATAACAGCATGGGCATCATATGCAGTCTCACTAAACAAATCATTGTATACATAATATCTGAATGATACCATGCTAGTTGTGCAAGTTTGAGATATCAAAACTAATTGAAGTCCTGCTTTTGAATCAAGACCAAAGTACCAAACAATGATGATGCCAGCTATATGGCATAGCATACCAATTACCATGTGGAAGGTTTTACCCCAGAACTATATTCAAGACCCTCGCTTGGTTTGAACACCTTTTTCACCTCATCTTAAATATAAAGAAATAGGATTGAGTTAAGGGAAAAAAAAAAAATTTATGTACCTGACCAGCTGCATTCATTGCCCTCATGGCCTCATTCAGACTTGAAAACTTCTTTGCAGCAACTGCACCAAGAATGGAAGCACCCAAAAGCACTGACTCGTTTTCTCGAGGAAGAATTATAGGGCAACCTACAACAATCATCAGCAAGTGTGCCAATATTTAATATGCATACAGTAATGCTTAAGAGAAGCTAAAATATAACATCACGGACCTTCATGACTTTCCTTCACTTGTAAATCAAAAATAAAATTATTTATCAACCAGTCAATTAACTGCAATTTTTTCTGTAGCCCTGGTGTGGTGGTGAAAGAATCAGAGTCTTTTGTATTAATCAGATTTTGATTTTTTATTATTATAATTTTTTTTTGGGCGTCTGTAAGGCAACATTTAGCGTCCGTTTGGGAACAACTTATCTAGTTTTTTGCTAAAAGTATTGCAGATAATAGATAAAAGTTAAATAAAGTAAGTAGGTGACTCACATGAGACCTACAAATAGTAGGAAAAATAAGCAAAATAAATGATGATTCATGTGAGACCCACAAATAGTAGAAAAAATAAGCAATATAATGGCTTATAATCCAATCCAAAATAGACACTTAATATCTCATGTAGGGTTTCTTATGGCCCTAAATGTGCTTTATTGGTCTTTAAGTTAATAGTTTTAATAGGTAAATTTCAAGTTTGATTTGATTTCCATTTTTGTCTTCTTTACATTTAGGAGAGTTTACTAGTCAAGCAAGTCTATTACACTCTTAAATGTGGTCAATTGTGATCAAACTAATGAGAGATTAACTAATTTGAGTATTTTTAAGATGCATTTGCCTATGGTTTCTCCAGTCACTTCTTCTCTTTCTTGCTTGTGGCACTTTTTTCTTTCCTTTTCCTTTCTTTTTTAGTCAACACACTATTCTTATGGCTCCACACTACTATTCTCTGCAAGTTGAGCTTTGTTTACCATTAACAGAATCTAAACACTGAAACAGCCCATAGAGCCCTATCAATCTAATGTTCGATCAACTTAGAATCATCCAACAAACATTCCTTGCAAGTCAACCCCTAAGTAGAGATTCTCTAGGCTGTCATGTAGCAATGCCTCAATCATTGCTGAGCTTCCTAATCATCCCATATAGTGAAGCAAATAGAAAGGGGGAGGGGGGAAATATCATATATACATCACATGTGTGCTCCCACCCCCCAAAAGAACACAAACGCAGAGAGAGAGAGAGAGAGAGAGATAGAGAGAGACCAATGATATCTGCATGTTCTTGAATGAATAGGGGGTTCTTTGCAAGGCCGCCACATGCAAGTATTGTGTCAATCTGTAAAGGAAGAATCAAAAACAGTGAGAGTGGAAAAAAAAGGGGGGGGGGGGGGTGGGGTTTCAAAAAAGTGCATGAAGAATAACACTTTCAAAAAGCATTCACCTGTTATATTAGCAAGCAATATTTTCTGGCGTCACTACTTTTTATTTATTGGTAAGTTAGGGATAAAGGGGACATGAATCATAAATAACCATCAAAAGCACATATAGAAACTTACATGCAATATATTAAAGTCGAAGCACAATTAGAATCCAAATTGAATTCAATATAGTTTCTAATTGTTGTCTAAGTTGGCATCTAGTGTCCATTTTAATTTCCTAAATTTTGGTGTCAAGTGACCCATCCATAATATTCAACATGAAAATCGGGATGAACACCTCACTCACCTTGGTAAGACCACCTTATGTGTTCACCACTGCTGAATGTTTCCGTGCATAAGTATGGTTACAGCCTAGAATACATATACTACCTCCATCCCAAATTGTTAGCCCTATTTAGAAAACCCAACTTTTTAAGGAAATATCATTTATTATCTTGTCTTTTAATTAAAAAGATAGAATTTTCCAAAATTACCCTTAAACAAAGCTCTCAAAAATTTTTATTGTTTAAAATGCTTCTGTTTGGTAGAGGCATAACAGAAAACACAATAAATTAATGATTTTTAATTTTAGAAATAGGAAAAAATTTTAGGACATCCCAAAATAGAACAAGACCAACAATTTGGGATGTAGGGAGTATATATTTGAGCTTCTTCTTTTTTAACATAATTAAAATTTTAAAATAAATGGAAAAGGAAAATACATGACCCTTTCAAAGAGTACAGATAAAAAATATAGAGAATCAATAAAATCAACAAAAGATATGGAGGGGTGCCCCCTAGAGCATGCATCCAATCAAACGATGACTGCAAAATATGCTCTTTGATTACAACAGCAGGACATTCAATTAGATCAAAGACCTGTCTGTTTCTTTAGTACCACCAAATCCACGACACACAAGGGCAAGGCTCGCCACACCTTAGCTCCTCTGGTACTGAAACAGATCTTCCCAACATTTTAACAGAGCAAGCACTGATTAGGCATCTTCCATGCTAGCCCAAACAAGGTGAAGACAAAGGACCATATATCATATTTGAGTTTCTCACCTATTAACTTAAAGTCAAAGCATGTTATACCAAGGTTTTTTAATGGTTCAGGCATTATCAGCACAACTCATGATAGACATGTATATTTGCCAAGTTATAATATGCTGCTCTCAGTTTCTGATGGGGATATTAATGCGGAGCATGTACTTGCTAAACAGTAGGCTTTTTTATTCGGCAACCATTTGGTAACTATGCTGCCAACCTTTTTTGCTTTTTATTGATATATTACCCATGCACCCAATGGGTCTTGAACCCACAACCTCACCCTCCACCTTGCCATAGCAAGAGGAGGAGCTATCATTTGAGGTAGAGCTCACCAACATGTGTCATGCCAACTTTCTTATCCTCTTTTTGATCACCGGACTCCTAAGTTCAACTTTCTTTTAGGAAGCCCCTAAGTGTAATGGTGAGCCAATTGAATTGAATAGCTATAATAGTGGAAGATGAAAGTTAAAGCCACAAAAAGTGTTTTCCATCATAATCTCTTTTTAAGCCCCCTTCCCCCCACCCTCTTTTTTTATTTACACACACACTTGGTAGGTCTTGAATCCTTGCACTTACAAAAGAAGGAGGTGCCATTTGAGCTATAGTTCATTGGCAATCTCCTACTCAAGCCCTTGTCATCTTTCAAGCAAGAAGGAGGACCAAAAGCAGTTCTGGTCATTCACCTCAGGCTCTAACCTTTCACTTCTTTTAACATTCCTCAGGAGAGGCAGCACAGCCTCCACCAGGCCAAGTTTCAAAATCACGTTGATGCTGCTGTGGGTTTTAGTTCTTTCATAAGTCTAACATTGATGTTGAGGGGAAAAAAATCTTCCAAAATAGAAAAAACAAAATTCTTAAATTGACTAATGCAGTTCTGATATTTTCTTTTGATATATCAATAGTTGGGGGTGGGGGAATTTGAATCCTACATGTCTCTTTCGGAAACACCAGAAGGTGTCAGTTGAGCTACAAGATTCTTGCACTAATGCAGTGCTAATATCAACGACTAATTGACAGATTAATTAAGCAAGTGGGCACTTATGCTAATCATTGTAGTTTTGGAATGTGTAACAGGAAAGGGACTGCAGCAGCATAACAAACTAAGGAAAACCTACCTTCAACAAGTTAGCCCCAAAAGCCAGGCTTAAGTGATAATGAGCTGGAGAGGGATGAGCTTAGAGTGCATGTTAGATCCCAATCTCGCATTGGCAATTTTAAGAACTCTTAAAATAAAACTGCAGACATGACTGGAGCTGACTAAAATTTTTCTTTAAAAAGGGGGAAATTTTTTGAACTATGTAGAAAACATACAATATTTCTCAGAATACCTCACCCATTTTTTAAAATGTTGCTAAAGTACAAATAGACAAACATGCATATTTGCATGTGTCACAAAGTGTGCCTATATAAAAATGTTTTTAAAGGATAAGATAGATGTCTAATTTCAAATAAACATTTAAGTGTAAGGGTCTGTATTCTTACATTGTGACCATGGGCATTGCAATGCTCTACAATGTGACGTGTGCCATATGCAATACCCTGTACAGTAGCCAGGTACAGAAGAGCCAACTGTTTCTCACTTGTGTCGAGGGTAAAGCCACAGACCATTCCTTTTGATTTGGGGTCTGCAATAGGAGACCTGAGAGATAAAGATTTAGAAGTTTAATATTTGGGAAAAAAATTTTGGCACTATGACCTGAGAAATTGAACATTGGTATGTAAACATTTACCTGTTCCCATGATAGTCGGGTAGGACATGTGTATCCTCAGTCAAGGCAGCAAGAAATGGACACTTCAGATCAAGCATCATTGTTTCTAATATATTGTTCAGAAGTTCATACACAGATATATCTGAAAGATTACAAAAGAAAATTTAGGTAAATCTATGTTAGAATTGTGAACAAAGGCATTCACCCTGTTTAGTTCAATAAACATGAACTAGGAACTAAATTGAGTAAACAATCTCACTTCTAGAAGCAGCACGATTCGCAAGGTGGGGAGATGCTACATGGTTTTCAACTACATGATCCAATAATGCACCAGTGGCACTCTGGCCACCTTCTGTGAGCCAATATTCAGGTACCATAGCTGAAAACACAGAAAAGGACGATTACATGTACATGCCAATTCAGAAATTACAGAACTACTGACTAATTCTCGAAAGAAGAACATCATGTTATGAACACAGAAAAACTATCCTTCATGTTATACAATTAAAGTAAGCTTTGAAAGATGAAGCAGCTTTTAGATTTTCCATGACCAAAAAGAAAACTTCATCATACATCAAATTATTACTATCACCACTTTTAGTGGTGGGAAGGGGGTGATAGAATGTGTGTATGTGTGTGTGTAATTTAGTCACTTCTTTTATGAATGGATCCATGACAAATACCAATTAGTTGGTTGAGGATTCATAGCCAAATCCAAACTTTTGGGACTAAAGTTTGTTGCTATTGTTGATACACACACACACACACACACACACACATATACATATCTATTTGGATGTCAGATTTTTGTGATAAGAGGCAGCCAATTAATTTTTGGATTTGTTCTAACTCCCTTTGGAAGGGGATGGCAATAGGATGTGTCAAAGGATGTCCCGATCTAAAAGTTTTCAGGTCCTATTTTTTACAAGGATTTGAGAGCGAGTATGCATTTAAGTTTTTCCAATAAGAGCATTTGGTATGCAAAATCTCACAAACAGTTGCATTCTTTGGGTGGACAGCAGCTTTGGGAACCATATTGATTGTTGACAAACTTTAAAAAAAACAAAGATTTTTTTAAAGTAATGATATATGTATAAGAATAGCAGTGAGACAGTAGATTGTGTTCTTTTATATTGTGCCTTCAAGAGGGCATTGTAGTCATTGGTGTTTTTGTTATTTGTAGTGGATTGGATTATGCCTAATAGAGTCATGGAGATTCTATCACGCTGGAAAGGAGTTCTGGTTTGCCATGCAATTAGTAAAATTTGGACTGCTGTACTGCTTTGTATAGTGTGGATCACATGTAGAGGAGGAATAATTTAACTTTCCATGGAGTGGAGCTCAACTTAACTTGCACGATTATCAATGTCCCTAAGATCACTATACAATTGGATTAATGCACTAGGCAGCCTCCATCATCAAAAAATTCAAGGCTATTTTTTAAACTCCAGTTGATTTTTCCCGCTTGTTTTTTCTAATAATGTTTCTATACTAGATTAATTTTAAAATAATTGCAAAATACATGAAAAAGATAAGTTGCCTCTTCCATAATTCTTCAGTCAGTCAAATTTTAAACGATTCAGTATGATCCGAATCCCTAGAGTTAAATACTGAATATGAAGTTCCAGAAGTGTACCTATCAAAAAAGTTCCAGAAGTGTACCTGACCAGAATGGTCCCCAGACCCCTGGAATGAACAACTTGCTCCTTGATATGGCCATATGGCAAGTAGAAGTTCCACAGACTAACACCATGCGGTGGCAGATAGCTTCATTATCACACTCTGAAAATATTATCATTGTTAAAAGAAAAACATATTACACAAAGATAAGCTACTAAATCATGCTAATAAGAAAATCTTTTGATAAGTTATAATAACCTTTAGTTTCAGAATCTAACTGTGGCACACTTTCCATTACCCCCACGCCACCAGCATGAGCATCAATCAGTGAAGTACCAACAGGTATTCCTGATACAAGACCGAGTTCCTGGAAATTCAAATAACTTGAATACATAAGAAATAAGCTACAAAATAGGTGTCAATAGTATCAAGTCAAATCACCCTCCAAACTCCAAAGGCCAGGAAAATAGTGCAGATCATATTTTCTTGAACCTAAATAAATATGTTTGTTTTGCTAATGGACCTCAAGGAATGCCACTGGAAATCAATGTGAAATCTTCAGTACAAAATTTCTTGCCTTCGCAGCAGCTGGAGTAAGACCAGAACCCAAAGGATGGCCAGGAAAAGCTACACTTCGTCCTGTTGACATTGTTCATTGCCAAGTCACAAACCGCAGCAGAAATTGCAAAAGGTAGAATAAATAATTAAAATTAAAACACAAAAGTAGTTTTATAATGACTGGAAATAAAAGATTATATTTAATTACTACAATCAAAGTTTACATGTAAGTTAAGAAAAATCAAGAAAGAAGACTAGACCCATTCAAGAAATTTATTATATTTCAAATACACTCCATGTTAAGCTGTCATGAACTCCAATCACCAAAGAAAATAAGCAAAATAGAAATTAATAAAAATCCAACAAGCATACCTATCTTAGCATGATGCCCATCTACAAGATCACCTAATCCAATCTCCTCCCAGAAGTCATCATCCCATCCACAAGCTTCCATATCTCGGGAATCTTTTTCATTGACTTTCTGCATGTGTGCATGACCAAGATATGTCCATTTGCACACCGTGGTGCACAGACTACGAGTGTCATCTCCTGTTGCCCTAGAAGAATCGAAACAAATCACGTTAATCATCAAGTTGAAATCCAACTTGACTTGTACATAAGAAAGATGCCTGAACTTATGAAGATTTACTCATGACTGGCAGATTTGAAGTACCTGTATGACAGCCAATCACTCAAGTCCATCCACCTAAACACCATTGACCAAGATTCTTGTAAATTTTCTTTCACCCATAGAAGCTGAAATTTTAGTCTGTATCAGAAGATATTCAATAGAGAGACATCGAAAAAATTCAGAAACAGCAATTAAACACAACAATTATGGACATGACTTGGGAATGGAAAGCTAAATCTGTTGATAAGCTTATTTTGCAAAAACAACAATAACAAACTGCTTAAAGTGACACCTCTTTCAGAGGGTACGCAACAAGAGAACGCATACTCTGCTTCATATTGCAAAATAATATAAAAGATGGGCAGTGACTGTAAAATACATACGATGTCCAATCCATGCAAGAATAGCATGTAAAAATAGACTGAAATGCTATTGTCACCAATCATCATTGTCTCCATACCTCCTATAACCAAGAGAACCGTACGAAATCCAATGGGATTAGATTTTTTTTTTTTTTTTTTTTCCTTTTGTTTTTTGTTTTTGTAATAATTTGAAAGACCCACTAAAGGGGGGAAAATTAAGATTGCTATAAGACCAGCTATGCAATAGAAAATGACATGTGACTGACCCTGATTAGTGTTTTGAGGATCCATAGCTAATCCCAATGTTTTTTTAGTCAAGTTGCATCGTTTAAAGTTAAAGCTTAGTTGTTAAGTGTCACAACAATGACCTAGTCAAGCACACAATTTCTTTAAAAGCTTTCAAGCAATAAAACCCAGCAAAGAGGAAACACAGAAGAAAATTTTCTAAATATACTTCCCAAGAGCCTTGTAGCTCAATTGATTGGCACCTCCAGTGTGTACATGACATCCAGGGTTCAAATCCCCCCTCCCTTGTTGTAAGTATTGAATTATAAATAAAAAAATCTAAATAATACTTCAAATAGTTCCATGCCGTCAATTTCAGCCCACTTTAAGAAATGTAATAAGTGTTTGCAAATCAACTTTAAGAAGCCCACTTAGAGACAAAAAGTTCACCCTAATCAATCTTAAGAAGCACACTTAGAGACAAAAAGTTCACCCTAATCAATCTTAAGAAGCACACTTAGAGACAAAAAAGTTCACCCTATAAACATACCACCGCCAAGTTGGGTGAGTTGGTACCTCCCTAAGCCATTTGTGTTTGGGGGAGCAAGAGGGAGTGGGTTCAAGCTGCTGGTGTCGCAAAATATATATTATGTAAGTATTTCTAACAATTTTGAAAGTTAACCCTGTATAAGCAAATCAGTTGCTAATAGAAATCCAGTACAATGCTAAGCGCACACACCAACTACCATGCAACTTAATAAAAGACCATAGCACAGGATTGTATATTGCGAACTACATAATATGATTAGACAAGCCATATAAGTACCTTTGGTGGCTCCATCTCAGGGGAAAGGGATCCACCACAATATTGTAATACTGGTGAATTACAGGAATTGATCCTTTCAGCTTGTTCTACAGCTCTATGGTCCATCCATACTATGACATTTCTCCTTGAATCACCACTCCAAGAAACCGTGACGGGGGAACCATCAGCATCCACCGCAACTGCAGTGAGAAACCACTTTTTTTCCTAAGAAAATAAGCCCCACCCTCCATATTGTAGACATGATAAACAACTTAGATGAAAATTTTTCTTTAATTCAAATCAAATGCTAAAATAAGCAATTAGAAAGTTACACACCAAGAGAACAAGTGGCTGCAAATCCCAGACCCTTCACTTCTTTTCCTGCAACATTTGCAAGGGAGCATGCAGATTTCACTGCCGCACAAATTGCATGCCATATATCTGTAGAAGATTGCTGAATCGGAAAAAGAAAGGTTGTCAACTATGTCTATATCCCATATTTGTTAAACATTTATTGCTTTGCTTGACAATTCTATTGGCCTAACAGAAACAATTATTGCTTTGCTTGACAATTCTATTGGCCTAACAGATGTTTGGAAAACACGCTGTCCCAAAAACACATTCTTACTAGGATTTCATAAGGAATGACATCCACACTAACTACATGTAACTTGGCCATATAGCTCAGGTGTTTAGCTTGGGAAAAATCTTATTTATATTCATTTACTTAGAAATGAGACAAACTCTAGCCTAAATTTAGGCTCAACTATTAAACAAGTCAAGCTCAGATATAGTAATGTGTTCATGAACAAGCTCTTGAGTGATATATACACACACACACACACACACTTCAAACATGATTTCATAAGTCAGTAAATAAGCTCATAAGATATAACATTAGTATTTGTAATTTACTGATAGTATAAATAGTCCATTTAGTAGTAAAATTATGTATCTTTCCTAACAATACAAGGTTGGTGAATCAATTTTTCATAAATTCACAAACATAAATCATTCTATTTAATTAACTCAAATAATATAATTTAACTAAGGTTTAATTGCTAATTATTGGCATAGATTTGTGAAGGGGTATAAATATTTTAGTGGTATTGTTTGATATATATTGGAAAAGAATAAGCTAATCAAGTAGTAGCTCGTGAACAAGCTCAAACTTGTTCGGCAAGCATATTAAACATGTAATTTAGCTCGGGTCAGCTCTAATTGTTTACAGCCCTAACTAGTCTAGTGATATTTAAGTTCCATTGTTCATCAAACATTACCTCGACACAGTCACCGTCTTTCCAAATCTGAATTGGGCTACTAGAAGAACCTAGAAGCTTCCCGTTCTCATCAAACAGACCTGTATTTTAGAAACCAAAAGTTACCCAGCAATTCACATCATCTAAGGAGTGTGTAACGGCTAGAATTTGCATTCTTTAAAAATATACACAATGCGTTCATATGTTTATGATTGGCAAAATTACATAGATGAACAAAAACTATCAAACTTGGATTAGGTACCCAATAAGGAAAAAAACACAACAATGAAACCAATTCCAATCCAACAGTAAACGCTCCCCATAAACACGTTAAACGCGTCAGGAACAAATGACCCATTTCACCAAAACACAAAATACACAGAATTCAATCAGCACAAATAGATATACATGCATGTGTGCGTGTCTCTGCGTGTGTATATACATAGGAAGAGAGAGAGAGAGAGAGAGAGAGAGAGAAAGAGGACCTGCGCGGGCGCTGCCAGTGCCGACGTCGACGCCAAGGAAGACGGAGCGGAGAGAGGCGGAGTCGACGGTGGTGGTGGTGGCGGCCATTTCGAGGAGGGAGGAGGAGAAAGGAGTGTAATGTCGTAGTGGTTGGGGATAGCCGAGGAGTGGAGTTGAATCAGATAACTCTCTTCTTTTACCTGTCATTTCCTTTTCTCTCTTTTTTAAGTTTTATCTACTTCTAATTTTTATTTTTATTTGATTATTGTGATTGATTTTTTAGTTAGTGCTAAATAATCTGGATTTTTTTTTTGGAGTTTTCTCTGGTTTCAACGATGGAAAGATTAAAAAAAATATGTGTCTTTTAGAAATGGGAAAAAGGTGGAGGTCACGGGATTCACAACTCACAAAATTAGCAAAGTTGTTACGCTTTTCAACCTAAAAATAGGATTGATTTTATTTGAGTCCTTTATGTTTGAGATTATTCATTTTGAATCTCGAATTTGATTTCATTTTCAAAATAATTTTTAAATCCGTTTTTACTTTTGATTTCGTTATTGAAAAAATGACCTTATTTTATAGGCACTTAATGGCAAATTGAGTAATATTATATGAACAAAATAATTACTACCTATACATATGCACCATGCCATTAAAAATTATATTTTTGAGTTAATTTTGAGAAAAAAAAAATTGAAATAGATTTACAAAAAAGGAAAGAAAAATATATATTGTCTTATTCTCAAAAAAATTATATATATATATACATGTAAGGACACGTTTCACAATTCAAGCCCAAAATGTATGGGATCTTGACCTAATGAGCCCAATACAATAAATTTGTAGGGAATGAGTCATAGAACTAGGCTCTAATGAATTGGATAACAGCTAGTATGGATTTAGAGGATAATAAAAAAAAAAACAAGAAGCACTAATCTAAATGAATTCACTGTTCGAGGAGGTAACTTTTCATAAAAATCAATTAAACAGAGTACAAGTACAATTTTGATTGCTACAGTATTCTTTTTCTATTTTTCCGATCCCACCATCCATGAAGGACCCCTTACATTATATAGTTCCCTTTGGACAATCTTAACTCTACACTTGTCAATCATTTGAGTCACCACTTGAATGCTTGTCCCATCAGACACCCTTTCTGGCCTTCTGTGAGTTGTGGTAGCCAAGGCAGCACTATTCAGGGGTCTTCTCCACATAAATGTGGCCAGAAAGTTAGCTGCAGGACATTCAATACGGTGACAGCAGCTTTTCCTTAGATATTTCCTAGCTTCAACTCTTCCAGTACGTTCACGATGCACGTCCGTCTCAGCGGAATTTCCTAGAAGGTCACCTTGAGTAATGGAACACATGTTTTATTTGCATTTTGTTTATCCAAGGAGACACTCCTCCTCGAACCATCTTTACTAACTTTTTCACTTGCATGTTATTTATAGGGCTTTGAACATAACACCCTCACTGTTGTTTACTCGTCATTGGACCAATCAATGTCCTCAAACAAAACCCAAGGCACAATATACAATTTTGGGCCCTTATACCTACAATACATATATACACACAAATTGTTTATATCAACTTCATTGTTAATTTATGATTTTTCATCAATTTTATTTTCTCCTGCAGGATGTTTTAATAATTTCAGCATAATTAAGGACTACCATGATTCTCGAAAAATAATTATATATATATATATATATATATATATATATATATTGTAGGGACACGTTTTTTCAGGCCAGGTCCAAGATGCATGGAACCTTAGCCCAGTGAGCCTTTTATAATGAATTTGTAAAGTGTGGGCCAAAGAGCTGGGCTTTGGTGAGTGAATGACGACCATCGAGGTATTCCCCATGAGCCGAGTTTAACAGAGAGAATTGGTCCTCGGCAAGATCTGAGGAGCTTTTCTTTGTGCTTCTGGTGTGTTGGGGTCCCCCTCTGTTTCTCTTTACTCCCCCTTTTATAGTCATTTTCCTCCTCCTGACTGGGGTCCCTAGGGTAGATACTTGTCTCATCCGCCCCTACCTCCAGTTGTTGGAAGTGGTTGTAAGGACAGAGAAGTATGGCTGTGTCAGGCACAAGGCACTGAATGCAATAAAGGCAGTCTTCCCTTAGACGCTTCCGTTCTATCTGTTGTCTTTCTCTACTTTCGTGCTTTCCCTGCCCTATGGAAGGATCTGGAGTCTCGCTACCGGTGATCTGTTACCTCTTTTACCCTCGGCTATATCCATCCGAGGAGGATTTTCCTATGGCTGAGGAGGGGTTTTTCCATGGGCTGGGCCCCTGGCCCAGTATAGATATTGAAATGGGCCTATTAGTCTTTTACCCCCCACATATATATTTTTAGAGTTTCAACATATTACATTCGCTCCTGATAATATCTTTTGTATAGATACTTAAAAAATATTTTCAGTAAAGGTATAAGAAATACAGCTTTTATTATCAAATGTGTTAAAGGTACATGTTAAAATGTTTTGCATACTCTACTAAAAGTGTCTATATATTTTTCAAATAGATTGTAAGAGAGACCGGTGTAATTTAGAGAATAGGCATCATAGGTGGTTATGGATTTTTTATAAAAGAAAAAATGTTAAATTGTGCACAATTTATCAATAAAAACATACTTAATCACAATTATTAAGTATGCCTACAAAATGATTCATAAATAAAAAATAAATAAAAAAATTGTAGTTTTTGAAAAAGTTTGCATGTAATTCATAATTGAATAATTATTAACAACTAATTAATTATTAAATTTAAACAACTCATTGATGATGGCAAGAACATTTTTTTTGAAGTGTATGTTGAATCATAGTTTTGTTTTCTTTTTTCTTTTTTATACTAAATTACACTTTGGAGTTTGGGTTCTTAAAGTTTGGAATTGTTTTTATTTTGAAATTTTACATTTCAAATTTTTATTTTAATCTTTCATGCTTGATTATGTTTTCATATCGATTTTGCCGTTCATTTTCATTAGTGTACTACGGTGACAAATGACATATACATGTGTACCATGCCATTAAAAATTATACTTTTGAGTTTCTCAACAAAAAAATGTTGAATTTTTTTTGAGAAAAAAATTTGAAATAGATTTACAAAAAAGGGGAGAAAAATATATATTGTCTTATTCATGACAAAAAAAATTTTATATATATATATATATATATATATATCTGTAGGAACTACGGCCCAAAATAGTGTATTGGGCCTTGGGCCTTGTCCGAGGACATTGATAAGTCCGAGAAGGAGCAAGTAATTGTTAAACGTTCCCAATTAAAGTCTCAAAGATGAGGAACAAATGGGAGGCAATCCGAGGAGGATTATGATGAAAATAGTTCACAATATGTACTTTATCCGTTAGTATAATCCTCCAAGAAGCTCCAATGATAAAGACACGTTTCAGGAACATATGAGAAGGGAGGAAACCTAAAAATATCTAAGGGAAAGCTACCACCACCGCATTAAATGCACTGCAGCTACTTTTCTGGCCGCATTTATGTGGAGAAGACCTCTGAACAGTACTATCTTAGCTACCACAATTTACAAAAAACCAGAGAGGGTGTCTGATGGGACAGGTACTCAAGTAAGGATTCGGATGATCAACAAGTGGAGGGTGAAGATGATCCAAAAGAAGATATATAAGGTGGAAGAATCTTCATGGAAAGGGGATTGGAAAAAGGAAAAACAGAACACTGTAGTAACCAAAATTATCTTTGTATTTAACTGTGATCAATACATATGATTATAGCCTCCTCGAATCGAAAGTCCATTAATGTCTATACACCTTGTTTGTACCTGATTGTCGTCTAACTCCATATTAGCTAGGGGTGTGCATGGGTCGGGTTGGGTCGGGTTGAGGGGATTTTTTGACCCAACCCACCATGGTAGGTCAAAAAAAATTCAACCCAACCCAACCCAACCCCACATGGGTCGGGTTCGGTCGGGTTGAACCCATGGGTTTGACAAATTTTTTTTATTATTATTATTAAATTGAGTAGAAAAAAAATATTAATATATCAAAAAAACCTAAAGATTAGTATCAATGTAACTCCTTAAAGGCAAACAACACTAATGACTAAACAACAATAATAATTTATTAGGATTTGTGTGAACTAATTGGCTTTTATATAGGATAGGAAGAACTGACTATTTAAAAAAATTTATTAATTATATATTATATATTATATATATATATATATTAAATTAGTATTAGTAGGAGGAACTGAGGAAATGCTACTCTACAGCTGGTTTTTTTTTTAATTATTAAATATATAATATATATATATATTTTTTTTTTTTAAATATATATATATATATATATATAAAAGTGCCCTACAATTGATTTAAAAAAAATTATTAAATATAAAATATATTTTAAATATATATTAAATATGGGTGGGTCGGGTCGGGTTTGGTGGGTTTGTAATTTTATAACCCAAACCCAACCCAACCCACCATAAAATTTTTTTTTGTAACCCAACCCAACCCACCAAGCCTTAAAAACCGACCCAACCCGATGGGTCGGGTTGGGTTGGGTCGGGTTTGGCGGGTCGATGGGTTTTCTGCACACCCCTAATATTAGCCTTTGTTCAATTCATTAGAGTCTAGTTTTTTGACCCACTCTCTACAAATTTATTGTATTGGGCTCATTGGGCCAAGACCCCCTATATTTTGGGTTTGGGCCACAAATCGGGACCCTACAATTGGCGCCGTTTGTGGGGAAGAACTTGTCTGATAGTGAAAACAACGGTCAAATATGGCAAATTTAGGCTCACATCAAGCAGAATCCATGGCATCTCAACGTGAAAATCCTTTCGCCAATCTTGAACGAAGGAGAGATAGGGAGGGTAGCGTGCACGTTACACACACTAGCAAGAGCCACTCCCGAGTTGGGAGTCACGTCTCTCAAGAACAACACAATAAAGCCATACAAAGGGAAATCGACCAGCTCAAGAAGAAGTTACGCCACGCACAACGAAAACAAACTCCCACCCTGTTTGATTCCTCCTCCGACGATGAGAAGGATAGCGGTTATAGACGTAGATCAAGGACTCCCCCTAGGGAATCTTTCTCATATAAAGAAGAGCATCATAGTGAACACCGATGCAAAAGCCCCATTCATAGAGGATTGGGAAATGATGTGATGAGCACAGCCTTGAACCAGATTGCCAAGTCTTCGTTCACGCGTAAAACTGAAAGAGTAGCTCCTCCTCGGCGTTTCCATCAGCCAACATTCACCATCTATAATGGGCAAACAGACCCGATGGAGCATGTGAGCCATTTCAATCAGAAAATGACTGTCTATTCTAAGGACGAACCCTTAATGTGCAAAGTGTTCCCATCCAGTTTGGGACCCGTGGCGATGAGATGGTTTGACGGCTTGAAAACGGGTTCTATAAATTCCTTCAAGGAGCTCACTCGGGCGTTTGGCTCCCATTTTATCACATGTACCAGGGTCCCTCGGCCCTTAGACTCCCTACTGTCTTTGTCCATGCGAGAAAGGGAAACCCTGAAAATATATTCGGACAGATACTGGGAGATGTACAATGAGATAGAGGGTGACGTTGAAAATGTCGCCATCAGTACTTTCAAGAGTGGCCTCCCAGCCGAGCATGGTTTAAGGAAGTCCTTAACAAGAAAACCAGTCACCAGCCTGCGCCAACTTTTGGACCGTATTGACAAGTATAAAAGGGTTGAGGAAGATCAGCAACTGGGTAAAGGAAAGGCTAAGGTTATCCCTCAGGAGATGAGGGATTTCAGGTCGGACCAATTCAATAATAACCGGTCCTGAAGAGATTTTGCTAGACAATCAGGGTCTACCAACACCCAGACCGTTAGTGCGGTATTCCAAGAACCGATGCATCAAGTTCTAGAGAAGATCGAGAACGAGCCATTCTTCAAATGGCCAAATAAGATGGCTGGAAACCCCTTGAGACGCAACCAAAGTCTTTACTACCAATATCATCAGGATTAAGGGCACACCACGAAAGATTGCAAGAATCTTTGGGATCATTTGGACCAGCTGGTCCGAGAAGGGAAATTGAAGTAGCTACTGCACCATTCTAGTGGCCAAGCGGGGCAGACAGTTTCGGATCCATGGAGAGATTCTTCTTCAAGACCTCCTCTAGGAACGATCAATGTCATCTTCGTTGCCCTCAGTAGGACTGGGTCCTATCCCTTTAGAGTGATGTCGGTGGCTCGACTATCAACCGAAGACAGTAATTCAGAACCAAAAAGAGCCAGAATAGAGGCCTCGTTAGTCTTGGGCTTCTCAGCCGATGATAAGATCGAAACTATCCAACCCCATGATGATGCTTTGGTGGTCACACTCAGAATAGGGGATACGATGTAAGAAGAATGTTGGTAGATCAGGGAAGTGCTGTCGAGATAATGTACCCCGACCTGTACAAGGGGCTGAATTTGAAACCCGAGGACCTAACAACGTACGATTCCCCACTAGCAAGTTTCGAAGGGAAGATAGTTACTCCAAGAGGTCAGATTAGACTGCCAATTCAAACCGATTCAGATGTGGTGGAAGTAGACTTCATTGTGGTGGATGCTTATTCACCTTATACGGCTATTGTGGCCAGACCTTGGCTCCATGCTTTAGAAGCCGTTTCTTCTACCCTCCACCAAAAGGTGAAATATCCGTCCAACAGCCAAGTTAAAGAGATTCTAGGGAATTAATCCATGGCTAGACAGTGCATGGTGGCTGCCATCTTGCATAGGCCCAATACGGAGTCCTCGGCCTCTGCTGAAACGAACTCATAGCAATTAAGAACCCTAGTAATGTCCAACAATGAATCGACCAAGGAAGCGAAGTGCAAAGATCTAGAAAAGGTTACTGTTGGTGATGATCTGGAGATGTTCTTTTAGGTCGGCTCCCAGCTACCTCCCCAAGAGAGACAAAAGCTAATCGAATTCCTGAGAAAAAATGTGGATTTATTCGTGTGGAATGCTTATCAAGCCCCGGGGGTAGACCCAAGTTTCATTTGTCACCACTTAAATGTTAACCCATCTGTTACTCCCAAAAAACAACCTCCTCGGCGCTCATCCAGAGAACATTCTGATGCTGTCAAAGATGAAGTGACGAAGCTTAAGCAGGCAGGGGCTATCAAAGAGGTTTTCTATCCTACATGGCTGGCCAATATTGTGGTAGTAAGGAAAAAAAACGAAAAATGGCGAGTGTGTATGGATTTCACGGATTTAAACAGGGCTTGTCCGAAAGATCCCTTTCTTATGCCTCGGATAGACCAGCTGTTAGATGTTACTGTAGGCCATTCTCGAATGAGCTTCTTAGATGCTTTTCAAGGATATCACCAAATACCGCTAACACTAGAGGACTAGGAAAAGACAGCCTTTGTTACTCTCGCCAGAAACTACCACTACAAGGTATTGCCCTTCGGCTTGAAAAATGCAGGATCCACCTATCAAAGGATGATGATTAAGATGTTTGAACCTCAGTTGGGCAAGAATATTGAAGTCTATATAAACGACATGGTAGTGAAGAGCAAAGTGGTGTCCGAGCATGTGGGAGACCTCAGAAGCATTTTTGAAATACTGAGAAAACACAAGTTACGCCTTAATGCCTCCAAATGTTCTTTTGGTGTGGGATCAGGAAAATTCTTGGACTACATGGTAACCCCACCGGGGAATTGAAGTTAATCCTAACCAAGTTAAGGCGATAAACGATCTACAACTGCCTCGGAATCTCAAAGAGGTTCAGAAATTAACTGGAATGACTGCTGCTTTAAACCGATTTATTTCTCGATCCGCGGATAGATGCAGACATTTCTTCCTATTGATGAATAAATGGAAAGGATTTGAATGGAATGAAGAATGTGCTTTAGCATTTCAGTAACTTAAAGAATATCTATCTCGGCCGCCTATCATGTCTAGTCCCAAGGCGGACGAAGTCTTGTTTTCTTATATCGCGGTGGCCCTCCATGCTGTGAGTTTGGTATTGATACGGGTTGATAATAGAGTACAACGACCAGTCTATTATGTGAGCAAATCACTGCATGAGGCCGAGATTCGCTATCTACCGCTGGAAAAAGCTATCCTAGCACTGGTGGATGGTACAAGAAAACTCCCTCATTATTTCCAAGCGCAGACAATCATCATCCTAACTCAACTTCCACTCAAGGCCATACTTCGAAGTGCTGATTACACGGGGAGGATTGCAAAGTGGGGCACAGTTCTAGGACCTTTTGACATCAAATACATGCCCCGTACCTCCGTCAAGGGTCAAGTACTAGCAGACCTCGTGGCCGAGTTCACTGAACCCCCATTAAAGGAAATATCAACAACACAGAACATGGATGGAAAATCGGTTGGCACAGTATCCCTGCAAGAACCTCCTTGCTGGAAGGTATACGTTGATGATGCAGCAAACCAAAGGGGCTCTGCAGTAGGGCTAGTTCTAATCTTGCCCGAGAAGCTCACCATAAAAAAGTCACTAAGATTGGGCTTCTCGGCCACGAATAACGAAGCTGAATACGAAGCCTTGCTGGAAGGAATGTCCATGGTTCAAAAAATTGGAGGAAAGACAATAAAGATATTCTCAGACTCGAGGTTGATTGTCGGCCAGGTGAAGGGCAAGCTAGAAGCAAGAGATGAGAGGATGCAAGGGTATTTGAGTTAAGTTAGACATCTGCAATCGGGATTTGAATCCTTCACTCTTTTGCACATCCCCAGAGGTGGAAACACACACGCCGATTCTCTAGCCACGTTGGCAACCTCCTCAGCACAAAGCCTACCTCGGGTTATCGTTATAGAAGACTTGTGTAAACCCACTGAGGTCAAAGGACTAACGGTTCATGTTCACCAAATCAGGGCAGGGCCCAGTTGGATGGATTCTATAATACTATACCTTAGAGAAGACATCTTGCCAAAAGACAAATCAAAGGCTGAAAAGATAAGGAGAAAAGCTCCTCGTTTCTGGCTATCCGAGGACCAAAAGTTGTACAAACGCTCTTTTTCTGGGCCATATCTACTCTATATTCCCCGAAGTGACAGAGCTACTCCTTAAGGAACTGCATGAAGGAATTTGTGGAAGTCACACCGGAGGCAGATCTTTGTCTCATAGAGCCATCACTCAGGGCTACTGGTGGCCGAATATGCAGAAAGAAGCATAAGAATATGTGAAGAAGTGTGATCAGTGTCAGAGACTTGCGCCAAACATACATCAGCCAAGAGGGGTTCTGAACCCCCTGTCTAGCCCCTGGCCTTTTGCCCAATGGGGCTTAGATATAATTGGCCATTTCCCCAAACCAGCAAGGAACAAAAGATATTTGCTGGTCGGCACTGACTATTTCACTAAATGGGTTGAAGCTGAACCTTTAGCAAATATCAGAGATGTGGATGCTAAGAAATTTATTTGAAAAAACATTGTTACCCGCTTCGGGGTCCCTCATTCCCTCATATCGGATAATGGTCTTCAGTTTGACAGTAAATCCTTCAGAAAATACTGCTGTAAATTGGGAATTACAAACAGATATTCTACTCTAACTTATCCTTAGGGAAATTGGCAAGCCAAGGCTACTAATAAGGTCATAGTTAGTGGACTCAAGAAAATGTTAGATAATGTGAAGGAAAAATGGGTGGAAGAATTGCCATATGTCTTGTGGATGCATCGAACCACACCCTGCAGATCAACAGGGGAAACCCCATTTTCGATGACTTATGGAGCCGAGGCCGTTATTCCCTTGGAAACAGGCTTCCCAACGTTAAAGACCAGCTCATTCAGTCCAAGTAATAACAATGAGTTGCTAGAAAAGAGCTTGGATCTTATTAAAGAAATGAGAGAAAGTGCAATGGTCCAATTGGCATACTACCAACACAAACTTAAACAAGGTTATGATGCTAAAGTAAAGCTAAGGCCATTTGTGCCTGGCGACTTGGTGTTGAGGAAGGTTCTGGGTACTGCAAAGAACCCAGCATGGGGAAAGCTAGGACCCAATTAGGAAGGACCATATCGCATCACCTCTATGGTTGGTATAGGGGCCTACTTCCTTGAAGATTTAGACGAACGTGTAATACTACGCCCGTGGAATGTAAACAACCTGAAAATGTATTATTACTAATGAAAATTTCATTTATCATTAAATTCTCTTGTCATGTAAAAGCATTGTATTCCATGTTACTCAGTCAAGTATTAAACAGAACCTAAGTCCTACATGGCTCCTCGAACCACAAGTTTAGGTGAAATTAATTACTTTTGACATCTAATCAAGTATTAAGCAGAACCTAAGTCCTGTATAGCTCCTTGGACCACAGGTTTAGGGGAAATTAATTACTTTTGACATCTAATCAAGTATTAAACAAAACCTAAGTCCTGCATGGCTCCTCGGACCACAAGTTTAGGGAAAATTAATTACTTTTGACATCTGTTCAGGTATTAAACAGAACCTAAGTCCTGTATGACTCCTCGGACCACAGGCTTAGGTGAAATTAATTACTTTTGACATCTAATCAAATATTAAACAGAACCTAAGTCCTGCATGGCTCCTCGAACCACAGACTTAGGGGAAATTAATTACTTTTGACATCTGTTTAGGTATTAAACAGAACCTAAGTCCTGCATGGCTCCTCGGACCACATGCTTAGAGGAAATTAACTACTTCTAATAACTGTTCAAATATTAAACAAATCTTAAAATATATCAGGTCTTTCAAACCATATATTGGGGTGAAATTAATACTCAAAGGCATATACATAAATGTTTAAACAGAACCTAAAGCCAAAACAGACCCAAGGCAAACTTAAACTTATATTTATGTGCAATATACAGATTGTCTGCCTCTTTTATTCTCTTTCACATGATATAAGTCTATGAATGTCAGTCTTCATTACCTAAGATTCAATTCACAACTTTACTCTTGACACTTAGTCAGATTATTAAGCAGTGTTTTATTGTAGGCTTTAATTGAAGGCACAGTAACATCAGTTCAAAGCTATGTAATAAAAATTTAAATTACATAAGGCAAAAGAACAAAAGGTGAAATGAAGAATATTCTCATTAAGTGATAAAGATAGTACATTGTACGCACGGACATAGTGCCTTTTTTTAAATTAAAAAAAAAAAAATTACTACAAAGGGAGTTATTAAAAGGAATCCTAAGGGCTAAGCTTCAGCAGGAGGGGCAGGAGGATCTTCCTTTTGGCTTGGCTGAGAAGTAGGAGCATCCTTGGCCTGGGGATCAGCTCCCTGAGTCTCGGCCTCTGCTTCCTTCTCCTTGGCAGCATCTTTGGACTTGATAGAGAGCTTTTTCCCATTGCTTTTGCCTTTACCTTTCTTCCCTTTAGCCCCCTGGCCTTGGTCGCCAGCTTGGCCGAATCCCTTCGAAATTTCAGGAAGAGGGAGGGCATCTAGGATAGCCAAAGGCTACTCGGAAGATTCTGGGGCATGGGCAGGAGGAGAAGAGATATGAGCCGGGACTTCGCGAATCTCCGGATGGTAGTAGACACTCTCAGGCAACCTCCAAACAGAATCTGCAGGGACTCCTGCAACGCTCAGGGCCCTGTCCCATGTCACGTTGCAATAGTCTTTGCACACCTCTGATAGCTCCTCGGTAAGCCTTACTTGCGTTTCCTCCACACCAAGCTGATATGAAGCTCTCTTCTCCGCCTAGGTTGCTTCCCTGGCCAACTGAGCTTCTTCCTTGGCTTTTTGCAACTCGACTTTGAGATCTAAGACCAACTGTCTCTCAGTGGCCAAATCTATCTCAGTTAAGTGCAACTTCTGGCGCTGATCCTCAGCTTGCCTTTCCATAGTTTTCAGACCAGCCTCGGTACTTAAACGAGCTGAATTCACCTCCTTCAACTTTTCAGTCAGTTCAAATTGTTCCTGCTTAACAGCCCCCAATGATTTCTCAATGTTGGCGCGAGTGAAGGCCTCAGCATCGGCCTGCTTACGAGCGTCACGGTACCACTCCTCAGCCACAAAAGTTTGTTGAGTAATCTGCCCAAAGATCACAAAACACAATGTGAGTTAAAAAAAAAATACAATTTAGCATTTATGTTCATAAATGGACAAATTGCTTTACCATAGCAAGGTCCCTCTTCAGGGACAGAAAGAGATCATTCTATGTGAAGCGCCTGTAAGCGTCCATATCCTTGGGAAGGAGTATAGGCTGCTCCAAGGCTTCAGCTATATATCCGACCCGGCCCCTCTGATATTCTCGGACCGAGGCGTTCCAAGGAATTGGTGCCCCATCCACTTCAAGCCGAGAGCTCCATGTGCGCTGTGTCATGTGCACATCAGCCCTATTCAGTTCCTCCCGACTATCCACGAATTGGGACCTCTTATCCCGAGGCTCTTGGATCACTTTCTGATGCTTTGTCCCCTTCTGAAGACCTACCTCGCCTTCCTCGAGAGTCTCAGTTGGCCTTTTCTTCTTCAAGTCAGGGTTAGGCTTTAGGCCAAGGTCGGTGGGGGCTTATGGAGTGGGAGGGGGGAGATTGGAGGGAACTTGGGACTTAGGGGTTGCCTTCGATGTTGACTCCTTCCCCCTGGCAGCCATGAGTTCCCTTAGACTCTTATTGCCCTTGTTTAAGGCCATACTATCTTCCTCTTCATCGGAGGAGTTGTCCAGGCGGGCGATTACAAGAATAGGAGTGCGAACACCGGAATTCTTGTCTGACTCACCTTCGGCGTCCGAGATGTTAATTAAAGGAGCCCTCGGATTATTTTCTTCTTCGAAATGGAATTTTTCTATCTCCTCCTCTAATGAAAGGCGAGATGAGGCAATCTTCTCTTCAAGAAATGCTGCTGCTTCAAGAAGGTTTTGTGAAAGCGGTTGTGCAGCTGGTGGAAGGTTTTGTGGAATTGGCAAGGCAACCGAGGGAAGATCCCTTCGAGCCAGAAATCATGGCTTAGAGACATCGATCTAAGCTAACCTTGATCTTCCGGCCCTTATTGCTTGGCCTACATCCTGGAAGATGCGGGACAGAGGCTCGTAATCCAAGATTAGGTGAGCGACTCGCAATTGTCCGTACTCGCTCACAAAAATCTCTAACCTCAGAAGGTAATTGAGAGCCTGAACGTTAGTAAAACTGAGCCTCGGAGTAACGTGATTTTTATCTGCGAAAACATCCGAGAAGAAAATCCTGGTCAGATCGCCAAAAAAGAATATTTTTCACCAAAAGAAGATGAAGTGTCAAGTAAAAAGAGTAAAGCTAAAAAGGCTAAGTCCCCTTCCAGAGGGACTAATCCTAAAGGTACCACACCTGGATCTCCTACCCGAATTGGACAATGAAGACCGTCGTTCCATTCCCCTGAGGCAATCAGGTAGTCATCCTTCATACCCTTATTGAACTTGAGGAGACAGGATATCAGCCTGACGACCTCGGACCGGGATTTGAGGTAATAACCCGCACCGGAGAGCTAGTGGCACTCGTACATGTGAACCACATCGTGCCACATGAGCCTTAAGCCAAACTGCTCATTCAGGATGTCTACGCAGCCCAAGACCCTAAATAGGTTGGGGGCGCACCAGTAGGGGGTCAATCTATGGTTAATCAAATAGTTTCTGGTTATCCTACCCATGGGAAGTGTCATTCCTCCCTCTATAAAAGCAATCATGGGAATGACTACTTGACCCACATCCCTATCAGTCAGTACTCGGTCCGGGGGACAATATTCTAAAACCACCCCCTGTGGGATACGGTACTTAGCCCTAAAGCCCTCCATACTGGCCGGTGTGTCTACTAAATGCTTGAACCTGCCCATCTAGATAAACTGAGAGGCCGAGAAGAAAGGCCGAGAGGAAAAAGGGCAATATAAAGAAATGAAGACTTACGGGAACTGGTATGTTAATCTCTGAAACTTTTAGAGATTTTTCGAAAAACTTCTTACAGGAAATGGCTATGGAGACTCAAGAGTTTAGTGCGTTTTGTGAAGATTGGGCATTGGAGTTCTTTGAAATTCTTGAAGATTTGTAAAAAAGAGAGGAAAAGGGGTTCCCTCAAGGTTTTATATAGAAGGAGAAGATGGGTGGGAGTACTCCCGCTCAAAATACTAGAAGAAATGTCAGCCATTGGATCTGCGTTTCACCGTTGGATGCAGGGGACATAAAGTCGCCTGGAGTAATTAATAACGCCTCGTAGACTACGAAGCGTCAGTAACAATTATGAGGCATGTAGAACCGCATTCTCACACATGTAAATCAAAAAATCAGTTGATCTTATCTCTTAAAAATCAAAACCCCACTTTTTCTCCTCAGATGGGAGGGAAAAATCGGAATTTTGAGCGGTTATTGTAGGGACTAGGGCCCAAAATAGTGTATTGTGCCTTGGGTCTTGTCCGAGGACATTGATAAGTCCGAGGAGGAGCAAGTAATTGTTAAATGTTCCTAATTAAAGTCTCAAAGATGGGGGAACAAATGGGAGGCAATCCAAGGAGGAAATCCTCCTCAGACATGATGAAAATAGTTCACAATATGTACTCCATCCATTAGTATAATCCTCCAAGAAACTCCAATGGTAAAGACACATTTCAGGAACATACGAGAAGGGAGGAAAACTAAAAATATCTAAGGGAAAGCTGCCACCACTGCATTAAATGCACTGCAGCTACTTCTCTGACCGCATTTATGTGGAGAAAACCTTTAAACAGTACTATCTTGGCTACCACAATTCACAAAAAACCAGAGAGGGTGTCTGATGAGACAGGTACTCAAGTAAGGGTTCGGATGATTAACAAGTGGAGGGTGAAGAAGATCCAAAATAAGATATATAAGGTGGAAAACTCTTCATGGAAAAGGGGATCGGAAAAAGGAAAAACAGAACACTATAGTAACCAAAATTATCTTTGTATTTAACTGTGATCAATACATATGATTATAGCCTCCTAGGATTGAAAGTCTATTAATGTCTATACACCTTGTTTGTACCTGATTGTCGTCTAACTCCATATTAGCCTTTGTTCAATTCATTAGGGCCTAGTTTTTTTACCCACTCTCTACAAATTTATTGTATTGGGCTCATTGGGCTGAAATCCCCTATATTTTGTGTTTGGGCCACAAATCGGGACCCTACAATATCATGCATCATCGTATCATATTATATCATATACTATATAATAAAAGTCATGCTTAGAAGCCATGGTTGCATCATACAACAAGCCATGTTTTCTTTCTTAAAAAAAATTATAAAAATAAATAAATAAATAAATAAAAACTCACTTTTTGATTAAGGGATAAGATTTAACAATAATTTAAAACAAATTTAAATTTTATTCAAACTAAAAGTATATTATCAACAATTTCTAAACTTAAATCTCACACAACCCACGTTTTTGTTTTTGTTTTTTTTTTTTCCTCAAGTTGCACGATTTAACAATAATTTAAAACAAATTTAGATTCTATTCAAAATAAAAGTCTATTATAAAAAATATATAAACTTAAATCCCACACAACCCATGTTTTTGTTTTTATTTTTTTCCTCAAATTGGTTCTTATTAAATTAATATTTTATTGACATATTAAACTACAAAGCTCTTGATTAAGGGATAAGATTTAACAATAATTTATTTTAAATAAAACTTTGTCATTTAAGTTTTATAAATTTAAATTCTACTCCAACTAAAAATCTATTATCAAAATTTTTAGAACTTATATATATTCAACCATGACTTTTCGATACCATCCCTCTTAATCAAAAGCAATAAGTCATCCATATAATTAAATCCTACACAATACACTACACTCTGTTGTATATTTTTTTTTCAAAATGCAACTTATGCTTATATTTTAATATAATAAATTCATCTTACTTATTGTTCTTTATTTCTGAATTTGTATGCAAGATATTATGCCAAATGAAGTTTCCTATAAAGAAGCAAAATAATAGACACTCATTTAAGTTCTTGGTTATTGTTCTTTATTTTATGAATTTGTGAGCAGGATCTTACTTGTTGTTCTTAATTTTTTTGAAGTGTATGATGTATGCTCATGACTTACAATTAAAGTTGGTTATTCTTTAACAATTGTTTTTTTTTTTTTTTTTTTGAACTAAAGTACACTTTGGAGTTTGGGTTCTTAAAGTTTGGAATTTTTATTTTAAATTTTTACCTTTCAATCTTCATTTTAGTCTTTCACATTTGATTATGTTTTTATATTTATTTTGTTGTTTATTTCCATTAGTGTACTTTGGTGACACTTGACATTATATGAGTGAAATGGCTTAGTGGACATCACTTAATTATCAACCACTTTATAGTTAGATTATTAATGGAAATGGACGGTAGAGTCAATAGAAAAATGGAATCAAATATGAAGAGCTAACATTAAGGCCTCGTTTGGGAGGAGGGAATGGAATGGAATGGAAAGAAATAAAAAGAATAATTTTAGAATATTATTCTCTTCCCTTATTTAGGAGTTTTAATGGAGGGAATAGAAAGTCTGTTCCCTTATTTGGAAATTTAAGTGGGAGGGAATGGAATTGGTAGGAGAGAACACTCATTCCTCTCTATTCCCTTAAAACCTCAAATTTTCATTCCCCCGAAATTGGGAGGAATGAGAAGGAATGGAATTAGATTTAATGAATTTTTTACTAAAACTCCCAAAATACTCCTATATATTCAACTCTTTATTTTAAAATAAGGGCATAATAGTAATATTGTCATAAAATGATTCCATTCCCTTCATGTTACTCCCAAACAAGATTACTTACATTCCATTCATTCACATTCCTTTATTTTAAAACATCCAATCAAGGTTACTTAATTCCATTCCATTCTTTTCCATTCCTTTCCTTTACTTAAATACATTCTATTCTATTCCATTTATTTCAATTCCCTTATGATCAATCAATTCAATTCCATTTCATTCCCTTATGAACTCCCAAATGAAATCTAAGGGTACGTTTGGTACACTGAATATAGATTACATTAGGAATAGTAATCTTTATTACTGAGAATATAAAATATTGTAATGGAATAACTGTTACTATTCATTAGTTTGGTTGTTACATATGGAGAGCTTGTAAATGATGATGTATAAGGAAACTTTATATTTTTGGAAATATATTAATTTTAAAACCTATTGTATGTACTAAGGAATAGCTATTACACGCTAACGGAGGCTTGGCTCAGCTGGGTATGGTTCGTTCGCTTTGCCTAACACGCTCAGGTTCGATTCCCGTTACCAAAAGGAGTCCGTTGGTGGACATCACATCCCTAAGCATGTGTGCTCTGCCCGGGGGTTTAATATAACCATAAACACCCCCATTTTTTATTCTAAAAAAAAAAAAAAGGAATAGCTATTACACAATTTTAAATAGGAATAGCTATTCTTCAATTTAAAAAATATTTAATCCAATATAATAACTAATCCATGTAATAAACATGCAACCAAATGACTGAATTGCTATTACACATGAAAATTTTGAAACGTGAAGAGCCAAATAAAAATAATTCTAAACTTTAAAAGCTAAAAGTCTATTTTAGTTTTTTTTTGTTCTTTCTATATGTAGGAAGGTGGATGTTGATTTGA
The DNA here is from genome assembly GCF_932294415.1 of Quercus robur. Classification (NCBI taxonomy): domain Eukaryota; kingdom Viridiplantae; phylum Streptophyta; class Magnoliopsida; order Fagales; family Fagaceae; genus Quercus; species Quercus robur. Next base: position 91,265,267 of record NC_065535.1, read on the forward strand.
GCTTGTTCCTTGTGGATACCAACAACATCTCCTAGTATCAATAAATACAAAATGGGGGTGTCTATAGATTTATGCACTCAAACTATAAATTAAGATAGAAAAGATAAGTAATGTTACAATCACAAATTATTTTATAACATTTTTACAAACTGTTGTTGTGACCGACTTCTTACTGATCTTCATCTAAGCTCGCTACTAACATCATTTTTTTATTTACCAATAATCACTTGTTACATCAGCAATTTGTAAAATAATTTATATTTCTAACATTAGTTGAAAAAGATTGAACGATTGCATGAAAATTTAAAGATGAGAAAATCATATTTGAAAATTTAGGAGGTCTATTCGCTGAGTAGCTATCAAATTCAATATTCTCTATTTTTGTATTGAAAAGAGACTATGATTAAAATTAGAATGCAACTATGATTGACTTTGTCCTAATTACTTTAAAGTAGTTCAGTTCGATGGTTGAATATAAAGTATTTCATTTACTTTAATTGATCGTATTTGAAGCCATTTATCTTCTAAAAAAAAAAAAAGGGTTTGCTAGCATCTACATATATTTTTTGTAACATACATTAATTTTTTTAAAGAAATAAACACACCTACAAAAACATATGGAATGAGGTTCTAATGTAAAATCATATCACAAACTCCACTAAAAAATCATAGTAAATTTTGAGTGTGAGACAAATTATATTACAAATAACATATATTATGACAATAACATATTGCATACATTTCTTTGCCACATGGATATATAATGGGTGAGGAAATAAACATTATTTTATTTTATAAATCTAATGGTGCGTAAACTAACACGTTATTTTTATATTAAATTTGACAAATCTAAAATTGAACACACTACAAATTGAAACATTAATTAAAATTTTTCTATAAAAAAACAATTGAGAGTAGAATGATTCAAACCTTAAAATGTCTATGATAAAAATACTATAAATGCAAATTAGGGTCTGTTTAGATACCGTTTATTGCTGAAAACTGAAAATACTGTAGTAAAATAATTTTTAAATGTGTGAATAGTACTGTGAGACCCAATTTTAAAGAAAAATTTGCTAAAATTCGTACTTACAGATCCTGTGAACAGTACACAGAACCCAAAATAAACATAGACACTAAGGACCTGTTTGGTTTAGTGCAGTTTTGGATCATATCACTCAAAACTCATAACTAAGTTCTCAAAACACGTGGGACCCACACAAATTTTTTTGTTTGGCTTGATTTTCACATTGTGCTTCCATTACTCAAAACTCAAAAATTTTGAGTTAGAATGATGGAAACAGGAAACAACAAATGAGGAAATTATTGTGTACTCCTGGAGTACCATAAATGCGTACTCCCTCCTCTCACATGAATGGTGGGTCCCACTAATTAAATTCATGGTAGGATCCATCATTCATGTGAGAGGAGAGAATACGCATTTATGGTACTCCAAGAGTATCTAATAATTTTCCTAACAAATGGGTGTTTTCAGTTTTCGAGAATTGAGTTTCAGTGGCATTTTTGTAAAATTAAGCAAAGAATGGGACCCACCCGTATGACTTGTCCCATCAAGTTACGTCTCTCTCCCCGTTCTTCTCTGTCTCTTCTCCTTCTTCTTCTTTTTTTCTTTTACCTAGAGCTCTCTCTTCTCATTGAGCCTTCATTGCTCATCCACAAGCCGCCACCACCACACCAGTCGTCACCGGCATGAGCAACCACTAGATCGGTTCAAGCTTAGCCCAGATCGAAAGTTTGGGTTTGCTATGTTTGTGGTTTGGCTTGTTATGCACGTGGACCTCGAGATCGGAAGCTTCGTCAGCGACATCAACTTGTACTTCGCATTCGCTGCCGCGACAGCAGCAGCAGTTGAAGCAACAAATGCCATCGTTTCATTGTTTCGAGTTGGAGCCCCATTTTTTGGCTTCGGTTTTTTTTTTTTTGTTTGCTCTGCGTTGTTGTTGTTCTTCTTCGAAGATGTGGGATTTGGTTGTGGGTTTCCTATGCATTCTTTTGGATTTTGTGTGTGGCTGTTGGTGGTGTTGATGGTAGTGGAATCTGGGTTTGTCGTTGCTGGTGGTGATGAAACTGTGTTTGGGTGTGGATTTCATGTAGAGTCACGCAGGTAAGGGAAGAAGACAATTGAAAAAGATTGATCAGTGGGCTCCACAATTTTGGCAAAAGGTGGACTTAAAAATTGAGATATATGACTAGATTCTGTTAATAAATAAAAATTTTGGAGTTTTTGAGTAATAGTGGGTTTTGAGATATGAGTTATGGCTTATGGATTTTGAGTTTGAGTTATGAGTTTTGAAAACTGAATTAAGAAAACTGAGTGACGAAAAAACTAAAACCGGCCCTAACTTTCAGTTTCCAGCAACATCCAATCCCATACTAAACTACAAAATTATTCAATTATTTTAAATTTGCAAAGTCTTTATTCTAGTATATACTTTTTGTTTTTATTTTGTTGCTGAGAATAATTAATAAGTATTCACTCCTTTTTAAAAACTTTGTACCGTTTCAATTTTTGGCAGAGTACGGTAATTTGGTTTGACAAATCTTGTTTTTGCCTGATTATTAGATTCGAACTTTGATCGGACTGGAACCTGTACTTGAAGTGACACACGTGTTCACCCAATCTACAGTATATCCCGCCTCTGCCCCTTTGGTCCCTACACACTCACAAACTAACAGTCTTTGCTCGTGTAGGAAAAGTATCTTACATGAAATGATACCATTTCAGCAGCTTGTATAAATTCAATAAATGAGAAATATATATATATTGTAGGGACACAATTATTCAGCAACCCAAGAATGACACTGGGCTCGTATGTAAAAAGCCCAAACAATATAATTTATAGAGAGTGGGCTAGAAAGGCTGGACCTTGGTCGTTGGACTGCGGTTTAATCATGATTTTCATAGAAGCTCGTACGAAGGTAGGTTTGGCCAACATAACTAGGCTTCACATCGGTGTAGCTCGGAGGGTTTGAGTCCTCGGACTTAGTCCGAGGAGCATCACCTTCTTCCCATTCTTCTTTTTTCTGTAGGATCCTTTTTTCCTCTCCCTTTCTCCCCTGGCTCTCTTCCCCTTTTATACCAGTGTATCCTTTCCGTTTTTTGTTTAAGTGTCAGTTTTGCTTTTTTGGGGTACTGACTCGTCCTATCAACCCATACATCAGAGTGGTTGGGAAAAGTTGAATAGCATGGTCTGGAGTATGGGCTTGTCAGACGCAGGGCTCCACATTGCGGTGTTGGCAGCTTTCTCCCTTGTCCTGCTCCTGTACTGAGTTTGTCCTTTTCTTCAGGCGTTTTGGGAGGTGTTGAGCGTGAGATCGTCCTCGGCCACATCTTTGGGCCTTTGAGGGGCTTTCATCATACGTCCTCGGTAGTAGGGCTCCTCGGCCTGGGCTTTGGGCCCTGAATATAAAGTGGGCCGGGACCTCAGATATCAGGCCCCACAATAGCCCCTCAAAATCCTACTGCCCGGCCTTGTTGTTGGGGAGGAGGGTTTTGGTAATGTTAGGCCCAAACCATGACTTGCCCAGCCCAACATTTCTTTAATGCCGGGGTTTCTTCGTTTGCATGGGGGGCGCGCCAAATTGTGAGACATCCCTCTAGATTTTTTCACGCAGCGCCTTTGACGCTTCAGTGTTCGAGGCGTGCCATTAATATGTCTCCTTCACGAGGCCATCCAAACTTTATGGTTATAGGTGGCGCTGGGAGCTGAGCAAAGACTATCTCGTCCGTAGCACTTCTTGGGAACATGCGTAGATTAAATGCCACCGGTTTGCCCTCTGTATAAGTAGGATAGTGGGTTACTCCTCCTATATATAAACCCTTCGGCCCCTTCCCAATTCTTAATCCTTCCGCCATACTCACAATCTCCATCTCCAGTGCCATCCACCCTTAGAGCAATATGTTTGAGGCATGGGTGGGGATGAAGGATCTATATCTGCTTCAGAGGCACCGAATCCTTCCAAGACTCAAGGTGTTGCGGTCTGGACAGGGAAGACATAGACTCAAGATGATCTTTCGCTCCGATAAGGTGGGGATGGTATCTCTGCCTCTTTCAGTCAAAATCTGAAGCAGGCACTGGTCGCATCAGATTCTTGGTGCGTCAGAAGTAAGGTCTTCCGTCATCAGCGCCGTCTGCTTTATCGCAGGCGTGGCTAACATGGAGGCTCATCAACTTCCGGCTCCCTGCACCTTTTCTTCAACGGTGCCAGCCTCAAGTTGGGCTCCCTGCACCTTTTCTTCAACGGTGCTGGCCCCGAGTTGGGCTCTCTGCACCTTTTCTTCAACGGTGATAGCCCCATGTTGCCAAGTTATGGGCATGTAAAAGTATTGAGGAATGGTTTCCGTAGACAACGTGCTGGAGCTGCTACATCTCTCTTTTCTGCGCCTCTTCCTCTGTTTTTGTCTCATTTCCCTGTATCTTTTCTTTCTGCTTATGTAGTTAGTTTCAGTATGAGCTTATTTAAGCTCTTTCATTGTACGCTGTACTGTTTCTTTGTCTTAATAAGAAATGGATTTGTTTCCTTTTAAATATTTTTCTTTTTCTGCAACAACTACTTTGTGAATGGGATACTACATTTATATTTTCCTTTAATGATACTTAGAGCAGGGAACCTTGAAACAGAATCCTATTAATTCGAACTTATCGACATTATCAAGTATAATAATGCTAACTCATAGTAGATTAAACTCATGAAACTAATCGAGATAACAGCTGAGTGCTCCGCAATGCGTGCAAGGCAACCGTCCGAGAACGATAAACTCTAAATAAACCATCCGAGAGGATTGCCGAGCAGTGAGGGACATTGGCCGTGTTTTTGATAACACCTGACCCTATGACGATCGCATCAGTTCCCTTGGTATTGAGGATCCGAGGGTAGACTGGGGATCCCATTCAGTCTAGGGATTAACCCTACTATCAATGGGTAACTCCTCTCCGGGGTAAATTCTAAGTGTCATATAACGTCTAGGTTGTGTCCAAAACTTGTATCTTTTCTTCTAAGTAGTTGGTTTCCCCATAGGCTTGAGTCCGAGGACCATACAAGGCCTTGGTTCTGTCCAAAACTTGTATTTTTTTCTTTTAAGTAGTTGGTTTCCCCATAGGCTTGAGTCCGAGGACCATACAAGGCCTTGGTTCTGTCCAAAACTTGTACTTTTTCTTTTAAGTAGTTGGTTTCCCCATAGGCTTGAGTCCGAGGACCATACAAGGCCTTGGTTCTGTCCAAAACTTGTATTTTTTCTTTTAAGTAGTTGGTTTCCCCATAGGCTTGAGTCCGAGGACCATACAAGGCCTTGGTTCTGTCCAAAACTTGTATTTTTTCTTTTAAGTAGTTGGTTTCCCCATAGGCTTGAGTCCGAGGACCATACAAGGCCTTGGTTCTGTCCAAAACTTGTATTTTTTTACTTATTTATTTACTTTTCGAAGGTTAGCCCCTCGACCAAGGTGGGGAGAGTTAGCTTGATGTTGGAAGCTCCTAGAGCTACCCGCGCCATCGGCACTGCGAGGCATAGCCCCTAGCGGAAATTTATGTCGGAGCAACAACTGCATGTCGCTGGAAATGGAGGAACCTTTGTAGACCTCTGCTTGATAGAGGCCTGACTCCACCGCCACCTGCTCCAACGCGCAAGCCTTTCCCACAGACGGCGCCAATTGTAGGGACACAATTATTCAGCGACCCAAGAATGACACTGGGCTCGTATGTAAAAGGCCCGAACAATATAATTTTCAGAGAGTGGGCTAGAAAGGCTGGACCTTGGTCGTTGGACGGCGGTTTAATCATGATTTTCATAGAAGCTCGTACGAAGGTAGGTTTGGCCAACATAATTAGGCTTCACATCGGTGTAGCTCGGAGGGTTTGAGTCCTCGAACTTAGTCCGAGGAGCATCACCTTCTTCCCATTCTTCTTTTTTCTGTAGGATCCTTTTTTCCTCTCCCTTTCTCCCCTGGCTCTCTTCCCCTTTTATACCAGTGTATCCTTTCCGTTTTTTGTTTACGTGTCAGTTTTGCTTTTTTGGGATACTGACTCGTCCTATCAACCCATACGTCAGAGTGGTTGGGAAAAGTTGAATAGCATGGTCTGGAGTATGGGCTTGTCAGACGCAGGGCTCCACATTGCGGTGTTGGCAGCTTTCTCCCTTGTCTTGCTCATGTACTGAGTTTGTCCTTTTCTTCAGGCGTTTTGGGAGGTGTTGAGCGTGAGATCGTCCTCGGCCACATCTTTGGGCCTTTGAGGGGCTTTCATCATACGTCCTCGGCAGTAGGGCTCCTCGGCCTGGGCTTTGGGCCCTGAATATAAAGTGGGCCGGGACCTTAGATATCGGGCCCCACATATATATATATATATATATATGTTAGTATTATATCCGTGCGATGCATGACTTAATCAAGAATTGTGTGCATACTAAAAAAATATATATTAATTTAATTAAAATTAAATAATAAAATAGATAATAAAACTAAAGTAAAGTTTTCTATTTAAAAAAATCATATATAAATCCAAAATTAATTGAATGGAAAACGGTAGATAATTATGTAACTAATATAAAATGAGATGCCAAATCAAAAATAATTTCATTAGCATTTGGATATGATGAAAATTAAGAAGTGATACCTTTTGGCAATGTCCTGCACACCTATATATATATATATATATATATATATAAATATATATAAGTTGTTGAGTGTCCAACCTGCTAGGAAAAAGCTATAGAGTATAAACCATATATTAGCGGCATCCATACCCACCAATATGAATCAACATAAATCATAGCTAACATATACTAAATTTACAAGACATTAAAATTTAAGATTCAAAATATAATGGGAAAGTCAAATACAGGTGAGTTTTAGTTACCCCTTATAGACTTGTTTTCATGATATTAGTGCAAAAAATAATATATGAAGAAATAAAGATCTAATCACTTGATGCATACTAAAGATTTAAAAAAGTAAAATTTTCTCATATAATAGAAGTATAAGTGTAGAACATATAATTTTTAATTAAATGTGTGATGTACGGATATATTAGCAATATATATATAAACCGTGAAGAGTTTAATCCATATAATTCTTTAGTTATTCGTGTGAGTTCAACAACAACAATCATTTAACAAAGTATCAAAATAATCATGTGATGTAGCAACATTCATTTAACAAAGTATTTAGGAATAATCAAGAAATTCATTGTTAGGAATACTCTAATAAATTAATCTATTTCTATTGATAAGACATACCTGTAGCATTAATAAAATACTTCATCCAACTTGCAATTGCATATTTAGAACAAACTTTGATTAGAATACAATATTTACAAAAGCAAGCAACAAAAAGCTTTTAAACAAACCACAACGATAGGATGTAATTGTGCAAATTTTCCAAATCAAAACATAATGGTAAGCCAAAAAAAAAAAAAAAATTAAACTTCAATAAACTATGTTAACCACCTAAAAAGAGTTTTTTTTTTTTTTAAGAAGAGAAATACATACCACATATATATGTCTTGGGGATTAGGGGATTTTTATATATTGATGTGAGTTTCTCTTCTCCAAATTTTCCTTATATTGGTCTATTAACAAATGCTAAAACTCTCCTTAAATAGTTCATTAACAAATACTCTTAAAGCACAGGACCATAAGTTGAAACTCGATTGTTATTATTGTCCAAAATAAAATTTAAATAAACAATTTTTAAAATTTTGTTTGAAATTGTGAGGCCAGAGAAGGAAACCCACAAAAATAACCGATCTGACTCAAACAAAAAGGGTAAATTTAGGTTTAACTAATATAGAACTTTAAATTATAATGAGATTAAGAGTTTTAATTAATTTAAAAATAATAAGCTAAAGAGAAGGTACATAAATAAAGAATTTGGAAGTGAAGAGAAACCTAAGGCTATAAAATGAAGTGTATTAATTGATAAGAAGAATTTTTATTAAAAATATAAAAAGAATTAAAGTAGTACTTGTAGCAATTTAACAACAAAAATAAATAAATAACTAAAAGAATGGAACGTGACCAAGTTTTTAATACCTTTGGAAATATCCCCTGTAATTTGTAAACTGACTTGAAACCCATCTCCAATAACTTGTTATCTGCACATAAATTGAAACCAAAAACAAAAATGATACAATCTTTTTACTTTTTCTTGCAATTTAATGATTATAGAGATACACATGACTAATTTCAGCCCAACAATCATACCAAGCATTCCCTAACTAAAGTAAAAACCCTAGCTTTCGTATACCTAAAACCTGGTACCAAACCAAACCTCTTGCTCTTCTTGCTTTGCTCACCATGTTGAAAGTAAAAACTCTGAGAAATCATTATAGGGTTAAGAGTGAGCTTAAGGTGCGGGGCATTAGAGGATTTTTATATGCTGCCCAAAAAATAGATGATATATCAACTTAAAAGAGGTTTAACTAATGTAGAACTTTAAATTATAATGAGATTAATATTTTTAATTAATTTCAAAATAATAAAAAAAAGAGAAGATATGTAAATAAAGAATTTGGAAGTGAAGAGAAACCTAAGGCTAGAAAAAGAAGTGTATTAATCAGTAAGAAGAATTTTTATTAAAAAAAAAAAAGAAGATAAGAAGACTTAAAGTAGTACGTGTAGCAGTTTTTTTTTATCAATTAAGATTTTTTATCAACTTCTAAATTTATCTTAAAAATCATATTTCCAACGTATTTTAATTATATCTTTCCCAATTCTAAAATCTCTCACAACTCTACGTTAAAAAAAAAAATTATATGAATTATAAAATAAGTAGTTGATATGAGGTAAAAGAAGTTTAAGTAAAAATTAAATAGGAAAACACAAATTGCTACTTTATCCAAAAACAAAAAAAAAGAAGTTGATAAGAACAAAATTTAGGATATATTTTATCAACTTAGAAATTATAGGAGAATAAAAATTATATATATTTTTAAAATCTAAAAATCTAAAAAAATTTCTACAATATGGTGAAGCTACTTGGCGCAACCACAGCGTCTAAGCTAAACTTTTATTATATATAACTAGTTATAGGCCCGTGCGTTGCACGGTTTTATGAAAAAGCTTATAAAATAAATTTATAAATCATTATATATTTTAATAGATTCAATAAAGATAAAAGAAGAAAATTATCAAGTGTAAATAATTAGCTCACTAAAATAAGGGGTAAGATTTCTTCCTAAAACTAAATTAAATTGATAATACCAAAATTGAATTTTAAATTGATAATTATTTAAAAAAAACGTACTAAACAATTGATAAATCTAAAATTAATATAATTTTGATAATATTGTAAATTAAAATTAAAGTTGATAATTCAAGAATAAATGTGTAGAACATATTGATAATTTGATGTAACACAAAAATCAAATAAAAAAATTGTTAAAATTAATCTATTAATTCTAATCATATTTAATCATTAATTCTAAGACCCTAACCCTAAGCATATAAATTATATCAAAGCTAAGAAAATTAGTTTAAACAAAAGGCAACCAATACACAAAACCTAATCAATTTAATAAAAACAAAATACAAAAACAAAGAAGGAGCCTTTAGAAACTTGACAATGCTTTCGAATATTTTGAATTCATCAATTAAAATTACATGAAGACAAAAAACCAATAATAACACTAAAGAAAATAAACAAAATGAAAATAATAATAATAAATTTTAAAAAAAGAGAGAAAGAGAACGTGGTTGATAGCTATAAGGAATTTTCATATATATATATATTTTAAATGTCATCAACTTAAAAATTATAAAATTAATGGAGATATATATTGTTTTTTGGGATAGATAGAGATTATCAAATTATTAGAGATATATATTATTTCTTGGAATAGATTTATATTAATCACCTCTTGAAGAATTTGGATTGTGCTTATCCCTTAATAATCAAGTTTTGTAGCTTGATATTTAGATAAAATAATATTTGTGGGGCCCAATAATTTGTGGGCCAGGCCCATTTATTCGTTGGGGCCCAAAGGCCCGAGCCGAGGAAGGTTATAGCTCAGGCTCGGTAATACAAGTACAAAATAGCCTTGGGACACAGCCGAGGACGATTCGGTCCTCGGCATGTCCGAGGTCTCACCAGGAGGAAGGGCAAAAACGGTATAGGAGCAGCTTGGAAAAAATCTAAAATATCTAGGTCAATAGAAAATGATATGCTGGAAAGTATAACGACCAGGGAAAGCTGCCCTTACTGCCATTTAATACCCTGCACCTAACAGAGCCATACTCCTCAACTTTTACAACCAGCCTGGGTATAGGCTGATGGGACAAGTATCAGTCTGGGAAAAGTCGGTCCTACACGTGGACGAAGGATAAGGAACACATGCAAGTATAAAAGGAAAAGGAAGCGATCCAGAGAAAGGGGGAGGGGGGGAAATGGCCAAAAACCAGAGCCACCCAGGCCGCCTTCAGGAGAAAGACTCCTAGGACGAAAACGACTTAACCATGTATGAACCCCACGAAAAACCCACCGTTTGGTGACCAAGGCCTAGCCTTTCAAATCCACGCTCTATAAATGATATTGTTTGGGCCTTTTTACGTGCGAACCCAACACTGTTATGGGTCGTTACAAATCGTGTCCTTACAATATTAATTTAATAATATCAAAATTTTGAAAATTTAGATGATAAATATTATCTAAATTTAATTTTTGTATGTTAAATATTATCCCCTAATTTAAGAAATATATCCTAACAAATAAAAAAATGATGTTAATTAGATGATAAATATTATCTAAATTAAATTTTTGTATGTTAAATATTATCCCCTTAATTTAAGAAATATATCCTAACAAATAAAAAAATAATGTTAATCTAATTTTATTTAATGATAAGAATGAATTAGAGTCCTGATAGTATACTATTCCTTTAAAAATCTAAAAATTTAATAAATTTTTTGCAATTTGGTGAAGTTACGTGGCGCAACCACGGCTTCTAAGCCCAACGGCTTAATTAAAATTCAAATGTAAACAATTTTTTTATTAATTTCCTTAAAATTAAATAATAAAATAAACAATAAAAAATAAATGAATATTTTACTTTTAAGTTATATAATGAATGCATATTGTGTGAGACTAAAGTGTTTTAAAAGCATATATATATATATGTCTAAAATAATTGAATGCAAGATGGTAGATAACTAAGTAACTAATATAAAATGAGATACATAAAAGCAATATAAAAGGATTTTTCATAATATATTGAGATTTAGGGCTCAAGTAATATTTAAATGGAAAAACCTTGAATTTAATAATTAAAAGCTATTAAAAAATTATTGAAAGCATATTTAAGTGGAAACCTCAATTCAGTAATTAAGAATAATCTAAATAACTAAACATTTAAAAATATAAAGTAGAGAGACATACATGAAAATATAATTTTTGTCCTTGAAAGCATGGGAGTAGACATTGAAACTTGAGTGATTTTCACCCAACCAAAAAAATAAATAAATTCATTAGCATTGATATATGATGAGAATTGAGAAGTGATACCTTTCAATAGTAGCATCCATTTTGGCCTTTAGTTGTGAACAATAATCTCTATTATTTGATCTCAACCTCTCTCTCTATTATTAACAACCCAAAATAAGTAGCACAAAAAAAAAAAAAAAAAAAAACACCCTGCTTAGCATGATATTTCCTATCTAGTTCACCTAATTAAGATTTTTCAAATAAGGCTTAAACTACAAAGAGAATGGTAGACAGTAGTTTCCCAATTAACAATGTGAGCAATATGGATAAATAAAAATAAATAAAGAAGAAGCAAAAAGACCAACAAAATAAAAATTATTGAGGCATAAATAGAATAAAATAAGTGAAGGGGAAAAATGTCTTACTTTTTCTTTGGAAATCATTGAGTAATTCTTTACTTGCAATGGACAATTTATCTAGGCGTGGTGTTTATGTTGAAGCAGTTTGTTCAATATGCAGAACTTCAAATGAAACTGTACTAAATGAAAACAGAAGTGTGATATTGTTGAGTGTAATTCATATATGATATACAAAATAATAAAAATTCATGTCTAACTCTATTTAATGATTGATGCTCAAACAATAACCAAATAAATAGGATAAAACTTTGGGAAATTAGGTTAAACAAAAGACAAAAAATACACAAAACCTATTCAATTTTATGGGAAAAAAAATTAAACAAATACATTAAAAAAAATTAGAGTAAACAAATACATATGTGTAAGGTTGTAGGGAGAAGAAGGGAATAATAGAGGAAAAAAATTGTATGGTAGGTATTTATTATGAATTATCTTATATATATACACTCTACATTGAAGAAGTTGATATGAATAAAAAGTCTAATGTCAGTCTAATTTATAGAGGTGTATGAAGTTAAAATTAGATGGACTTTAACGTGTACTTTAAGAAAGGATTAGATGAAAAATTTGGATTATCTATACTACTATTTAAGGGGCTTCCCCTGTTTGGGTTCCACATTTTTCATGCCTAAAATACCCTTATCATACCCACTTACAAGTTTTCAACTACCGAGGATAGATATGTAAATTAAAACTCCTACACTTTAAAACCACAAACTCACGTACGCTTTACAGTTTCTATCTCACTTTCTCTCTCTCATTCTTCTTCAGATTGAAGACATTTAGTTTAGCTCTACATCCTCTTCTCTTTTTCTTCATATTAAAGATATTTACTGTCAGAGGCTTCAACAAATTTTCAGGTTCTATCTTTTGCAAGTTCCTCTTTGTTTTCTTTTCTTTTGTTTATGATTGACTTTCTTTAATTTTTACTTTTTTTTTTCTTATATGTATCACGTTAACTCTTTTTTTTTTTTTTCCTTCTTCTTTATTTTAAAATGTAATTTTGAAATAAATGGTTCCTTCATATACTCTACCATTGTACTTCTTAATGAATTGTCATTTCATGTTGTAGGTATTGTGATCCAAAGACAGGGCTGTCTTATGCTACAAAAGAAGTATTCAAAATCATTCTCCAACAGTTAACCAGTATGGCTTCCCTTACCTCTTTTAATAGCCTTTGTTTACATTTTAAGAAATTATAACAACGTCCATCACTCTCTTATTAGGTTTTTAATTTTATTCTTTCTTAAAAAAAAAAAAGTTCTTAATTTTATCAAAAGGTTAACCACAATTATCTATTTCTAACTGCATTTGCACTAAATACATCCAACTTTATCAAAAGGTTAACCACAATCATCTACACGTCTATCACTACTAAACAGCTACTAATTTTTTTTTTTTGAATGATTTTTTTTTTTAATTTGTGTAACTTTTAAGTATATCTAAATTATCCAATTAAAGTTGTCTACATCTCCAAAAAAAAAAAAAAAAAAAGGGTTATCCATCTCAAATTTATGGGCCCACATGCATTTGGTCATAAGGTGGGTTCAAGAAAAAAAGAAAAAATCGTCAATTTAAAAGTCTAAAGTCTAAACTTTAGGTTTCGCTTTTTAATTGTTATAATTAATTATTTATTTTGAGCAATTCAGTACTAAAATTTTTATCTAAAATTAAAAAATATATATATATTCAATGGTGTGATTTCTGTCGTTTCAATAATTAAAAAAAAAATTAACTATGTAATTTATTGGTTAATGTGATTATTTAATTAAATGTAATTAAGTAATTTAAGATATTGTATATAAATTTTGCCCTTTTATTAGTATTCGACCTAGAATCTTATTTGTTTTCATCACAGCATGATTAATTTTGAACAGGGATGAATGATTCATTCCAATGATGAGTGCATTAAATATTGCATTGATTTTTATTTGTTTTTTTTTTTTTTTTTTTTTTGATCAGAGGATTGCGTTGCTTTGATTGTTGAGAAATTATCAATTTCATTACTATTATTTTTTTATTCCATAATTTTTTTATCTACATAATTTATGACTATTATTTTTTTATCTACATAATGCAAGGCTACAACCACTAAACGTTTCCTAAATAACTGCAAATTTTCGAATTTCAAATTTCTAGTAAGCATCTCACCATTTTCGGATAACTACCAACATTATCAGCTATCACTACCAACATTTTCGGATAACTTAACTCCACCGAAAACCCACTACCCAGAAAAAATGGTTACTACTATTTTATTCAAATGTTTGCTTTATTCTATTTCTTTTTTTTTTTTTTTTTTTTTGGAGAAGAATTTTCTATTTCTATTTGAATTCAAATATTTCAAACACAAACTCTAACAAACTTAAGCTATTATCTTTAACAACATATACATTCAAACGTTGGTTTGTTAATTAAAGTTTTTTTTTTTTTTTTAAATACTTGGTTTAACCCTAATTCTTTTATCTCTCCTAGGTTCACGTACGCACAAACTTTTTGGATTGCATTGAGGAGTCATTGGAATGGAATATTAGATAAGTTCGGGTGAGAGACTTTACAAGAATTATTATATGTATTAAACCTCACATAAAGTGGTTGTTATCTAAAAAACTGTTGTAAAAAAATTTCTTTTGTAATAGAAACTATATTTCTTTTGTATACAATTAACGTGTATCTCTTGCCATAAAATTTTCAAATTAAGCTTTTATTTACTTATGTTATCGATGTGTAGTAAATGACTAAATTTTAGGATTAAAAAAAATACATTTTAGGAATAGACAAAAAATGATAACTGTCATACATAAAATTTGAAAAAAAAAAAAAAAAAAAAAAAAAAAAAAACAACAACAACAACAACATCAACAACACCAAGAACGTGAGAGACTTTACAAGAATGGAATATTAGACTTTTAATTTTTTTTCCCTAAAATTTAACATTTTATTTTCTTTCAAAATCAGATATGTTAGTGCCTAAATATAAGGATATGGATGGAGAAATTATAGTAGTAGTTTTATTGTAGGAGTCTTTCTTTTCCAAAATATGGAAGAGATTAAGAAAAAAAAAAAAAAAAAGAGGAAAACTTGAGATGCTTAACGTGGGATAAAAAGTAGTATTTTTAAAATAGTACATGGATAGATGTATATATATATATATATATATATTAAAAAAAAATTTAAAAAAAAAAAGACAAAGTACAAGATGTAAATACTTCGAATTTTCAAAAAAGAGAAAACAGTAAAAACGATTTTATATTTCATTAAAAAAAACGTATTATTTACTTCAAAAAGTAAATTAAATATTAAATTAAGAGAGGAGAATATACTTAGTTTAATGCTTTGGTCTAAATTTAAAGTGCGATTTTTAAAATAGTACATGGAAAAGGTACTGTTTAAATAATGGAGTTCATGATCAAGCAATATTGAACATGTAGGCCATTGATGAGTATTATGTGCAGTGAAATAATTTTTCATCACACCCCTACACCTTTTTTTTTTTTTTTTTTTTTTTTTTTTTTTTTTGTGATTGGAAAATGTAATAATCCAAAATTATAATACATGTTATAAATTAACTCTTACACGTTAGCCATCTATCAGTATGTCCCACGTAATTAAGGGTATTTTTTTTACGGATAATGAAGGGCATTTTAGTAAAGAAGAGATTAAAAAAGTTTTAACGTAAAACAACAATATTTTTCTTTTCAGACTTCGACGCCTCTTTGCATATTTGTTTGATATTATATTTATATCCGGTAAAGTAAGAAATTAAATGTACATTCAAATCCTTTAAATCATCACCTCCATAACTCTCAACTTCTAAACTCACTAAGCCACTTCTTCTTTCTCTTACACTTACACACAGACACATAAAGTTGCAAACAGACACATTATTTTCTCATCCAAATTAACCAAAATGGCATGATTTTTTTTTTAAAGTGTGTGAAATGAGTACGGAAAATTTAATCTAATTTTAACTATAAATAAATGATTTTTTGAAATAAATTAAACATTTTCTGAATTATATTTTCATCATATTGATCTAACAAATCATAACCTAAATTTACATTTTTTCTCAAAACTTCTACCTAAAATAATAATTTAATAATTTTAAGAAGTGCAACTTATTTCTCCTATTTTACTAAAAATTTATTACAATTACACATATTATTACAATTCTTACATGTGATTAATTTGTTCAAAATTAGTTCACTTTAATGAGGTTTTAAAACACCCTATTTGTGACAAGGAAAAATCTATTGATTATTGTGTATGTATGCGCAACGACCACTATAAATTTAATTTAATTTTATGTAGAAATGAATTCGCAAAATACATCGGGGGTGAATACCGATGACAGAGAACGTCGTCGAGAACAATGGAGATATTATGCTCGCTTGAGAAGACAATGAAAGCAGAAATATTCGATTGGCAAGACGTCGTGCTAATTACTCAAAACAAAGACAACAAACTTTGGGTGGTGATCACATTTTAGTGGGAGGCCCAACAAATTTAAATGAAGAAGATGTTGTACATTCTAATTCAACATCAACAAACCCATCACTAATACCACCTAATCACGAGGATGGACGAAGTCGTCGGCTTACCCATATCCGTAACTTGGCATGCAATATGCCAGTTGAGCATAGGGCTATGCAAGAAGTCAGTGGTGAGATTATAGTTTAAGCTCTTTAAACATTCTTCATTGCTTGGAATCTTATTATTTTGAGAAAATCTGTAATTTCTGGCATGTTAATTGTATGTCAATGTATACAAAGATACTAAGTCAATGTTTATAATATTAAATTTAGGTCTCCCTCCAACCTATCCAATTATAATGGCGAATGATTTTGAGGCTGGATCAAGTCATATAAATTCTAATGTTAATACTGGTAAGTCTTATATAATATATTGATAAAGCTTTAACCATATTTTTTATATATATAATTACACCAATTGAGCATTTTATATAAATACATTGCAGTTACAGAAAGAATTGAAGGAGTTGAAAATATAGTTGAGCAAAATCAAGGGGATGCCTATAGAGAACAAGGTTCATTACTCAATGTCACCATTTTTATCCTCAATTTCATGTTTATATCCTTCTATAAACATTTCATCATTATTTTTTATATATAATAACACCAATTGAGCATTTTCTATAATTACATTGCAGGTGTAGAAAGAACAGAAGCAGTTGAAAATATAAATGGTCAAAATCACGGGGATGGCTACAGAGAACAAGGTTTGTTACTCAATGTCACCATTTTAATTTCAATTTACATGTTTATCATTATCAATTTTATTATTTGTTAACAAGCTGCATATTTGAAACATTATTAATATTTTGCTTATTTCACAACATAATATTTCGTACAATTTTAATATTTTCTTTCACAACTATCATAACACTCTTTATCACTAATTTTTTCCTCAAAATAAAAATTAGGTGTTGACAACACGTTTGATGGTACTGCACGTGTAATAAATTGTATGCGAGGCAGATACAATTGTGCAAAGCATTTTAAAGAAGGTATAGAGACCATTAGGTATCAACTACCACAACCAAAGACATGTTGCTTTTGTAATGCCCGTTTGTTCCATCGATAGACATCCTCGATGTGTTGCAAGGATGGAAAAATATCCTTACCCAACATACCAATTTGTCCTGAATTTAGGGAGCTCATTTGTGAGCAAACACCACGAGGCAGACATTTCAGGCAATATATACGATTTTACAACAACATGCTTGCATTTACCTCAATGGGAGTGCACGTGGATGAAACCATGGCCTTGAATAGTTGAGGAATATATACATTTCGGGCCCAAGGTGCCATCTATCATAGAATTGGTAGTCTTTTACCACATACACCTCTAAGTGTACGGCATCTACAATTGTATATCTACGACACCGGTCTTGAAATACAACGCAAAATGTCTCAATTTGTAGAAGCTCATGAAGATATTGTGCAACTTATTCAAAGGATCTTAGACATGCATAATCCATTTGTGGAGAAATTTCGTCAACTATCTTGAAGTCCAAATTTACATCAATGTAAACTTCTGATTAAAGAACAACCTTTAAACCAACCTCAATATTGCCTTCCCAGTACTTCCCAAGTGGCAGCTATTATTGTAGGAGGAGAAGAAGCTGGTCATTTAAGTGGTAGAGAAATTTTGGTTCAAACATATGGTGGTAATTTGATCAATGTTCAAGATACAGCAGGATATTATGATCCATTGCAGTACCCAATTCTTTGGGACAGGCTCCCCTCCCGTTTATAAATCTCCCGTTTTAATTTAGATGACTGACACGTAGCCTACATAAAATCCAATGGTTGAAAAACGTTCACCTCATATTAAGCTTTTTCTCTCACATTTTTTTCTCTTTGTTGCCTCTTTCTCTGACCAAGATTATCATCCTCAACATCTCTTGCTCGCTCTCTCATTTTCCAAACTTCTTATTATCAGAAAGTGAGTTCTCAGAGATCATCATCCTCAACATTTGTTGGACTTCTGGATGGTGGCAATTTGGACTGAAGCGGGATTCAGTTCCTTTCCTCAAAAAATAGAACATGAATTTTATATTTTATCTCATCAATTTTCGATGTCTTGAGTTTCCATTGTTATGACTTCTCATTTTCCCAAAAAATAAAAAAGATCAATTAGCCTATGATAGTGTTTGCAATGAAGTAAAAAATTGTTAAAAAACAAATCCAAATATGCCTCTTTCTCCGACCAACATCATTACTGACACCTGCGTCTAGATCAGAGCAAATCACTTATGAGGCTCTTACTTACAATCTCAACACAGTTTCTCTCTTTATATCACCATGCCACAACAATAGCAAATTAGCAATGGCCTAACCTCAGCTCATACCAAATTCACTACCCATCGAAAGTCCCACTCCAAAAATCCATATCACCTTTGATCTAATTTTCTGCAACCACTGGCTGAAGAAAAAAAAAAAAAAAAAGTCACCTGTAAGCCATTAATCACACACAGCGCCCAACCCATATTCATTCAATCAGTATCTGCAAATGCCAAAGAAACCAAATCATACCCATCTACCCAGCTGGAGGACCTCCCTGTTTAGTTTCGCACTGCCACCAAACCGAGTCTTGATGCTCTCAGCCATTAATCTCACCACCGCTTCAGTCCAAACTGCCACCGTCCACCAAAGGATGAGGGCAATGTTGTGGATCGGCGAAAGAGGCAGATAAGAGAGAGTAAAAAAAAAACAAAGAACAGAGAGAGAGAGAAAACTTAATATGTCATGGATGTTTTTTAACCCTTGGATTTTATGTGGGCTACGTGTCAATCATCTAAATTAAAACGGAAGAAAACAGGAGAGTTATAAACGGGAGGGGAGTCTGTCCCCAATTCTTTTCCCATTTGGAACATATGGATGGGATATCAATACACGCGACACTAATAGAAATAAAGTGTCATGTCGTGAGTATTATGCATTCATCTTTCAGGTAACAGTTTTATTATTTTCAATTTTTTTTACTTCAAAATGCCGCTTTCACTATAAAATAACTGAACCTACATTTATTTTTACTAATGTCCAAGATTCGCGACGATGCTCTATCAATGATTTGGTATGGAGGACGCCTTTCACAACAGTATGTTGTTGATAATTATGTAAAAGTTGAAACACACAAACTTAGGTGGTTTGAGCACAATCAAGATTCTATTAGGGCAGATCTGTACCAAGGCCTACAAGATGCTTTCCATGAAGGAGAGAGTGATACTGGTAATGTAAATTTTACACTTGAAATTTACATTATCTTATTAATGGCAAATTGGTAGGAATATTTATTAATGACCCAACTTTTTCACCTTATATTTAGGAAATATTGGACATAGAACCATTCTACCTTCATCATTTGTGGGAAGCCCATACGATATGATCCAACGATTTCAAGATGCAATGTCAGGGGCTTCCCCTGTTTGGATTCCACATTTTTCATGCCTAAGATACCCTCATCATACCCACTTACAAGTTTTCAACTACCAAGGATAGATATGTAAATTAAAACTCCAACACTTTAAAACCATAAACTCACGTACGCTTTACAGTTTCTATCTCACTTTCTCTCTCTCATTCTTCTTCAGATTGAAGACATTTAGTTTAGCTCTACATCCTCTTCTCTTTTTCTTCATATTAAAAATATTTACTGTCAGAGGCTTCAACAAATTTTCAAGTTCTATCTTTTGCAAGTTCCTCTTTGTTTTCTTTTCTTTTGTTTATGATTGACTTTCTTTAAGTTCTACTTTTTTTTTTCTTATATGTATCACGTTAACTCTTTTTCTTTTTTTTCCTTCTTCTTTATTTTAAAATGTAATTTTGAAATAAATGGTTCCTTCATATACTCTACCATTGTACTTCTTAATGAATTGTCATTTCATGTTGTAGATATTGTGATCCAAAGACAGGGCTGTCTTATGCTACAAAAGAAGTATTCAAAAAAAGAAGTATTCAAAATCATTCTCCAACAGTTAAACAGTATGGCTTCCCTTACCTCTTTTAATAGCCTTTGTTTACATTTTAAGAAATTATAACCATGAATAGATAGTGAGTTTTTTTTTTTTTTTTAAATAAGGTCAACAACGTCCATCACTCTTATTAGGTTTTTAATTTTATTCTTTCTTAAAAAAAAAAAGGTTTTTAATTTTATCAAAAGGTTAACCACAATTATCTATTTCTAACTGCATTTGCACTAAATACATCCAACTTTATCAAAAGGTTAACCACAATCATCTACACGTCTATCACTACTAAACAGCTACTAAATTTTTTTATTTAGAATGATTTTTTTTTAATTTGTGTAACTTTTAAGTATATCTAAATTATCCAATTAAAGTTGTCTACATCTCAAAAAAAAAAAAAAAAAAAAAGGGTTATCCATCTCAAATTTATGGGCCCACATGCATTTGGTCATCAGGTGGGTTCAAGAAAAAAGAAAAAATCGTCAATTTAAAAGTCTAAAGTCTAAACTTTAGGTTTCGCTTTTTAATTGTTATAATTAATTATTTATTTTGAGCAATTCAGTACTAAAAATTTTATCTAAAATAAAAAAAAAAAATTACATTCAATGGTGTGATTTCTGTCGTTTCAATAATAAATAACAAAATTAACTATGTAATTTATTGGTTAATGTGATTATTTAATTAAATGTAATTAAGTAATTTAAGAAATTGTATATAAATTTTGTCCTTTTATTAGTATTCGACCTAGAATCTTATTTGTTTTCATCACAGCATGATTAATTTTGAACAGGGATGAATGATTCATTCCAATGATGAGTGCATTAAATATTGCATTGATTTTTATTTGTTTTTTTTTTTTTTTTGAGAAGAGGATTGCGTTTCTTTGATTCTTGAGAAATTATCAATTTCATTACTATTATTTTTTTATTCCATAATTTTTTTATCCACATAATTTATGACTATTATTTTTTTATCTACACAATGCAAGGCTACAACCACTAAACGTTTCCTAAATAACTGCAAATTTTCGAATTTCAAATTTCCAGTAAGCATCTCACCATGTTCTCTATCACGATCTCTTTTATCCTTATCAGCTATCACTATCAACATTTTCGGATAACTTAACTCCATCGAAAGCCCACTACCCAGAAAAAATGGTTACTACTATTTTATTCAAATGTTTGCTTTATTCTATTTCTTTTTCTTTTTTTTTTTTTTTTTTGGAGAAGAATTTTCTATTTCTATTTGAATTCAAATATTTCAAACACAAACTCTAACAAACTTAAACTATTATCTTTAACAACATATATATTCAAACGTTGGTTTGTTAATTAAAGTTTTTTTTTTTAAAAAAAAATACTTGGTTTAACCCTAATTCTTTTATCTCTCTCAAGTTCACGTACGCACAAACTTTTTGGATTGCATTGAGAAGTCATTGGAATGGAATATTAGATAAGTTCGGGTGAGATACTTTACAAGAATTATTATATGTATTAAACCTCACATAAAGTGGTTGTTATCTAAAAAACTGTTGTAAAAAAATTTCTTTTGTAATAGAAACTATATTTCTTTTGTATACAATTAACATGTTGCCATAAAATTTTCAAATTAAGCTTTTATTTACTTATGTTATGGATGTGTAGTAAATGACTAAATTTTAGGATTAAAAATACTACATTTTACAAATAGACAAAAAATGATAACTGTCATACATAAAATTTTAAAAAAAAAAAAAAAAAAAAAAAACACCAAGAACGTGAGAGACTTTACAAGAATGGAATATTAGACTTTTAATTTTTTTCCCTAAAATTTAGCATTTTATTTTCTTTCAAAATCAGATATGTTAGTGCCTAAATATAAGGATATGGATGGAGAAATTATAGTAGTAGTTCTATTGTAGGAGTCTTTCTTTTCCAAAATATGGACGAGATTAAAAAAAAAAGAAAAGAAAAGAGGAAAACGTGAGATTTCTTTTGTAGACAATTAACATGTATCTCTTCACATAAAATTTCCAATTTAAGTTTTATTTACTTATGTTATGGATGTGTAGTAAATGACTAAATTTTAGGATTAAAAAAACAACATTTTAGGAAAAGACAAAAAATGATAATTGTTATACATAAAATTTGAAAAAAAAAAAAAAAAAAGGCACAATTGCACTTTTAGTCCCTACATTTTGACGTTTTTCCATTTTAGTCCCTAAAACCAATTTACGCTTTCCGTTTTGGTCCTTTCCGTTAGCTCACCGCCGGAATTTGCTTAGGTGGCAGACGGACTATTAAAATAATAATAAAAAATTTTATTTTACTATTAAAAATGCCACGTCAGCTTATAAATTAAAAAAATTTATTTATTAATTTTAACTAAATAAAAAAAATTAAAAACAAATCATTTAAAAAAGAAAATTTTTTTGAGAATCATTTAAAAAAGAAATTAAATTAATTAAATCTCAGAATTCAAACAATAACACCACAACCAACCATGGTGTTCATCACAATCCCAAACCACAAAAGCCTATCCCTAACCCTAGACCCAAACACCACCACTCTCCATTCCCTCAAACTCTCTCTCCACCACCACACTCACATCCCAATCCCACCCTCTCCCATCTCAAAATGACGCCGTCCTCCTCTCCGGCCTTCGCGTGGTACTGGACGAACCAGTTCATTTCGGAAATCGTTTTCCACAACCGGCTCTTGAAGCACAAATGCCGGGTTATGGAGCCGGAATCGGCTACGGCGTTTTACATTCCGTTCTACGCTGGATTCGCGGTGGGGAAGTATCTATGGTCGAATTCGAGTGAGGAGGAGTGCGATTGGGTTGGAGGTTGGGTGAAGAGAGAGAGATCGTAGATCTGGGTTTGCTTACCCAAATGAAAATCTCTAAAGATCTCTTTCTCAGACCAAAATCTCCCTTTCTCTTTCATCTTTCTAAAGCTCTAAAGTCTCTCTCTCAGATTGTGGATTTGTAAAAATCTCTAAATCTCTCTCTCGGATCAATGGTTGTGAAGTGGTGGTTGGTCTGGTGGTCGGTGGGGGTGGATCGTTGGATGGGTTTGATGTTGGTGTGGGTTGCAATGGCTTGATGGACTGATCGGTGACAGTGGAGGGGCTGAGGTCGGCGGTGGTTTGGATTTGGGTTTAAAGTGTATTTACCTCCAATCTCTCACATATCAGTGGG
Source organism: Quercus robur (assembly GCF_932294415.1). Lineage (NCBI taxonomy): Eukaryota > Viridiplantae > Streptophyta > Magnoliopsida > Fagales > Fagaceae > Quercus > Quercus robur. The sequence continues at coordinate 91,288,789 of NC_065535.1, forward strand.
TCTCTATTAGATCGATGGGTTTAAAATTTCTGGGTTTGTTTACAGGTTTCTCGAATTTGGGTTTGAAATTTATGGGTTTGATGTTTGTATGGAGGGTTTGATTTTTCATATGATGTTCTGGGTTTGTTAGAGATTGAGGGTTGGGTTTGGGTTTGTGTTCTTTGTGTTTTGAATCTTTGAAGGTCTTTGTATTTTGTAAATATGTGCCCTTTGATTTTATGTGTTCCGTGTTGGCATGATCTTGATTTTTTTTTAATTTCCTCGGCAACCAAACATATTATTTGAGGAAGAACATGAAGATGTTTTTCATGATGACTGAAGAACATAATGTAAAGAATTTTTTTTTTTTAATTTAATTAATTTAATTTCTTTTTTAAATGATCTGTTTTTAATTTATTTTAGTTAAAATTAATAAATAATTTTTTTTTTAATTTATAAGCTGACGTGGCATTTTTAATAGTAAAATAAAATTTTTTATTATTATTTTAATAGTCCGTCTGCCACCTAAGCAAATTCCGGCAGTGAGCTAACGGAAAGGACCAAAACGGAAAGCGTAAATTGGTTTTAGGGACTAAAAGTGGAAAAAATAAAATGTAGGGACTAAAATGGAAAAACGTCAAAATGTAGGGACTAAAAGTGCAATTGTGCCAAAAAAAAAGGAAAACTTGAGATGTTTAACGTGGGATAGAAAGTGGAAATTTTTTAAATAGTACATAGATAGAGAGAGAGAACGTGAGAGACTTTACAATAATGGAATATTAGATTTAAAATTTTTTTCCCTAAAATTTAGCATTTTATTTTATTTCAAAATCAGATATGTTAGTGCCTAAATATAAGGATATGGAAGGATAAATTATAGTAGTAGTTTTATTGTAGGAGTCTTTTTTTTCCAAAATATGGAAGAGATTAAAAAAAGAAAAACTTGAGATTCTTAACGTGGGATAAAAAGTAGGATTTTTAAAATAGTAAATGGATAGATGTGTGTATATATATATATATACATTAAAAAAAAAAAGACAAAGTACAAGATGTAAATACTTTGAATTTTCGAAAATGAGAAAATAGTAAAAACGATTTCATTTTTCATTAAAAAAAACGTATTATTTATTTCAAAAAGTAAATTAAAGATTAAATTAAGAGAGGAGTATATACTTAGTTTAATGCTTTGGTCTAAATTTAAAGTGCGATTTTTTTAAATAGTACATGACAAAAAATGATAACTGTCATACATAAAATTTGAAAAAAAAAAGAAAAAAAAAAACAACATCAACAACACCAAAAAGGTCAAAAAAAAAAAAAAAAAAAGAAGAAGGAAAACTTGAGATGTTTAACGTGGGATAGAAAGTGGAAATTTTTTAAATAGTACATAGATAGAGAGAGAGAACGTGAGAGACTTTATAAGAATGGAATATTAGATTTAAAATTTTTTTCCCTAAAATTTAGCATTTTATTTTATTTCAAAATCAGATATGTTAATACCTAAATATAAGGATATGGATGGAGAAATTATAGTAGTAGTTTTATTGTATGAGTATTTTTTTTTCCAAAATATGGAAGAGATTAAAAAAAAACTAGCCTCTGAGCACGCGCGTAAGGATATGGATGGAGAAATTATAGTAGTAGTTTTATTGTATGAGTCTTTTTTATCCAAAATATGGAAGAGATTAAAAAAAAACTAGCCTCTGAGCACGCGCGTAAGGATATGGATGGAGAAATTATAGTAGTAGTTTTATTGTATGAGTCTTTTTTTTCCAAAATATGGAAGAGATTAAAAAAAAACTAGCCTCTGAGCACGCGCTCACGCCCGTGCTCAGAGGCTCTTCTATTTTTTGGGTAAGGGTTAATTTAGAGTATTTATTATAATTTGGGATTACTACATTTTCCAATCACAAAAAAAACCTAGGGGTGTGATGAGTATCATGTGTGGAGAAATAATTTTCCAATCACACTCCTAGATTTTTTTGTGATGAAAAATTATTGTGATTGGAAAATTATTTCTCCACACATGACACTCATCACACCCCTAGGTTTTTTTTTGTGATTGAAAAATGTAATAATTCCAAATTATAATAAATGCTCTAAATTAACCCTTACCCAAAAAATAGAAAAGCCTTTGAGCACGCGCGTGAGCGCGTGCTCAGAGGCTAGTAATGAAATTAAGATTTTTATCAACTTAGAAATTATCGGAGAATAAAAATTATATCTATTTTGTTTTAAATCTAAAAACTTTTCTGCAATTTTTATGTGTAGTAAGGTTTTTTTTTTTTTTTTTTGAAGATTTTACATGTAGTAATATAATTTAAATAAAAAAAGAAGAAGCATTAGATGGACCTTTTTTTACGTGTACTACATTGATTTTTTTAATTAAGATTCTTATCAACTTATATATTATAATAAGAAAATGATCAAATTTGGATTGTAATCAAATTATGATTTTTATCAATTTAGAAATTATAGGAGAAGAAAAATAATATATATTTAAAAAGCATCAAGATGAAAGAATCTCTTTTTTATTTAAATTCTATCCTTAGCTAATTCTATTCTATTGATTTTAGGGTTTGTTGATAACATTTTAGATAGACACCACTGTTATAGTTGTAAATCAAATACTACTTTCTTTCATTACTTGATTTGTCATATTTATCCAAAAAATATGTATATATCTATTCTTAAAATCTAAAAATTTATTAAAATTTTTGCAATTTGGTGAAGCCACGTGGCGCAACCACAGCGTCTAAGCCCAACTTTTATTATATATAATATGATAATATGATATAATATGATATGATATGATATATAAAAATAATTATATATTAACATATATATTTCATTTGTTAGTAATATAGTTATTTTTTTATGACATATTTCATACTTCTTAAATTTTGGCTATTTTTGTTAATTTTGTATGACATATTTCACCTTTATGGCTATTTTTGTTAATTTTGTATGACATAGTGCCCGTTTGGTTCCACTTTTTGAGCCCAAAAAGGGCGTTTTCAAAAAAGCTCAACCAACTTTTGCGTTTGGTAAGCTCAAAAATGCAGTTTTTTTATAAAAGTTGCGTTTTGAACTTTTATAAAAAACTGAGGGCAAAACGCGGAAGGAATATGGACCCTCAGGGGTCCATAAATCAAAACGCGCTATGCGCGTTTTGTATATTACCGTTGCAATAACCAAAAAGACCGAAATACCCAGCTATTTCTCTCACGCCCCTCATCTCTCATCTGTCTCTTTTTTCTTCGTCTTCCTTTTCTTCTTCCTCTTCGTCTTCCTCTGCTTCTTCACCGGTCTACCCCCACAATCAACAAAACCCATTTCAACCTTTGATATTCCGAACACAGAATCAACAAAACCAAACCAAAAATAACTCAAAATCAACACAAAAACAACTTAAAATCAACTCAAATCCGAAAAACCCATCCCAAACCCAACTCAAAATCAACCCAAAATCCATAGAAAAAAAAAACCCAAAATCCCAAAATCCTTATGTTTCAATCATCTTCATCATCATCATCATCATCATCATCATCATCATCTTCTTCTCTGGAGTGTGAAAAAAAAAAGAATAAAGAAGGAAAGACAAAATAAGGAAATAAAGAAAAAGGACGAAAAAAGAGATGCAGAGATGCAGAGACTTCTTCATCATCATCATCATCTTCATCTTCTTCATCATCATCATTAGCTTTTGAAGTTTCAAAAAAAAAAAAAAAAAAAAGATGCAGAGACCTTGAGCCGGCTTGAGGGATGAGAGGGGTTTGAAGTGTGTGGAAGATTCTGGAGTGGAGTGGAGTGGAGTGGAGTGTGAAGTGGAAGGGAGAAATAAGGAAATAAAGAAAAAAAAAGTAGGGGCACGTGTGTGGAGGAAGTGGCAGGAAAGAGAGGAAATAAGGAAATAAAGAAAAAAAATGGAGGGTACGTGTGTGGTGGAGAAAAAAAGAGGGAAAAAAAGAAAGAAATATGGATAAAAAAATAAAATAAAATAAGGGAAACATAAAATAAAGAATAAGAAATTAAAATTGAGAAATATTGTTACAATATTTTCACAATAAATTTTAAGTGGTATGTTATTATTAGTTAATATTGGTGAGAAAAAAATAATTTGTTTAGAAATTGAAAAAAAATAATTATAATAGCACGTTCAAATTAAAATCAGTATAAATTATCACAATACTTTTACAATAAATCTTAAGTGGTAGGTTATTATTAGCTAATATTGGTGAGAAAAAAATAATTTCACAATATTGATTTAAGTATGAAATAAACTCTCTTATATACATTGTCCTTTTTGGTAATTTATCTTTCAAACTGCCACTTTTATAAGTGTTAGCCAAACACTCAGCTTTTTCAAAAAGCACTTTTTAACAGTTTTTACCAAACGCTCAGCTTTTTGAAAAAACACTTTTTCATTATGCACTTTTTGAAAACTCAACTTTTTCATTATACACTTTTTCAAAAAACTAAACCAAACTCACCCATATTTTAACCTTTATTAAATTTGGATAGAGCTAACCTCTAGTGTCATTTGATTCCAAATATACCAAATACCTCTCCTCGTGTAGGCCACCTAATTTTTCAACTACCTCATTTCCCTCTTAAACCCACCATACCAAATAGCCAAAAACCAACCCATACCAAACCCACTCCAACTCTGCCCACCTCCTCTTACATTTATCACATCTCAAACTCTCAAATATCTAGTGCACCTAGTTTTCTCCGCCTCCCTTCATATCTACAACACCACTACATAACATAACATAACATAGCAACATTTTTAAGGAATGGTTCTTTAAACTCGTCTCTAGCTAGTAAAACCTTCTTCTCAAAAAAAAAAAAAAAAAAAAAAGGCTAGTAAAACCTATGAGAGGAACTGGTCGTGTCGACTAGAACCAGTTGTCAGATAATCCAGTGGCATTCACCCGTGACGGCTATCATTACAATGTACTTTCTGATATCTCTCCACCGCCGCGGCCACCGCCATCTCCGCCACGTCAAAGACCTTTCCACAACCGCGCATTCACAACTCCACGTCCCTCTCAACCACCCGACCTTTCTCGTATGGGCCTCCAACACCTCCCTCGGCAAAACCCTAGTCTCCACAGGCCTCGCCGCCTCCTCTCTCCTCAACCCCACTCCGAAGCCTCGTAAATTCCTCTACCTCAAGCCCATCCAAACCGGCTTCCCTTCAGAATCCGACTCCTCCTCCGTCTTCCACAAGCTCTCCCGCCTCTCCCTGCTCCGCCGCCACAACCTCCCTCATTTCTCTCTCTTCTCCTCCAATCACATCCTCAAAGCCTCATTCCCCGCCGCCAATTCCGCCCTCGGCCAAGAAATCTCCGAGACCCCCCATTCTGGAATGCGCGACTTGGGCTACTACGAGGAGGCGAAGCCCGAGGGGGACGTTGGAGGCGGCGCGGCGTCCCAATTGGTGTGTAAGACGCTGTACGCGTGGCGGGAGGCCGTGTCGCCGCACCTGGCGGCCGAGAGGGAGAGCGGGGTGGTGGAGGACGCGGCGGTGCTCGAATTGCTGCAGAAGTGTTTGAGATTTGAATTGGAAGGTGGTGGGGAAAAGGGGAAGGAAACAGAGATTTTCTGTGTGGTTGAGACCGCCGGCGGGGTTGCGAGTCCCGGACCTTCGGGCTCTCTTCAATGTGACTTGTATAGGTATCTGAATCTTTCATCACCGGGCTTAATGTTGGTTTACAATGATAGTAATGAATTCTGTGAAATTTTAATTGTTTTCAAATTTATATTGGGTGCTTTGCTTTACTAATTTTTTTTTAAAAAAATATTGGCTGACTGGTCAAATTCTAATTCTTTTGTATTTTAAACTAAAGTAGTTAAGATTTATATATATTTTTTTTTTCAATTGAGGAAAATAAAATATAAGAATTCGTATTATAAGTAAAGAAGATTGTGTGTTTGGATGAGTTTTTTTCATCAGCCTATTTAGTTTATTGTGTAAAATACACTTGCTTTGCTCAGGTCAATGTTGCACATTCAACAGAATATCACGGGTCACAAAGGCTATGGGTGCATTTATATAAGCCGTTAGAAAACGGTGTCTTAAGTTTAAAGTTAGCGTTTGTAAAATAGTTATGATAGTTGTGGTTGCAAAACAAAGTTTTGGGTTTTAAAGACTTTCTTTTAAACTCCCAAAATGACTAACCAAATGGACCCTATATAGCAAGACCCTTTTTTTTTTTTTTTTTAAATAGTTTGCTAATTTTTTTTTTTGTAATTATGATCTTTGTTGCATATGCCGGCAGGCCTTTCCGTTTACCTGGTATTCTAGTTGGAGATGGGCGGCTGGGTGGTATTTCTGGAACCATTTCAGCTTATGAGAGTTTGAAACTTCGAGGTTATGACATTGCTGCTGTTGTTTTTGAAGATCATGGCCTTGTAAATGAGATGCCATTACTGTCTTATCTGCGAAATAGGTAAATTAGCTCTTATTAATCTTTTCCCTTTTTGTATATTATTATTTTAAGCAATTATATGCAGACTACATAATGTTCATCACAGGTTATATAATTTGATTTCTCATGACCTGATATTATTCTTCCATTATTTAACTAATTGTTAGTTTTTCTTATACTTGTGTAGTAGGAGTGATCTATATGTGTATTTAATCCATTGTCATTTTTTTTCTAGGGTGCCTGTACTTGTCCTGCCATCAGTTCCGAAAGATCTATCAAATGACTTGATGGAATGGTTTGATGAATCTCGTGGTGTATTTGATTCTTTGAAGGAAGAGATGTTATCAGCTTATTCAAAAAGAATGATGAGATTGCAAGACATGCCAAAGAAAGCAGGAGAGATTTTCTGGTGGCCATTTACTCAGCACCAACTTGTACCTGAAGAAGCTGTTACAGTGATTGATTCACGACATGGTGAGAACTTTGCGGTCTTCAAGGTTCGTGTGATAGCAATGGTCAATGGTTTTATATTTTCTCCTTTCCCTTTCATATGTTTCTTTTTCTGTCTGTCTCCCCCAACTGACTGCTGCTGTAATATGCTAAATTAACTCCATTCTATTTCCATTGTAGGCTCAGAATAATGAATTCATAACTCAACAGTTTGATGCATGTGCTAGTTGGTGGACTCAGGGTCCTGACACTACTTTACAGGTCAATCTCATTAGTAGTTTCTGAGCTTTTTTTTTTTTTTTTTTTCCCTTATTGAATGTGAGTCCATAGGAATGAATTGGGTGATAGTTTTCTCTTACTAGGGGATCTAAACCATACAGTCAGTGTGCTAAACATCATTTCCCCACCATTTTAGTATTGAATGTTTGCCCTGAGTATAGAGTTATTGCAATTTATATTCTTCAGTGATAGCATTTCTGAAAATTTTAATGTGGTTTTCGTTTAGGTGGTTTCAGACTGAGCTCGCAAGAGATATGGGTTATGCTGCTGCAAGATTTGGACATGTAATGTTTCCTGAGAATGTTTATGAACCAGCCTTAGAATGTGCTGAGCTTTTGCTTGAAGGTGTGGGGAAAGGTTAGTATTTCTTTTCTTCTTTTTAGCCAAATAGGATCTTTTTTTTGGTGTTGAAATTATTACTTCACATTTGTTTTTGATAGAAACTTCCAGATACTTTAAGCTCTCTATAATGTTATCAGTTGAATCCATATTTTAGTAAATGTCTGTCCTCAAATATACTGTCCTCTTTAGTTCAAGGGTTGGCCAGAGATTGGTCAATGAAAGATAATGCTGATGGTAGGAGAGGGGTTACATATTGAGAAGAGCCTGTTTTTTTCATTTATTTTCTTTTCTTATGTCATGTTCTACTGCTCATTTGTTTACTGTATATAAATAATGCTTGGGCTGTTTCACCATGCAGGTTGGGCTTCCCGAACATTCTTTTCAGATAATGGATCTACAGCAATTGAAATTGCTCTCAAGATGGCATTTCGTAAATTCTCCTATGATCATGGAATTCTTTCAGATGGTCGCAAGGATAATACAGCTAGCCAAAGGGTTAAGCTTATGGTGGGCCTCACTAATTCTGTTTTCATTGATTACTTATAGTTTACATATTCTGTGATAAAATTTTTTTTTTAAGAGATATACTCTCTGATGGAACAGTGCTGTAAGTCTTTTCAATTGTTATAGGAGAATTTTCTGTTAATATTCAAATCAATATGCTGGTAACTAAGGCGGCTTAATTATTTCACAGGTCTTAGCTCTTCAAGGATCCTATCATGGTGATACTTTGGGTGCTATGGAAGCACAAGCGCCATCTTCTTACACAGGCTTTCTCCAGCAACCATGGTATGAACACTTAGATATAAGCATGTATGAAAAAGTTCCAAATATATTTCTTTATATGTTTGGAATTTTGTAGTTTGTCTAGGTTAATAAATGGTGATATGTCTCTAGTTTTTTTGTGATTCCTAAATATTTATATCTATGGCTATAGATGAGCCATTTTGACAAAAGAAAATTTAGATATTGAAGCAATTAGGTCATCAAATAGTTTTTGACTTTTTGTACCTTTTCACGAGAAGATAATTTCCTCATTCTAGTCCAGTAATAGCAGGTATCAATGAAAAACAAGCTATTTGTCATCAAACCTTGTTAATCATTGATTTATGTGTTTTCACAGGTACACTGGAAGAGGCCTTTTTCTGGATCCTCCTACCGTCTACATGTGCAATGGTGTTTGGAAACTTTCCTTACCTGAAGGGTTGCATTTAGAGATTCCAAAACTTGAAAATAAGGGTAAACCATATATATATATATATATATATATATATATATTTTTAAGTCTACCATCATTCTTAATTGCTATTTGGATCTTGTTTTGTGTCTATTTGAAAATTTTTCCACCTTTTTATATTTTACAGGCTTCAGTTCACGTGATGAAATTTTTCATAAGATAAGGGATAAGTCAGATCTTGCCAGAATTTATTCGTCTTATATATCAGAACAATTATCACAATATTCTGGATCAGGAGGGTTTTACCATATAGGAGCGTTGATTATGGAACCAGGTAAGATAAGCTTACTATTATTCTGTTTCAACCCTCTGTTAAATTTTCATATTATCTTCTTATTCATTTGGAAACTAAAATTAAATTTTTCATGAACTTTATTCTATTGTTTGAAACTTGATGCTGCAGTTTTATTATCTCTTAAACATGAAAAAGGATATAATGGATATAATGTCTGACTCTGAGTCCATCTACTGCATCAGAATTACCTGTGCTGGATGTGGTGCATAGAAATTTTGGTTCTTGCTGTATTACATATTTGTTGGTTCTCACTGTATCTCCAGTTTGTTGGTTCTCTCTCTAGAAGTCAATTTGATATGCTTACTGATATACTCACTGTATTATATATTTTCATGTTTTGATTGTTAAAAAGTAAATGCAAGTAATTTCATAGAAGGTTATAACTTATAGACAATTGTCTGGTTGAATTCTTTATAAAGTCTTCTTAGACTTGAATTATAGGAGTGCACATGTAATAATTTGAAAATATTCCAAAAAGGAAATCACCTCATCAAGCCTATTAATTTTAAATATTTATTCTTACAAAATCAATATTCTGCTAATTATTCTCGATTGGAAAAGGTTTGGATGACATGTGTCCCGTCATATGCATTGCACATGACTCACTTGGTTGGTTGAATTAAGTGAGTCATGTGCATTACACATGACAAGGATAACAGTCATCTTCCTATTGGTGGTTATAGCCCAAGGCTCCAAACATGTTTGGAGCTGAACTTTGTCCTTCTCGATTTTATTGCACATCTTGCAATAATTTTTGATATGTTGGCAATATTTTCCAAAATTGTGAATGACTCACTGAGAATTATCTTTTCGACCCTCAATTTCTAAGTGAATTTTCTGAAACCACAGTATTTTTTTGTAATTTCACTGGCTTTGATTTTCAGTTTTTAAAATTTCAACCTTAATAATGGGAAGGAATGTTAGATCATTGGTTAAAGACTCTTTGGAGGCATGTGTTTGGTATTGGTATTTGTGATTCAGATGCGATCAATGATCATGTAATGTTATATACCATATTTACTGTTGGCATAGCTGCTTTTTCCTGGAAACTGTGCAGTTTACTCATTTAATCGTTTTGACTGTAATGCAGTTATACTAGGTGCTGGGGGAATGCATATGATTGATCCACTTTTCCAGCGGGTACTTGTTAATGAGTGCCGAAGTAAAAAAATTCCAGTTATCTTTGATGAGGTTTTTACGGGTTTTTGGCGTCTGGGAAGAGAGGTTGGTTGCCCTTAAGTTACATTTCACTCTATATTTACTTTAAAAAAAAAAAAAAAAAAAAAAGGAAAACAACTTTTTAGATCACTTAATTGATTGGAAATTTGTCTCTTCTGGCAGACTGCAGCAGAACTACTTGGTTGTGTGCCAGATATTGCCTGCTTTGCAAAGCTGATGACTGGTGGAATTATACCCTTGGCTGCCACGTTGGCAACAAATGCTATATTTAACTCATTTATCGGAGAATCAAAGGTAATCTATGGGCTGTTTTTTTTTTTGTTTCTTTTTCATTTTTGTGTGTTAGTTAGGGCTAAAATATAGAAGAAATTTTGTATAGGAAGTTGACATGTTGGCTTCTGGTAGTGTACTCTTGGCTGTCACATTTGTTGCCCTTGATTGTATTTCACCCTTAGACTCAGAATGTGATAAAGGGAATGACAGGGACTGGTTAATAGCAATGCTAGAACACTCAAGGGTGAATCAGTTTATATGCGGTGAAGTCTTAGACACGGATATTTTCTTTTTGTGTTCTCACTTTACAAAGCTTTGTCATTTAAATTCCCTGGTAGTTGCAGCATGTACACATTGGGTTCTGCCACCTTTTTTTGGCCTTCTTTGATAAGTTATTACCTATTAAAAGGAGATCCAATATATTTGGTTGTCAAAGCAGGATTATGCTTACAAAAATTGGTATAAAAGGGTTTGTTTAACTTAATTCATTCAAGTAATCTAACTTTGAGGTAGTTTGAGCATATTTAGGCCCTGTTAGTTTTTGTGTCAAATGTTTCCTACAAAAAATATTTTCATTGGAAAATGAGTTGTTTTAAGCTGTTTGGTTGTTACCTGGAACATAATTTTCTAGCTTTTGTTTGCACTAAATTCATTAATGACGATGGCGGTTGAGGGGAGGAAAGTGGTGGTGGCGGATGACTGGTGACGATAGCAATGGCAGGTGGGTGGTGGTAGTAACAGTGATCAGTGACTGATGGTGGCTAGTATTCTGAAGATCCCAAGCACCACCTGTATCTTAAAAACTCTAATGTCCCTTGTTTTTATGTGTTTGTGCTGAACAGTGCTCTTGATATTTATTAAGGAATAAAGTGCTTAAATGCTGTTCATTCTTGTTGTAGCTGAAAGCCCTTCTGCATGGACACTCATACTCTGGACATGCTATGGGATGCACAGCAGCTGTTAAATCCATAAAATGGTTCAAAGATCCCCAGACAAACCTAAATATAACTGATGAAGGAAGGTCGCTTAGGGAGGTATGCTGATTGTCTTTTTTTAACTCATGTGATACAAATCTTCCATTAAATTGTATGTGTTAATAATTTATAAATGGGGCATTACAGTACTACAGATGGTAGCACCTCTTTTTTTTTTCTTTTTTTAAATACTCAAATTCAAACTTTTCTGGATGAATTCATCAGTCATATTTAATTCTAACATTTAGCTAGCCACTCCCCCCCCCCCCCCCCCCCCCCCCCCCCCCCCAAAACCCAAAAAAAAAAAAAAAAAAAAAGTCACAGATCATCTTATAGGGATCATGCTGTAAATATCATTATGGATCTATAAATTAATCATTTGTCTTTAAATGCTTGCAGCTATGGGATGAAGATGTGGTGCAGCAGATCTCATCACATCCTGCAGTTGAAAGAGTGGTAGCACTGGGGACTCTCTTTGCCTTAGAACTCCGAGCAGAAGGCAGTAATGCTGGGTATTGTCTTATTGGCTTATCATTTGAATTATTTTAAAATTTCATCTTCAAGTAATTTTCATGGTAGCACTACATGTCACTGTTACACTTTCCAACTAATAAGCTGGAAGGTTACACTGAAATTTATTTCCTTAAGAAACTGTTACGTGAAGCATCTTGGACTTTCGCAGCTTCTCTGTCATAACCATACAAACAGTAAATGGTGATCCTGTATGGTTCATCATGTCTGAAATCATCGCAAGAATGATCGAGATCAATCAAGGAGCTAATTTTGAGCTTGTCTGGCTTCAAATAGAAGGCAATTAATGGTTATTCAAACACCATAATTCTCTTTTCTTTTTTTTGAGAAACCCATAATTGTCTCATTGATCTGATGATTTGAGGATCTATGAGCACGTGTAGGCAATGGTATTTGTGGCATGATCAGTCTATTTCTGCTTTATGACTCACTTAAAAAAGCTATTGCCATATCGCCCATATCCCTGTTATAACAAACTCTTACTTTTGGTCTGTTTTTCTCTTCCTTGTGACCTGATTTTCCGCCATTGTGCATGCACTACTGCTTGTGTTCCAGTTCAGTCCTTATCCATGATTTAATGTTTATCCCCTCATTTAGAAAGTTCTGCTCTAAGCGCGTCTTTTACAGGTATGCATCGCAATATGCTAGCTCTCTTCTTCAGAATCTCCGTCAGGATGGCATTTACACGAGGCCTTTGGGCAATGTCATATATCTCATGTGCGGGCCCTGCACATCTCCTGAGATCTGCAGCCAATTACTCGTTAAACTTTACAAAAGACTTGAAGACTTTGACCAGTTTCACCAAATTAGAGAGGAGAATTCTGAAAGCTATGGTGGTTGAATCATTGCTAGCTATTCAAAGTCTATTCTTTTTTGGGCCCATGTTAGCATCTGAGTTTATTATTTGTAAGGATTCACAATCATTAATTATTATTTTTTTTTTCCAGAAGCTATAATTGGTGATAATTTGATATTCTTGCCATTCTTCATCAGTCATTTTGTGGTATTTTATAATATTTGCTTGACTGCTCGGTGGCTCCTTGACAAATATGGGCTTCAATAGAGGAATGAAGTATCTAAGCTAAATATTATTATCTACATTTATCATGGTTTTTGATTAATTATCTTCCCACCATAGGCAATGAACAAAGTTGCATGAGCTCAATCACATAATTTGAGCAATAAAGGCCCTTCATCAATCACTTCTTGTTTCGCCTCTCCAATTATTGGCTGGGTTAAATTTAAACTCAATGCAACTATAGGTAGATTTGCATGTTCAGCCTATCTTGAGAGGAATAGCAGAGTGAAAATCGTTGGTTTATGGGCTAAAATGTTATATGACACTCTGAAAATGCGAGCCTCTTCAGCAAATAATAATAATAATAAATAAATAAATAAAGGTGATAGAACCGATGTCAGAGGGGGCTCCTCCATTTATACTTTTATTTGTTTGGGGACAATTTATCTAGTTTTTTGTTAAAAAGTTTTAAATGAAGGTATGCTAAAGTATACTTTGTATTTTGAAAAAGTGAGAAAAATTAGAAAAAAGTGAAGTTTTAAAAAGTTATATATAAAAGTTAAAAGTTAAAAACTAAAACTAAAAACTAATATCAAACTCAAGTACACAAAGTAAGCTAGGTTTGAAATCTCAATGAGCATGATGGGGTGTCAAAACAATTTCTCATTTTTCTCTAGTTTTAGGAACATTAATTGTTAGACCCTTGATCCTTGATAGGGGTGATTACATTAAGTGTGTCATGTGTGGCACCTTCCATCCATGCCAACCACAGAAACTCATGGACATGAAGGAAGCATATCATGGGCTGAGCAAGATTCCTTAAAGAAATAGAAGACTATATTGCCTCACTCATTGTGGTCCATGCAAACTCGTGTTTGACTTTAGAGGCAATGTGTTTGTTGCCTTGCAAAGGTAATGAATCTGTGGTCGTGGTTTGGTAGACTATAAGCTACGCGTGTGTTGTGCCAGTGGGATGAGTCGTGACGGCTTTGTATGGGCTTCGCCATGGCCTATGGGCATATTGTTGTGCAGTGAGTATAGCTCTCTTGTGTGCAGGGAAAAACATTTTTCGGGTTATGGCTTACATGACCAAGTATGGTTGGGTTGCATACGGAAGTGCATCAAACAATGCAAAATAGAAAATTTTATTAATTTTACACATCTAAGCCCTCAAATCATTTACGTTGGTCAAGCTAAAAATTGTGTAAATTTGTAAAGTTGATACAATAATTGTGTAAATTTAAACTAACGTTATTCATTTTGCATTTAGTTTTATCATTTCTTTACGTATCTCGAGGATAAAAAAAAAAGAGTGAATAATAGCTGTTGTGTATGAAAAAAGATAAATAATTAAAGAAAATCAAGAAAAATTGATATTTCAATGAAATATAGTGTAAACAGATAATTCGATGTGAGGTGTTTTAAAAAATGAGTATGTAAAATAGAAAAAAAAATTGATTCTTATACTAAAATATATGTAATTTTTTGCACAAACTGATATGAATGCTATAATATGTTATTTCGGCTGTATGGGATGTATTGGCTAGATTTGAGGGTGTCATTGACATAAGCCAAGCCCTCCACATGGCAGTACATGGGGCGAATACTAGGTGTTGGGCAGTGTGCTTTGGATATCAGGTTGATAGACACGGCTTGTGATGGGCTGGAACATGCGCACAAACTATATGCATGTGTCTGATCATCAAAAAAAAAAAAAAAAAAAAACTATATGCATCTAATAGATGACAACAACTTGGTGTGACGGTTACCAAGTAGCTGCATGCATGGATCATAGATGGTCTTTGTCAATGTGCTAGCTGCATGGAAAGGCTCCAAGATATAATATAGTTAGGCACAAATATTACTTACATGTTATGTTAGAATGGACCAATGAAGGTTGGCCTGAGTGGAAGGGGCTCTGGTCGCTTAAGCAAGTGGTCTCTAGTTCGAGCCTTTGTAGTTGCAGCAAATTTTCTTGGGAGAGGTCCCCACCTTTGGTGCCCGACAGTACCTCGGAGGATTAGTCCCAGGTGAAGACTGGCGATACCTTGGGAAACCAAAAAAAAAAAAAAAAATTTATGTTAGAATAGTTAATTGATTAAATTCATCATATTTTAACAATTTAAATTTTTAGAATAAATGATAATTTATCATGTTATACCTTTAAGCTATTGGGGATGTTAACAAGATTTGTGCGAGGCAATTTATTATATCGAAGCATTATAAACCTTGTGGTATTGTAAGCTTGGTGGATGATTAGACAAAGACAATTTGAGTTAGGAAAAACCTTAAGTTGCTTTGTACTTTGAGGCAAAGTAATAAAGGATCGAAGTGTTTTCCCTTGAGCTTTGGGTTGACTGTGCATGCTTTAATTTGTGTTGTGCATCCTTTTATTCACACAAACTGATTGATTGTTTCCTCGGGCTTGGCTGAGATAAAGTAAGAAATACTTGGAAGCAACACACAAGTCACAAGGCAAACAGTTTGTGGTCAAAATATGAGATTTGACACGACTCCTTCTTCTTTTTTCTCTTTTCAAAAATTTTTACTTTTTTATAATTCAATAATTACTATCACTTACTATGTGATAGGAGGGATTTGATCTTAATCGTTTGTATTGAAAATATGCAAATGTGTATATATTTATGAATAAAGTTTGAGTTGTTCAATTATATTAGATTTATTAAAATAAAGGCACGTGTTCACTTTCGTTGGACGTAAGCCTCATCCTATACCTACCAACTGGCTAAGAATAAAATCCTATTTATGTGAAGTTGATTAGTTGCAGACCTAGTACTAAAATATTAATAGTTTTCACGTTCTTTAATTGCCTTTTTATCCTTTTGTCTGTTTTTACTGAGGCGTCTTTTCTTTGTTTCCTTTGCTTTGTTTATTGTTGTATCTTTTTGCCGCAGTCCGAACAGGATCAAAAGAAGAAGAAATGGAGAACAGATATATTTTTTTTTGTTCTATTCTTTTTCTTTTTCTTTTGCTGAATAAGGCTTTTTTTTTCCGTAACTTCCGTAACTGTAGGTGTTTCATGTACTAGCGGCGAGGGAATGATAATAATCTGATCCTTATAAGTCCTTTTTTATTTATTTTTTATTTAATAGGACAGTACATCTGGATATTTGTAGCCCTTTTTTTTAGTACTTTTCTTTTTGGTAATGCATGCATGAGTCATCATGACCATTCCACCATTGATCAAATGCAAATTTACGTTTGGTTAGCTTTAGATTTATTTATTTTTTTTGGGTTAAACTTAATTTGATGAGTAATTATTAGAAATTTTAAGAAAATTATTATATAAAAAGAGATGAGTTCAAATTATACCTGATGTAACTTCACAAAAATTGTACCTTTTTTGAACTATAGATTCTCATTAGGTTAAACGGTGAGAAATTACTACTTGCTATCTCATTAATACAAAATTATTATGCCACGTCAACTACTTTTATTGAATTTTCTCACATTTATTGCCCAACATCCCTCAATCACCTTCCCACTACCACGGTACCACCCCACTGAAAAAAGTGCCAGACTTGGCCATTCTATGGAGATCATTGAAAAATAAAAATATTACAGAGTTTTCTTTTTAAGTCTCGTGAAAATATCTTGGAAAAGTCTCTTTCCCATGAGAGTCTTAAGGCTAGAGGATTTCCTGACTGGACCTGTACTACCTTACATGTGCAAGAATGGTAAAATGATTCAACGGCACCTTGTGTATGTATAAGTATATATTTGTGTCCAACAATTTAGTTGACATTGATGGCGTCTGATTGAACAAATTGCAATTCACAACAAGAATCAGTATGCCCTTAAACTAACTCCGGGTATTTCCAAAAACTCATCAATCACTCCAAAAATCATCATCTCTGCACCTTCCTCAATCCTCACTCACCGACACTTATGGTCACTGGGATGTGGTTGAATAGATGAATGGAAATCTGTAGAACAGGTTCACATGTACGTTTATCCAAATAATAATAATAATAATAATAATAACAACAGCAAGAAGAAAAGAAAAAAAAAAAAGTTTGACCACACTGTCATTAATACATCCCAAAAAAACTAGTATTTGGTGTTGGCGTGTGAGTGTATTCCCTTATTTCATCTCCCTTCCCCCATATATGTGTGTGTGTTTCTCAAATTTATAATAAAATAAAATAAAATAAAAACTCTATATTAATGGCATAAGAAGTAATGATTTATCACTGTTAAGAGCATCCACAGCTGGAGGGCCAAATGTCAAATGTACGGTACATTTGGCATTTAAGCCCAAAATGTGCTCAGCAATTGGAAGGTCATATGGGAAATGTTACATTTTTTTTGGCATATAGCCAGCTACAGTACCATCTTAAATGTAAGATGGTACTGTAGCTGAATTGTATAAAAAAATTAATTTTCTAATCCTCTCTCCTCATTTTTATCCGGGAATTTCTCTCTCCTCTCTCATATTTCTATTCTTTTCTCTCTCTTCCTTCTCTCTTTCTCATCTACTCTCTGCTCTCTTCAGACCCAAGACCCCGTGGCTTCCTCAATGGTGAAATCGGATGGGTCGGTGTGGCTCCGATGGGTTTGAATGGGAGCTCCTATGGCTCTGATAGTGATTCCGACGAGGCTAGGCTGGTGGGTTTCTTCGGAGGTGTGGGTTTTGACAATGGTGGAGATCGTGGGTTTTGATGACGGTGGTTTGGTGGGCGTGGGTGTTAATTTTTTTTTGGGTTTGCTGGTATATGTGATCGGCGTTGTGGTGGCTGTGGCGTGGCGGAGATTGGTGGGTGGCGAGATCGGTGGAGCTGTGGTGGCTATAGCGTTGTGGTGGCTGTGGCGTTGTGATCAGCGTGGGTGTGTGTGTGTGTGTGTGTGTGTGTGTCTTTTTTTTTTTTTTTTTTTTTTTTTGGGTTTGCTGGTATATGTGATCGGCGTTGTGGTGGCTGTGGCATGGCAGAGATTGGTGGGTGGCAAGATCAATGGAGCTGTGGTGGCTATGGCATTGTGGTGGTTGTGGCATTGTGATCGGCGTGGGTGTTAATGGTTTTTTGTTTTTTTTTTTTTTTTTGGTTTACTAGTATATGTGATCAGCGTTGTGGTGGCTGTGGCGTTGTGATAGGCGTGATGGTTTTTTTTTTTTTTTTCTTTTCTTTTTTGTTTCGCCGATCTGAGTTGATATGGATGATGGAGGAGTTGGGTTGATATGGATGATGGATTGGAGGAGGAGGCTGGAAGAAGGTGAAAAGTAAAGTAATGGAGGATTCTGGAAGGGGCGCGGGGGAGAAAATTGAGAAAAAACAAAAAAAAAATTTATTACAAAGATATATTATTTTAATGAGTAGAAGAGGAAAATAGAGTTTTGGAATGTTGGGTGTATTGTAAAATGGTATGGTATAATTAATAAAGTAGCTTTTTAGAATGGTAAAATAAGATGAGATAGCAAATCCAGCTGTGGATGCTCTTAGGTCTAATAAGGATCTACGGTCTAAAAATGATGTAACTTTTGTCAAATTACACCAGGTGTAACTTGAATATATCTCATAAAAAAAAAAAAAAGTGATTTTAAATGTCAAGATTTTTGTAGTTGAATCAAAATTTAATAGGAGAATCAAAATTTTAAAAATCCCTCTTTTATATATATATATATATAGTCTTACCCTATTCCTAGTTATAGATATTGGCACCCACCATTTAGAATTATTAGAGTCCATATAATTAAGTGGATTTATTTATTTATTTAATACTCCTATTAATTAAGTAGTATTTATTTAGTTTTTTTATTTAAATGCATTCTTCTTAATTTTTGAAATGTAAAATCCATAATTAAAATTTTGTATCTAGGCTTTATTAACATTTCATTTTCAAAGATAATATGTTAATTAATTTCATATTCTTATGACATAATCGATCTTAAATAGGATTTCATCAATTCTACATTTGAAAACCTTTTACAGTCGAACAAAAATAACAAATTAGTAAAGTTTTGTAAGCAATATATGCATTTAGGGGAAAAAAATCTAGGCTTTTTATAAATAAAAAATTGTTATATAACATGTTTAAACATCATTATGATTATTTTCATTAAAATATTTATGCTTTGTTATTTAATTATATTTTAAATTTTTTTTGTGAGTTTCTTATTTATTTGAGAGATTTTCATCCTACAAATTCTCTATTATATTTTTTATATTGCTAGTAGAAATTTATCAAGAAATCCTATTTGCGATTCTATTAATCCTTTGTTCTCTCTTGTTGTTTTTATAATTTTTTTATATTCCTATTTTTATTTTTTAGAAGACATTTTTTATTAAAAATTATTTACAAATAAAAGAAATACTATTTATGATATAAAGTTATAATATAATAAAAAATAAATTTGAAAGTGTAGCACAATAGAATCTAATTTCTTTAATGTATTATTGCAACTTCGAGAAAAATAGAATCACCTAATAGTATCAACCTGCCCAAACAATAATGCAAAGATAGATTTACCACATAACTTGATGACTTGATACTAACCAAAGCAAGATTAATTCCATATGTCAAATAAAAAATCATGATTCGGTCATAAAACAAGTTATACTTTCCTTGGCTAAGGTGATTTATGTTTGTGGGTTGTGTGAGTTATGAGCATGGGTCATCGTTGATGGTCATGCGTGGGCGTCAATTGTTGGTTAGCGACGTGGATTGCCTTTGGATGGCTGTCGATGGTTATTGTTAATAGTCATGGGTGGGTGTGGGTTTTGTGGATTGTGTGGGTTACAGTCATTGATCGTTCGGTCACCATCGATTATGCCTTTAGGAGTTCGTTGATTTGTGTGGATTTGCTATTCCCAATTCTTGTTGGCCATTTTTTATTTATTTATTAGAATAGAAGAAGGATTCATCTTAAAAATATGAAAAAGAAACAGAGACCCATTTGCAAAACAACTGTTTTTTCTTCTTCTCTCAAAGTTTAAAAACAATGAAAAACATATATTGGAAACAAGTTTTGAAAACATATTTTTTAAAAAAAAGGTAATCAAATAGTTGTTTTGGATTATGAGAAATATGGTTAAATTTTTGTAAAATTTGTTCCGATGTTTGTAGACTATATGTAATTGCTTTACACAATATACTTGCTATAATTGTTTTGAATTGTACAACAAATATTACTAATTTTCAGCACATCCCAAATACCAAAAAGCGTTCTTGAACTCGTTTTTAAGTTCATTAATAACTAAACATAAAAAATTGAGTCAGCTTTCAAGAAATTTAAAATAACCAAAAAAAAAAAAAACGTTTTTATCAAAACAAACGAAGTGTAAAAAATAAAAATAAAGGTCAGATTTTGGCCGACAAACTTTCTTTAATGTGACTGATTGAATTGAATCACCCAATTAGGAACATCCCAGGCCGATGTAAAGCTTCAAAACTTGGTCATTCACGTTTGCTCTAATTAAGGCATGAAAATCATTGGTTCCTTAAAAAAAAGGTAACCAAATACTTGTTTTAGATTATGAGAAGTATGGCTGAATTTTGTAAATATTTTATAATGTGTGTAGACTATGTAAGTAATTGCTTTACACAGTATACTTATTATACTTATTTTGAATTGTACAACAATTAATACTAATTTTCAGCACATCCCAAATACCAAAAAGCATTTTTGAACTTGCTTTTAAGTTAGTTATAACAACTGAACATAAAAAATTGAGTCAGCTTTCAAGAAATTAAAAAAAAAAAAAAATCGTTTTTGTAAAAAATAAAAAATAAAAATGAAGTGTAAAAAAAATAAGGACAAAATTTAACTACAAAATTTGTTGTAACATAAGGTTACAATTTTACTCAATATCTTTTTATTATAAGTGAATTTTAACAAATCCACTATTGGATTACACATTCTTCTTATATACTCTATGCTTACAAAATTTCTAAAAAATTGAAGATCAATAGTTATGTCATCAATAAATTGTTTAAATTTCAAGTTTTTGTAATTTAAAATTATACATAAAATATAAGTTTATAGATTATATAGTAAATAATATCTGATTGACATAAAATTTAATATGTGTATTAAGAATGTAAAAAAGAACATGTAATTCAACAGTTAGATTTTCAAAATATGTAATAATGTTTATTTTCCTAAGTAAGATTTGTGTGTATGTTAAAATACTTCGTATTCTTAACAAAAAAAATTATAACTTTAAGCTATAACCAAATTTGTAACTACTCTTTGTTCAAAAAATAAAAGTTAGATTTCGGCCGACAAACTTTCTTTAGTTTGAATGACTGAATCAGGAACATTCCAGGCGGACGTAAAGCTTCAAAACTTGGTCATGCAAGTTTGCTCTCTTTAGCATCAGCATTGAAGAATGCTACTCTATCCTATTTTACCATTCCAAAAAACTATTTTATCAATTATATTATACCATTTTACAATACACCCTACATCCAAAAACTCTATTATTTTACTTTTTCATTAAAATATTATTATTTTTAATCTTTCTTTATTATTTCTTTCACATCATCACTTTTTTTCAATTAAGGGGTGGAATAAAATATATATATATATATATATATATTTTTTTTTTTTTAGCATAGTGCTACAGTACAATTCTAAGTTTAGAATTGTATTGTAGCATTATTGCAAAAAAATTTGCAATAGTGAGGTATAGCATTTTTTGATGCAAATGTTTTTTAGCTATGAAATGCCAAAAAGACCTTAGATATGGCATTAGCATTCTTCAATGCTAATGCTCTAATGGCATGAAAATCATTGGTTCCTTATACTTTCCAAGTCCAATGGGCACTACTTATCATATGTTGTCTTTCTCTTTCACAAAATTTACCATTATTGATAAAATGAGTATTTTAGTTACTCTTTGATCAAAAAACTTCGTTTTTATTTGGTAAATATTTACGTCCCAAATTCTCAACCAATGTTGAATTTCAGAGAAAAAGTATTGGAACTAGCAGCAACATTTTATTGATCATTATAATGATTAACAATAACATAATAAAAACAATAAGAGCATCCTTATCAAGACTTTTAAAAATTTAGTATTTACCCTCTCAAAACCTATATTTATAACATATAACACACCACTTTACCATACAACCTATATCAAAATTTCTATTTTTTTTACCATTTCATTTAAATATTGTTTCTTTATTATTTTTCAATAATTTTTTATTTTTTCTCTCTCCTCTGTCTCTCTTTTCTGTCTCTCTCTTTCTCACAGCACTGCCGGCGCCACACTACCACATCCACTCACCACAACCACCACTGGTATAACAAAACCCAACAGCCAATAGCCACCTCACCCAGCAGCCAACAACCACCACAAACCCATCACCCACAAACCCACCACACAAACCCAACCACAAATCACCACAGCACAGCCATAGCCACCATTACCGGCGGCACCCACAACCTCTGCAAATCGGGATTCCCACCACCCAAAACCAAATCAAAAACTCAACAAACTAACATCAAAACCACCAATCAAACCCAGTACCACCACAAATCACAAACCCATGTAAGAAATCACAGACCCAAAATTAGAAAGAGCATATTTTTGAAATTTCTCACCCAAAATCAAATCACAAAACCCACCCAAACCCAGCCACACCTGTCGAAACCTAGCCATGCTCGCCGAACCAACGCAACCCAGCCACCCCGATCAACAGTAGAGATCACAAACCACAAACTCGACCTCATCTTCTTCACGGTTTCGCCGAACCACTACCACCATGGTTTTCATTTGTGGATGCCCGTGAATGAAGAAAAGAGAAAGAAAGAAGAAAAGAGAAAAGAAGTGAGACCAGTGAGAGAAGGAAAGAAGAAATGAGAGAAGAAGACACCGGTGAGAGAAAAAGAAAGAAGAGTACAGGAAGAGAGATGAGAGAGCAATAAAAAAAAAAAAAAATTTATAAGATTTGAGCTACAGTGCGCTCTTACTGTAGCAAGATTGCAAAAATTTTAAGATATATGATGTTTGATGGAGTAGCATTTTAGCATATATCCCTTTTAACATCTTTGATGAGAATGCTCTAACAACTTTCTTCAAAAAGAAGAAAAAAAATAAAAACAAAATAACAACAATAAAAAATACATTGGGTTAGTACCATCAATTTAATGATAGTTTATTAATCATTATTATGATTAACAATAACATAATAAAAACAACTTTCCCCCAAAAGAAGAAAAAAATAAAAAATAAAAACAAAATAACAACTATACAATAATACATTGGCTCAATTTAGGCTACGTTTGGATTGGGTTGAAAACAGAGCACGTCTGCGTCTGCGTTTTTTTTTTTTTTTTTTCATGCGTTTGTGAGACTTGAGGCTACTGTTCATACACTGTTTAATGAACAGTAACAGCAAAATTTGACTTTTCTCACTTTTTCAGCCAATCAGTGCACATCGTGTACTGTTTATGGACCCACAAATTTTACTTTTCAGTAACTTTTTCATTACAAATGGGTCCCACGGTACTATTCACAAATTTAAAAATTATTTTGTTATAATATTTTTCAGTTTTCAGTTTCAGTTTTTAATTTTCAACTGTATCTAAATAGACCCTTAATGATAGCAATAGAAAAGTCGGCCAGCCAAAAAGGAAAAGGAAATTCTTTTGTTTAAAAAGAAAACAAAAAAAACAAAAAGAAGTGGCGTCAGCTCAGTAAAATGAAGTGACGCCAATGTCAAAATTATATAAAATTTCCAAGTGACGTGGTAAGAGGGGCTAACACATCTTGGTAAACGTACGGTCATGATTTCATGCTCGTTTGTCCTTCGGACGATCCTAAAGCAACGACCAATATGGGATTGGGATCTAACACTCATTCTACGAGAAACTATCCACTGCTAGTCTGCTACACAGACCACGCTGCTCTCACTTACTTTTCCACCATTTGATTAAAAAATCATCAAGGATTTCGATTATTTACACTCACATCCCCCCCTCTAATCAAGTGTCCGTTTGGTATTGGTTTATAAGTCAGTTTTTTTGCTTTTAACTTTTAAATAGAGCATTTTAAAATTTTACTTTTAGCAAACTTTCAGCTAAAAAAAAAAACTAAATAAGATGTTCCTACATTTGAAATAAGAGAAGCATCACATCCTTTAATGAGTTTGTCTCGTAGGAACATATTTTCAAATGTTTTTTTTTTTAATAATCAAAATATTTTCAGGTGTTTAATGTGACATAAAATTTTTTTAAGTATAAACCACCAAAACTAGTGCCATCTAGTTATCATTAGTGACCCTAGCCACCATATCAATGGCTCAAACTGTCAGGCTAGCAACACCACAGCAACATATTAAGGTGGGGGGAGTGTTACTTAGTGTTTTTTTTCACCAAAGCTTTTGTTGGTATAACATTTTACAAAGAATTTTATGGTTAATCCAAAATGTTTTTAGTTTGACTAGGGGTGACAATTTGTGTTCATGTGTTGGGTTTGTATTGTATCGACTTATAAGTATTCGACTATATGGGTCAATATTAATCTGACATATTTATTAAACGGGTCAAGATTTCTCAACCCTAACTCGACCCATTTATTAAACTGGTTAGTTGTGTCGATATATTTATCAGATTTTATCAAAACGAAAAAAATCTAAAAAACCAAAAAAATAAATATTTTTAATATAAAATTCAAAACTAATGAGTAATTTTATCACAAATAATCATTCAAAACTAAAACATATCTCAATATCATAAATAATCAATTATAATATGTCAAAGAAAATAAATCACAACAACTAATAAGTTTATATACCTAAGCTTGAAAGGTATATTAGTAAAATGTTATTTAATTAAATAGGTCAAACAAGTTCTATAGATTGGATACTAACTTAACTCGTTTATTAAATGGGACAGTCATGTCAGCTAGAATATGACACTAATTTATTAAGTCTCAACCCGTAACTTGTTAATTTCGTGCTGTGTAGTGTTAGATTCACGAGTCGTATCCAATTTTGCCACCCTTAAGTTTGACTAACATTTTACAATAAAACAAACATCTTGAAATGCTACAAAAATATTTTTCGTAAAATACAAATTATTTACACTGGTCTCTTTTGATAGATTGAAAAAAAGGTTTTAAAGCTTTTTGAATTTCTTTTTTAACCCTTCATTTTTAATATTTAAGAGCTATCAATGAAAACAATTTGTATTTTAGAGAAAGTAAGTTTCTTATTCCAAACCAAAAAGAAAAGTGAGTATGATAAAAAAGAGTTTGGTTTACTTTCAGTACTTTTTTAATTGGACATGCCATTTTGTTTTAAATATACAATGGTTAGTGGTAGTGAGTTTTAATCTCAATATTTTATCTAGGGGTCCGGTTAATGTGTGCTCTTAAGACACACATTAAGCCATCTATTTTTGGAAACATTTTTTCGGGAATTGAAAAAACTGTCAATATTTTTTCAATTTTTGAGAAATTTTTTTCCAAAAATGGTTAATTATTGTGCCCTTTGGGACACACATTAGCAAAATCCTTTATTTAGTTAGTAGATGATGTGACAATTTCTCATTAAAACACAAGAAAATTCTTTTTAAAAAGTTGGTAAGCCAAACCCAATGGAAAAAAATATCCGAGCTAGGTCAATGCAAAATTGTTCTCGAGAAATCGTTCACTAGTTACTACTCACCCACCCACCAGTCCACCACTACCAGAATTAGAAAGTCCACAAAGAGTCGAACTGATGTGTGGAATCGGTTGGCGTAGAAATCGGAGTACTGTGGTGTGAGAAGCAGGAGATTGTGGCACAGTTGAGCTTAGATAGTCGCCAGAGTAGACTGTAAATATAAAAGAAGTCTTTTAAGACCAATCCTAGACTTCAATCCTATCTATCTACCTGTCTGTCATACATTGCTTTCGATTTTCTTGCTCTTTTGCCAAACACGCCAAATTTTCTCGCTGATTTTCCCGCACTTTCTCGCCCTCTGAAACTTTTACCAAAAGGGAAAACTTTTAAAGGAAATATCTCAGTAAGTGTTCCTGTTATTTGTTATTGGTCTCTAGTTCAAGTTTGTTTTTTTTGTTTTTTTTTTGAGTTTAGGGTTTTGGAAGTTCAAATTTGGGGGAATTTGTGGAATCTGAGCTGAATTCGAAGGGTATTGTAGATCTGTGTTGGGGAACTGGTGTGTTCTTTTTGTGTTTTGTGTGTGTGTGTGTGTGTGAGTGGAGTGTTGGTTAGGGTTTTTTTTTTTTTTTTTTTTTTTTTGTGAGTCTGGCTGTAAATTTGGGGGTTTTTACATGTGGAAATTTGTTTTTTGGAAGTGAAATTTGTTGTGCTTTTTGGTGTATTGCAGATCTAGGAGGCTAGGGGTTTTAGAAGAGTGGGTATCAATGCAGACTAGGTTAATGGAGAGGACTAATTCCATGAGAGGGAAGAGGAGTTTAGATGGTGGTGGAGGTGGAGGAGACGACGAGCAGCCGGAGCGGAAGCGGCCTGCTCTTGCTAGGTAAATTCTTGAGTTCTTGAGTGTGAATTGCTTTTTATCTTGTTTGTTAATTTTTTCTGGAAAATGTAAATTGTACAAAAATTAATATGGGTCTAGTTGAACTAGTACACACATGGGGTCTCCAACTGAAGAGTTTAGTAGGTAAGATGACTACTTGGTTATGAGAGAACAGTCAATAGCTGTTACTTCAGTAGCTCTAGAACTTGGTGTGAGCTTGCCTTTATAAATGGAAAGTTGATAACTGATAACTGCCTTTAAAACCTGTTTTGAGAAACTTACCAATAAAAAATGGGTTGCCTTGTTGGTAGGAATATTGAAATTTCCTCTAAAAGTGGCCTATGTCATCACCAAATGCGCAACTGCCACAAGTCAGTAATTTTGTTTGGGTGTTGTTTAAAGGGTAGGGAATTTTTCCTTTCTAAACCTGGCTAGCCATGAGTGATGCTATCTTAATAATATGTGTAGCAAAAATCTTAATTTCTAAGGTCTATCACATGATACTAGTATTTGTGCGCTAGTGCTAATGTAACTTTTTTCTTATTCTATTCTCTTTATTTAATGTTGCTTAGTATGTGCATTCTGTTTGATTTAAAATCATATATGTCATGCAGTGTAATTGTTGAGGCCCTGAAGGTGGACAGTTTGCAAAAGCTCTGCTCGTCTTTGGAACCTATTCTTCGTAGAGTTGTAAGACTTAAGGCTTCTACTCTCAGTTTTCATACAAACTAGTTTTTCTTCTGACGAGTTTGGGCTGGCTATTAATTAATGCTTCATCACTTTGATTTACCTAGTACAGAATATCTGCTTTAAACACCATAGGTCAACGTGCTTATCTATCCTTCTTTTATTTCCTTTTGAGTCTGATCCTTTGTGGTTGCCATCTTTCTTTTAGTGTAAAATGTCCTGACACTATTTTGATCTCTAAGAATAACCCAAGTATCTGTAGAGCATGGAAGGAAAATGGTAGATCAAGTGTAGATTCTAGTCCATATGTGTGGAGCACAGGAGGGAAATAGTCAAGTTGGCTACTTCATTATGCCTAATGTTTGAAGTGGTTGTATTGTTGGCTGTCTAATGCTTTTACTTATTCTCCTTCTCATTTGGAGTTGTTTGGATAGGCTGACTTGAGACTTTAGCCTTTAGGTTATTGGTTGTGTGTTTTGGATTAATCTCCTCTCTGTAGTCTTTCAATGGAGTTTTGCTTATCAACTGAATGAAAATTTTCTTCCTTTGGTTTGTTTACATATTTTGACCCATTAAATCATGTTATCCAGTGAATCGGTCTAACTTCAAAAATTTAGGTTAAATAGTTGTGCTGAAATTCATCACTTAAAGTTCCCTTCCTCTCTTTATGTATAATTTGTTAGTCAGATATTTGTGTAATTTGCATTTTTTTAATGAATACGAATAATTTATTAAAAAAGAGCTAGTTGGATTGTACAGGGTGTGTATCAACTACTAACTATCTTAAATAATTACAATATGAGGGGAAGTGAATGGTCTATACTCGAGATTAAATCTCTCCTTCTTCATTCTTTGCTAGATTGGAGAACTGCTTTTAATTCTCTTCCCTGTTCTAATTTATTATATTTTTTTTGGAGTTTTGTAATTTGAGAGATTGAAGTACTGCTACTAAAGTACACATCTTGTGTCCCTGGGTATTCTTTTATTTTTTTATTTTTTTATTAATGAACTTTCGTTAATTATATAAAAAAAAATTACAATATGAACGTTCTAAGAAAGATTCAGTTGGGAGATTGCCTAAGGCATTCATCCATTCATACAAAGATTGTAACAATACAAGTTCAATAACATTATATGATTTTCTGCAACATCAAAGGTCCTGTTATTCCTTTCTTGCCATATAGTCCATAAAATACATAGAGGAGAAGCCTACCAAACTTTTTCGCTCATGTGCTTATGAAACCTTCCTTACCAACATGCCAACATTTGAGCTACTGTCTTTGGCATGATCCAACCAAGATACTCCAAAAAAAGAAACACAAGGGACCGCAAATCTCTACCCACAAACAATTAAGCAAGAGGTACTTGACCATCTTTCTACTATTCTTACACAGACAGCACCAATCCAAAATCAGTGAGTGTCATCTTCATAAATTATCACAGTCAATATCTTATCTGGAGCTGCTGTCCAAGTGAAAGGAGAAACCTAAAGAGGCACCTTGGCTACCCAAATGCTTAGCTAAGGAAAGGAAACTCACCTTGAACCCCTTAAGGCTTCATAATGCAATTTAACATTAAACTTTCCACTCTTAGTTAAGCTCCAAGATAACAGATCCTCACCCAGGATAGAAGGGAGACTAGAGTATAATAATAATAATAATAATAAAAACAAAAACTCCATTGACTCCAGCTCCAATCTTGAACTTGTCTCATAACCTGATGATTCCAATGCCTTGTACCGCTATCCACCATCTCTCCTAAAACATGAAGGATAGTGATTTTCTTATGAACAAACAATTTTTCCCTGCATAAAAGATTATAATTACATTGGTTGTGATTTGTATATGGTGTATGTTCCTTCTCACTAATTCAGTGCAATTGATACTTAACAGGTCAGTGAAGAAGTGGAACGTGCTTTGGCAAAGTTAGGCCCTGCTAGACTCAATGGAAGGTTTGAAATATTCTTGATGATTCTTTTGGAAGTTGATTTAATTTCATGTGATTGCCTTCCTTCCCCCCCCCCCCCCCCCCCCCCCCGGCGAATCTTACTTGGGTATGTTTTAGTTTTATAATTGTCTATGGTCAATTTTACATATTTTCTTGAAACATAATTAAGCTTTAAATGTGAAACAGTTGAATTGCACAGCATCTTTTTTGTGTTGGGGGGGTGGGGTGGGGGGGGGGGGGGGGTGGAATCGTTAGAATGGTTAACTTGTTGAATGTTTTTCTACAACTGAAAAAAAGATAGGGCAAAGAAAGATGATTTTTTTGAATTATATTATAGCTTAGGTAAGAAACATACCAGCTTTAGATGATTGACTGATGTACTGAGGAACAAAGTTGTTATAAAGAAAAACCATAAAATTGGTTGCAACGTGCATGAACAATCTCATGTATATAAAAGTCACTGTTATCAAGTTTGGATGACATTTCTTTGCACATTTGTGTAGTTCTGATTGCATACATGTGTGATGTGCCATCAATAATAAGTATACCATTTCAATATTGGGCCACATAATGGTCCTTGGACTTTAAAATACAAGCTGATGTGGGTGTTCAAAAGCTCACTTAAGTTGATCCTTGTAACATCTGAACTCAAGGACCAGGAATAACATTGCCTTGCCTTTGAGAAGTTGTAGGGTTGAAATAAAATGCCAGGAAAATTGTTGGATGGTTTTCTTTTGTTCACTATAAATGATTTATCCCAAAAAAAAAGTTTGTTTCTTTATCTTCCTTATTTGATGCTATGGCTCTATCCAAGTTTGTTGGTTTAGTTTATTAATAGCTTCTATGGCTACGCTATTATATTCAGAGAATTATGCCTTTATCGGTAGCTTCTATTTCTGACCTATTTTCTCTGATCCAATAGTATCCCATCTACATGGAAAATATTGGATAGTTTGGTCTTTGGGTAATATCAACCTCCTATTCAGTCTTTATTTTTGATTTCTAACTTCAGTGGTCCCCTATTTTTTCATTATTCTGCTTGCATAAACTTTTTGTTTTACATCTGTGGTTGTGGTAAATTCTTCATGCTTTTGGTTTCAGGTCTTCCCCAAAACGAATTGAAGGTCCAGATGGACGAAACTTGCAGCTGCACTTTAGGTCCAGATTGTCTCTTCCTCTCTTCACAGGAGGGAAAGTAGAAGGCGAGCAGGGTGCTGCAATCCATGTTGTTTTGATTGATGCAAGCACTGGCGTTGTTGTGACATCTGGACCTGAAGCCTCTGTCAAACTAGACGTTGTTGTGCTTGAAGGTGATTTTAATAATGAGGATGATGAAGACTGGACTCAAGAAGAGTTCGAAAGCCATGTGGTGAAAGAGCGTGAAGGTAAGAGGCCTTTGTTGACTGGAGACCTACAATTGACGCTCAAGGAAGGGGTAGGGACGTTGGGGGAGCTCACGTTTACGGATAACTCAAGTTGGATAAGGAGCAGGAAGTTCCGGCTTGGCTTGAAGGTTGCCACTGGATTTTGTGAGGGCATACACATACGTGAAGCAAAGACAGAAGCTTTTACTGTTAAAGATCACAGAGGGGAATGTATGCTCGTAATCTGTCATTTCAATTCTTCCTTTTCCTGTTTCTCTTCGATTGTTGTTGATTCCTCAATTTTCCCTGGACAGTGTACAAGAAACACTATCCCCCTACATTAAATGATGAAGTATGGAGATTAGAGAAAATTGGCAAGGATGGGTCATTCCACAAGAGGCTAAACCAGGCAGGAATATTCTCGGTTGAAGAGTTTCTTCGGCTTGTGGTCCGAGATCAGCAAAAACTTCGGACTGTATGTTTGGGTTTTTTTCTCGAATTAAAATAGCATGCTTTCTAGCTGTGCGCTGATATTTTATGTGTTTTTGTAGATCCTTGGAAGTGGAATGTCAAATAAAATGTGGGAAGCTCTCTTAGAGCATGCAAAGACCTGTGTCCTGAGTGGGAAGTTTTTTGTTTACTATCATGATGATACAAGAAATACTGGTGCTGTTTTTAACAACATCTATGAACTGAGTGGCCTTATTAATGGGGAGCAATATTTTTCTGCCGATTCTCTTTCTGACAGCCAGAAGGTGGGTATGATATGTGTGATATGCTTTATTTCTGTAATTAATCCTGCCATAGGTTGCATTTATACTAGTGGTGCCATAGTAGCTTTAGCTGCCTCTCTCTCTCACACACACACACACACACACACACACACACACCCCTTTTCCTCCTTTCTATTGGTTAATTATACAAGCACTTAATCCATTACCTCACCCTCAACCCCATTCCTAGAAGGCATGGAGATGCCATTTGAGCTAGAGCTCATCGTCAAGTTTTGCTTACCTTCTACAAATCTGCTCTCAAAACATTGTGGCATTGGTACTCATAAAACCTATATGTGAGGTATCTACTCTAAGAAATCAAATCCTTCTCTGCTGTAATTCCTTTGTGTTATTGGCCAGATTCAATGATTTTATGTTTTCTAATGAATAAAGTCAACATAAACAGATCTTTAATCACTGATTTTTCCCTTTTTGGGCTGATTATAATGATTACATGCCTCATTTTCTGTCAATATGGTGCTTTTTGTGTCAAAGTTCTTTTACTTCAATTCTATTTTGGGCTTTTGATTTTTTTAGCCTCTATAGTACATTGCCAGTGTACTTGGAGTGGCTTTGGTTAATATAAGTTTTTACATTACTTATCAAAAAAAAGAAAATAAAGATATTTATAAAAAAAGAGAGTTTATTTTACTTTGACAGGTTGTGTTAGAATGATAGTCAACAATTAACTTATTACTTCAACGATTAAACTTCCCCCACAGCAAATAATCTTCCTCTTCCCCTTGGTCTTCACTGTATGGTCTTCCTGTTCAGGAAAGTTTGAAGTATGTTCCCTCAAATTAATCTCTCATTTAGTTCCCCAGTTGTACAAGGAAATGAAGAAAATAATTGATCATCAGCCAACTTTGTTTGGCAACTAAGAAACCCCATAAATTTTGTAAATCTCTCCAAATATTTTTTTTATACCATTTTAAAGAAGGTTGCAGGAGTTGGATCAACTCAGTTCTGTTATTTGTTGGCCTTTTATGCTGATGCCTTAATAAATCTCTTCGTTTATGCTGAACACCCCTCATTCTAGTTTAAGACTTGCTGTGCAGAAATCAGTAGAAAGAAAAAAAAAAAAAAAAAAATTTACAAAAGACAAAAAGGACGGACAATGACATCATATGCTGAGAAGCCATGTAAGTTGACATGAGCAGCATGAGATACTGAGATGTAATTGTGATATTCACTACAAATAAAGATATGCATAAGAGAGCGCCCATGACATCCAATCTAGTGGCATATCGCCCCCATTTATTAGGTTCAATCCGGGTTTTGAATCCCCTCACCTTCATTTAGTTCCCCCCCCACCACCAACCAAAAAAAAAAAACACCAACCAACTTGACTGGGCCATACATAATTTTCTTTGACTAGTCCATTATGAATACAATAAACTACTTATCAAAAAAGAAACAAAGAATTGTGTATTAGTTTTAAGTATAGGTCATTTAATCTAATGAGACATTGCACTCTAACATTGCTGGCCATGTTTATAAACATGTTGGTATATGTAATTTTTAAAATTATTGGCATTTGAATACCATTGAGTTTCGAACATTGCAGGATGTTTGAGTTTTCTCTGGTAAAGCTAATCATCAAGGTGTCGCTTTTGTAATTGCAGGTGTATTTGGATACATTGGTGAAGAAAGCTTATGAGCATTGGGAACAAGTTGTAGAATATGATGGCAAGTCACTTATGAGCTTCAAGGAGAATAAGAAGTCCAGTACATTGCGGAATGACCAAAACATGGGGATAGTTGATTACTCTAATGCATTAAATCATCAACTGCCACTACCACGCTTGCCAGTTCCTTTGGAGCAACCTCCACTGGATTCTGGCTTACCTGTTGGAGGTAAGAGTTGGTGGTTACATTAAATCATAGGTTATTTGGAAATAAGTGTGTGGCCTTTGTTTTTGCCTCTTTTTCTGGCTGGGTGGGAGTTCAGTGAAGGATGGGAGGTGGGGTTGAGATAATTAGCTTTACCATACCGAATTAATGTTATACAAAAGTCAATCAGCACAGTTTTGATTGTATCCCCACTTCATAGGATTTGACTTAGAAAAATGAAATATATCTCTTGTGAATACAGATAAGCTGAATTGGTAGTAAGTAGTAACCTATAATTTGTGGTTAGTCTGTTTCTTACACTTCGGAAAATTTCTTGGAGAAGTCTTGCACTTCTTTTCAATGTTTTGGCACATTTCTTCCATTTCTGTCTGTTAGACACATAATTAAGTAAGATGGCTGCAAATAATTGGCGCCTACCTAACAAATTAGCACTTTCTTGTACCATTTGTAAGTTAGGTTGTAGTTGGGTCTGTAGGTGATGCTAATTTTTTGTTTTGTTGATCTCTCTCTCTCTCTCTCTCTCACACACACACACACACACACACACACACACAGACCCTACTATATATACTCACAAATGTGTGCATTATTTCACATGTTGCCACCCAATAGAGATGGTCTTTGGCTGAAGATGATGCTTGGTCTACATTAATTGCTCTGTTATGATTTTCATTTTTATTCTGTTACTGTTTTGTGAGCTTCAGGGTATAATGATAACCTGGCAACAAGGTATTCAACACAGCCGCAGATTGTAAATTCAAATTCTCGTAGCCAATTTGATAGCACTTCTTTTGTACCACATGACCATATGATCACCAATTCTCACCAGCCCCAAAGCACAAGAAATAATAACAGTGCTGTTGGGCTGGCCCTTGGTCCCTCACAACCATCTACATCAGGACTTCAGAATATCAACTCTACACTTACACCAGCTACTCTTAATCCTTTTGATGAGTGGTCACAAAACCGGGACAAGGGAGTTGAAGACTTCTTTTCTGAGGAAGAGATTCGCATCAGAAGTCATGAGATGCTTGAGAATGAGGATATGCAGCACTTGCTCCGACTCTTCAGTATGGGAGGTCATGCCTCCATTAATGTGCCGGAGGATGCGTATCAGTTCACACCATACGTGCAATCACCAATGCCAAGCTTTGATGAGGATCGTGGCCGATCTGGAAAAGCTGTTGTGGGTTGGCTGAAGATAAAGGCGGCTATGAGGTGGGGCTTCTTTATCAGGAAGAAAGCAGCTGAGAAGCGGGCTCAGCTTGTTGAGTTAGATGATGAATAGATGTTGCCCAGAGATTGCAATTAGGTTTTCTCCTCTAACCTTTGCACTAGTTTACTATGAAAATCATGCAAACTCTTCATGGTTGGTAGCAACTCCTTGAGGTTCGCTTCTGGGACTGCCTGAAATCATTGGTTTCGTAAGTCTTGAGGATCACTGATGTTGTTTGAGTATTTAGACAGCAGGGGTTTCTCCTCTTGTACAGTTTGCCTGTACAGTTGTTTCTGTTGATTACCCATCTTTCTATTAAGATGCTTCTCTTATCACCACTGTTGGTTTTCTGAATGATATATATATGCGTTTTGGGGTTCTAAGGGGGTAAATGTGCTTTTCAATTGATGGCCCCTTTGATGTTGTTGACTGATTGGGGGAACATTTTTAATATTTATGACTTTAATTTGTTGTTTCAATCATTTTGTGTACAAGGATGATGTCTTCTAATATCTTGTTAGCTGTTTCTATATTTTGATAAGTTCTTTGAGCTAATTTTTTTTTTATCTTGTCCCTACTTAAGATTAAAAAGTTCAATGTCATCGACTCATCGTTACGGTTAACAATCTTATTTATTGACATGAATGATATTTCTGCCCTACTATTTGATGGTTTGTCCTTTGTAGTACTCTAAAATTGAGCGATGTTGTTGAAAGTAACTCTTTTCTTTGGTGGGTTCATGTCAAGTTCAGTGCTTTGATTCTAGTTCTTACGTTTATTTATTTATTTTTTCTCGTATTGCTCCCCAAAATTTTCCATTGCACGACCACACAGGTAGAAGACCCCACTCTCCTCCTTTTTCAGTGCTTTGTTTTTCATGGAAGTCGAATATGTACACACTACACTGCCACCAATTAGAGAAATCTTTCTGAAATTCCGTTCATCCTTTGCTGGGAATTGAATTTGACAAAGGAAAAGGTGGTGCTTGAATACGACACAGCCAGTTGTATTTTACGGTTTATTTATTAAATTAAAAACTATAGTTTAAAAGTTTTATATTAATTCCCGAAGTTTAAGATTGTTATAAATTTCTCAAAAAAAAAAAAAAAAGATTGTTATAAATTTCAGTAGATTCTTTAGTTTCTCTAGTTTCAATTTAAATTCTAAACTCTTAAAACCTTATTATCAATTTAATCTCTCACTCAAACCAGAAAATCAAATCCAAATACTGGGGATTTGAAGTGATACAAGTTTGAAATTGCATGATGCGATTAAAAATAAAAGTATAAAACTATAAACCTTAGTTAATTTGTTAGTCTTAAACTTTAAGGTTTAATTATAAAGAAAAAGTTAAATATTTTTTGGAACTATTAGAGTTTAATTTGAAACAATTCAAAAGATATATGGTTTAAGATGTAATCTATACTACTATTTAAGAGGCTTTTCCTTTTAGGATTCTTAATTTTTTAGTTCAAAAATGTTCTTACATCCTTATGTTTAAATGGAGATAAAACTAAAGGACAATCTGGTAAAAATACAAATATAACTTCTACTAAAACATTGCTTAAAAAATAGGACAATTTTCCTGTTAATTTTCAAATTGTTTTCTCCATTTATAAATTAGATTTTCAAAATAAAAATTATATATATATATATATATATATATATATATATAAAATAAAAATACTTTTTTTTGCTTAAAAAAGAAAGCCTCATTGTACGCACGAAGAGCATGTAATGAAACTAGTTTTTTTATTAATTATGCTTAAGACTTTAAACGATCACTTCTATACTTTTTCAGAAGTGATACGATTTATATATAAATATATATATATATCTTGGGTATGTATATTTCATTCACAAATTAACGAGGATTTAATGCGAAATGTGTTTGATGATCTTCCAACAAATCTATCTTATCTGACAGAAGATGAATATGTCATCACCACCCCTTCCTTAAAATGAGGCACCGAAAGGGTGAAATATAATGGCTCTGTTCATCATTTTTTTGAGAGTCGTATGCTTTTAAAAATACTGATGATTACGTCCACATTCCACAATATACATTCTAAAACTGAAAAAGCTGACAAAATCCATTATCCCTTTGTCTTACTTAGTTATTAGCGTTTCATACTCATTAAAGAATTCTAAGACTAGTATTTTTATTTTTATTTATTTCTTCTACTACGTTAAAAATAAATAAGTTACTATTCACTTTATAATCATTTTGTTTACCTGCGTGTCTATGTGAGGTCTTTGATAAATACGGGATAGGTACTGTAACTAATTTGTAAAAACCTAAGGAAATATAAATGAATTAATTTCACTTTACACATCAAAATTTTTGTACGCAAGTAGGGACCTCTCTCTCTCTCTCTCTATATATATATATATATATTGATGCCTTGATGGGACTCCAATATTATATTTGATTAGGCGTAAATTGACAAATCTAGCAAATTGGTGAATAATGACCGGTCAATTTGACTGAAGTTGTAAACAGTAAGCATTGAGCGAAAAAAAAATAAAAGATCTTCCTTTTGTTTTATTGAGAGACCTTTAGTTTATTTGATTTTTACTTCAATTGTCAAATTAATTATTAATGTTTAGTTGTTTACTTGTTGTCAATTTAATCCATCAATATGTCAAAATGAGTCAATTTAGTCATTTTGTTCAACTTTATTAACAAATTAAGTCGTTTAATTTTTTAAATGAAATTTAAAAATCAATTAAATTAACATATTTGAGGACCAAATTGACTCATTTTTAAAAGTGAGATTAAATTTAAAAAAAAAAAAATGAAACTTTGAAGAAAAATTTGACATTTGAAATAAAAGTCAAGAGATTAAGAGTAATGTTAAAGTTATAAACTACTATTTTACAATATTTTTACAAATTGTTTTTGTGATAAATTTTTATTAATTCTCATTTTGATTTATCACTAAAATTATCTTTTCACTTACTACTATCTATTTACCACGTTAATAGTTTGTAAAGCATTTTGAAAAATAGTCTAAATTTGGCATTTTCATTAAATTTTAGCAACTTGTTTTTCAAAGCCAAGAATCTAGCTAGTAATCTAGCGATTACGTGGCTTTTGTATACCGAATCGTGTGGAGAGCTATGACTGCACCTGTGGACACAGTAAGCCTATAAATATAGAAGGTACGCAGAGATTACAATTGGGGTTTAGGGGGTTCCATTTCCCACAAGAAAAAGGAAACCCTAAGCCCCCAAGGAGCTCCCTTTTCACTCCAAATAATTTATGAGGTATTTTAAAATATCTCTCGTGCAACCAGATTTCAGCCAAGCTAGCCTATATCTATATGATGGTCATGTTGAAGCTAGTGGTGATCAAAAAGTTCGATTCAGTTAATTTCCTTGTCACGTTGTTGATGAAGTTCTAGCTATCAGGGCATGACATATGAAAGTGATGGGTCTTTAATTTCTTTCTCTCTTTCTTTCTTGCTCTTCGTTCTTGATATGTATCTTCCTTTCTTTTATCTTATTTTGGTGAATAAAAATGGAGTTTGTAGATGTTACTCAAAACCCTTTTCATGTAATTCTTGACATGATCATATAACTGTATTTACATTGCCTACACGTCTCTCTCTATATATATCTCTTGTCGGAGGATACACAGGGCATAATACAGATTTAGCTATTTCTATTTCTTTCTTTCTTTTTGATAATCATGGGTCGTTCTTGATATATTTTCCATTCTTTTATCTTATTTTGGTGAATAATAATGGAGTTTGTAGGTGTTACTCAAAACCCTTTTCATGCAATTCTAAACAAGATTAATGTATATACGTTTCGCTTGTTTTTGCTCTCTTTTTGTTTTTTGTGGTATAGTATATCTATCATAATAATCTGGTGACTGTTAACTGCGCATATTTCACAGCCTATATTGATCTATATTTCACTCCTGGGAAGATTAAGGACGTTTTTATTTTTTAAATTTCTTCTAATTTTTTATAGTTAAATAGTGGGGAGTATGAGGTGGGTTCAAATCACATGGAATACCATAAAAGATTATAGACTTTGACAAAACTAGTAAACTTTTATTCACCCTTACCCTCTTTCTTTGGAAGGAAAGAAGTCAAGAACTCTATTTTTTTTTTTTTTTTTTCTCCAAGAAATCAAGAACTTGGTTAACTTAATTGTTAACACAATCAAGAGGCCAAAGAAATGCTCGCTTGGCTGTTCTTATATCCTCCATTGACATAATGACATTTTTTGGTATATATTTGTGTTAAAGTTGTTGAGCTAATTAATAGGACTTCAAGATGGCAATAAATTCTGCAAGGCCGAAAGAGAAGGTCATAGCCATTTACTTAATAATCTACAGTAATTGAGTTTCTTTGGATGAAAAAATTATTTGGTGTTTCAATTATATAGCTATTCGTTCCTATGCATTTACAGAATAACAGTTCTTTATTATCTTAGAAAAGTACCAATAAGTGGTTCAGATAACACGATTTAAAAGGATTGATGATATTGGAGATGTTTGATATACTGTATGAAGTATTTAAATAATAAATTGATGAAGAATGATGAGGAATGAAGTAAAAAAGAAAAGAAAAAAAGAAAGAAAAAGTAAAAAAAAGTGTAGTCTACCCATTTAGTTTTCTATAATTATTATGTCATAATTTAGACTTTTGGAAGTATCAGTGATCTTTAGATTTACTATAATTGTGAAACTAATTCATTAATGATTTGGAAAGTCAAATTATTTTGCATGAGACACATATTTACTATAATCGATGAAATTTAAAAAATATATATATTTTCCTTCTTGGAGAGTTTATCTACTACTATAGATAAGCTTGGATGAAATTCTATCTAACCCATTACTTGGTGTCTCAAATGATGAGTATCCATTTGTATTTAGCTATATGACTTATTTAATAGTTATGTGACTTGTTTAAATAATTTAATGAGTCATGTAATTTAAAACACATTAGTTGAAATTATAGATCCTCAAGTATGGATTATGTGGGGCTAGAGAATTTGTGACCCCGGCCCACTTTACATTAGGGCCCAAGGCCCGCGTCGAGGAGAGACGTTACTGAGGACATGCAGCGAAAGTCCAAATGACCTAGAAATGCAGTCGAGGACGATCCTGTCCTCGGCATCCCAAAACCTAGAAGAGAAGAACGACACGCCATCAAAGGCAGCCCCCAAAGCGCTCCCAGAAAAAAAGACGAGTACAGTAGGACTCGCACGGGGGTACAGTGTGGGAGCGGTTCAAGGAAAAGTTGTCACCTCTGCATTGAATGCGCCAACAAACGTCCTGGCCACATTAATGGAAAAAGACCCCTGAACAGTGTGGTTTCGGTTATTGCAACTAACAGAAAGTGGGGGAAGGCGGCTGATGGGAAAAGCACTCGAGTAGTTACCTGCCTGATCAACAAATGGAAGGTCAGGATCAACTGAGAGGGGCTATATAATGTAAGAATTCATCAACGGGAAGAGGGGGGGGGGGGGGAAAGAGCATTATGTATTGTCTCTTGGACCATTGTAACCTAATGTAAAAGGAATAATAAGAACATTAAGCTCCTCGGACGAGGTCCAATGACCGGAGCCACTTAGGCCGTGCCGGAGAGAAAGTCTTCTTGGACAAGCTCAGTTCACCTCTGTGCAATCATCATGAACACCATGACTAACGACTGTCCGTTCACCAAGGCCTAGCCTTTTAGCCCACTCTCTATAAATTTATTGTTTGGGCCTTTAACGTTCGAACCCAACACCAATTTTGGGATTGTTACAAATTGAGTCCTTACAAATGCTTTTTCATCCCAAAAAAAAAAAAAAAAAAAAACATTAATGCTTTGAAAAGCTAAATAATTTGCATGAGACATGCATATTTACTTGTCTTCACATATTTATAATGAGTCCGAATTTTATAAGGTTGGTGTATAAAATCCATGTTCAGGAGTAATATTTGTAATAAAAATGTTGTAACAATAGTTCAAGTGGCAGAGTACATTGAACTTTATCCAATATCTTAAACACACACACACACACACATATATTTATACAGTTTTACTAATTTATACCCTTAAGAGTTAGGACATACATTAATTAGCCATTTTAGGAGATTTTTTGTGAAAAAAATTAAAAAGCGATAAATTTTTTCAACAACTTTTTCAATTTCTCATACAAAGTTTCTTAAGAGCATACATTAACCGGACACGTCTATATATAAAATTTAAAAATTAAAGTGTAATATTAATTATTGTTATACTCTTGTTGAGCCATATTAGTATAGTATTTTAGTCTAGTTTAGTCAATTTCAACTCATTTTGGTCCACTTCAAGTCAGCCCCAATGGATAACATAATCTTTGTTCCACTCTAAGAAATTTTAGCTCATGTCATTATATGAAGGCTGGCCCATGGCCATGGGTGAATTCTTAATTAGTGGTTCGTTCGTGATTGTATTGTTGTTTTATATGATTACTAGTTAAAGGCCAGTGCATTGCACGGTTTTATGATAAAATTTATAGAATATATGTAAAAATAATTATTATAACAAAATAAATAATTCTTATTAGTTGTGTTATAATATTATTTTAGTTACATGTAT
The DNA here is from genome assembly GCF_932294415.1 of Quercus robur. NCBI lineage: Eukaryota > Viridiplantae > Streptophyta > Magnoliopsida > Fagales > Fagaceae > Quercus > Quercus robur. The sequence continues at coordinate 91,329,664 of NC_065535.1, forward strand.
CAAACTATTTGCACATAAATTTTGCATTTAATGAATCTACATATGATTACAAACCTTTCTTAGGATATGCTTGAAATCTTTTATGACAAACCTGAAAAAAAAATCAAGAAGAAAATTAAATTGAATAAAAAAAAAATAGAACCATTTAGATTGTAAAGTTGCATATGAGTCTATGACCGCTTTAAAATAAAATTTTAAAAAATAGCTATTGTGGGGCCCGACAACAGATGGGCCAGATCCACCTATTCACAGGGACACTTAAGGCCCAGGCCGAGGAGGATAGTAGTCCCAGCCTAATAAACACAAAGCACTAATGGGCCATAGAAGCCGCTGAGGAAGGTACAGCCCTCGGTTAGCCCAGAGCTACACTAAGGAAAGGGGTAAAAGCGGCAAAGGGATAATCTTGTAAGAAATATAAAATATCTAGGACAGGCTGCCCAAACTACCTGCCCTAGACGGAGCTTTGCCTCTCACCGAGTCGTGTCTCTTTAGCCTACTCAACCACTCCCAACAGCTCAGGTCTTAAACTGATGGGACAAGTGTCAGGCTAGGAAAGTTCGACCCTACACGTGGACGAAGGAAATTGAATGCATGCTAATATAAAAGGAAAATTTGCAACCTAAAGGAGGGGGATTCTTCCGGAAAGAAAAAGACCTAAAGGGGTGAACACCTCTAGATCATGCATGAACAACTTAACAAAACCACGGCGGAGAAAATATGACTTAGCCTTTCGACCCCACTCTCTACAAATGATATTGTACGGGTCCATTTACGTGCGAACCCAACCCTACTGTGGTCCAACGCGAATCGTGTCCCTACAGCTATCATTTCAACTTTGATTTTACTATTTTATTCAAATAAGTTTAGTCAAATAAGTTCGATAATTGCAAAGGAAAAAAACCCTATTTTATAGTGATGGCTCAAGAGTAAAAAAATCAATGCACAAAAAAAATTGATATTGGAAGAATGATGACTTTTTAAAGATTATGAAAAATTCAGGAAATAAAGTTCCAAATATTTGCAATTAAAAACCCCAAAAAAAAAATGATTAATGAAAATTTGTTGGGAATAAAAAATTATACTAATAATTAGCAAAAAATATTAATTAATGTTGCAAACCAATACATAATTCTATGCATACTTTACATAAATAAGTATTAAGTGATAATATTCAAAATATAAATATAAAAAAAGAAAAGAAAAAGGGAACAACATGAATAAATCCAATTTGAAAAAATAAATTTCATTTTGTTTAAAAAAGTTATATAAAAAAATCCTATTAACTTAATAGTGGCGTGTTTAAATGATCCAAAAAAATAATAAAGCATATACTTTTGTGCCTAATCACATCTAGCAAATAATAAAGCATTCAAAATATTGAAAGGCAATTTAAATTCATGTATGCTTGCACGAAATACGTACCTGTCCACCATTGCTAGAAAAAAACACAAAAACAAAGAAGAGAAATACATACCTGTAATACTTTGGATGCTAGGTTTGATAAAAACTTCTACTATGGATTTCACAGACATCAAATTGCCTAAGTAATAAATTAAAAAAAAAAAAACAAAAACAAAGGAGAGTTAGATTTCTAAACAACATAAAAATTATAAAAGAATGAGAATTATTAATAATAACGGGGGAGAGAAAAGAAGAAGAAGTTGTTATGCCTAAGAATATATAAGAATACACGGAAAAATAGAATATATATATATATATATATATATATATATATATATGGAGAGAGAGAGAGAGAGAGAGAGAGAGAGAGAATTTTCAGTTGTAAGGAAGTTAGATTTCTAATCACTCTAGGAATTATATGAGAAGAAGAGTTAATTTAGGATATGTGTTTTATCCACAAAATAAAAATGTCATATAGATTGAATGAAAAAAAAAATGTTGACAACAATGACTTGAACGTAAGTAATAATAAAAAATAATAAAAAAAGAAAAAAGAAGAAGAAGTAAGTAAACGTGAATGATCTTAATAAGGAAATAGGATAGATTTAAAAAAAAAAATTTATTTATTTTTATTTAGTTCTAATCAGTTTAGAATTTCAAAGTTATCTAAAGAAGAAGATTTATTTACAATTTTTGTTTTTTTTTTTTTTTTAAACATTTCAGGCACCTAATCTGAAATTTTTTAGATAAAAAGGTGTCATCTATATCAATTAACGTAGGCCTGGGCCTCATGTGTATCAATTAGTTAGAACTCTACATTAATGTTAATCATAATTCTATATTAAATATTAGTGTTTATCTAAAGAATAAAAAAGTGAAGGAAGGGATTGGATGAAGAACTTGGATTGTAATCTGTAAGAACTGAAATTGTATTGGCCCCAAAACCGGATTGGACTCAAACGCTAACGGCCCAAACAATTAACTTGTAGAGCGTGGGCATGAGAACTAGATCTATCCTAGAAGAAAAGTGATTAGATTTAACGTTCCAAGACGGTTTAACACAAGTATCCTCTGAAATCTATCTTCGCCATAGCTTAAGTAGTTTGTTTCATATGGTCTTCTTCTAAATAAAATTGTACCAGCCTCCTCCTCTCAGTGCATTTTTCTACGTTATATACTGCAGTCTTGGTGTCATCCTTACCACACACGTGTAGGTTAGATTCGGGGGATTCCTTTCTGTCCCATCCAACACTTCCTAGAACTATCATCCAGTAGCTGTAAGGCTGCTTGATCATTGTTCGGGCATCACTTTCATATTAATGCGACCAGAGAGTTAGTTGAGAGGTAATTAATGTGAAGGTAGTAGCCTTTGAAGATATTTGTCTACTTTTTTATTCTTATCCTTGGTCCAATGTCCTACCCTTAGTTATGATGTAACCCCGAAGTAAGTTTGCGATGATAATGCACTCAGATTCACCTCGGACACATGCTGTCGAGAAGGTTTTTATCCTCGGACGGTTATTGGGCCCTATCTCACATTGTCTCTATTCCTTCCTCCATTTCATTCCCCTTATGACCTTATTTGGACCTCCTCGGATGGTCTAACATCCTCGGATTGGGCCATAGGCCCAATTAATACTGCTTTAACAATACTTCCTAATTAATTGGTCCCCACATAATCAAATTAAAGTTTTTAATCAATTTAGAAATTATAGGAGAAGAAGATTACAACAAAAAGAATTTATATTTATTAGCTAGATTGATATTAGGGTTTTTTTTTTTTGTTTTTTTTTTTGTTTATGTTAAAATTAATACAAAAAAAAAAAAAAATCTTACATGAAGCAGTATTTTTTTTTTTTTTTAAGAGATAAAAATGAATTAGAATCCTGATTTTTTGAATTAGAGATAAGGATGAATTCCTGATTAATCTAATATTAATTAGCAGTTTTTTTTAGACATGAATTAGAGTCCTAGTAGTATATTATTCATTTTTAGTTTAATCAAACTAAAATTTTTATTTACTTAGAAATTATAGTTGAAGAAAACTTATATACATATATATATATATTTTCTTAAAATCTAAAAATTTTAATTTTTTTTTGCAATTTGGTGCTGCCACTTGGCACAACTACGACATTTAAGCCAAACTTTTATTATATATATATATATATATATATATATTATAAAATCTAGTTATAGGCTTGTGCGTTGCACAGTTTTATGAAAAAGCTTATAAAATAAATGTATAAATAATTATATATTTTAATAGATTCAATAAAGATAAAAGAAAAAAATTATCAAGTGTAAATAATTATCTCACTAAAATAAGGGGTAAGATTTCTTCCTAAAACTAAATTAAATTGATAATTCCAAATTGAATTTTAAATTGATAATTATTTTAAAAAAAGTACTAAACAATTGATGAATCTAAAATTAATAATCTTGATAATATTATAAATTAAAATTAAAGTTGATAATTCAAGAACACACGTGTAGAACATCTTGATAATTTGATGTAACATAAAAATCAAATAAGAAAATTGTTAAAATTAATCTATTAATTCTAACCATATTTAATCATTAATTCTAAGACCCTAACCCTAAGCATATAAATTAGATCAAAGCTAAGAAAAATAGTTTAAACAAAAGGCAACCAATACACAAAACCTAATCAATTTAATAAAAACAAAATACAAAAACAAAGAAGGAGCCTTTAGAAACTTGACTGATAGTTTTTAGACCCCTTAAAACACAATTAATTTAACCTAGATAATTAGCCAAGTTGTTACTTAGTCCAATGTAACAAATCTAGGTTATCACAATCACAAAGATCATATCATGCAAAGCAGCGGAAAGATAAATAACATAAGATATGATCACTTAGGAAACCAAATCGGTAAAAACCTGGGGAGGATTTGACCTAGCTATCCTCAAGGTAAACTTAAATTCACTATCTTGAAAGAATCGAAGTTCATGCAATAAGACTTACAAGCCCCCACGCTCAACTTCTTATTGCTACCAACCAGTAGAACTTACTGACATGACCACGTGCAAACTCCGAATTCACAAACTCCTTCTTTCTTGGATTCACCACCAGATACAAGCACACCCGCTTGTGTTTTCTTTAAGCTTCAATGGCAGCAACCGAGTTGATCATCAAGGTGTAGATAATATCTCCTCCTTGAAAACCCTAAGTTTGTGTAAAGGAAAGCTTCTCTAGATCTCACAAGAGATTTATACAAACAGCAATATGAGCAACACTAAAACGTGGCTAGGGTTTGCTTTTTATACTTAGGACAAATTAGAAAACCCTAAAACGTTTTAAACAACTAGGGCTGAGTTGGAAATCTGCAGAAAAAAAAATTTTGCCTGAGATTCGATCGATCGAGCCTAAGCTTCGATCGATCGAGCCAGGCCGAGATGCACAATACTTTCTGCATTAGCTCGATTCCAACTTTACATAAAATATACAACTTTGAACTAGACTAAAACACTTCTAAACACATTGTTTTGATCATGGTTTGCCAACAATACACATTAGAGTTCTAAATACATAAATATCTAAGTCTTTAGAACCTAACATTGACAATGTTTTCAAATGTTTTGAATTCATTAATTAAAATCACATGAAGAAAAAAAAAAACCAATAATAACACTAAAGAAAAAAAACAAAATGAAAAGAATAATAATAAAAGTGTTTTCAAACAGCTTATTTCATTTAAATATTTTATATGGTCTCAAAAGAGAGAAAACATCAATTTTCAATCTAACACAATCAATTTCATTTAATTTGACAAATAAAATTTCTACCATTCTTACCTCTTCTTTCATATTGGAGAGTTGCGGGTATTTGATCTTGATTTAACTCCTCTATTTTATTTTTTTGTCAAACACTACACAAATTTGCAATTTTTATTGTCTTACCAACTTGCAATTCAAGCTTGTATCTGAAACATTGTTATTCCACTTAAATCGATTAGAATTTTTTTCAATAATATTTAAACATGAAAAATAGTAAATAAATAGAGTTATTTACATAATTAAATCATTATATATAATGAGATACATTCTAAAAGATACCACCAAATCCACCACAGTTGTTTAGTACTTACTGAATTTTTGTTATATCATCGTTATATCATCCTTCCAGTTGTATTTGCACTTGCAAATACTTTGAAGGATCAATAATGACGAAATTTTCTCATACAAATATTTACCTTCTTTTCAAGAGCATTTCCAGTTCTAACTTCTAATTTGTATGTAGATAATTTTATAATTAATTTACTTAAAATTAAATAATCAAATAGAAAATAAAAATAAATGAATATTTTTCTTTTAAGTTATATAATGAATGTGTATTGTGTGAGACTAAAATAATAATAATAATAATACCCAAAATGAGATGAATACAATTCATAAATTATTTTTTTGTGAAGTTAATTATATATTAATGATGGGGTTGGCTTAAAAAAAAAAAAAAAAAAATCAACTAAATAAAATGATGGCGTTGCAATCCATTTATTTTGGAGATAGGATTTTATTTGCTCTTAATAATAAAAGGATTAGATTAAGAATTTGGATTGTAATCTAATTTATCAACTTAGAAACTATAGGAGAAGAAGATAAGAACAAAAAAAAATTATATCTTTTTTTTTCATTAAAAGAAAGTACAAAAATTTCCATACGATGCATAAGCCTTAATCAAAAATTGCGTGTAAACTGAAAATAAGAAAATATTTCTTAGTTTCATTGAAATTAAATAATAAAATAGATAATAAAAATAAATTATTCTTTTACTTTTTTTTTTGGAAGTGAAGTACTCTTTTAGTTTAAGTTAAAAAATAAAAAACCACAATATACACACAGATATAAATGAAAATGCCTAAGATTGAATATATAAATGCAATCCATAAAATAATCTAAAACATGGTTTAGAAAAAGGTTCAATTAAAAAAATTATAATAAAATGTTTATCTATAAATCTAAAATCGAAAAATCTTATTTTATTTAAATATTTTATATGGTTCCAAAGAGATTTTCTCTCTAACCTAATTAATTTCATTAAATTAGAGAATTAAAATTTTTCTGCTTACATCATTAATTTAGTATTTTTTTAGTAATATTTAAACTTAAGAAATAGTAAATAAATAGATTTATTTACTTAATTAAATCATTATATATAATTAGATGTAGTCTAAGAGAATTATATAAGTTTATTTATTTTAAGATCATTATTACATTTATATTTGAAAAAAAATTGGTAATGATTAATACCTTGATGCTACCATTTAATGGTCCTTTTCCTCGTCTTGCTCTTCCTCCTAATCATTGGATCAAGCTTGTGGTGATTGTGTTGCATTGTTTATATTGGGAAATACTTGAGTTCACTAAAAAAAGAAAAAAAATCAAACTCGGCTTATTTGTACTCTTTTTCAAATTCAAATATTCTTTTTTTTCTTTACCTCATCCTCACACCCAAAAAAAAAAAAAACAAAAAAAAAAAAAACAAAAAACAAAAAACAAAACAAAAGAATGGTGGGTATACCTGACTCATATGGTGAAATCCTATATCCAAAAATTGGTTCAGAGAATCAAAGATTCAAAGGTTTTAGTGCTCATAATCCCACAACCACTATTCTTTGTCAACATATTCTTGTTCTTCGAGTTGATTACTATTTTGAGCCATTGCATTGCATTTTCTAGATTTTTGTGATGGGTGAAGTTAATCAGCTTTTTTTGTGGGGGTGAGCTCACATAATGACAGGAGTACTAAATAGCTTAGTGTATAGGAATATTATTAGATCTGAGATTTGAGAAAAAAATAACTTGATATGAACAAAAAGAAGTAGATAACTTGATATGAACAAAAAGAAAAAAGGAACTTATCTAATCAAGAAGTTTAGGTATACTTTATCCCAAAAAAATAGTTAATTTTATTAGCTACAAAAAAGAAATAAATGTATAAATTTTTACGTGAAGCAGGTGAAGTAGAGTGAAGTAGCTTTTTTTTTTTTTTTTTTTTTTTTTTAAGATAAACTACTAAAAAATTATTACGTGAGGTGAAGTAGTTTTTCTTTTATGTGAAGTAGTTTTTTTTTTTTTTTAGTTAAACTAATTAATGATAATAATGAATTAGAATCCTTATGAGATAAACTGCAAAATGATAAGAATGAATTTTTAGTTCTTTAAAAATCTAAAAAATTTAATAAAATTTCTACAATTTGGTAAAGACACTTGGCGCAACCACGGCGTCTAAACCCAACTTTTATTATATATATTATGATATGATATGATATCAATGTAGTTGCTCTGGCCTTATATCAAACACATTGAAATTTCTTAGGCCCTTACATGACAATGACATAGATTGGCTCAAGGTGGGGAAGTATGGTATCGATTATGAAACAATCCTTTTCCTAGTAATCTATATATTACTAAAAGCTGAAGCGTAGTGTTTAATGCTGCTGCTCTCATGTTGTGCCACATCAGCTGTCACATCATTTTTTTTTTTTTTTTTTTTTATAAATATAATTTGTCCTACAATTTTAAAATGGTTTTTACAATTTTCAGACCTATAAATCCCAGCCCTATAAATGCAGCCCACTTCTTATTTATTTACTTCCATTATCACCTAATAATAAATCCAGCCCACTACTTATTTATTTACTTCCACCACGTCATTATCTTATTTTTTTCCAATTTTTCTCTAATTTTTTTAACATTTACTTATTTTTTTTAATATTTACACTTACCCTAACCTTTCTCCCTCCCTTACCTTTTCATCTCCCTCCCTTACCTTTTCATCTCCCCACTACCATCTACTTTAATATCACTCTTCATCTTTCCTTTCATCTTCTCTTATTTTGTCTCTTCTTATTCACACTATTTCACTATAAATTTGTCATTCTCTTTCATTCATTGCATAGTTTTTTCTCATAAAAAAAGGTTATTTCTCTCTCTCTCTCTCTCTCTCTCTCTCTGTCTGTTGATTTTTTTTTTTTTTTTACTTGCATCTCTGCTTTAGGTTTATAATTCTTAACTAATTTTCATAACTTTTTGGAATCAACGTTTGGTCTGTATGATGTCATTAATAAATCTTTGTTGTAGATAGGATATGATGGTGAAATACTACAGTTCCCTAGGATTGCTTGTAGCTGTGTTCAGCCTTGTACCTATAGAAGGCCAATGATGCTTAAAGTGTGCATGAAATAGAAGGCTATTGGGGAGAGAGATGGCCTCGCTGTTAAAGAAGATTTTGAGGTACTAATGCAAACTAAATTTGCTGCTGCTATCATTGAAGAGGATGTAATTGTTACAGTTCATAGCAACTGACGATGCTTGAAGTGTGCATGAAATTAAAGGCTATAGGGGAGAGATGGCCTCGCTGTTAAAGATGATATTAAGTTACTAATGCAACCTGAAATTGCTGCTGCTATCATTGAAGAGGATGTAATTATTATGGTTCATACCAATTGACCATGAATCATGTATATATCATGTATATGTTGTAAATGAAATACTAATATCACGTATATACTCTTGCAATTCTGCACAATTAATCTCTTTGTTTATGTGTTTCAGTGTTTTTTGAATATAAAGGATGTCAACAATATTGATTTTATGGGAAAAGTTACATAAAATATTGAGATTTTTTTTAAAAAAATATTACAATCTACTAAAAATGCTTTTTAAATATTTAAAACATTTCTATTTTTTATATTATTGACGTGTTTAAAAAAAATATAAATAGATTATTGGCTTTATATATTCATCTTTGGTGGTTTAACATTATATATAATTTTATCTTTACATATTTATCTACTTTAATTTAGATGTTTATAACTAAATAATATTATCAATGAAGAGTAAAAAAAACCAAAAATAATGTCTATACATATCTATACTATATATAATAATGGAGTTTTGTAATAAATTTTATAAAGTTCTGTATGCACTACATCTTTAGCATCTTTTATTTGTTTATTTGCAATTCTAACTTTGTTCAACTTTTCATCTTCTTCAATTATTGTCTTTTTAGTTCAATATTTCATCCCCTCCAATAATATATATATTTTTTTAATTTTCATTTGATTTTCTTTAGATTTTAAAAAATTTTCCATTATATCTTCTTAAATTCAATAGTTTCACTTCATTCAACCTTTCATCTAATTCCACCCTTTCTGTTCCATCTTAATTTTCATATAAATTTCTTCTTACTTCATTTACACCTCTCTCCCCTATTTTTTCCAAGTTATCCACGACAAAAAGGTCAATACTCTCTCTCTTTCTCCAATTTTGTTTCTCTTTTGGTTGATTTATTTTATTTTATTTTATTGTTTCAACCACTTTTTTTTTTCTTCTACTAATGGTTCTTTTTGTTATTGCTGTATTATTCTTATTATTTATTTATTTCCATCTCAATACTAGAAAAAAATGTAATTCAATTTTGGGATTTCATGATGAATGAGTTTGAGTTTTCATGGTCTCAAAACTATTCAAATATGTTTTTTCTTTTTCAAAATTGATTTGAATTGAGCATTTGATTATGTTTGTTATAAATTGCTTTATGGTTGCCCTTCTCTAGATTGTAGGAATGCTGCTTTCAATATGTTTGCCATAATGTTTTTTTTTTTTTTTTTTTTTCTTCTTCTTCTGATAATTAACTTCAATGTGATGTTTTTTGTTTTGGTCTTTATTTTATAGTAAGCGTGTTATTCATTTTTATCAAAGATAAATTGTTATTGTTCTCCTTTTCCTATCGTTTTATATGTTGACCTAAATTTCATTTTTATCTTTGTTTTGTTTGTCAATTTCTTGATAGATATCAACAATTAAGCCTTGCAATCACTGGAAGCTTTTTATTCTATTGAAGTTCATACCAATTAATTGGTAATTATTTTTTTTCTTAGAACCTTTTGAAGGAAAGGGGAATAAATTTTTTGTTTTTCTTGGGTGGTGCTTGATAATTTGCTCTTTATGGTTCAACAAACATTAGCTATATAAGATTTCTCTTTCGTTATATTAATTATTTGTTGTTTGTTATTTAATTGGACTATTTGGTGTCCCAGAAATTGTGGGCCAATGGAAGAGAAAACAAAGTAGAGTTTGAAGCTTTATTTATTTATTTATTTGTTGTATAGAACTTGGTGTGTAACAATTTAAATCTTTTTATCTTAACTTTTTTAAATGAAACTCTAATTCTTCAAAGCACACCAGCTTAAGTAGATTGTTGTGTTGTGGCTGGAATTTTTGTGTTTTGGACCTTAGTTGGCCTATTTGGTTGACAAACAACTTTGGGGACTGTTTAGATTTTGAGAAATTATTTGGGATTTTAGGAGTGAGGAAATTCAAAGAATTGAATTCTTTTAAAATTCCATTAGTATCTAGCTTTAAGCTAATTGTTATGCGAATGGAGAAACTAATTGGTTCTTGATTCTTGAATATCTATCTATAATATTGTGTACATGAACAACAGTTGGGTTTTTAGTTTTAGATTTTGGATTATACTACTTTCTTTCAACTACTTGATTTTCTTTTTGGAATTGTCTCCTATTGAAGGTCTAGAATATTGTGTACATGAGTTTTAGACAAAACATGACAATACTCCTATACTTGAGTTTTAAATTTCATATTTTTCTATTTCTTTCCTTATTAAACATAATATGATAGCTGATGTGATGCAATGAAGGTAGGAGCAACTGCTATTTTTGGGGCATAGCAGCTGATACATTATGATAATTTCCCATAGCCATTTAAACTTCATGACTTGGAATGCTAATAGCCATATTCTCTGAGGCAAAAACAATTGGTTGAGTTCAATAAGTTTGCCACTAACTTTGACCATAACATCATGATAATATAAGTGACTCACACACTTGCAATTCGTATATGCACTATTTTGATTCTTTGTGGAAATTCAAAACATTGATAAAATGAATGTAATGGCAAGTGGATGATTTGTATATAGACACGTTGATGAATGTGTGTAGTGGACATGAGTAGAATCAATGGCATGTGTTTGAGAATTTGGTCTTTGATGGAAATTAGTATAAGTGAGGGTCTATTAAATTTACCTCTTTATCTCCCCACTATTCTCTACTTTACTGTTTTTATCTTCCCACTACTCTCTACTTTACTGTCATACTTCTTTTATCATTTTCTCTATATTATATTTTGACTCTTCTTCTCCCCATTTTATTTTGTATAAATTCGATATCATTTCTTCCATTCAATCCATATTTTCCCCACAAAAAAAATTGTAAATACTCTCTTTCTCCCTCCCTTGTGGATTTTTGTTTTTTCTTATAATTCTGATTAAGATTGATGGTTTTTTATTTTTAAATATATGTATTGGTATTTTTTTTTTAAAATTTCCCATTACAGAGTCTTCTCTCTCCCTTTTAAAGCTTTGGTTGAATTTTGATTTGGGTTAATACTTAGTTTTTTAGAAATAGGAATTTGAGTTTATGTCAAAACACATTCTACATGGCTATGAATTTGAATATACTTACCAATTTTGAGTAATAAATTATATAAAGTATGTCTTTTATTCCTTTTGTTTCATTTTAATTTTTGTTAAGATAACATTGTAGTTTTGTGATGAATTTTTATTATTATGATAATCTCATTATTCCTTAAGAGATGAAAAATTTGAATAATAAATTTGAAACTTATAAAGTTCAGTTGTATATTAAATATAACACACTACAACAGAAGTTAGAAAAATATAGTTCATCTTAAAAAAATATTAATCAAACATACAAAATATAATAGTATGATATATTTGTACTTTGTAGATATAAAAAGATGAAAAACACTTGTAGAAATTTTTTTAAAAATAAATAATATTTGAAGTAATTGTTAATTTTTATATATTACACCCCATTACAAAATATTTATATATTCCCACACATTGCGTGGGTCTGCGGCTAGTTGCTAATAAACAAGAAGGTCAAAGTGCTATTATTGAACAGGAGACATTTCCTGCAGTTAACTGGTCATGAGTTTGGGTCAAATCAGTATAAAAGTTTATCTTTAATTAATTTTATTAAACAGTTATAATTCTTCTGTGCAAAGTAGAGGTACAAATCTGATTAGAGCAAATTCAGATTCATCAGCATCATAACAATAATTTCCTTTAAAAAAAAAATAGCCCAATGGTTATCTGATTGTTGAGACAGCCTAGGAGCATATATAGTGATATGAAACTTTGATGCAATTACAGAGTACTCTGTGATGCTCTGTCTTGCCATATACTATTAAAGGAAGATGTCAGTGGTGGGAAAAATGCAGATACAGAAGTGATGCAAACTATATCATGAAGGATATGTGGGCACAAATCTATAAGAAAAAATAAGTCTTCTCTATGTGTTTCTGCAATAAAAATGGTCTTAAAATTTCATCCACCATATTCTGTTTGGTATTTTTTTTATTTTACCATGAGACAGTTAATTTTGGAAAGTTCATTGGGAAAAAAAAATAAGATAATGACCATGGTTCATTAAACATCACAAATCGGTAGTTAGCTTCTTGTTAGTATACTTTTGTACATCAATGCGTTCCCTTATGATTCACGTTTTTGTCATTTTGCTTCAAGCTGAATCATTCGCAGTAGCACAGTACATAAGGTAACTTACTTTTGCAATGTATGCCTTAAATAGTGAATAACATTTTTTGGACATGTATGTTTCAGTATAATATGTAATCACATACTGTTGCCAAATAAGTTTGGTCTTTGAATATTTTAGTTTTATCCATATATTTTGAAAGTCCAAATATGTGTATAAACACCCTTGAATGTTTAGACCCCAATTTACAAATTAACCAATTCAAGCATAATGTCAAACAACTAGTGTGCGGAAAATGAACATAAGCTATAATATAGAATTGGATAAACTATTTAAGCCAAATTAAAATCACAACCCACAGCAAATAATAAAAGGCAAAGATAAAAGGGAAGGAAGATGCAAACACAAAGACAACACGCGATGTGTTATCGAAGAGGAAACCGAAGCCCTCGGCGTAAAACCTCTCCGCCGCCCTCCAAGCGGTAAACAATCCACTAGAAAATGTAGTTGGGATACATGGACAGCAATAGACCCTCCAAGCCTAATCTACCTAGTGCACCTAAGCCCTCCAAGTTTCTTACTCCAACGAGGTTGCGTCGAACCTTTTTCTTTTCTAGCTTCCCGGATTCCGCTACTAGACCTTAGCATCAACTAATGAAGATTGATTCCTTCCTAACTGCTTCCCAGAAATCCAAACAGCCCTCTCACAGTGATGAATATGGTGAGAACAAGGTTTGGTAAAATGCATCTCAAGGATTTGACAATGGAGAGGAAGAGAGTTGAGGAATTTGAAGAGATTCTAATGTATAGATTGTGGGTGAATCAATCTTGTTTTTCTTTAGGGTTTCTCTCTCAAGATTCTCTCTGAAAGCTCTCTTTCATTTGTGGGTAAAAGGGGTATTTATACTGGAGTGAGAGAGGAATGTGAAACGTCAGGATTTACAAAATAGGGGTGGCTCGCGGTTTGACCTCGCGACTTGACTGAGTCGCGAGATCCAGTCGCGAGATAACCGTATGGCCAGTTGTCCTGTAGTGCTTCAGCTAGCATGACTGTTCACCTTCTAGCATGCTTGGCACGTGTGCTGCGTCTGGCGGCTTGCAGCCGCGAGTCACCCGCGAGGCCAAGCCGCGAGTCTCTGTTTTCTTGCACACTCTTGAGCAAACTTCACTCTATCTCACTTACTACCCTTACAACAAACCCACCTAAATACAGGGTTACAAAATGCTGAAATACAAGCAAATTTGGCACAGAATAAAGCCAATAAAATGGTTGATTAAATTCAACCTTACAATCTCCCCCTTTGGCTATTCCGTGACAAAACCCTAAAACAAACTCTAGACTTAACATGTGAGTTGGGAACAGTTGAACAAAACTCACTCACACCTAACTCTAGAAGCTGTGAAGCACTTGAATCATAAGAACATGAAACTCCTGAAACACAACAATACACCATGATCATTGTATGCAGAAAAGCATAAAATGCATATGAAACAAGCTAAAGGTGATCAAGCAAAGATGAAGTGAAGAATCAAATCATGGCTTGATCAACCAAGTGAACACCACAAGGTAGTGATCACAGTGCTCATTCACACTTGGAATGAACACATGAACATACAAGTTAACAAGAGTAAAGCAAGATACTTGTATGCTCAACACTCAACCAATGCATAATACATTAAGTATATGCATCTAGGAACAATCCTACAAGGGCACAAGAGTGACAGTACATAAATCAAAATGCAAGACATTTAGATATAAGTACTGATTTCAATATAGCATAAAAGGCTGCATTAAGCAAGGTACAAACCATAAAGCCTACAGACTATGCATAAAAACATAAACCCTAAAAGCTTACATAAGCACATGGGTACAAACCATAATATTAAACTGAAAAACATCAACAATGTATATATAAAAGATTAAACCAAGATTATAAGTTATGAGTTAGAAACAAGAACACACCAAAACCACAGTGTATCAAACCCATATAAACATTAAATACTCAAAACATAAGCATATATAAACAATGTCTCTGATTTTGACAACTCCCCCTCAACACATTACTCCCCTTTAGGAGCTGCTTTTCTGCTTCTCATCAACAATCTCATCAACAACAGAAAGAACATCTCCCCCTTTTTGACCTGAATGGCCAAAGGGTCACTATCCATGCTGGGTGGTGAAGCTGTCAAGTTTTGCAGACAAAATATCAATCTGGTCCTGCATGGCTCTCATCCTCTCAGAGTGCTCAGTCTGGACTCCTCTGATCCCATCAAGTCGTTTCAGAATGATTTGAAAAGCATCTGGAGGTGTATCTGAAGAAGTTGATGCTCTAGTCCTTTTGCCACTCCTCCTGGGTGTTGAGGTTGATGCATGCCCTGCTGCCTCTGCCTCAGTCTCCATTGGGACACCCTCTTCTTCATCACCTGGAAGCCGAACACTTATCTTTTTGCAGGTAAGCTTGTTAATTGTAGAGGGTGTGGACATGGGACTGATGTCTTGAGGGATTGGAACACCCTTCTTTCTAAAGATCCTCATTAGCAAACTAGGAAAGATCAGTTTTGGATTAGAAGTTGTTCTAGTCTCATCCACAATAGTGTCATATATGTGGGAACTGATGTCAATGAATGTCTTTTCTTTGAGATCCATCAGAAAGATTGCTCTTGCACAGTTGATTGTAGTCAACTTCTTTATGGGATATAGGTTAAACATCATGATTATTGTTAGACACCTCATGTCCACTAGAAAAGCTGTGGTATCTAGACATTTCCCTTCTCTCTGTCCACCTATCCTTTGTTGAACAGTTTCAATAGATACAATCCTATCTTTGCAATTGACAAACTCCTGATCTTCTAATCCTTCAAGCCCTAGCACATCATCAATGACATGTGCATCCAAAATGAATTCTTTACCTCTAATCCAGCAGCTTAAATCATTCTCCCTTATCACAGCATTTGAATAAAACTCCCTAATTAGGGGTTCACACACTACAGGGAGATCACTCAGAAGCTTTTCCCATCCTCTCCCTTCAAAACAGCTAGGGATAAAGGTGTTTCTTAAATCTTCCAAATCTACAAATCTTTCTTGAATAATTCCTGCTTTCAAGAAGAAATCCTTGTATCTCTCAAAGTGTTGAATCGACCTAAACAGATTAGAATCTATTTTCAATCGTTTGTCAGCCTTCTTTGTAGGAGTTTTCTTCTTCGGAGGTGATGGAGCCATCTGTGAACAATTAGAATAGGCCACAACAACATAGTACAAAACATGTGTAGAACAAAACAGAACTTTGTTAGTGACAAGGACAAAAATGCCTCCACTAAGATGAACTAAAACAATTAAACCTCATGGTACTGAAATCAACCACACAGATGAACAGGCTTAAAAAGTGGACACACAAGAACAACAGGGAGAATGCAGGGGAGAATTAAAGCAGCAGAGATAGAAAATATCCTAAAGACAATGTGATGAGAAAGACATGACACATAAATAGCATAGTAAAACTCACAGATGCTCTCAATAGATTCACACAATAGAACATGCACATTCAGCACAGTAAACTACACATCCACAATAGGAACATTTTGAATCAACACATCAACACAAGTTCAGATAAAATAAAAAGAAAAACTTAGCTGAGCACATGATGGAGACCAAAAAGGAAACAACTAAAATAATTTCAAACTCAAGCAACAGCATCCACAAGCTAAGCAAGAACATAGAGCAATAGCCGAAACACAAACCCATCTCAAAAACATAAACAAATGCGAATAATCAAGGGGGAAAAACACAAAATCAAGTAGAAAGGAATTCAAGAATGAAAACCCATACCTGTTACTTGAAGATTTTGAGCAGAAAATACGCAACAATGGAGTTTGGAAATGGGAGCATGGAGTGTTTGGGAAGGAGATAGTTGAGAGAGAAGATGAACAGTCACAAAAGTTCGAGGGAAAACTGAAAAAGATTTAAAAACTGCCCCTATTTTTGCCAAACACGCGTTTTTCGCGACTGAAGAGAGTCGCCACAAAGTCGCCAGTTCAAGCCGCCAAAACACTCAAAGATAAAAGTTTGAAAAATTTTTCTAAGTGTTTTTCGCGACTGGAAGGTCTACCCGCGAGAGAGTCGCGAGTTGAGCTGTGAAAATCTCCGAGTAACCCTCGCGACTGGACCTTCCACTCGCAAACAAGTTGCCAAAAATGACCCGCGAAGACGCGACTGAGGCTCGCGACTTGACTTACCCGCGACTGAGTTGCCAAAACAGGGCAAAAATGGATTTTTGAAAATTTTCAGATTTTTTTAACAAAATACTTTCCAAAAACACCTAAAACACTCAAAAATCTTTTTGTGCTTGAATTAACAAAGATTGAGCATGTGAAAACACATTTCATCAAGTACAATCACACAAATGATTATGGCATTTATTGAACATAAACTTGTGTGTTGTGTGTGGATATCAACAATGAGATAGTCCTTAGTCTAATGTGAAACTTCAATGATCAATTCAACCAAGTCATACACAATTAGCACTAGATCATGTGAACCATCTCAATTATAGAAATATGTATATATGACCTCCCACAAAACTTGATAACATATCTTGGAGCTTTACATTTGACTCCACTTACAATCATAACATTTGATCTTTTTGATCTTTTGAGACAATCACCTCTCATTGTGAGAGTGATATTTTATATTTCACTTCAATGAACTAGCCTTTGGCTTTTTGAATAAACAATCACTTTAATTTTAGGTCGCTTACCCTTTTTCCTAGTCGAATACTAGAATGTGCGACAAACTTTTGCAGCTCAAAATCTCTTTTCATTTTGAGATTTACATTTGGTGAGCTCTTTTAAGCAAAAACAAAAATAAAGAGTGGGAAGATATATAGACACAAGTCTATGCATGTCTCAAGATCATCATAACCATTCACTTAATCATTCACGACAAGTTTGAAGATCTATTTACAACAATCACATAGATTTCAAGATTTCTCCCACAGTGATATGAGTGCAAAGAAACAAGCAATGCTCGAAAATGCACAAAACCATTAGCACAAAGGTACAAGGCAAAACAAGTTTTGAGACAAAAGCTCAACAATGTCAAACAAACTTTTTGATTTTCTAATTTTTATGTGATTTTTGGAATTTTGACACTAGAAGAAAAGGATTGATAAAAAACAACAAAAAAATCAAAAGTATGCACAAGTAGACAAGCAAACAACCATCAGCAAAAACAACAAGCAAACAAGCAAACAAACAAACATCGTCGCAAAGCATAGGAAGTATTAATGCATGAACATGTTGTAATGCTTATGCATGAGTACCATTTTTCACCCACACGTCACTTGTGTTTGGGGTGATTTCCTTATAGGATTGGGTACGGGAGTTAGGGCTTTCAAACCTTCGTGAGAAGCTTTCCAAGCAGTTGGTGAATGCACCAATCATCTTTATCACGTTCATCATTCCAGGATCACCATTTTGATCTCTAGATTGTTCACCTGCCCAATTTCTTCTATCATTTCTAGGTCCTCGTGACCTTTGAGGAGTTACAGTATTCTTTGCTCTCAACTTTTGGCAATTTGGTCGAGTATGCCCTTGAAGTCCGCAATGATGACACACATAAGTTGCTCTAGGACCTCTTTGTGATCGTGGACGTGACTTGGCACGAGATTCAAACCTGCCCACATACTGATTGCGGGGATTCAACAACCGTCGGTTCACCACATTCTTCTTCTCTTCCATCTTAAGCTTCTTATCAGTAAGGTCAACTTCAACTGGATCTTTAGCCTTTACAAACTTCACTTCTTTAGTGATAGTTCCAGATGAGCTACTTCCTCCGGTATATCCCAATCAGGATTTGTCTGAAAAACTCTTTTGAGATGAAATAACATCATCTAGCTTCTTGGTGGCGACCCTCTCTATTTTAGCATTTGCTTGCACAACCTCTTGCTCAAGAAATCTCACTTTTGTGTAAGCTTCTGACAGCTCACCATTCAGTGTCTCTATCTCACATTTGGCCTCCCTATATCAGATTAGGAGACTTTTATAATCCTCCTCTGCCTTCTTCATTTTTCTCACAGCTGCCTTGGCCACCCTTGTGTACTCACCCGACTTTTTCAGGAGTGAGTTATGATTCTCTTGAAGGTTGGCTGTGCTTTCATCTTCTTCAGCATCTGATTCTTCAACAATTCCCATTGATTCTTCATCACTATGTTCTCCAAGGTCTCGTACAAGCAGATTCAACTTGTCTGAAGACTCAACATGAGCAATAGTCATAAAAGCTGAGTAATTCCCCTCTCCATCACAGCTTTCTTCAGATTCTGAGTCGGATGAATCCGAGTCACTCAATGCTGTGGCATACACTTTGCCTTTCGATTTCAAGTAATTCAGACATTTTTTCTTAAAGTGTCCATGCCCGTTACATTCGAAACAAGTGACACCTTGTGTAGGTTGGGATTCTTTTCCATCTTTCCTTTTGAATTCCTTTTTCTCCCTTCCTGAACTTTGGAATTTTCCTTTATCACCAAATTTGCCATTATTTTTGAATTTCAAGAATTTTCTGAAATTTTTCACAAGGTAAGCAACATCTTTGTCAACTACATCTTCTCCCGATGAGTCATGATCTTCCACCTTCTCATTAATGGTCTTAAGAGCAAGAGATTTACTCTTCCGTTGATTGGGCAGCGACATCTCATAAGTCTGAAGAGAACCAACCAGCTCCTGGACTTTGATGTCATCAAGGTCCTTGCTCTCTTCAATCGCTGTCACTTTAGCACGAAAACTTTCCGACAATGATCGAAGGATCTTCCTTACAATTTTAGAATCCTCCGTTTTCTCCCTCAAATTGAACTTGCTGACAACCACCTCATTTAGCTTCCCATAGAAAGAGTCAAAGGACTCATCCTCACTCATTTTGAGCTCCTCAAACCGAGTGGTCAGCATTTGCAACTTGGTGTCTTTCACTTTCTTCGTGCCTTCGTAGGTTGTTTCCAATATCTCCCATGCTTCTTTGGCAACGGTAATGTGGGAGATCCTGTGAAATTCATCTGGAGACACACCACAGTAAATAGCATTGAGTGTTTTACTGTTAGCATTAGATGCAGCGAGTGCTGCCTTATCCCATGTGGATTTGGCTGCCTCAGGCCTGGTCCAACCAATCTCAACAGTATCCTAAACAGATTCATCAATTGAGCAAAGAAATGCTCTCATGCGAACCTTCCAAAAAGCATAATTACTACCATCAAAATATGGAGGTGCATTTAGGGATTGAGACCGATCCATCTCAATAGGGAGTCAAGGATCACACAATGGTATTGAAACCAATAAAAGTGTACCCGCTCTGATACCAATTGAAAGTCCAAATATGTGTATAAACACCCTTGAACGTTTAGACCCCAATTTACAAATTAACCAATTCAAGCATAATGTCAAACAACTAGTGTGCAGAAAATGAACATAAGCTATAATATAGAATTGGATAAACTATCTAAGCCAAATTAAAATCACAACCCACAGCAGATAATAAAAGGCAAAGATAAAAGGGAAGGAAGATGCAAACACAAAGACAACACGCGATATGTTATCGAAGAGGAAACTGAAGCCCTCGACGTAAAACCTCTCCGCCGCCCTCAAAGCGGTAAACAATCCACTAGAAAATGTAGTTGGGATACATGGACAGCAATAGACCCTCCAAGCCTAATCTACCCAGTGCACCTAAGCCCTCCAAGCTTCTTGCTCCAACGAGGTTGCGCCGAACCTTTTTCTTTTTTAGCTTCCCGGATTCCGCTACTAGACCGTAACATCAACCAATGAAAATTGGTTCCTTCCTAACTGCTTCCCAGAAATCCAAACAGCCCTCTCACAGTGATGAATATGGTGAGAACAATGTTTGGTGAAATGCCTCTCAAGGATTTGACAATGGAGAGGAAGAGAGTTGAGGAATTTGAAGAGACTCTAATGTATAGATTGTGGGTGAATCAATCTTGTTTTTCTTTAGGGTTTCTCTCTCAAAATTCTCTCTGGAAGCTCTTTTTCATTTGTGGGTAAAAGGGGTATTTATACTAGAGTGGGAGAGGAATGTGAAACGTCAGGATTTACAAAACAGGGGTGGCTCGCGGCTTGACCTCGCGACTTGACTGAGTCGCGAGATCCAGTCATGAGATAACCGTATGGCCAGTTGTCCTGTTTTGTCCTGTAGTGCTCCAGCTAGCATGACTGTTCACCTTCTGGCATGCTTGGCACGCGTACTGCGTCTGGCGGCTTGCAGCCGCGAGTCACCCACGAGGCCAAGCCGCGAGTCTCTGTTTTCTTGCACACTCTTGAGCAAACTTCACTCTATCTCAGTCACTACCCTTACAACAAACCCATCTAAATACAGGGTTACAAAATGCTGAAATACAAGCAAATTTGGCACGGAATAAAGCCAATAAAATGGTTGATTAAATTCAACCTTACATATTTTTCTCATGCAATCCCATTGGGTAAATGTGCTTCACTATTTTCAATTTTTTATATGGGCAAAAGTTGGGTACAATTCCTCAAATTTTGTATGTTAGGTACCCAATTAAATTCATACATATTGTATTGGCTAATAAAAAAAAATTGTTATATTTTCCAAGAAAAAAATCAATGAAACTATTTGTTTGAATTTAGTAGGAGAATCTAAATGAACTGCTCCTAAAGAACTAAACTTAAAATTTACCCATTTTATATTTTATATATGGTAGGACTTGGTTAAAGCAGCTATATTAAGAAGTACAACAGTGGCTTAAAATGGTGTAGTGGGCTACCTAATTGACCTAGCATTTCCGGATGTAGGATTTAAGAAAAATAACTGGGACTTTTTCTATGCGTTATTCCTAGTGTTATAGAATATCTTGATCACACCATTGCAGTGCCAGCATTTTACAGGACTTTTAATCTTTTTTAACTTGCTGCAGAAGACAGTATGGATTAATTTTGCTTGCCGCTTAAAATTTCACATTATGCATAAGTTCATGTGCTTAACATTGATGTACCATTATTATTATTTTTTTTTATGGATACAAGTCAATATATAGCTCGCCAAGAACCAACAGCACTGGAATTCAGTGGAGAAAACAATCTCTTGTATTATATAGACATATATAACATCACAGGATTACATTGCAAATAAGAACAGATTTTGGCCAATGTAGTGATGACAAAAACGCAAATAATGAAAGAATTGAATCCTATAAATTACATGAATAGCCTAATATAATAGTAAAAGAATCTATATATGTATAGGATGTTCCCTTTCTCTATCAAGCGCTACATTCAGGAGGGAGGCCCTGGGGAAATCTCTTAGTGTCTGAACAGTAATTATATATCATGTAGTTCTTCTGCACCCATTTCAGTCTCTCTTGACTTGCACTGTCCAGCTCTTGTGAAAGCCATGAACTACTATTGTTGGAAGGTGAAGGAGTGGTTGAACTACAAGAAGATGCTCCAGAAGACCATGTGCAAGCATCAGCTTTGAAGTTTCTGTATGAAGCAGTAAAGGGTGCTTGGCTCCAGTCTGTCTTGACAAGTCCACCTCTTGTTGCCCAATCATCAGCATTCCAGAGGCTAGAGTATATTTTCATTGGCTGGTTCTTTGGAAATGGAACCCCAATTGACTCTGAGTTCTTGAACTCTCTAATGGGAGTGCCATCCACAGAGTATCTGAATAACAGTTTAAAAATGTAAGACTATGTACACTGGAAAGGAAACAAAAAGACAACTCAAGTATTAGAAAATAATTAGTCAAGAGACAACATTTTTCACAATTGATAATATGGCCTGGTGTGATTTACTCAGTAGTGTGGATTCAAGTGAAAGTGACTTAATCCAATCACGGCAGGCAGGCCATGTTATTCGTTTTGAAAATGCTGTCTATAGTATTACTCATGGGAAAATGAATAGGTAGAAGGAGAGCTTACATAATGCGCTGGGGATTCCAAAGGATGGAATAGGTATGAAAATCTGCTGTTGGGTCAAACCAGAGATAGAACTGTTGCTCTCTGTTGCCTTTTCCTTGGCTGAAGACATTAGTGTGAAGGATGTAAGGATCACCGCTAAGATTTCCCAAGAACTCAAAGTCTATCTCATCCCATGTTGATCCTTTAGAAGATAACTGTATGTAAACACAAACATTCAAAGGGTTAAATATTAGTAAATGAACATAAATTTGTGTTGATATATGGTTTTCGATAATACTGAGTCTACAAGAAAACTTACATAGTAGGCAGTAACAGTGCCAGCAGAGTTTCCAGGAACTAGCTTGAGCTGCATATCTATCTTTCCAAAGAGGTACTCATTCTTGGATTGGAATCCTGAGCCAGAGGCTTTGTCAAGTTTGAGAGTAAGAAGCTCACCATTGTTGAGTATGTTAGCCCGGCCATCTCCCCATGTAATGTCAAAGTTTTGGTTCAAGTTGCCAACAGTAGCAACTATCAAATAACTAACAAGAATAGGCAGAAGAAGCATCAATTTAACATTTGAAGAAGTGGAAGGAGAAGCCATGGAGGATTTGTAGGGGTGGTAAGCAAATAGTAGTAGTAGTATTTTATGTATGTGTATATGAGGTTTGGAAGTGAAGGATGAGTATGCTTAGGAACTTGGATTGGTATTTATAGTAAGGACATAGTAGACAGGTTACTAATTAAGACATGTATCCAAAAGTAAAGGAAAATGCATGGGAAGATCCAGTCAGCTGTAGACAGTTGTTGCCTCTAAGAAAGTGTAAAAATTAGCTGTCAAGATCGCACTACCAAATCAATATCATTAATATTTTCGTACTATAGACTATAGTATACGCGGATTGAATTATTTTTGAGAAGAAAAAGTTGGTGAATTCACATCTCTCCCTTTCTTTTTATTTAGGCACCAGCCCAGCTTCATAAAGTTCCAATTAATACTCTCTTTTTGGGTGCAGTGTCTGTTCCAACCAATACTCCAAAATCACAACAACCTCCACCACTTGAGACTTTTAAAGTCGACTTAATAGTAGCACCTGGAGAAGTGAAAATTGAAAAATCACACGGTTACCTTTACTAATGTCTCCACTCTCCATCCATGGTATAAATACTGTCCCCATGCCTCCATCTGCTTTCCAAAATAAATACAAAGTAGCTTCCTGGATATTACCGAGCACAAGATTCTTTAAAAGAAGCAAACAATTCCTGTTAGCCCTTTTCTTAAAATTCAATTTAGTTTCTTGATTTTTACTTCAACTAGTCGCAGACAATTTAGTTTCTTGATTTTTACTTCAACTAGTCGCAGACTTACACGATAGTGAGAATAAATAATTATTTTCTAATTGTAATATAATGTATAATTTATTCTTCCTAAAAATTAAACAATTTATAATTGGTCCAATTAGGTTTATTTCGGTCCACTTGGTCAATTTATAGGTTGCCTTTTGAAGTTTAGCTCAATTTTTTTTCCCCTTATTTTTTGGGTTGAAAAGTATAAAATTTTATTAAATTTGGGTTAAACTCTTTAGTTTTGAGTTAAAAAGTATAAACAAAATAGACATTAGAAATTAGAAATAGGAGTCCTAAAAATGCATTAAAAATAATAAATATTCAAAAGTCTTATTCAGTCCACTTCAGTCATATTCGGTCCATTATGTCTTCTTTGGTCTACTTTGGTTTATTTGGTCCATTCAGTCCACATTGGTCCTATGTTGTCCACTTCAAATCCTATTTGTGCCATTCGGTCCACCTTGGTCCTAGTCGGTCCATTCTGTTCACTTTAGTTTTATTTGGTTGACATTAGTCTTATTCGGTCCATCTGTCCACTTTGGTCCTATTCAGTCGACATTGATCCAATTCAGTCCACTTCGGTCCAATTTGTTCCTATTCGGTCCTATTTGTTTCTATTTGGTCCATTATGTCCACTTTGGTCCTAATATTTCCATTCCGTCCTACTCAGTCCATTTTAGTCCCTTCGGTTTTATTCGGTCCATTTTGGTCCACTTCGGTCCACCTTGTTCCCATTCGGACCTATTTTGTCTATTTGGTCCACTTCGATCCATTTGGTATAATTCGGTCCAGTTGTACCCACTTTGGTCCATTTTTGTGCACTTACATATATAGGGAAAAGATTGTTTGGTTTGAGAGTACCAAAATCTAAATTTAATATATATATATATATATATATCTCAAACTCGTAATATCTAAAATTCTTAAGTATAGTATTTATTATTGCTACATTTTTTGTTAAGCTACATTAAGGTAGCATTTCAGTTCACTTCGGTTCAACTAAATTTAAGAGAGTCTTTCTAAATATGAAGGTTATGAATATACAAATATAATCTTTAGGGCAGTTATTCATTATGTCCACTTTGGTCTTATTTGGTCCATATTGGTCCACTTCAGTCCTATTTGGTCCACCTTGTTCCCATTATGTCCTATTTTGTCTGTTTGGTCCACTTCATTCCATTTGGTCTAATTCGGTCCATTTGTGCCCCCATTTTGGTCCATTTTTGTGCACTTACATATATAGAGAAAAGAATGTTTGGGTTGAGAGTACTTATTTTGAATCTAAATTTATTAAAAATATATATATAAATCTCAAACTAGTAATATTTAAAATTCTTAAGTATAGCATTTATTATTACTACACTTATGTTAAGCCACATTAAGGTAACATTTTAGCTCACTTTGATTCAAATAAATTTTAGTGAAAAAGTATTTCTAAATATGAAGGTTATGAATATACAAATCTAATCTTTAGGGCAATTAATTATTTGTTTTAAAGTCATTACTTTTATATGAATTGCATGTGGTTGATTATACTTTCAAACAAAAATATATATAATTTTTATTTAAATAAATTATTCAAATTCTTCATTCTCTTAAATGAGATTATTATGACAATCAAAGCACATAAAAAACTTATACCGAATATGTATAGTTTATTCTCTAAATTTTATTGTATAAAATTTTTTCTCCTTAAAAATTAAACAATTTCAAAATGTAATTTCCATCACTCTATTTTTACAAATAGATAATTTTATCATTTTTGATGTTTTTTTTATTGATATTATTCTTGTGGGGCACAAGAATTTGAATAAGGTACTTGTGCCATGTGTCATACCCATGGCCGAGGAGTCCATTATTGCGCCAAGGAGGTCACACGCTCGGACAGTAGGGCCACGTTAGTGGCATGTTACCAGAGGAGGTCATACTATAGAGAAAGAGTTTCGGGGAGGGGGTTAACCCTGACATGACTGAATGGATGGTGGCTACCATTACATTTAATGCATCCCACCAAATCTCCTGACTGCATTTATGTGGAGAAGACTTCTGAACAGTTTTGACTTAACTGTCCTAACTCACAAGGGGTTTGGGAAGGTGTTTGATGGGGCAAGCATTCAAGTAGTGGCCTGAACGATCAACAAATGGAGGGCCAAGATCTATATAATGTAAGAGACCCTCTAGGGAGAAGGGATTAGAAAAATTTGTAGAGAATACACTGTAGCAACAAGAACTAAAATTGTATCCAAGTCCAAAGGAACTAAATTCAAGAATCATTCTTCTCGGACTTCGCCAAGGAAGGATTTCCTTGCTTTAAACTTGTCTTTCTTTGCTTTCTTAGTATAATTAATCCACTGTGCGCATTGCCTGATTCATTGAAATCTAGCTTTTAAGTCCACTCTCTATAAATTCATTATGTGTGGCTCTTTGGGCCTTAACCCATTCATCTTTTGGGATCAGGAGCCAAAACCTGCCCTTACAATTCTTTTTTGAAAGGATCTATATTCTTCTAACTATTGTTATTATGTGTTATATTTTCCTAGTTTCTTTTGTTTCAATTAACAGTTTTATGTTTCAAAGTAATAATTGATATTACAATTATTATTATTTTTTTTTTTGAGAAATGATATTACAATTATTGATATTACTCAATAATTGTTATTTTGTTTGCCACTTAAAATTTCACATTATGCATATGTTCATGTGCTTAATCATTGAAGTACCATTTTTATTTTATAAATACAAGTAAATGTAACCATAAGTTCCCAAGAAACAACAGCACAGGAATGTAGTGGAGAAAACAATATCTTGTATTATAGACATATATAAACATCACAGGATTACAGTACGAATAAGAATAGATTTTGCCATTGTTGCTAGTGATGACAAATATAATGAAAGAATAGAATCCTAGAAATTACATGAATAGACTAATATAATAGTAAAAGAATCTATACACGTATAGGATGTTCCTTTTCTCTGTCAAGCGCTGCATTCTGGAGGGAGGCCCTGGGGAAACCTCTTAGTGTCTGAGCAGTAATTATATATCATGTAGTTCTTCTGCACCCATTTCAGCTTCTCTTGACTTGCACTGTCCAGCTCTTGTGAAAGCCATGAACTACTATTGTTGGAAGGTGAAGGAGTAGTTGAACTACAAGAAGATGCTCCAGAAGACCATGTGCAAGCATCAGCTTTGAAGTTTCTGTATGAAGCAGTAAAGGGTGCTTGGGTCCAGTCTGTCTTGACTAGTCCACCTCTTGTTGCCCAATCATCAGCATTCCAGAGGCTAGAGTATATTCTCATTGACTGGTTCTTTGGAAATGGAACCCCAATTGACTCTGAGTTCTTGAACTCTCTAATGGGAGTGCCATCCACAGAGTATCTGAATAACAGTTTAAAATGTAAGACTATATGTACATTGGAAAGGAAACAAAAAGACAACTCACGTATTGGAAAATAATAAGTCTAGGGACAACAATTTTCACCACTGTTGATACGTGATTTGTGTAAAATAAAAGTGCGGTGGATTAAGTAAATACAGAGAAGGAGAGCTTACATAATGCGCTGAGGATTCCAAAGGATGGAATAGGTATGAAAATCTGCAGTTGGGTCAAACCAGAGATAGAACTGTTGCTCTCTGTTGCCTTTGCCTTGGCTGAAGACATTAGTGTGAAGGATGTAAGGATCACCGCTAAGATTTCCCAAGAACTCAAAGTCTATCTCATCCCATGTTGATCCTTTAGAAGATAACTGTATGTAAACACAAACATTCAAAGGGATAAATATTCGTAAATGAACATAACTTTGTGTTGATGGATTGTGATAATACTGAGTCTACAAGAAAGCTTACATAGTAGGCAGTAACAGTGCCGGCAGAATTTCCAGGAACTAGCTTGAGTTGCATATCTATCTTTCCAAAGAGATACTCATTCTTGGATTGGAATCCTGAGCCAGAGGCTTTGTCAAGTTTGAGAGTAAGAAGCTCACCATTGTTGAGTATGTTAGCCCGTCCATCTCCCCATGTAATGTCAAAGTCTTGGTTCAAGTTGCCAACAGTAGCAACCATCAAAGAACTAACAAGAATAGGCATTAGAAGCATTAATTTAACACTTGAAGAAGTGGAAGAAGAAGCCATGGAGGATATGTAGTGGGTGGTAAGCAAATAGTAGTAGTAGTATTTTATGTATGTGGATATGAGGTTTGGAAGTGAAGGATGAGTATGCTTAGGAACTTGGATTGGTATTTATAGTAAGGACATAGTAGACAGGTTACTAATCAAGACGTGTATCCAAAAGTAAAGGAAAATGCATGGGAAGATCCAGTCAACAAAGCTGTAGACAGTTGTTGCCTTTAAGAAAGCGTAAAAATTAGCTGTCAAGATCGCGCTACCAAACACAACCAAATCAATATCATTAATATTTTGATCTATAGTACGCGGATTGAATTATTTTTGAGAAGAAAAGGTTGCTGAATTCACATCTCTCCCCCTCTTTTGTTTAGGCACCAGCCTAGCTTCATAAAGTTCCAATTAATACTCTCCCTTTGAGTGCGAGTGTCTGTTCCAAATAATACTCCTAAATCACAACAACCATATGCTCAAATAAAAAAAAAAAAAAATCATAACAACCTCCACCACTTGAGACTTTATAATAGTAGCGCCTGGAAAAGTGAAAATTCACACGGTTACCTTTACTAATGTCTCCAACCTCCATCCATGATATAAATACTGTCCCCATATATATGCCTCCATTTGTTTCCCAAAATAAATCCGAAGTACCTTCCTGGATATTACCGAGCACAAAATCCTTTAAAGAAGCAAACAACTCGGGAAATCATGTTAATTTTTCTCTTAATATTCAATTTTGTTTCTTGATTATTAGTTTTAGTTTATTTTAGTTTATTTATTATTTATTTATTTCTACTTCAATTGTCAAATTAACCATTGATGTTTAATGTGGTGGTACGGCCCACAATGATATATGGATCATTGGGCCTTGACCCCAATTAATTTCTGTTACTTTGGGTATAGCCCATAATGGGAGATCCTAAGGGAAATTTTGGTAGGTGGATGGTGGTGATGAACGGTTATGAGGTGGTATGTTACTAGAAATCTACTGCTCGAGGAGGACCTCTGGTAGCTGAGGTGTCCCTAAGGTGTCCTGAGCTAGATCACATTTCCCAAGTATTGTTTGATGATTTCTCACTCTCTTGTGGTTTCTCTTCCCTAAAAAATGTTCCAACCCCTTACCGAGGCCTTCTCCTTTGTTTTTTGTTAGTGGACCCATCATGATGGGAGAATATTCTGTATGCATGTGGGTCCCTCCACCCGCAGAGTCTAGGTGGCCCATTGGGTCTGGGCTATTGTTCCAACGAATCTAGCCTTGTATTAGGGAGTGGGACCCATAGTTCTGCTACTGAAATGATTTTCTAATAACTTGTGCCCGAAGCTGAATCTTGTGCTTGGCTGGCAGAGTACTTTAGAGATTACTTCCCTTTCTTAGAGGATAGACAGGGGTTTCTCAGATGCTATAGAGCAATGGTCTAGGTAATTTAGCTCGGGCCTTCTATTGGTGGAACCGGCCTATGTCCGATGGTTCTAGGCCCAGGACTGGTATGGGCTGAACTTTTTTCTCCCACATTTAATTTTGTCAATTTAGTCCACCAATTTTCTAAAATGAGTCCATTTGATTATTTTGTTCTAATTTGTTAACAAATTAGCTCATTTAAATTATTATTTTTAAAAATAATATAATGTCTATTAAGTAATATATCTCATGAATTTTTTAGTTAATTTGTTAATAAAAAATGTTTAAGCTATTTGTTTACTAATTGATTTTGAAGGAAGGATTAAATTAACTCATTTTTACAAAGTGACAGACTAAATTGACAAAAATGGAATTTCAAAATTAAACAATTTATATCTATATATAGTATAAAAGAGATATGTTTGAATTTTTGTTAACCATTCTCTATTAAGCTACATGGCATAATTTATTATGCCATGTATATATTTAAAAACACGGAACAATTGTACCTTTTCATTTTACTTGTTAAGTTTCAGTATCTACTTACCATTTCATATAAGATGTATATATTAAAACAAAAAACTGTCATTGAGAGGAAAAGCATTGGTAAGGCATAGGAAAGAGAATGAAAATTTTAGAAAAAAAGATATCGTAAGGTATTTAAAGAAATTGTTCAGTATTATTGTTGTTACCGTTGGTGTGGCTTGATTTCTGGGCCTAAATCAAATTGCCCAAACTGTTGGGAATTTAGAGGAGTAATATAATGAGATAACAAAATGATCTAGTAGACAAATGGAAAATTTGATTGGCTTGGAGGCACAGTTGAATGTTATCTTTAGACAATATTTGCCCCCATACAAGAGTTACTAAAGGGTTATCACATATTTGTTCCTAGGATACTACCTAATTTATTGGGTTCTACAAATAGCAATTTTGGAGAAGACCCACAAATTTCTTGTGTTTCTAAGAAAGATGAAAGGGAAGAAATTGAGAAGAAGTTACCAAATGAATATGAACCACTATTTATACCCAAAGGATTATGATCCTTTAATAGGCACATTTTCATTCAATATGCACATTTTCATTCAATAGGTACCTTTTCAGTCAATAGGTATATTTTAATTCAATAGGCACCGGTTAGTATATCCAATCAATATACACATTTTCGATCAATATACACCTTTTCATTCAATAGGCACATTTTTGGGTCAATAGACATATTTTCATTCAAATAGGCACATTTTTGATCAATAGACACATTTTCGTTCAATAGGTACATTTAATATATATCAAATATAAGGTTTGTGACTTTTCAATAGGCATCTTTTGGTATATTCAATATGAAGGGTTATGACATTTCAATAGGAACTTTTTGGTATATCCAATTTGAAGGGTTATGGCATTTTAATAGACACTTTTTGGTATGAAGGGTTATAACCTTTCAATAGACACCTTTAATATATATTTAATATGAAGGATTATGACATTTCAATAAGTACTTTTTGCTATATCTAATATGAAGGGTTGTGACCATTTAATAGGCACCTTTTGGTATATCCAATAGGGTTGTTCACGGGTTGGTCCGGGTCGGGTTTGTGCCTAACCCAGAATTGACCTGATCACTTCGGGTCTCCTATACCTAGACTCGTCGCTGACTGATAAATGGAGACGGTTTGGGTGGTCAAATGCCTTTGGTTTCTAGTTGGGTCTCGGTCGGTTTTGGACTATGCGAAACGTTTCTAAATTTTGCAAAAATCGATCCGTTTATGCCCAAATTTGTCCATTTTTTCCGGATTTGGCTGGATCTCGACGAGATTTTGGCGAATCTTGAAGAGATCAGGCCAAATCTCAACAAATTGTACAAAATAGACAGGCCAACCACTCCAATTGGCGGAGAACAACAAGTTTTCGCTGTATAGCTGGTAGGGTTGATGGAAATCAGTTTTTTATGCTCAAACCCGTCAACTGACCCGTTGGTGTCGGGTTTTAGGGGCGGAGACCCGTTGCCGATTGTCATTGACATCGGGTTGGCTAGTTTTTGGGCTGGATCGGCTGGGTTGGTTGGGTACTAGGTTTGGTTGGACACCCTTAATATCCAATACGAAGGATTATGACATATCAATAGGCACTTTTTGGTAAATCCAATTTGAAGGGTTATAACATTTCAATAGATACATTTTGGTATATATATTACAACATATCGTGTATATACCTATATATGCAACACAAATTAAACTAGAGACATAACATTCTGTCTCTTATTCATTCCTACAAAAAAAAAAAAAAAAAAAAAATAAAACAACATTTTTTTTCCTGCCTAACTAATAAAACTTTGTGCTATTTCTTTCAATATCATTTTTTCTTTTAAATTTCATGCAGTTTTGCATATACTACTCCAACTAAAAAATAATGGTTGTTGTTGTTGTTGTTTTTTTTATTTTTTAACTCATCCAATAACTATTCCTGTACTTCGCATGAGTTAGCAACTAGTATATGTAAAAGTTGATGCATAACATTTATTATTATTACACTCCTATTGAGCTACATCAGCAGTTATGTTATCATTTTATTTCCACCATTTCTTAAAAAAATATGTATATAAATATTAATGTATGCAATAATGCATTATGCCTTTCCATATTCTCAAAATGTTTGTGGGGTGTGGGGGGCAAGAACTGGGGTTCAAGTCTTTAGGAGAAAGCTTTCACACATGTATTGTTAGGTTCTAAAGATTTAGTATTGAATATTTAGAATCAATGTTGTATTATGTTGGCAAATTGAGAACAAAACATGTCTAGTCTAGGTGTTTAGACAATGCTTAAATAAGCGTGTTTCAAGGTTTGAAGTCTAGCTGATTGCAAAAAAGGAAGTGAAGCTCTGCCTTTCTCGATCGATCGAGAATTAGGCTCAACCGATAGAAAATTGCAGGTAAAGTTTTCTGTAGAATTTTTAAACAGACCCAAATCTCGTGAAAACGTTTAGGGTTTCATCTAAACTTCTCCACATATAAAAGAGAAACTCTAACCACATTTTAAGGGTGTTGAAGAAGATTTGTGTGTTACTCTTTGTGAGATTTGAGAGGTTTTGTACCTTCTAACTATACAAGAATTTACTGGAGCCAAAACTACAATCAAGAATTGGTAAAACATAGTTGCTGCATCAAGATCATTACTGAGGGTGATATGAACCCGTTAAGTGGGATCTCAAAGTCACAAGCAAGGCGGCTTGTGTTGCTGTAAATCCAAGAAGAGAAAGAGTCCGTAGATTTGGAGATTGCACATGGTCGTGTCAATAAGTTACTACATGAGGTAGCATTAGATTTAGGGTTAAATCTTTTTGTGAAAACTTCAATTCTCTTATAATGGATTTGGTTTACCTTGAGGATAGTTAGGTTAAATCCTCCCTAAGTTTTTACCTTGAAACGGTTAGTTTCATTAGTTTTCTTAGGTCATCATATCATTGTGTTATTTACTTTTTCGCATCTTTGCATGATATGATTTATTTGTTTTTAACATAGATCTGAAAATTAATATAAGTAATCACTTGGTTAATATATTAGGTTAAATAATCTGTTTAAGGGGTCTAAATGAACATACACACACATATACCAAGGGAGTCAATTTCGTACAGGAGGTTGTATTGGTTTGGCCAGTGAAACGATATATTTTTGTACCGGTCAATACTAGTGTATCGTTTCGGGTTTACTGCTATTTAAAAAAAAATTTATTTGTATATATTTTAAAAATAATTTATTAAATATTATTTGCATATTTATAACTTTAATTATTTGGTAAAAGTTAATTTGTTAAGCAATTAAACTTGTTAAGCTTATAAGTTTATTATAAAAAAAATTGAAAAGAGATAAAAGTATAAGACCAAAAAAAGATAATAAAAAAGAAGGGGTAGTAGGTAAGAAATGAGATATTACGTGAAAAGGGTTTGGTAGAAAAAGATTAAATAATTAGAAAAATTAAAATAGTGGGTGATAAAACCAAAAACATGTTTGATGCCTCTTGCTAGTTGCCTCCCACCCCTATTAATTTCTTTTTCTTTTTCTGATCTACATCACATGCCTAAGACCTACAAGTACAACCTACATGTCATTAAAATTTCCAACAAGGCCTCATCTTCACATTATTAAACTTATCACTTCACTATCCAACGTTTCTTTATTTTCCAAGACTCTTTCACCTCCATCACAGCTCTCTCTATCTTTCACCTCAGACTCTCTCTTTCTCTTAAAACTTCAAACCTTCAGCCCCTTCTCAAGAACACAAAGCTTGCTGGATATTTACTGGTGCCACCGCTCTCCATCAAATGGCATGACTTCATCGTTGGTGTAAAGAGGAGTTAGAAATGAAGGGAGGCAGAAAGTATGACTGGCGTGAGGGGAGGGAAAGTTTGCGTGTAATTTTGTACCAGTCCTTTATCCATTAATCGGCCGGAATACGGTATATATCGTAGTATGACCGAAACAGCTCTGATACATCCAATATTTAAACTAGTACGAAATGCTAGTGTTTCTGTACCGGTGAAGGTTTCGGCATGGTAAATACCGGTCGTACCGGCCGATACGGTACGATATTGTCTTCCCTGACTTATACACTTAGATTAGGGTAGAGTAGAATTTCTATTTTGTATAAATAATAAAAAATAATTATAAATATTCAACCATGATATGACTATCACTTTTCGCTACAATGACTTTACACATTCTTGAACCTAAATGTAATTTATAATAGAAAATACATATAATATAAACATCTTGGGTGGATAGGTCATTTATTTATTTTTTAGTTTATACTTGCCAAAGAAAAAAAAATCTTATTCCACCGTTGTATTCATATCCGTATGCTAATGAAGTATTCAATGCTAGGTTGTAAGGTCCAATTCGAGAGAGATAGAGATAATAAAGGTTTATTTATTTATTTATATTTATAAATTATTAAAATATTACATGCTAGTCATTTTCCTATAATATATATATATATATATATATATTTTTTTTTTTTTGTGGTATGCCATATTTCTCTACATGATACCTTATTTTCTTTCCCCGTTTGTGTGTTAAAAATACTTAGTATTTCCTTAAAAAAAAGAAAAGTTCAACTTGAATAAAACTTTCAATAGGCACATAAAATCATAAACACATGCATAATAATTTTGGTAAAAATATTAATGTGATAATAAATCTGATTGAAATAACAAACCACTTTCATGGCACATAGAATCAAAAACGCATGCATAATAATTTAGTTAAAAATATTAATGTGTTAATAAATCTGATCGAGACAACAAACCACTTCCGTACTGAATGACTATTAATGGACTAGGATACAGGGACGGAGGAAACCTATAAATAGAGCGTATGCGGAGAATAGAATTGGGGTTTAGGGTCCTTTTCCATTTTCAAAATGAAGCAAACGAAAAGGAAGCCCTAAGTCCCCAGGAGCTCCCACTAAAAGTTCAAAAATCCAAATAATCTATGAGGTATTTTAAAATACCTCTCAACCATATTTCTGCCTAGCCTATATGATGATCATGTTGGAGCGGAAATCAAAAGGTTCGATTAATTCAATGTCCTTGTCACCTTCTTGATGAATTTGCTATCAAGGCATGAAATATGTGAAAGTGATGGGTATTTCTATTTCTTTCTTTCTTTTGAATAATCATTGGTCGTTCTTGCATATTCCTTTCTTTTATCTTATTTTGGTGAATGAAATTGGACTTAGTAGATGTGGTTCTGCGATCAAAACAGTCTTAAATTTAATCAAACATAATTAATCAGCTGGGTATTTTACCATGAGACAATTAATTTTGGAAAGTTTATTGAAAAAGAAAAAAGAAAAAAAGATGATGACAATTTTATTCTATATCTTCCAAGTCAAGGATTACTATTTCCTATGTGAAGCAATGGATCCATTGACCAATATAACATAAACAATGTTCTATGTTCTAGGAATAATTTAATTTAATATAACAATATATTTGAATTTAAGTAGAAAATTTAGGATACTATTGCGAACAAATTGCACCTAAGAACATGTCAATTAAAGAAACAATAGAGAGTATAACTTTAGATAGAATATAGTGAAAAAAAGAATATATATATACAATCGATTTTAACTAATTTACTGAGGATTTATAATCAAACCCTAAAAGTTTTTGGAAATAAAGGCTTTGTTGTTGTTTTGCATAGTATTGGCCCAGAACATAGAGCACAACTATTTCTTCTGAACCAATGTTTAAATGATTACCACTAGATTATATTAATTAATAAATATCGTCATTCCTAGTGCTATATATAGAATAACTTTGATGACATTATTGCAGTGCCAACATTTTACAGGACCTTTAAATTTAGTTAAATTGCTGCAGTATGGATTAATTTTGTTTGCCACTTAAAATTTCACATTATGCATATGTTTATGTGTTTAATCATTGAAGTAGCATTTTTATTTTTTACGAATACAAGTCAATATAATCATAAGCTCGCCAAGAACCAACAGCACTGGAATGTAGTGGAGAAAACAATCTATTGTATTATAGACATATATAACATTACAGGATTACAAAGAGAATAAGAATAGATTTTGCCATTGTAGTGATGACAAAAAGGCAAATAATGAAAGAATTGAATTCTAGAAATTACATGAATAGAATAACTAATATAATATTAAAAGAATTTATATATGTATAGGATATTCCTTTTCTCCATCAAGCGCTGCATTCAGGAGGGAGGCCCTGGGGAAACCTCTTAGTGTCTGAGCAGTAATTATATATCATATAGTTCTTCTGCACCCATTTCAGCCTCTCTTGACTTGCACTGTCCAGCTCTTGAGAAAGCCATGAACTACTATCGTTGGAAGGTGAAGGAGTAGTTGAACTACAAGAAGATGCTCCAGAAGACCATGTGCAAGCATCAGCTTTGAAGTTTCTGTATGAAGCAGTAAAGGGTGCTCGGCTCCAGTCTGTCTTAACAAGTCCACCTCTTGTTGCCCAATCATCAGCATTCCAGAGGCTAGAGTATATCCTCATTGGCTGGTTCTTTGGAAATGGAACCCCAATTGACTCTGAGTTCTTGAACTCTCTAATTGGAGTGCCATCCACAGAGTATCTGAATAACAGTTAAAAAAATGTAAGACTACATGTACACTAGGAAGGAAACAAAAAGACAACTCATGTAAGAAAATAATAAGTCTAGGGACAACATTTTTCACCACCTGATGATTTGTGTAAAATAAAAGTGGTGGACAACAGACTAGGTCAAAAGTTATGAAAAATTATGAAAAATATTGGGTGTCTAAGCATTACTAATGGGAAAATAAATACATAGAAGGAGAGCTTACATGATGCGCTGAGGATTCCAAAGGATGGAATAGGTATGAAAATCTGCAGTTGGGTCAAACCAGAGATAGAACTGTTGCTCTCTGTTGCCTTTGCCTTGGCTGAAGATATTAGTGTGAAGGATGTAAGGATCACCGCTAAGATTTCCCAAGAACTCAAAGTCTATCTCATCCCATGTTGATCCTTTAGAAGATAACTGTATGTAAACACAAACATTCAAAGGGATAAATATTAGTAAATGAACATAAATTTGTGTTGATGGATTGTGATGATACTGACTCTACAAGAAAACTTACATAGTAGGCGGTGACAGTGCCAGCAGAGTTTCCAGGAACTAACTTGAGCTGCATATCTATCTTTCCAAAGAGGTACTCATTCTTGGATTGGAATCCTGAGCCAGAGGCTTTGTCAAGTTTGAGAGTAAGAAGCTCACCATTGTTGAGTATGTTAGCCCGTCCATCTCCCCATGTGATGTCAAAGTCTTGGTTCAAGTTGCCAACAGTAGCAACTATCAAAGAGCTAACAAGAATAGGCATAAGAAGCATCAATTTAACACAAGAAGTGGAAGAAGAAGCCATGGAGAGGATTTGTAGTATTTCTTATGTGTATGAGGTTTGGAAGGAAGGATGAGTGTGCTTAGGAACTTGGATTGGTATTTATAGCAGCAGAAAGGTTACAAAGACGTGTATCCAAAAGGAAAGGAAAATGCATGGGAAGATCCAATCAGCTAAGCTGTAGACAGTTGTTGCCTTTAAGAAAGAGCAAAATTAGCTGTAAAGATCGCACTACCAAACACAACCAAATCAATATCATTAATATTTTGTCCTATAGTACGCGGATTCAATTATTTTTAGTAGAAAAGGTTGAAAGCTTTTGTTGCCCAATTCTCATCTCTCCCTTTCTTTTGTTTAGGCACCAGCCCAGCTTCAGAGAGTTCCAATGAATACTCGTTGTGGGTCTAGTGTCTGTTCCAACTAATACTCCTAAATCACAACCACCCCCACAACTTGAGACTGAAAAGACATAAAGTGAGCACCTGGAAAAGTGAAAATTCACACGTTCACCTTTAGTGATGTCTCCATCCATGACATAAATACAGTTCCTATGCCTCCATCTGCTTTTCAAAATAAATACAAGTAGCTTCCTGGATATTGCCTAGCACAAATTGGGCCAATTTTTTTTCTTTCTCATTGGAAGCATGTGTAAAATCATTATTGCAACTATGACGGGAAGCCTGTCTTATAGTCATAATTGGGGGGGTAAGAAGAAAGAGACACCATTGTGCTTTGTAGCCAACAGTGTGTGATTCACAGTAACTTTTTTCATTCTTTAACCTGTTGAAGTGGTTGGCTATGTTTATGGGGAGTAGACAACCAATAATCACATTTTTTTTTTCACTATTTATATATAGTTGATCAATTCAACAAGTTACAATAAACGTTGTATCTTGAAGTTATTGTTTCTCATTTAAAAGAGAGTTTGGGTTGGATTCCTTTTTACCTCCGTTGTGGTAAGAATAAAAGAGAGAAAAAAGACACTTAGAACAAGCTAGCATTTTCATGACTGATGTTTTTGAAAAATAATTTTTCCAAAATAATGTTGTTTCTGTCTTACTGTTATTTTTTTTCTTTTTAATTTTTTAAAAATTTTCTGGATTCTTCTAATTCAAGTTTACAAAAGATTGGTTGTTTAAACGACTAATAACTTTTTTATACACTTGTAATAATTAATTAATTAGTTTGAAGAAAATTTATTCAAACTCTTTTTATATCTTTTTATTGGATATAAATTTTGAAAATCTAATCGTTAGATTGTATGTTCTTTATGTTCTTAACATTCTTGTAAAATTTTATTGAAATTAGATTTTATTTATTATTCGGTCAATAAACTTATTTTTTATGCATAATTTTAAACCATAAAAACTTGAAAATTAAACATTTGATTATTGAATAGGTATTGATTTTTGATCTTTTTGAAATTTTGCAAACATGGAGAATATAATAAGAACAAACAATCTCACTGTTAAATTTTCAAAATTCATATCTAACAAAAAGATATAAAATAAATTTGAAAGATTTCTCTTCAAATTAGTTTAGAAAGAAACCTTTTCAATTACAAACCCACCCCACCTCTCCTTTTCTTTTGTTTATCTTTTTCTTAGGCACCAGCCAAGCTTCATAGAGTTCCAAGTAATACTCCTTTTTGGGTGCTAGTATCTTTTCCAACTATTACTCCTAAATCACAATCACCTCCACCATTTGAGACTTTAAAAGACATAATGGTAGTACCTGGAAAAGTGAAAAATCACACGGTTACCTTAACTGATATTTCCACTTTCCATCCATGATATATACAGTTTTTTTTTTTTTTTTTTTTTTTTTCAGAAACATCTATGATATAAATACTGTCCATATGTTTCCATCTGTTTTCCAAAATAAATACAAAGTACCTTCTTGGATGTTACCGATCGAGCACAAAATTATTTAAAGATGAAAAAAAAAGGGAAAATCATGTTAATTTTTTTTTTCTTAAATTTCAATTTAGTTTCTAGATTTTTACTTCAATTATCAAATTAATCATTAATGTTTAATTTTGTCAATTTAGTCCATCAATTTGCCAAAATGAGTCATTTTGGCTAATTTGTTCAAATTTGTTAACAAATTTAGTCATTAAAAATATATATTTAAAATAATATAATATCTATTAAGTAATATCACATGAATTTTTTAGTTAATTTTTAATAAAGAAATGGTTAAGCTGTTTGTTTACTAATTGAATTGGATGGAAGGATTAAATTAACTCATTTTTACAAAGTGAGAGCGTAAATTGACAAAAATGAAACTTTCAAATATTAATTTAACATTTGATCTATTTTGGCATAGCATTCGGTGAATTTGGTCCATATGATCTATTTCGCTCAACTTTGGTTTATTTGGTCAATTTTGGTCCACTTCAGTTCACTTCTGTACATTTAGTCCATTATGGTCCACTTCGGGCTATTCGATTAAGCTTGGTCCATTCGGTCTACTTCAATCCATTAGGTCTAGCTCGGTTCGTTCGATCCATTTCAATCCATTTTGTTGATGCTTTGGGAGGAGAGGTTTGTGTAGATAGAAGAGTTGCATCATTGACAATTAAGTCACATTCTTAACGTAATGTTGGTAGGTTCTTGAAAAAATTACATTTTTTTTATGTATTATTAAAGTCATGTATTTTATTCTAATGTCAGTAATGGATTTACTTTTCTATGTATTACATTTTTTGGTCATTTAAGATGTATAGAGGATGAACCGTTTGTAAGAAGTATTAGAAATAAATTCCAACCACACATTATATTATTTACAAAATATTTCATTTTATATAATAATTGTACATAAAATGCTTTCTATTTCCTTGAAGAAAATAAACTTAGAAAATTTAAAATACTTTCAAATAATAAATATAGATAGATTAATTTAGGAAATCTAATATATTGTATTAACTATATTTTGTTAGAAAATAATCACAACATTTTAAGAAGGATTTGAAACTAACACTTATGAGTCTCATCCAAGGTTTTAAAAATTGGATCGAATCAGCTAGTTTGACCGGTTGAATCGGGAATTGGAGACCAGTCTAGTCTGAGAAAATGCATAAAATAGGTAAAAAACTAGGAAAAACCAGGAACCGGAGGCAAATCCGGTTTTTAAAACCATGGTCTCATCTTCTATTTTTAGTTTTTACTTAACAAAAAAAAAATAATCAATTTTTTCTGCATATCCCACAGGTTTGGGACCGGTAAAATAAAAGTCAATAGATTAATTAAATTCTAGCCAAACCTTTTTTATTTTTTAAAGCAAAGAATTTACTGTTGCTAGCAAGAACGTAGCGTTTGCAATTTGCATACAGGGGTAAGTGGAGGCTACTAATGCAACTGGGAAACAGGAATCCTATAAATAGAGAGGGTATGCGGAAAATAGAATTGGGGTTTAGGCCTTAGGGTCCTTTTCCATTGTCCAAATGAAGCAAAGGAAAAGGAAACCCTAAGCCCTCAGGAGCTCCCATTGAAAGTCCAAATAATCTATGAGGTATTTTAAAATACCTCTCAACCATATTTCAGCCTAGCTAGTAGGCGCGCAGCTAGCCTATATGATGATCATGTTGAAGCGGAAATCAAAAGGTTCGATTCAATATCCTTGTCACGTTCTTGATGAAGTTGCTATATCAAGGCATGAAAGTGATCTGGGAATGATATATATGAAAGTGATGGGTATTTCTATTTCTTTCTTTCTTTTTGATAATCATGGGTCGTTCTTGAATCTTGATATCTTCCTTTCTTTTATCTTATTTTCGTGAATAAAAATGGACTTGTAGATGTTACTCAAAACATGAATCTTCTCAATGTGGTTCTGCGATCAAAATGGTCTTAAATTTAATCGATCAAACATATTCTGCTGGGTAGTTTACCATGAGAGAGTTAATTTTGAAAAGTTCATTATTGAAAAAAGAAAAAAAAATATGATGGCAATTTGATTCTATATCTTCCAAGTCAAGGATTTCTATTTCCCATATGTGAAGCAATGGATGCATAGGCCTAAAGCATAAACAATGCTATCTTTTCTAAGGAAAATTTAATTTAATACAACTATGTGATTGAATTTAATTAAAAAATCTAGTGTAAGTTGCTAAAGAATTGTACTTAAGTTTTATGATTTTTGTATTTGTAGGTGTTGGTTGAAGCAGCTACCTTAAGAAGTATACCAGTGACTTGATACGATGCAGTGGGTGCAGTGGGTTATCTAGTGGGATCCAGATGTAGGATTTTTTTTTTTTTTTTTAAAAGTGACTTTTGCTATGCATCTTAATCTCTAGTTCTTAACTAAACTGTTTTTGCTATGTCTCATTTACACATGATAGAGCTCTTGCGGTTTCAGTTAATATCTAAGAAAAAATGAGAATACCTGCTGCTCTTGGAGGTACCCAAAGAATGTTATGAGATTATGGAACTATGAAGTCTATCCTACAATATTTAAGTGTCCGTGTAGAAATACCTGCTGCATTTGAGACTTTGTATGGATTTGTAACCATTGAATTTGTTTTGGTTAGTATTGATCCATGTTGATGAAAAGATGGGTGAGTTATTTGACATGGTTTGGTCATTAGAAGAGGGTGATTAATGCACTGATAATAAAAAAAAAAGTGTTAATTCAAGTTGAGAGAACAGAAAATGATAGAAGATACAAAAAAACATAAGTAATAGTAAAAAAAGATGTGTAAATTAAGGAAATAGAACACGTGCAACAAATTCTAACTAATTTGTTGAAATCCATAACCAAACCCTAAAAATTTTGGAAATAAGGTTTGTTCGTTATTGTTTTGCATAGTGTTGACTCATTATGAAGAACATACAGCGCATTAATTTCTTTTAAACCGATATTTAAACAGTGAAAAATGTTAATAGATGCCTTAAAGGTATTGGTTAAGTAACTATTTTTAGAAACATTTTATGGGAAAATAATAAATCAATTAATTTTTTTTATAGTTTTTTATATTTTCCATGCAAGTAATGTCAAAACTTCCCTAATATAGTTTATTAACAATTGCTCTAAGGGTATCTATTAACATAACTCTTAAATGATTATCATTAGACTATATTAATTAATAAACATCCTCATTCCTAGTGCTATAGAATAACTTTGATCACTATTGAAGTGCCAACATTTTATAGGACCTTAAAATTTGGTTAAAATGCTGTAGAAGATAGTATTAATTAATTTGGGAGAAAAGTTAACAAATGTCTTAAAGATATTGGCTTAAGAAACAGTTTTAGAAACTTTTTGTAGGAAAAGAAGAAGAAAAAAGAAAACAATTACTTTTTTTGATGGTATTTTATATTTTCTATAAAATTAGTGTCAAAACTTATTAAAAATAAATTATTAATAATTGCTTTAAAGGCACCCATTAATATAACTCTTAATTTTGTTTGCCATTTAAAATTTCACATTAAGCATATGTTTATTTGTTTATTCATTGAAGGGACCTGCTAATGACGCTTAAGACATTTGTTAAAGGACAATTTTAGAAAATTTATTGATATTATATTTATAGAAAATATGAAAAGTATAAAAAAAAAATTTACCTTTTTCTTTTTCAATAAAATTTTTTTAAACCAATACTCTTAAAACATTCATTAACTTCTTTCTATCATTAAAATACCATTATTATTATTTTATATGGATACAAGTCAATTTAACCATAAGCTCGCCAAGATTCAACAGCACTGGAATGTAGTAGAGAAAAAAATCTATTGTATTTTTCCATAGGATTGATGACAAATAGGCCAATAATGAAAGAATTGAATCCTAGAAATTACATGAATAGATTAATATAATAAAGGAATCTATATATGTAAAGGATGATCCTTGTCTCCATCAAGCACTGCATTCAAGAGGGAGGCCCTGGGGAAACCTCTTAGTGTCCGAGCAGTAATTATATATCATGTAGTTCTTCTGCACCCATTTCAGCCTCTCTTGACTTGCACTGTCCAGCTCTTGTGAAAGCCATAAACTACTATTGGAGGAAGATGAAGGAGTAGTTGATCTACAAGATGATGCTCCAGAAGACCATGTGCAAGCATCAGCTTTGAAGTCGCTGTAGGAAGCAGTAAAGGGTGCTTGGCTCCAGTCTGTCTTGACAAGTCCACCCCTTGTTGCCCTATCATCAGTATTCCAAAGACTTGAGTATATCCTCATTGGCTGGTTCTTTGGGAATGGAACCCCAATTGACTCTGAGTTCTTGAACTCTCTAACGGGAGTGCCATCCACAGAGTATCTGAATAACAGTTCAAAAAAGTGAGACTATATGTACACTGGGAAGGAAACAAGAAGACTACTCATGTAATGGAAAATAATAAGTCTAGGGGAAACATTTTTCACAGCTGATAATATGGTCTGGTGTGATTTATTTATAAAAAATAGTGACACCAGTAGTAGACTCATTTGAACGTGACTTGATCCAATCACATCAGGCAGACCATGTTATGCGTTTTGGGAAATGTTGTGTACATTGTATTACTCATGAGAAGATGAATAGGTAGAAGGAGAAGGAGAGCTTACATAATGCGCTGGGGATTCCCAAGGGTGGAATAAGTGTGGAAATCTGCAGTTGGGTCAAACCAGAGATAGAACTGTTGCTCTCTGTTGCCTTTGCCTTGGCTAAAGACATTAGTGTGAAGGATGTAAGGATCACCACTTAGATTCCCCATGAACTAAAAGTCTATCTCATCCCATGTTG
Source organism: Quercus robur (assembly GCF_932294415.1). NCBI lineage: Eukaryota > Viridiplantae > Streptophyta > Magnoliopsida > Fagales > Fagaceae > Quercus > Quercus robur. Next base: position 91,374,034 of record NC_065535.1, read on the forward strand.
ATCCTTTAGAAGATAGCTGTATGTAAACACAGACATTCAGATGGATAAGTAAACGAACATAAATTTGTGTTGATGGTATGTGCAAATACTGACTCTACAAGAAAAACTTACATAGTAGGCAGTAACAGTGCCAGCAGAGTTTCCAGGAACTAACTTGAGCTGCATATCTATATTTCCAAAGAGGTACTCATTCTTGGATTGGAATCCTGAGCCAGAGGCTTTGTCAAGTTTGAGAGTAAGAAGTTCACCATTGTTGAGTATGTTAGCCCGTCCATCTCCCCATGTAATGTCAAAGTCTTGGTTCAAGTTGCTAACAGTAGCAACTATCAAAGAACTAACAAGAATAGGCATAAGAAGCATCAATTTAACACTTGAAGAAGTGGAAGAAGAAGCCATGGAGAGAAATTGTAGTGGGTGGTAAGCAAATACTAGTAGTAGTAGTAGTATTTTATGTATGAGTATATGAGGTTTGGAAGTGAAGAAGGATGAGTGTGCTTAGGAACTTGGATTAATTGGTATTTATAGTAAGGACACAGTAGACAGGTTACTAAGACGTGTATCCAAAAGTAAAGGAAAATGCATGGGATTGTCCAGTCAGCTAAGCTATAGACAGTTGTTGCCTTTAAGAAAGTGTAAAATTAGCTGTAAAGATCGCACTACCAAACACAACCAAACGAATATCATTAATTTTTTGTACTATAGTACGCGTTTTGAATTATTTTTGAGAAGAAAAGGTCAGAGTTATTGTTGCTCAATTCACATCTCTCTTTCTTTTGTTTAGGCGCCAGCCCAGCTTCATAGAGTTCAAAGTAATACTCCTTTTGGGCGCTAGTGTCTGTTCCAAGTCCAACTAATACTACTCCCAAATCACAACAACCTCCACCAATTGGGACTTTAAAAACATAATAGGAGCACCTGGAAAAGTGAAAATTCACACGATTGCCTTTACTGATATCTCCATCCACGACATAAATACAGTTCCTGTGACTCCATCTGCTTTTCAAAATAAATACAAGTACTTTCCCGGATATTACCTAGCACAAATTGGGCCGTTTTTATTTTCTTTCTCATTGGAATCATGTGATATTCTTTATTGCCACTATGATGGGGAAGCCTGTCTTATTGTCATAATGGAAAATAAAAAACGTAGGTACAGGGGAAGAAAGAAAGATGGGATACGGTGCATTATTCAGCAAAAAAAAAAAAGGGGAAGCAAGAAAGAAAGAGACACACTGAGCTTTGTAGTCATGAGTGTTGTTCATTGTAACTTTTTTTCATAATTTGTTGAAGTGGTTGATTATGTCTATGAGAAGTGGACAATTACATTACATGGATCCACAACTTTTTTATTCATCACTCACAATCAATCATTTTAACAAAGTAATAACAAAAGTTATATCCCTAATTTATTGTTTCTCACTTAAAAGAGAATTTGGGTTGGATTCCTCTTTACCTCAATTATGTCTGAATTAAAGGGAGGAGAAGGTAGTACAATAGAGTATTTTCATAATTGATGTTTTGAAAAATTAAATTTTCTAAAATAATGTTGTTTCCGTTCTAATGTTATTTTGTTTTTATTTTTATTTTTATTTTTTGGAATTTTATAATTCAAGTTTACAAAATTGATTCTTTAATCAACTAATAGCTTGTTTAACTACTTAGATTGACTAATTAACTTTTGGCAAATATCTCTTACTCACACACAATTAGGGTCTGTTTGGATATCGCTTATTATTGAAAACTGAAAACAGTATAGCAAAATAATTTTTAAATATGTGAATAATACCGTGAGACCCAGTTTTAAAGTTGTTTTTCGTGAAAAAAGTACTTGTAAGTTCCGCGAACAGTGCATGAGACCCATAGAAAAACATAGCCGCATTGAGAAACGCTCTAGACACGCTATCCAAACTCTACCTTAATGTCTATTTGGAATTCGCTTATTTTGCTGAAATTGAAATTTTTTTGCTAAACGTACGGTAGATAAAGGTAAAAATTAGTTGAAATAGTGTAGTGAGACCCATGAATAGTACCAAAAAAATACCATGGGACCCATGAATAGTAGCAAAAATAAGCTGAATAGTAAAATAAGTTAGTTTTTTAAGTTGGAGCCAAACACACTTTTACATACAACCATTAGTCTGATTTGGCTAAAATTGTGACTTGAAGTCATGATTTCAAATTTCAACTTTTCCAAGTCCAACGTAGAAATTGTGACATGAAGTCATGATTTTTGTATAAAAGTGGCATGTGTATATGGTTGTCTGTGTAAGACTAGCTTTTCTTGATTAGTCTTGCACTAAGTTCTTGATCCTATGCTCATATTTTGTACTCCACACGTACCTGATCAAGCTGTTGTGCTGGTCTAAATGAATTTTGGGCTGGTTCCAGCTTTGGGCTTATTACAGGAGACCTAGCTTATGAATTGAATCAAAAGAATTATTTTGAGAAATCCTTTTTAAAAACAATACTAGCTAGAGTATTATTTCAGGAAAAACTTATTATAACACTCGAGAATTACCACCCAGTTAATGATGATTGTTGTCCATTAGGTGGGGAGTATGTTCCATGTAGAATACTACCAAGTACGAAGTCAAAACAGATTCAACAACAGTCATTGAAAAAAAAACATGATTCAAGGATTTTCATAGAAGTGTTGATTCCAGGATTTTAGTGTTTTGGAATGATTCCTTTATTTGCATATTTGAAATTTGAAATTTGAAATTTGAAGGTCTTCTCCCTTATATCTCATATACGTTTTTTGCCGTATAGTTCATTTGCTTACCCTTTTTTTTTGGGGAGAGAAAGGTCATTTGCTTATTAGACCGTAGGAATAGAAGTCATCCATCTAAATGTCATAATTAATTGACAATTCCTATGATTTAAAAACTAAAAAGAAATTTTAAATCATAAATATAATTTGACGAGGAATAAGTAATTACACGGTAGATATAGTGATGATGAACTTAGAAGAAGACCTTAGAACACCTGAAAATGAAAAAGGTGACTTAGGTTACTCTGGTTAATTTTATTTTTGCTTTTAACAAATGGGAGATGAGCATTTAAATCTAGCTTGATATCTTCTCTCTATTGTAAAGATGGGACAATGCCATTGCTTTACAATAGTACTCTTACCATCTCCATAATTTTTGGAGCTTTACACATTTCAATAGTGCTTTACAATAAGTTTAAAAATACAATAAATTTACCACTCACTCTTGTAGATGGGATGGTATCTCTCCATGCATGAAGTGCTTATGGGTTTAGGGGACTGGAATTCGAGTTGCAGAGTTAGTAACATATTAAAGTTGTAATTAATGTACAATGAAGATGATGCCAATAGTGGTTCCATATGAGAGTGATTTTGACAAATCTCAATCAACCATCTTAACAAATTAATAAAAAAGTTGTGAAACATCTTGTGTTAGCAGCATTGTTGTAGTCTTTGGTGGTCCTCTGCATTTATTTTGTCTTACCATTTTCAATAAACATGAATTAAAAGAATCAAACGGTCCATAGCATTCAACTTACAAATGTCAAAAAGAATAAAAGAATTATATTACGTATGTAACAACTTACATAGAGAACATGAAATTAATCAGAGAGATACAAAAAAAATTAAAAAATAAAAGAATTGACACAAGGTTCCTAGTCCTATTTTTGCCTAGGATGTGGTACATTCTGTAGGAAGGCCTTGGGGAAACCTCTTTGTGTCTGTGCAATAGTTGTATATCATATAGTTCTTCTGCGCGGATTGCAATCTCTGGTGACTCGCTGAATCCAACCCTTGTGAGAGCCAAGCATTATTGCTAGAAGTAGCAGAGGGAGAGTTTGAACCGCAGGAGGATACCCCAGAGGTCCAAACACAAGCATTTGCGTTGAAGTTTCTATAGGAAGCAGTGAAAGGAGCTTGTGTCCAATCTGTCTTGACGAGTCCACCCCTTGTGGCCCAATCATCAGCATTCCAGAGGCTAGAGTATATCCTCATTGGTTGATTCTTTGGGAATGGAACACCATTTGACTCCAAGTTCTTGAAGTCTCTAATGGGAGTGCCATCCACAGAGAAACTGAGATGAAAAAGGAAAAAGTCAATACATAGTGTATAGGGAAAAAACTGGAACAGCTACATAAATTTTAACTAGTAAGAAATTGGTGCAATACTTACATAATGCGCTGGGGATTCCAAAGTATGGAATAAGTGTGAAAATCTGCAGTTGGGTCAAACCATAGATAGAATTGCTGCTCTCTGTTGCCCTTGCCTTGGCTGAACACATTAGTGTGAAGTATATAAGGATCACCACTCAGATTCCCCAAGAATTCAAAGTCTATCTCATCCCATGTTGATCCTTTCGAGGACAACTGCAGACACAGACATAAGCATTAGCTATTGAACATGTAGTCCTGTTTAAAATAGAATGAAGCACTAGTGTCAGAAAAGCTTACATAATAGGCAGTGACAGTGCCAGCAGAGTTTCCAGGGACAAGCTTGAGCTGCATATCAATCTTTCCAAATAGATATTCATTCTTGGACTGGAATCCTGAGCCAGAAGCTTTGTCTAGTGAGAGAGTAAGGAGCTCACCATTGTTGATTATATTAGCACGACCATCTCCCCATGTAATGTCAAAATCTTGGTTCAAGTTAGCAACAGAGGCAACCATCATTGACCCAAGAAGAAGCACTAGAAGGATGAAAGGAACTCTTGAGGAAGCCATAGAAGCCATGAATTCTATGTTAATGGGTGATAAGAAAATTGGAGTATTTCTGTATTTGACTATTTGTAATGTAAGTGAAGTTTACTGAGTGAAGAGATTGGTGTTGGCAGAACTAGTTTGGGCTAGTATTTATACTAGGCAATTAGGGTGTGAAGACAAAAAGCATAGGAAGGTCGAGTCATGTAATATGCTGTAGCCAGTTGTTGTCATGAAAAGTTATTACAAAGATAGCTGTTTGAATTGCACCAACACCACCAAATAAACCTTCAATTATACATATAACACGCTGTTTTGCATAAGTTCCCATGAAAGTTCCCAGTTACTGCTGTCCAGTTGTTATCACCTGCCCTGCCTCTTTGGATATCCCTACATATAAATTCATGAGAAACAGTGAATTGAAAACGTATATAATAAAAAAATGCAATTCCACGAGCATTACGACTGACCGAGGTATTGTGCAAATCAGCTTCCTTCAACCATTCAAATTAGTTAGTTAGGCACGTTTTCAAACAATTTAGAAAACTAACATCTCGAGTTTTTGAAACTCGAGATCCATATTAGAACTCGAGTCTTAAAGACTCGCTTTAGATCTCGAGTCTTTAAAACTTGAGTTTCATGCAAAAAAAATTTAACCTATAGTGGCGTTTTTAAGACTTACAGTGACGTTTTAAAACCCTATAGCGACGTTTTCCTGCAAAAAAAAAATTTATAAGTACAGGTTTAAGGAGTCCTATAGTGGCGTTTTTAAGCCCTATAGTGACGTTTTATAGACCTATAGCGGCGTTTTTTGCAATTTATGAAAATCGAGTCTCTAAAACTCGATTTTCAGCGCAATTTTTTTTCTCCAAATCGAGACTTAAAAACTCGAGTTCCATCTGGAACTCGAGTTTTAGATACTCGAGATGTTATTTTTCAAAATTGTTTTGAAATATGACAATTAACTAAATAGTTTAATATTTATTGTTATTTTAAAAAAAAATTCCGACTGACCCAAGTACCAAAGACTGTACAATTCATAAAGAAACCATAGGGAAAGTGAGTATCACATGTATACTCTAACCGGTCACGCGCTGTTGTAAGAGCATTCACATCAACTCATGTATAATCTTCTAAAATATAAAAAGTGCTCAATTTTGCACATTTTAACCCAAAAACCTCCTACACCAACTCGTGTATAATCTTCTAAATATACACCATGCTCTTAAAAATGAACAATAACCGTGCATATATACACGGTGACTGTTCACCGTGCAAATGATTTTTTAATTTTTATTTTCTCTCTCCTCTATCAAACTGCAACAAACTAGCACAGCAAGGAAGAAGAATATCCAAGCGCCAGCGCCAGCGCCACCACCAAACTACAACAACCCCAACCACCAAACCCAGCGCCACCACCAAACACCGCAAGCTAGCACAGAAAAATATCCCAAAATCAATAGAAACTCAAAAATCAACCTAACCCAAAATCAATAGAAATCCAAAAATCAACCCAACTCAAAATCAATTAAAACTCACCGGGAAACCCAACCCAAAAACAGTCCACACCCACCGAAAAACCCAGCCTAACAGAGCTGGATCTGCCGCGCGATTTGTTGCTATTGCTGCCGTTGGGTCTTCCATTGCTGCCGCTGGATCTTCCATTGTTGTTGTCGATTGGGGGTGGGAGGCGAAGGGTCGGTTGTGAAGAAGAGAGGGAGGGGCGAAGGAGAGAGAGAGGGCAAAAGCAAAAGGGAGGCCGAATAGACTGATGGCTGAGGCGGCGGCGGCGACGAGCTGGGAGTGAGCTGGATCGGTTGGGTCGGCGAGCTGGGAGTGAGTGAGGGAAAGAGAGAAACGGGTGAGTGAGCTGAAAGAGAGAATGGGTGAGGAAAGAGAGAAAGAAACGGTTTTAATAACTAATAATAAAAAAACAATAAATAATATTATTTAATTAGAATAGATTTGTAAAATAGATGAACAGATGTAGGTGTTTTGGAAATATGATAGTGTAAAATAAAAAAAGTAGGTTTTTAGTGTAAAATAGATGAAAATTTTAGCCGGTTTGGATGCTCTAAGGTTATTAAATAACAAAAGTCATATATAAATTAAAAGAGGAGATTAGATGCCAATCTTAAATGCTATACTGGTCTTATAAGGAATAAAAGCTGGCGGTAGCTTAAATTTAAATATTGTATTTTTTTTTTTGAGAATTAATTACAATATGCTGCTAACCCCGCAGCTCGAACCCTTTCCCCCCTAGACTCCTAAGCACTTTGTACATGGGGAGGTGCCAATTCAGTTACAAGGCCTTTGGCTAAATATTGTATAATCGTGAATTAGAAAATACATACTACGTACTATGTATAATTCTACATTGTTGGGTTGGGTTAAGATTTTGAGCACCGGTAATTAACCAATAAGTTGAGTTAATTTTTAGTTCAATTACATGTAAAATCAATACAATCAAATCACCAAACTAAAGTTGAATGTAGCGGAAAAAAAAAGTTTGACACAGTGATTTGATCATGACGGGAATACTTTCACTTGCAAAACCCCATCCGGTAAGTGTTTAGGCCATCACTCTTAAAGAATCCACTAACAAAAATAGAAGTTACAAGTACAGTGAATCTTACTCTATTTCGAAATACTAATCTTTGAGAAAACTTAGGTCTAATCCCAATTGGACTACTTCCTGCAGCAAACTTCTTTTTTGCGCGAACCTCCAGTCATGACTAACACCACCCAATTGTTGTTTAATGTAGCTTTATGCAAATTTCTTTAATACATACCTTGATGAAGCGGTAGCAATTTGGCACAAAATCCTAAGAGCACAAATGTCGCAGTTGCTCCATAGTATGTGCATATCTCTGTGTATATGATGACAAACATAAAAATTTACCTTTTATTTGTCTTGGAACCCTAGTGTATGAAATCAGGACAAGTCAAATCATTGTGGACTGAAACAGAAATTATTGTTCAATTTTCCCATTGCTTGATAGATCGAGAGTTGTCGAGCTAAGTGTCGAGATTCATTTGTTCTCAATAGATTGACAAGTATCAAAAGATTTCAAAATCCTATTTCTGGTAGCTTTACTTGAGCTGTCTTGTATTTTCAAATTATATTTCTTGTTTATGTCTTTGAACATACTTAAATTAAGACTGAATTACATATAGAATTCATTTTATCACATTTTTACCAACATCAAGAAATATGACCCTAACATACATGTATGAAATTACAAATCTTGTAATTGCATGGATTTTGTTTAACTTTATGTTAGAACTCTATATTCTCACTCCTAATGTGTGCGTGTTTCTTAAGAAAAAACTTCAAATGTTTTTCTTTTTTAAATGGTCTTTCTAGAAGTGAAGGAAACACCAATGATCTTTAGGTCAACTAACATCTCATTTTATTTTTAATATGTTTCGAATCTCTCCTACTTAAATGTATTGAAAAAAGAAAAAGAAAAAAGAAGTAAAGGAAGCAACTAATATTAGGATTTAAATGTTGAAGTCTTAGTCCAAGTAATTTGTCACTTTAAAAAATGAATTTGGTAAACAACCATTATTATTTTACCACCAACTGGACCATTATTTTCCCTTTATATAAATTAATTTGGTAAATAACCATTATTCTTTTATTGGTAATTTAGCTCGGGCCGTCTATTGGTGGAACCGGCCTATGTCCGATGGTTCTAGGCCCAGGTCTGGTATGGGCTGAACTTTTTTCTCCCACATTTAATTTTGTCAATTTGATTTTTTTTCTTCTCCTCGAGGTAGGAGCATTTCCCTCTCACCTCGGGTGAGTACTTTTTCCACTGAGCAGCGCCGACGAGTGGACCCTCATCTCTTATTCTAATATTTTTCTTTTTTGCCCTCTGCTACCTACAAACCAGCTACCTACGACCCTCACCTTTTATTAATTTCTTCTTTGTTTTCATGCTACCTACGACCCTCTATTTCACTGACCATACAAAACATCCATAACCACATCTATTTTCATTTCTTTGGTGCCCTTGAAACACATTTTCCTCCCCTTTGCGGGAGCATTTCTTCCCACCGTGAGTGAGTTTTCACTTTCTCACCTCTTTTTCCTCTACGTCAATTACATACGGGGACTGGAGGGAGACATAAAGCCTTGGCTCTGCCTCTGGTAAAGTGTCATGGAGTCCAAAATATTAGATCGTATCCAGCGAATGCAATTAACGGCGGACGAGGATGAAGCCATTACAGTACGTCCGTTGAGGAGAAAGGAGATCCTAGAAGAATATTCTCCGAGTTTAATCGGGAAGTTTCTTACAACTAGACCGATTAATATTAGAGCCGCCAAGAACGTACTGAGATCAACGTGGAAACTGGGGGAAGACCTGAAGGTGGTGGAACTAGGCGACGGACTATTACAATTCAAATTTGCAATGGAGAGCCAACTACACTGGGTTTGGAGCAATGGGCCTTGGTGTTTTGATAACCACATCCTTGCCATGCGGAGATGGGAAAAAGGTATGAGTACCAGAACTGTGACTTTCACCCACCTACCGTTTTGGATCCAAGTTTAGGGCCTACCATTTGACTTAATCACTGAAGAAGCTGGACACGATATTGGGTGAGGACTGGGCAAGGTGATTGACGTGGACTGCAAAGCTCTCAAAATTGACCAAGCCCGGTTTCTCCGAATTAAGGTGGAGGTACCATTAGACAAGCCATTGAGGCGTGGAGGACCAGTTGTTAGTCCCGAAGGCGACGAGGCAAAAGTCGCTTTCCGATACGAAAGACTGGTCGGTTGGTGTTTTGCTTGTGGAAGGATAGGTCATGAGTGCAAGGAGTGCAGGGTGGCCACTGAGGTTGAAAAGCGGGAGAAGCCGTATGGGGAATGGTTAAAGGCAGGCACTCGCGGTAGACTGGAAACACCGAGAAACAACCAGAGAAGCTCAGATCAGAGCTGGCGAGAACCTGAAGCTGAGACGACTCCACCACCGAGGCCAGCTGGACCTTCAGACGCATTAAAAGCTGATGCGTTACAGCCGCAAATTCCGGAAACTGTCCTACCTAACCCGACACATACGTTTCAGCATTTAAAGCCTGCAATCACACCAATATCCTCTCCAAAAACGTTACAGAATTTAACGCCAACATTCCCACCAAAATCAGCCCCAGCCACGCTACCTAGTGATCAAATAATTAAGACACCGGATATTACGCCAACTCAAAATCCCACCATCATGGAGACCGAAAATCATGGAGAGGAACTTTATTCCGTACCTATTAGTTATGGGAGAAATAAAGACACAGACACGTGCCTTACTGTAGCCATACATGCACAAGAAGATAACCCACAAGATAAACACAAAGCCACGTGGAAAAAAATTCCTAGACCAAAACAAAACACCACTAACCCAGTAGACAACTCAGAAGGGATGAACTCAGTGGGAAAGAAGAGACACATATCTCATGCAGCCTTTGACGATGCTCAAGGTAACAAAGCAAAGACCAAACGGCTCAAGGTGGTGGCCGACCAAACACAACCTACTATCCAAACGGTGGAGGCTGCGGCACAGCCCCGTCGGTCACAATGATTATCATAGGGTGGAACTGCCGAGGGCTTGGGAACCGCCGGGCAGTTGAAGTTCTTGCCGAATTGGTGAGAAGCAAAGCTCCCACAATTTTGTTTCTTATGGAAACAAAACTGACAGTTCAAGAGATGGAGCCAATAAAGGTTGAGTTGGGCCTTCAATCAATGTTAGCGGTGTCTAGTGAAGGAAGACGAGGAGGTCTGGCATTGCTATGGAAATCCGGGGTGGTCATTGATACAAACACCTACTCCCCACACCACATTGACGCACAGGTTCTCCCTCCCTCTGGCCAACCGTGGAGGCTAACGGGTATCTACGGCTATCCCGATGAACAGCAAAAACCAGAGACATGGAGGCTTCTTCGTCACTTATATAGTCGGTCAACACTTCCATGGGTGTGCTTGGGAGATTTTAACGAGATTTTGAGCTCGGATGAGAAAAATGGTGGACAGCCAAAGCCATTGCCTCCCATGCTAGAATTTCGACGTACCCTACTATTTTGTGGACTGATTGATCTTGGGTATAGGGGATACAGGTATACTTGGCAGAATGGGCGAGATGAGAAGGCATTTGTGGAGGAGAGGTTGGATAGAGTGTGTGCAACGGTCACTTGGTCGGAGTTGCACCCGAGGGCAAAGGTGTTTCATTTGACAACAACGTATTCCGATCATGATCCGGTACTGTTGGATACAACATCGGTCGCTGCTCCTACTCCTCGACGTCGACACAAACTCCACAGGTTTAAAGAGAAGTGGGCGTCTCACCCAGAGTGTGAGCAAGTGATCCGAACCTCATGGACCCAATCTCTACCCTCGGGCAGCCCCATAAACCGTCTGTTTGAGAAAATCAAGAAATGCCGATTAGACCTGGTGGCTTGGAGTCGAGTAGCTTTTGGTAACACACGGCATAGGCTCAATGAAAAGAAGCAGGAGCTGGAGGAATTGGTTGAGCATGGATATGGGCAGAACCTACACCGCATCACTGAGTTGAGAAGGGAGATTAATACCCTGCTGCACCATGAAGAGGTGTACTGGAGACAGCGCTCGAGATCATTATGGCTCAAAGTAGGGGATAAGAATACTCAGTTCTTCCACCGTAGGGCAAGTCAAAGACATTTGAAAAACATGATAGAGGGGCTACAAGACAGGGAGGGGATATGGCAGACAGACTTGAGCAGAGTTAGTGACATTGTCGAGGAATACTATACTAAACTTTTTACCACTTCCCACCCTAGTGGCATGGAACAGGTCCTGGAAGCAGTAGACAAAGTAGTCACTGAGGATATGGCAAACCATATGACTCAACCGTACACTGAGGAAGAGGTAAGAGTGGATCTGTTCAGTATGCACCCATCAAAATCACCTGGACCGGATGGTATGTCTCCTTTCTTTTTCCAAAAATATTGGCATATTGTAGGGCATGATGTAACTCTTGCTGTATTATCTGTTCTGCACTCTGGTAAGCCCTTGAAGAAAATGAACTTCACACATATTGTCCTCATTCCCAAAAAGAATGACCCACAGTCTATCACAGAATACCGCCCCATAAGCTTGAGCAATGTTGTCTCACGGGTTGTATCCAAAGTACTAGCTAACAGAATAAAACCCATATTACCTAATGTTATTTCTGATGCCCAAAGCGCTTTTATCCCTGACAGACTCATTTCAGATGATACTACTGTGGCTTTTGAGATGCTTCATAGGATGAGAAATAAGAGGAAAGGGAAGACCGGTCACATGGCGGTCAAGCTAGACATAAGCAAAGCCTATGATAGAGTGGAGTGGGAATTCCTCCGGCGGATCATGATGAAGATTGGGCTGCCTGAACAATGGGTAAACTTGGCTATGGAAACGGTACGAACAGCCTCATATTCTATACTCATCAATGGGGAACCAAAGGGTTTTATCACACCAACTAGAGGCATTAAACAAGGTGACCCATTATCTCCATACCTCTTCCTACTTTGTGCTGAGGGGCTGTCCTCCTTGATTCGGAAAGCAGCAGACACCAATCGGTTGAAGGGCATTTATTCTTGTCGAGGTGGGGTACGTATTTCTCACCTCTTCTTTGCGGATGACAGCCTATTATTTTGTGAAGCGAAGAGTGGGGAATGCCGCCAACTACTTGATATCCTCACACAATATGAGAAGGCCTCGGGGCAGGCCATAAATAGAGCCAAAACCACACTCTTTTTCAGCCAAAATACATGCCATAGGTAAAAAGAAGAGATACGAAACTTGATGGGGGCACAAGTCATGAATAATTGTGAAAGGTATCTTGGGTTGCCCAGGTTGGGGGTAAATCAAAGGTTGGCACGTTTAAGGAGGTCCAAGAGAGGATAACAAAAAAGGTGATGGGGTGGAAGGAAAAAACCATATCAAAGGTGGGTAGGGAGATTTTGATCAAGTCAGTGGCCCAAGCATTTTCAAATTTCCTGGAAAGGTGTGTGATGGTGTTAACTCAATTTTGGCCAAATATTGGTGGGGACAAACTAGGAGTGAGAAGAAGATTCATTGGATTAATTGGAAAAAAATGTGCACACCCAAAAAGAAGGGAGGTATGGGTTTAGAGATTTTCATGCTTTTAACCTTGCTATGCTAGCAAAGCAAGCTTGGCGACTTGTCACCGGAACACATTCCCTATTCTATCGAGTGTACAAAGCCAGATATTTCCCTAGGTGCTCTTTCATGGAGGCAGAGTTAGGCCACAATCCATCATTTGTTTGGCGGAGCTTACTTGCTGCAAGGGACTTAATTAGGGAAGGCTCTATATGGAGGATAGGGAATGGGCAGAGTATAGCAGTTAGTGACAAAAATTGGCTGTCCCACCCGCCTGTGTTTAAGCCAGGAGCAAACACCAACCTAAAAGTAGGTGACCTCATCCACCACAAAACCATGCAATGGAACCGACCTCTGATACAAGCCACCTTCATGCAGTCCACGCAAAACACCATCCTGCGCACCCAGCTCAAAGGTGGGTAGGGAGATTTTGATCAAGTCAGTGGCCCAAGCATTTTCAAATTTCCTGGAAAGGTGTGTGATGGTGTTAACTCAATTTTGGCCAAATATTGGTGGGGACAAACTAGGAGTGAGAAGAAGATTCATTGGATTAATTGGAAAAAAATGTGCACACCCAAAAAGAAGGGAGGTATGGGGTTTAGAGATTTTCATGCTTTTAACCTTGCTATGCTAGCAAAGCAAGCTTGGCGACTTGTCACCGGAACACATTCCCTATTCTATCGAGTGTACAAAGCCAGATATTTCCCTAGGTGCTCTTTCATGGAGGCAGAGTTAGGCCACAATCCATCATTTGTTTGGCGGAGCTTACTTGCTGCAAGGGACTTAATTAGGGAAGGCTCTATATGGAGGATAGGGAATGGGCAGAGTATAGCAGTTAGTGACAAAAATTGGCTGTCCCACCCGCCTGTGTTTAAGCCAGGAGCAAACACCAACCTAAAAGTAGGTGACCTCATCCACCACGAAACCATGCAATGGAACCGACCTCTGATACAAGCCACCTTCATGCAGTCCACGCAAAACACCATCCTGCGCACCCAGCTCAACAACACACATGCCCGAGATAAACTAAGCTGGAAAGAAAATAAAGCACAACAGTTCACGGTCAAAACAGCCTACCAAGTGGCACTCCGTATGCGCCGTGACTCAGGGGCTGAGCACTCAAGTGTAAGGGATGAAAAGAGGTTTTGGAGCAGGATTTGGAAGTTGAATGTACCACCTAAAGTGCGGAACTTCGTTTGGAGAGCATGCAAAGACATACTCCCTACCCGAGCAAACCTTTACCGGAGGAAAGTTCCAATAGATCCACTGTGCCCAATTTGCGGACTGACAGATGAAACGGTCGGGCATGCACTTTGGGAATGTCCTCTAGCCAGAAACGTGTGGGCAGTGGCACGTGGGAGGTTGTAGAAGTGTGTGGGGACTGCACAAAGTATCTTCCTATTAGTTCGTGACCTAGAAGAGAAGTTCACGGGGGAGGAGTTGGAAGCATGGGCAACGGTGGCATGGGCCATTTGGAACGCCAGGAACAGATATTGCTTTGAAGACAAGCAGACCCAACCAGCGGAAATCCTACAGGGTGCTATGAATCTTTTGCAGGATTACCAGAGGCTAAGTCGGCACATGGCAGAACCAAGCTGAACATGGGGAGGGACAACACGCTCTGCACCTGAAGGGATAGTGCACTATACGTGTTTTTCTCTTTTCAATTGTACTTTTTTCAAACCCAACGGCTATAGTTAGGCCTTAGGGTACTGTATACTTAATAGGGGTCAAATCCCAATTTTTATATTAATAAAAGTCCTATCTTCACAGTCAAAAAAAAAAAAAAAAAAAATTTGTCAATTTAGTCCACCAATTTTCTAAAATGACTCCATTTGGTTATTTTGTTCAAATTTGTTAACAAATTAGCTTATTTAAATTATTATTTTTTAAAATAATATAATGTCTATTAAGTAATATATCTCATGAATTTTTTAGTTAATTTGTTAATAAAAAATGTTTAAGCTATTTGTTTACTAATTGATTTTGAAGGAAGGATTAAATTAACTCATTTTTACAAAGTGACAGACTAAATTGACAAAAATGGAACTTCAAAATTAAACAATTTATATCTATATATAGTATAAAAGAAAAATGTTTGACTTTTTGTTGACCATTCTCTATTAAGCTACATGGCTATATAAATTATGCCATGTATACATTTAAAAACATTGAACAATTGTACATTTTCATTTTACTCGTTAAGTTTCAGTATCTACTTACTGTTTCATATAAGATGTATATATTAAAACAAAAAACTGTTATTGAGAAGAAAAGCATTGGTAAGGCATTGGAAAGAAAATGAAAATTTTAGAAAAAAAAGTATTCTTAAGGTATTTAAAGAAACTGTTCAGTATTATTGTTGTTACCGTTGGTGTGGCTTGATTTATGAGCCTAAATCAAATTGCCCAAACTGTTGGGAATTTAGAGGAGTAATATAATGAGATAACAAAATGATCTAGTAGACAAATGGAAAATTTGATTGGCTTGGAGGTACAGTTGAATGTTATCTTTAGACAATATTTGCCCCTATACAAGAGTTGCTAAAGGGTTATCACAAATTTGTCCCTAGGATACTACCTAATTTATTGGGTTTTACAAATAGCAATTTTGGAGAAGACCCACAGATTTCTTGTGTTTCTAAGAAAGATGAAAGAGAAGAAATTGAGAAGAAGTTACCAAATGAATATGAACCACTATTTATACCCAAAGGATTATGATCCTTTAATAGACACATTTTCATTCAATATGCACATTTTTGGTCAATAGGCATATTTTCGGTCAATAGGCATATTTTCATTCAATAGGTACCTTTTCAGTCAATAGGTACATTTTCATTCAACAAGCACCGGTTATTAGTATATCCAATCAATATACACATTTTCGATCAATAGACACCTTTTCATTCAATAGGCACATTTTTCGGTCAATAGACATATATTCATTCAAATAGGCACATTTTTGGTCAATAGACACATTTTCGTTCAATAGGCACATTTAATATATATCAAATATAAAGGTTTGTGACTTTTCAATAGGCATCTTTTGGTATATTCAATATGAATGGTTATGACATTTCAATAGGAACCTTTTGGTATATCCAATTTGAAGGGTTATGGCATTTCAATAGACACTTTTTGGTATGAAGGGTTATAACCTTTCAATAGACACCTTTAATATATATTTAATATGAAGGATTATGACCTTCCGATAAGTACTTTTTGCTATATCCAATATGAAGGGTTGTGACCATTTAATAGGCACATTTTGGTATATCCAATAGGGTTGTTCATGGGTTGGTTCGGGTCGGGTTTGTGCCTAACCCAAAATTGACCTGATCACTTCGGGTCTCCTATACCTAGACCCGTTGCTGACTGATAAATGGAGACGGTTTGGGTGGTCAGATGCCTTCGGTTTCTAGTTGGGTCTCGGTCGGTTTTGGACTATGCGAAAAGTCTTTAAATTTTGCAAAAATCGATCCGTTTATGCTGAAATTTGTCGATTTTTTCAGAATTTGGCTGGATCTCAACGAGATCTCGGCGGATCTCGAAGAGATCATGCCAGATCTCGACGAGATTTTGGCGAATCTTGAAGAGATCAAGCCGAATCTCAATAGATTGGACAAAACAGACAGGCCAACCACTCCAATTGGTGGAGAACAACAAGTTTCCAGTGTATAGTTGGTAGGGTTGATGGAAATCAGTTTTCTATACTCAAACCAGTCAACTGACCCGTTGGTGTTGGGTTTTAGAGGCGGAGACCTGCTATCGATCGTCATTGACATCGGGTTGGCTGGTTTTTGGGTTGGATCGGCTAGGTTGGTTGGGTACTGGGTTTGGTTGGACACCCTTAATATCCAATATGAAGGATTATGACATATCAATAGACACTTTTTGGTAAATCCAATTTGAAGGGTTATAACATTTCAATAGGTACATTTGGTATATACATTACAACATATCTTGTATATACCTATATATGCAACACAAATTAAACTAGAGACATAACATTCTGTCTCTTATTCATTCCCACAAAAAATAATAAATAAAACAACATTACTTTTTCCTGTCTAACTAATAAAACTTTGTGCTATTTCTTTCAATATCATTTTTTTTTTAAATTTCATGCAGTTTTGCATATACTACTCCAACTAAAAAATAATGTTGTTTTTTTTTTTGTTTTTTTGTTTTAAACTCATCCAATAACTATTCCCGTGCTTCGCATGAGTTAGCAACTAGTATATGTAAAAGTTGAAGCATAACATTTATTATTATTACACTCCTATTGAGCTACATCAGCAGTCATGTTATCATTTTATTTCCACCATTTCTTAAAAAAAAATATGTATATAAATATTAATGTATGCAATAATGCATTATGCCTTTCCATATTTTCAAAGTGTTTGTGGGGTGTGGGGGGTAAGAATCGGGGTTCAAGTCTCTAGAAGAGAGCTTTCACACACTATTAGGTTCTAAAGATTTAGTATTGAATATTTATAATCATTGTTGTATTATGTTGGCAAACTGAGAACAAAACATGTCTAGTCTAGGCGTTTAGGCAATACTTAAATAAGCGTGTTTCAAGGTTTGAAGTGTAGCTAATTGCAGAAAAGGAAGTGAAGCTTTGCCTTTCTCAACCGATTGAGAATTAGGCTCGACCGATAGAAAATTGCAGGCACAGTTTTCTGTAGAATTTTTAAACAGGCCCAAATCTTGCGAAAACATTTAGGGTTTCATTTAAACTTCTCTACATATAAAAGGGAAACTCTAACCACATTTTGAGGGTGCTGAAGAAGATTTGTGTGTTACTCTTTGTGAGATTTGAGAGGTTTTGTACCTTCTAACTATACAAGAATTTACCGGAGCCAAAACTACAATCAAGAATTGGTAGAACATAGTTGCTGAATCAAGATCATTACTGAGGGTGATATGAAACCTTTGAGTGGGATCTCAAAGTCACAAGCAAGGCGGCTTGTGTTTCTGTAAATCCAAGAAGAGAAAGAGTCCGTAAATTCGGAACTTGCATGTGGTCGTGTCAGTAAGTTACTACATGAGGTAGCATTAGATTTAGGGTTAAATCTTTTGTGAAAACTTCAATTCTCTTATAATGGATTTGGTTTACCTTAAGGATAGCTAGGTTAAATCCTCCCCAAGTTTTTACCTTGAAACGATTAGTTTCATTGGTTTTCCTAGGTTATCATATTGTGGTGTTATTTGCTTTTCCGCATCTTTGCATGATATGATTTATTTGTTTTTAACGTAGATTTGAAAATTAATATAAGTAATCACTTGGTTAATATATTAGGTTAAATAATCTGTTTAAGGGGTCTAAACGAACATACACACACATATACCAAGGGAGTCAATTTCGTACAGGAGGGTGTATTGGTTTAGCCAGCAAAACAATATATTTTGGTACCGGTCAATACTGGTGTATCGTTTCGGGTTTACCGCTATTTAAAAAAAAAAATTTATTTGTATATATTTTAAAAATAATTTAATATATATTATTTGCATATTTATAACTTTAATTATTTGGTAAAAGTTAATTTGTTAAGCAATTAAACTTATTAAGCTTATAAGTTTATTATAAAAAAATTGAAAAGAGATAAAAGTATAAGACCAAAAAAAGATAATAAAAAAGAAGGGGTAGTAGGTGAGAAATGAGATATTACGTGAAATGGGTTTGGTAGAAAAAGATTAAATAATTAGAAAAATTAAAATAGTGGGTGATAAAACCAAACACATGCCTGATGCCTCTTGCCAGTTGCGTCCCACCCTTATTAATTTCTTTTTCTTTTTCTGATCTACATCACACACCAAAGACCTACAAGTACAACCTACATGTCATTACAATTTCCTACAAGCCCACATCTTCACACGACTAAACTTATCACTTCACTATCCAACATTTCTTTATTTTCCAAGACTCTTTCACCTCCATCACAGCTCTCTCTATCTTTCACCTCAGACTCTCTCTTTCTCTTAAAGCTTCAAACCTTCAGCCCCTTCTCAAGGACTCAAAGCTTGCTGGATATTTACCGGTGCCGCCGCTCTCCACCAAATGGCATGACTTCATCGTTGGTGTAAAGAGGAGATAGAAATGAAGGGAGGCAGAAAGTATGACTGGCGTGAGGGGAGGGAAAGTTTGTGTGTAATTTTGTATCAGTCCTTTATCCATTAACTGGCCGGAATCCGGTATATATATGATCGAAACAGCTCTGGTACATCCGGTATTTAAACCGGTATGAAATGCTAGTGTTTCTGTATTGGTGAAGGTTCCGGTATGGTAAATACCGGCTGTACCTGCCGGTACAGTACGAGATTGTCTTCCTTGACATAGACACTTAGATTAGGATAGAGTAAAATTTCTATCTTGTATAAAAAATAAAAAATAATTATAAATATTCAATCATGACATGACTATCACTTTTCGCTACAATGACTTTACACATTCTTGAACCTAAATGTAATTTATAATAGAAAATACATATAATATAAACATCTTGGGTGGATAGGTCATTTATTTAATTTTTAGTTTATACTCACCAAAGAAAAAAAATCTTATTCCACCGCTGTATTCATATCCGTATGCTAATGAAGTATTCAATGCTAGGTTTAAAGGTCCAATTCGAGAGAGATAGAGATAATAAATTTTTTTTTTTTTAATTATCAAAATATTACATGCTAGTCATTTTCCTAATATATATATTTATATATATATTTTTTTTGTAGTATGCCATATTTCTCTACGTGGTACCTTCTCCTCTTTCCCCGTTTGTGTGTTAAAAATACTTAATATTTTCTTTAAAAAAAAAAGTTCAACTTGAATAAAACTTTCAACAGGTACATAAAATCATAAACACATGCATAATAATTTAGGTAAAAATATTAATGTGATAATAAATCTGATTGAAACAACAAACTACTTTCATAGCACATAGAATCATAAATGCATGCATAATAATTTAGTTAAAAATATTAATGTGATAATAAATCATGATCGAGACAACAAACCACTTCCATACTGAATGCCTATTAATGGACTAGGATACTGGAACGGAGGAAACCTATAAATAGAGGGTATGCGGAGAATAGAATTGGGGTTTAGGGTCCTTTTCCATTTTCAAAATGAAGCAAACGAAAAGGAGACCGTAAGTCCCCAGGAGCTCCCACTAAAAGTTCAAAAATCCAAATAATCTATGAGGTATTTTAAAATACCTCTCAACCATATTTCAGCCTAGCCTATATGATGATCATGTTGAAGCGGAAATCAAAAGGTTCGATTAATTCAATGTCCTTGTCACCTTCTTGATGAAGTTGCTATCAAGGCATGAAATATGTGAAAGTAATGGGTGATGATGAATTGATCGTCAGTTGATTATGATCGTCCAGATGGAAGCCGTTTCTCGCCAAATCAATCCTCTGCAATCCGTGGACGAACGAAAGTGAGTGATTCGCCGGCGTTGTGCCTGCAAAAAGGTCTCCGATGCCAAAGTCAGAAAGATTGACAAAGGAGAGCAATGAGAGTATTATGCTAGAGTGTTTTCTTACCCCACCCCTTTTGGGGTTCAGTCTTTATATATGTGCGCTTGCAAGTCATTCCTTCTAGCCGTTGGTGGAGTCTTGATGGAGGCTTTAATCTAGCCTTGTAACGTCCTTGCTGGGTGTTAATGATGAGCTGCCATTCCCAACGGTCTGAAGGTTGATTAATGTCTTCGTAACCGTTCCGCGAAGAGTGGCATCGAGTGTTCAAGTCTTTGAGCGACGACCTTCTCTCTCTGGACGATTTTAGTTAGGTCGTCCCTATCTTGCATTGTATGGACGATTGCCATTTTGGTCGAGCGTATCAGCTGCCCCCCTATTCCATGGTCGTCCATTCCTCGGACGATTATAGGAATATGAAAAGATTGTTATTATCCTTATTTCTTATTTATTTATTTTTCAGTAATGGCGCTTGGAGTTCTGCTCCGCATTGATTGCGTAGTGGCGGCTGTAGCTCTTCTCAGTGCCACGTGTTTAATTTCTACTGGTGGGAGTGCCTCGTTTCCGGTGAGTGCCTTTTCAGTTTTCCCGCACTTTCCAAGGCAGAAACCTTTGATTTCTTTTGGCTTTTCCTTTTTCCATTTCTCCATTTTCTGTGCAGTTGATCTCTCCTACGCGTATTTTGCTCCTCACCTCCTCAGTTTTCTTCCTAACTTCCAGGTACGCCCACCCCACTTACGCTTTTCTTTCCTTTTCGGTTTTTCCTTGCATTTGTGTCACTTAAGTTCCTTTCTCTTTCTGTACTGGTTTCTCTTCTCACTGAGTGGTGGTGTTAGTTTTTCCTTTTTTCCTTTAATGGTGGACACTTTCGAAGTTAGGCGTAACTTCCCTTCCGTAGCTTTTCTCCTTGCCCGCCTAGGTTCCTTGGTAGAGCTTTCTAGTGACCTATTGGGTGCGCCTTCCCTCGCCGGTTCGTACCCAGTAGTTGAGGAATTTGTCAATAGGGGTTCCGGGCTAGGTTCGGCGTTGGGTGTTTTATACCCTCTTCTGTTAGAGTCTCAAGCTTGGTTTCGGTCTATTAGAGGGCACCTAAGAGAGGAAAATATGGGTTTAGAAGAAGGGTTAGGTGATTTAGAAAGGGGTTCGTCCTCAAACGTGGTCGAGGAAGAGGCCGGGATCGGTGCTACAACCACCACTCCTTCCCGTGCTCCCTCGTCCTCCCATTCCCCTGTTCCAGCGACGGCCCGTCGATTTCATGCCCTGAAGGAAAATTGCTCCTTGAAAGTTGAGGTTTTTAGTAAATTTAAGGACAGATTCCAATTTCCAGAGGGAACTAAGGCTCGTCTACCCAGGAAGGGCGAAAAGGCTTGTGCCTTTGCCCACGGAGAAGTTTGCTTTTACGAGGCTGCTTTTTCGTGTGGCCTCCGATTTCCCGTCCATCCATTCATAATGGAGCTTCTTTACCATTTTAACCTTGCACCGGGGCAACTTATGCCTAACTCCTGGAGAATAGTGATTAGTTGTATGGTGATCTGGACGACCATTGCTGACGGGGATATGATCTCGGTTAATGAGTTCGTCCACTTATATCGTTTGAAAGAGTCCAGAGAATTTGGGTACTATGAGTTCGTACCCTGGAGTAGGAAGGCTCGTCTGGTAGCTGACCTTCCGTCGTCCTTTCGCTACTGGAAATCAAGATACTTCTTTGTATCTGGGGACGTTTGGGAAACGTTGCCTGACGATCTGTGGGGGAACGTACCTAGGTTGCTGCGACGATGGGAGACCCCGTTGATTGGTGCGTGTACCCCAATGTTGTTGGCCCTTTTTCTTTTTTTTTTTTTTTTTTTTTTTTTCTTTTTTTTTAGCTTTTGTGTTTTGATGTCGTCCTTTGCAGTGAAAGACCGTCCGGAGCTAGAGGCCAAGTTTGCAGAGCGAGTGCAGGCTGCAATTGAGTACGCAAGGACGATAGAAGATTTTGGTGAGCTGATTGATCCGCGTACCTTAGCTCGTCACTGCCTGGGACCAGAACCTTCACTCTACGTTCTCAGTACCCTCGACCGTGAAGAGAGAAAACGTAAGTTGCACTTCACGCCTTTTCTTCGTGTTTATCTGCATTCTTTTTATTCGTCCTTACACCTCTTTTATTCGTCCTTGATCTCTTTTGGGTAGAAATGATGTCGAAATTTAACAAGGAGATGTATGACAAAATCAAGGGCAAAAAGAATGAGCCCCTTTCCAGCATAGGCCAGAAGAGGCTGAGGATCACAGATAGGGAGAAGGAGAAAGAGGTGGTGGAGAGAGGGTCGTCCACACCTACCCTTGATCTGGAAGAGGGTCTAGCTGCATCTCCTGGTATTTCAATTGAGGAGGTGACTCGTCCTTCGAAGAAGCAGAAGGCTGCTAATAAGGGGAAAGGGAAGGTTGGTGCCAGCGTTTGGTCGGACGCTGGGACGGCCATGGACTGTGCCACCGAGCTTTTTACCCCTGGTGAGATGAGGGAAGTCACGAGCATTCCTTCACACGAGATGGTGAGCCACCACGTTCATAAGCTTGTGTAGGTGAATCATTATACATCTTGTCCCCTTCTTCGTTCTTATCTGCCTGACCATTTTTTTTTTTTGATTGAACTAATTTTCATTAACTTTGTACTCGTCCATAGGTGTTGGGGGAGACCATGCACATCACTACTCAGTATTTAGCGAATGAAGAGAAGGCCGTCGTGGCCAACTCGAAGGTAGAAGCTTTGGAGACTGAGGCTTCTGGTTTGCGGAAGGATTTGATCATGACCATGGATTCTCTCAACGTTTCCAAGGAGTAGGTTCGTGTGCTGACGGAGCAGCTGGACGTTGAGAGACAATCTGTGAAGCAGAAGGACGAACTACTAGCGGCAGCTGCTCAGAAGATGAAGGTTGCCGTGGCCAAGGCCGTCACTGCTTTCCAAACCACTGAAGAATATAACACCATTCTCTTCCAGTGGTACTTCAAAGGGTTCGAGCTGCTGCGAAGGTATTTGGTCAAGCATGGTCCTGCCGTGAGCCTTGACGACTTAGACTTTGAAGCCGTTGATAAGGAGATTGAGGCGGACGAGAAGGCTCAAGCAGGGGCGTCTACCGATGTTGAACCACCTCAGGCCACTCAGGACGATGATATTGCCCCTTCGGCTTAATTTTGCCTTAAGAAAATTTTTTATTTTTTATTTTTTATTTTTTATGCACTAAGTCAAGAACAGCTGTTGTTTGGATGCCCCTCCTGTTTTTGGGGCCCCCCATTTTTGCTTCTAGAACAATTTACCTCTATGTTTGATTTATAAATGTCTATGTTTGCTTTTGCTCTTCATGATTGCATGAGTTGTGTGAGGACTTTTGTACCTTCCTGGGGGTTTTGGAAATGTTTCCCATATTCTGACTTTTTGGTTGTCCCGTATGGACGAGATTATGTTGATCAACTTGAAGGGTTTGATCCTCTTGCTCTTCTGTACAGACGAGATCATGTTGTGTGATGCGTATGGACATCAAGGAGATTTAGCTTTTGAGACGATGTGCATCCCCTTAAGGAGCTTTTGTCGTCGTTATGCTTTTTGTAGAAATGACGTAATTCGTTTAAAGAATTTTGCCATCATTGATCTTTTAGAGACGACATAATTCCTTCAACGATCTTTATCGTCATTAAGCTTTTTTAGGGACGCTGTTCATCCATTTAAGGAATTTTATCGCCATTAAGCTTTTTAGGGACGATATACATCCATTTAAGGAATTTTATTGCCATTTAGCTTTTTAGGGACGACGTACATCCATTTAAGGAATTTTATCGCCATTAAGCTTTTTAGGGACGATGTACATCCATTTAAGGAATTTTATCGCCATTAAGCTTTTTAGGGACGATGTACATCCATTTAAGGAATTTTATCGTCGTTAAGCCTTTTAGGGGACGATCGTTTGTGCTTTGAAAACGGTGGCGAATGATTTGCTCAATAACACTTAAGGGATGCTGGATAATACTTATAATTCGAACAATTGCTTACATAAGATAGAAGTATCAAATTGGTTTTACAATGAAGTTTATGGTTCCTTTTCGTAATACCTCTTTAGATGTTCGACGTTCCACGGACGAGGTAGTCTTTTTCCTTCTGAATCCTCCAGGTGGTAGCTGCCCTGACGCGAATAGTGGACGACTCTGTAGGGTCCTTCCCAGGACGGTCCCAATTTGCCATCGTCAAAAAATTCCCTCCTTAAGCTTGTGAGACCAACTTCGACTGGTATAACTGCTTCTGTGCCATATGTCAGACTGAACGGTGTTTCTCCAGTTGGTGTCCGCGCTGTCGTCCTATATGCCCATAAGGCGCTTGGTAGTTCTTCAGGCCACATTCCTTTTGCCCCCACCAACCGGGACTTGATGATCTTCAGCAGGGTCCGGTTGGTTACTTCCGTCTGTCCGTTGGCCTGGGGATGACCTGGTGATGAGTACTTATTTTTGATGCCCAAGCTCGAGCAAAATGTCCTGAAGCTTTGGCTGTCAAATTGACGACCGTTGTCTGATATGATCGTCCTTGGTATACCGAACCTGCAAACAATATTTTTCCAAACAAAATTTTGTACCTTTGCTTCGGTGATTGTTGCCAGAGCTTCTGCCTCCACCCATTTTGTGAAGTAGTCGATGGCGACGAGCAGAAACTTCACCTGTCTCTTTCCCTGAGGTAAGGGACCCATGATGTCGATCCCCCACTGTGCGAATGGCCAGGGAGATGATATTGTGGTCATTTTCTCCCCGGGGATTCTTTGAACATTCCCATATCTTTGGCAACTGTCACACGTCCTCACGAAATCAGCTGCGTCTCGTTGCATTGTTGGCCAAAAGTAGCCAGCTCTCATGATATTTCTGGTGAGGGACTTTGCCCCCGTGTGATCTCCGCAGATTCCACCATGCACCTCTTCAAGGATGTACCTGGCTTCCTCCTTTTCAACACACCTCAAATACGGTTGGGAGTAGCCTCTTTTGTAGAGTTCGTCATTAAGTATCGTAAATCTGGCTGCTCGTCTCTTTACCTTTTTAGCTTCCTCTGGATCGTCCGGTAGTCGTCCTTCTTGAAGGAATGTGACTATCGGGATCGTCCATCCATTGTCTGTGTGGACGGACGAAATCTGAAGTTCCAATATGCTGGGATGGTTTTGTTCTTCCGTCTTCCAATCGGACCTCTTACCTCCGCTGTCCGTTGAGGCACTTCGGGCCACCTCATCAGCTTCTGTGTTCTGATCCCTGGGGATCTGGACGAACTCTGTGTAATTGAAGGAACTGATCAATTGGTTCGTCAGCTTGAGGTATTTCTGCATCCTTGCCTCCTTTGCCTCGTACTCCCCCCTTACTTGTCCAATGACGAGTTGGGAATCGCTCCTGAGTACAACATTCTCAGCTCCTAGTGCTCGAGCTACTCTCAATCCTGCCAGTAACGCCTCATATTCTGCTTCATTATTGGTCACAGGGAATTTAAGTTGGACTCCATACTTGATGACATTCTTTTCGGGAGAAGTGAGGACGATGCCAGCTCCGCCTCCGCGTTGAGTGGACGATCCGTCGGTATTAACCGTCCAGATGTTTTCTACGTTTTCAGGGACGGTGAACTCCGCTATAAAATCGGCCAGTGCTTGTGCTTTTATCGCCACCCTTGGACGGTATTTTATGTCGTACTGGCTGAGCTCGATTGCCCACTGCACCATTCTTCCTGCTGCTTCGGGCTTGTTCATCGCTTTTTTTATAGGCTGATCCGTCATCACGACGATGGGATTGGCTTGAAAATATGGACGAAGTTTCCTCGAGGCCATAATCAGGGCGAAGGTGATCTTCTCTATACGTGGGTACCGTGCCTCGGCACCCTGGAAGGCCTGGCTAACGTAATACACAGGAAGTTGCAAACCACCATCTTCTCTGATCAATGCTGCGCTGACAGCCGTGATTGAGACGGCTAAGTACAGGAATAGATCTTCACCTTCTTTGGACGGGCTCAGGAGGGGCGGGTTGCTAAGATAACTTTTCAGCTCTTGGAACGCCGCTTCGCATTCCTCCGTCCATGAAAACGCCTTCTTCAAAGTTTTGAAGAATGGAAGGCATTTGTCCGTCGCCTTCGAGACGAACCTATTGAGGGCCGCAATTCTCCCTGTTAGGGACTGTACTTCTTTGACCGTCCTGGGTAAAGACATTTCCAGGATGGTCCTGACCTTTTCGGGATTTGCTTCAATCCCTCTCTACGACACTACAAACCCGAGAAACTTTCCCGAGGAAACCCCAAAGGCACATTTGGACGGGTTTAGTTTCATGCTATACTGTCTGAGAGTGTTGAACGTCTCTCTGAGGTCGTCCAGATGGTTTTCTTCTTCCTTGCTCTTGACGAGCATATCGTCAACATAAACCTCCACATTTCTCCCGATTTGCTTCTCGAACATCTGGTTTACCAACCTTTGATAGGTGGCCCCTGCGTTTTTGAGCCCAAAAGGCATGACCCGATAGCAATAAAGTCCCTGGCTGGTGATAAAAGCGGTCTTTTCCTGGTCTTCTTCAGCCATTTGTATCTGGTTATATCCTGAAAACGCGTCCATAAATGTGAGAAGTTTGTGCCCTGCTGTGGAGTCTACAAGCTGGTCGATTCTGGGCAGCGGGAAACTATCTTTTGGGCATGCTTGGTTCAGGTCTGTGAAGTCGACACACATCCTCCACTTCCCATTTGATTTTCTGACCATGACTACGTTGGCCAACCACTCTGGGTAGTGGACTTCTCGGATAAATTCTGCTGCAAGCAACTTATTTACCTCGTCCATCACTGCCTTATTTCGCTCGGGAGCAAAAACTCTCCTTTTCTGCTGGACAGGTTTCTTTTCCGGATCAACATTCAGATGATGCTGGATGAGGCTTGCTGGGATTCCTGGCATATCCTTGTGGCTCCAGGCGAAAATATCGAGGTTGCTCTTTAGAAAGCTGACGATTTCGCCTTTCGTCTTTTGACTCATGCTCGTCCCTATTTAGGTCGTCCTTGGAGGGTTTCCTTCAGCCAGATCTACCGTTTCAAGTTTCTCCATAATCTCTGGCGTCTTCTCCTCAATTGTCCACGTATGGTTTTCTTTTGAGGCCAGGACGGCATGGTAGCATTCCCTGGCCAGCACTTGATCTCCCTTAATCTCCCCGATTCCATGTTCTGTTGGGAACTTCACTTTTAAGCAGTAGGTGGAGATAGCAGCCTTCCAGCGATTAAGCATTGGTCTGCCAATGATCACATTGTAGGACGAGGGTGAGTCTACTATTAGAAAATTGTGCTGGTTGGTTACCTGAAGGGGGTATGACCCGATCGTTACTGTTAACGTCGTGATCCCTTTGGGGTACACTTTGTCTCCGCTGAAACTGACGAGGGGAGACTCAAAAGGACGGAGCCTTTTTGGGTCCAGCTTTAGTGGTTGGAAAGCAGGAAGATAGATTATATCTGCTGAACTTCCGCTGTCGACTAGGACTCTTCGCGTGTTGAACCCCTCGATCATGATCATAATGACGAGCGGGTTATCATGGGGCTGCTTCACACTTCTGGCATCTTCCTCAGAGAAATGCAAGTCTTCACTGGTGCGTCTTTGCTTTGACGGTGGTACATTGTGGACGCTGTTTACCTGTCTTTGGTATGACTTCCTGAGAGACTTGAATGATCCTCCGGCAGTTAGTCCCCCGGCGTTGGTCTTTATTTCCCCTAGTGCGTTCTGTGGACGAGGTTGGGGGCGATCTTCGTCTCTTCGTGCATTTCCTGGCTGGCGTTTCTGTCCGTACCTACCGAAATCCCCCCTTTTTACATACTGTTGTAGCTTCCCATTACAGATGAGCTCTTCAATCTGCTCTTTTAGGTCCCTGCAGTTTTCCGTGTAATGCCCATGATCTTTATGGAAACGGCAGTATTTCCTCTTGTCACGCAATCCAGGCGCTGAATGGAGTGGTTTTGGCCACTTTAGGGATGGTTCGTCCCTTATTTCTGTTAGAATTTGATCTACTGGCATCACCAACGGAGTGAACTTTGATGGACGAGGGTTTTTGTCCTCCCTCCTTCGATTTCCATCGTCATTCCGTCTGTCAGCCCGATCCCGTTTTAGCCCTCTTCGATCGTCCTCCTTTTCTTTCTTCTTTTCCCTACTCTTATCTGCTCCGTCAATAGCTGCCAGGGCTTCCTCCGCGTTCATGTACTTCTGAGCTTTTAACAGTGCCTCGGCCATCGTCTTAGGGGGGTTCTTTGCCAAGGATGCCACAAAATCCCTGGACTTCAATCCTGCTTTGAAGGTCGTGAGATGTACCTTGTCATCTGTCTCGTCTATTTCCAACATTCCTCGGGTGAAGCGTGTCACGTAGGACCTTAGTGGTTCCTTCTCTCCTTGTTTGATGGTAAGCAAGTGGTCGGCAGTTCTCTTTGGTCGCTGTCCCCCTACGAAGTGACGGACAAAGGAGTTGCTCAACTGCTCGAAATTGTCAATGGATGATGTTGGCAACTTGTTGAACCATTCCTTGGCTGCTCCTTTGAGGGTCGTAGGGAATGAGCGACAGAAGATTTCGTCAGGCGGCTGTTGGAGGCCTAGGGTCGTCCTGAAGGTATTCAAGTGATCCAAAGGGTCTTTCAGCCCGTCGAAAGGTTCCAGCTGGGGTAGACGAAACTTGGAGGGTACAGGGCACTCCTGGACGGCTATGGTAAAGGGCGAATCCGTCTTCCGGACGATTCTCTCCAAGCTTTGGTCCGTCTTTCCTTTTATGGCGTTTCTTAGTTCGTCCATCTCTTTCCTCATCTCTCTCAAAAGATCCGAACTTGCTTCCTCCGGAGTGCTGGTTCGTCTTCTGTTGCTGTCTTCATCGTCTCCCCTATCTGCACGATTGCTTTCCTGCAGTAGTCGTTGTTTCATCTCTTGGTTCTGTCTTGTGAGTTCTTCCACGGTTGCTGACAGCGACTGGATTTGTAGGGCCAGCGCAGCAGGATCTGGATTTGTACTGGATTCCATTTGGACTGGGGACAGATCACGTTCTGAATCGTCGTTCCCACAGACGGCGCCAAACTGATGATGAATTGATCATCAGTTGATTATGATCGTCCAGATGGAAGCCGTTCCTCGCCAAATCAATCCTCTGCAATCCGTGGACGAACGAAAGTGAGTGATTCGTCGGCGTTGTGCCTGCAAAAAGGTCTCCGATGCCAAAGTCAGAAAGATTGACAAAGGAGAGCAATGAGAGTATTATACTAGAGTGTTTTCTTACCCCCACCCCTTTTGGGGTTCAGTCTTTATATATGTGCGCTTGCAAGTCATTCCTTCTAGCCGTTGGTGGAGTCTTGATGGAGGCTTTAATCTAGCCTTGTAACGTCCTTGCTGGGTGTTAATGATGAGCTGCCATTCCCAACGGTCTGAAGGTTGATTAATGTCTTCGTAACCGTTCTGCGAAGAGTGGCATCGAGTGTTCAGGTCTTTGAGTGACGACCTTTTCTCTCTGGACGATTTTAGTTAGGTCGTCCCTATCTTGCATTGTATGGACGATTGCCATTTTGGTCGGGCGTATCAATGGGTATTTCTATTTCTTTCTTTCTTTTGAATAATCATGGGTCGTTCTTGCATATTCCTTTCTTTTGTGGTTCTGGGATCAAAATTGTCTTAAATTTAATCAAACATAATTAATTAGCTTGGTATTTTACCATGAGACAATTAATTTTGGAAATTTTATTGAAAAAGAAAAAAGAAAAAAGAAAAAAACATGATGACAATTTTATTCTATATCTTCCAAGTCAAGGATTTCTATTTCCTATGTGAAGCAATGGATCCATTAATGACCAATATAGCATAAACAATATTCTATGTTCTAGGAATAATTTAATCATCAATATATTACTAAAAACTGAAGCATAGCATTTAATGTTGTTACGCTCCTATTGAGCCACGTTAGCAGCCATGTCATTATCAATTTTTTTCCAATTTTTTTATACAATTTTTTAACATTTAAAGTGAATTAAAAACTCTATCATATTACAATCAAAATATCATATTTAATTTATCTTATTTTTAATTATTCTTATTTATTATTAAATTTTCAATTCCATTTTAACTTTTCATATCCTCACTACTCTCTACCTTAACTTTCTTCAACCTTTCTCATTCCATTTCAACTTTTCATATTCCCACTACTCTCAATATTAATATTATTCTATCTTTTATCTTCCTTTATTTTTTACTCTTCTTATTCTTATCCTCATGCTATAAAATTGTCATTCTCCCTCTTATTCCATGTATAATTTCTATTTTTCCACACACAAAAGCCCCTCTCTCTCTCTCTCTCTCTCTCTCTCTCTCTCTCTCTCTCTCTATATATATATATATATATATTTTTTTTTTCCTTCAATTTTTGGTATATATATATTTTTTAATTTTAGTGTAACAGGTTGACCATCAAAATATACTAATGCAGTATTGAAAGCTCCACCAAATGCATCGTAGAAATCAGTTTTAGACTACTAGAAGTCAGTTAGTTTGCTAAAATTGGAATTGACAGGTAATCCAGCTTGTATTACTAAAAGCTGAAGTATAGCATTTAATGTTACTACGCTCCCATTGAGCCATGTCAGCAGCCATGTCATTATCAATTTTTTCCCAATTTTTTTATACAATTTTTTAACATTT
Organism: Quercus robur; assembly: GCF_932294415.1. NCBI lineage: Eukaryota > Viridiplantae > Streptophyta > Magnoliopsida > Fagales > Fagaceae > Quercus > Quercus robur. The sequence goes on from NC_065535.1 coordinate 91,404,999, forward strand.
AAAGTGAATTAAAAACTCTATTATATTACAATCAAAATATCATATTTAATTTATCTTATTTTTAATTATTCTTATTTATTATTAAATTTTCAATTCCACTTTAACTTTTCATATCCCCACTACTCTCTACCTTAACTTTCTTCAACCTTTCTCATTCCATTTCAACTTTTCATATTCCTACTACTCTCAATATTAATATTATTCTATCTTTTTATCTTCCTTTATTTTTGACTCTTCTTATTCTTATTCTCATGCTATAAAACTGTCATTCTCCCTCTTATTCCATGCATAATGTCTATTTTTCCACACACAAAAGCCCCTCTCTCTCTCTCTCTCTCTCTCTCTCTCTATATATATATATATATATATATTTTTTTTTTCCTTCAATTTTTGGTATATATATATATTTTTAATTTTAGTGTAACAGGTTGACCATCAAAATATACTAATGCAGTATTGAAAGCTCCACCAAATGCATCGTAGAAATCAGTTTTAGACTACTAGAAGTCAGTTAGTTTGCTAAAATTGGAATTGACAGGTAATCCAGCTTGATACAATTTAGTTTTATATTTTATGTTGTTATCTTTTTTATTCTCATTGGTTGTTAAATGTTATATTATTGCATTATAAAGATAGTATATAAAAATATAATATTATTTTATTACATAGCATAACTAAAATAATATGGTGTTTATTGCTATAAATTTCATTTTTATCATTTTATTCTCATCTTATTTTATTCAACATTTAAATTTAGCAACATCCTCCATATCATAATTATTTATATTTTGTCTCATTTTTTTAAAAATTAAACTATAATATTTTATTCAATAAATAAAAATTGTTCTTATAAAGTCTTCCCATGAAATGTTACAATGCATCAATGGAAAAATAAAATACAAAACAAATATCAATTTAGAAACACTCAATTAAAAAAAAAAAAAAGAATAAACAATTTTCTTATAAAGTATTCCCATAAAATGTTACAATGCATTACTAGAAAAAGAGAATACAAAACACATGCTATTTTAGAAACACTAAATTTATAATGATAATAATAATAATAATAATAATAATAATATCAAACCAAACATATCATAAAATAATAAACTAATAGTTATGGATGTACTAACTTCATGGCAGCAAAATGGAGTAAAATAAAAATAAAAATAAACGTTACAATATGCATATTTAGTACATTAGAATTATCATCAAATTTGGGAAAACAATAGGATGTTAACAAGGAGGGAGAGAAAGAGATTAGTAAAAGAAATCAAACGTCAATTAAATAAATTAATTAGTAACCGTTAATTGGAAAACAAAGAGACCGACGGCTAAAGGAGTAAAAAATTAATTAAAGATGACCCTACGAATGTTATTATAAACTTTACAATGCAAATAAATAAATCGTTAAATTCACTTAATTAAATCATATAATCATCAATTAAATAAAATCATACAAAATTTAAAGTTGAAACTAATCAATCTCTAACCTAGAAAATCATATTTATTATCAAAACTAAAAGGAAAACGTTCTTCAGTAATAATAGAAATATATAAGAAATAAAGATGAAAATTTTCAAAATATTTTTTTTTTGACATTTCATTTAACATTATTTATAAATAATAAAATATAAAAAAAGTCCTTAAATGCTTATATTTTTCACACACCATGACTTTTAAAATCTAATGAAAGGTTCGAAGAATTTAACTCTCATTTAATGCCTCTATTATGAAAATCAACAGCCAGTAAAATATGATAATAGTAAGAAACGTTATAAATGAGAACATGAAAAAAACTAATTAGCCATTATTATTATGGAATAGATGTCTTTTTTTTTATGCATCTAAGAAAATGAAATGTATAGGGTTTACTTATTAAGGTATATGTAAAGATTCACATTAAAAAAATATGTAAAGGTTTTTTGAAAAAAAAAAGCAGATGTAAGGTTTTTATTAACTTAAAAGACAATGAAAAACCAATTTTTAATTACTACAACCGTCGCTACTCTATAAATCACACACAACACTATATTCAATATCCTAAACAACATAGTTAGGCCCTTTTGGATATACACCACCATATTCAACTTATAAATTACAACCCAAATCAATCATACAATTACACAATCAAAGCATGAACATGTAACATGTATTACCTTCTGAATTATTGCTTGGAATTTTCACAATTATTGAAAGAGAATCTCCAAATTTAATTTTTAGAAAACATCAAGACAAGGTGAATTTTATTCTTTTTAACTTCCATGAAATGTTACAATGCATCAATGGAAAAATGAAATACAAAACAAATATCAATTTAGAAACATGCAATTAAAAAAAAAAAAAAGAATAAACAATTTTCTTATAAAGTATTCCCATAAAACGTTACAATGCATTAATAGAAAAAGAGAATACAAAACACATGCTATTTTAGAAACACTAAATTTATAATAATAATAATAATAATAATAATATATAAGAAATAAAGATGAAAATTTTCAATTTTTTTTTGACATTTCATTTAACATTATTTATAAATAATAAAATATAAAAAAAAGTCCTTAAATGCTTATATTCTTCACACACCATGACTTTTAAAATCTAATGAAAGGTTCGAAGAATTTAATTCTCATTTAATGTCTCTATTATGAAAATCAACAGCCAGTAAAATATGATAATAGTAAGAAACGTTATAAATGAGAACATGAAAAAAACTAATTAGCCACTATTATTATGGAATAGATATCTTTTTTTTTATGCATCTAAGAAAATGAAATGTATAGGGTTTACTTATTAAGGTATATGTAAAGATTCATGTTAAAAAAATATGTAAATGTTTTTTGAAAAGAAAAAGTAGATGTAAGGTTTTTATTAACTTAAAAGACAATGAAAAACCAATTTTTAATTACTACAACTATCGCTACTCTATAAATTACACACAACGCTATATTCAATATCCTAAACAACATAGTTAGGCCCTTTTGGATATACACCACCATATTCAACTTATAAATCACAACCCAAATCAATCATACAATTACACAATCAAAGCATGAACATGTAACATGTATTACCTTCTGAATTATTGCTTGAAATTTTCACAATTATTGAAAGAGAATCTCCAAATTTAATTTTTAGAAAACATCAAGACAAGGTGAATTTTATTCTTTTTAACTTCCATAGAAAAAAAATATTACGCACTTTATTTCAACCCTTATGGAAAAGAAGGTTTACATGTAGCATGCAAAACGTGTTTAATTGACTTAGAGATGTAAAAATTAGTCAACCAACTATGGTAGAATTAAGGTTTCAAATTTTAAATAAAACAATTCTACAATAATAAAAAATTATTTTGTGATAAATATGATTATGAAATGCATTACTTTTCATTAAATTAGTTCAAATTACAAAATAATAATAATAATAATGAGATCTCCATAAAAAATAATCACGCGCAACGCGCGAGTTTGTGACTAGTTTAATATAACAATATTTTTGAATTTAAGTAGAAAATTTAGAGTACTATTGCGAACAAATTGCACCTAAGAACATGTCAATTAAAGAAACAATAGAGAGTATAACTTTAGACAGGATATAGTGAAAAAAAAAAAGAAAATAAACAATTGATTTTAACTAATTTGCCGAGGATTCATAATCAAACCCTAAAATTTTTTGGAACTAAAGGCTTTGTTGTTGTTTTGCATAGTATTGGCCCAGAACATAGAGCACAACTATTTCTTCTGAACCAATGTTTAAATGATTGCCACTAGATTATATTAATTAATAAATATCGTCATTCCTAGTGCTATATATAAAATAACTTTGATGACATTATTGCAGTGCCAACATATTACGGGACCTTTAAATTTAGTTAAATTGCTGCAGTATGGATTAATTTTGTTTGCCACTTAAAATTTCACATTATGCATATGTTTATGTGCTTAATCATTGAAGTACCATTTTTATTTTTTATAAATACAAGTCAATATAACCATAAGCACGCCAAGAACCAACAGCACTGGAATGTAGTGGAGAAAACAATCTCTTGTATTATAGACATATATAACATTACAGGATTACAGAGAGAATAAGAATAGATTTTGGCCAATGTAGTGATGACAAAAAGGCAAATAATGAAAGAATTGAATTCTAGAAATTACATGAATAGACTAACTAATATAATATTAAAAGAATCTATATATGTATAGGATGTTCCTTTTCTCCATCAAGCGCTGCATTCAGGAGGGAGGCCCTGGGGAAACCTCTTAGTGTCTGAGCAGTAATTATATATCATGTAGTTCTTCTGCACCCATTTTAGCCTCTCTTGACTTGCACTGTCGAGCTCTTGTGAAAGCCATGAACTTCTTTTGGAGGAAGGTGAAGGAGTAGTTGAACTACAAGAAGATGCTCCAGAAGACCATGTGCAAGCATCAGCTTTGAAGTTTCTGTATGAAGCAGTAAAGGGTGCTTGGCTCCAGTCTGTCTTGACAAGTCCACCTCTTGTTGCCCAATCATCAGCATTCCAGAGGCTAGAGTATATCCTCATTGGCTGGTTCTTTGGAAATGGAACCCCAATTGACTCTGAGTTCTTGAACTCTCTAATGGGAGTGCCATCCACAGAGTATCTGAATACCAGTTAAAAAAATGTAAGACTACATGTACACTAGGAAGGAAACAAAAAGACAACTCATGTAGGAAAATAATAAGTCTAGGGACAACATTTTTCACTACCTGATTTATGTAAAATAAAAGTGGTGGACAACAGACTAGGTCAGAAGTTATGAAAAATTATGAAAAATGTTGAGTGTCTAAGCATTACTAATTGGAAAATAAATACATATAAGGAGAGCTTACATAATGCGCTGAGGATTCCAAAGGATAGAATAGGTATGAAAATCTGCAGTTGGGTCAAACCAGAGATAGAACTGTTGCTCTCTGTTGCCTTTGCCTTGGCTGAAGACATTAGTGTGAAGGATGTAAGGATCACCGCTAAGATTTCCCAAGAACTCAAAGTCGATCTCATCCCATGTTGATCCATTAGAAGATAACTGTATGTAAACACAAAAATTCAAAGGGATAAATATTAGTAAATGAACATTAATTTGTGTTGATGGATTGTGATAATACCGACTCTACAAGAAAACTTACATAGTAGGCAGTAACAGTGCCCGCAGAGTTTCCAGGAACTAGCTTGAGCTGCATATCTATCTTTCCAAAGAGGTACTCATTCTTGGATTGGAATCCTGAGCCAGAGGCTTTGTCAAGTTTGAGAGTAAGAAGCTCACCATTGTTGAGTATGTTAGCCCGTCCATCTCCCCATGTGATGTCAAAGTCTTGGCTCAAGTTGCCAACAGTAGCAACTATCAAAGAGCTAACAAGAATAGGCATAAGAAGCATCAATTTAACACAAGAAGAAGTGGAAGAAGAAGCCATGGAGAGGATTTGTAGTATTTCTTATGTGTATGAGGTTTGGAAGGAAGGATGAGTGTGCTTAGGAACTTGGATTGGTATTTATAGCAGCAGAAAGGTTACAAAGACGTGTATCCAAAAGGGAAGGAAAATGCATGGGAAGATCCAGTCAGCTAAGTTGTAGACAGTTGTTGCCTTTAAGAAAGAGCAAAATTAGCTGTAAAGATCGCACTACCAAACACAACCAAATCAATATCATTAATATTTTGTCCTATAGTACGCGGATTCAATTATTTTAGAGTAGAAAAGGTTGAAAGCTTTTGTTGCCCAATTCTCATCTCTCCCTTTCTTTTGTTTAGGCACCAGGCCAGCTTCAGAGAGTTCCAATGAATACCCGTTGTGGGTGGTCTAGTGTCTGTTCCAACTAATACTCCTAAATCACAACCACCCCCACAACTTGAGCACCTGGAAAAGTAAAAATTCACACGTTTTCCTTTAGTGATGTCTCCATCCATGACATAAATACAGTTCCTATGCGTCCATCTGCTTTTCAAAATAAATACAAGTAGCTTCCTGGATATTGCCTAGCACAAATTGGGCCATTTTTTTTTCTTTCTCATTGGAAGCATGTGTAAAATCATTATTGCAACTATGACGGGAAGCCTGTCTTATAGTCATAATTGCCCCCCGGGGGGGGGGGGGGGTGGTGTGTGTGTGGGGGTGTGGGTGTGTAAGAATAAAGAGATACCATTGTGCTTTGTAGCCAAGAGTGTGTGATTCACAGTAACTTTTTTCATTCATTAACCTGCTGAAGTGGTTGGCTATGTTTATGGGGAGTGGACAATCACTTTAGATGTAATCACTTTTTTTTTTCTTCACTATTTATAGTTGATCACTTCAACAAGTTACGATAAAAGTTGTATCTTGAATTTATTATTTCTCATTTAAAAGAGAATTTGGGTTGGATTCCTTTTTACCTCTGTTGTGTTAAGAATAAAAGAGAGAAAAAAAGACACTTAGAACAAGCTAGTATTTTCATATCTGATGTTTTTGAAAATAATTTTTCCAAAATAATGTTGATTCTGTCTTAATGTTTTTTTTTTTTTTCTTTTAAATTTTTTGGATTCTTCTAATTCAAGTTCACAAAAAATTGGTTCTTGAAACGACTAATAACTTTTTTATATGCTTGTAATAATTAATTAATTAGTTTGAAGAAAAATTTTTCAAACTCTTTTTATATCTTTTTATTGGATGTAAATTTTGAAAATCTAACCATTGGATTGTATGTTCTTCATGTTCTTAACATTTACGTAAAATTTTATTGAAATTAGATTTTATTTATTATTTGGTCAATAAACTTATTTTTTATGCATAATTTTAGACCGTAAAAACTTGAAAATTAAATATTTGATTATTGAATAGGTATTGATCTTTGATCTTTTTGAAATTTTGCAAACATGGAGAATATAATAAGAACATACAATTCAGCTGTTAGATTTTCAAAATTCATATCTGTAGGGACTAGGTTCGAGCACTTCTACTATTGGATGAGTAGACTCAAGCCCAACTAGCCTAATACAATAAATTCATAGAGAATGAGTTTAAAAACTAGGTCTTAGTCAGGATTACAACAATTAGACACGGTTATGTATGGATTGAATAACAAGGATATAGACTAAAGTATGAAGTTCTATCCTTGGGCACTTCGTCCGAGGAACTTAGTAATCTTCTTCTTTCTTCAATGCTAGGTTCCAAAGGCTTCCAAGATCATGCAGATTTCTCCTGTATTCTCCTTTTTTCTCCCTCCTAATTCTCGATCCCTCATTCTTGGAGGATCTCTCACATTGTATATCTCCTTCCAATCGATCTTGGCCCTCCATCTGTTGGTCATGCAGGTCCTTATTCGAGTGCTCGTCCCATCAGCCACCTTCCCAAACTCTCTGTGAGTTGCGGCAACCAAGACCGCACTATTCAGGAGTCATTTCCTCATTAATGCGGCCAGAACGTTAGTTGGGTGCATTTAATGGAGAGGTAACAGTTTCTCCTTGAATCACTCCTACACCATACCCCCATGGGTGTCCTACTGTACTTGTCCTTTTTTTGGGGGCGCTCTAGGAGGCTGCCTTTGACGGCGTGCCGTTCTTTCCTTCTGGGATCTGGGATGCCAAGAACAGGATCGTCCTCGACAACGTTTCTAAGCTGTTTGGGCTTTCTTTGTTCATCCTCGGCCATTTCTTCCTCCTCGGCATGGGCTTTGGGCTTAGTATAAAGTGGGCCGGGGTTGTTAAATTCTTTGGCCCCATAATATCTGACAAAAAGATATAAAATGAATTTGAAAGATTTTTCTTCAAATTAGTTCAGAAAGAAACCTTTTCAATTACAACCCCACCCCACCTCTCCTTTTATTTTGTTTATCTTTTGCTTAGGCACCAGCCAAGCTTCATAGAGTTCCAAGTAATACTCCTTTTTGGGTGCTAGTATCTTTTCCATTATTACTCCTAAATCACAACCACCTCCACCATTTGAGACTTTAAAAGACATAATAGTAGTACCTGGAAAAGTGAAAAATCACATGGTTACCTTTACTGATATTTCCACTATCCATCCATGATATATACTGTAGGGACTAGGTTTGAGTACTTCTACTATTGGATGAGTAGACTCAAGCCCAACTAGCCCAATACAATAAATTTATAGAGAATGGGTTTAAGAACTAGGTCTTAGTCAGGATTACAACAACTAGACACGGTTATGTATGGATTGAATAACAAGGATATAGACTAAAGTATGAAGTTCTGTCCTCGGGCACTTCGTCCGAGGAACTTAGTGATTTTCTTCTTTCTTCAATGCTAGGTTCCAAAGGCTTCCAAGATCATGCAGATTTCTCCCGTATTCTCCTTTTTTCTCCCTCCTGATTCTTGATCTCTCATTCTTGGAGGATCTCTCACATTACATATCTTCTTCCAATCGATCTTGGGCCTCCATCTGTTGGTCATGCAGGTTCTTACTCGAGTGCTCGTCCCATCAGCCACCTTCCCAAACTCTCTGTGAGTTGCGGCAACCAAGATCGCATTGTTCAGGGGTCATTTCCTTATTAATGCGGTTAGAACGTTAGTTGGGTGCATCTAATGCGGAGGTGACAGTTTCTCCTTGATTCGCTCCTACACCATACCCCCATTGGTGTCTTACTGTACTTGTCCTTTTTCTAGGGGCGCTCTAGAAGGCTGCCTTTGATGGCGTGCTGTTCTTTCCTTCTGGGGTCTGGGATGCTGAGAACAAGATCGTCCTCGGCAACATTTCTAGGCTGTTTGGGCTTTCTTTGTTCGTCCTCGACCATTTCTTCCTCCTCGGCATGGGCTTTGGGCTTAGTATAAAGTGGGCTGGGGTTATTAAATTCTTTGGCCCCACAGAACACATGTAACAAATTCTAACTAATTTGTTGAAATCCATAATCAAACCCTAAAAATTTTGGAACTAAGGTTTGTTCGTTATTGTTTTGCATAGTGTTGACTCATTATGAAGAACATACAACGCATTAATTTCTTTTAAACCGATGTTTAAATAGTAGGAAGTGTTAACAGATGCCTTAAAGGTATTAGTTAAGCAACTATTTTTAGAAACATTTTATGGGAAAATAATAAATCAATTAATTTTTTTGTAGCTTTTTATATTTTCTATGAAAGTGATGTCAAAACTTCTCTAATATAGTTTATTAACAATTACCCTAAGGGTATCCATTAACATGACCCTTAAATGATTGTCATTAGACTAGATAAATTAATAAACATCCTCATTCCTAGTGCTATATAATAACTTTGATCACTATTGAAGTGCCAACATTTTATAGGACCTTAAAATTTGGTTAAAATGCTGTAGAAGATAGTATTAATTAATTTTGGAGAAAAGTTAACAGATGCCTTAAAAATATTGGTTTAACAAACAGTTTTAGAAACTTTTTGTAGGAAAAGAAGAAGAAAAAAAAAAATTACTTTTTTTGATGGTTTTTTATATTTTCTATAAAATTAGTGTCAAAACTTTTTAAAAATTGTTTTATCTATAATTACCTTAAAGGCACCCATTAATATAACTCTTAATTTTGTTTGCCACTTAAAATTTCACATTAAGCATATGTTTATTTGTTTATTCATTGAAGGGTCCTGTTAACGATGCTTAAGATATTTGTTAATATATAATTTTAGAAATTTTTTTGATATTATTTTTATAGAAAATATAAAAAGTATAAAAACAATTTACTTTTTTCATTTTCAATAATTTTTTTTTTAAACCAATACTTTTAACACATTCATTAACTTCTTTCTATCATTGAAATACCATTATAAATTTTTTATATGGATACAAGTCAATTTAAGCATAAGCTCGCCAAGATTCAACAGCACTGGAATGTAGTAGAGAAAAAAAAATCTATTGTATTTTTCCGTAGGATTGATGACAAATAGGCCAATAATGAAAGAATTGAATCCTAGAAATTACATGAATAGATTAATATATAATAAAAGAATCTATATATGTAAAGGATGATCCTTGTCTCCATCAAGCACTGCATTCAGGAGGGAGGCCCTGGGGAAACCTCTTAGTGTCTGAGCAGTAATTATATATCATGTAGTTCTTCTGCACCCATTTCAGCCTCTCTTGACTTGCACTGTCCAGCTCTTGTGAAAGCCATAAACTACTATTTGAGGAAGATGAAGGAGTAGTTGAACTACAAGATGATGCTCCAGAAGACCATGTGCAAGCATCAGCTTTGAAGTTTCTGTAGGAAGCAGTAAAGGGTGCTTGGCTCCAGTCTGTCTTGACAAGTCCACCCCTTGTTGCCCAATCATCAGCATTCCAAAGACTTGAGTATATCCTCATTGGCTGGTTCTTTGGGAATGGAACCCCAATTGACTCTGAGTTCTTGAACTCTCTAATGGGAGTGCCATCCACAGAGTATCTGAATAACAGTTCAAAAATGTGAGACTATATGTACACTGGGAAGGAAACAAAAAGACTACTCATGTAATGGAAAATAATAAGTCTAGGGGAAACATTTTTCACAGCTGATAATATGGTCTGGTGTGATTTATTTATAACAAATAGTGACACCAGTAGTAGACTCATTTGAACGTGACTTGATCCAATCACATCAGGCAGACCATGTTATGCGTTTTGAGATATGTTGTGTACAATATTGTATTACTCATGAGAAGATGAATAGGTAGAAGGAGGAGAGCTTACATAATGCGCTGGGGATTCCAAAGGATGGAATAAGTGTGAAAATCTGCAGTTGGGTCAAACCAGAGATAGAACTGTTGCTCTCTGTTGCCTTTGCCTTGGCTAAAGACATTAGTGTGAAGGATGTAAGGATCACCACTTAGATTCCCCAAGAACTCAAAGTCTATCTCATCCCATGTTGATCCTTTAGAAGATAGCTATATGTAAACACAGACATTCAGATGGATAAGTAAACGAACATAAATATGTGTTGATGGTATGTGCAAATACTGACTCTACAAGAAAACTTACATAGTAGGCAGTAACAGTGCCAGCAGAGTTTCCAGGAACTAACTTGAGCTGCGTATCTATCTTTCCAAAGAGGTACTCATTCTTGGATTGGAATCCTGAGCCAGAGGCTTTGTCAAGATTGAGAGTAAGAAGTTCACCATTGTTGAGTATGTTAGCCCGTCCATCTCCCCATGTAATGTCAAAGTCTTGGTTCAAGTTGCCAACAGTAGCAACTATCAAAGAACTAACAAAAATAGGCATAAGAAGCATCAATTTAACACTTGAAGAAGTGGAAGAAGAAGCCATGGAGAGAATTTGTAGTGGGTGGTAAGCAAATACTACTAGTAGTAGTAGTATTTTATGCATGAGTATGTGAGGTTTGGAAGTGAAGGATGAGTGTGCTTAGGAACTTGGATATAATTGGTATTTATAGTAAGGACACAGTAGACAGGTTACTAAGAAGTGTATCCAAAAGTAAAGGAAAATGCATGGAAATATCCAGTCAGCTAAGCTATAGACAGTTGTTGCCTTTAAGAAAGTGTAAAATTAGCTGTAAAGATCGCACTACCAAACACAACCAAACGAATATCATTAATTTTTTGTACTATTGTACGCGTTTTGAATTATTTTTGAGAAGAAAAGGTCAGAGTTATTGTCGCTCAATTCACATCTCTCTCTTTCTTTTGTTTAGGCGCCAGCCCAGCTTCATAGAGTTCAAAGTAATACTCCTTTTGGGCGCTAGTGTCTGTTTCAAGTCCAACTAATACTACTCCCAAATCACAACAACCTCCACCAATTGGGACTTTAAAGACATAATAGGAGCACCTGGAAAAGTGAAAATTCAGACGTTTGCCTTTACTGATATCTCCATCCATGACATAAATACAGTTCCTGTGACTCCATCTGCTTTTCAAAATAAATACAAGTACTTTCCCGGATATTACCTAGCACAAATTGGGCCATTTTTATTTTCTTTCTCATTGGAATCATGTGATACTCTTTATTGCCACTATGATGGGGAAGCCTGTCTTATTGTCATAATGGAAAATAAAAAACGTAGGTACAGGGGAAAAAAGAAAGATGGCATCCGGTGCATTATTCAGCCAAAAAAAAAAAGGGGGAAGGAAGAAAGAAAGAGACACACTGAGCTTTGTAGTCCTGAGTGTTGTTCATTGTAACTTTTTTTTCATAATTTGTTGAAGTGGTTGATTATGTCTATGAGAAGTGGACAATTACTTTATATGGATCCACAACTTTTTTATTCATCACTCACAATCAATCATTTCAACAAGTAATAATAAAAGTTATATCCCTGATTTATTGTTTCTCATTTAAAAGAGAATTTGGATTGGATTTCTCTTTACCTCAATCGATGTCTGAATTAAAGGGAGGAGAAGGTAGTACAAAAGAGTATTTTCATGATTGATGTTTTGAAAAATTAAATTTTCCAAAATAATGTTGTTTCCGTTCTAATGTTATTTTGTTTTTCTTTTTATTTTTATTTTTGGAATTTTCTAATTCAAGTTTACAAAAGATTGGTTCTTTAATCAACTAATAACTTGTTTAACTACTTAGATTAACTAATTAACTTTTGGCTAATATTTCTTACTCATACACACTTAGGGTCTGTTTGGATACCGCTTATTATTGAAAACTGAAAACATTATTACAAAATAATTTTTAAATGTGTGAATAGTACCGTGGAACCCAGTTTTAAAGTTGTTTTTGGTGAAAAAAATATTTGTGGGTCCTGCAAACAGTGCACGGGACCCACAGGAAAAACGTAGCCGCATTGAGAACTAGACACGCTATCCAAACTCTACCTTAATGTCTATTTGGAATTCGTTTATTTTGTTAAAATTGAAATTTTTTTGCTAAACGTACGGTAGATAAAGGTAAAAATTAGTTGAAATACCCATGAATAGTACCAAAAATTAGTGGGACCCATGAATAGTACCAAAAAATACCATGGGGCCCATGAATAGTAGCAAAAATAAATTGAATAGTAAAATAAGTTAGTTTTTTAAGTTGGAGCCAAACACACTTTTACATACAACCATTAGTCTGATTTGGCTAAAATTGTGACTTGAAGTCATGATTTCAAATTTCAACTTTTCCAAGTCCAACTTAAAAATTGTGACATGAAGTCATGATTTTTGTATAAAAATGGCATGTGTATATGGTTGTCTGTGTAAGACTAGCTTTTCTTGATTAGTCTTGCACTAAGTTCTTGATCCTATGCTCATGTTTTGTACTCCACACGTACCTGATCAAGCTGTTGTGCTGGTCTAAATGAATTTTGGGCTGGTTCCAGCTTTGGGCTTATTACAGGAGACCTAGCTTATGAATTGAATCAAAAGAATTATTTTGAGAAATCCTTTTTAAAAACAGTACTAGCTAGAGCATTATTTCAGGAAAAACTTATTATAACACACGAGAATTACCACCCAGTTAATGATGATTGTTGTCCATTAGGTGGGGAGTATGTTCCATGTAGAATACTACCAAGTACGAAGTCAAAACAGATTCAACAACAGTCATTGAAAAAAAAACATGATTCAAGGATTTTCATAGAAGTGTTGATTCCAGGATTTTAGTGTTTTGGAATGATTCCTTTGTTTGCATATTTGAAATTTGAAATTTGAAATTTGAAGGTCTTCTCCCTCATATCTCATATACGTTTTTTGCCGTATAGTTCATTTGCTTACCCTTTTTTTTGGGGAGAGAAAGGTCATTTGCTTATTAGACCGTAGGAATAGAAGTCATCCATCTAAATGTCATAATTAATTGACAATCCCTATGATGTACAAACTAAAAAGAAATTTTAAATCATAAATATAATTTGACGAGGAATAAGTAATTTCACGGTAGATATATAGTGATGATGAACTCAGAAGAAGACCTTAGAACACCTGAAAATGAAGAAAGGTGACTTAGGTTACTCTGGTTAATTTTATTTTTGCTTTTAACAAATGGGAGATGAGCATTTAAATCTAGCTTGATATCTTCTCTCTATTGTAAAGATGGGACAATGCCATTGCTTTACAATAGTACTCTTACCACCTGCATGATTTGGAGCTTTAAACATTTCAACAGTGCTTTACAATAAGTTTAAAAATACAATAAATTTACCACTCACTCTTGTAGATGGGATGGTACCCGTACCTCTCTATGCTTGAAGTGCTTATGGGTTTAGGGGATTGGAATTCAAGTTGTTAGTAACATACTAAGGTAGTAATTAATGTACAATGAAGATGATGCCAATAGTGGTCCCATATGAGAGTTATTTTGACAAATCTCAATCATCCATCTTAACAAATTAATAAAAAAGTTGTGAAACTTCTTGTGTTAGCAGCATTGTTGTAGTCTTTGGTGGTCCTCTGCATTTATTTTGTCTTACCATTTTCAATAAACATGAATTAAAAGAAGCAAACAGTCTATAGCGTGCAACTTACAAATGTTAAAAAGAATAAAAGAATTATATTACGTATGTTACAACTTACATAGAGACCATGAAATTAATCAGAGAGTTACAAAAAAAATAAAAGAATTGACGGAGCTTCGTAGTCCTATTTTTGCCTAGGATGTGGTACATTCTGTAGGAAGGCCTTGGGGAAACCTCTTTGTGTCTGTGCAATAGTTGTATATCATATAGTTCTTCTGCGCCCATTGCAATCTCTGCTGACTAGCTGAATCCAACTCTTGTGAGAGCCAAGCATTATTGCTAGAAGTAGCAGAGGGAGAGTTTGAACCGCAGGAGGATGCCCCAGAGGTCCAAACACAAGCATTTGCGTTGAAGTTTCTATAGGAAGCAGTGAAAGGAGCTTGTGTCCAATCAGTCTTGACAAGTCCACCCCTTGTGGCCCAATCATCAGCATTCCAGAGGCTAGAGTATATCCTCATTGGTTGATTCTTTGGGAATGGAACACCATTTGACTCCAAGTTCTTGAACTCTCTAATGGGAGTGCCATCCACAGAGAAACTGAGATGAAAAAGGAAAAAGTCAATACATAGTGTATAGGGAAAAAACTGGAACAACTACATAAATTTTAAGTTTTTAACTAGTAAGAAATTGGTGCAATACTTACATAATGCGTTGGGGATTCCAAAGTATGGAATAAGTGTGAAAATCAGCAGTTGGGTCAAACCATAGATAGAATTGCTGCTCTCTGTTGCCCTTGCCTTGGCTGAACACATTAGTGTGAAGTATATAAGGATCACCACTCAGATTCCCCAAGAATTCAAAGTCTATCTCATCCCATGTTGATCCTTTTGAGGACAACTGCAGACACAAACATAAGCATTAGTTATTGAACATGTAGTCCTGTTTAAAATAGAATGAAGCACTAGTGTCAGAGAAGCTTACATAATAGGCAGTGACAGTGCCAGCAGAGTTTCCAGGGACAAGCTTGAGCTGCATATCAATCTTTCCAAATAGATATTCATTCTTGGACTGGAATCCTGAGCCAGAAGTTTTGTCTAGTGAGAGAGTAAGGAGCTCACCATTGTTGATTATATTAGCACGGCCATCTCCCCATGTAATGTCAAAATCTTGGTTCAAGTTAGCAGCAGAGGCAACCATCATTGACCCAAGAAGAAGCACTAGAAGGATCAAAGGAGCACTTGAAGAAGCCATAGAAGCCATGAATTCTATGTTAATGGGTGATAAGAAAATTGGAGTATTTCTGTATTTGACTATTTGTAATTAAGTGAAGTTTACTGAGTGAAGAGATTGGTGTTGGCAGAACTAGTTTGGGCTGGTATTTATACTAGGCAATTAGGGTGTGAAGACACAAAGCATAGGAAAGGCCATAGGAAGGTCGAGTCATGTAATAAGCTATAGCCAGTTGTTGTCACGAAAAGTTATTACAAAGATAGCTGTTTGAATCGCACCAACACCACCAAATAAACCTTCAATTATACATATAACACGCTGTTTTGCATAAGTTTCCCATGAAAGTTCCTAGTTACTGCTGTCCAGTTGTTATCACCTGCCCTGCCTCTTTGGATTTTCCTACTTATGAATTCATGAGAAACAGGGAATTGAAAACATATATAATAAAAAAAAAATTGCGACTCCACGAGCATTACCACTGACCCAAGTACCAAAGACTGTACAAGTCATAAAGAAACCATAGGGAAAGTGAGTATCACATGTATACTCTAATCGGTCACGCGCTGTTGTAAGGTTATTAAATAACAAAAGTCATATATAAATTAAAAGAGGAGATTAGATGTCAATCTTAACTGCTATAATGGTCTTATAAGGAATAAAAGCTGGCGGTAGCTCAAATTTAAATATTGTATAATCGTGAATTAGAAAATACATACTACGTACTGTGTATAATTCTACATTGTTGGGTTGGGTTAAGATTTTGAGCACCAGTAATTAACCAATAACTTGAGTTAATTTTTAGTTCAATTACATGTAAAATCAATACAATCAAATCACCAAACTAAAGTTGAATGCAGCGGAAAAAAAAAGTTTGACACATTGATTTGATCATGATGGGAAAACTTTCGCTTACAAAATTCTATTTGGTAAGTATTTAGGTCACTACTCCTGAAGAGTCCACTAACAAAAATAGAAGTTACAAGTACAATGAATCTTACTGTATTTCGAAGTACTTACCTACAGTAGAGGATACTAATCTTTGAGAAAACTTAGGTCCAATCCCAATTGGACTACTTCCTGTAGCAAACTTCCTTTTTGCGCGAACCTCCCATTAGGACTAACACCAGCCCAATCGTTGTTTAATGTAGCTTTATGCAAATTTCTTCAATACATACCTTGATGAAGTGGTAGCAATTTGGCACAAAATCCTAAGAGCACAAATGTCGCAGCAGCTCCATAGTATGTGCATCTCTTTGTGTATATGATGACAAACATAAAAATTTACCTTTCATTTGTCTTGGAACCCTAGTGTATGAAATCAAGACAAGTCAAATCATTGTGGACTGAAACAGAAATTATTGTTCAATTTTCCCGTAGCTCGATAGATCGAGAGTTGTCGAGCTAAGTATCAAGATTCATTTATTCTCAATAGATTGACAAGTATCAAGAGATTTCAAATTCCTATCTCTGGCAGGTTTACTTGACCTGTCTTGTATTTTCAAATTATATTGCTTGTTTATGTCTGTAAGGACTCAATTTGTATCGATCCCAAACTGATATTGGGTTTGTACGTTAAAGGCCCAAACAATAAAATTTGTAGAGCGTGGGCTGAAAGGCTAGGCCTTGGTCACCGGACAGTGGTTAGTCATGGTTTTCATGGTGGACGCACAGAGGTGAACCACGTTTGCCCAAGAAGTCTTTCTCCTCAGCACGGCCTGGGAGGCTCTAGTTCTTGGCCTTTTTTCCCAGCCTTTTTTCTGGATTGCTTACTTCTCTTTTTATACTAGCCTTTACCCTCTCTCCAACGTCCACGTGTAGATTCAGTTTTCTAGGGCTGATACTTGTCCTATTAGCCCATACCTAAAGTGGTCGGGGGTGGTTGTAAAAGCTGAAGAGCATGGTGAAGAGCATGGACCTGTCAGGCGCAGAGTACTTAATTGCAGTATTGGCAGCCTTTTACTTGGGCCGCTCCTATACTGTGCTCGCCTTTTCTTTTAGGAGCTCTCTGGGATGCCGAGGACAAAATCGTCCTCGGCTATATCCCTAGGCCATTTGGACTTTCATTGTATGTCCTCAGCAATGCCTCTCCTCGGCTCGGGCCTTGGGCCCTAATGTAAAGTGGGCCGGGGTTATAAATTCTCTGGCCCCACAATGTCTTTGAACATTTAAACTAAGACTGAATTACATATAGAATTCATTTTATCAGATGTTTACCAACATCAAGAAATATGACCCTAAAAACATGTATGAAATTACAAATCTTGTGTTTGCATGGATTTTCTTTAACTTTGTGTTAGAGTCCTATATTCTCTCCCCTAATGTGTGTGTGTTTTTAAAGAAAAAACTTCAAATGTTTTTCTTTTTTAAATGGTCTTTCTAGAAGAAAAGGAAACACCAATGATCGTTAGGTCAACTAACATCTCATTTTATTTTTAATATGTTTCAAATCTCTCCTAGTTAAATGTATTGAAAAAAAAGAAAAAAAAGAAGAAGTAAAGGAAGCAACTAACATTAGGATTTAAAGGTTGAAGTCTTAGTCCAAGTAATTTGTCACTTTAAAAAATGAATTTAGTAAACAACCATTATTATTTTACCACCAACTGGACCATTATTTTCCCTTTATATAAATGAATTTGGTAAATAACCATTATTCTTTTACCACCAAGTGGACTATTATTTTCCCTTTGTATAAGCTCCAGAAATAAAAATAGCCGATTAATACACTACCAACTAAGGGCGGATCTAGGATTTCAATCTAGGGGCCAAAGTATAAGAAAAAAAAAAAAAAAAAAAAACCCCAAATGGTTATCTATACATAGTATTAAGTATTAACAAACTATCAATCAAGATAAATACACAAAATAATTGTTTTTTAATACATTAAGATGAAATTATTTACCAACAACAAAAAAACACAAACTAATATTATTTCTTAAGAGCATCAGCTGTTGCAAAAAAAATTTATTTTCACAAATTAAAACTTACTTTTGCCACTCTAATATAGCATTTGAAATATCTCGTACATTAGTGTTTTTGGTATTTGGTGTTCTAAATACTAAATATTTAGCATTTACAACAATTGATGCTGGTACTCTAATACTGGGTTGACTAGGATTTTTTATTTTAAAATTTTGTTTTTGTTAAGTTTTTGAGTTGGGTAGTTGCTAGTTGAGTTAGGCTAATTAAAAGGGAGGAGTCTAAGTTTTTAGAAGAGGGAGGTGTAACTCTAGAAATAAAAAAATATAACCAATAATTTTTTTTTCTTTGGGCCAGGGATCGAGTCCCCTTGGGTCCGTGCCTGCTACCAACCCATTTATAAGATTATGAAGAGTCCTATGACTCAACTGACTCCTTATGATATTTTAAACGAAAACATCCAACGTTCAAATCATTCACTCCCTCCCAGTTATTGAATTATAAGGAAAAAAAAAAAAAAAAAACTTATTTATAAGATTAACAAAAAAAATCATTTGAAAAGTGAAAAAAAGAAAAAGGAAAAAGAAAAAGAACAAACATAACTAAAATACCCAGGCTGAAGGTTTGTAAAAACTCCACAAGCTTTTCGGTTATAGAATTATGATGTGATCTCCATTTTTTATGCCCGTTAACCTTATAGGCTAATAGTGGGCCTATTTAGCAAACAGGACAGGTCTTGCATTATTGGTTTTGACCTATTGAATATGAGAAAGTTTATAGATACAAAAATTTTAACAAAACTTGTTTTATAAACAATAATGTGATATCAAAATAAGTGACAAATGCCAAAGAATAAAAGAATTTGATTATATAAATGGCATACAGATTAATTAATCAACTGGGAATGTCCAAAAATAAAAGAATTGACTTACAAGCTATCTTCTTTTCTCTAAGACATGGTGCATTCCGGAGGGAGGCCTGGGGATAATCTCCCTGTGTCTGTGCAGTAATTGTATTCCTATTTTGAATGCTGTTACTCAGGACGTATTGACACATGTCGCATAAAAATAAATAAATAAAGTTGTTGATATTAGAAGATTTTAATACCACAAAAAATTTTAGTATTTGATAACTCAAAAACCTATTTTATCTATTTTAACACATAATAACTGATAAAATAGTAATAAAATAATATATTTTTTATGCCTCCCTTGTTATCGTGAACGGTTAGTCTTAGCAGTTTACTGTACTGTAATAAGAAGGTAAAAAAATTTGCCTTTATAACTCCACCAATATTGGGTACTAATTGGAGTTTGAGATGGTAAAAAACTATTTTACCACCATGGTGATGCTCTTAAATAAACAAGGTTCTTGGTATTTTTGGTCTTACCGTTTCCAATAAAAATGAATTTTATCCAGAGTGCAAAGTGGGTAAGCTTTTTTTTTTTTTTTTTTTTTTTAATGTATGTAAACTTTTTTGTTCTAAGTAACTGACAAATGTCTAAAAGAATAAAAGAATTGAGATTAAATTCTATAAGAACGTGGTATAAAATTTTTATCCCTCCAATTCCAACATGCTAGATCATCTTATCACATATTTAAAAATAAACATAATCATACTCAATTAATTTTAAACCCATATATAAATCCAACCAAATTAGGAATCTATTGAAATGTTATTAGGTAGGGTAAGATGTATTGAATTTTAAATAAAATATTGATGTGGTAATCATTTATTGGATGGTGTAAAACATGGATATTTTATCCCTCATCTTTATAGAATTTAATTTCAAAAGAATTATATTACGTACTTTACAACTTTCATAGAGAACACAAAAATAACCAGAGAGTTACGAAAAATTAAAAAATAAAAGAATTGACACAAGGTTCCGAGTCCTATTTTTGTCTAAGATGTGGTACATTCCGTAGGGAGGCCTTGGGGAAATCTCTTTGTATCTGTGCAATAGTTGTATATCATGTAGTTCTTCTGCGCCCATTTCAATCTCTGCTGACTTGCTGAATCCAATTCTTGTGAGAGCCAATCATTACCGCTAGATGTAGAAGAGGGAGAGTTTGAACCGCAAGAAGATCCCCCAGAGGACCAAACACAAGCATTTGCATTGAAGTTTCTATAGGAAGCAGTGAAAGGAGCTTGTGTCCAATCTGTCTTGATGAGTCCACCCCTTGTGGCCCAGTCATCAGCATTCCAGAGGCTAGAGTATATCCTCATTGGCTGGTTCTTTGGGAATGGAACACCATTTGACTCCAAGTTCTTGAACTCTCTAATGGGAGTGCCATCCACAGAGAAGCTGAGATGAAAAAGGAAAAAGTCAATACAAAGTGCATATGTACGGGAAAATTGGGAAAAGGTACGTGAATGAGAAATTAGTGCAATGCTTACATGATGCGCTGGGGATTCCAAAGTACGGAATAGGCGTGAAAATCCGCAGTTGGGTCAAACCATAGATAGAACTGTTGTTCTCTGTTTCCCTTGCCTTGGCTGAACACATTAGTGTGAAGTATATAAGGATCACCACTCAGATTTCCCAAGAATTCAAAGTCTATCTCATCCCATGTTGATCCTTTTGAGGATAACTGTAAACAAAATATTCAAAGAGAAAATTAGCATTAGCTATTGAACATGTAGTCTTGTTTAAAATTGCTTAAAGCACTAGAGGCAGGAAAGCTTACATAATAGGCAGTGACAGTGCCAGCAGAGTTTCCAGGGACAAGCTTGAGCTGCATATCAATCTTTCCAAATAGATATTCACTCTTGGACTGAAATCCTGAGCCAGAAGTTTTGTCAAGTGAGAGAGTAAGGAGCTCACCATTGTTGATTATATTCGCACGGCCATCTCCCCATGTAATGTCAAAGTCTTGGTTCAAGTTACCAGCAGAGGCAACCATGATTGACCCAAGAACAATAGGCACTAGAAGAATGATTAAGGGAACACTTGAAGAAGTCATAGAAGCCATGAGTATTTGACTATTTATAATGTAAGTGAAGCTTGCTGAGTGAAGAGATTGGTGTTGTAAGTATTAGTTTGGGCTGGTATTTATACTAGGCAATGAGGATGTGAAGACACAGCGCAAAGGAAGGGCCATAGGAAGGTCCAGTCACGTAATTAATACGCTGTAGCCAGTTGTTGTCATGAAAACTTATTGCAAAGAGAGCTGTCTGAATCGCACTAACACCACCAAATAAACCTTCCAACTTTTATACATATAGCACACTGTTTTGCATATACTACTAATGAAAGTGCCTAGTTACTGCTGTCCAGTTCTTATCAGCAGCCTGCCTCTTTTACGCTTATTTTTTGAAAGCACCAGCCCTGCCTCTGCCTCTGCCTCTGCTTCTGCCTCTTAGATTCAAGAGAAATAAGGAATAAACTAAAAATTGTAATTCCGCCAGTATTTCAATTACCAAAGTACCAAGGACAGTGTATAAATCATAAAGAAACCTCAGGGAAAGTGAGTATGACATGTATACTCTAATCTGTCACGCTCTCTTGGAAGGTGGGATTTTATTAATTTTTTTAAAGGATCTTATCACCTGCCTAATATATTTTGGCTCACAAAATTTTTACACCACTTTTATTCAATCCTCTCTCATACAGGTAATTGATGTAACCAAAATCAAACTATAAACGAGGAGATTAGCTGCCAATCTTAAATGCTATATATATATTTTTTGATCAAGATCTTAAATGCTATATTGGTCATAAGGGAGTGAAAGCAAGTGGGGGCTCAAATTTAGAAATGCATAATCGTTAATTAGAAAATGCATACTATGTGGATTAATTAGAAAATGCATACTATGACTATTGTAGGTCAACTAGTTGATACCTCTTGATATTTTTAATAGAGATATGAGATATCCAATGTTCAAATCCCCTCTTTACCAACTATTGAATTTTTAAAAATGAAATAAAAAGTGCAGTTTATGCAGTATCATTCATGAAGAATTTTACAAGTCTGATAAATAATATTACAAATATATTATTTTTGTTTTTTAAATAGTCTTTCTAAAAGTAGAGTAAACACCAATTAATGACCTTTAGGTTAACTAGCATCTCATATTCTTATTATTCTTAAGAGAGACGTTTCAAGGTTAAAACCTGCCTCCTCCTACTTGAAATGTATACAAATAAGTAAATAAATAAATAAAAAGCTAGCATTTGGATTTGAAGGTGGAAGTCTTAGTCTAAGTAATCCGTCAATTTTGAGTAATGATTTGCTCTTACAATTAACTGGTATAATAACAAATTGACAAATCATGATACAACTAAGAATAATGTTATACCAGGAAAAATTTCTATTGGACACTTTTTAAAAAATGAATGTAGGAAAATAGACTACCATTTTTTTTTTCTTTTCTGAATACAAATCTTCTGTAATTTTTTTTTTTTTTGTATTCTATATTATATTCCACCATTCACAATTTATCATGTATTTTAAAATTCCCTTTATATAAGCTCTCCCATAAAATTAAAAAAATAATAATAATAAAAGGAAAAAATTCTGACCGATGCACTACATTATAAGATTATTTAGCCAAAAAAGCCATCTATAAGATTAACCAAAAATAAATAAACTTGTTAAAAAAGCCCTTAGAAATGAGGGTTTGTAAAAACTCCACAATCTTTTATAGGTTATTTGAATTATGATATTATCTTTACTTTATAATGCACGTACACCTTATAGCCTAACAGTGTGCAAACTTGGCAAACGGGATAGGTCTCGTGTGTTTGGTTTTGACCTATTAAATATGGGTTAAAATGTGAATGGACCATACCATATCGTCGGGTTTGGGTCAGTCAGCCGAACTGCGGTTGGCTATACCTGGGTCAGTTCAATCTGTTAGGTCAGTTGGGCTGACTATTGGACTGGGCCTTAAACGTGTTTTTTAACTTAGAATGGGTTGGAGCCTAAATGTGTGTGTTTTGACTTGAATGGGTCGGGCCTCAAAATTTTATATATTTAATTTTGTTTTCTTAATAAACCAACCAATTCATGAATATGGGACATTTTTAAACCATTAAGTTTTGGACTCTTATTAATATTTGGGTCTCTATTAATTGAATTCATTGACAAATTTCTAACACCTAAAGCAAACTGCTCCATATTTACAAGAGTTCAAGCTAATTCCATAATCATCATCGTAGTCTACGAGGTCTTATTTTGATAGCTAGCAATGATCTAGATGCAGTAATTCTCTTTTATTAATTCCTAGATGATCAATTAAAGCTAAAAGACATAGGAGCACTCAAATATTTCCTAGGCTTGGAGGTTGCAAGGCCCTCAAAAGGTATTATTGTCTGAATCTGGCTATTTTGGGTTGCAAATCAGTAAAATTTTCGATGGAGGAGCTTTTGAAGTTTTCAACTCATGAGGGAGAGCCACTAAACCCCTAAGCACCAATTAGCTAACTTTTTCACTGAACCCCTCGGATTTTAACAATTTACTAATCTACTCTCCAAGATGGGCATCAACAACATATATGCTCCACCTAGAGGGGCTATTAAGATTTTGTTGTTATACGACTGGTAATTTAGTGAATAGGCTCAGTAGACTACATGTATCTTAAGATCTCTGATTATTTGTCTCATACACGTGGATTGCCAAGTGTATAGATATGATTGGTTCTTTGTAGTTAGTGGATTGCCAATAATAATTTTCCCAGTTTTTTAACAATTCTTGATTTTTTTTTTTTTTTGGTCACACTGTTATCAATAAACATGAATTAAAGAAGTAAACCGAGGTTCATAGCTTGCCGAGAATGTAAAAACTATTATAACTGTAAGGGACAAATGTCTAAAAGAATAAAAGAATTATATATTCCGTGGTTTATAACTTACATAGAGAACACAAACGTAATCAGAGAGTCACGAACAAATAAAAAATAAATAAAAGAATTGGCTTAATAGATGAAAGAATCGACACAAAATTCCCAGTCCTATTTTTGTCTAGGATTTGGTACATTCTGTTGGAAGGCCTTGGGGAAACCTCTTTGTGTCTCTGCAATAGTTGTATATCATGTAGTTCTTCTGCGCCCATTGCAATCTCTGTTGACTTGCTGAATCCAACTCTTGTGATAGCCAAGCATTATTGCTGGATGTAGAAGAGGGAGAGTTTGAACCACAGGAGGATGCCCCAGAGGTCCAAACACAAGCATTTGCATTGAAGTTCCTATACGAAGCAGTGAAAGGAGCTTGTGTCCAATCTGTCTTGACAAGTCCACCCCTTGTTGCCCAGTCATCAGCGTTCCAGAGGCTAGAGTATATTCTCATTGGCTGGTTCTTTGGGAATGGAACACCATTTGACTCCAAGTTCTTGAACTCTCTAATGGGAGTGCCATCCACAGAGAAGCTGGGATGAAAAAGCAAAAAGTCAATACAAAGTGTATACGGGAAAATTGGGAAAAAGGTACATAAATGAGAAATTGGTGCAATGCTTACATGATGCGCTGGGGATTCCAAAGTATGGAATAGGTGTGAAAATCCGCAGTTGGGTCAAACCATAGATGGAATTGTTGTTCTCTGTTTCCCTTGCCTTGGCTGAACACATTAGTATGAAGTATGTAAGGATCACCACTCAGATTCCCCAAGAATTCAAAGTCTATCTCATCCCATGTTGATCCTTTAGAGGACAACTGCAGACACAAACATAAGCATTAGCTATTGAACATGTAGTCTTGTTTAGAAATTGAATAAAGCACTAATGGCAGGAAAACTTACATAATAGGCAGTGACAGTGCCAGCAGAGTTTCCAGGGACAAGCTTGAGCTGCATATCAATCTTTCCAAAAAGATATTCATTCTTGGACTGGAATCCTGAGCCTGAAGTTTTGTCGAGTGAGAGAGTAAGAAGCTCACCATTGTTGACCATATTAGCACGGCCATCTCCCCATGTAATGTCAAAGTCTTGGTTCAAGTTACCAGCAGAGGCAACCATCATTGACCCAAGAACAAGGGGCACAAGAAGAATTAAAGGAACACTTGAAGAAGTCATTGAAGCCATGAATTCTATGTTAATGGGTGATATGAATATTGGAG
Source organism: Quercus robur (assembly GCF_932294415.1). NCBI lineage: Eukaryota > Viridiplantae > Streptophyta > Magnoliopsida > Fagales > Fagaceae > Quercus > Quercus robur. Next base: position 91,430,495 of record NC_065535.1, read on the forward strand.
TATTTGACTATTTGTAATGCAATTGTAGCTTGCTGAGTGAATAGATTGGTGTTGTCAGAATTAGTTTGGGCTGGTATTTATACTTGGCAATGGAGATGTGAAAACAAAAGGCAAGGGAAGGGCCATAAGAAGGTTCAGTCATGCAATAAGCTGTACCCAGTTGTTGGCATGAAAAGCTGTTTGAATTGCACTGAAACGCTACCAAATAAACTTTCAATTATGTGGAGTTATTGCATTGATTTTGCATTGATTTATAATAAAAAATATATATATGTGGAGTTATTGCAGTCACGCGGTTTTGCATTGTTTATTAGTCTAATCGATCGCTCTCTCTCTCTCTCTCTCTCTCTTGGTGGAAGGTAGGATTAAAATAAAGGGATGGACCTCACCTAGCTAATTTTCACCTAGCTAATTAGATTTTCGGTTCACACAAATTTTACCCCACTTTTATTCATTGTCAGGTTATTAAATAACAAAAGTCATTTAAACGAGGAGATTAGCTGCCAATCTTAAATGCTATCAAGGTCATAAGCAATAAACTTCAAAAAAAAAAAAAAAAAAAAAAATGTCATAAGCAATAAACGCAAGTGAGAGCTCAAAAATTGCTTTTTTTTTTTTTTTTTTTTTTTTTTTTTTTTCTCACGTGGGAGCTCAAATTTCAATGCTGCATAATCGCTAATTAGAATATGCATATTATGTAGTGCTATCATTCATGAAGAATTCTACATGTCGGGACCAAATCGTTATTTATTTATAGTTTTAATAAAATAATCTTTTTGAAAAGCAAAGGAAACACCAATGACCTGTACGTTAGTTTCTTTAAAACTTTTTCTCCTCTTCTCTTGTATGTGTGTTAATATACTTAGTATTCTTAAAATTTAAAAAAAAAAAAAAAAAAAAAAAGCCCTATATGTCAACTTGCAACTTATAGTGTTTTTAATGGAGATGTTTCTATTTTGGGTTTGAATCTCCCATTTCTTACAATATATAGAGGGTTAGGTCAATATATTTAGGGGTGGCAAAACTGGACATGACTTGTGAACTCGATATGACACAACACAAAATTAGCAGATTATGGGTTGATGCTTAATGAGTTAGTGTCATATTCGGGTTGACATAACTGAGTCGTTTAATAAATGGGTTGGATTAGTGTCCAATCTATGGAACTTATTTGATTTATCTGACCCGTTTAATTAAGTGACAAATTTACCAATATACTTTTCAAACCCTAAGTATATAAACTAATTAATTGTTGCGGTTTATTATTTTTTTTGGACATATTATGATTGATTATTTGTGATATTGAGATATTTTTTAGTTTCGAATGATTATTAGTAATGCAGTTACTTGTTAGTTCTGAATTTTATAATAAAAATATTTATTTTTTTGGCTTTTCATAATTCAATTTGGTTAATACGAATTTTTTTTCTTTCCATTTTGATAAAATCTGATAAGCAGGTTAACACAATTGACCTGTTTAATAAATGAATTAATCATGCTAGGGTTGAGGAATCTTTGCCCTTTTAATAAACATGTCAGGTTAATATTGACTCATATAGTCAGATACTCATGAGCTGACACGACACGAACTCGAGCGAACACGAATTGTCACCCCTAAATATATTATGAGATATAAAGTAAAAAATTTTAATGGTCTTTTTCTTAACACTAAATAAGTAAATATCAATTAAATATTATTTATAATTTTTTTATTAAAACCATTTTTTATTGTATTTAAATTTTATTTATCTCTTTCACATGTTAGAAAATTTTTATCAATGATTGTTCGACATACTCATAATAATATATATATATATATATATATATATATATATATTTTTAGTGAAAGAGTTTATAGTTTTAATTGAGTTGAATTTTTATTGGCTCAATATTTTGGGAGCCTTCTTGGAAGTGGGGGAAAATACAAAATCCAAATTGTAATGGAGTGAATATTGTGCCTTATTATAACGGGATGAATGTTGGGCCTATTTCAAGCATTGGCCCTAACGGAGGAAACAAATCCAGCATTGACTAGTCCATTTTGATAAAGAACATAAAACCTTGGATCATTAGTCAGGCCTAATACCCTTCTAGGCCTCATGTTTGAGGCGTGTCCGAGCTACTGAGGTAAATCCCATAGAAGATAAACTTCTCTAAGGTAGCTTTCTGAAATTTCTTGATGATTCCACAACAACCTCTACATTAATGAAAGTCACCTATCTTGCACCACCACATTTAATGCAAAAGGAAAAGCTTGAATAGTAAGAAAAGTCTTAGAAATCCCCATTCATAATGAAAACTCAAGAAAGAATAGTCTAATAAGACTAGAAGTTATCTAGATGGATGCCTAAATAGTAAGGAAGACCTCAGAAGTCCCCGTTCGTGATGAAAAACCAAGAAAGAATAGCCCGATAAGACCAGAAGTTATCCAGATAGATAAAGACAAAATATGAAGAATAAGGGGATAGCTCATATAAAAACAAAAAAAGAAAGAAGAGAGGGAGACAACATAGAATATATATATATATATATATAGAGAGAGAGAGAGAGAGAGAGAGAGAGAGAGAGAGAAATAGTGTAAACATTCAAAAGCAATATCCTTGTAACAACATATCAAAATAAATAAAGAATAGTTCATTTTGGATGATTTATGTGTTTTTGCCCAAATTTCCCATTATGGATAAATATCAACCCATAACACAAATTAGTTGTGTCGCATGTCTTGCTTAGTGTCCTAAATCACAAAATTAAGGAACATGTTCCTACACAAACTATATTTTTCTTTAAAAAAAATTATCATTTTACAATTTTAAGACATTTTAATAAATTTTTGGGGGTCTTATCACCTTTTAAAATATTTTGGTATAAGTGGTACCTTAGAGCTGGCCCATATATATAGAAAGTAAAGGAAACAACTAACATTTGGATTTAAAGGAGGAAATATTAGCCCAATTAATTTGTCAATTTTGTGCAACGGTTTTACCTTACAATTAATTACTATAATAACAAACTAGACAAATCATGAACACCATTCTTCTTTTATCTAACCTCGACCACCAAGTGGACCGTTATTTTCTCTTTATATAAGCTCCAGTAATAAAAATTACCAATTGATGCACTATCAAGTCTATATCGGAGGAAGTGAAGCATGGAATTAAGGTGACCTTTGGTGTTCCAGAAATCATGCAATATGAGAAGTATCTTGGGCTGCCCTCTTTAGTGGGCAAAGGAAAAAAAAGAAAGCTTCAACTACATAAAGAAGAAGGTATGGCGGAAAATTCAAGGGTGGGAAGCCAAATTACTTTCCCAAGCTGGAAGGGAAGTGCTCTTAAATGCAGTTATATAGGCTATCCCAACTTACACTATGGGATGTTTCAAATTGCCGGTGGGTTTGTGCAATGAAATTGAGCCCTAATTAAGAAGTTTTGGTGGGGGCAAAGGGGTGACCGTAGAAAAATACATTGGGTTAAATGGGAGGAGATGACAAAATCCAAGACTATTGGAGGTATGGGTTTTCGAGATCTTGCCATGTTCAATGATTCTCTCCTAGCAAAGCAAGCATGGCAACTATTGCATAATACATCCTCACTCTTCTATAAAGTATTTAAAGCATGTTTTTTTTTTTTCCAAATTCATCACTTATGGAGGCTGCCGATTCGAGGATGGGGTCTTACGCATGGAAGAGTATCCTTAGAGGGAGAGACATCATTCAAAGGGGGGCAATATGGAGGATTGGAAGTGGAGAAAAAATTAACATTTGGCAGCAACATTGGCTGCCAAGAAAACACGCTCCATTGCAACCAAATTGCCCATTAGAGAGTTTTGAGAATCACACCGTTGATACACTTATTGATCCGGTCACAAGAAGATGGAATGAGGAGTTGGTGGACGGTTTATTTGTGGTAGAGGATGCAGAGTTGATTAATTGCAGCTGAAAATTATAAGTTATTGCAACTTATTATTGTTGATGCAATAATTTAACACTTTTAAGTTACTATTGCAACCATTTTAACTTGTAGACGCGATATTTTGTCAAAAGCTACTATATACATATTTTGTTATATTAACATTTGATGTAATAGACATTTTTTTGATGTAGTGGCTATTGGCAACGAAGTTATCAGCCTCGAAGTTAGAACCTGAATGGAGTCTGAAGTAGGCTCAGCCTTGAAGTTATCAGCAGCGATTTGGGATCCCTTTTTAAGGTTCTTTAGAAGACGGGGGAAAAACTTCCACATTAGAAGACGCTATGTGATGAATTAACCTTTGGATCTGTAAAAGTTTGTGGCTATTTATCTATATATGTATATATGAGCAGGGCTTGTAAGTATAGGCTATTACTTCACGAAACTTGTTGTAATAGATTGTAAATAATTGAACAAAATAAGTTGGATTAAATAACTGTAATGATATCTTCATTGTAATAGATAATTAATTCATTTTGTCGTTACAATTGACTATGAACTAATTTATACCAAGTTATTGCAATGATATACTCATTGCAGTTACGTGTTTGTCATTGCAATAGATTGTAAATGAATTAATATCAAATTATTACAATGGTAACTTCGATGTAATATCTATTAATTTCAAATTTTTGTTGCAATAGATTGCAAAAACAACTGGTATCAATTTATTGCAACGATTCATTCATTTTAAGTTATTACAACAATTTTTCCTTATATTAAAGCTTCTATTGCAGCTGAAAATTATAAGTTATTGCAACTTATTATTGTTGATGCAATAATTTAACACTTTTAAGTTACTATTGAAACCATTTTAACTTGTAGACGCGATATTTTGTCTAAAACTACAATATGCATATTTTGTTATATTAACACTTGATGTAATAGACATTTTCTTGATGTAGTGGCTATTGGCAACGAAGTTATCAGTCTCAAAGTTAGAACCTGATTGGAGTCTGAAGTAGGCTCAGCCTTGAAGTTATCAGCAGCGATTTGGGATCCCTTTTTAGGGTTCTTCAGAAGACGGGGGAAAAACTTCCACATTAGAATACGTTGTGTGATGAATTAACCTTTGGATCTGTAAAAGTTTGTGGCTATTTATCTATATATGTATATATGAGCAGGGCTTGTAAGTATAGGCTATTACTTCACGAAACTTGTTATAATAGATTGTAAATAATTGAACAAAATAAGTCGGATTAAATTACTGCAATGATATCTTCATTGTAATAGATAATTAATTCATTTTGTCGTTACAATTGACTATGAAATAATTTATACTAAGTTATTGCAATGATATACTCATTGCAGTTACATGTTTGCCATTGCAATAGATTGTAAAAGAATTAATATAAAATTATTACAATGATAACTTCGATGTAATAGCTATTAATTTCAAATTTTTGTTGCAAAGATTGCAAAAACAACTGGAATCAATTTATTGCAACGATTCTTTCATTTCAAGTTATTGCAACAATTTTTCCTTCTATTAAAGCTTCTATTGCAGCTGAAAATTATAAGTTATTGCAACTTATTATTGTTGATGCAATAATTTAACTTTTTTAAGTTACTATTGCAACCATTTTAACTTGTAGACGCGATATTTTGTCTAAAATTACTATATACGTATTTTGTCATATTAACACTTGATGTAATAGACATTTTTTTTGATGTAGTGGCTATTGGCAACGAAGTTATCAGCCTCGAAGTTAGAACCGGATTAGGAGTCTGAAGTAGGCTCAGCCTTGAAGTTATCAGCAGCGATTTGGGATCCCTTTTTAGGGTTCTTCAGAAGACGGGGGAAAAACTTCCACATTAGAAGACGCTGTGTGATGAATTAACCTTTGGATCTGTAAAAGTTTGTGGCTATTTATCTATATATGTATATATGAGCAGGGCTTGTAAGTATAGGCTATTACTTCACGAAACTTGTTGTAATTGATTGTAAATAATTGAACAAAATAAGTCGAATTAAATTACTGCAATGATATCTTCATTGTAATAGATAATTAATTCATTTTGTCGTTACAATTGACAATGAAATAATTTATCCCAAGTTATTGCAATGATATACTCATTCCAGTTACGTGTTTGTCATTGCAATAGATTGTAAAAGAATTAATATCAAATTATTACAATGGTAACTTCGATGTAATAGCTATTAATTTCAAATTTTTGTTGCAATAGATTGCAAAAACAACTGGTATCAATTTATTGCAACGATTCTTTCATTTTAAGTTATTGCAACAATTTTTCCTTATATTAAACCTTCTATTGCAGCTGAAAATTATAAGTTATTGCAACTTATTATTGTTGATGCAATAATTTAATTTTTTTAAGTTACTATTGCAACCGTTTTAACTTGTAGACGCGATATTTTGTCTAAAACTACTATATACATATTTTGTTATATTAACACTTGATGTAATAGACATTTTTTTTGATGTAGTGGCTATTGGCAACGAAGTTATCAGCCTCGAAGTTAGAACCTGATTAGGAGTCTGAAGTAGGCTCAGCCTTGAAGTTATCAGCAGCGATTTGGGATCCCATTTTAGGGTTCTTCAGAAGACGGGGGAATTAACCTTTGGATCTGTAAAAGTTTGTGGCTATTTATCTATATATGTATATATGAGCAGGGCTTGTAAGTATAGGCTATTACTTCACGAAACTTGTTGTAATTGATTGTAAATAATTGAACAAAATAAGTCGAATTAAATTATTGCAATGATATCTTCATTGTAATAGATAATTAATTCATTTTGTCGTTACAATTGACTATGAAGTAATTTATACCAAGTTATTGCAATGATATACTCATTGCAGTTACGTGTTTGTCATTGCAATAGATTGTAAAAGAATTAATATCAAATTATTACAATGGTAACTTCGATGTAATAGCTATTAATTTCAAATTTTTGTTGCAAAGATTGCAAAAACAACTGGAATCAATTTATTGCAACGGTTCTTTCATTTCAAGTTATTGCAACAATTTTTCCTTATATTAAAGCTTCTATTGCAGCTGAAAATTATAAGTTATTGCAACTTATTATTGTTGATGCAATAATTTAACTTTTTTAAGTTACTATTGCAACCATTTTAACTTGTAGACGCGATATTTTGTCTAAAATTACTATATACGTATTTTGTCATATTAACACTTGATGTAATAGACATTTTTTTTGATGTAGTGGCTATTGGCAACGAAGTTATCAGCCTCGAAGTTAGAACCTGATTAGGAGTCTGAAGTAGGCTCAGCCTTGAAGTTATCAGCAGCGATTTGGGATCCCTTTTTAGGGTTCTTCAGAAGACGGGGGAAAAACTTCCACATTAGAAGACGCTGTGTGATGAATTAACCTTTGGATCTGTAAAAGTTTGTGGCTATTTATCTATATATGTATATTTGAGCAGGGCTTGTAAGTATAGGCTATTACTTCACGAAACTTGTTGTAATTGATTGTAAATAATTGAACAAAATAAGTCGAATTAAATTACTGCAATGATATCTTCATTGTAATAGATAATTAATTCATTTTGTCGTTACAATTGACAATGAAATAATTTATCCCAAGTTATTGCAATGATATACTCATTCCAGTTACGTGTTTGTCATTGCAATAGATTGTAAAAGAATTAATATCAAATTATTACAATGGTAACTTCGATGTAATAGCTATTAATTTCAAATTTTTGTTGCAATAGATTGCAAAAACAACTGGTATCAATTTATTGCAACGATTCTTTCATTTTAAGTTATTGCAACAATTTTTCCTTATATTAAACCTTCTATTGCAGCTGAAAATTATAAGTTATTGCAACTTATTATTGTTGATGCAATAATTTAATTTTTTTAAGTTACTATTGCAACCGTTTTAACTTGTAGACGCGATATTTTGTCTAAAACTACTATATACATATTTTGTTATATTAACACTTGATGTAATAGACATTTTTTTTGATGTAGTGGCTATTGGCAACGAAGTTATCAGCCTCGAAGTTAGAACCTGATTAGGAGTCTGAAGTAGGCTCAGCCTTGAAGTTATCAGCAGCGATTTGGGATCCCATTTTAGGGTTCTTCAGAAGACGGGGGAATTAACCTTCGGATCTGTAAAAGTTTGTGGCTATTTATCTATATATGTATATATGAGCAGGGCTTGTAAGTATAGGCTATTACTTCACGAAACTTGTTGTAATTGATTGTAAATAATTGAACAAAATAAGTCGAATTAAATTATTGCAATGATATCTTCATTGTAATAGATAATTAATTCATTTTGTCGTTACAATTGACTATGAAGTAATTTATACCAAGTTATTGCAATGATATACTCATTGCAGTTACGTGTTTGTCATTGCAATAGATTGTAAAAGAATTAATATCAAATTATTACAATGGTAACTTCGATGTAATAGCTATTAATTTCAAATTTTTGTTGCAAAGATTGCAAAAACAACTGGAATCAATTTATTGCAACGGTTCTTTCATTTCAAGTTATTGCAACAATTTTTCCTTATATTAAAGCTTCTATTGCAGCTGAAAATTATAAGTTATTGCAACTTATTATTGTTGATGCAATAATTTAACTTTTTTAAGTTACTATTGCAACCATTTTAACTTGTAGACGCGATATTTTGTCTAAAATTACTATATACGTATTTTGTCATATTAACACTTGATGTAATAGACATTTTTTTTGATGTAGTGGCTATTGGCAACGAAGTTATCAGCCTCGAAGTTAGAACCTGATTAGGAGTCGGAAGTAGGCTCAGCCTTGAAGTTATCAGCAGCGATTTGGGATCCCTTTTTAGGGTTCTTCAGAAGACGGGGGAAAAACTTCCACATTAGAAGACGCTGTGTGATGAATTAACCTTTGGATCTGTAAAAGTTTGTGGCTATTTATCTATATATGTATATATGAGCAGGGCTTGTAAGTATAGGCTATTACTTCACGAAACTTGTTGTAATTGATTGTAAATAATTGAACAAAATAAGTCGAATTAAATTACTGCAATGATATCTTCATTGTAATAGATAATTAATTCATTTTGTCGTTACAATTGACAATGAAATAATTTATCCCAAGTTATTGCAATGATATACTCATTCCAGTTACGTGTTTGTCATTGCAATAGATTGTAAAAGAATTAATATCAAATTATTACAATGGTAACTTCGATGTAATAGCTATTAATTTCAAATTTTTGTTGCAATAGATTGCAAAAACAACTGGTATCAATTTATTGCAACGATTCTTTCATTTTAAGTTATTGCAACAATTTTTCCTTATATTAAACCTTCTATTGCAGCTGAAAATTATAAGTTATTGCAACTTATTATTGTTGATGCAATAATTTAATTTTTTTAAGTTACTATTGCAACCGTTTTAACTTGTAGACGCGATATTTTGTCTAAAACTACTATATACATATTTTGTTATATTAACACTTGATGTAATAGACATTTTTTTTGATGTAGTGGCTATTGGCAACGAAGTTATCAGCCTCGAAGTTAGAACCTGATTAGGAGTCTGAAGTAGGCTCAGCCTTGAAGTTATCAGCAGCGATTTGGGATCCCATTTTAGGGTTCTTCAGAAGACGGGGGAATTAACCTTTGGATCTGTAAAAGTTTGTGGCTATTTATCTATATATGTATATATGAGCAGGGCTTGTAAGTATAGGCTATTACTTCACGAAACTTGTTGTAATTGATTGTAAATAATTGAACAAAATAAGTCGAATTAAATTATTGCAATGATATCTTCATTGTAATAGATAATTAATTCATTTTGTCGTTACAATTGACTATGAAGTAATTTATACCAAGTTATTGCAATGATATACTCATTGCAGTTACGTGTTTGTCATTGCAATAGATTGTAAAAGAATTAATATCAAATTATTACAATGGTAACTTCGATGTAATAGCTATTAATTTCAAATTTTTGTTGCAAAGATTGCAAAAACAACTGGAATCAATTTATTGCAACGATTCTTTCATTTCAAGTTATTGCAACAATTTTTCCTTATATTAAAGCTTCTATTGCAGCTGAAAATTATAAGTTATTGCAACTTATTATTGTTGATGCAATAATTTAACTTTTTTAAGTTACTATTGCAACCATTTTAACTTGTAGACGCGATATTTTGTCTAAAATTACTATATACGTATTTTGTCATATTAACACTTGATGTAATAGACATTTTTTTTGATGTAGTGGCTATTGGCAACGAAGTTATCAGCCTCGAAGTTAGAACCTGATTAGGAGTCTGAAGTAGGCTCAGCCTTGAAGTTATCAGCAGCGATTTGGGATCCCTTTTTAGGGTTCTTCAGAAGACGGGGGAAAAACTTCCACATTAGAAGACGCTGTGTGATGAATTAACCTTTGGATCTGTAAAAGTTTGTGGCTATTTATCTATATATGTATATATGAGCAGGGCTTGTAAGTATAGGCTATTACTTCACGAAACTTGTTGTAATTGATTGTAAATAATTGAACAAAATAAGTCGAATTAAATTACTGCAATGATATCTTCATTGTAATAGATAATTAATTCATTTTGTCGTTACAATTGACAATGAAATAATTTATACCAAGTTATTGCAATGATATACTCATTGCAGTTACGTGTTTGTCATTGCAATAGATTGTAAAAGAATTAATATCAAATTATTACAATGGTAACTTCGATGTAATAGCTATTAATTTCAAATTTTTGTTGCAAAGATTGCAAAAACAACTGGAATCAATTTATTGCAACGATTCTTTCATTTCAAGTTATTGCAACAATTTTTCCTTATATTAAAGCTTCTATTGCAGCTGAAAATTATAAGTTATTACAACTTATTATTGTTGATGCAATAATTTAACTTTTTTAAGTTACTATTGTAACCATTTTAACTTGTAGACGCGATATTTTGTCTAAAATTACTATATACGTATTTTGTTATATTAACACTTGATGTAATAGACATTTTTTTTGATGTAGTGGCTATTGGCAACGAAGTTATCAGCCTCGATGTTAGAACCTGATTAGGAGTCTGAAGTAGGCTCAGCCTTGAAGTTATCAGCAGCGATTTGGGATCCCTTTTTAGGGTTCTTCAGAAGACGGGGGAAAAACTTCCACATTAGAAGACGCTGTGTGATGAATTAACCTTTGGATCTGTAAAAGTTTGTGGCTATTTATCTATATATGTATATATGAGCAGGGCTTGTAAGTATAGGCTATTACTTCACGAAACTTGTTGTAATTGATTGTAAATAATTGAACAAAATAAGTCGGATTAAATTACTGCAATGATATCTTCATTGTAATAGATAATTAATTCATTTTGTCGTTACAATTGACTATGAAGTAATTTATACCAAGTTATTGCAATGATATACTCATTGCAGTTACGTGTTTGTCATTGCAATAGATTGTAAAAGAATTAATATCAAATTATTACAATGGTAACTTCGATGTAATAGCTATTAATTTCAAATTTTTGTTGCAAAGATTGCAAAAACAACTGGAATCAATTTATTGCAACGATTCTTTCATTTCAAGTTATTGCAACAATTTTTCCTTATATTAAAGCTTCTATTGCAGCTGAAAATTATAAGTTATTACAACTTATTATTGTTGATGCAATAATTTAACTTTTTTAAGTTACTATTGTAACCATTTTAACTTGTAGACGCGATATTTTGTCTAAAATTACTATATACGTATTTTGTTATATTAACACTTGATGTAATAGACATTTTTTTTGATGTAGTGGCTATTGGCAACGAAGTTATCAGCCTCGATGTTAGAACCTGATTAGGAGTCTGAAGTAGGCTCAGCCTTGAAGTTATCAGCAGCGATTTGGGATCCCTTTTTAGGGTTCTTCAGAAGACGGGGGAAAAACTTCCACATTAGAAGACGCTGTGTGATGAATTAACCTTTGGATCTGTAAAAGTTTGTGGCTATTTATCTATATATGTATATATGAGCAGGGCTTGTAAGTATAGGCTATTACTTCACGAAACTTGTTGTAATTGATTGTAAATAATTGTACAAAATAAGTCGAATTAAATTACTGCAATGATATCTTCATTGTAATAGATAATTAATTCATTTTGTCGTTACAATTGACAATGAAATAATTTATACCAAGTTATTGCAATAATATACTCATTGCAGTTACGTGTTTGTCATTGCAATAGATTGTAAAAGAATTAATATCAAATTATTACAAATGTAACTTCGATGTAATAGCTATTAATTTCAATTTTTTGTTGCAATAGATTGCAAAAACAACTGGTATCAATTTATTGCAACGATTCTTTCATTTTAAGTTATTGCAACAATTTTTCCTTATATTAAACCTTCTATTGCAGCTGAAAATTATAAGTTATTGCAACTTATTATTGTTGATGCAATAATTTAACTTTTTTAAGTTACTATTGCAACCGTTTTAACTTGTAGAAGCGATATTTTGTCTAAAACTACTATATACATATTTTGTTATATTAACACTTGATGTAATAGACTTTTTTTTTTGATGTAGTGGCTATTGGCAACGAAGTTATCAGCCTCGAAGTTAGAACCTGATTAGGAGTCTGAAGTAGGCTCAGCCTTGAAGTTATCAGCAGCGATTTGGGATCCCTTTTTAGGGTTTTTCAGAAGACGGGGAAAAACTTCCACATTAGAAGACGCTGTGTGATGAATTAACCTTTGGATCTGTAAAAGTTTGTGGCTATTTATCTATATATGTATATATGAGCAGGGCTTGTAAGTATAGGCTATTACTTCACGAAACTTGTTGTAATTGATTGTAAATAATTGAACAAAATAAGTCGAATTAAATTACTGCAATGATGTCTTCATTGTAATAGATAATTAATTCATTTTGTCGTTACAATTGACTATGGAGTAATTTATACCAAGTTATTGCAATGATATACTCATTGCAGTTACGTGTTTGTCATTGCAATAGATTGTAAAAGAATTAATATCAAATTATTACAATGGTAACTTCGACGTAATAGTTATTAATTTCAAATTTTTGTTGCAATAAATTGCAAAAACAACTGGTATCAATTTATTGCAACGATTCTTTCATTTTAAGTTATTGCAACAATTTTTCCTTATATTAAAGCTTCTATTGCAGCTGAAAATTATAAGTTATTGCAACTTATTATTGTTGATGTAATAATTTAACTTTTTTAAGTTACTATTGCAACCATTTTAACTTGTAGACGCGATATTTTGTCTAAAACTACTATATACGTATTTTGTTATATTAACACTTGATGTAATAGACATTTTTTTTGATGTAGTGGCTATTGGCAACGAAGTTATCTGCCTCGAAGTTAGAACCTGATTGGAGTCTGAAGTAGGCTCAGCCTTGAAGTTATCAGCAGCGATTTGGGATCCCTTTTTAGGGTTCTTCAGAAGACGGGGGAAAAACTTCCACATTAGAAGACGTTGTGTGATGAATTAACCTTTGGATCTGTAAAAGTTTGTGGCTATTTATCTATATATGTATATATGAGCAGGGCTTGTAAGTATAGGCTATTACTTCACGAAACTTGTTGTAATTGATTGTAAATAATTGAACAAAATAAGTCGGATTAAATTACTGCAATGATATCTTCATTGTAATAGATAATTAATTCATTTTGTCGTTACAATTGACTATGAAATAATTTCTACCAAGTTATTGCAATGATATACTCGTTGCAGTTACGTGTTTGACATTGCAATAGATTGTAAAAGAATTAATATCAAATTATTACAATGGTAACTTCGATGTAAGAGCTATTAATTTCAAATTTTTGTTGCAATAGATTGCAAAAACAACTGGTATCAATTTATTGCAACGATTCTTTCATTTTAAGTTATTGCAACAATTTTTCCTTATATTAAAACTTCTATTGCAGCTGAAAATTATAAGTTATTGCAACTTATTATTGTTGATGCAATAATTTAACTTTTTTAAGTTACTATTGCAACCATTTTAACTTGTAGACGCGATATTTTGTCTAAAACTACTATATACGTATTTTGTTATATTAACACTTGATGTAATAGACATTTTTTTTGATGTAGTGGCTATTGGCAACGAAGTTATCAGCCTCGAAGTTAGAACCTGATTGGAGTCTGAAGTAGGCTCAGCCTTGAAGTTATCAGCAGCGATTTGGGATCCCTTTTTAGGGTTCTTCAGAAGACGGGGGAAAAACTTCCACATTAGAAGACGCTGTGTGATGAATTAACCTTTGGATCTGTAAAAGTTTGTGGCTATTTATCTATATATGTATATATGAGCAGGGCTTGTAAGTATAGGCTATTACTTCACGAAACTTGTTGTAATTGATTGTAAATAATTGTACAAAATAAGTCGAATTAAATTACTGCAATGATATCTTCATTGTAATAGATAATTAATTCATTTTGTCGTTACAATTGACAATGAAATAATTTATACCAAGTTATTGCAATAATATACTCATTGCAGTTACGTGTTTGTCATTGCAATAGATTGTAAAAGAATTAATATCAAATTATTACAATGGTAACTTCGATGTAATAGCTATTAATTTCAATTTTTTGTTGCAATAGATTGCAAAAACAACTGGTATCAATTTATTGCAACGATTCTTTCATTTTAAGTTATTGCAACAATTTTTCCTTATATTAAACCTTCTATTGCAGCTGAAAATTATAAGTTATTGCAACTTATTATTGTTGATGCAATAATTTAACTTTTTTAAGTTACTATTGCAACCGTTTTAACTTGTAGAAGCGATATTTTGTCTAAAACTACTATATACATATTTTGTTATATTAACACTTGATGTAATAGACATTTTTTTTGATGTAGTGGCTATTGGCAACGAAGTTATCAGCCTCGAAGTTAGAACCTGATTAGGAGTCTGAAGTAGGCTCAGCCTTGAAGTTATCAGCAGCGATTTGGGATCCCTTTTTAGGGTTTTTCAGAAGACGGGGAAAAACTTCCACATTAGAAGACGCTGTGTGATGAATTAACCTTTGGATCTGTAAAAGTTTGTGGCTATTTATCTATATATGTATATATGAGCAGGGCTTGTAAGTATAGGCTATTACTTCACGAAACTTGTTGTAATTGATTGTAAATAATTGAACAAAATAAGTCGAATTAAATTACTGCAATGATGTCTTCATTGTAATAGATAATTAATTCATTTTGTCGTTACAATTGACTATGGAGTAATTTATACCAAGTTATTGCAATGATATACTCATTGCAGTTACGTGTTTGTCATTGCAATAGATTGTAAAAGAATTAATATCAAATTATTACAATGGTAACTTCGACGTAATAGCTATTAATTTCAAATTTTTGTTGCAATAAATTGTAAAAACAACTGGTATCAATTTATTGCAACGATTCTTTCATTTTAAGTTATTGCAACAATTTTTCCTTATATTAAAGCTTCTATTGCAGCTGAAAATTATAAGTTATTGCAACTTATTATTGTTGATGTAATAATTTAACTTTTTTAAGTTACTATTGCAACCATTTTAACTTGTAGACGCGATATTTTGTCTAAAACTACTATATACGTATTTTGTTATATTAACACTTGATGTAATAGACATTTTTTTTGATGTAGTGGCTATTGGCAACGAAGTTATCTGCCTCGAAGTTAGAACCTGATTGGAGTCTGAAGTAGGCTCAGCCTTGAAGTTATCAGCAGCGATTTGGGATCCCTTTTTAGGGTTCTTCAGAAGACGGGGGAAAAACTTCCACATTAGAAGACGTTGTGTGATGAATTAACCTTTGGATCTGTAAAAGTTTGTGGCTATTTATCTATATATGTATATATGAGCAGGGCTTGTAAGTATAGGCTATTACTTCACGAAACTTGTTGTAATTGATTGTAAATAATTGAACAAAATAAGTCGGATTAAATTACTGCAATGATATCTTCATTGTAATAGATAATTAATTCATTTTGTCGTTACAATTGACTATGAAATAATTTCTACCAAGTTATTGCAATGATATACTCGTTGCAGTTACGTGTTTGACATTGCAATAGATTGTAAAAGAATTAATATCAAATTATTACAATGGTAACTTCGATGTAAGAGCTATTAATTTCAAATTTTTGTTGCAATAGATTGCAAAAACAACTGGTATCAATTTATTGCAACGATTCTTTCATTTTAAGTTATTGCAACAATTTTTCCTTATATTAAAACTTCTATTGCAGCTGAAAATTATAAGTTATTGCAACTTATTATTGTTGATGCAATAATTTAACTTTTTTAAGTTACTATTGCAACCATTTTAACTTGTAGACGCGATATTTTGTCTAAAACTACTATATACGTATTTTGTTATATTAACACTTGATGTAATAGACATTTTTTTTGATGTAGTGGCTATTGGCAACGAAGTTATCAGCCTCGAAGTTAGAACCTGATTGGAGTCTGAAGTAGGCTCAGCCTTGAAGTTATCAGCAGCGATTTGGGATCCCTTTTTAGGGTTCTTCAGAAGACGGGGGAAAAACTTCCACATTAGAAGACGCTGTGTGATGAATTAACCTTTGGATCTGTAAAAGTTTGTGGCTATTTATCTATATATGTATATATGAGCAGGGCTTGTAAGTATAGGCTATTACTTCACGAAACTTGTTGTAATTGATTGTAAATAATTGTACAAAATAAGTCGAATTAAATTACTGCAATGATATCTTCATTGTAATAGATAATTAATTCATTTTGTCGTTACAATTGACAATGAAATAATTTATACCAAGTTATTGCAATAATATACTCATTGCAGTTACGTGTTTGTCATTGCAATAGATTGTAAAAGAATTAATATCAAATTATTACAATGGTAACTTCGATGTAATAGCTATTAATTTCAATTTTTTGTTGCAATAGATTGCAAAAACAACTGGTATCAATTTATTGCAACGATTCTTTCATTTTAAGTTATTGCAACAATTTTTCCTTATATTAAACCTTCTATTGCAGCTGAAAATTATAAGTTATTGCAACTTATTATTGTTGATGCAATAATTTAACTTTTTTAAGTTACTATTGTTACCATTTGAACTTGTAGACGCGATATTTTGTCTAAAACTATTATATTCGTATTTTGTTATATTAACACTTGATGTAATAGACATTTTTTTAATGTAGTGGCTATTGGCAACGAAGTTATCAGCCTCGAAGTTAGAACCTGATTGGAGTCTGAAGTAGGCTCAGCCTTGAAGTTATCAGCAGCGATTTGAGATCCCTTTTTAGGGTTCTTCAGAAGACGGGGGAAAAACTTCCACATTAGAAGACGCTGTGTGATGAATTAACCTTTGGATCTGTAAAACTTTGTGGCTATTTATCTATATATGTATATATGAGCAAGGCTTGTAAGTATAGGCTATTACTTCACGAAACTTGTTGTAATAGATTGTAAATAATTGAACAAAATAAGTAGGATTAAATTACTGCAATGATACCTTCATTGTAATAGATAATTAATTCATTTTGTCGTTACAATTGACTATGAAATAATTTATACCAAGTTATTGCAATGATATACTCATTGCAGTTACGTGTTTGTCATTGCAATAGATTGTAAAAGAATTAATATCAAATTATTACAATGGTAACTTCGATGTAATAGCTATTAATTTCAAATTTTTGTTACAATAGATTGCAAAAACAACTGGTATCAATTTATTGCAACGATTCTTTCATTTTAAGTTATTGCAACAATTTTTCCTTATATTAAACCTTCTATTGCAGCTGAAAATTATAAGTTATTGCAACTTATTATTGTTGATGCAATATTTTAACACTTTTAAGTTACTATTGAAACCATTTTAACTTGTAGACGCGATATTTTGTCTAAAACTACTATATACATATTTTGTTATATTAACACTTGATGTAATAGACATTTTTTTTGATGTAGTGGCTATTGGCAACGAAGTTATCAGCCTCGAAGTTAGAACCTGATTGGAGTCTGAAGTAGGCTCAGCCTTGAAGTTATCAACAGCGATTTGGGATCCCTTTTTAGGGTTCTTCAGAAGACGGGAGAAAAACTTCCACATTAGAAGACGCTGTGTGATGAATTAACCTTTGGATCTGTAAAACTTTGTGGCTATTTATCTATATATGTATATATGAGCAGGGCTTGTAAGTATAGGCTATTACTTCACGAAACTTGTTGTAATAGATTGTAAATAATTGAACAAAATAAGTCGGATTAAATTACTGCAATGATATCTTCATTGTAATAGATAATTAATTCATTTTGTCGTTACAATTGACTATGAAATAATTTCTACCAAGTTATTGCAATGATATACTCGTTGCAGTTACGTGTTTGACATTGCAATAGATTGTAAAAGAATTAATATCAAATTATTACAATGGTAACTTCGATGTAAGAGCTATTAATTTCAAATTTTTGTTGCAATAGATTGCAAAAACAACTGGTATCAATTTATTGCAACGATTCTTTCATTTTAAGTTATTGCAACAATTTTTCCTTATATTAAAACTTCTATTGCAACTGAAAATTATAAGTTATTGCAACTTATTATTGTTGATGCAATAATTTAACACTTTTAAGTTACTATTGTTACCATTTGAACTTGTAGACGCGATATTTTGTCTAAAACTATTATATTCGTATTTTGTTATATTAACACTTGATGTAATAGACATTTTTTTAATGTAGTGGCTATTGGCAACGAAGTTATCAGCCTCGAAGTTAGAACCTGATTGGAGTCTGAAGTAGGCTCAGCCTTGAAGTTATCAGCAGCGATTTGAGATCCCTTTTTAGGGTTCTTCAGAAGACGGGGGAAAAACTTCCACATTAGAAGACGCTGTGTGATGAATTAACCTTTGGATCTGTAAAACTTTGTGGCTATTTATCTATATATGTATATATGAGCAAGGCTTGTAAGTATAGGCTATTACTTCACGAAACTTGTTGTAATAGATTGTAAATAATTGAACAAAATAAGTAGGATTAAATTACTGCAATGATACCTTCATTGTAATAGATAATTAATTCATTTTGTCGTTACAATTGACTATGAAATAATTTATACCAAGTTATTGCAATGATATACTCATTGCAGTTACGTGTTTGTCATTGCAATAGATTGTAAAAGAATTAATATCAAATTATTACAATGGTAACTTCGATGTAATAGCTATTAATTTCAAATTTTTGTTACAATAGATTGCAAAAACAACTGGTATCAATTTATTGCAACGATTCTTTCATTTTAAGTTATTGCAACAATTTTTCCTTATATTAAACCTTCTATTGCAGCTGAAAATTATAAGTTATTGCAACTTATTATTGTTGATGCAATATTTTAACACTTTTAAGTTACTATTGAAACCATTTTAACTTGTAGACGCGATATTTTGTCTAAAACTACTATATACATATTTTGTTATATTAACACTTGATGTAATAGACATTTTTTTTGATGTAGTGGCTATTGGCAACGAAGTTATCAGCCTCGAAGTTAGAACCTGATTGGAGTCTGAAGTAGGCTCAGCCTTGAAGTTATCAACAGCGATTTGGGATCCCTTTTTAGGGTTCTTCAGAAGACGGGAGAAAAACTTCCACATTAGAAGACGCTGTGTGATGAATTAACCTTTGGATCTGTAAAACTTTGTGGCTATTTATCTATATATGTATATATGAGCAGGGCTTGTAAGTATAGGCTATTACTTCACGAAACTTGTTGTAATAGATTGTAAATAATTGAACAAAATAAGTCGGATTAAATTACTGCAATGATATCTTCATTGTAATAGATAATTAATTCATTTTGTCGTTACAATTGACTATGAAATAATTTCTACCAAGTTATTGCAATGATATACTCGTTGCAGTTACGTGTTTGACATTGCAATAGATTGTAAAAGAATTAATATCAAATTATTACAATGGTAACTTCGATGTAAGAGCTATTAATTTCAAATTTTTGTTGCAATAGATTGCAAAAACAACTGGTATCAATTTATTATAACGATTCTTTCATTTTAAGTTATTGCAACAATTTTTCGTTATATTAAAACTTCTATTGCAACTGAAAATTATAAGTTATTGCAACTTATTATTGTTGATGCAATAATTTAACACTTTTAAGTTACTATTGTTACCATTTGAACTTGTAGACGCGATATTTTGTCTAAAACTATTATATACATATTTTGTTATATTAACACTTGATGTAATAGACATTTTTTTAATGTAGTGGCTATTGGCAACGAAGTTATCAGCCTCGAAGTTAGAACCTGATTGGATTCTGAAGTAGGCTCAGCCTTGAAGTTATCAGCAGCGATTTGAGATCCCTTTTTAGGGTTCTTCAGAAGACGGTGGAAAAACTTCCACATTAGAAGACGCTGTGTGATGAATTAACCTTTGGATCTGTAAAACTTTGTGGCTATTTATCTATATATGTATATATGAGCAGGGCTTGTAAGTATAGGCTGTTACTTCACGAAACTTGTTGTAATAGATTGTAAATAATTGAACAAAATAAGTCGGATTAAATTACTGCAATGATACCTTCATTGTAATAGATAATTAATTCATTTTGTCGTTACAATTGACTATGAAATAATTTATACCAAGTTATTGCAATGATATACTCATTGCAGTTACGTGTTTGTCATTGCAATAGATTGTAAAAGAATTAATATCAAATTACTACAATGGTAACTTCGATGTAATAGCTATTAATTTCAAATTTTTGTTGCAATAGATTGCAAAAACAACTGGTATCAATTTATTGCAATGATTCTTTCATTTTAAGTTATTGCAACAATTTTTCCTTATATTAAAGCTTCTATTGCAGTTGAAAATTATAAGTTATTTTAGTGAGGTGATATGAAAAATCTTTTTTTTGTTCTTTATGGACCAACGGTTCTAAGAGCCCATAGTCAGCCCAAAGCCCTCGATCCAATACACATGAAAATTAAATACCACTTCTTACTAAATCAGGCCCACTAAATTAACCACAAATTGTATCATTTAATATAAAATTCAAATTTCAACCCAATAGCCCATTCACAAAACAAAGCCCTCAAATTATCCAAGCCAATAACCCATATCGATGGTCAAAACAAGTCCCAGGATTGAAGAAGTTCAGATTTGGGTCATGGTACTAATTGGTTCAACACTTAAGGAAAGAGGGACCATAAGTTTTTTGGTCTATTTTTTGAGCCAGCCCAAAATGGAATACATGTGCCTAGCCCGTGAGGCCTAGCTCAAAGCTACAGACACAATCTTGATCATGATAAATTAATGGGACACGGTTTTGCATTGATATTGTGAAATAAAGTATGTGTTTGGGGTGCGCGTCTGCGCGTCCACGTTTCTTCAGTTCACGTTTTTCACTTTTTTTTTTCCTGCGCGTGAACAGTAATCTCACATGGGTTCACTGTGCAGGGGACAAAAATTATTGTTCATCACTGTAGCAGCACTGTTCACTTACTAAAAACTATTAAAAATGAGTCCCACGGTATTATTCACACATTTAAAAATTATTTTGCTTAAGGGAGTTGAGGAGGGATAACAAATTTGGCATTTAAATTGCCAAATTCTATAGTAATTTTGCACACAAATTTCTGAATAAAAGGGAGAGAGAGGAGTCATGACACCAAATTTCGTATTCAGTTTTTCAAAGTTGGTGTTGATTTTCCCTCTCCTTTGCTCAGCCCAAACCTGACTGTTCTTCCTACTTGAGTGGAGGGAAAAGATTGACCGAATTTGGTTGAATTAAAATCGATTTAGAAGATGGAAAATGAGAGAAGAAAGTTGGCAGATAAATGCCAAATTTGGATAGAGAGTGTCATGTGGAGAGAGAAAATAGATTGAGAGAGAGAGAGACCGAATTTTGAGATTTTCATACACGAGACTTTTTGACGTGACAAGGATATAATCCTACGTAGTTTCATTATAATTAATAAATTCAAGCCAAGAGTTTTTTTTTTGGCTCAATTATCATTAAAAAAAAAATCAAATCAAATCAGATGCTAATCTCTTTTGCAATAAAAAATATGATATATGACTCGTTAGATAATTGTGGCTATATAGATGTTTAAATATACTTGTTTTATAGGCAATATTGGGATGTGAAAGTAGGTGATATATATCAAAGAATAAAAGAATTTGATTGTATAAATGGCGTCTTTCTAAAACTAAAGTAAAAGCTATGCTTTTTCTCTAGGACACGGTGCATTCTAGAGGGAAGCTTTGGGGTCTCTTTGAGTCTGCAGTAATTGTATTTCATGTAGTTCTTCTGAGTTCTGAACCCATTTCAACCTCTCTTGACTAGTTGAGTCCAACTCTTGTGAGGGCCACGCATTGCTAGTGGAGGTAGAAGAGGGAGAGTTTGAACTGCAAGATGTTGCACCAGAGGACCAAACACATTCATTGGCAGTGAAAGGAGCTTGTGTCCAATCTGTCTTGACTAGCCCACCCCTTGTGGCTCAGTCATTAGCATTCCACAGGCTAGAGTTGATCCTCTTTGGTTGAAGATTTATGCAAATAATGAAAAACAGCAAGGTTGTGTTTGGATGGCAACATTTGGATTTGAATTTGAATTTGAAATCCATTAATTTGAAATTCCTTGATTTTGAAATTCTTTGTTTGGATCTTTTTAAACAATGAAGGATTTGAATTCATCATTTGAAATTTCATTGTTTGGATACATAAATTTGTATTTGGATTTGGATTTAAGATCAATAAAATATATTTTTTAATTATTATTTTTCTTAATCATTCTACATTTTAATTTTAAATACATGAGGTAATATTGATAATCCAATTAACTGAGATAGCAAAGAAATAGGTGCAGAAAAGACAAAAGAACATGCATGCTAAACAAGAGTCATAAATTGAGTTGGCATGAAAACTTAGGACTTGTTTGGTAAAAGATTTTTAGTAACGTTTTTGTTTGTTTTGTGGAAAAATGTATAGGTGAAAAAATGTGTAGAAATACATGTAATGTTGTTTAAACACTGAAAATTGTTGTTTAAACAATAGTACCAAACACCTCCTTAAACACCATAAGAGAAAGATTACATGTGTTCTGGCTCTAATCTGACATACAAGTGAATGAATAACTCATGAAATCATTGACTAGTATGAGGTCATCTTCAATCCAATTTAATGATCACTAGAAATAAATATCACCAATACCATAATTGAGTAATTAATATAACATAATTGAGCACATATCCATTGGGGCTTAGGCCTTTTGGGTTAAAATGTGTCTCTATATGTTATATTAATTATTCAAGAAAGCTCCTCAAGGTATTTATCTCCCCAACACTCTGTTGAACAGCCTCATTGAAAAAAATTCAACAAATAGCCGACAAGAACTGTTTATGCACACACAATGAGTCTTGAAAAAACATGAACCAAAAGCTTTTGTCTCACAAACACAATGAATCTTGAAAAAAAAAAAAAAGAACCAAAAGCTTATATCTCACAAGAAACAAAGGCAATTCTATTTTAGTTAAACCATGATTTTGTCCTCAATTTAAATTATTCCAAGCTTTTTGGTTCTCAAATAATAAAGAAAAATTCTTAGTTGAACAGGCTCATTGAAAATACTGGACAACTAATCCAAAAGAAACAATGGCAATTCTATTAAAAAATAATTATAACAAGAACCACTGTGCTAATCACGTTATGATTCTGTCCTTGGTGAAAATTATTTCAAGATGATCACTGATTTATTTGGATAACATAAAATATATTGTAGTATAGTCATATAACAATTCACATGCTCTATCTACAGTTCATAGAAGCATTTAATCAAACACATAATTTGCATTACAAACCCACAAACGAAAATAGAAATAGAAAATAAAGATAAACTCAAAATAAATCATTAAAATTACTATGAAATAAAACGCACAAACAAATCAAATGAAACCCAAACAAAACCCACACACAAATTAAAAACTAGAGTTGCTCTTAATTTTGAAATTCGCTATCATTTAATATTGTTAATTACCAAATAGGTGATGAAGGTGCTATAGCAAATATATTATCGCTCTAGAAGTCGATCGAATACACATCCAATGATATATGCATGCCTAAAGAAAATAATTACGAAAAATTTTATTTAAAAAACATCCAAATTTCACTGTGCTTGACAGATCGCAAAGAGATAGAGATGTAGTCTTCAGCCTTATATATTTCCATTCCATCAATTGTTGTTAAGCATGCAAGTAGGTCAAAATTGCTTCTAGTTTATTATAAGACTGGGTGAGGAAGAGAGAGCGTGACGGAGTTGAGAGAGACAAACTTTGCTGTGAGAAAGAGAGAAAGAAGAAAAGCTTGGACAAGGAAGAGAGAGTGTGACTGAGTTTCTAGAGACGATGAAGTATTGATAAGAGAGAGCTAGAGTGAGGGCGAGGGATTTCTAAATTCTTGGGTTTGTGAGAGGATTTCAAACCCATGGATTTGGACTCCTGAAATCCAAGATGGATTTGGGCTAAATCCAAATCCATTTCTTTTAACTTACCCAAACAAAGGATTTGAATTTGGAGCCCCTTAAATCCAAATTCAAATTCAAATTCAAATCCAAATCCATGCCGTCCAAACAGACCACAAGAGAACTTACATAGTAGGCAGTGACTATGCCAGCAGAATTTCCAGGGACAAGCTCCAATTAAATATTCATTCTTGAATTGGAATCCAGAGCCAGAGGCATTGTTAAGGGAGAGAGTAAGAAGTTCACCATTGTTGAGTATCTTAGCATGGCCATCACCCCATGTAATATCAAAATCTTCATTGGTACAAGTTACTAGCAGAGGCAGAGAATCTCAAGCATGAGAGTACTGATCAACAGCATCACGGGAAATGTTGAAGGAAAGAAGCCTTGGAAATTTGATAGCGGATAATTGAAATTATAAGTAAGAAGCTTATAAAATGGATGGGTGTTCTCGAGAAATTGGGTTGGAATTTACAGTGTAGGAGGAAATGCCATATATAGGAACTAGAAGGTCCATTATTCAAGTCAATTGTGGACAGTTGTTGGGTTTAAGAAATGCAAAATATATATTAGCTGCCAAAATGAAAACCGCACTTCCCAGACCTAGCATGGCACCAACAACTGTTAAAATGATAATTAGGGAAAATACATTTGTCTATCATGTCGCTCATCATAATCTTTTTTTTTTTTTTTTTTGATGACTTATGTGTGAGATGATAGGCAATAGTTTTTCTTCCAATTTTGTTTTCTTTCACTCGAGAGTCTAGAGCAATCTGGTTATGAAAATGGATTAGGTATCATTTTCTGTATGCACGCTACATATACTTTAGTCTTATACTTTAAAAAAAAGTTATTATAAAATAAAAATCAATATGTATTGTTCGTCCTTAAAATTAGTTAATGGGTGGTTTTGGTCTATAACATTTAAAATGATAACTTTTAATTCTTTCGAGGCCAAACTAAAAACAATCACCCCTTAAAACCTTTCATTTCACAAGGACTTAAATGATCACTTTAAGTTTGTTAAAAACTAAAATCGATCATTTAAAAAATTTTTGGAACTAAAAATAGAATACAATCCTCTGTACTACATTTTGTGTTTTACCAATCACAACTTTGTATATGTTTTTTTTTTTTTTTTTTTTTTTTTTTTTTTTTCATTTTAAATTTTGACTATTTTATAAAAAAAAAAGTTAAACAAATACATGATAAGTTGTGATTGGTGGAACATAAAGTGGAATACAAATAATGGTAGATGATTTGTATTCTTAAAAAACAATCATTTTAGACTTCAATACTAAAATTCAGATGATTTGTATTCCTAAAAACAATCATTTTACACTTCAATACTAAAATTGCTTATGGGATAAGCTTTTGGTTGTGCCTGAGTGTGTATGTTTTAATCAGAAAGGGTTTGCTGCTTTGAACAAAGTCAATTAATATACAATACCATGATACGAAAATAAGTGACAACTGGCAGAGAATAAAATTTTTTTTTGGTAGAAAGAATAAAAGAATTTGATTATATAAATGGCATACAAATTAATTAATCAAATGGGAATGTCGAAAAAATAAAAGAATTGATCTACGAGACTACAAACTATATATTATGTTCATTTCTTTAGGACATGGTGCATTCTGGTGGGAGGCCTTGTGGGAATCTCTTTGAGTCTGTGCAGTAATTGTATATCATGTAGTTCTTCTGAACCCATTTCAACCTGTCTTGACTAGTTGAGTCCAATTCTTGTGATAGCCATGCATTGCTAGTGGATGGAGACGATGGGGAGCTTGAACTGCAAGATGATATTCCAGAGGACCAAACACATGCATTGGCATTGAAGTTCCTATAGGAGGCAGTGAAAGGAGCTTGTGTCCAGTCTGTTTTAACTAGGCCGCCCCTTGTGGCCCAATCATCAGCATTCCACAGGCTAGAGTAGATCCTCATTGCCTGGTTCTTTGGGAATGGTACACCAATTGACTCAAGGTTCTTGAACTCTCTTAACGGAGTGCCATCCACAGAGAAACTGAAACAGAGAACATACAATTTCATTAGTTTTTACAACCTATCAAAATTAAATAAATAAATGATGGAAGACAATTTTGAAACAAGGAGTCTATGGATACAGTAGTTTTCACAACTGTTAATATGAACTGTTGTGATTGGTGTGCTACAGAAGTAATATTCATGTCAAAGTGACATTGCTCCGATCACAAAAAATCATGTTCCATTGTGAAAAATATTGTGTCCTTAGTATTAACATTTTGGAAAGGTGGATTTGTAGGTACTTACATGATGCGCTGGGGGTTCCAAAGGATAGAATAGGTGTGGAAATCTGCAGTTGGGTCAAACCAGAGATAGAATTGCTGCTCTCTGTTGCCCTTGCCTTGGCTGAACACATTGGTGTGAATGATGTAAGGATCACCACTCAAATTGCCCAGGAACTCAAAGTCTATCTCATCCCATGTCGACCCTTTTGAGGATAACTGCACACATGAAAGGATGATATATATATATTAGCATACCTTTAAGCATGGAATTTATAAATAAAATCGTATTATAGAAGATTGAGACAAATAGTGATATGGCAAGAGAGCTCACATAGTAGGCAGTGACTGTGCCAGCAGAGTTTCCAGGGACAAGCTTGAGTTGCATATCAATCTTTCCGAATAAATATTCATTCTTGGATTGGAATCCAGAGCCAGAGGCCTTGTCAAGGGAGAGAGTAAGAAGCTCTCCACTGTTTAGTATCTTAGCACGGCCATCACCCCATGTGATATCAAAATCTTGGTTCAAGTTACTCGCAGAGGCAAGCGATATTAAAGTGCCAAGCATGAGAGTAATGATCATCAGCATCACTGGAAATGTTGAAGGAAAAGAATCCATGGAAATATGAAAGAGGGTAATTGAAACTATGAGTAAGAAGCTTATGAAATGAAGGGACCGATGAGTATGGTTGAGAACTTGGATTGGTATTTATAGTGATACGTTTCGTTAGGCCAAAGTAGGAGAGGAAGTAGCATAGGAAGGTCCATTAGTCAAGTCAGCTATGGACAGTTGTTGGGCGAGTTAAAAGATATTGGCTGTCAAATTGAACTCAAAATTCCGCCTTAATTTCCTAGTCCTAGCGAGTGATGGGACGCGGTTTTGCATTACGCGATAATTTGATACTAACGAGACGAGTTGGGTGTTGCATCACTAGCAGATATATGCTTGTTGCTTGTTGAAAAATAAAAGTCAAGAGAAGAAGATATGTGCATTCGTTTGCACCGACTGCTGCAGTCAACACCGGCTAAGACATTAAAAAACAGATGATCTTATCTCATTGCCAAAAAGTTTTTATTTTTTATTACTTTTTTCTTTTTGGTTGAGGGTTGGGGCGTTTCAAAATCAAAATTTTATTTGGTATAAAATTCAATTTTTAATCTTCTCACTTTACTTCCGTTCAAATCAATAATTTAACTTTGTTAAATACAAAACAATGTCATTTAATGGCTCTTTGACCACTCAATTTGGACATAGACTAACTGAAAGACTTAATTGAACAAAGTTAACAGTTAGATAATTGAATTGAATAAAAGTAAAGTTAAAAAACTGTATTTATGCAATTTCAAATTGTATAATTTGTAAGTAAGTTTTTTATTTAATATGATGTATACTTCGTATATATCAAAATCTAGTTTTGATCATGGTTATTTCCCATGATAAACACCAAGTTTATTTAAAGAAGAAGGATACATATAAAGCAGACTCTATCTCTAGCTAGGTCCCTAATTACATTAATAGAAGACGAAATTGAGATTGCAACTAGCCAAAAACTTGTCTCAAAAGCTTAAACTAATGAATTTAGACCCAATTATGTATCCAAAGAAGAAATAAACTAATCACACCTCTCATACATGAATTTTACAGCAATATTAATATAATATAAGCAACTTAACAGTTTCAAATAGAGATTAGTTGATTACAGAAAACATCACATCACTACCGGAATTAATTATATGCCATACATAGGTTGTCCTCTCTATTTAAATTGGTAAGATGGATATTGAATATTTAACTTGAGGTAGAGGGTCAAATACTTCATTTAACTGTTCCATTGGCACGTGCTTTGATTAATAAAATGATGTGTAAGTGGCTTTGGTGTCTACGGCTGGTTTCTAGGGTCACTAGTGGGATTGTGATAGCCATTTATTTGGGTGCAAGGATTAATATTAGCAGTCACCTTAACTTGCAAGGATAAATATTAGTAGTCACCTTTACTTGAGTGACTTTGGTAGAGTTTGGATCCACGTTTGCGTTTTTTTTTTTAGATCAGCCCCTAGTGCACTGTTCATGTCAAGGCATATGAACACCAAAAAAATTAAAAAAAAAATAATAATAATAATAGTGAACAGTAATTTTTCACACATTTAAAAATTATTTTGCTACAGTATTTTCAGTTTTCAATAAAATAAGTTGTATCCAAACGGACCCTTTTTATTAATGATTGCCCTAAAAAAAAAAAAAGTTTGGGATATTAATGTATTGGGTTATTTATACATTATACTCCATACATGTGTGTTTGAAGTTTGCTAAATTCAAATAACTTATTTGCATAGTACTTATTGAAAGAAATGGTTTTTGGCCATTTTTATGTTAAATGTGTTACAAAAGCAAAAAAACTAATTTATTTAAAAAAGCTACAAGTTACATTATTTTCAAAAAGTTGATTGTCGTTCAAATCCCAAATGCAAAATGTTCAACTTCTAAACTCTTGTACTATATGAATGTTTCATAACACATCCGCAATTATGACCAGAACCTCCGACCAACTTCAAGAACCTCACTACAAAAAAAAGGTTCTATGGCCGCGCTTTTAAAACGTGGCTATATGTCAAAAAAACGTGGCTATAGCCTATAGCCGCGTTTTTTTAGGCCACGCTTTCTAGTGTGGCCTAAAACCTGTGACTATAGGACTCACGGTCCTATGGCCACACTTTTTAACCGCGGCCCAAGACCAGGTCCTACAGCCGCGTTTAAAACGCGGCCTAAGGTTGTGGTCTTGGGCCGCATTTTAAACGCGGCCTAAGGTTGCGGTCTTGGGCTGCGTTTTAAACGCGGCCCAAGGTTTAACCTTAGGCCACGTTTTAAACGCGGCTATATACCCTTAAATTTTTTTTAAAAAAAAAAAACCTTTGATTACCAAAAATTAATTTTCGGTAATCAAAAGTTTTTTTTTTAAAATTAAAATTAAAATTTTTAAAATTAATACTTTCAAACTTTAAAATTTCAATTTTAAATAAATAAAGAAATTCAAAACAAAAATACAAACCCAGCAAATTCAAAAACAAAAACAAAAACAAAAACAAAAATACAAACCCAGCAAATTCAAATTCAAAAACAAAAACAAAAATACAAACCCAGCAAATTCAAAAACAAAAACAAAAACAAAAAAAAAAATACAAACCCAGAAAATTGAAATTCAAAAACAAAAACAAAAATACAAACCCAGCGTCGCCGATGAAGCTCAACGGCGACGCCGAGAGCGTCGCGATCGGCGACGCTTGAGCGTCGCGATCGGCGACGCTTGAGCGTCGCGATCGGCGACGCTTGAGCGTCGCGGTTCGCGACGCTTGAGCGTCGCGAACCCAGCGTCGCGGGTCGCGACGCTGGAGCGTCGCGGTTCGCGACGCTGGAGCGTCGCGGTTCGCGACGCTGGAGCGTCGCGTTCGCGACGCTGGAGCGTCGCCGTTCGCGACGCTTGAGCGTCGCCGTTCGCGACGCTCTCAGCGTCGCCGTTGAGCTTCATCGGCGACGGCTGAGCTCAACGGCGACGGTGTTTGTGGTTTGTGTTTTTTTTTTTTTTTTTTTTGACTCTGGGTTGAATGGCTCTGGGTTGTGGTTTGTGTTTGTTTGTGTTTGTTGGTGTGCTATTAGTATTGAATGGCTCCAGTTAAGGAAAAGAAAAAAAAAAAAAAAAGTTTGTCAAAAAATAAAGTACGGAGGTCCTTAGGCCGCGTTTTTAGCTCAAAAAAACGCGGCCTAAGATCCCGTCTATGGCCACGCTTCTAAAACGCGGCCACAGTTAAGGAAAAGAAAAAAAAATTTGCTAAAAAATAAAACACGGAGGTCCTTAGGCCGCGTTTTTAGCTTAAATAAACGCGGCCTAAGAGCCCGTCTATGGCCACGCTTAAAAAACGCGGCCTAAGAACCTGTCTATGGCCTCATTTTTAAAACGCGGCCACAGTTAAGGAAAAGAAAAAAAAAATTTGCCGAAAAAAAAAACAAGGAGGTCCTTAGGCCGCGTTTTTAGCTCAAATAAACGCGGCCTAAGAGCCCGTCTATGGCCACGCTTAAAAAACGCGGCCTAAGATCCTGTCTATGGCCTCATTTTTAAAACGCGGCCACAGTTAAGGAAAAGAAAAAAAAAATTTGCCGAAAAAAAAAAACAAGGAGGTCCTTAGGCCGCGTTTTTAGCTCAAATAAACGCGGCCTAAGAGCCCGTCTATGGCCACGCTTAAAAAACGCGGCCTAAGATCCGGTCTATGGCCTCATTTTTAAAACGCGGCCACAGTTAAGGAAAAGAAAAAAAAATTTGCCGAAAAAAAAACACAGAGGTCCTTAGGCCGCGTTTTTAGCTCAAGAAAACGCGGCCTAAGGTCCCGTCTATGGCCACGTTTAAAAAACGCGGCCTAACAGCCCGTCTATGGCCTCATTTTTAAAATGCGGCCACAGTTAAGGAAAAGGAAAAAAAAATTTGCTGAAAAAAAAACACGGAGGTCCTTAGGCCGCGTTTTTAGCTCAAGAAAACGCGGCCTAAGGTCCCGTCTATGGCCACGTTTAAAAAACGCGGCCTAAGAGCCCGTCTATGGCCCCGTTTTTTAGAAACGCGGCTTCAGTCCATCTTAGGCCGCGTTTTTTATGGCCACAGCTTAAAAAACGCGGCCTAAGACCCCCGCGTTTTGTAGTGCCTTTTGAAGCTTCTTTTTTCACAGCAACAGGTTTGTATAATAGCAACGTGGCTTCAACGTTGATTATTATTCACCAAGAATACCATCTTCAGGTCTACTTCTTCAATATCAGTATGATAGTGAAATAGATAAAAACACAAATAGCTCTCACTCTCTCTCTCCTGTTTTAGTCGTCCCTCGAATCTGGGCTTAACTAGATCATTTGCAAGACCTTATAGGAATCTAGTTCAACAATTTTTGATAGATCGAGCAACTGTTCAACATAATAGAAACTCCTCTTTCTTTGAGTTGAACCTGGGTCTTCTTCAATGTTTAGTGTTTACTGTGTTAGTCTCTTATATAAATATTGAAACCTTGTATGCTATTGCCAAATGTAATTAACATTTTTCATGGCTAGTGATTTGCTTAAAATACAAATTTTACTATTTAGTGAATATTCCTATCTTTCCTTACAATTTCTCATTGGTTATTTTAGCTTATATATTTAAAGAAAAAAAGTGGTTTTAATTTATTTATAGAAATACTATAAATTTCTCCGATTCTGTTTATTTAGAAAGTTCCAATTTTTATTTTAAGCATGGATCAAACAAGAGTGTAAATTTATTGAAATGAATCAAAGAGTTGAATGTAATATTTGTTTGAACTCAATGAACTGTAGTATTATGATACGTGGTCTTTGATATGGACCGAAATGAATTGGATATATTTTGGAAATTAACTGTGTATATTTAACTGTGCTTTGAATGAAAGAAAAGTATTTTAATCTTTATTACTTTTTATGCCTATTGGAGATGCTCTTATGCCTAAAATGTTAACTTTATAGACTAACAACAGGCAGATTTTTTTTTTTTTTTCTTGGTTGAGGATAAACAATAGGCAGACTTGGCAAACAGGTGTTAACTCGTGTATTTGGTTTTGACCTATCAAATATGGTTTAAAGGTCAGTTACCACACGTTAGAAACCATACTGCACCATTAGGCTTGAAGCCTTGGATCAGTCGGCTAAACTATGGTTGGTTATCCCTGGGCCAGATTAACTGTTAGACTGGCCTTAAATGTGTTTTATTTTTATTTTTTAGGTTAGAATGGGTTGGGCCTAAATATGTGTGTTTTAATCAGAATGGGTTTGCAGCTTTGAACAAAGTCAAATAATAGACAATACTGTGATATGAAAATAGGCGACAAATGAAAAGAATAAAATAATTTGATTATATCATTGGCGCATACAAATTAATTAATCAAATGGGAATGTCAAAAAATAAAAGAATTAATGTACAAGCTATATATTTTCTTTTCTGTTCCCTATGACTTGGTGCATTCTAGAGGGAGGCCTTGGGGGAATCTCTTTGTATCTGTGCAGTAATTGTATATCATGTAGTTCTTTTGAACCCATTTCAGCCTGTCTTGACTAGTTGAGTCCAACTCTTGTGAGAGCCACGCATTGCTAGTGGATGCAGAAGAGGGAGAGCTTGAGCTGCAGGATGATACTCCAGAGGACCAAACACATGCATTGGCATTGAAGTTCCTATAGGAGGCAGTGAAAGGAGCTTGTGTCCAGTCTGTCTTGACTAGCCCACCCCTTGTGGCCCAGTCATCAGCATTCCACAGGCTAGAGTAGATCCTCATTGACTGGTTCTTTGGGAATGGTACACCAATTGACTCCAGGTTCTTGAACTCTCTTATGGGAGTGCCATCCACAGAGAAACTGAAACAGAGAACATAGAATTTCATTAGCTTGTACAACTTATCAAAAATAAATAAATAAAATGGCGGAAGACTACAATTTTGAAACAGTAAGTCTATGAATACAATGGTTTTTACAGCTGCTATTATGAACTGTCGTGATTGGTGCTCAACAAAAATACTATCCAGGGAAAAGTAATGTTGCTCCAATCACAACAAATCAAATCATGTTCCACTTTTTCTTGGTATTAAACATTTTAGAAAGGTGGATTTGTAGATACTTACATGATGCGCTGGGGGTTCCAAAGGATAGAATAGGTGTGGAAATCTGCAGTTGGGTCAAACCAGAGATAGAATTGCTGCTCTCTGTTGCCCTTGCCTTGGCTGAACACATTGGTGTGAATGATGTAAGGATCACCACTCAAATTGCCAAGGAACTCAAAGTCTATCTCATCCCATGTTGACCCTTTTGAGGATAACTGTAAATTCACACGTAAAAAGATGATATATATTAGTATACCTTGAAGCATGGAATATATATATAAATAAAATTGTATTATAGAAGATTGAGGCAAATGATGATATAGCAGGAGAACTCACATAGTAGGCAGTGACTGTGCCTGCAGAGTTTCCAGGGACAAGCTTGAGTTGCATATCAATCTTTCCGAATAAGAATTCATTCTTGGATTGGAATCCAGAGCCAGAGGTTTTGTCAAGGGAGAGAGTAAGAAGCTCGCCACTGTTGAGTATCTTAGCACGGCCATCACCCCATGTAATATCAAAATCTTGGTACAAGTTACTAGCAGAGGCAGACAATATTAAAGAACCAAGCATAAGAGTACTGATCATCAGCATCACTGGAAATGTTGAAGGAAAAGAAGCCATGGAAATATGAAAGAGGGTAATTGAAAATACGAGTAAGAAGAGCTTATGAAATGAAGGGATCGATGAGTATGGTTGAGAACTTGGATTGGTATATATAGTGAGAAGTGAATAGTGATACGTTTCGTAAGGCCAAAGTCGGGAGAAATTATAATTTCTCCAAAGTCGGAGAGGAAGTAGCATAGGAAGGTCCACTAGTCAAGTCAGCTATGGACAGTTGTTGGGTTTAAGAGATAGCTGTCAAAACTCAAAAGCGTTTTTCCTAGTCCTAATAGTAATAACTCAATCACAAATTTTCTACCAAAAATAAAACTCATAGAAAAAAAAATTAAGGACAAGAATTTTTTGGTTGTCAGAATCAGACTCAACCTAACCCTTTTGTTTTTTTTGGGTTATATCATTGTGGGTGATGGGACGCGGTTTTGGTTTTGGTTTTGCATTGATACTGCACAGTACGCATCACAAAGCTGCTTCTTAGCTGGGTTAGCATTAGCCCATCATCATCATTATTATTATTATTATTATTTAGTGAAGCATGTTATATATTGTTATATGTGCCTATTTTAAATTGTTCTCTTTCTGCGACATATGTGATTGTTAAAAAAATGAAAGTCAAAAGAAGAAGATATGTGCATGCGTTAGCACCGACGGCTGGAATTATCACCGACAAGGACATAAAAAAACAAATTATCTTATCCCATTGCACAAAAGTTACTCTTTACTTTTTGATTCTGTCTTTTTGGTTGAGGGTCGGGGCGTTTCAAAAGGAAAACTCAAAATATTATTTAGGAATTAGGAGAAAGTGAGGAAAAAAAAAAAAAAAAATCATTGGAATACATTAAATCCTAGACTTTTAAAGGGAAGACTTGAGAAATTTTGTTCTCACTTCATACCTCCTAAATTTTGGGAAAGTTGCACTTACATTTTTTGAACTTTTATTTTAGTCAATTTAATATATAAATTGAGTAATATTATAATTATAAACTATTTTACAACATACTTACAAAATATTGATGTGACCAATCTCTTATTGGTTTTCATTAGTCTTGTCCAACCCACCAGCTAGATTGACCCACTCGCTCAAACTGACTAGACCTACTTGAAAATTGATGAATCTGAGGGAACCCATCCAATCCGACCCGAGTCCTTCACCAGTTGGTAGTAGGTATGGAAATTGCACACCCGATTTGGTTGGGTCAGTTCCGAGTTGGATACAAACTTGACCCAGTCTGACCCATGGACACCCCTAATTTTCATTTAGCTCACCATTAATATTACTTTTTTATTTACCAATAATCACTCACCATATCAACAATTTGTTTTTTTTTTTTTTTTATAAAATAGTTTGTATTTCTTGCATTATTCATATAAATTTGGTAATGTAGTATAAATAGATCTCTTAACTTTTTCTTTTGCCAATTTAATACATAAACTTTGATACTATAGCAATAAGACACCCTTAACTTTTTTCCTATCACCAATATAAATTTTTTTGGACCAAGTAATCAACAAAAATATAATTAAAGGGATCTTACTACAAAAACATAAAAATATAGAGGGTTTATTTGTTATAGTCCTAATGTTTATGTACTAAATTGTCTAAAATAAAAATTAAGGGGTGTAAATGAAATTACCCAAATTAAGTTCAAGAGGTGTCAAGGCATTTTATCCTAGACAATTTAAACTAGACTTTCATATGCATGCATTTTATGTGTGATGGTCAGACTTGTTTGGAGTTTATTTAGGTATTTATGAAAGTCTAGGGTTTACAATGTCATATTAAAAAGTGTATGGTTTTTTTGGTTCTTTCCCCTTTTATTTAACATGATGTGTACTCCATGCCAAAATGTGGTTATAAATACGGTTTTTTTCCCTTGATAAACAACAAGTTTATTTAAAAAAGAGGGTTACATTATAAGGCATGAGCCAAAGTTCATCTCTAGCTAGGACCCTAATCACAGTAGAAGGTTTAACTGAGATGGCGACTTTGTCCCAGACCAATTACAGTTGAAGCCCCGACTTATCAAATAGTGAGTTGGCTCATTCGTGTCATGGCTATATATCAATAAATAAATGTTTGTTGGGGGGAGAGAACACATTGGAGAAATTTTAATTTAGCAGTTAAGTATAATATATAGAAACACTACTTTGCCTAAAAACTTAAACCAATGAGTATGGTCACAATTATTTTTTATTAACTACTTATTCTTCTTATTAGTATCCAATATAGGCTTTACTACTTAATTAACCACATCACTTACATGTAAATATTACAACACTATAGGAATATAGTATTAATATAAAGTATTTATCATTAAAACTATTTTATGGTATAAACAGTTTCAAACATAAGTTGATTTTATAGAAAAATAAATAGATGAATTATGTGTTAGGAGTAATACACAAAGTAATAAAGGAAGAATAAGGATAACACAAAAGTCAAACAGAAATAAACTACTTGGAGGCATAAAATTGTTATCTTTAGACAATATTTGCCCTAACACTCTTGTTATTAAAGGATTATCGCAAACTTGTACATAGGATACAACAAAATTGTTGGGCTTTACAAATAACAATTTTGGAAAATAACCACAGGATTTCTTGTGTTTCTCTCTAACTTATTATTTTTTGAACATAAGTCTTAATTTATACCCATAGGGTTATATTCCATCAAAAGGCACGTATGAAGAGTTAAAATGTTTTATAAAACCATTCACAAGGTTTGAAACCTCTTCAAATATTCAGAACAGTTACCAAAAAATTCTGCGGAAAACTCAGTTTTACGAGTTACTATCGGTCGAGAGTTCCTTTCGATCGATCGAATGCACTTTTCGATTGATCGAATAAGAATCAAATAGCGATCGAATCATCTAGTGACTCCAGGATTATTTTCTTTATCATTTCGATCGACAAGCAAAATCTTCGACTGATCGAAAATCCTTTAGTTCGAATTTCAATTAGAAAATTCCAAAACTTGAATTTTCACTTTATGAAACAATATTTTCCAAACTCAGATATCATTATTACAACTTATCCATGTATATAGCTATATATGCAACATTACGTGCCCTACATAGATTGTCCTCTCTGATTCAATTGCTAAGACGGACATTGAAGTATTTTACATGTGGTTGAGGGTTAAATGCTTCATTTAACTATCCCATTGGCATGTGCTTTGATCAATAAAAAGATGTGGAAGTGGCTTTGGTGTTTATGGGTGCAAGGGCTAATTAATATTAGTAAGTAGTCGCCTTTAGTTGCCGTGACTAAGTATGATTGCAGAAAAAAAAAAATGGTTTGGATGTGATGTATTTGCCTATTTATACTAAATATAATGTAAGGTAAAAATGTTCACACCTATTTATATTAGATGAATGTATGAGTGTGTTCATAAAAAATAAAAAATAAAATAAAAAAAGATGAATGTATGAGTGTAATGTTCAACCTGTGAAATTAATCGCATAATAATCATGCACTTGTTGTTATGACTAATGAGTGTTATGTTCAACCTATTACTGATTGCATAATAAGCATGCACAATATCCCACAATATGCCAACAATGATAAGCATGACTTCACTGTAAAAAAAACATGCCCTGTTATAGTCCAAACAAATTAAGCAAAATCAATTCAAAGTTGAAGTGTCGATCGGCCAGCTTTTGGTATTTTATATAGTCACACAACTTGTATTTGCAGGCTAGATTTCCTAGTGGTGTGCCATGTGTGAGCGAGAGATCTTTGGATGCATTTTGGGTTTGGGTGTTGTATCGGGTGTCTTTATGTCACCTTTAATATGCTTATATTGTCAATGAAACTTTTATCTTCAATGTCACCATATATTTAGCCTTAAGCTTAAGGTAAAGTCATGTAAATTTTTGTGCTAAAACTTAAAAGTGATTGGTTGTTTTATTTTTCTATTTCTATTTTGCTCACTATAATAGTATAATACCCACATTAAGCATTTTTTTTAGGAAAACATATATTATACTATGCACAAATTAAAAGATATTATATATATATATATATATATATATATAGAGTTTAGGTTTTACACTATATAACTATAAACAATATTACACCATTCAATATTTTTTAATTAAATGCGAATTTAAACAAATCTATCGTTAAATTATCTTTATATATTCTTCATATTAACAAATTTTCAAAATGATTAAAAATTAATAACCATGTTATCAATTAATTTTTTAAATTTAATTTTTTGTGTTTAAAATAATGCACAAAAGATGAGTTTATAAATTAAATAGTAAATAACATCCAATTGATATATAGAACATATAATTCAATGATGAGATTTTCAAAATATGAATTTTATAAGTTATTTGGTAATGTAACATTACTTAGAGTTATACCAGGTATAACTTGAACCCAATTCTATACATAGATTCGTACACATATAAAGAAAATCGATATTTAATAGTTTTTTAATCAGATTAAGATATATAATATATATTATACAAGCTTACAATAATATTATCTCACAAGATAATAAGAGTGGCTAATAAGAGTGCGACAAATAATCAACCCGCTAAGTGAAAACTAAGACCAATATATAAGAAAGAAAGAAAAAAAAAAAAATCCACGGCCTAGGTACTATGTTATCTTGTAGTTTCTTCCATCTCTACTATGCATTGGTAATGGCACACTCTGGAGGAAAGCCCTGTGGGAAGCGTTTGGTGTCTGTGCAGTAGTTATAAATCATGTAATTTTTCTGCACCCACTTCAGCCTGGCTTGGCTTGTGGTATCCAAATCTTCTTTCAGCCATGTATTATTGTTGGAAGTTCTTGAAGATGGAGACTTTGAACTACAAGAAGATGACCCAGAAGACCATAAACATGCTTTGGCATTGAAGTTCCTATATGATGCAGTAAAGGGAGCTTGTGTCCAATCTGTCTTCACAAGCCCTCCTCTTGTTGCCCAATCGTCTGCGTTCCAGAGGCTAGAGTATAACCTCATGGGCTGTTTCTTTGGGAATGGAATGCCAATTGACTCAGAGTTCTTGAACTTTCTAATGGGAGTACCATCCACAGAGAAGCTGAAACGTGCAGCAAAATAGCAAGTTAATGCAAAGTTGAAAAAAAAGCCATGAAATAAAATTTCATGCTCAAAGAATTTTAATACATATTAAAAAATGATAAATTTGATTAGTTAAATTTTATTTTGTCAATCCTCTTAGTCCAGACTCTGCTTTGATATCATAATATTAATCAATTTATACTGTTAGAAAACGGTTAATTTAACAATTTAACCATTATTCTAACTGATCCAGAGTGTTCTTACATGATGACTTGTGGATTCCAAAGAACAGAGTAGGTGTGGAAATTAGACGTGGGGTCAAACCAAAGGTAGAATTGTTGCTCTCTGTTTCCTTTTCCTTGGGTGAATATGTTAGTGTGAAGAATGTAAGGATCACCACTTAGATTACCCAAGAATTCAAAGTCTATCTCATCCCATGTTGACCCTTTTGAAGATAACTGCAAGTCAAGCACAGAAATATATACTTGTATTAGTCAAAAAAGTACATAATATAAGAAAAAAAAATTTTTGAGGCAGGCAAGTCCTATAGTGCAAGGGTACATACATAGTATGCAGTTACTGTGCCTGCAGAGTTTCCAGGGACAAGTTTGAGCTGCATGTCAATCTTACCAAAGAGAAATTCATTCCGGGATTGAAAGCCAGAGCCAGAGGCCCTATCAAGTGAGAGAGTAAGAAGTCCCCCATTATTGAGTATCTTACCACGACCATCACCCCAAGTGACATCAAAGTTCTGATTAAGGCTACCTGCATAGGCAACCAAAGCATAGCTAGCCAAGAAAGTTAGTAACAGCTTCAATGTTGAAGAAGAGGGAGCCATAGAGAGATTTTCTTTTGTTATTGTTATTATTATTGATGAGGATGGGACAGAAGAGGGTTGAGATAGGAGAGAAATAATGTTGGGTTGGTGAAGATTGTGGTGCATGGAATTGGCATTTTAAAGGAGGGAAAAGGTAAGTGAGAAGTGAGAACGTTATTGGAAGGGTGCCTCCCAATGTCAAGTTGTGGGGTTTCTATTTGAGCAAGAGCTGGACACAGATGGCAAAGGGTGGTAGTACTGGGTGCTATGATTTTGAAATGCAAATAGAGACAATAAATTTTGAGTAGTGATAGCTACACAAAGTTTACGTGACACACACTATCACGTCGGGTGAAATTTTCAATTAAAATGATTGTTGTCGTTTTGCAATTATAATTGATATGAGAGTGTGCAATAAAAAATGTGTAACAAGATTTAGCCATAAATTTTAGTATATTTTTTAAATTTGATGTGATTAGTACAATATTACTTTCACAGGATCATAACTAATATTAGTTTTTTTTTTTTTTTTTTTCGAGCGATAGTTTAATAGTATAATGGAGAAAGGAGCATTTGTAGGCGGGTATTTGCGTTATAAACATTAAAAAAAAAAAAAATGTTAATTGGTCTATAAGGTTGTTGACATCACTAACACTATTTTTATTAATACAAATCATAACTTATTATTTCAATAGTTGGTAAAAAAATTTGTGAAATTTATTGTATATTCACCTGTTGTTTTGCAATGTGCATGTCGCACATGTTACAAGTGACAATCCAACCTTCACTAGATAACACACAGTCGCTACTGATGAGACCTTTTAGACCAATCTTGTTGTGCCTCGTCCACTTTAAACTTGCCTTACGCAATATGGCTTACTGGATTAGACCAGTGACCAGGATAGTTGGATTTCTTTCTAGTAGAACCTCTATCTATAATCTATTATTGATAAAGATTGATTGCAAATTAACATATATCCAGCCAAATTGAAAGCTATGATTGGGTTTTATTCTGTTTTTATTTTTTATTTTTTTATAAACAACGATTGGGTTTATTCAATTTCTACTTGCGAGGAATACTTTTTGTCGGCCCACGCTCGCCCATAGTGCTCACAAGTTGCAGCAAAACCACAAGTTTAGATCAAATTATGTGTGATACTATTAATTTAAAAAGGAACTGAGATGATAATAATTGAATTAATCTGGATAACAGTGTTCTTAAAGTATTTGTTAATTAATCATTCTAAAAAATTTATAATACTATTACTTTTATAAAAAAAATATAAAAAATTGAAATAAATTTTTTTTTTCATAAAAAATTTTTAAAAATAATTTATTAACAAACATATGTTAAACCTTTTTTTAAATTAAATTATTATTTAGTTGACTAAGTCAATTTGATTAAGATATATTTGGAATTAAATATATAACTTTAGAAGCCAGCTGTAATTGGGATGTATGGATAAGCATGGGAGGGTTGGTTAGATATTTTTGTCATTAATAATTTAATAGTAGTAAGTTCAATAGTAATATCAAGAGTATTACAAAAATAGTAATATCAAGAGGACATGGAAATGAGGTAATTGGTTGATTTTGTTTAGTTTTTGACCTTAGTTCCCGTACATTTGGTGGCAGAGTAGGTGGGATGGAACATTGGAAGGAGACAAACGCTGCTTGAGTATAGTAACATTAAAGTGACCGACAGCTCATGAGGACCAGGGATATTTTAGTTTAAGTAAGATTGAAAAACATACTTTTTATAGTGAAAAAATAGTAAAACTCCAAATATATTTGGATGGGTCCCAACTCAAAAGTTTAGTCGGTTCTCATCCAAACAAGTAAAAAGTATAGTCGACTAGCCATTTTAGCTCATAAAGTTTTTTTTTTTTTTTTTTTTTTCTTATGGGAGCTCATAAAGTTTTAGTCTCTCATATGGCATGACAGCTCATAAATTTGCACGTCACTCTATACAAGCTAAAAACGATAACTTTAAGTTTGTTCTAGGAATTAAAAT
Organism: Quercus robur; assembly: GCF_932294415.1. Classification (NCBI taxonomy): domain Eukaryota; kingdom Viridiplantae; phylum Streptophyta; class Magnoliopsida; order Fagales; family Fagaceae; genus Quercus; species Quercus robur. The sequence goes on from NC_065535.1 coordinate 91,472,346, forward strand.
CGATAATTTAAGTTTTAAGATTCAAAACATTAATTTTAAGTTTGTTATTAAGGACTAATGGGGGTTATAAATAATCATTTTAAATCTGTTAAGAACTAAGAGCAAACACTTCAAATTTCAATAACTAAAGTCACTCGTAGGCTAAAATTTAGGAACCAAAAATTTTAACCCAAAAAAAAGGGAAAAAAAGTATACCCAGGAACTGTTTAATACAGATTGAGATCATTTTTAAGTGAGATTTTTCTCTCTTTTTTTAATATTGAAATATCAATTAAATAATATTTATTTAACTTTTTTTTTTTTTTTTTTTTGTGTTGGAAAACCAATGTTCTTGCTACTTAAGATATAAAATTATTAATTAAGTTCTTGTATTTAGATTTTATTAGTCTCTTTTACAATTATAAAAGCTAGTTCACTTTAATTAACAAACTCATAACTATTTTATTTTGCTGAAATAATTTAGGGGTTCAATTAAGTTAGATTTCTATTAGCCTTATATTTTGTGGGCCTACTAGGAGTTGGGAGAAATAATGCAAAATCCTTTTACATTTTATTATTTTCAAAAAAAATTAATTATAACCTACAACTTTTGAGATTTTTGTACAACTTTGGCTCCTTTTGTTTTCAAGACCTTGAAACCATTTCATAAAATTTTGGGGCATAAGGCTAGGCCTGACTCAAAGAGCCGCCTAAGCATACCCATAAAAGAAATGGTTAGGCCATTCCAAATTTGAAAAAGTCTGGAGATACACATTTTGTCAACACATATTAATATATTATCACATCTTGTGTATATATCAAGTGATGATTAGATTTTTTTTTTTTTTCAAGTGCCAATAGTGATCTCATGTATAACTGATGTCACCCAATTACAAGTCAATAAATGCGCAAGTTGTTACAAAGTGTTTCAAAATGTGTCCTTAGAAAAATTTCTCCAAATTCCATACTTAATTCATGGTTTAAAAAAACCAAAATGGTCAAAGAATTGGAAAAATGAGCAATTCCCAATATTTCCCCGTTCTTGACTGGTTTTCACTATTTTTTGCAAGATTTTTTTGGTTTTTACTGTACTAGTTCTATGTCCAATTCCTAATTAAACCAGTTGGTTTGGTTTGATTTTTAAAACAGTGCTTAAATCCTAACATGACTTCTTGGTATGTTATAAGAGTGCCTCAGGAAAATTATTTTACTAAAATCCAGATTACAACCTCTAAATATTGGCTAATTTTTTTTTTGTCTCTAAATTTTATATTTAATTAATTTTTCTTAGAGAAGAACATTTAATTTGTGTTGGCAATTCTCAAAAAAAAAAAAAAAAAAAAAAAAAAATTGTGTTGGCATGCTTTGGTTCATGACCGATTGGGCTTCTTTAGGGTGTAATAAGATGATGGATTTCAGTGGTGGCGGCGAGCCTAATGGGTCTGTGTGGGCTAACTTGGTGGGCCGGTTTTGGGCATTGAGTGTTTAAAAATGGTTCTGGTGTATCATGCATGTGGCCGTATGGGTCCGTGGCAAGTCTTGTAGCATAGGCGGTGTTGTAAAGAGTTTGTACTTTGTTGTGGTGCTGCTTGGAGATGGAGAACACGTACTTTTGGGTGTGTATGTTTTGCAAGAATTTTTTATTTTTATTTTTGTAGTTTTAATTACAATTCATGATTTATAACATAATTTTTAGTAATTAATTATTATTGTCTATTATTTTGTTAATAATGTGTGTGTCAAGTCGGTAGTCAGTTAGCTATTTTTCATCACAAAATTGACAATAAAAACCAAAGTGACAATGACTTCAAATCTCAATGATTAAAATGACCGTACTAAAATGAAGATCAAATTGAAAATTGCTCCAAAATTTAGGGACCACAAAAGTTTTTATTTTGCCTTGTATATAACATCCATCTCATATGGAGATGGACCCCATAAACATAAGAGGAATGTTATATGTAATAGTTACAAATAAATTATATCTTCTCAAACTTCTAATATTTTTTTATCTCATACATAGTTTTTGGCACTCTGCTAGTGAATTAAATTATTGTAAAAATTTAAGTTTTTGGCACTCTGTTGGTGAATTAAATTATTGTAAAAATTTTAAGTTGATAGACTTATAAGGTGAAAAAATTGGAGTGGATAGGAAAATAATATATATAGCATCCATAAAATTAACTCACACTAGAAAAGGTCAAAGTTCATTTCTTTAAGACTACTATATTTGGTAACTATTTTTAATTTTGTTTTTAAAAACTTATTTTTAAGAAACGGTTTTATTGTGTTTCCAAAATTAAAAACACGTTTGGGTAGTTCAAAATAAGCAGGAGAAAGAGTGTGGGTTTTATTTTTGTTTAAGCTAGGATTTGAAGCTTGGACCTTATTAAGTGTACTTGGTTTTTCCCTGTTTTCAAATTTGAAAACAATTCTTAAACTATTCTCAATTTCCTTTGAAAATAGAGAAGTGTAAAATAGAAAATAGTTATTGAAAACAAAAAATTGTTAAGAAAAAAAACAGTTACCAAACACATACTACTTTTTAAGTACTTTTAAGTTTTTACAGAAAAGAAAAGATAGAGCAAGAAAAAACCATCCATATATGGAAAAAGAAAATGAACATCATAAAGGATTATACAAAATTATTACATCTAGCACTTTTTTTTTTCTTTCTAATAAACTAATTAATGAGAAGAAAAAACGTAACCCAAAGAAGAAGAAAAAATTGAATCATACCCTTTTTCAGTTTTCCTCAACAAAAAAAACCCTCAACAATAACAATTTCCATATTCAAGAAAAAGAAACAATAACAACAACGGCCTTTCTAGATATGAAATGCAACTAATTAAGTAACAAACCGCGAAGAAAACCAAATGGATGAATTTTGCGGAGCCTCTCTTTGATAACCTCCTAACACTCTGTTTCATTTCTCCAAATGGATGAATTTCCTTATAAAAATAATTTCATCCTCATGATTCATGAAGGAGACAGGCTTTTGGAGCAAGGTTGAATCTGCGATTAAAGTTACCATTACCTTGTCCCAGCTCCACTATTTTGTTAAAGGTAAATGTCAAGATTCTTTTTTATTTTCTTCTCTAAAATTTGTTTATTTATTTTTCCTGCTTTTTGGTGTTTTTCTTAAAATTTTCGGTCTACTTATGCTCAAGTCATATTAATGTTAAGCCTTTTCCAAGTGCATGCTCTTCAAGGACAAAGAATCATGTTTATAGATTGCTATTAGATTGCTATTTTTTATATATATCCAACGTATATTTTGAGAAAAGCTTAACAGTTATCAAGAGTTTTATAACTCAACTGACGAGGTTTGTTTTATCTCGCTAATGGGCTTGAATTGCATGATATATGCTTTGTTATGAACTTGTCCATATTTAGAGTAAAAATTAAGAAAATGTTCCCATTAATCTCCTCTTTCATTTTAACAGTTTGTGCATAGACAACAAGCATGGTGATTTTCAAGATGAGTCCATTAATCATCATGAGCAACATTCTTGGACTCACGCTCATCATCATAGTGGCTACATTGAAACCATGCTATGGACTTTACCTTGGCAGAAGACACTTATACATTAGGAATGACTTGGAAAACCACTTGCCGCTGAAGATTCATTGCTGGTCCAAAGACAATGACTTAGGCCTTAAGACTTTGAATTTTACCCAGGAAACCAGTTGGAGCTTCAAAGACAATAACATCTGGGGTACAAAATTTGAATGCGACATGGAGTTTCAACTGGAAGGTCAAATGAAGAGGGGACAAGTCGTGGTGTATAACAATAAGAAGAAGATTAGAACACGAGAGTGCCGCAAGAGGTGTAAATGGTCAGTTCGCAAATATGGGTTATATGCATTTGATGAGAAGGATAAAAAGTGGGACTTTGAGATTCCATGGTAATTGTGCTTCTGATATTATTCTGAATGAGACTCTGTGTGAACAAATCTATGTTACGTAGCCGCATATGAACGTACCTTATATATGTAGTAAAATTCTTCCTCTAATTGATGGACTTAAACCAATAGAAGTCTATCAATTATATGATCGGTGTGATGAACTTGTGAGTCAAATCTATGTTACATGGCTGTATATGAACACAATTATAAAATATGAAATTGTTAATCTTATTTTTGCTGAATTGGGATGAGCTGAATTTTCAACTTATCTCCACTTACAGCTTAATTTTGCTACTATTCATAGGTTTCACTGCACTTTTTGATACTATTTATGAGTCTTACTGTACTATTCAGCTTATTTTTTTAACATTTTTTTTTTTACTTTTTTAGCAAAAAGTTTTCAATTTCAGCTAAATAAATTGTTTCAAACAGACACTGATTAATGGACTTAACCCATGGGTCTCCCAATGTACCATATCCACATTGCTATAATGATATCATTTGCAGGAGTGATTTGCAACAAGGTTTTTTATTTTTATTTATAATATTTGCAACAAGTTGTTAGCGTAGAGAAATGGCAAAAGTCTAAATGCTCAACTATTGAGGACAGACATTCTTTTTCTAACCTTATTTTATAATGCTTTTTATTTTTATAATGCTTACAAACCTTAGGTTATACTGTTTTTTTTTTTTTTTTTTTTTTTTTTTTTAATTATGTTTCCTTCGAGAATTACTTTTGTAATTTGTTTTACTGTAAAATCAATATAAATAAATTAGGGTTTTAATTAATGTGGAAATAATAATTGTAAGGACTCAATTTGTAACGACCCCAAATTGGTGTATTGGGTTCGAACGTTAAAGACCCAAATAATAAAATTTGTAGAGAGTGGGATAAAAGGTTAGGCCTTGGTTATTGGACAGTAGTCAGTCATGGTGTTCATGATAATCGCATAGGGGTGAACCGTGCTTGCCCAAGAAGACTTTCTCCTCGGCATGGCCTGGGAGGCTCTGGTTCTTGGCCTTGGTCCCAGTCCCCTTTTCTGGATTGCTTCTTTCTCCTTTTATACTAGCCTTTACCCTCCCTCCAACGTCCACATGTAGGTTCAGCTTTCTAGGGTTGATACTTGTCCTATCAGCCCAGACCTAAAATGGTTGGGGTTGGTTGTAAAAACTGAAAAGTATTGCTCTGTCAGGCGCAGAGTACTTAATTGTAGTAATGGCAGCCTTTCCCTTGTCATTTGTCGCCACACTGTTCAGGGGTCCTTTCCCCATCAATGCGGAGGTGTTTAGCTTTTCCTTGAATCGCTCCTATACCGTACTCGCCCTTTCTTCTAGGAGCGCTTTGGGATGCCGAGGACAGAATCGTCCTCGGTTATATCTCTAGGCCATTTGGACTTCCGTTGCATATCCTCAGCAACGCCTCTCCTCGGCGTGGGCCTTGGGCCCTAATGTAAAGTGGGTCGGGATCACAAATTCTCTGGCCCCACAATAATAATAATAATAATAATTATTATTATTATTATTAGAGATAAGCAATAACTGTAATTTCTTTTTTGAACGTGAAAAAAAAATCCTAATTCTCTTTTTAAATTCAAAATGAATTTGTTATTTGACATTTATGACTTTATTTTTAAATGAAGTTACCATTCATTAATGAGAGTATTTTTGAACCACAAAAATCTAGTTGAAAGAGGGAAATCCTCTTATATATAGTACAGATGTATAAAAGTGTAGTGTGTTCACAAAAACCTAACTTTTATTTTAATTATGCCTTTCAAATATGTTTACATGCTGAAATTCACTTGCTCATTAATGATCTAATGTTAGAAACAACCTTTATTAAAAAATCAATGAGAAATGAGATCACTTCAAGTAAATTGTGCTTCTTTTGCCACCCATAGTGGCTCGCACTTCTTTCATTAGCAACATTGATTTTAATAACGGATTAATAATGAAAAATGAAAGGTAAATTTGAGTTTGAAGGAAATGTAGGGGGATTGGAAAATCTTTTTGATGTCATTACTGTCAAAGATCTTGTCTCTTTGAGATATTTCTTGGGGCTTGAAATTGCAAGAAATGAAAGGAGCATTACTTTGAATCGAAGAAACTATGCCTTGGAAATCAAGACATTGGTTTGATAGGTTCCAAACCTGTAAGAACTCCAATGAAACAGAACCTACACCTCTCTAACATGAAGGAAAACTAATTCCAGACTCAAGTCAATATAAGAGGCTAATTGGGAGACTCTCTTACAAGACTCTAACTAGGCTAGATATCACATATGATCTCCATAGGTTGAGTCAATTTCTTGCTGAACCAAAGGAACCACACATACTGCTCATAGGGTTCTCCAATACATAAAGGGCTCTCCTAGAAGAGGTCTTTTCTTCTCCACAAAATCAGATTTGCAAGTCAAGGTTTTTTGTGATGCTGATTGGGCTAATTGTCCAGAAACTAGAAGATCTTTAACAGATTATAGTGTATTTTTGGGATAGTTTTGGTTTTGTGGAGATCAAAGAAGTAGAGCATAGTATCAGTTGAATCAAAGTATAGAAAAATGGCAACTACAAATTGTGAAGTAGTTTGGGTACTTCAATTGATTAAAGATTTAAGAATTTATCATCCAAAAGTGCAATGTTGTAATGCGATAACCAAACTGCTTTGCACACAAAGGTGGATTGTTATCTTGTTAGGGATGAAATTGCAGAAGTAATCAAGACATTTCCTATCTCAAACAACTTTCACGCATCTAGTATCTTTACTAAATTCTTGGGACTAGTAGCTTTTTCTAGATTGGTGAATAGTTTGGGACTAATTAACATCTTTACTCCTAGCCCTTCATCTTCTTGTTTGAAAGATCAAGTCTCAAAATTTCCAGTTCAATACTTGAGAGGGAGTGTTAAGCTTTAGGAAGAAAATACACAGCAGAAAGAAACGACACAAACAACAGTAGCACATGACATCATTCGAATTCAAAGAAAGAAGAAAAAATGAAAACAGTACCGTTTAGAATTTGTGAAGTGTTGTATAATTATAATATGTGTAGATATATTATTGATACTTTAGAATTTCTGTTAGTTAGTTAGATTTGGTTTTGCTTTCACACCCTATAGGATTAGTATATAAATAGAGCATTGTAATTATCTTCTTAAACTTTCTTATTTTTCTGATTTTTCTGTTTTGATTAATAAGATTTGGTTTGGTGACTCTCTCGCTACCAATACAGACTCTACTTGTACCATGGATCCATATTAGTTCTTATTATATGCTTTAGTTTCCTCCAATATTTTTAAAAATAAAAATAAATGATAGATTGGAGAGGAAAATATTGGTTCTATTTATCAAATAAATTATTTATAGATATAATTAAGTTGGATCCCAATCTTACATATTCACCTTTATAGTAATTTTTTTAAAATGCAAAAATTATGATACCTTTACAGTAGTTTTTTTAAAATGCAAAAATTATGAAATTCTGGTTTGGTAGGTTAATCACACTTCGTTGTAAAGGTGTGAAGAGTAGTATTGGTAAGATAACTTAGGCTTAGTTAAAATAATAATAAATTTTTTATAAAAAAAATGGAAAGGAAAAAAGAAAAAAAATACAAGTTCAAGCCTCTCATCAAAAGAGCAAAATAGGAGCAAATTTAGTTTAACTCATATACCACTCTACTTAAAGTAATGAGGTATTATTTAGTTCTTCTAAAAAGAATTGTTATTTAGTTACAACTTACAAGTAGTATCACATGTGATGTACATATGGATGAATTAAAAATTCCATGTAAAAATAAAAATTCTTTATAAATATAATAGAAATTATTTTAATAATTAGTGAGTCTGACTCACCTGAAAATTTAATAGGGTTTCATTTAGAATAAATTAATTTTCGTAATTCATGATACTTGGCATAAAAATTCTATGCATTGTAATTTTGACTGTTTTTAAATATAAAATTATGATAAATGTGCACAATATTTTCACAACAAATCAAAAATGGTAAGTTGTTACTTCTTCTAATTTGAACTCAACACTAAAATTACTTTTTTGCCCACTAATAATAACAAATAACAATCTACAATTTAGGATTTATTGTGAAAATATTGTAAACATAACTGTAGAGTCCCGATTTGTGGCCCAAACCCAAAGTATATGGGATCTCGGCCCAATGAACCCAATACAATAAATTTGTAGAGAGTGGGTCAAAGAACTAGGTTCTAATGAGTTTAACAACGACTAATATGGAATTAAGTGACAATCAAGCACAAATAAGAGGTATTGATGATGTCAATAGACTTTTAGTCCAAGGAGGCCACAATTACATGTATTGATCACAGTTGGATATAGAGACAATTTAGATTGCTACAGTGTTTTTTCTCTCTTTTTCTGATCTCTTCTCCATGAAGAGTCTTTCACCTTATATATTCTCCTTTGGACCATCTTTACCCTACACTTGTTGACCATCTGAACTTTTACTTGAGTATTTGTTCCATCAGACATCCCCTCTGGATTTCTATGAATTGTGGTAGCTAAGGTAGTATTGTTCAGAGGTCTTCTCCACATAAATGTGGCCAGAAAAGTAGCTGTAGTGCATTTAATGCGGTAATGATAGCTCTCCCTTAGATATTTTTAGGTTTCTTTCCTTTTTGTATGTTCATGAAGTATGTCTCTATCATTGGAGTTTCTTGGAGGATTACACTAACAGATGGAGTACATATTATGAACTACATTCATCATTTCTGAGGAGGAATTCCTCCTCGGACAACCTCTTATTTGTTCCCCATCTTTGAGACTTTAATTGGGAACGTTTAACAACTATTTGCTCCTCCTCGGACAAGGCCCAATATACTATTTTGGGCCCTTGCCCCTACAATAACATTTTGCAATTTTTTTAAAAGCTCAAATAGGACTTTGATATATTCTATTGCTTTCAAATCAGTTTGGTAGACCAAAGTTTTGCAAGAGTTTAATATGCAGGGAACAAATTCTATGCCAAAACCCAATAAAATTGGATAAAGTAGTCGTGTATCAAATTTTACCGAAGCAAGAAAATTGGAGATAAAACTTTAATTTCTCATTTATTGATAATTATACACAAACTTTAATTTCTCATTTATTAGAAAACTAACCACCAATCACATTCACCAATAGAGTGTTCAGCCAACCCACCAATCCACCAAAATCAACCCAATCTAACCTAACTTGTTTGGTTGGGTTGTGTCGATTTTTTTGGAGTTGATGGGTTGGGTTGTCAAAAGTTTTTTTTATAGCGGGTTGGGGCGGGTGTGCGCATGTCAGTAGATTCACAAATCAATTTAACATAACCCAGCCCACCTATATTTAAAATATATATTGTGTAGGTTTATTATTTACTCTTTTGGTTTGCTGTTGTTTGTATTGGTTTGATGCACTAATCAAATAGTTTGTATTGGTTTAATACTATGCTGAAGTTTAATTAATAAATATATTCTATAAAAAAATTAATAAATATATTTTATTAGTGCATTTTAAATTAAATTACGTTAAAACTTAAATTAACTAAAAATTAATAAAGAGATGAGTTATTGTGGAATTTGTTAAAGAAAAAGTTAACATGCATGTAAGTTAAATTAAATTAATTAAGAGGAGTTATCTAAACTAATAAATAACACGTAGGTTATGAGAAGAATTGAAAGACTATATATATAGCTATGCTATGGATTAAATTTAGATCAAGAGTGAATGAAGAGAAACAGTTAAAGCAAAGAGCATTAATTGTGTGAGAATGAGTGAATTCAATAATACTCCTAATTCCTAAATACTTGAGAGATTTCGGGTCAAAGATAGGTGTTTCTTTTGGTGGAGTTTTGAACTCAACCACTTATACAAAGTTAGTCCAAGTTACACAACGAACTATTGGACTGTTGTATTCTATAGAAGACAAGTCAAAAGTGAATTTCTGTTGTATTGGTTTCTAAGCTTTACTAACAGCAAAGGGTTTAAATTTTCCTAAAGAGAGCGAGATTTCTATGCCTCAATTTGACGTTGTTTGTTTATATTTTTATTTGTGTTGTACTCATCTTTAAAAATAAAAAATAAAAAGCTGCTCAACCCGTGGGTCCAACACAAGCCCATCAGTGGCAAAGTGATCACTAACAAAACTATTCCCATTTATGCTTAACAAGTAGAAACCAATACAACAACAGTACGTTTTTTAATGAGTCACGTGAGTGTCTCATGCTTACTTAAACTAAAGCTACACGACCTGCAGCACATTTGCTGATATATATTAAAATATTAAAACTACTGTCGTTTAGATAGAAAATACAAATTGTTTGCTAGTCTCCTAGGATATGCTGCAGAGTCTTCAACCTTTTTTTTTTTTTTTTTGTTTGATGGGAGAGTCTTCAACCTTTTTCATTCAATCTCTGAGACTCCTCTTCAAGATGGAGTGTGGGAGTTTGGATATTAATCACACCGATCTCGGACAATAGCACTGAAAATTGATTGAAGCGATTAGCTTTAATAAGTAAATCCGCAAATTATTGTTTTTTTAGTTACTTTAAGATATTACAAATTTTAATATAATATTTATAAATTAATTTGTTACAATTAAAAAAAATTAATTTAGGACTGAATTACTAATCACATTCATAGACACGTTAATTTTTAGAATTGTAGTAAAAATTTTATTGTCTTTGGCAGTTTTATTTATTAAAGAAAAGTTATATATATATATATATATATATATAAATATATATATATATATATATATATATATATATATTCATTTTTATCCGGGGTTTATACAAGTGTAGATTGTAGGTATATAACAGGAAGATTACAACAAAGATGATTCGAAAGTAACGCAATTTCTAAGAAACTGATGGCAATCTTCCACCCAAATTTATGAAGAGAGATGGGAAAAAGCATAATTAGCAAAAGGAGCCCGTATTTGTTGCTATGACCATAGCATAAACTGGCCGAAGCAAATAAAAAAAGTCCCCAAATACTCATTTAAATCATCTATCAATAAACAGCCCCAAGCATTCAGACATAAACCTGGGGACTGTAAATCTTAATAAGTTAATAATAATGAACTGTTCAAAATTTTCCAAAATAATGTCCCCCAACCCCAAATATAAGAGTCCGTTTAATTCTAACAATTACAGTACACAAATGAAGCTATGAAACTACTTATGTTTATTTTGTTTTTTATAATTGATGATATCAAAATGTAGAAATTTTCTGCTGTGAAAATCTTAGCAAAATAAATTGAACACTCAAAAAAAAAAAGTATTTTATCAAACAATACGTAATAAATCTCACCGCACTTAAATAGAATACATGAAAAATGAGTTATTAATAAAAAAGAAGTTTTATTGATGCTTAAAATATGACGTACACACACTTTGCAACTCACACTATTCACTATTTCACTCATTGCTTTTTTCCTTAGACTTGCTCTCACATTACTTATTCTTGGATATCTATATCACTTCTTATTGGATGCTACGCACTTCTTAGATGCTACTCACTTATTCTCGGATATTCAACACTTCTATTAGATACCTTACACGCATAACCGAAGAAGCAATATATAGAACTTACAAAGGAGACATGACAACTAAGTTGCAATTGTTGAAATCTGATTCCTACAAAGTTGCAATTGTTGAAATCATGGAGAAGAAAAATCAAGGAAAGAATCATGTATTCTTCACATTTTCTCCACACCTTGCTTGTAGTCACACTCACACATGCAAAATAATTGATTATCACCGGCCTAGTGCTAGATTCCGTGATGACTCTCACACAAAAGAGTTATCAATTCTTAGGTGAAAGAAATTTTTCAATAAAAACAAGATAAAAGAGACCCATACTTGTGTTTTGGGAAAAATAATACCCTGGATATATATTTCTTCTCTCTCCCGATAAAGTGTACCTTTTCATGTTTAGGACCTGAGAAAAAGAAAGGGAATATATATATATATATATATATATAAGGGGAAATTGTCAATTACAAATTATGTATATTTTAATAGAGACGGGTTTAAGTTGGTACATGACAACCAAAATTGTTGTCCATGGCAGGGAGGCTAACTAACACTCATCAAGTCGGTGATCTCAACTATCAAGACACATTTACCTTCTTCCTTTGGGATAAAATCGCTAGAACCAAAAAATTGAGAGAGGGGGGGGGGGGGGGGGGGGGGTGCTTTTCTGGCTAACCAGGCGTGCAGAATTTGGACATTCCTAACACATTTCTTACAATCCACAGTTTCTAATAATGGATCACATTCTTGGAGTTTTCTGCTAGGGGAGAGGGAAAAGAAAGAAAAGGGGTGCCTCATTGTTTTGGCTACATTAAAAAAGTAGTTTCTTGAGAGCAAAAATCCAAAATAAATTTGAGTTACAAGCAAGAAGGAAATGCTTGAACAGGAAAACTTCTACTACCGAAATCTCATTACAAACAGCAAGTTAATCTACCTCCAAAAACCAGCACCTTTATCATTTTTTTTTTCTACAGAAGATTTCAAAATTATTTAATATTTAACACCAAATTTTTGTCACTAGAAGAAACACAATATTTCAATTCCATGTCATACATGGAAAAAATCTTAGATGAGACAGACGCATGCACCCATTGTCTCACAAGATAACATCTCTGTACATGATACATACCCAAGAAAACAACCACATATAGAGTGCCTCTTATACTTAAATTTATAATGAATGTTACAAGGGGTTTTTAAATTCACATTTAAAAATTCATAATAACATGTCTAAGAATGAATCTTGATGACAGAGTTATAATTTTCTCATGAAAAGAAGCAAGTTTCGTGAGGGGGTCTATACCCAAATTCAAAAGAAATCACAAATTTTTTTCATTGGGACAATTTATCAAACAAATAAAATGCAAAAAGAATGAACCTAAATTGTGAACTCAGTTTGAGCATGAAACCCCTGAACTGAAGACCCAATACAAAAGTCACTTAAATCATTCCACTTCACACGGGTATCAGAGATAAGCAAGGTCAAACTCAATATTGCTTCTTAGTTCTTCCACGACTCAACGAGTTTGATTAATGCTACACGAGATGACCCGCCCTCACACACTGTAGCCTTAGCTCCTTCTTTCAAGCAATAACTCGTTCCCTAACAGTGGAGTTATTGTTTTCTGAGTCCATTAACTCTCTTACTCGCTTCTCCACCTCTGTTGCACTCACAAACCCGTCCTTTGACTCGTTCATCCACAACGCAATTTTCACATCCTCCACCAACACCACCCTGTTAAACCTTTGCTCCGCGTAAAGGGGCCACGCCACCATTGGCACTCCAGCACACACCACTTCAAGCACTGAGTTCCATCCATAATGACTCACAAACCCACCAACCGAGTTGTGATTCAACACGGCCACCTGTGGTGCCCAGGACTTCACTACCAGTCCCCTCTCTTTCGTACGACCCAAGAAACCCTCAGGAAGTAACGAATCCAAATCTGGGTCAGGCTGAGTTGACACAGCCAAGCTATGATTTTCATCACCACTAGGTGGATTACGCACCACCCATAAGAACCTGTGCCCACTATTTTCCAACCCTGAAGCTATCTCCTTCAACTGCTCTATAGAGAATAACCCCATGCTTCCAAAGCACAAAAACACAACACTTTGACTCGGTTGCGAGTCAAGCCACGTTAAGCACTCGTGTGCCAGGGCCTCATCTTCATTGTGACCACGACTTAATGGTCCTATGTAGTACACAGGGGGTGTGGGATTGTCCGGGACGCATAGCCCATCAGCTATTGCTTGAATAGCTCGTGGCTCCAATGATTCAAAGGTGTTGACAATTATTCCTGCTGAATTAGCCAATGTGATTGAGTATTCTAGAAAGCACTTGTTATTGAGTAATATTTTTGGCAAATCAGAAGATTGAAATGGTGGTACTCCAGGAACGTTAAGGATCTGGGATTTATTGAGGTCTTTGAAATTTATGGTGCTGTTTTTTTGGATGGTAGGGAGATATAGTTTATAAGTCAGAGCAGCGGCACCGGAAGTTGAAAAATGGTAGCCGGGGATGTTGAGTTTGGCTGCAATGGAAAGAGCATTAGAGCAAAAGAAATCCACGATGAGTGCTTGGGTGTTGTAGCTTTTGGAAATGGAAAGGAGAGATTGGTGGACATTGGGATTGTTAAGGTTTATGAACTCAAAGATAAGAGATTCAATGCTTGAATTAGAGGTATTGGGAGGAAGAGTAATGGTGGGGTGATTGTGAAAAGTGATGTATGGTGTGGTAGAAGACACAGCAGCTATGTTTGGAGCTGTGGAGCTAGCTCCATACGGTACCGGAGCGATAAGAATGTGGATGGTGAGTGAAGGCTGGTGGGTGTGTATTAGTTTGCCTAGCTCTACCATGGGAATCAGGTGGCCGGCGGCTGGTGTTGTGTATAGAACTATGGCCTCCATAGCTGCCGATCGAGAAACTAGTGCGGGAGTATCGGTATCGAATTCAATGGAGAAGATAAAACTTAAAAGGAAATAGACCAAATGATTGGTGGTCTTTTTTTAAAAGAAAATTATAGTACTATAGTCTCTTCGAATTTTTTTACAATATATTTTACAAAATGAGGTGACAAATTAACATATATGATTAATTCAGCCAGATCTATAGTGGCAGTTTATGGGGTTATAGCCGCTGTCTAAAAACGCTGCTATAGCCCTACTTTTTTGTAATTAAAAAAAAAAAACCATATATAATTAAAGATAAAGTTTAGTTACAAAATTAATTGTAACCTTAGGCTACATACTCACTCAATATCTTTTTATTAGAGGTGAATTTTGATAAATCCACCATTGAATTACATATTTTTCTTATATTCTCCACGTTTGCAAAATTTCTAGGAAATTAAAGATTAATAGCCATGTGGCCCATGTCATTTATAAATTTTTAAATTGCAAGTTTTTGTAATTTAAAATGTGGCCCAAACCATGGCCAAATAAAATTTAAAAAAAAAAAAGGCCTAAAGCCAGACCGTGACCCAATCAAATTTCTTTTTATGTTTGCTCATATTCAAGCTTGAATCTGGGCAAACATAATTTTTTTTTTTTTTTTTTTTTTATACTAGCAAGAGTATACTTAGGTAGAGAAAATCAATGAATGAAATTCCCATATATAAAAATTGTTGAAAAATAATAAAGATTTGAAGTTTGGTACAGAAGATCAAAGAATGAAATTGGAAAATTGAAAAATAAAAAGACCCATCAGGAAATTATGGATGAACAATGACCAAAGATTTATGATTTCCCCTTTCAAAATCACAAATTCAAACACAAATCCTAACACAAACACAAACATAGAAATCACAAACACAAAATTTTCAAATTTATGATTTTCCCTTTCAAAATCACAAACACAAACACAAATTTCAGATTTATGATTTTCCCATTCAAAATCACAAACACAAACACAAACACAAACACAAACACAAACACAAATATCACAAACACAAACATAAACTCACTTGATTGATACGAAATGAACCTAGGAAAAACGAAAAAGAAAAAGATGGAGAACGACGGTGGAGAAACATGGAGGGAGCGAGGCGGCTGGGCTGAGCCAAGGCAAGGGACCGAATGAGGGTATGGTCGGTGGCAGTGATGCAGGGATGAGAGTGAGAGTGGGCCACTCGGTAATGGTGAGAGGGTGAGGGAGGGGGGCGGCTAGGCTGAGGAGGCTGAGAGGCATTGTATGTTGAGAGAGAGTTGAAAGAAAATGATAGGTTTAGGGTTATATATATATATATGGGTATTTTTGAAATTTTAGTTTTATTCTAAATGGGTCGGGTTCGGCTTCGGCTTCGGGGCAGGTATTGCAAAACCCGGACCCGATTTGGGTTTTATTTTAAAAACCCAGACCCGACCCTATTGTTTATTGAGTTAGGTAAAACTTGAACCATTAGGGTAGGGTTGGGTCTGGTCGGGTCAGGTCGGGTAACAATTGTCATCCCTAATATCCGATTGACACAAAATTTGACATATGTATTAAGAGCATAAAAAACATGCAATTCAACGGTTAGATTTTCAAAATATGCAGTAATATTTATTTTATTGAATCAGTTTATAGCCTTACACTACAACCAATTTTATAGCTAAACTTTGTCCTATAATTAATAAGTAGATTTTAACAACTTAATAAAAAAATATTTAAATTAATATTTTATAACAGATGACAGTTTATAAGACTTATATAGTAAAATTTATATTGTTTTTAATATAATTTTCTTTGTAAATTAACTTATGCTTTTTAGTGGCCTGTTGTCTTGATTTTTAATTTTAAGTTGTTAGTGTGCATAATTAAAATAAAAAAAAAGGAAAAAAAAAATTTAAAATATAAAAACCGGAAGTGCCATACATGCTGCCATTTAATATTTCTATGGTTGAGTTACTTTAAGGCTATATAGTTAATTAAGTTAGTAGAAGAATATATCTCTCAAAACAAAGTTAGTAGAAGAATATTGTATAACTTTGGTTACTAATGATTCCTACAATATTTTCCACGACCTTTTGTTTTAGAAATAAAATAATATTTCTTACACATCATTTTGAATTTATCTGCAGATCGATTCTTTTTCAAGCCCAATCATACCTACAGTAAAAAAAAAAAAAAAAAAAAAAGTCCAATCATACCTATTAAAAAACTTGGTATGTTTCTAATTATATATTTAGGTAATAATGGTGGCCTAATATTAAATAAAGACTAGGTTAGGTCTAAACCTCTCATAATACATACAAAAATGATAATAAATAAATAGAATACAAATATCCTACATGATCAAAAACAACCAAATCTTTGTTGTATTTAAGAAAATTAAGGATCTATTTGGTAAGAGATTTCTAGTAATATTATTGTTGTTTTATGAAAATACAAGTGGATAAAAAAGCATGTAAAAATACGTGTAACGTTGTTTAAACACTAAAAATTGTTGTTTAAATGTTCCCCAATACCTTGGTGTACCGGCTCATTTCTATCATTTCAGTAGTATCTTATTTCAGATTGGCCCAATACCAAGGTTTACCGGCCCAAAAATTGAACTTGCCATCTTTGCATAGCAGTTTCTTCTTCTTGTCCGGTGCATGCCACTGTTTCTTTTAATTTCTGTGTTTTTGCTCTACACAGAAAGTAGAAACCAATGAGTTTTACCGCCAACAAACAACAATTGCTATATCTTTCTTCTTAAATATCTTTTACAGTTTTACTTTTCTCCTTTTATTTAAAATACTTACTTAATGGGCAGACAAGTCTTCGGCCTTCTCTTCATTTTTTATTCTTCTAATTCATGGGAAATTGTTTTGTTATTGGGTAAATGGCTCGGGCTTAAGATACTTTGGACATGTTTGCATAAAAAATGGTAAGAAATTAGATTATAATTAAATATAACTATATAAGTCAACATAGTATACACACAATTTTTTTAAGGATCATTGAGCCTAATTTAATTCTTTTTTGCTAGAACGTGCTCTAGATTCCGCTTGAGTAAAATCTTCAATCTTGCTCAGTCAATAGAAGTGGTTTCTAGAATTACAAAGTAAATAACACAAAATTACCACACTTTTCGTTATAGAATTAGCCAATACTAAATTTTCTAACAAAATATACAAAAAATTTACTCAGCGTTAGCCATAAATTAGACATTGAAAAGATTTATATTGAGAATTTCTCATCACGGTTGACGAGCAAAAGTATTTTCATAACTTTAGTATACAACCATATGTTCCTCATGTTACATCAATCGTCAATAGTATTTTACATCAATTATCAATCGAGTTCGTTAATGGCACTCCATTTTATGTTCCTTATATTCTTAACATGCATATTAAATTTCGTTCAAATCAAATGTTATTTACTATTCGATTAATAAACTTATTTTTTATACACAAATTTAAATTACAAAAACTTGAAATTTTAACATTTGTTTAATGATCTTTGATTTTCTTGAAATTTTACAAACATGGATGATATAATAAGAATATTTAATTAAATGGTTAAATTTTCAAAATTTTCACTCAATATAAAGATATATGAAGAGTTTCAATGATTTTTCTTTAAACTAGTTTAGAGAGAAATTATGTTCATCAATATGAATCTTTATTAAATTAAATATTATGTTAGTGAAAACTAAATTGTTATATTTATACAAGTTTCAGAAGGAATTAAAAAGTGTCATTTCATTAAACTTTTAGAAGTACGTCGTTTTGTAAAATCTTAAGAGAGATTGGTTTAATTTACCCATTTTATAATAAATGCTAGATGAACGGGTCGACCAAGTCAAAATTTGATTGATCAGATTAAAGTGGACTGTTATTCCTATTACATATAACATATTCTTTTGTTTGATCAGTTTAGGCGGGTTAATGGTTCTTGTTCAAATTTTATTAAGTCTAATCCAGAGTGAGAGAAGGAGAATAAGATGTTGATGCATGAGTGCTGACCTGCATTTCAGTTTTTATTTTACGGTTCTCTAGTTTCTTCTAAAGATCTAAGACAACCGTGGGCCAGAAAGCAGAGAAAGCAAATAAGTATAGAGTTCTTTCTAGGTTTTTTCCAGAGCAAAATACGAGATCTTTCTAGAGTGAAGATTAGAAATTGAAAGCCCATGAGTGTAAATCCAAGCCCTATTTAGTGGTTTGACCATATGGCAAGTTGAATTTGTGTGCTGTGACTGGAAGCTACGAGAGACATAGTCTTTTTGCTGATATGGCAGCACATGGTCATGGAAGAAACCACACACTTGGGGCGAGTCATAACCTGGGGAATGGGGTAGGTGGACGCAACCTAGGAAATGACTTTGTACTTCCATGTAAAACAATGCCACCCCAGAACCAGAAACAGCATCTAAATGGACCAACCATCATTATAAAAACTTAGTCCATTCTATTATGTCTCTTATTGCTGTCCAGCTATTTAGCAACTTTAGTTCCCACTCTGACTCCACCAGCCAATTTTTATATTCAAAGAAAAAAAACATTCCTCTTAGTATGATCCCCACTTGGACCAGTATATATAGCCAACATACAAAATCCATTCCAGAAACCACTTGAAGTCATAAACTAGCATCTAAAAACAGTGTATATGGCTGCTTCTTTTTCATATTATAATTCAAATGTCTTTGTAGTGGCTGTGACCACATCTCTTTTGGTTGGCTCCTTGTTGGTGGCCTCAGCTGGTAACTTCAACCAAGATGTTGATATCACATGGGGAGATGGCCGTGCTAAGATACTCAACAATGGCAAGCTTCTTACCCTCTCTCTTGACAAAACCTCTGGCTCGGGCTTCCAATCTAAGAATGAATACTTGTTTGGAAAAATTGATATGAAACTTAAGCTTGTCCCTGGCAATTCTGCTGGCACAGTCACTGCCTACTATGTAAGTTCATGTCCAAATATTTGTTGCTTAAAATCACAATAAACTTCATAGTTTTTGTCACAACTTATTGAAGCGGTAGATTGTGATTAGTGTAACATTAATTTATTATCAGATAATTATTGACATATACTAATCAAGCTTGTCAGGTTGGTAATTGTGAAATTTGTTCAATCATTATCTAACCAATTGGTCAGAGCTCATATTTATACAAATATGTAAAAATGTTTATGTTGCAGTTACGCTCACAAGGTTCATCATGGGATGAGATAGACTTTGAGTTCTTGGGGAACCTGAGTGGTGATCCTTATATTGTCCATACTAATGTTTACACCCATGGCAAGGGCGACAGAGAGCAGCAATTCTACCTCTGGTTCGACCCCACGGCTGACTTTCACACTTATTCCATACTATGGAACCCAGGAAACATTATGTAAGTAATTAAGCATAAACGTCCATGTATATGATGAGTAGTAATTGTCTCACACTTTCAATACCCATACTTTACACATATACATCATTTAAAAAGTGTGTATATTGTATTCACAATTTTTTTCAAAATGTGTACGTAGATATTGTGAATATTGGGATTGTGATACAATAATTTTCCTAAAAATATATTCCATGATAAACTCAATTGAGAACATGACATTTTAAAATTTATTTTTACATTGAAAAAGTTAACAGATGCTTTAAGATTATTGATTTAGGAAATATTTTTAGTAACTTTTTAGGTGAAAAAAAAAAAAAAAAACTTATTTTTTTGACTTTTTTTTTAAATATTTCTAATGAAAATGGTATCAAAACATTTTTTAAATGGTCTATTAACAAATACCTTAAAACCACATATTAACTTTTATATTTTACATTTTCACGGTTTGTATTTATTTTTACATTTCACATAGTACAAATTACCATGATTAGATTTATAAATTTAATTAAAAAAAAAAAAGAGAATATCACTTTTTTTTGGGTGCATGGCTTCTCGCATTGGCTTGTGCATCACTAATTTGTTTCTTTATTCAGATTCTACGTTGATGGTAGACCAATTAGAGAGTTCAAGAACTTGGAGTCTTTTGGCATTCCTTACCCGAAGAACCAGTCAATGAGGGTGTACTCTAGCTTATGGAACGCTGATGATTGGGCCACAAGAGGAGGGCTTGTGAAGACGGACTGGACTCAAGCACCTTTCACTGCTTCCTTCCGGAGCTTCAATGCCAATGCTTGTATTTGGTCTAATGGTGTGTCTTCTTGTAGCTCATCCAACTCTACCAGTAAGGCATGGCTCTCCCAAGAGCTCGATTCTAGGAGCCAAAAGAGGCTGACATGGGTGCAGAAGAATTACATGGTCTACAATTATTGCTCGGACACAAAGCGATTCCCTCAGGGCCTCCCACTGGAATGCACTGTCACCACCAAGGCATAGGATGCAAAATTTCGTAGGAAAATTTTTTACGTGCTCAAGTTATTGTTTCTATTGCACGGAATTTGTTTTCTTTGTGCCATTTTGATTATTAAAAAGACAATAACGGACCATTTCTGTAGTGGGATGTACTATAAATTGATAAAATTAAATGCTTGATAAAGTTTTCTTTTTGCTAGAGGAACATCGAAACTATGCATGAATATTTTAGCAAGGAGTAGAATGGGACCCTAAACACACTGAAAAAGAATATAATGTTCTATTTGGACTAATAAAGTTACAAATGGGACTCTAGGTTTGTTAGCTTCGGCCTAGCCTGATTAAATTTAACGTCCCTTGCAATATTTATTTAATTTTTCATTTTTACTACACGTTTTTTTAGAGAAAAATTTCTACACGTTTGTTCAAGGCTAAAGTACAATGTCATATGTTTGCTTGTGTTTTGGCAATGAACGGATAGGACCATTCATCAAAAATAGAATGGATAGGACTTAGGAGGGTACGAAGTTTTGGTGTTTAATTTGCCTCTATAAGGTGTTGTCTTTGAATGGATGAGTGTACAAATAAGCCACGTAGTGACATTTTTTTTTTTTTTTTTTTTTTTTTTGAATACGGGAGTGGCATTGCAGTTTAGGAAAAAAAAAGTTGGATAGGTAATGCATTTGTTTGTTCAACAGGCTAAAGGACAATGTCATATGTTTGCTTGTGTTTTGGCAATGAATGGTTTGCTTGTGTTTTAATTTGGCAATGAATGGATAGGACCATTCATCAAAAAAAGAATGGATGGGACTTAGGAGGTTACGAAGTTTTGGTGTTTTATTTGCCTCTGTAAGGTGTTTTCTTTGAATGGATGAATGTACAAATAAGCCAAGTAGTGACATTTTTTTTTTAATATGGGAGTGGCATTGCAGTTTAAAAAAGAAAAAAAGTTGGATAGGTAATGCATTTGTTTTATTTTTTACATCTTTTTCAACCGGTGAAAAAGCACATGCAATGCATTTGCTTGTCTTTCCACAATTCAGTGGAAGTCTATAAATTAGTACAATTTGGCAGAAAAATTATTAGGTACATTTAGGATACAAGTATATAATATCCCCATCTCGTATAAATGTTAAATTTTATTATGAATTAAATACATGAAAAATATTATTATGTGAGATGATGAATTACCATGCTATTGTATTTTTAAGAGTACTAAATAATTATTTTGTTTTGAAATGTGATGTCATCATTTCTCATATATCCTACCTTGTAATTAATGTACTCACCTTCAAATTAGGGGCATATCCTTTTTAATTCCCAGTCAATTTCTTGAGCCATTACTTCTTATTATTTTTTCCTCCAAATCTGGTAACATGCACTTTCCCTACCCAGTTGATCCAAGAGATGAGCTATGCTAGAGTCTCCAAATTAATTTAACATATTCTTGTAGCAAGAGATGAGCTATTCTAGAGTTAATGAAACTGAACTTTCATTCAGACTTCCAAATTTTATATATTTATTGTTATATAGATGTGACTGCTTAGTGCTTACAAATACAAGGTGTGTAGAACATTTGAAGCAGTCTGTGATGGATAAAGGAGAATATAGAATGGAGAAAACAGGTGAAATTTAAGTGGTTTGATGATACAACTTACATCCACTTACAAGAGCTTAACGTTACATTTTTCTTATTCAATTTTCTTGAAAGTCTGATTAAAAAAATTTTGGGAAATCAGGGAATGGGAGCAGGGTCTAACCGGTTTGATATGTATGTTTCATTCTATTTGAATCACAATAGCATATTTATTTAAGAGGAAATAGATGAAATTATTTGACTAATTTGAATCCATGGATAAATTTAATTACATGGCCTAGACTTTTAGAGTGAACCACCAGTCCCCTATATATATATCAAGCTAGCTATAGGTGCAAAGGGAGAAAAATCTCATTTGATAACATAAGTACAATATAAATTAATTTATACAGCTGTATAACAATAGCCTAGCCTATATTTTGAGCATATTTTTTATTTTTAAGCATAGCCTATTTTTTTTAATAAAAAGAAAATTGATATATTATGATTCAAACTTTAGTTCTCTTTCAAAGAGAGACCAATTACAAGGTTTGTTGGTAATTTTTAAAATTTTTATTATAAGCATAGTCAAACAAATGGAAGCCCAACAAAATAAAAGCTGAAAAATATAATATTGTAATAATAGAAAATAAGAGAAATAGAAAATGGGAAAGTTCGTAGCATAGCCAAATGGAAGAGGTTTGAACACAGTAGATGCGACAAAAATGACAAAGTTGCAATTTCATATGTTGAGGGGCCAGTTGATTCATAAACTATGTAGACGTGTTTCCATTTAAGTAATACACGGCAATGACCGAAAGCCCATACATGCAATGCTGTGATGGCGGGGTCCTATGAAACGCACTACGCTTACATCTTTGGAATTTGGTGTTTGGTTTCTGCTCAAACCGCGTGTAATGGTTGGACATTCATCACCAATATGAGGATTGAGGCGGCACCGACCCCAATTGTCTCTATCAAATATATAGCAAAATTTGTGAAAGTTTTATGAAAAGATCAAACGCTGTAGTCAATGTCTAGCTGTTACCAACTCTCTCTAATACACCAACTCTAACTATATTCTATTCGGCAAGAATTAGGAACCTTCTAATTAGACACCTCTTCACCCCTATATAAATTGTGCAAAAATATGACTTAGTTGCACATCAAAGTCTTAGTTCAAGACAAACACTAAAGTTTCACTACTGTTTATCATAAACAACCTCTCTATCTCTTTAATATTGTTGCTTTCAAAACATCAACCAATGGCTTCTTTCTCTTTAATTCGTTCATCTTGTCCGCTAGTTGTGATAATGGCTAGCTCTCTGATGTTGGCTTTTGCGGGTAATTTCTACCAAGACTTTGACCTTACATGGGGAGATGGCCGAGCTCAGATACTCAACAATGGAGAGCTTCTTACTCTCTCCCTTGACAAAGCCTCTGGCTCTGGTTTCAACTCCAAGAATGAGTATCTGTTTGGCAAGATTGATATGCAACTCAAGCTTGTTTCTGGTAACTCTGCTGGCACCGTGACTGCCTACTATGTAAGTTCTTGTTGACAATATTGTTGCTCCTAAAAATTTATCCAATGAGATATTTCAACTTGTTAGTGATTAGATATATTAAAGATACTAATTTTTTACATAGCATATGCTAATTATGACTTAAATATTGCAGCTACGCTCAGAAGAATCATTGTGGGATGAGATAGACTTTGAATTTTTGGGCAACCTAAGCGGTGATCCATACATTGTTCACACAAATATATTCAGCCAAGGCAAAGGCAACAGAGAGCAGCAATTCTACCTATGGTTTGACCCCACCGCTGATTTCCACACCTATTCCATTCTTTGGAATCCCCAACGCATCATGTAAGCACAAAATCCATTAGATAAATATCCCAGAATTGATTTTTACTATTGTGGTTCTTCCTTTCTTAAAACTACATATACTGACACCTTTTTTGTTCTTTTCTCAGCTTATCTGTAGATGGCACTCCCATTAGAGAGTTCAAGAACTTGGAGTCAATTGGCGTTCCATTTCCAAAAAACCAGTCCATGAAGATACACTCAAGCCTCTGGAATGCTGATGATTGGGCCACAAGGGGTGGACTCGTGAAGACAGATTGGACACAAGCTCCTTTCACAGCTTCCTATAGAAACTTCAGTGCAAGTGCTTGTGTTTGGTCCTCCGGGGCATCTTCTTGTAGTTCAACTTCACCTTCCACCTCGGGTAGCAATGCTTGGCTCTCCGAACAGATGGACTCAACAAGCCAAGAGAGGCTCCAGTGGGTGCAAAAGAATTACATGATATACAACTACTGCACAGACACTAAGCGATTTCCTCAAGGCCTTCCTCCAGAATGCACTGCCGCAAACACGTCCTAAATACAACACATCTTCCTCATACTTTTCCCCATTTAGTCATATACTTGTTTCTGAAAGTTGTACAATGCAATTACTTCATTCGTTATATATGTTGTAACCACAAAACTTGATACAATATTATTGATCACTTTCACGGAGTAACATGACTAATTGATACGTACAAATATATACGTGACTTATTATTATTATTATCTATATATATATATATATATATAACCGAAGCTTTTGAAGCTTTCACAATTTTCCACGTCAGCACAGTATTAAAAAAAAAAAAAAACGTAATAAAACTTTTTTTAAACCCGACTCTGCCTTTCCCTTTCACGAAGACTTTGCCTTTCCCTTTCACGATGTTATGCCTTCTCTTCCTTGCCTTCCTCTACTAGCTCCTCCTCCATTAGACCCACGACAAACCAACAACAAAGCATCTAAAGACACCTACCCACCATACCCCATAGATTCCTCAATCAAAACCCACCATACCCACTAACCAACAGACCAACTCCATCAAACCCGTTTCCCATTTTTCAACTTTCAAGCATTTGATAGAAGAAGAAGAGAAGAAACGCAGTGGATCTTATTGTGGGCAAAAGAAAATAAAAATAAAGAGAAGATGAAAGAGATGACAGAGAGATACGGAGGGCACTGTGAAAAAAATATAAGAGACTTACAGTAAAGATTTGGGGCATTCAAACGAAGAAGACGAAGACTATAAGAAGAGAAGAGTCAAAAGACAAACCAACAGTCTAGACTCTGACTCCTTCTTATAGAAGAGATGAATCTTAAAAAAAAAAAAAAAATCATAAGCTCACCAAACGTGTTTCTAAGCCTAAATAGTTTCAAGTTTCAATGTATTGGTTTCCAGCTTTTTCTAGAGTAGAAAGCTAAAGGCTGTTTTTTTATTACTTAAAAATAAATAAAAATAGTGAGTGGTTGATAAGGTGCTGGTAACTTAACAATACTTATCCAAGAGTAATATTTCTACTGTTTCTAGAATTTATATATATATATATATATATATATATATATATGAAGTAAATGATTCTTTTTGTACATACAAGACGTGCTTTGACTTTCATATTTATTGTCCATTTGTACTGTTTACAACTATCCAAAATGTGAATTTTGTTTATAGAAAAATTATAAATGAATATTTTAATAACATTGCTATAACTATAGGAGAAGTTACAGTGAAGAAAAGAAAAAAGGAGAAAAAAGAAGAAGAAAGAGATGAAAAAGAGTTATAGTGAGAGGAGATAATCATGTAGGGAGGGGTAGATTTTAGCTTCATAGAAGGTGCGTCTATATTTACTAAATTACAAAAAGACCAATTTGGTTTTTTTTTTTTTTTTTTTTTTCCTTTAAAACTTCCAATTTACATCGCTTTTAAGATTTTCTTTTACTGTGCATTAGATTATTATTATTATTATTATTATCATAATAGAAATAATTTATATATATTAGCAATAATCCAAAATAATTCAGTGCTGAAATATTCTATTATTATTATTATTATTCTAGAATTTTGCAAAAATAAATAAATTTTTGCAAAATCCTAAATTAAATTATATCTTGCAGTTCAATTTTAGAATTTTGCATGTGTTGCAAATCTATATTTAAAGTGAGAAAATTTTACATAGAAAGATTTTTAGAATGATGATTAATTTTCTATGGTTAAAATGAATCTTTGTATGTAGAAGTTTGATAAATTTTTTTTTTTTTAATGGTTGCTTAAAATGGTTTAATTGATCTATTACTTCGTTGACCATTGCTACAAAGTACAAACATATACAAAATAAACAGTTTTAGATCTAAAATTATTTGCTAACCAATAATGTTGGCCTGCTATAGCTTATTGTTTGCATATGTGTAGAATTTAAATATAATAATTGCCATTGTATATTTAAAACTTTTATGATTGACCTCTTACAGTATGGTTTTCATGTTAAATTATGTATGATCCCGGTACAAACAATCATAATGTTCATCCACATGTCTCTTATATTTTAACTTCTTTGTGCTCATGTAGAATATGAGTATCATCTAATATTCTAGATTACAGAGTATAAGAAATATATTTATTAAATATAAAATGATATATTTGCCTATCATGATTTGTATAGAGGAAGCATTCATTTATTACATCTTTTTTTCATCTACATATTTTGCAATAATTGTATACAATTGTTTAGTTTTCCTTTAATGTTTGATTATATTTCAAATATAATTATACTTTTGTGGCATGCTTAAAGTAAATATATATCATTTTTGAAAAACTATCCCGTGCATCGCACGGGTTAGCGACTAGTTATTATTACTACGCACATCGTTAAGAGATAAGCTGAGATGTGTTGATAGGTGCTCGTAGAGACACAGCCACGATTTCAAGTGAGTGGGTGCCAATATTTTATATTTGTGTGTGTATATATTGCTTAAAGTGTTCTTAAAACTTAAAGCCCAAAGGTCTAAGCGCTTCACTTAATTTAAATAAATAAAAAAATAAAAAAATAAAAAAAGAAAAGAAAAGTTTATTTAATAAAATTAAACGCACCTCATATGAGCCCTTTTGGCGCTTTTGAAGATGCACAAAGTAAACCTAGGTGTGCATTGAAATTTTTTGTTGAAAAATATATAAATCATTAAAATTAATTCTTTAATTTTAAAAGAAATGACATGAATCATTGATTTATTATGAAAACACTATACTTAAAGTACAATATTACATGCACAAAAATTGTTTAAATATCAAAAGTCAAGAACCAAAAGGATGATAAATGTTTGACTGAGTGCTGAATATTTACAAGATTGGAAATGTGACCCAACTGTTTGATCAAAATCGATTGGCCTCAAAGGAATCGATGGTCGGCAATGGGTTATCGCCCTAAAACCCAACCCCTAGAGCATCAGCAATAAAAGTGTTAAAAATTTATAAAGCTATTTTTAATTCCTCAAAACTCTAAAAAATGGCCAACATCAATGGTGCCAAAGCCAAAATTTTTTGGCAATTGCTATAGTGAACTACCAAGACTAGTAGTTCACTGTAGCAAGAAGGGATAAAAAAAAAAATACTTTATTAAATTTGTGCCTTTTGTTGGGTTTTTGTGGTAGAAAGGAAGAGGGAAGAAGTGAGAAAGAAATTAATTAAAAACGAATAGTGTCTACCTAATGAAAAAAGAAAAAGAAAAAAAAAAATTGATGCATGGTGTGCTGTGAAATTGTGTGTTAAAATAGATAAAGTAACATTTTGAAATGTTAAATACTAAAAATTTTAGCTCCACCGATGTGAATGCTCTTATTGGTCAATCCATAGGTGTGGGTGTTTGTCACTCATCTAACTTGACCCCCTGGCCTATATCTCCCACCCCTCCTTCATTAGGTCATCTCTTTCATTTCAAGTCTCCAATCTCACTTGCCTTCCTCTTGCACCGAAGACCTCATATCTAACACCAACATTCAGTCCAATCGAGTTGTCTGATTAAGTTAAATGGTGACAAGATTTGTTTCTTCTGAACACTTTGTTAATTTGGATATGGGAGAAGAGGAGGGAAGAGAAGGGATTAGAAAGGAAGTGACCTAAATTTCAAATGTTAATTTGGTTACAATTATGGAAGGGAAGAAGTGAGAAAAATGACGGATTGTATTTCTCCTAGGCCTAAAAATTTGTGCCTACCCAAAATGGATGGATAAGGAGGGAATGATGAAATTATAGTAGGCTAGTTTTAAATGAATTTACTGAAATGCCCTTTGGTTTTAAAGGTGGTAAAAAATGTCAAAGATAAATAAGGGCATAAAGGTAAAAATACACAAAATACCTTTCCTTCCCCTTTTGAAACCAAACAAAGGAAAGAATTGAAATTCTTTCATTTCTTTCCTATATCCAAACACATTTAAGGAAGCTAACTTTCCATACTTTCTTTTCTCTTTCCCTTCCCTTTCTCTTTTCTCTCTCTTCCCTCCCCCTAACTACAACCAAACAAAGTGTAAAGGAAATGGTTAGATCGAGTGGCAAGTTTACTCTCCACTGGAGCTTGAGTGACTAGTGAACAGTTGTAGTGGTTTATGCTACTTAGTGCTTATGAATGTATTTTGTTTAGATTTTTTTTTTCTATTATCATATGGAGACAAGGTTATGCATGAGATTCTTGGTTTTGTCTTTGTTCACTAAATACATAATAGGTTCACTTTCCAGCTATGGTTTTTTTTTTTTTTTTTTGAGAAACTCTAGCAATGTTTATAGAAAGTGTATATAAATTAAATGTTAATTGAAGAGTCTATAATTGTAGTCAATAATTGAATCATCTTATAACTTTTTTTTTTTTTGAGAAAGTGATAAAACATTATTGTGATTTAATTATTGTGATAATTCAAATTAAATCATCCTATAACTAATTGGATAATTTAAGGAATGCTTTATCCAACAAAAAAATATCCTAGCCAGCCTAGTATTAAAAAAGCATTATTTATTTTTATTTTTTTGTCTTTGTTGGTAAATGATTGTATCTTAATGTATTTATAAACAACAATTTTGAGTATTTATAATTTTTTAATAGTATATGGATGCCTATTTGAAGTTTTTTTTTTTTTTTTTTTCTTTATACTCCGGCCTCCACTAGCTTAAAATCTTGGATCCGTTCCTGCTTGAAAGTAAATAGTAGAGTGGAGGTGACCATCTTGACTTTGGTATAGAGTATCATGAATAGGTCAATTGGCAAAAAAATTAAGAAATAATTAGTCAGTAACATTTGCAATGCAAGAAATTTTTTTATTGTATTTTTTAAAAATATAAAATTTGATAATTATAGTAGTTATTAATAGGTCTTTGTTATGATTATGTTTGAATCTAATATATAATTTATATTTATTCTATCATTTAAACATCATGTGTCAATATTCTAATTAAAGGGAAATGCAAATATAGAAGGATTTATAAGAAATCTTTATATAATTTAAAATTCAATTAAAATAATTAGATGTATAATTGTAAAACTTTAACAATTTATGTGATGCTATATTAAGAGGCCAATCAAAAGTCAAACTTTTTTTATTATTTATATATTACTAGTTGGTAACTCGTGTAATGTACGAAAAGGAACATAATATGATTTTTTTTTTTTTTGCCTAAATAGGAAATGTGTAATAATTATGGTAATAATTATTAGGTAACCTTATGATTGTGTTTGTATATGAAACTGTACGGTATATGGCTAGAAACCATTCTTCCAGGCCCAAGGTCCATGAAAAATATTACACTTGGGCCTACCCCACAAGTTCGGCCCATAGGAGGGCCAGAAGTACCAGCCCACTAGCCCTTGTCTTGGTTTCCAAGCGTACCTTGGTGACTGAATAACTAGCACTAACACCGATATTGTTCGATAATCTTCAATGCCCCAGGAAACTACGCTGCCGCAAGTTCCAACGAGATAACTTCCATTCCCAACAACATTTATCCCCTGTCAGGAATAATTAGTTTGGGCCCCACCCGCACGAGTGGAGTCAGAACCTAATCATGGTTCCACCACTAATCTCAATCTATATATAGTGAAAAGAACGATGGAAAAAGGGCTGGAAAATTGTATGTAAGATTGTGAGAGTAATCGAGCACACCCCCAGAGAGTGTCCCTGTTGATGTCTAGTTCCAGAGCCCAAGTAGGGATTGCCCATAGTAGGATACCCAACACCCACTATACAAGTAAATTGTAAGCCCAAAACCTAGGACTAGAAGAGTTAGGGACTTCGGGCATGCACAAAAACTATATATATATAACTTTAATTTGGATTCTAATTGTGTCTTGACTTTGATATAATACCAGTTGGTAAGTGGTGCAAATGCAATGCATGAGAAATTTTAATATGATATGATTTTTATTCTCTCTTTTATTTTTTATTTTTTTTATTTTAAATATGAAATTTGACAATTATGGCACTTATTAAGAGACATTATTTTGAATCTGTTTTTATATAAAACTATATATTCTAACATTAGGTATTTATTATAATTGTGTTTTGGTATATGAAAAAATTACATTATATATTCTAATATTTAAATATTAAATAAAATACAACATATGTACCAAGATTTTAATGGAGTGTTTAATTATAGAATAAATTTTAAATTTAATTGAAAAACACACACACAGAGATATATATATATATATATATATATATTAAAATAATAAGATGTAAAATTGAGAAGTCTTAAAAACAAAAACTTATGTGACACAATATTATACCAACCAAAAGTTACACGACTTCAATCTTATGATATAATATAGATATTAGGTATATTGAACTCAATAGTTTCCATTTAATATACAAACTACTCATTGTCCCACATTGCTTAAGATAACGTGTTGTGTGTAGTATAACTTACAACATCTTTCCTAAAAAGTTACCATGACTTTTGAGTAGGTTATGGTGTATCTTTGTGTTAGAACATTTTTCCCCCTCCCTTGTGTGTGTGTTGTTTCTCAAAAAATAAAAATAAATATACAACCTGAATCACTTACTAGTTTCAAACGGAATTTAAAACATTTGTTATGACTAAATTCAAATTTAATCAGAGAAAATTCAATTAATGATTCAATATCTTACCAAACATTGCTAAATTCTCAACATAACTTCTTACAAAAAGTAACATTTTTATTCTGCTGTGAGTATAATTAATCAATAATCAAACTGCTAAATGATTTTTAGTTTTTTACCTGGAAAAAATTGCTAAAGGATTCAAATTGGATCAAATTAATTCTAATAAAAAAAAATAACCTCAACTCTCAAGGTTCATTTTCCAATATTTACAAAAGGCTTAAGAAAATTATTAATTTTTATCGAAATTTATTTAAATACAAGACTTATTATACAATACTAAATCTTAATCCTTAATTTCCCTTTAGATCAACTTTTTGCTAATTTGTTAAAAGTGGATAAAAGTATAAAAGGGTAACTAAACTAAAGCCAGTCTACACATTAAAAAAAAAAAAAAAAAAAAAAAAAAAAAAAAAAAAAAAAATTTGAAATCTAAAAGCTAAACTGCGGCCAGTTAATCTCATCGTTTAGTTTATAAGAGAACCTTCAAATAAGACCTTAAGAATTTTATAAACGTTTTACAACAAAGTCAATCAACTAGTCTGCCATAGCATATAAGTATACCAATAATATTTTTCTTCTTTTCTCACAACAACAGATGTCCAAAAAATAAATTGATTGAACCAGTCCATTTTTCTGAGATTCTTCCAAAAATCATAAACGTGTTGACAACCCAATTGGAAATGAGAGAGCAATACACGCCATAGGGCCTAACCAAGTAGCCACCGCCACAAACAAAAGTATCATATATCATTATCAAACCCAGGAAAAAAAAAGTACCAAAATTATTTGTATTTTTCGAAATATTGCTATTTTCCGTGACATACGCTCCCAGAGACAAACCTAGTATATGATAATTAATAATATGTATATATGTGAGGACCCTATCTAGCTGGATCATGGAGCCCCACTAACCCATTGTAGTTGATTACAACTATCAATTTTACAACTCACTCTTTTCTAATCAATGACAATGAACCTTCCAAGTCTTTGTAGTATATAAAATGCTACGCATTGAATCAAAATCAAATCAAATATCAAGATAGATTCCAATATCATTGTCTCTACCAATTACATTTCCAACCAGAAAACATCAAATATGGCTTTTAGTCCTTCAAATGCTTCGGCGGGGCTGCAAATATCTCTGCTGCTTAGCTTTTTCATGGCTGCATTTGCTGGTCCATTCCTCGATTCCTTTGACTATAATTGGGGACAGAGTAATTCTCAGATACTCAACAACGGAGACCTCCTTACGCTCTCCCTTACCAAGGAAAGTGGGTCAGGCTTCGTGTCCAAGAATCAGTATGTTTATGCAAAGATTGACATGAATATCAAGCTTGTTGCTGGCAATTCTGCTGGAACTGTCACTGCCTACTATGTAAGTATCATGCATATTGCCATAGAGAAATAACTCTAGCACGTATGTTAACACACAAAAACGTACACACATAAGATTTAATCTGAAGTCATGACTTCATTGGAAATCATGGCTTCATAGGTGTGTGTACATTTGTGTGCGTTTGTGTAATAAACACCCCCTTGCCAATAACTTTTAGATC
Source organism: Quercus robur (assembly GCF_932294415.1). Lineage (NCBI taxonomy): Eukaryota > Viridiplantae > Streptophyta > Magnoliopsida > Fagales > Fagaceae > Quercus > Quercus robur. The sequence continues at coordinate 91,505,130 of NC_065535.1, forward strand.
AATTGATACTTTTTTTAGTCCTTCAACAAAGTCCAAATTTGAATGTATGTATGTCTATATATCATGTATATATATTGCATTTTGTGTTTTCCCCTAAACTTTCTTCGTGTATTTTCCCTTGACTTACAAGATTTCTGTGTGCTCCAGCTGTCCTCACAAGGGCAATACCATGATGAGATAGACTTTGAATTCCTGGGAAACCTAAGTGGTGATCCTTACATCCTTCACACAAATGTCTACTGCCATGGCCAGGGCGATAAAGAACAGCAATTCTACCTTTGGTTCGATCCCACTGCTGATTTCCACACCTACACCATCCTATGGAATACCCAAGCAATTTTGTAAGAACACATGCATATCTTGCACAATTGCATTATATGTTAGACTTATGATTAAATAATTAAATTTATTATTTTCTAATAATTTAAAATATTGAGATAATCTGTACATAATTTATAAAAGTATGTCATAATTTCATAAGTTAGCTTCAAAGTTTTGAAAGAATTAGTAATTTATCATTATACTTGTGAGTTTCTTGATTCCATGCATATTAACCCTATATACATTTTTTTTTCGATATTTTAGCTTCTATGTAGATGGCATCCCCATTAGAGAGTTCAAGAACCTTGAGTCAAGTGGTATTCCTTTCCCAAGTTACCAGCCAATGAAACTATACTCTAGTATTTGGGATGCTGATAACTGGGCAACAAGAGGTGGACTTGTCAAGATAGATTGGACCCAAGCACCCTTCACTGCATCCTATACGAATTTCAATGACAAAAATGCTTGTGTTTCATATTATGGTACCATAACTTCTTGCAATACTCCAAATTCTAACCTCAACAACAATGGTTGGCTCTGGCAGACGCTTGATTACAGTGACCAGGGGAAGCTGAAATGGGTTCAGGACAATTACATGATCTACAATTACTGTACAGATTCAAAGCGCTTTCCTCAAGGGTTTCCTCCAGAATGTTACGTCAACAACAAGTACTAGATGGGATGCACTCATAGTTTCTCCCTCTCTTCCATTTGATTTCCATAATTCCTTTTTGGCTTTAACTTTTCTTTTTTAAATTATATATTACATTTGTTTGTTGTCCCAAATAAACATTGAATATTTTTACTGTGTGTCATAGGTCGTGTACGATGAAAGAGCTAATGTTATCCCTATGTTATTTGGAATACAAAAATAATTTTGGTGTAATCTCATAGTGAAAGCTATTGTATTTATACATGTAATTGCATGATAAGTTAATGCATTCTTGATCTATACAACAACATAATAAATCAAATATTCAGAAGAAAAAAAATGTAATACCGATTGTGTGATATTGATTGTATGAATTCAATTTGGTTGAATTATTTAAGCGTGTACGTGTTGCATATCTGGGCATGCTAAGTCTTACATTAGATGTTTACTAGGTTGAGCTTGAGTTTATAAATATTTATACGAAGTCTCAATTGTACCTTGACTAGTCTTTTTAAGGTATAAGAGCAAATGCACTTTCTTTGAATTATTGCACAAAATTTAAAATCCTAGCTTTATTTAATATGCAAGCCCCATCAAGTTCAAATAACCCCACATTATCACACCACAGTGCCCCTACAATTTTGACGATAGAATGACGCATCATCAAGAGACTTCCTATTAAGTTTTGGAAAATTTTGTGGAAGCTAAGGAATACCAGATTTTTCGAGCAAATGAGCAAGTCAGAAATATCACCTTTGAGAGAGATGAAGTTTTTCTGATATGGAATTTAATTGAAAGTAGTCTCAATGCCAAGAAAATAATGAATAAAACCGAGATCCTTTAGTACTACGACTAATTGCTATTTACAAAAATATCGGCCACACACGCACAAGAACATATGTTCAACTGTTCAAGTATCAGTGTTTCAAAAGCGAAGCATCATATTTTGTAGCAAAAAAACCTTGGGCCATTAAGAAGGTAGACAACCAAGTGAACCATGCACATGGAGCTTTTTTGAACCTATAGAGAAAATGATATAGCTTGTAGACAAAATGAGGCCAAGAGAATCAACATGTATGAATCTTGGGGGCTGAGTCATTTTAATTTCATCTTGTTGATGAAATCCTTTGGCTATGAGACTGCCTTCGATTTGTCAATGGTGCCATCAACCTTCTGTTTGATCCAAAAAAAAAAAAAAAACCATTTAGATCCAACTACGTACACATTCAGTAAGAGAATGTGGTAGGAGAACCAAAGTGCCATTTTTAAGTAATGCATTGATCTCATCACTCATTTCTTGACACTACTGTGAATATTTTGAGGCAACTGAAAAACTCATGAGTTCATGGCACCCATTAAGGAGAAGAAAAAGTAAGAAGGGCTTAGTGTTGACAGGAACGCATGGCCCATAGCACAATGTGGTGTGTACGTTGAGGAGGTAATGTGGATTGAGTAGGATAATTAATTTGAGGAGGGTATATCGTATGAGATCAACAATAAGATGGATTCGTTTTGAATTTTGATGGCTCATAGAAGTGAGAGTGAAATTTAATTTGGAGGAGACATAAGCACCTGTAAGGCGGTAAGATATGAGAGAAATTAGGAATTTTTGAAAAGGAATGCCAAGAGTTCGAATTTTTATACACAACTTGACTCGAGAACATTGCCCCTATATATAGTAGTATCAACTATCAAATGATTGAAAAATATTGACAAGTTGACATTCCTATATTTACAGTCCTCAAAGTGTGATTGAGCTTAAATTTCAAGAAATTATACAGTCTTCTGGTGGATCATGTTACTTGTTCACCATTCTACTAAAAGATTTCCACTTGTTTAAAATTATTGAGTCAGTAATCAATTTTTGTTTTAAATTTTTTTTAACTTAGACATTTTAAACAGATGAGAGTTTTTAAGTAGAATGGTGAACTATGTCACTTATCCACCATAAAGACCTTATAATTTCTCCTAAACCCTGTTGTTGAGCTTGGATATATAGATATAAGATATGGGTGGGAAATGATGTTAATAAAATGTTCAAATATAAATTATTATTGTTAGAAAGAAATTAAAAATATGTTTATTAATTAGATAATAATAAACAACTAGTCTCTTTACACATCTTTACTCGCGCTTTGTGAGAGACTTTACTATTTTTAATAAAAATTGAACATTTTTAAATTATACCGGCAAGAATGGGAGGAATAAATTGAATAATCCTACAATTTAGAAGACTAGATTGAATTTTAGGGAAAGTTAAGTTAGATGGTGAAATTTTTAATTTATCCTAAAACTTATCATAAATTTTTTAGATTGGTTGATAGTGGAGAAGGGAAAGAGAGGGTTCCAATTACAAACATCTTTTATTTTAGTCATATATATGATATATTAAGGTGGCACTACAGGAAAATTGGTTTTTTTCAAGTGTCAAAACCCATATGTATATATAGCTAGAAATTGAGAGAAAATTTAATTAAATTCTTAATTTGACTCTAAATTTTGCTCCACATGTCCATCTAACCTTTTTTTTTTTTTTTTTTTTAAGTCAAGTGAGTTATTGGGTTCAAAATCCAAAAGATCATCCATAACTTTGCTCCACAATCCCTCGAACCGTTCAAATTCTCTCTCTCTCTCTCTCTCTCTCTCTCTCTCTCTCATACCCATTGATCTCTAAAGTAATTTTCTTTTTTTCACCTTCCTCATGGTTATCTACAAAGATTGTACCCATCTTCCCATCAAACACAAACACCTAATATTTCTCTCTCTTATCTCTTTCAAGTGCTAAAGGTTTCTAAAATACTAAATTTCTACTCCATTTAATTTAAATCATAACATGTTACTATTGCTAATAGAATAAGAAATAGTCCCCCAAAACCAAAAACTCAACTAAAATCTTTTTACAAAAAAAAAAAAAAAAAGACACAAACTAAAATAATTCAATTCAACGCACTTCATCTTTCTTTTCTTTTTTTTAGAAAAATAATATTAATGACATTTAAAAATCTCATGCATTTTTTTTTGTAGTGTGAAAGCCCAATCAATAATCCAATTGGATTCTAATTGAGCCCTAATTTTATGCCACGTGTACTTAATTTCCTTTATACTTTAGAGTTTATTTTTAAATGACATACAATCATGCATCATCTTTTTTTTTTCTTTTTTTTTCTTTTTTTTTTAGAAAAAAATTCATGAATCTAAACACAGAAACTATAAGAACACTAAGTTTGAATTTATGTAATACCATGAACATAAACAACTTGTTACTCAATCATCTATGAAATACCATGAATGAATAATCATTTTTCTACATATACGTGGTTATTCTTAATTAGCTTTAATGAGGGTGGGATTCTATTATTAAAAAAAAATAGGTTTAAATGAAGGTAGAACTTGGACAATTTTAAATTATTCAATTTATTTTTATATCCTAAATATGATACTTTTTAAAGGTATAATTTCTTTTTTTAGAAACAAACACATGCATGCACACATAGGAGAAAAGGAATGATGTTCTAACACAAAGACATATCACGAACTTCACTCACATTTTTAAGGGATATTTTGTCTTTGTTAAATTTGATTACTTTGGAAGTATAGAAAAGTGGAGAACAAGAAGTTTTATTTCTTATATATATGGGTATAGATATATATGACGTGAATTTTTTTTTATGTCAGTATAATGTGAATTCTCTTTTTTTTTTTTTTGAGAAAAAAGACTAAGTATTATTAAGAAAATGCAAAATTAAGATAATGCAGAAAGAATACTGAAGGTATTATTAAGAAAATGCAGCCAAATCTCTTAAAGTTAAATTAAGGAGAAGTAGAAAAATTTCTTGATGCTATTTGTTTTACTTATCCTTTGTGCTTTTTTTTTTCTTTTTTCTTTTTTAGTAATGTTGCAATTTGTATAATTTTAAAATTATTGAACCGATATTAATTTGTTTAGCTGAGCTCATTCTTGATGTGAGTGGAGAATTCAATATAATGCATTTTACATCAAGTAATTTGTTGCATGATTTTCTAAATGGAAAATGCATTTTTTTTTCTTATTTATAAATAATAATAAAAAAATTAAAAAAAAAAAAAAAAAAAAGACGAAAGCCCTATTTTGGTCCCCACATTTTGAGGTCACAATCAATTCGGTCCCTACATTTTAAGAATAATCAATTTGATCTCTATTATTTTCAACTTACAATCAATTTGATCCTTACTATTAAATCACTAAAGAAAAATGTCTACGTGACCATTAAAAATTTAATTGAGATACTGATGTGTCTTAATTTCAACAGCCAACTCAACACGTAGTTTAGTAGTTGGCAAACAAAAGCCACGTAAATGTCACATTCCATCTAAGCTTATCTTGTTTTTCCTTCATCTCATCTCTAAGCTTATCTCTCTCTCTCATTAATCTTTTGTTCTCTCTTATTCATGGCTGAAGAAGCCAAATCCCATGTTCACACAAAAATAACAAAACCCAAAATCCAGAACCACTAAACCCAAATTCACTGCAGATCGACCACGACTTCTCCGGCATCTCCAATCAACAATCTCGATATGGGTTTTGGAGCTTCACGCCATACAAAGGCTATTGGTTGGTGAACCATGCCGTGGTCGGATTTAAATATAGGGACCAAAATTAAAAAACATTTGCATCTCATTTAATTTTTTAAGAGAAATGATATATCTACACCATTTTTACAACAAATCCTAAGTGACAGGTTGTTACTGGTTAATATTGTTGGGACAAAAAAGTAATCTTAGTGTTAGTTTCAAATTTGAACCAATAACAACTAACCACCTATGATTTGTTGTAAAAATATTGTAGACGTAACACCTCTCATTTTTTAATATTAGGCATGCTAACTGTGCAAACCATTTACCACGTAGGCATTTTTTATTAGTGATTTAACGACAAAGACCAAATTAATTGTAAGTTGAAAATAACAAGAACCAGATTAATTGTTCTTAAAATGTAAGGACCAAATTGATTGTAACCCAAAATATAAGAACCAAAATAAAGTTTTTGCAAATATATATATATATATATATATTCGCGTACAAATTCGGTCAACCCAACCCCGACCCAATTATAACCCGCATAAACCTGATCCGCACGTTTCCTCTTCTAAGAATACACGCCACAGGACCTAACCAAGTCGCCACCGCCACAAACGAAAGTATTATATAGCATTATCAAAACTAGGTAAAATAAGTTGCAAAATTATTTTGTATTTTGCATTTTTATTTTTAAGATGGGTAAAGTCAAAGGATATATTTCTATTTTTCGTGACCTACGCTCCCAGAGACTAACCTCGTATGATAATTAATAATAAGAAAAGGGAAGGCTTTGTATATGTGAGGACCCCAGCTAGCTAGATTATGGAGCCCCACTAACCCATTGTAGTTGATTACAACTATCAATTTTACAACTCACTATTTTCAAATCAAAGACTATGAACCTTCCAAGTCTTTGTAGTATATAAAATGCTACCTATTGTACCAAAATCAAATCAAAAATCAAGGTAGACTACTCCAACATCATTGTCTCTACCAATTACATTTCCAACCAGAAAACATCAAATATGGCTTTTAGTCCTTCAAATGCTTCGGTGGGGCTGCAAATATCTCTGCTGCTTAGCTTTTTCACGGCTGCATTTGCTGGTCCATTCCTCGATTCCTTTGACTATAATTGGGGACAGAGTAATTCTCAGATACTCAACAAAGGAGACCTCCTTACGCTCTCCCTTACCAAGGAATGTGGGTCAGGCTTCGTGTCCAAGAATCAGTATGTTTATGCAAAGATTGACATGAATATCAAGCTTGTTGCTGGCAATTCTGCTGGAACTGTCACTGCCTACTATGTAAGTATCATGCATATTGCCATAGAGAAATTACTCTTACACGTATGTTAACACACAAAAACGTACACACACACAAGATTTAATCAGAAATCATGACTTCATTGGAAATCATGCCATAGTTTATATCGCGTGTGTGTGTACATTTGTGTGTTTGTGTGTAATAAACACCCCTTGCCAATAACCTTTAGGTCAACTGACACTTTTTTTAGTCCTTCAACAAAGTCCAAATTTGAATGTATGTATGTCTATACATTATTGCATTTTGTGTTTTCCCCTGAACTTTATTCGTGTATTTTCCCTTGACTTACAAGATTTCTATGTGCTCCAGCTGTCCTCACAAGGGCAATACCATGATGAGATAGACTTTGAATTCCTGGGAAACCTAAGTGGTGATCCTTACATCCTTCACACAAATGTCTTCTGCCATGGCCAGGGCAATAGAGAACAGCAATTCTACCTTTGGTTCGATCCCACTGCTGATTTCCACACCTACACCATCCTGTGGAATACCCAAGCAATTTTGTAAGAACACATGCATATCTTGCGCAATTGCATTATATGTTATGATTAAATAATTAAATTTATTATTTTCTAAAAATTTAAAATTTTGAGATAATTTGTACATAATTTATAAAAGTATGTCATAATTCCATAAGTTAGCTTCAAAGTTTTGAAAGAATTAGTAATTTATCATTATACTTGTGAGTTTCTTGATTCCATGCATATTAACCCTATATACATTTTTTTTTCGATATTTTAGCTTCTATGTAGATGGCATCCCCATTAGAGAGTTCAAGAACCTTGAGTCAAGTGGTATTCCTTTCCCAAGTTACCAGCCAATGAAACTATACTCTAGTATTTGGGATGCTGATAACTGGGCAACAAGAGGTGGACTTGTCAAGATAGATTGGACCCAAGCACCCTTCACTGCATCCTATACGAATTTCAATGACAAGAATGCTTGTGTTTCATATTATGGTACCATAACTTCTTGCAATACTCCAAATTCTAACCTCAACAACAATGGTTGGCTCTGGCAGACGCTTGATTACAGTGACCAGGGGAAGCTGAAATGGGTTCAGGACAATTACATGATCTACAATTACTGTACAGATTCAAAGCGCTTTCCTCAAGGGTTTCCTCCAGAATGTTATGTCAACAAGTACTAGATGGGATGCACTCATAGTTTCTCCCTCTCTTCCATTTGATTTCCATAATTCCTTTTTGGCTTTAACTTTTCTTTTTTAAATTATATATTACATTTGTTTGTTGTCCCAAATAAAGATTGAATATTTTTACTGTGTGTCATAGGACGTGTACAATGAAAGAGCTAATGTTATCCCTATGTGATTTGGAATAAAAAACAATTTTGGAGTAATCTCATAGTGAAAGCTATTGTATTTATACATGTAATTGCATGATAAGTTAATGCATTCTTGATCTGTACAACGACATAATAAATCAAATATTCATAATGTGATACCCTAAATTGTGAATTTAATTGGATTGGATTATTTAAGTGTGTTGAATACATGGGCATGTGCTGAGTCTTATATTAGATTTTTATTAGGTGGAGCTTGGGTTTATAAATATTTATGAAGTCTCCCAATTGTACCTTGACTAGTCTATTTAGGGTATAAAGGCAAATCTTGCTAGCACTTCCCTCGAATTGTTGCACAAAATTTAAAATCCTAGCATTATTTAATATGCAAGCACCATCAAGTTCAAATAACCCCACATTATCACACCATAGTGCCCCTACAATTTTGACAATAGAATGATGCATCATCAAGAGACTTCCCATTAAGTTTTGGAAAGTTTTGTGGAAGTTCATGTGTAGGGAATAAGCATAACTTGGTAAATTTTTCCATACCAGATTTTTCTAGCAACTAAGCAAGTCAGAAATATATCACCATTGAGAGAGATGAAGTTTAGCTGATATCAAATTTAATTGAAAGTAGCCTCAATGCCAAGAACGTAATGAATGGAACCGAGATCCGTTAGTTCTACAACTAATTGCTATTGACAATAATATCATCCACATACACAAGAACATATGTTCAACCGTTCAAATATCACAATGACAGCATGTGAAAAGCGAAGTATCATGTATTTGGTAGCAAAAAACCTTGGGCCATTAAGAAGGTAGACAACCAATAAGGTTGGGGAGGTAATGTGGATTGCCTAGGATAATTAATTTGAGGAGGGTATCGTATGAGATCAACAATAAGATTGACTTGTTCTGAATTTTGATGGCTCATAGAAATGGAATTGAAATTTGGAGGAGACCTAAGCATCGGTAAGACTTGAGAGAAATTAGGAATTTTTGAAAAAGAATGCTAAGAGTTTGAATTTTTATACACAACTTGACTCGAGATTGCCCCTATATTAGTATCACCTATCAAATGATTCAAATCATGTAAAATATTGACCAATTGACATTCCTATATTTACAGTCCTCCTAGTGTGATTGAACCTAGAAAGCACGGACGCAGCTAGGAGGGTGCCGCACCCACGTCCGACGCGGCCAGACGCGGGGCGTGGCGTCCGACGCGGTTGCCGCGCGTCGGTGCCGCGTCCGAGTTTTTTTTTTTTTTTTTTTTTTCTCAGATTCGGGCCAACTCGGCTCGATTCGCGCCAACGCCGCTCGATTCGCGCCGAATCGGCTTCGATTCGCTCCAAATCGGGCTGATTCGGCCAGAATCGGGCCGTATCGGCCATATCGATTCGTATCGGCCGGTGGCCGATACGGCCGATACATGCCGGAAAAGGCCGAAATCTGCCTTGAATCTGGCCGGAAAATCCAAAATTCTCACCTCAGAGGCATATTAATGTGTTTCTTGCCTTCTTCTTTCTTTGTTTTGTGAATCAAAGTATAGTAATGTGTTTTTAAAAAATATTTTAATAGTAAAAATATATAGAAAATATAAATAAAAATATTTTTAATAATTTTTTAATCGCCGAGTCCCACCGCACCCGCACCCGCACCCTACTTTTTCAAAAATTGCCGAGTCCCACACCCGCACCCGCACCCGAGTCCCGAAACGCACCCGTGCTACATAGGATTGAACCTAAACCCCGTTGTAGAGTTTGAACATATAGATATAAGATACATGTGGGAAATGATGTGCATAACATGTTCAAATAAAAATTATTATTGTTAGAAAGAAATTAAAAAAATATTTATTAATTTGATAATAATAAACAACTAGTCTCTTTACATGTGCTTGGTGAGAGACTTTACTATTTTTAATAAAAATAGAACATTTTTAAATTATACCCGCAATAATGGGAGGAATGAATTGAATAATCCTAAAACAGGACTGAATTGAACTTTAGAATTTAGACAAATTAGAGGGTGCAATTTGTAATATAGCTTAAAAATTATCTTAAATTTTTTAGATAGGTTTTTTTTTTATGAAACTTTTTTTTTAGATAGGTTGATGGTGAGGAAGGGAGGAGACAGGGTTCCAACTACAAACATCTTTTATTTTAGTCATATATAATATATTAAGGTGGCACTACATGGAAATTGGTTTTTTTTTTTTCAAAGGGTTAAACTGTTAAACCCTCAAAAAGGGTGAATTGAAACAAGTCCAATTTTTTTGTATTGTGGATGCTCAATCAATAATGCAATTGGATTCTAATCAGTTATACCTTATGGCCTGTTTGGATGGAGGGGAGGGAGAGTGAAGGGGAGTAGAGTATAGTTGGCTAAAAAATAAGCTAATTTTGTGTTAAATCTACTCTACTCCCCCTCCCTCCCCCTTAATCTAAACAGACCATTAGAGTTTATATTTAAATGACATACAAATTCATGCATCTAAACATAGAAACTATAACAAAAGTAAGTTTGAATTTACGTAATACCATGAATCAGGGACCGAGCTATTTTTGGACATGGGGGCAGTGCCCCCCCACCCCCCCCCCCCCCCCCCCCAAAAAAAAAAAAAAAAAAAAGATTTAGCAATTGGGTTCAATAAAATTACACTTACCCCTCGTTAATAATATCATTGATCTTTAAAATAAAATTAACAAGCCCAAATAAATTACCCCAAAAAAAAAATTACCAATAGCAAACTTAAGCCCAACTAGCAACCCAAAACAAACCCATGCAAGACTAAAAAAAAACAAAAAAGGAAAAATATAAATAAGATTCTAGCTAGGAAAGGAGAACAACCACACGGCCACACATGGACACCAAAAAAAAAAACCTAACTAAAACTAAAGACTAAAGCGAAGAGAAAAGAACACCCGACAACACGCGTAAGACCCAAAAAAAAAGGGGGAAATAGAGAGAGAAAACCTAAGCGGCTAAAGAGAAGAGAAGAGAGACTTCGGTATATTTCACATAAGCAGGGAGGAGCAGCGGCAGCACAGCACCGCCCCAGCCACCCAGATTTGGTATATTTCTCTCTCTCTCTCTCTCTCTCTCTCTCTCTCTCACACACATATTTGATGTCTAGTGCAGTGCAAAATATTGTTAACGCTTTGTTAGTTGATTTGATAATCGTTTCTCAAAAAAAAAAAAAAAGTTGATTTGATAATCTGGGTTGTAATTTCTATTTAAAACTAAACATAAATATCAAAGATTCAAAAAAAAGGGGGGGGGGGGGGGGGTGGCGCAAAGAACTCTCTAGTGTAGTCACCAAAAATAGGAGAGAGAGGGGCAGTGAGAGAGAGCATCTAAACACAAAATACTAAACCTCAAATTTAATACAAAACAGAAAACAATTGAATTTCTTCTAATAAAAGATTCCAGCAACTTAATATTATATTAATTGTTTCCATCTCTTTCTTCTTTGATTTCTTTGTTTCATTTTTTTTTATTGTTTTTTTGTTTTTTGTTTTTTCATCTCTAACCAAAGACAAATAATCAAAACACAAAACTAGTTCTCATAAAAGTAATCAAATTGTAACACCAAACTTGAATCAGAACAAGAGAAGAAGAAGATGAAGAAAAAAATAGACAGAAGCAGATCTGACCCAACCTGGTAAGCATCATGCACTTGAAGGAGGGGAGAAGGACGAGCGGCGGTGAGTGGATGATCTCCACCGGCCTTTGCAGCGGCGGCCATCTCTCCCGCTTTCACTCAGCGAGTTCCGTCTCCGCTTTCTCTATCTCTCCGAGTCTGCGAATTCTGTGTGTCTCTCTCTCTCTTCGTATGTGTGTGTGTGTGTGTGTGTGTGTGGAGATGCGAATAAAAGTGACTAGATAAAGTTGAGGTTTTGAGTAACCACTAAACAGTTGAGTCAATCCTTGGTTTTTTTGTTTTTTTTAAGAGTAACTGTGTGGACTGTGGAGTGTGGTCTTTAAAATTAGATAGGCTTTTTAAATAAAATAAAAAATTAGAAAGTTAGTAAATAATAATAATATAGAAAATAGGAAATAGGCAACAATTAATTATTTTTTATAAAAAAATTTAATGAATAAATTCATTCCAAATTACATAAATTTCATAAATGAAAACTATGATTATTGAAAAAAATGACTCTTGAAATATTTTAAAACATTAAATATATAGTAGTTGAGAAGGGATAAAGTATGAATAAAGAAATATTAAAGATATAATATTAAAATGGGATAAAGAAATAACAACCCATTATTTGAAAAAGTAAGTAAAAAGACAAATATAACTACTCATTCTCCAAACAATATAAAAATTAAGAGACCGTGGAAAATGCTCTAATGCCCATTTTTTTCACTTGTGACTAACCTCCAAGTGTTGTACATTTGATATTTTGTCTGCATTGTGCTTGCTTGTTTGGTAGTGTCTTTTTTAAAATTAAAATTGAGATTATTTGCAACTTTAAAACTAGTACAAATTCAATCAAAGATGATTTCGAAGATTTAAAAAAACATCTTGTTCTATTTTCATAAATGATTATATTATAATGTATTGAAAAATATTGATTTTATATCTTTGTTTTTGTTGACGATTTATTAATACTAGATGAATGCTTTTTGGAGTTTTAAAATGTTTTTTTTTTTTTTTTATACTCCTACCCCTCAAGCTCCAAGTCCTACTATGAATATATACAACTTGTTACTCAATCATCTATGTAATACCATGAATGAATAATAATTTTTTCTATATATACGTGGTTATTTTTAATCAGGTTTAATGAGGGTGGGATTTTTTTATTAAAAAAAAAATTTAAGAGGGTAGAACTTGGACAATTTTAAATTATTCAATGGACAAAGTTTAGCCACAAAATTGATTGTAGCTTAAGGCTACAACCTTACTCAATAAAATAAACATTACTTCATATTTTGAAAATTTAACTGTTAAATTGCATATTCTTTACGCTTTTAATACACATGTCAAATTTTGTGTCAATCAAATATTATTTACTATATAATCTATAAGCTTATATTTTATGTATAATTTTAAACTATAAAAACTTACAATTTAAACAATTTATTGATAATATAGCTATTGATATTTAATTTTTTAGAAATTTTACAAACATGGAGGATATAAAAAGAAAATGTAACCTAATGGTGGGTTTGTTGAAATTCACCTCCAATAAAAAAAATATATATTGAGTAAGGTTATGGCCTTAAGTTTCAACTAATTTTGTAACTAAATTTTGTCCTTATTCAATTTAATTTTTTATCCTAAATATGACACTTTTTAAAAGGATGATTTCTTTTTTGAGAAACAAACACATACATACACACAAGAAAGAGGGAATGAGATTCTAACACAAAATCACGACGTGAACTACACTCAAATTTTTAAGGGATATTTTTTCTTTGTTAAATTGGATTAATTTGGAAGTATAGAAAAGTGGACAGAAAAAGCTTTTTATTTTTTATATATATGGATATAGGTAATGTGATTTTTTTTTTTTAATATATCGATATAATGTGAACTTAAATGCAAATAACACCGTAAGAAATTAAAATAATAATAAAAAAGTAAGGGAAAATTACAACTTATCCATCTGTAGTTTGGTTAAAATTTAAGTTGTCTACCTGTGATTTGAAATCTGACACTTTACTCACTTAAGGTTTAACTAAAATTTAAATTGCTTATCTGCAAATGCTCCGTTGGATTCTTTTTTATCTTGTTAGATCTTATATTTTTATGTTTTTTGTGTTTTTGAAGGAGAGAAACATAAAAGTTGAGTAAAATTACATATTTAGCCATTTTTTTAACAGAGGTGAGTTATAATAATCTGATTGAGCTAACCTTAAGTGGATAAAGTTTCAATTTTCAAACACTTGATAGTTTACGGTTAGTGATATTCTTTGATCAAAATAGTATAAATAAGACACTTGACATTTAACTGTTAGTGATACTCCTTAATAGAAAGAGTATAAATGATAAAGTAACATTAAATTGAAGGTATCCGTAGTATAGTCTTTGAAAAATACATTTGTTTTTCCATTAAAGGGTTTTTTAAGATATAGGGATCATATACTAAAGAATTATTTCATAATTCACTATTGTATGGTATACTATGTGTGTTCAAAGGCTTTATATATATATTTTTTTTTTGGTTAGTTTCAATTCTTTTCATTCATCCTAGTTTAAGTTTAATGTGTTTGTTTAGTGATGTTATGCATTTGTCAATCACTGATATAGCCAAATTATGATGATATATATAACCAACAAATAAAAAAGGAACACAATCACTCATAAACATATGAGTTCAATAATATTTTTGTGTTAAATAGTAGAATGGATCCAGCCTTTGTGTACGTTAAAAGGCACTTTTATTTTTGCTAATGTCAAAAGTTTTTATTCATTTCAATTTGAGGTTAATGTGTTTTCCAATCATCGAATATTACCATGGATATCACTACATAAACACATAAATTTAAAATTAAAATGAATGTCAAATTTTGACATTAAAAGGCAAACAATAAAGATGTTATTACCTATATAAAAAATATAAAATAAATAAAATAAAACATTAAAAAGCAAACAATATTTAAAGAGAATGATAAAACCATGTAAGTGTATTTTTAGTTGCATGGTGAGTTACATGACTTGTTTAAATAACATATGTTGATGGATTTATGACTAGGTTGATGAATAAGATTCTTTCAAATTAATTTAGAAGAAAATTTTGGCATAACATTCAAGTTAATTAACTAATACTTCATTTTTTTAAAAATAAAAAACATTTGACACTTTTAGTGTTTCTAACTCATACTAGGGTTATTTTTAGAAAACCTACTTGGTGGCTAAGATAGTAATATAGATGTTTCATACCTAGTAAGATTATTCTACCTGTGTACAGATTTTAAGGAAGCGCTTATAATTGTTAAAAGTCTCGTGAAAATATTAATTGAAAAATCTTCCTCCCTTTCAATACATGATTCTTTAATTAATACTTTGAAAAAGAATATTATTGCGATCTTCTAAGATTAATGCAATCTAGGGTTTACTATACACAACACTGAGATGCTGCTCAAGGAAAACAGTCATGGAGATCAGTTTCCGGTGGGCATGCGAGTCCTTGCAATCGATGCTAACTTTGTCTGTCTCAAATATCTCGTTACAGTACTTCAACAATGTCGATATAAAGGTTTTTCTTTTTTCCTTTTTCTTTTAGTATATATATATATATATATATATATA
Organism: Quercus robur; assembly: GCF_932294415.1. NCBI lineage: Eukaryota > Viridiplantae > Streptophyta > Magnoliopsida > Fagales > Fagaceae > Quercus > Quercus robur. Next base: position 91,520,561 of record NC_065535.1, read on the forward strand.
TATATATATGTGTGTATATATATTTGCATCATGTTTATTGTTTTGCCTAAGACACTACATCAAAAAAAGTCTATTACATCAAGTTTTAATACAGCAAAATATATATAATAGTATTAGACAAAATATTGCATCTAGAAGATAAAATTGTTGCAATAGTAAATTAAAAGTGTTAAATTATTGTATTAATAATAATAAGTTACAAAAACTTATAATTTTCAGTTGCAATAGAAGTTTTAATATATTAGTAAAAATTGTTGCAATAACTTAAAATGAAGAAATTGTTGCAATAAATTGATATTAATTATTTTTGCAATCTATTGCAATTAAAATATCAAACTAACAGCTTATTACAACAAATTTATTATTGCAATAATTTAATATAATTTTTTTTACAATCTATTGCAATGACAAATACAAGACTGCAATTGAGATATCATTGCAATAACCTAATATCAACTATTTATAACCTATTGGTCTATTGAATGACAACAAATGATATCTTTACAATAGTTTGATCCAAATTATTTTATTCAATTATTTGCAATCTATTATAATAAGATTCGTGAAATAATAGCTTATTACTACAAAATATTCAAAGCAGTAAATTGTTTATTGCAACTATATATACCTATCAAAAAAAAAAAAAAAAGTTTATTGCAACTATATATATATATATAACATTGAATCAAAGTTTTCATTAGAATATTTGAAGTTTATTGCAACAATTTTTTTTTTTTACCCAAATCTATTACCTCAAATTTTATTACTACACTCTACATCAACCATTGCAATGACTCTAAAGCCATTGCAACGATTTTTTTTTTTTATTTCAATAAACATTTTTTTTTCTTGTAGTGAGAACAACTTCTTCATTGATGTATATGAACTAATATTTAATCTTCATCATCATCTTCATAGGGTGTGTTTGTTCAAAAAATAATAATAATATAAAATTTTGAGAGAGGTGATTAGTAAAAAATCTTACTTTTATTCTTATACTCAAACCTTTAAAATAGTTCTTTGTCTGTCAATATCTAATTTTTCTCAGTAAAAAAATATGTTTTAAAAAATTTACACCCATGAAAAAAGAATTGACATTGCATGTTATGGTAAAAAAAGTTAAACCTAGTGCAGCAAAGAAAGGTGAAGTTCATAATTAACGCTAACCTATCTTTATTACTTACAAAATATGTGCGATTGTTCATGCCAATTGATATTTGTTTTTGATATAGTTTAATCCCTTTTTTTTTTTGGCAAATTCTTATTGTCATGATTAATTTATTAGATTGATACGTAAAACTTTAAGAACTCCATAATGCATTCATGCATGAAGAACATTTACTAATTCATGTATTAGCCGGTAAAAAATTAGGGAAAAAAAATTGTGAGTGATGTAGTAATTGTGTAGAGAACATTATATATTGAAAAAGAGATTGATCGGAGACTTGAGCATATATGAGTTAGTTATGTAAACTGTTAGTTATGGATTACAAAATGAGGACAATAGGCATGGACTTCACATTTAATCTGTCTACTATACGATCTTCATGTTCATATTGTTTCCTCAGGTTCTCTTTTTTTTTCTTTTTCTTTTTTTAATTGAGAGGTTTCAATATCATTAGAGGAACCTTGAGTCTCATATTGCCTCGATCGTGAAACTCAACTAACCTGAAAAATTAAATGAAGCACTATTTACATTTGTTCATCGATGGTACATGATATGATAATAACATAAAAGTAAATAGTGTTTTTTCTAAGAATAATTTAAGGCCATAAGATTTTTCATAATCTTTTTTGTATTATTGATAATCTACGTTTTAATTTAAACTAGCGTTATTTTCACCTTAATTCACCACAAACACTAGTTCATTATGTACCAATCATACCATGGGAGAAGTTGCTTAAAAAATTCATATCCTTTAACTTATTTCATTTTCTAGTAAAAAAATAAAGAACGTAAAAATAGTGAAGAAAGGAGTAGTGGGGGAAAAAAAATATTTTGGTTGGTCAATGAAATTTGCTTTACGGTGAAAGTTTTTTTTTTTTTTTTTTTTAGTAACAGAACTCCTATGTAATCATTGGCTTACAATTTGTTAACTCTTCTACATTTGGTATGCAGTCACTGCAACAACCGATGCAGAAGAAGCTCTTCAAATTTTAAGGAACAAAAATGAGGAATTCGATATTGTGATTACCGATGTCGTAAGGGAGGACATAGATGGCTTCAAGCTTCTGCAAATCATAAGCCTGGAAATGGATATACCAGTTGTTAGTAAGCTCTAAAACTAAAAGTCATTCTGCATATTCCTTGATTTGCTACACAAATATCCATGCACACACATTGTAGGGGTGAGTTAATCATGTGCAGGTATTGTAGGGGTAGGTTAACTATTAGGCCATTTAGGCAATGACATAAGACCCCCTAAAATATAATATATTACATCTATTTGTTTTATAGTATTGCCCAAAACTAAGTAAAGCCTCTCTTCAGCAAAAATAAATAAAAATAAAAAGTAAAGCCTCTCACTTAGAATTTTTTTAAAAAAAAAAAACATTTACTATTGTCCAGTAGATATTGCTCCTAAAATTTTTTAATTAAGTTCAAAATTTTAATAAATAAAAATTATTTTCAAAATATTACACTCTTTTCGAGTGTTATCATTTTATTAATATGTTTTATTATGTTAATTTGCGACAGTTTAAGAATGTAAAAAATTTTAATTTTTCCTCTCTATCAAAATTATAATTAGAATTAATAGTTTTCAAACTCTCAAAAAAAAAAAAAAAATAATTTATAGTTTTCAAGACAGACCAACATTACCAAGAGATATAATGAGCATAAAATGCATTTAGAATTAGAAGGTTTTTTAATACATTTTATAAACATATGAAAATAGTCCACAGGATATGTTGAGCCAACATAACCAATTGAGATTGGAATAACTTTACTCGTACCTGCATTCTCTATAACACCAATTTTTTATGGACCAATCACAAAAATTCAGTATACAAAGTCCTGAAAAATGTAGCATCCAATGACTTATTGAATTTGAAATTGTTGCAGTGGTGTCTGCTAATGATGATGTATCCAACATAATGAGAAGTATAAAGCATGGGGCTCGAGACTACTTGCTGAAACCAGTTCGACTACAGGAGATGATGAATATTTGGCAACACGTTATCAGAAAAAATCTTGATAACCCAGAGAAATCTAGCATTACCAAAGAAATAATAGATCAAAAAACATCAACTCTGAAAAGAACTAGAAACCAATCAACAAAGGAAGAGGATGAATCGACAAAGGAAGAGGGTGAGACCAACACTCACCCTGATATTGCTTCCTCTTCCCGGAAGAAGTTGAGGATGACATGGACCCAAGAACTACATGAAAGATTTCTTGATGCTATTCAGGAACTAGGCAATGAAGGTAAATCCTAGATCAGAAGAAACACACACATGAATTTCTTAATTCTTTTTCCACAACTATGCATAAGGTACAATTCCTTATAGGTGGTTCCTCGATTAAATTCATACACATTGTTACATTAAATTTAACTGTTATTAGAAAAGATACTATTATTTGTACTATATTAATTAATGCTGTTTGATCGAATTTTATTGAGTAACATAAAATACACCACCAAAGAAATTATATCTAATTTTTTCATAGTAAATACAACATATTGTACTTTGCTAATGTATGTGAAACCTATTATTAATAAATACCTAACATTTACAGAGGCAGTTCCAAATACTATACTCAAAATCATGAACGTTCCTGGACTCACACGGGAGAATGTTGCTAGCCATCTTCAGGTGCGTTAATTTTAAGTCGTATTATGTCAAAATTTGTGTAAAGATCAATGGCTTGTAGTGTGGCAATTGTATATTTTATCCAGTGAGAATCACTAATTGCCAAGGTCATGATAGTAAAACTAATTCCAGCTTGTTTCTTACTATGCGTCTTGTACTATATAGAAGTATAGAAATATCTTGAAGAAGCAAAAAGCTACAATGAATCAACAGAAAAATGGTGAGCCCAATTTGAATAGAAATTCAACGAACATGCATGGTTGTTACACTGCCTATCAAAGTACAAGTGCAGTGCCTAGTAACATTCATCCTGTAAATCTTGTTCCAAGTTCTGAAGAATTAGCTAGCTCAAAGCAGCTGTACCAGTACTACATGCAATCTCGACAGGACCCAATGGAGCAAGGGATGAATAATCATGTGTATGGAAATCCCCCTTCAACTCCATTGCCAACCGAAAACTACCTTCCTGTGCCGGACTTCAAATTGTTGAAGTTTCCAAGTGTCTTTCCAGGAATCAAGGTGGTTGATGGATGCTTGGGAATTTCTTCAGGTCCAAGTAATACACCACCTTTTAGTCCTTCCATCCCTGATGTTTGCTACATTCCATCCACTCAAATGCTTGAAGATGATGCTTCGACTCAAATAGATGCAATTCCCCAGCATGGTTTAGTTGCGTGGCCTCCTCAAGATTTTGGACCTGGTATTTCTCTCTATATTCTATCACTTGAACATTGTATCATTTCATTTTTTTTTTTTACATTATTATTATTATTGATAAGTTACATAGGCACCTAATCATGACTTCACCTCCTGCTAATTATTAGTATGAGTTGAGTGTAGCTTATTGATGTAGTTTATTGGTGTCATTTCATTTATTGTGTCAAAAACTGAATTGAACAAAACAGATGAAGAAATAAATGCCAGCTTTTTAATGGTTTGGATTTATTTGTGTCAAAAGTTGATTGTAACCTATAATATATCTTTAATTTTCCATGCTTGTCATATATTCAAAATTGTAAGAGGTATTACTTACCAAATGTAAGTATAACATATGGCTGAGAATTTAGCCATTGAGTTGAAAGGCAATTTCAATTCATTTATCTTTCATGATCGTTCTTTTGCAACAGCAATAACCTTGTTCATTTTGAAACCATTCCTTTCCAAGAGTCAGTTTTTCTTTTCTTTTTTTTCTCTGTGAAGGATAGTTTTTGGCCCAAACTATTAAGCATATTTTCTTTTATTAAAAGCTATAGTTGCATTTTGTGAGTCTTATATGCAATGTTACTCTCCATTCCAGTGTCAATTGGACTAAAACTCATTTGAACTAATATGAATCTCATCTATACAAAATTCAAGATGCTCACTATAGATGGTTCTCTGCCATCATTTTCTACTTACGCTCAATTTGTTTCATTGAATTTTTTTTTCACAGAAATCATACAAAATACTTTCCATTTAAACTTATATTTCTTTCTTGGTAATAAATTGCAATAGATACAGACAACATTTGATATCTCTTTACTTTTTTTACCAACTAATAATCCTAGAAACCTTTTCATTCTCCACCAAAAAAAGTATTTGTCAAAAAATTAAGATTAATATCATAGTAAAAGGCTTTTTTTCCTCTTTTTTTTTTTGGTTTTAAAAGACTAATTGATGAAACCAACAAAAACTAATTGAGAATGACACACAAATTATTACGATGCCCTTGACTACGATAGATCATTCCTTCATTAAATTTCGGTTTATCTTATAGATGGCATGTATAATTTTTCTTCTTGCTTTTATTTTAGGGCAACAGGCGGTGAAAAATTTTGTCAATGAACCTGGAGATACCAATTGTGAAAGAAAAAATATTGACTTGCCAGACAACATGCAAGATCCGAATTTGACAGACCTAAAAGGAAAAGGCAAGGCCAAAGCTGTGCAATATTTTCCAGAGCATCCACACATGGAAAGTGGTTTCCATCAGTACAGAAACAGTTTCACGGATGATGAACTCACCATGATGGTCAAAGAGGTAATATTATAACAATAAGGCAAAGTCTAGCTCATCATGTGTTTTTTTTTTTTTTGATAAGTTCTAGCTCATCATGTTATTGCCATGTTCAGTCTTCATGTTTAGGAAGTCATTTAGTCTTGAACTTTGAACTCATCATTTGGGAAAGAAAAAAAAAATACTAAACTAATGGAATGATTGATTTGTAATCATATTAAAGTTTTTTTTAGAAAGTAATCATATTAAAGTTAAAAGGACTAATAGGAAAAAGAATACAAAATAAAACTTAAAACACTGAATTGAAAACATGTAAAAATTAATAGGTGTAATTTGCAATTTAGTCCACCCAACGTCATATTTCTTTTTATTGCCTATTTATAATATCGATTAATTTTTTTTAGAATTTACTGTGCTCTTAATTTTGTTTCATAATGATATCCTCTTTGGACTAACTAATATATTGGCTCCACTACGAGAGAGAGAGAGAGAGAGAGAGAGAGAGAGAGAGAGAGAGAGAGAGAGAGAGAGAGAGAGAGAGAGAGAGAGAGAGAGAGAGAGAGAGAGAGAGAGAGAGAGAGAGAGAGAGAGAGAGAGAGAGAGAGAGAGATAACTTATGGCATTTGCTCATGATAATTATTATTTATTATCAAACTAAGACACCAATTAGTTTTTTTTATAAAAGCAAAGATCAAACTCCACCAATATATTGTGTGTGCTTTTATAATGACTATATTATAAATATTAATTGTCATCAAACAGTGACATCAGGGCCTTTTTTTTTAATAATTTATTGGCGCATATATAATAGTGATAATGACTATATTAATATGACAAGATTTTTTATAATTTTTATCATCGATAATTTTGCTTTGGATTAAAAGAAGCTTTAGTTACAATATATTTTACATAAAAAAATAGTTACTTTCTTTGAATTTGTTCCTTCTTTTCTGTATTGCAGTTTAACGATGAGGATCCTCCAAAATTGTGATCATGATCACGTTCTAACCGAAGCTGGTGCTCGCAATAATGATTTTTTTTGGTGATTCTTATAGCTAGGTAGGATAAGTATTTTTGTGTAAAGCTGTTAGCTGTCCACATCTCGTGGGTATTTAATTCTTATAGCTGTTAGCTAGAATATTTTCTGATTAGTTATATCCATTTTTTGGCCATTAGATGCTTTGCACAACAATTCTACACACAATTTCACATCCAATCTTACAATATATTGATGTGATGGTGTCCATAATGTAGACATGAGTGAGCAAAAAGTTTCCAACACTCATAATCTAACATGTCAACATATTATGAAATTAGTTGTGTTCCTTAAATTATTGTATTTTAAATATCCTAGAGAATTAGTTGAGAATTAATGACAGATACTTTTATGCCTTGTGTTTTTATTTTGCTTTTCATGGATTCTATATGAAATTTTTAGAGATTTTTAGCACTCTAGAATTTATGTAGAAATGGTTTTATATTGTGAGGATTCCATAATTGATATCATTTCATCTAGAGTATCGCTTGCCTCTTGCAACATAACCAAAACGTGAATTGTATAAGCCATATATATATATATATATATATATATATATATATATGTAATAATACAAGTGCTGAGTTATATACTAAATAATTTGAGTGCTGGTAATTCTTAATATTTTTAAATAGAGATATCTAAAGTTCAAATCTCACCTTCCTCGTTGTAACCATTAAATTATTAATAAATAAATGAAATCACTTCCATGTAGATCAACTAAATTTGGAAAAGGTCTGAAGCAAATTTAGCAATGAGAGGAGAAACTACCATAAGCATATTTTCTGAGATCCTTTATAGAGCTATGCATTCAAACCACTAATCCAACAAATCTTAATTGACCTAACTCAATGTTTCAGGTTGGTTTTTGATAGGATGATGAGTTGAGCTGAATTCTAAATATTTATTAAGCTTGAGACATGTAAGATTTTGATTGGCAAAATTTTCATTCTAGGACTTAGTTTAAATTTGTTAAGATAGTTTATTTTGGCATTTTGACCCTTATTTTTAATGAAATTGCAAAATAATATCCAACTGTGTAATTGAAATATTTATTAGATATATAAATTTAGATATAATTATTTAAGTGTAATACCTTAAGTTCTCCAATTAAATTTAAATACATATTCTTCTCCAAATTTTTGTCCTATCAGATAATGTATTTAAATAATTGAATGAAAACCCAATTTCTATTATTATTCCCAATTCCCATAGGTTAGGTTGGATTGGGTTGCGTTAGGTTGAAGATTTTCCTTTTTCTTTTTCTTTTTTAAATAGTGTTGTAGATTCTCAATCCAAAAATCAAGATACCACAAACTCAACCCAACCCCACTAATGCACACCTCTAATCCTTATGAACAACCTTGTCGAAAATAAAAATGTAAAACCAAGTTAGATGCTCGTTCCAAAGCCCCAAAAATATCGCACCACGCAAAATTAATGGTAGATGGAGTCAACAGTGAAGTGTGTGCAATTCTTGGAGAAGCGCTCGTAGGCAATACAGTTCAGCGGTGACCATAGTAATGGCACTATTGGGCTTTATTGTGACCATCGGATTTTTGGCCCGATAGTTCTTAGCTTTGTAAGCTATTCAGTTTTTTATTTTATTTTTAATTTTAAAAAATTAGGCTAAAATCCAAAAGTCACCTTCTATATTTCACAAAAGTTCATTTTAGTCTTCTCTCTAATTTTCAATTTATTCAATCAAGGCTTTTCCATCAACATTTGTTATATGTTATGGTTAATTTTCCAATTTTTTAAATTTATTTCAAATTTTTAAAATTAAAAAAAAAATCAACTAATGATTGAAAAGTATTTTTCAGAATTTTTTTTTAATTTTAACCGAAGTTCACAAAAAGGTCTTAATTAAATAAATATGAAATTTAGGAGAGTGAAATGAACAAAAACAAAGTTAGAGGACTGAAATAAATTCTAAAGAAACTTTTTTTTTTTTTTTTTTTTGAGGAAGAAAATTCTAAAGAAACTTAAAAGGTAAGTTTTGCATTTTAACCAAAAAAATTAATATAAACTAAGTTTGTGGCTTACTTAACATACCACCAGACCAATCTAGCCCTTCGCTACTTCTTTCACACACTGATTGAAAACAAAGTTCATTACTATATGCTAATCCTCAGAGTTGTTAGGCCGAATAACCATTTCGCATTGAGATTTTTTTCAGGGTGACATGCACAAATTAATTTTTAAGAATAACACATTCAATTGATTATATAGCTTGGTGAGATGTTCCTAGATTTTTTTTAGCCTATGTTCTTGTCGTTGATTTTTCAAATTAAACTTGTGCACTTTTTTCTAAACATATTTCCAACATACATTTTTTTTTTTTAACACACAAACTTAATTATTTTTATCATACACAAGGACATAACATACAATTGGATATATGATCATGTGATTGATTAAAATTTAATAATGGAGGCAGTTGAGCTACATGGTGACCAAACTCGGAACCAAAATATTTAATTCACTTAATGAAGCACTCCACTTGGATTTGACGGTTAAATTAAGTCACGTGTTCAGTCCCTGCAAGAAATTGATTCTAGCTGGTTAGCGGTTACGGTGGAGCTAGTATTGACTCTTGGAGACCTCACAATGAGGGTAGATAACTTTTCTTTGCATCTTTTTCGTAATAACTATAAAGTGATCATTAATTCGCTGTCAGTACTAATCTTATATTATAATTGATTTTATTACTAATAGACAAAGTCATTATATATCATTACTCTTTAGGGGTAATTACTATTTGGTCCCCAACTTTGTTCTATTTGTCCGGATAATCTCTAAGGTAGTAACATTTCAAATGTGTCCGTTTAATATATCCTTAATAGTATTGTGTCAAATTAATCCATAATATTTTCTATTATTAGCAAGCAATCTACTTAACAGTAAAAGATTAATTTGACACAATACTAGACCAAATTGATAGATTTAAAAAGTTATAAACTATTTTAATATATAAGACAAACATTAGCGATCGATTAAGGCAATAATTAATTATTCATTTTTTTTGTATTATGTTATAGAGCATGTTAACAGATACTCTTAAAACAATTGATAAATCATTTTAAGATAATTTTAACACCACTTTCATGAAAAATATAAAATACTATCAAAAAATTAATTTTCAAAAATCATTTTTTCATATACTGTTTTCAAAAATAGTTCCTAAACCAATGTGCTTAGGCCTTAGGGCATCCATTAAAATTTTACTTATATTATATACACTTTTATATAAAAGGATGGGAGAAAGTTAAAAAAAAAATATATATATATATATATATATATATATTGAAATTGTTGTCAAGAAAGTTAATAACTTTTTTATTTTTCCTATAAAAAAATTTTAAAATGGTTTACTATTGTATGTGATAAGGGCATATATTAGTAAAAGCGCACATATATATATATATATATATATATATGTATGTATGTATGTATGTATTTATGTATGTATGTATCCAGAGGTGGCAGGTACTTGTTGAATGTTCTCATATGATGATTGATGATTTTCCTTCTATTGGGGTCACTCGAGTAATATAAGAGAGTTCATCAAAAGAGTAATATAAGAGAGGGACGTGACACGACATATTTTTACCAACTAATTGAGCATTAGAGATGAGTTATTAAGGAGGGAGAGACAGTGACACCACGAAATGATAGGGAGACTCCAAATACCTGGTAAGCCGTGGACGTTTCTGCACCAATAGTTTTTTTCTTCCTCTGTGTAGTAAATTGCACTAATCCCCGACAATAAATGTACACGATGTAGTTGAAGTAGTACTTATTACAGCGAAGAGGAAACAATTGGATATTGGATTATTCAGTTTCAGAGAGAAATGGTCGGAATAGCCCAAGTTAACGTTTATCTTCGAGTTTCTGCAGTTCTATTCTATGTCTTAACAGCTTGTTTAGTAGGCTTAGATTCTCAAACCAAGATTATCTTCTTCGTTGCGAGGAAAGCTACTTACAGAGATTTGGAGGCGTTCGGGTAAGATCTCACTCTCTCACTCTCTCACTTGTGTTTGTGTATCGCGTGCAACCACTTATCTCGATATGAAATAGATCAATTTCATAGTTCATATATTAATATTACAAAGTTAAAGATATATATATATATATATATATATGTTACATTATTTAAAATTTTTAATAACATTATATTACTATTTTACATGTTAAATTCAAGAAATAACATCTAAACTATGAAATGAACTCTTTCTGATTTAAGCAAATAGATATATATATTTATATATCTTGTTTTCGTTCCAGCTTTAAACTAAACTAGATCAACATTTGTGTGGTGTGCATGTGTGTGTGTCTACTCATTGACCATGTAATTTAATTTGTTCCAGTTAAGTTGAACAAAGTTTTGGTGTTCATTTTGATAGGATTTTGGTGTATGTGGATTCTGCGGCTGTTGTTTATAATCTGCTTCAGCTATGCAAAGGTTTAATCTCAGCTAGGTTTGAAGGAAACTTGAAAGGGGCATATATATACATATCCTGGATTGGTTTCCTGTTAGATCAGGTAATTTCCTCGAATATCTCTCTGCGTTATCGTTGTTTCAGAGCCTCATGGAAGGTAAAATTTATTCAGACATCTATGTTAGAGTATGTTTGAATATTGTTTATTTTGCTGAAATTGAAAAATTATTGCTGAAAATATGGTAGATAAATATAAAAGTTAGTTGAAATAGTACAGTTGAGCCTATAAATAGTAACAAAAATAAGTTGAATAGTGAAATAATTTTCATTTTTCATCTTAACCCACACACACTTAGGGTCCGTTTGGATTGAGCTTATTGTTGCTGAAACTGAAAACTGAAAACACTGTAATAAAATAATTTTTAAATGTGTGAATAGTATCGTGAAATCCATTTTTAATATTTTTTAACCTGTGAACAGTGTTCAACAGTGTATGAATAGTGTTCTTATCCCCCAAAATCAGAAACGGTGCAGGAAAAAAAAAAAAAAAAAGTAAAACGCAAAACGCAAAACGCAGACTTGAGTTTCAGCAGGATCCAAACGCCCTCTTACTCTGCCAATTTCATGTGAAATTAGTGTGTTCAAGTAACACTTGGAAAAGCAGCTTTTGTAAACCAGTCTTTTTTGAAATTTTTTTTATAAAAATAAAATAGACAGTATATTTGGCATGATTATGTGCAAAACGTAGATAACTTGAAAATTCCTATTAAAACCATGTTGCAAGCTCCATAAAATATTTTTGTTAAAAAATATTTTCAGGAAAAGCTGCTTGTTTTTTTTTTTTTTTTTTAATTATTATAAATTCTAAGGAAGATAAATCATGGTGTTTTTAAATGTTTAATGGTGATCCCTGAAGTTTTGAGATATCACTGTGCCTTTTCTCAGTTCAGGAACAATGCACTGAATTTTAACATTAATTAATGCTTTTTTTTTTCTTTTGATAAAACATTTTTTTTTTAAATCATAAATTTTTTTTTTAGAGAGTTTCAATTTATGGTGTCCACTCTTGATGATAGATATTTATCATTAGACCAAGACACTAATAAGTTTTTAATGTAAGCAGAGATTAAATTCCAAATCTTATATAACCATCAAACTTTACTAGGTGAGTTCACTAGAAAAAAAATAATAAATAAATAAATAAATCATAGACCTAAATCACTATTTATTACCTGAAATAGCTGGCAGTGGTCCGTAGGCCCTTAAGTTATTGCCGCATTCATGATTAGGGTGACTCTTTGTAAGTGTTTTTTTTTTTTTTTTGGTTGCTACTTGCTTCTTTGTAAGGTTTCATTGAAGGCAACCAGAAGTTTATTTATTTCTTTATTATGATTTGGATTTGGATAGAGCCAGCTCTTCTAGTAGGCCAATTAGGTCATTGTCTAAGGCCTCCGAGTAGAAGGGGCCTCAAAATTTTGAAAAAGAAGGAGTAGTAGGAAAAAAAAAATTAATTTCAGAAGAAACTCCAAAAAATCTGATATATCCTTATGACCAAAGAACAAAAAATCTGGAACATTCTTGTAAACATTGGTAACCCAAAAAATTCTTTGGTCTAAAAAAAATCTAATATCCCAAAAATATCATCCTTAACCTTTAGACAAATCAAAATTCAAAGGGATAAAATGCAAATCCGGTCTAAAAAATTACCCACAAAACAATCTCAAATCCATAAAATTTACTCATACCTTTTCTCTCTCTCACTTTTGCTCTCCACCTCTCTCTCTCTCTCTCTCTCTCAGCTCTTGCTCTCTACCTCTCTCTCTCTCAACTCTTGCTCTCTGCCTCTCTCATTTTTTTCTCTCAACTAGTTATACTCTTAATTCCTTTTGTTGGTGGCTCATGCTTCCTCTGATTTGAGGAGTGATTCGTCTAAACTCTATGCTCACGATAGTTTGCAAAAATACTGTTTCAAACTTAAATCTTTTCTCAAACTTGATATTTACTATAATATTGATGGTTTAGATTTATTTTCAGAGTTAAAAGTTTTAAAGGAAATCTTACAAATAAAACGATATACTCCAACTGACATACTAAATTATATATATATATAAAAAAAAAAGGTTAGATTTATTTCCAAATACATGCATTGCTTATAGAATTTTACTAACAAAACCTGATATAGTTGCTTTTGCAGAAAAAAATTTTCAAAATTAAAATTAATTAAAAAATATCTAAGATCGAAAATGTCCAAGAAAGATTAAATGGATTAGCTATATTATCGGTTGAAAATGAGATGTTAAAAGAAATTAAATACAAAAATTTGATTAGTCAATTTGTATCTTAAAGAGCAAGAAAATAACATTTAAAATGAAATATATTATAATATAACAATATTAAATAAATATTAATTTAATTAATACATAAATATAAAAAATGCTCAATTTTAATTCTCACATGAGGCCCAAATGTCTATAGCGGGCCCTAGATTTGGATAATGAAACAACAAGATGGCAATTTCTTGGAAGCTAGCACATCACAGGAAACTTTTGTAACAGAAGTGTCAAGTCTCAGTCATACTAGTATTAGGACTATTCTTGCGTAAACCAATTGAGCAATGATAGGACCACATAATTCTTTATAATTTTGTGTCACAACTCGTCATATGACGAGTTGTAATTGACACAGGTGTGATGGTAGACTATATAAAGACACATTTTTATTAATCACAATTCGTCATATGACAAATTATGACACAAAATTATGAAAAATTATATATCTTGAGCATTACTCAAACCAATTTGGTCTCACATCTTGCCTGTCATGTATATGTCAAGTCAATGAATCAGAAAAGGATTATTAATTACTCGCGAGCTGTCAAGACTCAAGAGGCAAAAATGAATCAATATCATGGAAAATCTTTTTTTTTTCTTTCTGGTTTATGGAAAATCAAATTGAATGCGTGAGATTTTGCATTAGAATTTTTGAACTCTTTGACGGTGCATCTAATTTATCTGTCCATTTGCCAATGCCTTATAGTTGAAAGTGTTTGGAGGTATAGAAAAAAAATTTTAAATTGTAAAATTAGTAGTATATTATAATTATCTCTAAATATATATATATATATATATATATATAAATTTATATATTTGTCTGTGTGTTTTTATTTCTATCTTTTAGGGTTAAAATTATCACACTAATTATATTTTGGTGAATATTACTTAAACTATAAAAAGTCGCGTTTGGCCTTCCTTTAATTGCTACAATATTATGAAATGTCTTTTTTTTTTTATTATTATAATTTTACAAATTTATGGTAAATATGTTTGTCAAGTTATGTGTGAAAGGATGGATAACTCAAAATTTCAAGTGCGAACATGTTGATTCACTAAAGAAGTTAACACCAACAAGCCTTTTTGAGTTTTCAATGATCTAATAGGCATGCACATATCACTTTACAATAACATTCTTTTCTTCTTCTTCTCTCTCTCATTTATTTATTTATTTATTTTTTTGGTTCAAAGTCTTACAAGTTGCAACTCAACTAACATATTATAGTATTTTTAACAATAATATTCATGATTCAAATCAATCAAATCTCCCTTCTCTCATTTTTGTAACTATCAAATTAAAAAAATATTTTTATTTTTTATTTTTAGTAATCATAAAAAAAACGATTTTTTTAACAAAAGTCTCAGGAGTACAAGTTATGAATTGTTTAATATTCCATTATCTTTTTTCCCCTTTTCTTTGTACTACATAATGAATAGTATACATAGTCTTTGTGTACACAACTATTAATCATTAACAAGTATAATTTTTCTTTTAAAAAAAAATTATATTAGAGTTAATAATTTCTTAATACGTGTCATTAAATCATATCATTAAACCTTAATTCTTCCTCGAGTGATGGTGCAGGTTGTAAAGTTATTTTCCATTAATGATTAGGTAGCACCACCTTTTGGGTTAAAATATTCTTCTCATCTCAAAAATATTGAACATTTTTAAACCTAAAATGATTTATATCTGTCTCTAAAAATTTAAAATGTTTTACATTTTGTCTATCCATCCACTCTTTTCATTTTTTTTTTTTTTCTTGATGTGTTTGATAGAAGGGACAAAATAAAACCCGCATAATACTTTATAGTAAAAAATGTGGCTTATATGATTATTTCGTCCTTAAAAAATAATTTGGATTCTACTTCCATCCCTAAAAAATGGATGGAAGGATGAAACAAAAGATTTTATAATTTTTAAAGGTATAATTTTTTTTTTTGGTAAATTTAGGGACGAAAATATGCATGACATATTGACATTGGGGAAGCAAGCATATGACTAAACTATTGTGTTGTTTCCAATATTGCTAAACAGTTAGCAGCTTACATTACATTTGCTGCAAACTCAGCTGCTTTTGAGGCCTCAGTTCTTGCAGTAACGGGTGCAGAAGAATTTCAATGGATGAAGCTGTGCAATAGGTTTACCAGATTTTGCTTCCAAATGGGTGGAGCATTGCTCTGTGGCTATGTGGCATCTATCCTAATGGCACTGATATCATTCATCTCCGCCTATAATTTGTTTAGCAACTACTCATCAAAACGATTCCTGCGCTTAAAGAAAACATAATGATCCATTCTTAGGCCAACGTTTCCATTATATTTGCCTAATAGTGTGGAATTTCAAAACAGGGCTTTTTGTTTTTTTTGTTAGTCAATCATGTCATATAAATGCATAGAAGCTATTGTATAAGCAGGTAAACGGTACGGTTTAGGCCTTCCTTTCAAATAGTGGCCATATGGGATTAAACTAGGGAAAAAAAAAGTTTGGGATTAGTACTTTTGAGAATGTATAAAATAATTAAGATTGTAATGTTTGAAGGTGTTATGAAAAATTAAAATCAAGTAATGTTATGGTGTTCCAAAATGGTTTAAGAGAAAGAATCTCAAGTCATACTCATTTAATTTACTTTGAATTTATTTTTTATGGGAATATACTTATTGCTATATAAAGTTTTTGTTAGTAATCACAAGTGATTGGTTTGGTGGTTTTTAAAGCTTTATGAAATCCATGAGGAGTAGGTTCAAAACTCTTGGCCAATATCTTGGGTTACTTCCAAAGAATTATCTCTTAGTAATTGTCTAGTGTGTAGAATGGGGAGGACTATACATACTCGAGAGGATGGTCAAGAACTCAAAGAGCTCTAACTATATATGCTAGTAAAAATTGATATATAATTTTGTAATACATTTTGGGATTTTCTCTCTCCTAGTAAGGTTTTACTCTTTTGCTCTGTTTCCAACTTCGAATTGAAAAACTACAACTCTAATTTCAAATTTTATTCTCATTCTTTTCTGTTTCTTTGTTTGAAATTGAGGAATTTATTTATTTATTTTTTTTTTTTTTTTGTCATTTAGATGCTAAGATGGCATTTTTTAAATGTTTTTTATAAAATTATTTTAGTAGCTATATAAATTTCAAATATGTTAGCGGTGCACATCATGTGCCACATAAGTGTTTTCTGTAAGTGAATTAACTATAAGGATTAACTTGATGGCAAGTTAAAAATGACAATTTCACCTATTTTCAAATCATCTTGAACTAATGTGTGTTTTATTGTAAGTTTCAGTTAACTTAACTGATAAAGTTTTTTATGGTTGAATAAGAGATTTGAGATTCAATCTTTGCCTACACCAAAAACTTGTTGGTATCTTAGTCTGATGATAAAAAACTATCATAAAAAATAGACGCTATAGATTGAAACTCTCTTTAAAAAAAAAAAAAAAAAAAGTGTGCTTTATTAAATGGGATGGGCTGAATATTGCTACACACTGGCATCTACTTTAGATGAGAGCTCTATACCTTGGCCCAATGTTGGGCTTAGCTTGAGTGGACTTTTATCCTCAGGCCCGCTAATTCTAACTGAACTGTCCTTATGGCCACTTCTATTTACTCTGTTGCTTCCATGGGCCAGCTTCTTCCACCTAACTTAGGCTTATGGAAGCGTGACAGCCTGTACGGCTGAACCTTGACGAGGTGCTCGGCATGGCTTGCCTTGACATGATACCATTCTGCCTAGTTTATTTCTTCTTCTGTATGATGTACACCAATCGATCTCGTATTATAGATACAATAGAATTCAATTTATGGTGTCTACTATTGTTCTTTATCATTGGACCAAAATGTCAATTGATTTTGGGTGTAAGTAAAATTCGAACCCTAAATATCTTACTAGACGGCAAAAATTTTTACTAATTGAATTAATTGAAACCCACATAAATTATTTGTTTTCCTCTAAATATTACTCAAAGAAGGAAATTATGGTGCAATTTTAATATATTTTCATTTGGAAAATACAACAATAAAGTCTTAGTCCTAAATTTTTTAGAGTAAGCTATAGATCATAAGCAAATTTATATATAATGGGCTTTATAATTATCATCTTGTCAACATGACAAGGTACAATATAGAGATCAAATATGTACATAGTTTTTCTCCAAACCAAATTGGAAGAATCTCTTCTAACCTATTACATAATGATTTATAAAACCATTCACATGTAATAAGTATTTTTTTTAATGCAATAATTATGAAAGATGATCTATTACAAGCGAAATTCTTAAAATCCTAACTATTCATGCTTAAATGAAAATTTGATAATGTTATCAATATCTTAAATGTATCTCAAAATGGTAGTAGTTAATATGAAAAAATTTGGGGTAATTAACTAATTATGGAATACAATAAATACATACTTTTTCCTCTCATATAATAGTGGATTTCAATAGTTAAATTCATTGTATGACCCATTATTTATGTAAAAAGGGGAAGTATGCGTTTATTGTATTATAATTATATTTTATAATTTTATCAAAATTTGAACCATTTATCTAACCATGAAAATTTAGAATTTTAAGAATCCATCAGTGACTTTATATCAAGGATTTTAAGAACTTAATATAGTAGAGTTATAAAACCCCTCGAGTTCCTTAATCCAACGACTCCATTACTACAGACAGAAGGCAAAGAAAAAAAAGGTGAGAAACTCAAGCTTTCATATCATAGATCATTATGATGGGGTTGAAGACAAGTTAATTTGTAATGACTTTGATGTGCCGTGATTATGGATAACATGATGCTTTCTAGATAGTTGAAAGGATGTTGATTCATTACGTGTGAAATTGCCTAATCTTTGTGTCATTGAACTGGCTTGAGTTCTCTCAACTTTAATTTATGACATCAATTCAGGTGAAACCCATGGTATGTTTGAGAGCGAGCGCTGGGAAAGTGCAACATTATCACATGGAAGTTATGATAATGACTTGCCCAAAATTGGCAATAAAACTTTTGATTTAGTACATGATAGATTCTCATTATCTTACAAGATTTAACCCCACTACAGGTGTGTCTATTTTTATTTCTTTTCATTCACCACATGGTAGATACTACTAGATATTTCTTCCATGTTCCTCTCTCTCTCTCTCTCTCTCTCTCTCTCTCTCTCTCTCTCTCTAAGGTCGAGAGATGATGCATCTAAATTCTAATTAAAACAATTGCACAATGACACAATGTAGAATTCATTTCATCAGTAAAAAGGTATCTAAATATTGCGAAGACTTCTCAAAATGAAAAGCAAAAAGCAAGTCTTGTATGTACAAACTCAAAACTTATTTGTTATAACTTAAGTTTCACTTTGGGCATTTCAATTTTCAAGTCTTCAACTACACACTAATATGATTTATGGACTATTGTTTCCCACTGCCTAAAACCACTAGTGTTTTAAGTAGGCCCGGTCAACTCGCCTGAGAGAGCAGGCGTCTTCTCAACCCCAATAAGGCCCTTCAAACATTGGTTCCACAATGATAATAAAAAAAACAAAAAACAAAAACCTATCATAATCACGACATTGGACGCACTCCTTACCCTTTTTTATTTAGTAAAAAAAGAATCACACTATCATGCTTGGCAGTAATATATACATATAATCAAGGTGATCTATGTGGCACCTACCAAAGAATTCATTTTTTTTTTTTCAATAAGGGGACTGAGGAACAGATGTAGCTGCCAATCAGACTAAAAAGCCCGTTGGCTGAAGAGTTCAATGTTATTAATTCTATTTGTCTCCTTCAAGCATATGTAAACCCAATTCAAGGTCGTCCAATTGATAAAGAATTGCACCATGTTAATTGAACAACCAACAAAATTGCACCTTCAGAATGATTGCAACAGATCCTATGACGTGCACAACTCAATATGAGTGATCTATGATAAAATTGGGAAGCAAGAGTTTCACAAGTGATTTTATGATCTAGGTATTACTTAGTTGTACACGATTTGCATTTCTATCCAATAAAGATTTGCCATTCACAGAAGTCAAGTAATATCACTGAATTACAAGACACAAATACTCAATTTAAATAAGTTTCTTACAAATATTATTGGCCTAATTTTTTGTAAGGTTGATTTGAGCTATTATTATTTTTATTTAAAAGAAAAAAAAAATGCAAAGTTATTCCATTTTTTTCTCATTTTGTTATGTAAATTGAATTCATTTTTCCCTTCTATTCTTTTGTGGTGTGCTTGCAAGCGGCACATGTGCACATTTTTAAAGAAAAAAAAAATACAATGTTGGTCTTGTTCATGGGTGTCTAACTCCAGTGATTAAAGAAAACAAAATTAAGTCTCCTTTGTGTTGGCATAAAATTCCTACAAAAATTATTTTTAATAAAAAAATGATTTCAAGAGAAATGGTTTTTTTTTTTGGTTGCAACCCAAAAAATGATGTGCCAGTAACAATGGTAGTGGCAATGGGTGAGCCGGGTGGTGGCCACCGATATGTGGTTCCTTAAAAAAATTAAAAATACTTTTAATTGACTAGTGTGGGGCCCAATAATTTATGGCCCTGGCCCATTCATTCGTTGAGGCCCAAAGCCCGAGCCGAGGAAGGTTATAGCCCAGGCTCGGTAGAATAAGTATAAAATAGTCTTGGGACACAGCCGAGGACGATTCAGTCCTTGGCATGTCCGAGGTCTCGCTGGAAGGAATGGCAAAAATGGTACAGGAGCAGCTTGGAAAAAATCTAAAATATCTAGGTCAATAAAGAAGGATACGCTGGAAAGTGTAACGACCATGGAAAGCTACCCTTACTGCCATTCAATACTCTGCACCTAACAGAGCCATACTCCTCAGCTTTTACAACCACCCCCAACCACTCTGGGTATGGGCTGATGGGACAAATATCTGTCCAAGAAGGACGAGCCTACACATGGACGAAGGATAAGGAATACATGCTAGTATAAAAGGAAAAATAAGCGATCCAGAAGGAAGGCTGGGAAAAATGGCCAAAAACCAGAGCCTCCCAGCCCGCCTCCAGGAGAAAGACTCCTAGGGCGAACACGATTTAACTATGTATGAACACCATGGAAAACCACCTGTCTTGTGACCAAGGCCTAGCCTTTCAAATCCATGCTCTACAAATGATATTGTTTGGGCCTTTTTACGTGCGAACCCAACACTGTTACGGGTCGTTATAAATCGTGTCCTCACAACTAGCAATTTTTTTTTTTTTTTTTTGGGAGAAAAAATTGACTAGCAATTTTTAATTGTGTTAAACAGCCTAAACACTTAAATATATATATATAGAGAGAGAAAATATTTTACATGAAAATAAATGAGAAGTGAAAGATAAAAGACCTATTCAGTACTGTTGTTTTAGTAACGTTGTTTAAGTGTTGTGAAAATATGTATGAATAAAAAAATATTATGAAAATATGTTTTGTGTTATTTAGAGGGTGTTTGGTCATTGATTTCAAAACATATTTTTTAGTGTTTAAACACTGAACAATATTGTTCAAAAACAAAAAAAATACGTTTGGTAGACCATTCCGGAAAGGGGTGTTTGAAAAATATTGCTCAAAACATATGTTTAAAACAATAGTTTTTGAAATCACCTTTGGACTGATTTTGAACAACAAAATCTATTGCTGAGTGGCACTTTTGTAATTAAGTTGAACAGTATTAAGGCCCACCGGTCAGCTTTTTGAAAGAATGGTCTCACCCACACAGACACAACCCGGCAGCATTTAAAAAATATTTTATATTTATTTTGTACTTTGCTGATTTAAAAAATATTTATTTTGTACTTTGTTCAGCTTTTTTTTACCATCTAACACACACATACCAAACACATATTTTATGTTTTTGAATACTGAAACATGTTATTTAAACCATGATACCAATGCGGATCATATGGGAATTAGGCAGTTGGAAGTGGAACTAGATGCTAAGGTGATTGTGGGGCTGCTCAATTCAAACAAAAATCCTAACTCTGCCTATGCTCCTCTGCTTTCTGACTGCAGGTATTTGCTGGCCAAGCTTCCTCAAGTAAGGGTGTCCCACGTGTTTAGAGAAGCCAACAAGTGTGCGGATTGGTTGGCAAAATGGGGTAGTGTTATGAAGGAAGATTTTGTTGTTTTTGAGTTTCCTTTTACTACTGAACTGGAAACTTTAGTTGCCAAAGACATCAATGGCTTGTATTATGCTAGACTAGTTGCTGCTAGTATGGCAGCCGTTTTTGTGTAGTTGTTTTGTTGGTTTTTATATGAATAGCCTTTCAACCAAAAAAAAAAAAAAAACCATGATACCAAACACATTTTTTTGTTTTATAAACACTAAAAACATGTATTTCAATAACACTTTTTAAACTACAATTTTCACATCTTTTTAAACAATAATTTTTGAACTCTATAACCAAACGGGCCCTTAAACATCGAAAATTGTTATTTAAACAGCACCAACGAACAGACCCAAAATTGGCTCACAAAGCCGAACCGGGTCTCTAGAAGTCTTTCAAACAAGGTCACAGAAGAAAGTTGTACTATTACGTGGACCACAAACCCAATGATGGACTACAATCAAAACGTATAAATCCTGTTGCACAAAAGCATGAGATACCAGAAACCAAAAGAATTTTCAAATCGTCTTTCCAAAAGATGAGAAAATGTCTTATTACAAGGGGGCACACATCTCAAGAACCGTTCAATTTTAATTCAGTTTTGTATTTACTTTAAGGAGTTAGCATGTTTGGTCGGCTGTCCTTAATCTATCTAAATCTTACTCATAAATAATGTAAGATAATCTAAGGTAATAGTGGGAATTGTCACTTTTTAGACTCGCATAGTGATAGATCACGAGAGTTTTTTACCCACAACCTTGCTTAATTCTTAGCTCTCACTTTTTGCAATATGATCATCTATATATCCTATATTCCTATGTACAAGGATGAAAAACTTGAAACATTTTCCCTCACCAAAAAAAATGAAATAAAATTTTTTTTTTTTAAATAAGTAAATAAACTATGACGTTTGGAATGGGCCATCTTGGAGTCCCGTCAAAGAAATAAGTGATTGACAAAAGAAAGTTAATTCATGTGAATGGTTGGCCACAAAAGCAATGTCAATGGACCACAGTGTGACAACTGCCTGTTTTACATAAAAGGTTGAGATACAGCAATTGAGCTTTGTGGAGCCTAATTGTGTTTGATCCAGATGATGATCTGACTAGAAATGATGTTGTGTGGTTGTTAATAGGAGATTTTCTGAGACTTAGTCTATGGAGTGGAGGCTTGGGCTAATATGCCCAAATTTTGGCCCATTTTGTAGCCCATTGTGAATTCTGTGCATAGGATATAGAAATCATTGTTTTGGTGATTAGGGTTTCTTGATGTAGTTTTTGAGAGAGAGAAAAACTGTACTACCGCATTTTATATTTTTCCCTAATAATAATGAAATCCTTGCAACTCTATGAACGTAGGCAAATTGCCGAACCACGTAAATACTGTCTTATGCGTGTGATTATTTTTTCTTTGACGTGCGTTTTCTCTATTTTGTTTCTCATAGGTTTGAGAATTTCATGTTAATTCCCTACAACAACAATTGAAAGAACATTTCAAACTGTAACAAATATTATTCTAGTTAAAGCTCCAGATAAGGAAGGGTGGTCAGCATTAGCTAAAATGACAACACCAATTTTCACTTATTAAGGTCTCCTTTGGTGTTAATGGATGAAAGATACATGCATGAAACATCGCATTTAAGAAGTGGTACCACTCTCTACACATCTATATCAACGACTATTCAGTCTTTGTGATTATCTGAAGTTTTCAAGTCATTATTTTTTGTCAATATTTATGATATATGACATGGAAATTAGACTCCATATTCCTTGTGACAATCGAGCCTTGATATTATGCTAACACTTATATACTTGTTTATCCTTGTAATTCCTCATAAGTGTTAAATTTAGCCTTCATTATAGCTGTTTGGTTATTTTAATGCAAGTAAGTTCCCTTCTAATGCTTAATTTTTCACGCACTAAGTACTATTTAGGTCATCATAGCATCAAATTTACTTCATTTGCAATTAAATTCTTGTCAATTTTAGGGACAAAAATCAAACCTTTTGTAACAAAAACAATAATTTAGTTTTTATTTTATGCATGAGTTTGGGGCATAGATAAGATAAGATGAAGGTGATATAGTATATACACATGCTGAGCCGGGAGGTTCTGTTCTAATATCATCATACCAATTTGAAAAATTTTAAGTGATATATAGAAAATTTAATAATTGATATATCATATATTGTTCTAATAGTTTTTCCTTTGGTATCATAGATGAAGTCCACCCAAATATGTTCACTTTAGTTTGAGAAATGCTTTGGTCATGATCTCCTGCAAACTCGTAGTAAGAAAACATAATGAGATCCCCCCACCCTTTTTTTTTTCTTTCTTAAATTTACTACTCTATATGCTTTACAATTTTATTAAAAATTGTACCCATTTCAAATCAAAACCTATAAATTGGAAGGGGCTCCTTATATTAATATTTATTAATTTATGCTAGGCCATTACTCCAATAAGCATGGAAGGATATCTCAAAGACTATAGAGTATAGACCCATTCCACTGGACATTTGGTCCAAGTGGTACCTACATTGGGGTTGAAAGCAGAGAGGAGTTCATTTTTAACCGGCATTTATAGATTATAAAAAAAGTATAGACCCATGAGTAAAGAAACTCTATATACACGAAAATATGACATCAAATTTATTTTCAAGATCTTTTTTTTTTTTTTGGTCATGATAACGAGTGCTCTTAGGGTACTAGTTAAAAATTCAGTTAAAGAAAATTTTGACATCACTTTTATGGGAAATAAAAAAAGCTGTCAAAATATTAATTGCTTTTTTTTCTTTTCCCATAAAAACTTTCTTTAATTAGATTCTTAATCAGTGTCCTAAGAGCTCGTTAGCATTTCTCTTTTTTTTTTTTTTTTTTTTGGGGTAAATTTTTATTTCCAAGATCCGGCCGTATCAGAAGGGGGGGCAAAATTTAATAGATGCATGGGAGGTTGTTGGTTTGTATGTTAGATCGGTGAAGCTGACATAAATGTAGAATTAAATGAGGCCAAAAATTAAATTCTGGAGTTTATTATTGCATTTGATCTAGGTCACTAAGAGCACCAACGATAAAAGCAGTTATGACAAGATAGTGGGCCTATTTTAATTTTTATGAAATAAAAAATAAAAAATAAAAAACAACAACAACAACATACTACACAAAAAGAATTTCACAATTTTTTTCAAAGTTATTGAAGAGGAATATTGTGATTACTTTAACATCACTTTTATATGAGATAACTAGGGTTGTCCACCACCTGCCCAAACCCGAAGAACTACCCGAACCTGAAGCTCTCCACCTGAAAACCACTAGATCAAAGCACTGTTTTGGTCGGACGCGGATTGTCGACGCCTAGATTGGAGATTGTCAATTCAAGTTGCAGGTTGGCTGTTTGAGAAATCGACGAACCCGACCCACCCAATGAGTTGTTCTCTCCCCATCAAAAATCACAAGTTTCGACAAAAAACCGGTAAGTCCAAACTCTTAGTCTAACAATATAGGGAGATTTCAGCCAGATCTCGATAGATTCATCAAGATCTCGACCTGATCTCTATAGATTCGAAGGAAATATCAGCCAAATCTTGTTAGATCTAACCAAATCTAATGAGATTCGAAAAGTTTTTGACCAAAATCGGCCAAATTTCGATCCACAATAGCAATCTCGAAATCGACCGATATGCACCCAAAATCGATAAGACCCGAATCAGTCGATTCAAAACTTCATTCGAGTCGATTGCGGGTTAAGATTTTCCCCACCTGATGCATTCGGGTCAAGTCCGGGTTAGGCGTAAACCCAACCCGGACAAACTTATGGATAGCCCTAGAGATAACTATTAAGATCATTTTTATTACACGTTAACTATAAACTGTCTCTTCAATAATTATGAAATTTATGGTAAAATTTATTATGTACTTATCATTTATATTTGTTAGTTTCACTAATTAAATGGAAGAAGCATGCACGTCAAGAACCTTATAAATCAACTAACACTTCATAATAATTCCATCAAAAACGTTTAGGGTTTAAAACATTAAATCCCTCTGCCCTAACTTTCGAAATTTTAAAGAAAAGAAAATAGAAGAAACATGGATTTAAAGTGTTTAGCAAAAAGTAGGGATTTAAAGTCTTGGAATATATACTGGCACACGTCAGACTATGTCATCCAACTGATCCAAGGATGCAATTCCTTCGCTTTCTAAACTAAAAAATGTCCGTATATGTCCCACATTTGTTGGCAAGATAAAATACAAAAATAACAATCAAGCAACACAGCAATCATTCTAATTACTATTTGTCATTGAATGTTTGTCAGCTTTGCTAGCTATTATTATCATTCATTATTAATTTATTATCCACAATTGTGTTGGTGAAGTCCTAGCTAATACCCAATTATTTATAATACGTGTGATATGTCTACTCCAAAACTGAAAAAAGTAGAACAGCATCTGGACTTAAGGTCATTTTAGACATGGATCAAGGATAATATTGTTAGAATAATGCTTTAAGGATAAAGGGGGACTGTTTTAATTAGATTCATAAATTATATATTCCTTCAAAAATTATATGATACTTTTTACTTTTTAGATTCCTCTTTTAAGCGCACTTGATGTAGAGAAAAATACAAGTATAAATCCTATTGGGTTGGCTAATTAATTAGCTTGCATTGAGTGTTCCCATGAACTAGAAAAGACTAAAACCTTATCCAACAACAATGATATTAAGGATGTTAAAATTATTATATAAGGAGGTATCACAATTAAATATTAGAGTACGTATTGTCTCAAAAAAAATATTAGAGTACGTAACACTAATTACGTTCATTACTGTGTTATTGATGATAAACTTTTTGTAGTAAAATAGGTAAACCTAAAAAAATTAACTTACCACATTCATTACTTGATGGCTCATATAGATCACAAATGATGACAATACAGTAAATTTAGCCGATACCTCCCTGGGACACAAGAAAATCAGCAACTCCTACTGTGACAGAGTTCTTCTCTGCTTAAGAGCATTCTTAATTACTATGACCCTTTAGTTCTACCACTCTCCTTTCTGTGAATATTTGCAATACATCATAGTGAACCATATATAAATATATAATAATGAAAATGAGAAAGAGTACAATATTCATAGCCTCAAAGACAAATCAAGCTGGTTGAACTCTTCTTGAACATTCTCTGTAGGCCTATATCCCTTATGCCAAGAAGAACCAGCTCCTTCTCTTGAACCATACTCCATCTCTCTCATTCCATAACAAGTATGATCAGAAGCAAACCTAGCAGCATTTCCATGATGTTCAATAGGTGGTTGAATGTGATGAAACTGACTTGGACCACTAATATTATTGGGTCCTGACCGATTATGATAGGTTGGTCCTCCATGAGGTCGAATAGTTGAACTTAGCTCCCTACTTTTTTTGGCCAAAGTTCTTTCTAGCTTGTGAGCATTTTGGTGGCCCCCAAGTGCTTGTGAACTATAGAATTTCCTTTGGCAATAGTTGCAAGAGAATATTCGAGGCTCTGAATGGCTAAGATGTGATGATGATGATGAGGACAAAGAAGGTGGTGTTGGCTCTAGGACAAGATCTAGATTGGGCTGATTGTTGGATTGAAGGCTGAGATGAAGAGAAGTATTGGGTTGGAAATCCATGAGAGAGAGGTTTCTATTAGCTAATGAAAGCAGTCTATATGGGAAATGAAAGTGGGGATGAGAGTAGCATATATTAAGTAGTAGGGTGAGAGGGTTTGTCATGTGTTGCATTATATGGGCTTTTGAAAGGTAAGATTCACTGTTCCTGCAACTACAAATGGTATAAAGAGTGGAAAGATGGTGGCCTTTGAGTGAGTGTATGTAAGAGAGAGAGAGAGAGAGAGAGAGAGAGAGAGAGAGGGACAGATAGCTGCAAAATCAGTGGGGGAATCGAAGGTTTGTCTGCTCCATTCATGGCAGCATTCGAATCCTTTGTCGGACCATGAATTAATTCCATGGTATTTCATTTGCCTACTTACACAAGGAAAATATAAAGAATATATATATAGGCTTATTATATGTTATATATTATTTTTTATCTTGTTTATTTACATTATTGTGTGGACAAATGATGTAGATTTACGCATCTAATCATGCGTCCAATCATACTTTGTTTTGATCTCACTTTGCCTCTAATCAAGGAGCTAGAGATCGTGCAGTGATGTATCAAATTTCTAGTATTAGTATTGGATGTGAAACAAGATAAGCCCTATCTTGACAAGACAAAACATGCAATAAGATAAGAGAACAACTGTGTTTGCCACAAATCATACTATGGTACACTAAACCACACCTATCTTATTCTTATATTAAGATAGATTCATACATTGATATGGTTTATATTGGTAGAACTATATGACTTCTAAACAAGTTACGTACAGCACATTAGACAGACAGACCAAAGACATCCAATCTCGTAAACTGTATACAGTCATATATGTTGCTTGAGTACCTGTACTTCACTCCTACTTGATTTTAAGTTCATTCAGGTATGCACAAAAACAAGTTTGAAATACTAGTCAAAATATATAATTATAACCATCGTCTAGGATCAAACTAGTTAATGGTAGGAAATTCTTATAACTCGTCACAATTATGAGTTTGAGAGTTATAGGTTCAAGTAATAACAAAGTTCATTAATGTTTAGGTAATCTCATTCCATAACGCAATGCAAGAGTTTAATTTAAATAATACAAGGGAAATAACTACACCTGTGAACCTGGCCCTTTTATTTCATTCACCAAAATTATCAAAATAATTATAACTAGTTCTAGATGTGCAGTATTTCTTCAAAAACATAATTGCCACAAAACAAAACGGCTTGGAAGAAGGTCAGATAATAGTATCACTGGACCTCAGTGCACCTTACTATATTTTTTTGGATAAGTAGTGCACCTTACTATATACCTCATTTATCAGACTCAAGTCATGCAGGGTTCTTATATTGCCGATGTACTTTCTCTTAAACATTCCAACAATCATAGTGACATGCATAGTACTACTACAGTGAAAACAAGGAACTAGTCCTATGATCAATTGATCATGACTATCGGTCTATCACCTAGATAGTAGAGCTTTAAGGATGAAAAATCAAGAAAAATTAATGTTTGGGAAATTGTAAACAACATATGTTATTATCAAAGATAATGTGTGTAATGATTGGAGTTACATAAGAAATACACTAAATAAAATTTTTAATTACTCGCTGAATGATACGAAAAATAATAATAAATTTTATTACATATATAAGAGTTTATAAACTAATGTGTTTAACTTTTAAACACAAATAAATAAATTATAAAATGTATCTTATTGCATTGTTTATTGTTTATGTGACACCAATCATACAAATCACTATGTCAATTTATAAGGTTTTTGTAATAAAATTATATATATATAAATTAACATAGTATATATATATTATTAACATATTCATCTCAAAAAACAAATTGCCAATGTGTTATCAATTTGGGAAAAACTAAATTTTATTACATAACTTTTACAAACTGATATAGCAATGACTACAATTAGTAGATGTAAACAACATAATAAATAAATGTGATAATTATTTTTTTGTAGTTGGTTATTTTTTTTTAGATGAATATGTTAGTAATATATATATATATGTGTGTATGCGCGTGTGTGTGGCCAACTACAAAAAAATAATTATCTCATTTATTTATAATGTTGTTTACATCCACCAATCGTAGTCATTGCTATATTAGTTTGTAAAAGTTATGTAGTAAAATTTAACATTTCCCAAATTGATAGCACATTGGCAATTTGTTTTTTATTTAAGTGCTAACACATCAATTTATAAGGTTTGTAATAATTATTTTTTATAAAAAAAAAAAAATACCAGGCCTACTGTAAATTTTATTACAAAATGTTTACAAATAAATGAGACAATGAACGTTATTGAACCTCAAATACATAGTACATAAATGAATATTCAAGTTATTTTTATAATTGATGACACATAAATTTATAAGTTTATGCAGTTCGAAAATGGCCCACTACCACTATTTAGCCAAAAAAAATTAGCAATCTACTACTGTTTTGAAAATATGTAGGGATCTATCACCTTTTTGAAATTCGAGTTTGTCATGAAACTCGAGTTCCATAAAATCGAGTTCTTTGGAAAAAATATACTTCAAATTTTCCGAAATTTTTTTTATAGTACTCGGGTTCATGAAACTCGAGTACCATGAAAAATTTTCAAAATTTTTCCAAGGAACTCGAGTACTATGGAAAATTCGATTTTGCCAAACTCAAATATTCAAAAAGTGGTAAACTCGACTACTATAGAAAACTCGATTTCGCCAGACTCGAGTACCCAAAAAGTAGTACATCAATCCCTATATATTTTCAAAACATTGATAAATTACAACATAATTTACAAAAAGATGCTATGAGACTATTTCCACCGTCTATGCAGTACTTTATACTTTATGGCCCAGCAAAAGTCACAACTCAATTTGTGTTATTCATTGTATCGTTGATGGTTCATGCCTAGCTAGGACTAAGACCTACCTGCCTATCCATGTATGCCACTAGTGTCTTCTGTCATCTCTCTCTCTCTCTCTCTCTCTCGTACATATATAA
The DNA here is from genome assembly GCF_932294415.1 of Quercus robur. Lineage (NCBI taxonomy): Eukaryota > Viridiplantae > Streptophyta > Magnoliopsida > Fagales > Fagaceae > Quercus > Quercus robur. The sequence goes on from NC_065535.1 coordinate 91,550,931, forward strand.
CATTGGTTAACTGAGCCAAGCACATGGCCACGAGATATAGAACTGTAGAATAGCAGACAAAGTAAAATCAATATGCGCCCCCAAAAGGACATCCATATCAAAGTATAAGCTTCATTAACATAATAAAAAATTGTGTTACAACTTACAACATGATTGTGAGATCATAATCTTGCAGGTCGGCTATGATTGCGCTGAGTCCTGTCTTTCATTCACAAACACTACACTAACCAGGAAACTGCCTGCTGTTGCACTTTTTGCTAGTCAATTAGTCATAATGTTCCAAGTTAGCATAAATTCTATGTATAACACACTACACCATATCAGTCAAATTAATAAATAAATTCAAATATCAGTATAATGTTATTGTATTGTTATTTTTTTTCATTCTAGCTTTTATTTTGTTTAGAGGTATATATATATATATATATATATATATATATATACCCCTTGAGAAAACAAATATTTAGAAATTCTTTGAGAAGTAATATATATGTTTTTTGAATAAGGCTTTGAGAAGTAATACTTGAATTGTATTCCAATTAACGTAGCCCCAAAAGCTTATCCCATATCACAAAATTAACAAAGAGCTCTAAGAGTATTCCTACTCCTAGTACCAATAACAATTTGAACATAACTTAATTTCACTCCTTCAATATTTAAGGTTGTCTTTGGATGAATTTTTTTTTTTTTAGTTAGCTTATTTTGTTTTAAAAATTAATTGTGTAAAATTATTACTGTGAAACTTTAAAAAATTGTACATATATAATTTAGCTGCAAAATAAATTAATATTTTCAGATACAATAAACAGATCCTAAAGATCTTTGGAGTAAATTCCACCAACCGCGGGTTTGGTTTATAGAGTTGGCTTCAATCTTTTCTACAGTTCTACTGAGTTAAGAGGATACATCCTCATCTGGACACATTCTATAAAGCATAGCAAGTGAGGTCGGCCCGCATTGCATATGCATTAGCCCAAACAAAAGTCATCTCTGTTTGCCTTATCTTTTATGTTTGATTTGAAAGGATACAATTGTTAAAGCAATAAAATAGTGATCCCTTAAAAGATCATTTACTATGTCTTGTGTTCAAACGTAAAAGATATTGGTAGATACTTTAAACTCGACAATCATAAACAAACAGATAAATATACATACATTATAACTAGTACTATGATTTGTAGTACATGTACGGTACTGAAATTTATTTTATGGAACTTTGTATGTGGTCTCTCTATTATTGGATGATAGTACGAATTGTTAAGAAGAGACAGTATAGGAGGTTTATAGGTAACAGCACTGTAAGATCTTATTCAACTACCATGTTAGCAGAATTAGGGTTTCTTAAGTATTGTACAAAGCGTCATCATATATAGCAGTTTAAAGGGTCATCAAAAACAATATATATAGCACCTTAAAGACACCCTCAAATCTTTCAATTTTAAAGTAGATTTTTTTGTAATATTTAGAGAGTTTCCTATTTTTTGATAATTCGATAGTTAGAAAAAACGGATTTCAACCTTGAACATTTACATTAAAAACACTAAGAAATTCCAATTCCTAATTGTGAATCTAAAGACTTTTTAAGGCATATGAGGATTTTGTAACTAAATGTGATTACAAACCCTTTCTCCTTCCTAATTGCATCAACTACAATAAATTTATAAGATGATCATTTTCTACCCTAAACTCCCAACCCTTAAGATCCTAAAAACAAGACAATTGTGCAAGGATTAAGAGATGCTTTTTCCCTTTTTGTTATTTTTATTAGCTACATGGAAAACACAAATGTATAGGAAAATATATAAATGAAATCCCTTTTGATAAAGATCAAGAATGGATGAGAGTTTATTTTATGATTAAGATTTTATTTATTAGATCTAACATTATATATATAAACTATCATGTCCTTTAAAATTTTAAATGATTTGCAACTGCATGCTTTTAGAGAGAGAGAGAGAAAGAGAGGAAATGCATGGTCCAATTGAGGGCAGTGATGAGATGGGGTGCCTGCTGTTTTGCGTTTAGATATGGAATATCCTAAGAAGCATGAGATAGGAATGGTAGTGGACATGTCTGTGATTTGTCGGGTTTTATAAACCAAAAACAAAGGGGTTATGCAGGGACTTCAGTTTTATATGATGACTCATGTACACTTCTCTCATTTCTTACATTTACGTGGACAGTGACTTCTCCCATGCCTTCGTTATTCACATGGTTCAATTCATCAACCACGCATGAATTGATGATCCATCTCTCTCTCTCAGTGCTTTTCTACTGGACTATTTTTAAGTTCTGCTTGTGTTTTATCATTTATGGTTGTAGTAACATGTATAATCAAGTGCTTAAATGGTTGTATCTCCACGTGTGGCCAACACTTTGATATTGAAGCTTATAGCTTTGTTTCTCTGTTTCTTTCATCTACTGTTTCATTGTCATGTGCTTTCTAGTGATGTTCCACTGCACTGAGTTTGAGATTAAATTAACTGGGATCCTGCTATACCCACTTTTCGAACCATTAACAAAGATAGTGGTATCTTTGGCTGATAGATGCTACAAGGACCTTGGAGTCGAATCGATTCCTTCTCATTACTTGCCGTAAAGAAATTTTTATTGTCTATGATACGTACATAATAGCTTGACCTAGCATAGCATGATTTATTTTCTCTATTCGGAATCAAGTCAAAGCCTATTCTACTCGATCGGCATCTAGCTTGGACTCAAGCGTATGCATAGTAGGACTCAAAATCACATGAGAATTCAAATGTGTAGACCATTAGTCACGTGGATAATGACCTAATAGATAATAATTGGTACACACACAATATTATTGCACACAAAGTACACTCTTGGAAATCGTTACTTCAATATAAGGCATACATTTATATTACACGTCAATAATTACAAATCATTAACAACTCTCATCACCGCATAAAGAATTAAACAGTCTAGATGAAGGAATGATCCTATTTTGAAAAAGAATTCAACTCAAAATAAGATAATCAATTCTTTGAGTAACATATTACTCCACTAAAAAGAGAGAAATGAACAATGTTCTACACTCGCACCCAATTATCTTCTTAAGATTTAATTTCCCAAGGGTTTGAACTTACAATCAACTGAATCATAAGTTTTCACTTCTTTAGTCTGTATGGTCGATGCAAGATTAATTATCCAATGATGTAATAGAGCCTGTATAAGATTTAGGTACAAACAATTTGCAGTTTATTTCCTTGATTCACCCTCTTATGGTGACAAGAATCTCATAGTAATAACTAATTACTCATCTAAGTCATCATGTAAAAGTAAAACTCGTCATGGTTTGAGATTATACAGTATATCATAAGCATCGTTAAACATAGCATGTAATAAAGACATTATCTAGCTTTATGCATAGATTTGTATTGTGACAGTGTTATACGTAAGCTTGTGCTTAATTCCACATCAAATTTTTGACAGATCAATTTAGATTATTAAAACTCTAATTCTAATTTGATTAGTCCTATAGGTATAAGTCAGCTGTGTCTTACCACGCTTTTCTTTTCTTTTTCTTCTTAGGTCAAAATAACAGACTTTATTTTTTTTTTTTTTTTTTTTTTTTTTTTTGCATGGACTTTAATATATAACATTCAAATTTTGCGTAAGAGTGGTGCTCTTCTCCGCTATTTCTTTATGCTCACTTAAGTGTCAAGAAAAAAAATTATCAAGGTTAACGTAAGGTTATGAAAAAGAATTATAGACCTCTTGTTCTTCCAAAATTCTACTAGTATACATCTCTATATAATTGGAATGAACATTTTAGTCTATATTGTATACTTTTTGAAAATTAAAACTTCCCAAAATGTCTAATAAACTGTTAAAGGGAAATTACATAAGAGTACCATAAAAATATAATAAAAAAGAGAGTAAATTATGATTTATGAGAGCTAAAGTAGTCAAAACAAAATTAAATTTGAAGTATTTTTTTGTTTGGAAGTTGGGGGGGGGGGGGGGGATTTAAACCTTGCCCATCCGTTGAAAACACTAAAAAGTACTTAGTTGAGTTATAAGACTCTTGCCAATTTGAATTTAAACTCTTAACCTTAAGCTTTTTTAAATAAAACAAAATTAAAAAACTTTAGGTATCATCATCCTTTTCTCATTTTAAAATTTAACTGCAGTTTCTTTTATCAAACTATAACAACTTACAAATATTTATAATTACTTTTAAAAATCTAAAGCCTTTGAACACACAGGTGATCTTCTCACAATCATCGACAATTTTATAAACAATGACTATAATCAACGACATTATTACCCCCGGCCATGCATATAAGGAAAAACATTAATCTGATTAATAATATCTATCAATTGAAACCTCTCTCTCTCTCTCTCTCTCTCAATCTAATCCAACCAGTCTCTCTAGTCAATTGCGTAGTTCTCAAAGTAATGATCGATTATCTTACGTCTTTCTAGCATATCTACTACAACTTAGAACGTTAATCAAGCCCATGTCTCTCTCTAATCTCTATTGGGTGCTTATCAGAACTCTTTTCAACAATTATCCAATCTTTTTCTAGCATTAGGTCCTGTCATCAAATATCCCTATCTAATGTCAATTGAGTAATTCCCAATTCTCTCTCTCTCCCCCTCATACCACAAATTTTGTGTTCAAACAAACTAGCTAGTGTTCATGCATTTTGAATAAGGGAACAGAAAAAAGATAAGTGAACAAAAAGTATATTACAATGTGTGGACCTTGTTTTTCTTTTACGTTATGGACATGTTAATTATGAGCGGACTGTGTGGAAGTCACTTTTTCTATGAACTAAGCAGGAGAAAAGAGAAGGGGCATAGACATTGTGGAAAAGGTCTTTTGTGTTTCATGAGAATGGAAAGCTGTTTATCGATGATATAGGTGGCAGACAAAAGGGCAACACAAGTTGACCCTAGAAATTGACACGTCGGCTATTGGAAGCTGAAGTGTCACCACTCAGGTCCTTAAAGTGGAGGTAGCTAGAGAGATAAACTTACAAAAAATTTTAGGACCGCAAATTTAGCATCAACCTTTGCAACAACTATCTCACATTCCTGACTGTAAATAATGAAAAAAAAAAAAAAAAAAAAAAAAAAAAAAAAAAGAGAGTAGTAATTCATGTAAAAGTAATAGTTAATTGTCTGTTATATAGGAAATGGTGTGGCTAAATTTGTGGACTCAAAATAACCTGTGTATTTATCTTTCTTCACTTTATAATTTTTCATTTATCTTAATTTCCATGAAATGCGAGAATCTGTCATATCTTTTGTATTTGTGAGAATTACTCATGTGAGTTAATTAAATTTTTCATTTTTCATTTTTCATTTTTTAAAATAATTACTAATAGTTAATTTTAGAACAAAAATATTTATTTTTCATGAAAATAAAATCCTTATTAATTTTTAAAATTATTTTTTCCATTTAAAAAATTATCCATAATGATCAAAACATTAATTAATTTCTTAGTTAGTAAAAAAAATATTGTGATTATTTTAAAATCAAAATGCATATTTTTGAATATGATGTTTTATATGATATCAATTCTATATATATATATATATATATATATATATATATATATATATATAATTATATAGTTGAGGGAAGGAAATTTGAACCCTCGAAAGTGTCAGCTGCCAACTACTTAAATTATAAAACTTTTGGCAAACTCTTAAAATATCGTAACAATATAAATGTCAACTCTCAAAAATTTTAAATCTCATTAACTTAAACTCATAGGAACTTATATGTGAATTCTTACATGTGAGTGGCTCTTAGTTTTCTTCTTCCTCTTTCTTTGAAAGAGAGGAAAAGGAGAGAGAGGAAGAAATAGCTTCTTTCTATTTATTAATAGAGATTCTTTCTATTTATTAAAAATATAAAAACTTATAAAAACAAATCTTTATTTCTTTTGGGAAGCCACCTCAAAGTAACAATATATTAAAAGTAACTTTACAGTCTTCATTTTTTTTGGGAAGCCACCTCAAAAAATGATTTTCTTCCTAAAAAGATTCTTGTTGAATTGTGAATTAATGCTTTTCAAAAAAAAAAATTAAGTTCTTATTTAAAATTTTATAGCACAGGCCATTTTTTTTTTCATTCAAATACTTTAATGGGTTTATATTTATTCTCTATCAAAGTAATTGGATATGGGTAAAAAAACGTTTTAGGTCAGTAGCATATCCTATTTTATTTTATTAGAACTAAGATTCAAATCTCTTTCTTCCATTATTGTAACAACCAAATTATTAGAAGAAAAAAAAAAAAGCAATTGTATGGCTTGTACATGCACGCCCAAATTAATTTATGAGAGAGAGAGAGAGAGATTAGGTCGATATGGGCTTGTAATGGGGCAACCTACACAAAATTACCTTTTGAGGAGACAAGGCCCAAGATTACACCCTTAGGCTCTTGCTCTGCAGGATCGATATGTGCTTGGAGAGCTTAGGTCAATATGAGCTTGTAATGGAGCAACCTAAACAAAATTACCTTTTGTCGAAACAAGGCCCACGATTACACCCGTTGGTTCTTGCGGTGTAGGATCCATATGGGCTTGTAATGAGAAATCTCGATAAAATTACTTTTAGTGGGAACAAGGCCCACGATCACACAGACTTTAAATGAATTAGGCCCAAAAAAATTCATTTAATAAACCGACTATTTCCCCTAGTAAACAAACCCATGAGTTGTTTAAGTATATATTCCACAACCAAGACAGCCATGCATAGATAATCTGATTATAAATATATTGAAAAATTTTCACCAAGTAATAATAAATACAAAAGTTGCGGTCAATAAAGTAGGGAGCATTAAGACGCCAAACCAGTTGGTGCAAAGTATAATTTATATTCTATATATAATATAAAAATTTAAGCCTTTAACTTTTTGTTGACCTTTTAAAATTTTGACACATAAGTCTTGCAAACCTCACAAATTTACATCTTATTATAATTTATTTTTTAATTATAAAAATTTGACAAAGTCCTATAAGGACTCAAGATCCTTGCCAACTTAAATTATCAGAGACTCCATTTTATACTTGGGATTCAATTGTGTCTACATCACGGCAATTGTTAATGTTTAAGACAAAGACATTTTTATATTTGCTTAGAGAATTAGACACACACTAAAATTGGTATGGATGTTGCTAACATACTCATAAGCTCAAAAGATCATCCAACATGACTCCAACCACATCTTACCTATGGTATTATTTTCTTTTTGTTTACTTTGTTGTTTTAGATGCTTCACGGTATTGAATAACTGCTTTGGTTTCATTTGCAACATAGATTTATAGTAAATTTTTATTTAGATTCAAATATGAAGTAGCAAATATATTGGTTTATGATCTATTGAGGTTAGGGGTTATGATTTCAGGTTGGACCAATAATTCGCAGCTAGAGGTAATAGATGCCACCAAGTATCTTGATATTTTTTTTCTTGTTGTTTGACCTTTTAATATTTTACCACATTACTTTCGAGATCTCACAAATTTCCACATCACCAATCCTTTTCATTTTTTAATTATAAAAAAATAAGTCTTATTAGGATTAGAGATCCTTGGCATGCTTGGAATTCCAAATAGAAGAGTTTTGCATTTTTAGGATTTCCCTTGTCTGTCACATTATTAATTATTGTATTAACATTTTAATTGTTAGGCCTATTTGAAATTAACTATAACTGTTGTTTCCATAAAAAAAATATAAATAAATATATAAATCTCACGATTGTAAGTCTTTTCTTTTTTAATTATTAAAAAAAAATATTAAAAGTCCTATTAGGACTAATAAAGATTCTTGGAATTCCAAATAGAAGAGTTTTGTATTTTTATGATTTCCTCTATAATCAAATTGTTATTGTATTAACATTTTAATTTTGGCGAAAAGCCCATTTTCGTCCCTACATTTTCACGCGATTCCTACTTTGGTCCCTAAGTTTTTTTTTTTACCGCTTTTAGTCCCTATTTAGAAAAACGCCTTCAGTTTTAGTCCTTTCCGTCAATGCCGTTAGGGCAAAATCCTAGGTGGCAGACGGAACACCCTATTAACTGACGTGGCGCCGATGTGGCGTTGATGTGGCGATTAAGTGGCATTTTTATATGCCACATCAACATTTTAAAATAAAATAAAATTTTAGTTATTATTTAATTATTTCAATAATAATTAATAATTAACATAAAATTTTCTTTTCTTTTCATTATTTTGTTGGAAGATCATCTTTGTGTTCTTCGTTTTCTTACCGTTCATATTCTTCATGTTTTTAGTAAATTAATTCCTAGTTTCTTGTCTTTTCTTTTCTTTGCCTTTCCAGTATGTTCTTTGTATCCAAACAAATCAAAATTCAGAACTTAGATCAAACAATAATCAACATACACCAACCAAAATCTAGAAATCAACATACACCCACCAAAATTGAAAACCCAGAAATCAACATACACCAACAATCAAACCTAGAAACAGATTTGCATATTCAAAAATTTTAACCCAACATACACCAATTAAAATCAAAAGACCTGTATCCTCTTTATTCACAAAATCAACACCAATCTCCAAGTTGGAAACCCACCAATCCATCGAAACACAAAATCAAATCCAACTTGAAAACCCACCGATCTCCACCATCCTCCAAATCCCACCATTCTCTCAAACCCAGCCTTTGAATCATAACCCACAAATTCGCCACAGATCAATGTACCAATCCGCCAAAAACCCACAAACCCAGATCAACAAATCTCACAAACCCACGAACCCACAAATCCGCCACAGATCAGTGCACCAATCCACCACAAATCCACAAACCCATATCAGCAAAACTCACAAACCCACAACCTACAAACCCAGATCCACACCACTGAGCTGAGAGAGACTTGAGCGACCCAATCTCCATCCTCCCGTACTCCTGCTTCTCTCCGACCCTGACCTCGACGCCGAGCCTCTGAACAATGAGCTGCAGCCCATAACAAATCCCCAAAACCACGACGTCGTTGGCCTCGGCCCATTCGGGGAATTCAGGCCGAAACAAAGGGGAATCGGGGGTGTGGACGGAGTGGGGTCCGCCAGAGAGGATGACGACGCGTGGGTTGAGAGATTCGATGGTGGAGAGCGGGGAAGTGCCGGAAATGCAGAGGGAGAAGATGGAGAGGGATCGTTGGGAAGGCTGGTTTTATTTTAATTTTTTGGGTTTGTGCTGGTTTTATTTTAATTTTTTGGGTTTGTGTTTTGTGTTTGTTTTCATGTTTAATTCCTTGTTCAGGTTTAATTTGATGTTCTTATTTATTGGGTTTGTGATTTTTGGATTTTAATTTTGTGTTCTTAGATCTGAGTTTGTATTCTTGTTGTTTTTGCTCAAGACATACTTCAATCTCAATTAATGTGATTTTTTATTTTTATTTCTGTTTTTTATTTTTTTATTTAATTAAAATTAATAAATTATTTTTTAAAATTTAAATGCTGACTTGGCATTTTTTAATGACAAAATAAAAATTTTTATTATTATTTTAATAATTCCGTTTGCCACGTAAGTCAGTGCCCTAACGGCACTGACGGAAAGGACTAAAACAGAAGGCGTTTTTCTAAATAGGGACTAAAAGCGGTAAAAAAAAAACTTAGGGACCAAAGTGGGAATCGCGTGAAAATGTAGGGATGAAAATGTGCTTTTTGCCTTTAATTTTCAGAGTTATTTGAAACCAATTAGAACTGTTGTTGTCATATATAAAATAAAATAAAATCTCACGCTACACCTATTATTTGTTTTTTTTTTTAATAGGTTCAACGTAAGAGTTCTTTTTTCTAATCTTTTACTTCAAAATAAAATAAAATAAAAACGTAGGAGTTCTTCTTTGTTCTACTTGGAGACCTTTTTTAATTTGGTTTATTATTTGGTTTTTTTTTTTATAGGTTTAACGTAGGAGTTCTTTTTTCTAATATTTTACTAAAAAATAAAAATAAAATAAAAACGTAGGAGTTCTTTTGGTGTACTATTTGAACCAATAGGATTATTATGCATCTATGATAAAGAAGAATAGAGAAAGAGGCAGAGGATTGGAGGTAGCTCCAAACTTTCTCAGTTATGTATTCATTCCATTTATAATGTCCTATATTTTTTTTGTTTGAATAATGACCTTGAAAGCCAATAATTAGTAATAATTTAGATTTGTGAAATACTTCATATTCTTTTAAACATTTATTAACTATCAAGCTAATACTAAAAATTCTAGAAATATGTTTTAGTTCTGAAGTTTTTTTTTTTTTTTTTTTTAAATAAAATATTTCTGGAGCTGAATGTCTTTTATTTGGTTAACTTGAAATAGTTAATAAAGGTTCATAGCAATTCACATTTATATTAAGAGGTTATTTTATCATAATATTCGTTTTTTTTTTAGTTAGGTTTTTAGTGTTGGTCCATTTCATGTTGTTTACTGGAAATCAAATTCATGATTTGTTTTAGTTGATATAAAAGTTGGTTAATGAGCCTCATCCTAGAAGGATTCCAAAACTTGTTAATTGGAGAGGCTCGCTCAAGCGGAGACCAAAGCTCACTCAAGCATTTAAGAAAGGAGGGTTCAAGCAACTCATCAAAGCACGCGCAAGTGAGGACCATTGCTCGAGACTTGTTCGAGCAAGACTCAGGAGATAAAAACCTTGCTCTGTTTTAACTTTGTTAATTTCAATCACCACTTTAACCTTGGATTAAACACCTATATAAAGCACTTTAAACAATATTTTATTAGAGCAAGAAAGGTTGGAAACCCGAAGCTATGGAGAGAGAAATCTTTGCCTACATCCCTTGCGCTTTAATGAGAAATCCATGCTAATTATCAACTATACTTGTCATCCAAGGGTTTTAACCACAAAGTTATTCTTTTGGTGAGTTATCAATAGAACAAATCTTCAAGGAGGTGTCTTGGAGTGGACTAGAGGTTTTGGCTCATTGAAATAGACATGTCATTCATGAAGGGATCCATATAAGAAGAAGTTAAGAATTCTAAAGTTGTTGGGGTGACACTAGTGAGTTATCTATTTTTTTATAGAATCTCGGTGCAAAGATTTTATGTTAACTCTACGAAACTCCTTTTATAGTGGATTGCCTTAACTAAGGTACGTGACCCCGTAATGATTTTATTTTCAAGAAACATTCTCCATCGAATTCTCACTTTTGTCACTGAATCCTATGTTTACTATACACTACTTATTATCTTACTTCATAATTTGCAGACTTGCTGATTTATGGTCAATAATTATAATCATGGTTGCCAGGCTTATTGGGATAAGATCGTACTGTCGTATTGAGAATTGTATGATTCTTTACTTTTATAAAAAACAAAATGAGAAGTCACAATAATGATGATATATATAAAATGAAGGGTTGCTTAACCCAAAAAATATTATATAGAAATTTCATAGTTTATCAATGTTGTTGGGCATCGTAGGCAGGCCGCCAAACAGCATGAAGGGGTAGTGCTGATGCACATTCAACCACCTCCACATAGTTTATCAATAAAAAGAGAGACCCTTTGAATATCTCGCCCAAGGGCAAGTCGTGCATTCATTGCGAGAGTAGCTTTTATATCTAATAGAATAAACCTATGGTCTTGACTCTTGAAGTTGTCTTCTTTGCAATTGTCTGTTTTTCTTATTGTACTAAAAAGAAAATTAGAAATTGCTACCGACCAATTTGGTATGAGTTTGTTAGAGCATTCACAATAATAGTGGTATTATAGCTAAATTGCTATTATACCACCCAAATCGCTAAAAAGTAGACCACATTAATTATGGTATGGTTAAAAAAATTTGCAAATAAGTTACAGTGAATTGTCATCTTTAACAGCTCACAATAGCTACCAAATTATTAAAAAAAAAAAAAAAAATAGTAGGTTGGATGTGAAATGCAAAAATGTTAATTTTGTAATATTCCATGCAAATCAAACACCAAACACTAGAAAAACAATTAAACAGTTCTTCCCATAAAATGTTTCCAATTGAAAATATTTTTTGTGAAAAAGTTTTATGTTGAAATAAGCACAACGTAGATTGGGTTTGGCATGAACCCATTAACCAAAGTCCACTCTAGGTTTTTATCCACCAAAAAAAAAAAAAAAAAAAAAAAAAAAAAAAAAAAAAAAGGAGGAAGTCCACTCTAGGTAAGATGATGGTGAAGTTGGGCTGGATTGGGCTAATCAAGATGAGCCCAACCCATTTCTGAAAATCAAAAGCCGAACTATTGAACAACAATAATTTAAATGACTCAAAAAAATAAAAAAAGTTATAGAACTTACATAAAAACAAACCATTTTTGAGTTTAAGTTATCCGGTTGTTCATAAACATCATCTACATAAATAAATTCTTACAAAAGGGTGTCACTTATATCTCTCTGTGTTAGACACTTAGTGGTTTCCACAGAGCAATGCATATAATACAAACGCATGAAAAAATCACCACTGTAAAACAATTTATTTTCCCCCCATCACAGTTGACCATTTCGAAAAAAAAATAAATCATTTCATTTCTCTTAGGCCTTCAAGCTGATTCTGTAAATCGATTCCTTCAAGTTTAATTTGCTAGACCTGCTGCAAGCCTCGCTTTTAGGTCTTTCCTTAAGATTTTGCCTGATGGGGCCTTAGGAATTGTATCTGTGAAGAATACCCGGTTGATTCTCTTGTAAAACACAACCTACACAAAAAGCAACCGCCCCCATTATATCAAAATTTTACATAAACTATGAAAATAGTAATGGTAAATAATTCATGGTACATGTTGATTAGTCAACGGGTGCCTTTTAAGCATCAATTAATCATTCATTTTAGGAAATGTTTTATAGGAAATTAAAAAATTATTGAAAATTTTATTTATTTTCTTATAAAAAAAGTTTCTAAAAATGATTTATTAATAAATGTCCTAAGGGCATCCATAAGTGAAATCATTATTTAATTAATTGGTGACATAACATTGGAGTAACCTTAAGAATTCAATAGAAATAAAATGTTTTCCGATTCAAATATGTTCGTTTAAAAAAAAACGCACCTGTCTTGAGATATATTGCTTGATGTCTTCCTCGCTAATTTTGGAACCATTTGATTTTACTACAAATGCAACAGGAACCTCTCCTGCAGCCTCATCTTTCAAGCTGAAACAAATCAAGGGAAGGTATTAGCACCTAAACATTTTAATCAATTTTTTTTTTCTTTTTCTTTTCTTAGATGAATAAGAAAAATACATCAAAAAAAGAAAAATGACGTGCACAATTGGTCATTTAAGTTTTAATTGAGTGCTATTAATCCCTCAAGTTTCAAAACTAAACACTGTTAATCCTTTGTTAGCTTCCGTTAGTATTATTGCTTATGTGACCAATGGAATAGTGACGTGGCATTGTTTTAATTGATATTTGCTATTTATTTTTATTTAAAAACTATACATGTCATAAACTCATAAAAGCAAATAATAATTGACCCAGTTCAAATGGATTAATACCCCAATCAAACAAAAATTATCAATCTAAAACTAACATAAGAGAGTTATAGCCCAAGACCATCGTCCTTCTCCACGTGACAGCAGCGCCGTCATCCTTGACAATCACTTTGATTCATGGTTGTGCTCGCATCTTCGCACAGCCATTGCTTTGCACCTCCCCTCTCATCTTTGGCCAACCCATCTAGTTTGTGTTGTCACTAGGCAGTTGGGACATGATAGGAAACACTCTTTTGGTGATATGAGTGTTAATGAGGAAATTTCTAGAGCATCATGATTCTAATATTGGTTGTGCAACATATGATTTTTTTGTGCACCAACTCAATCTGTTGTTGCATTTTTCGATTGATGATTTCTGGACATGGGTTTTGTAGATTATTCAGTTGGGTTTGTTCCGTTTTGATTGTACTTGCTATGTACATATGTGCTTTTGATTTCTTGTGGCACCAACTATAATTGGAGGTGAATTTTGTAGAGAAGACTTTCATTGTATTGGATAAGGCAGTAGTTGATGGAGGGTTTATTCATGGAGATTCCCTTGTTGAAGGTCAATTAAATTTATAGCCTTTTGACCAATTGCCCTTAGTTCTTTTGCTGTGTGAGCTCAACCATGAATCAAAATGGATGTTGCTAAGGCTCGGGGGAGGACATGTTGTCGCCAGCAGAGGAAGGTAGCATTGCATGGAGGAGGACGACGGTGTTGGGGTCTCGTTAATTTTATTCGGACTTTTGATCTGATTTGGCCCACTTGAACTGGGTTAGATATTTTCTTTTATGGGTTTATGGTATGTCTAATTTTTTTAAAAATAAAAATATATACCACATCAGTTTAAAAAAAATCACATCACTATTCTGTTAACTGCATAGACAAAAATATTAATGGTAGTTAATAAAGGATTAATAGCGCTTAGTTTTGAAACTTGAGGGATTAATAGCACTCGGTTGAAACTTAAGGGATCAATTGTGCACATCAAGTAAACTTCAAGGACCAATGGTGTAATTTCGCCTAAAAATAAACTAGATAGTAAAATAATTTTAAATTTTTATTGGTATCCTAACACACACTATTGGTATCCTAACACACACTAAGATATAATTAAATGTGAGGGAAAACTTACGGTACAACAGCAGCATCAGAAATGTTAGGGTGGGCAATCAACATTGCTTCCAGCTCTGCGGGGGCCACTTGGAACCCTTTGTATTTGATCAACTCTTTCAATCGATCAACAATGAAGAGCTCATCATCATCGTCAATGTACCCAATATCACCAGAGTGCAACCATCCCTCGTTGTCTATGGTTCTTTTTGTAGCCTCTGGGTCATTAACATAACCTGACCAAAAACCATGGCTAAATTAAATATTACATGGATCAAAATAAATATATTTGACTAATTTTTTCTTATTAAAAAAAAAATGTAACACTTATTTTGCTCAAAAACTATAGGAAAATTAATGATTTGTATATTATTGGAATTTATAAATTGTTAGCGACAAATAAATTATTCCCTCCTATTATGAAATTGGCTAGTTCCAGCATTGGATGAAGAAGGTCCAGTTCTTTTCCCCATTTTTTGAAAGGATAATTTTTTTTTTTTTTTTTTTTTTGCATATAAATCATTTAAAAAAATTTTAATACTTTTTTCATGAGAAATATAAAATATTATTAAAAAAAATTAATTGTTTTTTTTTCATAAAAAGTTTTTAAAAATATTTTTTAAACTAGTGTTTTTAAATTATCTGTTAGCTTGTCACAACTATAATATACATAATATTATTTGTAATTTTTATTCTTTTGTTAAAAAAAAAAAAAAAAAATCCTATGATTCTCCCCCTCGTTCAATCCCTGATTTTTACAACCTAAATTAGCAGCCTTGATTGATATTGTTGTGTCAACTGTCAATAACATCCATAACTCCGTGTGTACTATGATGAAACATTGTTGGACAAAGTTGTTAGATCTCATTTAATGATCTAGCATAGTATTATTGCACAAGCCTCATTCACAGTTTTCAGTGCTCATGGATCAATGGCTCAATATGTTAAGAGTATTGATAATATTATAACTTGAACAAAGAAAAATTATAGTATAATTAAGCCTTTATTGGTTCATGATATATTGAATTTCTCTTCTTTTTAATGAAAGTTACATATTTCTTATTAAAAATAAACATTGTTTGACATGACATGGTAACTCATCAGGTCAGTTTTGATCCTAGCAATATGATTGAGCATATTTACGACAAGCTGCTTTAAGGAATGCATACCAATTTCGATTTTGCTTACAAAGAGATTCTAAAATTTAGCTCTAGAAGTGTACTAATTATTAATTAACTTTCATCTTCATGAGAGACACAAATTTGTGTTATAAGAACCTTCTAAAAACTTTTAAGCATCCTGTTAATGGGTGTTATTAAAAAAAACTATTAATGAATTATTTTAGAAAAAAATTTTATCTTACTTTAATGAAAAATATTTAAAATTTGTGAAAAATTTAGTTATTTTTTTCTTTTTTTGATAAAAAAATCAAAATTAATACTTTTAGGACATCCATTAATTTTTTTTTTTTTTCAACTTCTAATACTTATCAACAAAATAAGTTATATTAATTCCAAAAGACACATGTTTTGTGTGATATATTATATGGAAGTTCTAGTATCTGGGCCCAAAATAAGTGCTGAGATCTGGACAGGACGTCTATGTTGAATGAATTACTAACAAGGAGTGAAGGAGATAAGGATAATTCAGAAAAAAAAAAAAAAAAAAAAAAAAAAAAAAAAAAAAAAAAGGAGAGAGAGAGAGAGAGATAAGGATATGGTGTCAAATAATTATAACTAGCCACACGGTTAGAAATACTATTAGCCAGAAGAGAGAGAGATAAGGATATGGTGTCAAATAATTATAACTAGCCACACGGTTAGAAATACTATTAGCCACAAGATTCACCCTATATATTCAATCCCACCAAACAAAATTCCTAGGAATTGGTCCAACCTATCGATCTAAGTTGTACCTCACGGTCATACGCAAAATAAAAAACAATTACATGTTCTTAATTGTTAAATTAGTAGACTTAGACATATATAGTATTTTATTTCATTTGCCTCTTTGATGATTTGGTAAGCAACCATCTTATAAAATTTTAAATTATGACCCACTTAAATCTGAGTTGACATTCGAATTTTAATAATTTTAACCTTACAATTAATCATCATCTAATATTAACTTAGTCAGTGCTAGAGTAAATTAGTAATTACCTTATCTTTTTTCTCAAATTCCAGTCCCATTTTTTTTTTATGTACACGTTCTCAAATAAAATAAAGGTAATAATAGAAAGGTTCAACTATGCCATACTAGATCTTCTTCTTTTTCTTCTTCTTTTTCAATATTATGAGGGCAATTAACCCTTCTCACATGCATTGTGCTAGCAAATAGCAAGCATTTAAAACCTATATATTTGGAATTTCATTTTTCTTTGCTTAATGATGTGACATTGTATATCACATCATTAAGCAAAGAAAATTGTATATTGAGAAGAAAAAAATTATATATTAATGTGGATGGGAAAGCATGTATGTACCTTTCATGATCTGGCTACCTCTGATGCAAATCTCACCAGCTTGGTTTCGTGGAAGTGAAGCTCCAGTTTCTGGGTCAACGATTTTCATCTCTGCGTTTCTCACGACTGTTCCACATGCTCCTGATTTGACTTCGAAGGGTTCTTTTGCAAATGCCAAACACATTGATAACAATGGCCCAGCCTCAGTCATGCCATAACCCTATCCACCATTGTTCGTAAGAAAGTAAGAACAACCATTATTACTTCTTAGTGGGGGCATTGCCCTCATTCACTACGGCAATTGTGGTGTGGATAGGGTGTAATAATTTCACGATATTTCATGCACTACAGGCCGATTTTATTGGTGCGTAAAAGTTTTCATATTAATGGGAGATGAGGATTATTTTTATGATACTCTGGAAGTACACAATAATTTTCTTTTTTGTATTATCTTTATTTTTTTTTTTCTTTTTTTATCTATCTTTAAATTATTTGAAGCAAATAAATGAATTGGGATTAAATTATTTTTTTTATAAATATAATAGAATTTGAACTTATTGAATCAATTTTATGAAAATTACTTGTTACCATATTCAATTGTTTTATCTTTTAATCTTTTTCTTCTATGTAGACCAAATTCCATCACAAGGCAAACAAAAAACTTTATCATTTAAAGTACTAAATGGAACCTATGTATTTGGGTTAAACTATTGAGCTATGAACCTATGGTTTCTTCCTAATATAAACTTCATTTGCTATTAAATTTGTTTGGGTTTGTAGGGGTTGGGTGGGTGGGGAGTACTATTCTAATTCCTAGATCTCTCTTTTCTTTGACTTTTTTGCTGAGATTGGATTGACTTATTTGAATTTCAATTTATAGCACTTTTTATCACTCGTATCATAATATGTTTATTAAGTATTGTAATTGGACCAAAGTTATTATTAGTTAGACTATCTTTTTTCCTTTTCCTTATTCAACAAAGGTAAAAATTAAAAATTAAAAGGGTTTAGAGCAATTATTAACGGACTATTTTAAAAAAGTTTTAACGTCACTTTCATGAAAAATATAAAAAACAGTAAAAAAAAATCAGTTTTTTTTTTCTCTTTTCATAAAAAATTTCTAAACCAATATGATTAGAGTATTGGTTAACTTTTTCCAAAAATAAAAGAGTCCATCAAAAATCAGTATGCCAATGGCCACTTGCAAAATATTGGGTTTTTTTTTTGGGGGGGGGGGGGGTTGGGGGAAATAGTTGTATGACAAAAATAAAATGTTAATGATTTTTTTTTTTTTTTGGGTTAAAATGAAACAACTTTTCCACTGCTGGATCACTATATATTAATATACATATATTTTGTAATTTTTGGTCTAAGTCCATACTCCAAAATAGGCAAGTTAGTCTCGAATTATTTGTCACAATTACTGTAACAATGTTATAAACACAAAATTCTTAGTACTTTTTTCTTTTTACGTTGAGTTATTACAAGTACAACATCACTTCCAAGCACAACCTATTATCGGTACCATTTTTATCATATATCAATCATAACATGTCAATACCCAAAAAATAAAAATGCATCCCTAACTTTATTAATATGACAAAGGAATCAAAAGAAGTTTACCTGTCCAAGTTTGGCATTAGGAAGTTTAGCTCTAACAGCATCCTCAAGCTCCTTCCCCATGGGTGCTGCCCCAGACATCACCGTCCGAATCGACGACAAGTCGTACTTATTAACCTCAGGGCTCTTAGCGATCGCCAAAACAATCGGAGGAACAAAAGGCGCAATTGAAACCTTAAATTTCTCAACCAATTCCAACAACTTAACAATCTCAAACTTCTGCATAATCAAAATTGCTGCCCCAACTCTCAACCCACAAAGGAAAACAGAGTTCAATGAATAAATATGAAACAAGGGCAACACACAGAGTATCACATCGTCTTTGTGAAAATACAGGTTTGGATTTTCACCGTCCACTTGTTGTGCCACGCTGGTGACTAATCCTCTGTGTGTTAACATAACCCCTTTTGGGAGACCTGTTGTTCCCGACGAATAAGGGAGTGCCACGACATCATCTGGGTTGATTTTCACGGCCGGGATTTCATTCTCGTCGGCCTGAGTCAACTCGGCGAAATGCAAGTAACCTTCCACTGGCGACTCGTCAATGCACATGACCTTTATGTCGTTCTCTTTTGCAAAGTCTTTCACTTTCTCTACGTATAAGCCTTGAGTGATGATGAGTTTAGTGTTTGCTGCTTTGGCTTGCTTTGCAACCTCGGCTGGAGTGTAAAACGGGTTCGCAGTCGTGATTATCGCTCCGATGTGGGACGCGCCTAGGAAAGCGAACATGAATTCTGGACAGTTTTGGAGCAAAAGCATGATCACCTCGCCTTGTTTGATGTCCAACTTGTCCAAACCCGAGGCCACTTTACGTGATATGAGCTCGACCTCGGCGTATGTATAGGTGGCACCGCTGGAGCCATTGATGAGACAAGGCCGATCTTTGAATTGGGAAAGGTTTTCGAAGCAATAAGTGTGGAGTGGGAGATGGTTTGGAATGTAAATGTCAGGGAGTTTCGACCGGAAAATGAATTCCTGGAGGTCTTTTTGGGACTCCATGGGGGGTGTGTTTGGTTGCTGGAATAGGGAGGAAAAGAGAGAAAAGAGGAAACAGGAAAAGAAGGTGGAGGTTTGGTTTGAGTTTGGGTTTTTGGGTTTCTTTTTCCTGGATTGGTTTTAGTTTTGGTTTGGGGTAATATAGAAATGAGAATCAAGAAGTAGGTGATGGTAGGAAGAGCTGGTGAGTTGGGAATTGATTGAAATTTCAGAATTTGTCAAGGGTAGGAGAGGAATAATGTAATCATGATTAGGACATGGGTACAAGTAGGCTTTTTGTCTTTTTGTGTTTTCTCATATTTTCCCTGGCTCATTTTATGGCCACTTGATGGCCATGCAATAATGGGTCAAGAAGTATGATTGGCTATTCTAGCAAAAAAAAAGGAAGAAGTATGATTGGCTATCTAACAAGCATTTACAACCGCATTTGTTATTTGGGTGCTATAAAATTTCACTCTTTTGCATTCTTGTGGTTGGTGAGGGTTACTTTGGTCATGAAAAGTATTTGGATTCGATAAAGCTCCGTCCGTATCCCCTTTTTTTAAGGGTCCGGCCTTATTTTTTTTATTAAAAAGAGTTTTAATGTATAATGTTCATTTTTTATAAGTCATTGACTTTTTGACGAAATCAAATTTTAATTTGACGCGTACTTATGCTTTTGTCTTTTCTAATATATACCCATATGCTCATTTGATGGCATGCAATAAAGGATCTAGTATGATTATCTAACAAGCATTTACAAACGCATTTGTGATTTGGGTGCTATCTAATTTTCAATCTTTTGTATACTTGTGGTTAGAGAGGGTTAATTTGGGTGATGAAAAGTATTTGGATTCGATAAAGCTACATATCCAATTTTGTTAAGGATTTGGTTTTTGGTGTAATCAATAATTATTTTTTTAAAAGTTTGATTTTTGATGTAATCGAGAATTGAACTTCATATAATTATTTATCTTTTTATCATCAAACCAAACCATTACACCAATTGATTTTTGGTGTAGGTGGTAATTGAATTTCAAATCTCCTATTTAACTATTAAAGACTTTACCAGTTAAACTACCCTAAGAAGATACATTAGTAAAATATTTTTTTATTAATGTTAACAAAAAATAAACTTTAAAATTTTAAAATGATCAATTGTGAGTATTAAAAAAAAAGAAAATGCATTAACTAAAGTCAATTATTATTAAATTTATCGTAAAAATAGTTGTTTTAATAACGTACACCACAATCAATCGTTTTAATAACTATAAAATTTATCGTGAAAAAAGTTATACTCGTAGCGTTCTTAGATATAAATTTGGTTTGAGGAAGTCAGGTTTGACTGGAAGCCCACCAAATGGCTTTGACACGTAAGACGTTTCACCTAACACAAAGGGATATACCTGTACTCGTGTGGTGATTCTAGTACACGACACCCATTCACCTACTACAAGCTGCTAATCATTTCCTGCATATTTTTATTTTTTTCATTGGGTCCTGGACTGACGTGCTGGTCTCGTCAATTCTGGCTTACTTCTTTGTTTTTGGCTGCCAGCTTCGCTCAAATTTGACTCACCAAATGTCTTTAAATAAATGGCTCTAGTAACGCACACTACGCTTTATTATAATTGTTCTTCAAGATAAATTGAAAATAATGAAATAAAAATGACGGGTTCTTGTGATAGTAACAAAACAAACAATCACAATTAATTATATAAGACAGTTCTAGCAAACTCTTTGTGAAAGTGTGTGGTGCTAAAATTATAAGCTTTAATTTTCTAGTAAATGAAATCTTTTAAACATAATCTTTTTCTGCTTTAAATTGAATAAATTGTGTTTCTCATGGTCTGAGAATCATATATTTATATAAAATGAAACATTCCTAATTAATTGGTCCACCTTTTAGACTTTTGGATACCAACCGGCCAGAAAAGAGGTGGGATTAACAGCAACTTCTTGTTGTTGATGTTGGTTTTTCATTATTTTTTATTGTTATTGGTATCCTGGATGTTGGGTTTACCAACTTCCATCTTGAATCTCGATGATATTATTACAATATTACTAAAGAATGGGCACAACCTATCCATCTAAGAATACCAGAAGTCTAGAAATTTGTTTTGCTTGATTAATTATTTTTCCTCTTCTTTTGTTTCTTTTTTTCCCCCTATTTTTGTCGTAATAAAAACAATTTTTTCTTTATTTATTTTTTACATTTGTTGTAGTGAAAACAAATTTTTTTTCCTGGTTAGAAAAATTGGAATAATCAACTTATATGCACATTTGACCTTAGAAGTGATCGAGTTCAATGATGAGAAGTTTTGAGGAGGACAGCTTAACTCAGAGTACGTGTACCACCATCATTATGAGGGGTAATTAGTTATGAGATTAGATAATAATTGAGAGGATGCATGGCCACTTAGCAAAGGGGAAGAGATCGGGGATGCCTGATGCTCAAAAGGAGCAAGTGACTAAATTCGACCTTAATTTGGAATAGGAAGAGAAGACAAGGACCTCTAGGAGTGTGGTATTTACTATTGATTACTGTCAAATAAATTATCAATATGCAAAACTAGAGGTAAAAATTGCATGTGGGCTTTAAAAAGAAGAGGACCAAAACAATCAAACCTTCAAAGTTTAAAAGGATAAATATCATTCGATATACACTCTTTTAAGTTTGAATCAACAGGCTAAAGTTTTGTAATTTAATGAAATTGTTTAATCTATTTTATGAGTAGAAGTAGGGTTCAAAGTCTCTCTCCACTACATATTGTAATAATTGAATTATTAGATAAATTAAGTTTGTATCAACTATTAATTTCGTTTTAACATTTTAGTTTCATTAGGCAAGTTTGCAATCATTATCAAAGTGGCTATTCTGTCTAATTTTGTTAAATGTTTCTTTTTACATATATACCCTATTGAAATGACATAGATTTTGTTATTCACCTTGAAAAAATTTTATTTTCAATGACACTAAAAAAATGACAAATTTTTATTTTCAATTTTTTTCCATAATTGTTTTTCTCTCCTTTAAAAAATTGTAAAGTTTTTTTTTTTTTTTAAAGCCCCTTTGAATATGTAATAATATCTCAAATTTGTACTAGTCTTCTGTTACATTTTTAACGCAATTCAACAAAGAGGAAGAATAAGTTCACCATAGATTATAGAAGCCTCTGGGCTCCCAACGCCTCCAAATGTGAATGAGGTATGGATTTGACCTAATTTTAATTGTGTGTAACTATAGATTGAGATCCTTTAATAATACTCTTTTAAAGGGTGAGATTGAAGCTTAAAAGATTTACTTTTAGTTTTAGCTCTTTCATTTTTTACCTTTTTACTTCTTTCTCACACGTTAAGGATAATTATACGGTGCAATAATCCTAACTATTGCACTAGATCCCAATCGAAGCATATCACTAAGACGAGGATGATGCTGACTGAGGTAGCCTCCTAGTGTTTTTCTTGTGCAGTGGCTCTTGATAATACCCATGGCAACAATAGTATCGTTTGGGTGGAGATTTGTGTGGATGTTGATATAGGTGGAGATTTTATGTGGGTACAAAAGGCAGTGGTGTTATGGTCAGTGACAAAGAGAGGTGGCCAACAGTGGATTCGATTTGTGTCAAAATTAATGTCACCAATGTTGGAAGTAATTAAGATCTGTTTAATTTAGGTGACACTTACTGGTTACTATGAGATTCATCGCAGATTCTTGAATTTATGATGATGTTTTTGTTGGAAAAATATATGTTTGTATCGCATACAAAATATACACAGCAGAAAATTAACGGATTTACTTCATTCGTAATTGATAACATGTACTATGTAAGTTTCAGAATTTAAGAATAAGAAAGTGTACTTTGGTGCAATGAAATTCAAAACAAAATATTAGAAGTACTTAGGAACACTCTTAATCTTCACTCTAATTCCACTTAATGCCCAAGAAGTGTGGTCTCTCAATCAGTTTCCAAGGGAAAAATAAGAGAGTGGCTTACACTCACATACACACCATTTCATTCCTTATGAAAACTCTTACTAAAATTCTTTTATTAAATTATGTAGGTTTCTCTTCTTATATTTACTGATTATCTAATTGGGCTAGCCTTTTGGCCCATTCCAATTAAGCTTTAGTGTGTGGCTTGGAGTGGGACTAAAAGGTAACAAATAAAACTCTAGCTCCAATGGGCCTTGAGCTTTTCTGTCAACTCTTGACAAGTCCAAAGTTACCATTAATTATATTCAATATCACTATATTAATATAATTGCACTCTAAGCCTTATTAATAAATTATATCCCAAGACTTTATTATACATGCAACCCCTTCATTAAAATATTCGTAGTAATACAAAATCATGAATGTTGACTGCCACTTTAAAGATTACTACATCTTAATCCTTGAGTACCTGGTTTAATCCCTTAAGTTATTCATCGTATATACTGTAGGAACTCCTTACTAAAGTGGTTGGACCCAACACTCTGAATAACCAAACTCATTAAATTTATCTCAAGAGAATATTTTATATATCCGTTAAGAGATTATGAATTCTATCTTGAAAATATATGTTTCATCAACATTATATGCGGCTGCCCAACATACTGAAATTTTGATCGTGACTTTAGATCTCACTCTTAATATATCAAAATAACTTACACATCATGATCAAGTTCATTATTTTCTTAGGATTTAGAGTTTATGTAAATAGAAGTCGTGAGATTTATTATTCATTTGAAAGTCGTTAGGAGAATAATAAATCTCACAGTGGTCTAGTTCAATATGTCTTAACTCTTAAAACATATTAACATATCAACTAGAAGTTTCCACTTCCATGATTAAGACAAATCATCATAGTTGATATGTTATAGTCTTTACAGATAAAATGCCCTATTTTATCACCGACTACGAACTAAAATACTAAGTTTACAAAGAACTTGTGATTTATATCTTCTATGACTAAATCACATAAATCATATACTATGCATCTCATAGACTAAAGTAATGTCTCATTAGTTCATTTATAGATAGTCTCATATAATTAAATAATCTAATTATTTATAACATGCCAATGAATTGGATTTTAGGACATAAACCCCAACAATTTCATTTCAAATTAATTGACATTCTATTATTTATTTAGCTGAACACATTGCTAAGAATTTTACATTCACAATTGCAAGTGATGTGCTACCCTACCATGTAACCTTTTGCATTAATATTTCGGTTTGCATTTTTTTTGTATTTCCACATGATCACACATTTCATGCATTATAAGTTTATAACTATATTCATGCCTTTTTGGTTTAGACGACTTGTCCACTTAGAGTACGTTTGAATTGGGCTGATTTTTCTGCGTCTGCGTTTTTCCCTTCTTTTTTTTTTTTTTTTTTTTTTTTTTTTTTTTTTTTTTCTTTTCTTTTCTTTTCTTTTCACTTCACACGTTTTTTAGTCTTGCGGCTACTATTCATGCACTGTTCAATGAACAGTAGCCACATAGTTGGACTTTTCTAACTTTTTTTAGCCAATTAGTGCGCATCGTGTACTGTTCACGGACCCATAAATTTCACTTTTCAGCAACTTTTTTATTAAAAATGGGTCTCACGGTACTATTTACACATTTAAAAATTATTTTGCTACAGTGTTTTCAGTTTTCAGTTTCAGTTTTCAGCTGTATCCAAACGAACCCTTAACTTACTTAAGTCATGGTTTGCTTTAGGAATTTCATTTTGTTTACAATATTTAACTTTAATGTTGCTTCTACGTTAAATTAATGGTGAATATGAATTTTATCAGGTGCTTTGTATTTCTCATCTATGGATGCTTGTGAACTAAATATCCGAACTAAATATCCGATGTGAGAAGTGGAAAAGTCCTCATCTTGCCTGAAGCCCAAATACCTAATAGACCCCATGGAATGGAATGGGCCAAACCCATATACTCACAAGAAGGCCCAATAGCTTACAAGATCTGATGGAGTGGAGTAAGGTTATCCCGAGCATCTAGGAAGTAAAGGGAATACATGTAGAATGTTCTCGTGAGATAGGAAGCAAGCTACATGGAGCGAGGTTCTATCCAAGGAGATGTACACGGGTGATCCACATCTAACTTACAACTGGCATCTAGAACCTCGGGAAATCTTCCAGAATATGTAAGAATGTTAGAGATCTTTGCCTCCGCATTAATGAGGGGATTTCCACCTAACCACTGCTGCATTAAATGCATATGAGATAACTTGAACAGTACAAACACTCCAAAAAGTTATGTTCCAAGATAAGGAATGGGAGAAAACCTTTAAAAGAGGGGAAAATATCCCCGAAAATTCGGCTGGAGACAGGACAGCTATAGGGATAAGAGCAAATGTATCTATATAAGGAGGCGAACAGGCAAGTAAAGGTTGGTTAAAAAATAATGACTAGAGTCAAAACAAAGAGAAATCTATCTATCTGATGTAGTGTAACACCACATGAAAGAGAAATTTTCCTATTGTAATACATTAGTCTCATCTGAAAATATATGGGTGTTCTTGAAATCAATTGTTTGAGTTTCCCATTGTGAAGTGTTTTACCCTATTTTTCTTTTGTATAAATAAATTATGTCTATCAACTGAACCATATCCCGTGGATACGTTCTGTACCCCACGGTGGATCGTTTTTGGCCCCCACAACCGATAAATAAGTAAATTTGTTTATATTGTTCATTATATTCTAGGAGATCAGTTTTTGGATCAAGTGAGGTGGGTACATTCTCACCCCATAACTAAGCCTTTTAACTTAAATTAGAAAGCGTAGATTAGATAAACTTGTCCTATTTGCATAAATTGTAACTAGCTAGATCATCGCAATGTTAATTTTATCTCGTTAGAATGTAACTAGGATTCAATGTTTTGAACATTATTATTATTATTATTCGATTGTAACAAGAATTGAGGAGGGTGGATTCAAACTCCGTTAGAGAAGGCCAGACAATGCTACTAAGTTACAAGGTAATTCATTTTAAATTTAATAAAGTTGAGTTTTTTTTTTTCTTATAATAAATTATTTGATGACTCAATCGTAAAGTCCATTAACTTAGGAGGATATGTTAAGTTTAAAATCTTCACCATAAGTGAGGAGATCTAAATAATCTCAGTTCTCTTGGATCAAAATTCTAACTACTACTTTTGTTTCATATTTATTAATAACCTTTCAACTTAGTTATATTCATCTTAATAATATTTTTTCAAGGACGGGGAATGAAATAGCTTAACCAAAAGCTAGGATACCACTTTAATAATTAAAATAATAATAATAATAATTTTTTTTAACCTTTATCTCCA
Organism: Quercus robur; assembly: GCF_932294415.1. Taxonomy (NCBI): domain Eukaryota; kingdom Viridiplantae; phylum Streptophyta; class Magnoliopsida; order Fagales; family Fagaceae; genus Quercus; species Quercus robur. Next base: position 91,577,873 of record NC_065535.1, read on the forward strand.
AAAATATTTCTAGATAATTTAGTATATATGTAAAATATCTCCAACAATAGTATCGTTTGGGTGGAGATATTTTATGAATAATAATAATTATTATTATTATAGTACTATCACATGATAATCATAATTTAAAATTACAAAATATATCACATCATTTTAATCTTGTCACCTTTCTAAACAATGTAATGTTATATTTTTGTGTTGAGATTACATTAATGTAAGATTACAACAACGTAATATTACAGTGTAATGTAACATCACAACGAACCAAACGCCTTTTAAGGGTTTAGGGAATGGGATGGGATTCAGGTAGTAGCTTAGGAAATTTATAACTATTTCCTAAAAAAAAAAAAAAGGTCCTAAGTGTCTCATATTCCACTTTGTGTTTATTCTAAACTGAGCTCTTGTGTATGTAGACTACAAGCTAAAAATGTAATTAAAGTGGAACCTCAATAAAACCTTAAGTAAATCTACTTTAATTTTAGGGGAAAGTTAACATATACCATAAGGGCATTGGTTTAAAAAAAAATTAGAATTTTTTTATGGGAAAAGAAAAAACTAATTAACTTTTTTGACAGTTTTTTATATTTCTCATAAAAGTGGTATTAAAAATTTCATAAAATGACCCATTAACAAATACCCTAAAGGCATTAATTAACAAAACCCTTAATTTTATGCCAAGTACCTTAAATTAGATTTCATTTTGGCTCCAATTTTGTACCTAGTATTCCTCCAATTTGAAATTACTTATGGCCTATCTATATATATAAGTAAAGCACAAACCTTTGATGAGGTTTTTCCATTTAGCATGTTTAGAGCATCTAGTGCTTAATTTTACAACATAAGAATTTAGCACTAGAAGTTCTAAAATAATTTAAATAAACCCCAAAATCTCTTAAGTAACCATAATACTCCTCAAACCTCTAATTTACTTTTGGTCATTTTGGATGTTCTTTTTTTTTTTTTTGGGGGGGGGGGGGGGGGGTGTGTATTTTGAACACTTGAAGGGTTTGTGGGTAGATATTTGGTCATTTTGAAAATTTCAAGGTTGTTTAGTCATTTTGGATGTTATGGGGTATTTAAGTTAATTTAGAGGTTTTATGAATATTTTGGTCATTTTAGAGGTTTTGGGTGTATTTCTATGATTTTAAGATCTTTCAAAAGTATTTTAATCATTTTTGGAAGTATTGTGATCATGTTAGTGGATTGAAGTGTACTTTATTTATTTGAGAGATTATGGATGTATTTCGATTACTTTAATGGCTTTAGGGGTATTTTTGTCAATTTCAGAAGTATTTGGGTATTATTGTTGATGTCAAAGTATTTTGCTCATTTTGGAAGCTTTGGGGAGTGTGTTAATTGTTTTGATAGCTTCAAGAGTGTTTTTGTTATTTTGGATATTTCAAAGGTTTTTTTTTTTTTTTGGCCATTTAAGAGAGTTTGGATTATTGACTATTGGGAGAAGTTAATGATCTTAAGAGTTATCCAATAGGTTAATACTTAATACTCACTTTAATAATAAGTAATAAATGGATTAAATGGGCATATTAATACATATGTATGTATAATAGGTGGATTTAAATGGATTAGTGGGTTTAGGTAAGGTGACTCAAAAAAATGTATTTCTTCAAAATTACTTTTAAACTCTTTTTAAAATTTTAAAAAGTCAAACTGGGTAACTCTATCAACAAGTTATTAAAATCATATCCATCCATCTTAGAAATGAGTTGATTAGATTTTATTACTTCATCATCATTCAAATAAATTCTAATTAAATTATTGAGGACACGCGTGACCAATTTGAGCTACTCACTTCAAAATGGATTGATAAAATTTTAGACACTTAATGGTCAATTCATTCTAAGAACCTTGAGGATTTTATAACTCTAGTTCCCCTCTCACCCCTTTTAAACAAAGGATGAAAAGATTGGTAGGTGTTAGAGGGGTGTTCCATTAGAAAAATCTATTATGTGTGGGTCTTTGAGTGTGCATGCCATTTCAGACATTCAGAATAAGAAGGGAACTGCTAATTGCTAATTGCTGATTGCTATGCCTCAATTGTCTAGGCGCACATGAAGCAAGAGAAGAAAAAAAAAATATATCCTCATTCTGCACGCACTAGGTTATTACCTAAAGGAATTTCATGGAGGTGGTCCCAAGATGTTAGCGAGAAGTTTCGAACCCAGAATCTCATAGATTTCATAAAGTCTTAAAAACTACTAAATCAACCCTTTCAAGTTATAAAAAATAATTATTAATAACACAAGCTAAGGTTTTGAATTCTGAAATCACATAGGTTACTTAAAAGTCTCAAATGTCTTTATTTAGTGAGCAGTGAGTCTAGTGACTTCCGTAGAAGTCTCAACCAAGAGATGATTAAGAATTCCACACCTCAAACCTGTTTGCAACAGCATTAATCAACCTTCTTCCACCATTTAGATTACCAATTCTTTGAACTTTGAAGTTGACATTGTAGAAAATTGGCTAACAAGTTAGCCATAGCCATAGCCATATCCAGCAAAAAACAGGTAGCAGCATCACTTTCAACTGCCCCATATTGTTGGACTTGAAAAAGCGAACGTAGTATTCTCACCAACCCCTCGGTTGCGTTTTCGTGAGCAGATGTGGCCGCTACTTTTTTTTTTTTTTTATAGATTCTCACCTATTTGTTGCAAAAAAATTGGTACCACATTTTTAATCTGGTAGTTGTCAGCACTCAGCAACTTGTCAATTGTACTTTAGGCAAAAGAGATTGCAACTCAAAGATATAAATATATATATATATATATATATATATATATATATATATATATATATATATAAGAGGGTTGATTAATTAGGTCGTGTATTAGTTTATTTTCCCCTTCTCCTTTTCAGTTTTTCTTCTCTCCAACCCAGCACCAAACACCGGCCCATTTGTTTGTATTGTCTTAGATACAATCCGCTTTGCAATATATGGCATAGTTGATCATGTACAAAAAGTTTTGTATCGTAAATGCTCATGAATTATAAGATACAGTGTTTTAAAATGTTGATAGTGTACAAAAAGTTCTGAATCATATAATACATAAAAATAAATAAATAAAAGTTTTAAAATGATTTTGTTTTATAAGGTTAAAATTTGTACTTTTATTTGAATCTAATAAGTTGTTAAACTTGTTTTTAACACAAATTATTAGGTTATTTAGCTAATAAAAGAACTTGTTCATAAGTTTTTTTTCCCTCTTTCTCCTACAAAATTTGAATTACACACTTACACTTTACTTTAATATTTATAAATTTATTTTTTATACTATGAATTAGGTATTAACTAACAATATAATTTTTTTTTTTATATATAATTCTAGGAAACTAGAACCCCAAGAAGAAATCTTTTTTAAAATAAAATTATTAAAATAAAGAACAAGAAGAGATAGTAAATGTTTATGATGATGAAGAAAATTTCAATGAAGAAATAAGTTTGCTAATTGATGAACATGATGATAACATTTACTTAGATGGAGTTGATTAGGCAATATGATGAGAAAAATTATTATTTTGGATCATTTGTAATGTATTATCACTTTTGAGTTCAATCAATTTGAATGTGTATGTTATAAACACATCCTAGTTTGATTTATTTAATTGGTTTGTTAAATATTATTACATAAGTGATAAATAAATTAGCCATTAGTTGAATATATTCAACATTTATAATGAATATACACTTTATATAGGTATACCTATAATTTTTTTTTTTATAAATTTTAATAAATATCTGTGCATCTTACGATACATAATATAATATGATACACAATACAGAAAAATATTGATTCATGATAAGATTCACGGTTTGACAACTACGATATATGGTAACGTGAGAGGTGATATCTTTTGTAATAGTCATGTACAAAGCCCTCTCATATGAAGGTGGATTTTACGTTTATGGAATCCACACCTATTTAAAATGGGTGTTGTATATAACCATTATATATGATAATAATTCATAATATAATGCATCTACGAATATCTTGAATGTTCACCTAATGTGTCTTTAGCATTGGGTCATAATTGGGCAAAAAATAGTTCACAAAGTAAGTTTGGTGGCATGACATAGCCTATAAAAGTTATGCCAAGTTGCCAAACCTCTATGTATCTAATTATAATGAGAGGGGAGAGTTCAAAATACAAAGTTCTTTCATGGGACTGCTACACAAAGGAAGAGGAGGAATTTCATTAAGGGTTTGCGTGATGGGAATGGGGATTGGCAGGAGGATGAGGGAGTTTTCTCGGCTCTCCTTACTGATTTTTATACTCATCTCTTCACTTCTTCAAATCCACGTGATTTTGACAGGGTTTTGGATGGGGTTGAAGCTGTGGTAACTGAGACTATGAGTGAAGATCTTATGAGACCTTTTACCAGTGAGGAGGTGGGAGTGGCAATCAAGGAAATGGCTCCGCTCAAAGCTCCTGGTCCAGATGGTATGCCGCCCTTGTTTTATCAAACTTATTGGACTGATATAGGCATGGATGTTACTCAGGCTGTTTTATCTTGTCTAAATTCGAGGTCCATTCTCAGGTCTATAAACCATACCTTTATCACTTTGATTCCTAAAGTTCACAATCCTGAAAGAGTTTCGGATTTTAGACCCATAAGTTTGTGCAATGTGATTTATAAGATCATCAGTAAGGTGATTGCCAATCGCCTCAAGCCTTTGCTTAATACCATTATTTCTGAGACCCAGAGTGCCTTCATTGCTGATAGATTGATTACAGATAATATTTTAATTGCTTTTGAATCTTTGCATCATATGAAGAATAGCTGCACAGGGAAGAAAGGTTTTATGGCTATGAAGTTAGATATGAGCAAGGCTTATGATCGGGTAGAATGGGTGTTTCTTGAAAAAATTCTCCTCAAGATGGGATTTCCGCCTGCTTGGGTGGCTTTGATTATGGAATGCGTAACCACTGTATCATACTCTATTCTTGTGAACGGTGAACCAAAGGATTTGATTGTTCCTTCTAGAGGTCTAAGACAGGGTGATCCTCTTTCTCCTTATTTGTTCCTCTTTTGTGCTGAGGGTTTGAACGCACTCTTAAGGAATGCTGCATCAAAAGGAGACATACAAGGTTTCTCACTTTGTAGAAATGGGCCTAAACTAACTCATCTTTTCTTTGCAGATGACTGCTTAATTTTTTGCAGGTCTACTTTAGAAGAATGCAATAAAGTTCAAGAGCTATTGGCCTACTATGAGGTAGCTTCGGGGCAAGTGATCAATAAAGAGAAAACCACTCTTTGCTTTAGTAGAAACACAGATGAGGCGACTCAGGAAGCTCTAAAAGTGGCCCTTAATGTCCCTGCTATTAGACATTATGAGAAATATTTAGGCTTACCTTCTTTTGTTGGAAGGAACAGGACGGCATGTTTCACTCAAATCAAAGAAAGGATATGGGGCCGTATGCAAGGATGGAAGGAAAAGTTGTTATCTCAAGCAGGGAGGGAGGTTATGATTAAGGCAGTGGTTCAATCTATCCCAATCTATTCAATGAATGTGTTCAAGCTCCCGATGGGCCTCTGTAAAGATATTGAAGCCATGATTCGCAAGTTTTGGTGGGGAAGTGGTGATGCGAAGAAAATTCAGTGGGTTAAGTGGAGTTCTTTATGCTCTTCAAAATCAATTGGAGGTATGGGGTTTCGGGATTTCCAAAAGTTTAATAATGCGTTGTTGGCTAAACAAGTGTGGCGCTTTCTTCATCATCGAGAATCCCTTCTTTTCAAAGTGTTTAGTGCTAAATATTTTCCGAATGGGAATATTCTTGAGGCCTCAGTTCATCCTAAATGTTCTTATGCTTGGCGGAGTATTTTACAAGCTCGTGGGGTTATTGAGAAAGGGGCAATATGGAGGGTTGGCAATGGCCAATTGATTGATGTGTGGCATCATAGGTGGCTTCCTGATTTGAACCACAGCAAGATCATTTCTCCAAGAGCTAGTTCATCAGTTCAGTGGGTCTGTGACTTATTCCTCCCTGACACTAGAATTTGGGACCCGGGTCGCCTAGCGAGTTGCTTTCTTCCGTGGGAGGCAGATATGGTGCGTAGGATTCAGGTTTGTGAGGATGGGGCTGAAGATACTATGATTTGGCCTCTAACCAATGACGGTGAGTATAGTGTCAGGAGTGCTTACCGGATGTTGGTTTCTGCTGAAGTTTCTCTTATGCCGAGCTCATCAACTTCAGACGAAAATGGTCTGGTTTGGAAGAAGATTTGGAAGATCCGGACACCAAATAAGATAAGGCATTTCATTTGGCGCGCTGCAAGGGATTCTTTACCAACAAAACAAAACCTGCTGGCTCGGCACCTCCCAATCAGTCCGATGTGTGCTGGCTGTGATGACCACACGGAAACAACCTTACACTGTTTATGGCTGTGCGATCAATCTCGCTCGGTCTGGACGTCAATCCCAGAGTTCCGCTCGCTGGTTCTGAAGAAGTGTCGGACTTTCTTTGAATTATTAAGGGAGCTTTTCAGTGGTGGATCAAGTTTCAGGATTGCTTTCTTTGCCACGGTGGCTTGGTGTTTATGGCAACGTCGAAATCGGTTACGAGAACGACAACCTGTCTGGCCGCTGCATGAGCTGGGTGATCAGGCCAAGGCGTTGGTGATGGAATATGAGGAGGTGAATTGGCGGGAGCAGAGTGTGTCTATTCCACGGCCTAGAGTGCGTTGGTCTCCACCACCTGCAGATTGGTACAAAGCAAACTTTGATGCTGCTTTTTCCAAAGAATCGGGGTCAGCTGCGATTGGTGTTGTGTTTAGAGATCAGGCTGGGCAAGTCATTGCTGCTCTATGCCAGAATTTGGGCCAGGTTCAATCGGTGGATATGGCTGAAGCTTTGGCAGCTCGGAGGGCAGTGATTTTTGCAAGGGAGCTGAGTTTGTTTAATATTATAGTTGAAGGTGATTGTCTCCACGTTATTCAGGCTTTGCAGCGTCCAGATCCTTGTATTCTTTTATTTGGGCATATCATTGATGAGACTAAGAGGATGGGCCAACTGTTGAGAGGCTGTAGGTTTCAGCATGTTAGGCGGGAAGGGAATAGCTTAGCGCATAGCCTAGCTAAAAAAGCAGTTTTAACTGCAGATGCAGAGGTTTGGGTAGAAGCTCTACCTGAGGAGGTGGTTGATGTATTTCAATCTGATTGCTCCTGAGTTTGTTTGGTTGTTTTTTTTCTGTAGTTTGTTTTTTTAATAAAATTTCGCTTACCTTTTTCTCAAAAAAAAAGGTTGAAAACACCTTGAAATATCACTTGAATAAAAGAGAAAAGTTAACAAATACTCTAAAAGTATTAGTTTAAGAACTATTTTTTTTTTTTTTTTTAATAATGGAGAAGAAAAAAAAAAACTAAATTTTTTGACAACTTTTTTTATTTTTCATAAAAATAGAATAAAAAATTTCCCTAAAATAACCTATTAACAAATGCCTGGAAAACTACTGCAATACGAGGGATCATTGTATTCTGATCATTGTCTTAAATAAGTACGTTAGACCTTCGAAGCAGACCAAGCCCAGCCTTGTCTAATAAAGTAGGCCTTATGGGTAATATGCTTGAGCTTATATTCAGCCCAATATTTTATTTTGGGCTATGCTTTTGTCCACTAGTATTTACCAGCTCTCCCAAGGCTATAGTACAATTAAATGAAACCTTTATAGGCTTTATCCCATGTTTAGCCCAGCTTAGAAGCCATTTAAATTTTTTTTAAGAAACAAACGGTTAAACACACACTTAATTACTCTTTCAACAAACTCAAACGCATTACTTAATATAAAGTACCATTACAAAATGACCTAACTCTTGTAGTAGTAGAGTGGAGCTTTAACCAATGAGAAAAAGTTACACTCAAACAATATGAGACAAGATTACCTTATATATAGGATTTATAAAAACCTTTTTTTTTTTATGTATGATTTAATTTTATCCAACTTATTTTTTTCTTCAAAAAGTAAATGAAATACAATTACTGCCCACTCTTAGATTCTTCTAGAGGCACCACTATGGTCTCTTTTCTGATGTTTTCTCTTAATTCAATGACACGAGTATTATATATACTAGATTGTAACCCGTATTTATATATATAAACATTCAACAATAATGATGATGATATGGTGTTACCTAGGTGAATGAAGTGGTCATCTTAGTTTTTATGCAAAGAATTATGAATTGATAACTTGACACCAAAATTAAGTAAATAAATTGCACACACATGAGGCAAAATTATAAAATAATTAGAAACTATTTTAGCTCTAATCTAGATTCTAAGTGTACTTTAAATTTAATATAATATATATCACTCGGTGGTAGCTGGAGCTACAAAACAAGTTATATAGATTCATAATCAATCTAAAGTCCTTCACTGCCAAATGGGATTTTCAGCATTAGTTTTCAAGTCTTTTGTTGCTTACTAGTCACCTAGATCAAGCCTTCTAGCTTTCCTAGCTAACTCTGAGAACTCTAGTCTCTTTGTTTTGATTAGTTGTTCTCTGCTCAGTTTCTTTTTCTTCTAGCCCATAGTCCTAAATCATAAATATGCTTAATACCATAAGGTTTATAGTACATATATAGATACACTTAGGCCCTGTTAGTGAAATGGATCTAATGCTAAACCCCGTTTAGTTAATAGTATATACGTGTTTTATATTTTTTTATTTTTTATTTAAAAAAAAAAAACGTGTTCTATACTTTTGATTATTAAAAAAAGTGTATTTTTAAGATGATTTTGCGGAAGTTTAAAGAAATCACACACAATACTCTCTTGATAGAACAAAAAACTAAAATGCTAACTCCTGGTAGTAAATCTCGAGTCCACAAGGGGGTTTCCCTAAATCCACAAGGAGAAGAAAACTAGAATCCACCAGAGAAATAATTTGATAATAGTCTGATTTGTCTCAACGGCTACAAAACATATAAATACTGAGAAAAATGTCTAAAAACCTTAATTCGCATTAATTATGCGATTAGGTGACAAAATACCGAAATTTACCAAAAATGGCAAAATTGAGTTAAATGCAGAATCATAAACTGCTGACCTTAAAGATTGTCTCAAAACAAACGGGACTTTATTCTGACTTTTAAACTAAAAGTTATTAAAGAAAAATGAATATTACTATAAATAGCAAAAACACTGTTTTCAGGGCCTTAGTGAAGGAATTCGCCTAAATTTTGACCTTTTCCTTTTAACCTACCAAATTTCATGCAATTCCATCATTGTCACCTCGATGGCCTCTACTGGCACCCTCATTTGATCTTGCGTTGTGACTTCTTACACCCCTGCTACTCCAGGAAAGCATATAATATATGTTCTACATCATAAGAATATTTTAGTTCTCATATGGTAAACAAATTTTTTTTCTTTCTAAATAACTGTATATGTATACTATACAAAATAGTACATGTACCATTAACAATGAAACTCGTAAAATTAATTAGTACCAGTGAGTTGTGAGTTCTAGTTAGTTAACTGGTAAAATCTCTATTATCAAATAAAAAATCTAGAATTTAAACCCTGCATATTTCAAAAATAATTAGTGTCTTGACCTAATAATAAAAAATAATCATTATTAAGTGGACGTCATAAGTTGAAATTATATCAATTTTATATAAAAAAAAAAATAGATAAATTAATGTACTTGCCACTTGGCATGAAGAAGCACTGTGATTATGGTGGCCTAATTTTTATTGCTACGTTTATCATGCCGCTTGCTAGTAGCTGAATAGCGATGTCCACGATTGAACTAATTACCTAAAATTTCCCAAATTTAAGGAGGTCCCATAGCATATGCATATGCATATGAATATGATAAACGTGTGTATTTGTAATGCCTTCTTTGCATATATGAGCGAGAATTCTCAACATGTCACTTCATTCACCTATGACTCATAAATTCTAGCTCTCAATTGTATTTTTCTCTCCAAAAAAAAAAATTCTCAATTATATTTCCTTTTCGTATCAAACTATCTTCTTTTTTTTTTTTTTTTTTGTCTTAGTAGTTATATTTCCTTTTCGTATTGAACTATCTTTTTTGGTCTTAGTTAAAAATGGTCCCCATTTCATTTTGTTCAACTAGTTTTTCATATTTATCATTCAAATTTTACTCCAAAAAAAAATAATAATAATAATAAAAATCATTACAAAACAGATTAACAGCTACATTTTTACTATACTAACGGTTTGTTTGATTGGGCATTTTTGGAGATTAAAATGTCGTTTTCAAAACTCAAAACTCTGTTTTGTAATCACAAGTCTTCATAAGTTTTTACAAGCGCTCATTTAAAACTTAAAACATAGTTTTTAAACAGTTTATACAAAAAAAAACGGTAAATTGTATATTACAATGAACTTAATGTCAAATATTCATACAAAGCTAACTAAATCTTAAACTAACCATATATGTTAAACTATGGTTAATATACTTGCAATACAAGTCGTATATTTTACTTAATTGCATACTAAATTTTGAGCTTGGACCTTAAATTAGGATTGGGTTTGATATCTTTTTAACATTTTTTTTATCGTTTGGTCAATTGGGTATTGTCTCTATCTTAAAAGTCACCACCCATTCACCCTTTTAAAATACTAATGGAGACAAACACGACAGCGACTAAGCCAAATCGATATGTTGCTGGGCAATTCTCAGAAAGTTAGTAAGAAATTAACACCTTGTAGATTTTCGTCAGTGTCCTGACTCAATTGCTTCCTGGCTTCTTAGAAGAGAAGGCTGCGAATCTTCCATAGTTTATACTTTTTCCAACAAAAAGCAATGTTCCAATGCATGCACCTTCTGCCTCAGCTGAAACTTGGTTGCCAAGCAGTACTAAGCTACTAAGAAATTGACGACGAGGCATGCGTACATTTACTAAGTCAAACTCATAATTTTTTCTCTCATTATATAATATATATATATATATATATATATATATATATATTACTAAGTCAAACTTAACAATTTTCTCAAAAAAAAAAAAGTCAAACTTAACAAATTCCTCAAAAAAAAAAAAAAAAAAAAAGTCAAACTTAACAAATTCCAGCAAAGAGGATGTGCTGGCAATGCAAATTGGTCTAAGGCAATTGGCCAAAATTTTGGTGTGCCGAAACCATTCTCAACTGGTCATATCATCACATCTAGTAGTGGGTCAAGTTGGCCAATGGCTAAGTTTGAAGACTCAAATGTGAAATAACGAACCTTCTTAAAAAAACGCGGCTTAAAAAACGCGGCCCAAGGCCCCCGCGTTTTGTAGTGAGAAAATCACTATCATATCGATTTTGTGCAAAAGTTTTGAAAAGCAAATTTGAAAATATTTTAATGAATTCAGCTTCAAATTAATGCACGCTGCAAGCAACTTATTTCTCAATCTTTTTGTCATAACTCAAGAGCAATAAATTAATTAAATTAAGTAATTTAAGAGCAATAATTACTTTTTCTTTTTTAGTTTGTTTTAAAATATATTTCAAGTCCTTGACCACTTTTTCTAGATACTTAGTGAGCACTCAATTATGTGGCAACAGCTTCACAATAATCTTTATTTATTTATTTTTAATAAGTAGGATGAGTTTATTAAAATAATATGCAGGTTCAAACCTCAAAGTGGACGAAGACAACAAAGGGAAGTCGTTTCATCATCATCCTTATAAAAGAGATAGATTGTGATCCCCAAGTTAATGAAAATGAGCCTAACGGGTTACACAATGAGCAAACTTATTAAAAGATTGGGAAATTAAATTCGGATGTCTAACTTCACATTAATCTTTACATAGCCCAACAAAATATATATATATATATATATAAACAAATTAATTAATTAAACAGATTTTAACAGATTTTAAGGAGACAACAACTCCATAATTTATATGGCAACAGTTTCACATGCAACCTTATTATACTTTTTATATATTTTATTATTAATATTTGTATCCAATATGGGACGTGGTAATATCTCACCTATAAATCTATAATATTATTGAACAGAATCGTAAGCTATATTTAACTTATTTTAAAACTAATATTCTTTTTAGACTCAAAACCTAAAAAAAAAAAAAAAAAAAACATTAAACTAATACTGTAGTATTTGATAGAGAACCAATCTACTTTTTGACCAAGCCTACAAACATAAAAATCAAACTTGTTGACAAGGCACTCCATTTTTATACAAGTATCATCATTCCTGACAACTGACCCATTACCTTGCAATTTCACGTAACCTTGTGATAAACACAAGCCTCCTCTCTTTCGCAGTATATAAATATAATCGACCCCTCTTATATATCCTATACCTAATCATTCAAACTCTGCAACACATCCACATATATCCTTACCAAAAACAGAAAGCTTTGCAATTAATACAAACCTTTTCAACTACTCACATCCTTAATTAGAGCGTGTTTCATGCAATTCTCTAACATGGGCAAAGACAGCAAGTTATCCTTGTTAACACGCTTGAAGAGAGCAGTGAAGAACGTAAGGTTTCTGTTAGATTTTAACATGAGCCGGTGGCGTCTAGCATCGGTGCTTGGCCACGCTTCTTCTTCGAGCAAACGAATAAGCTTCAATGATCGACCGGGCTTGAGGGCAGTTTGTGATGATGATACAATAGATTTTGAAGACTCTGTAGGGTGTTCAGTAGCCTCTTCAAGATCAGGGATTCAGAGGACTATAAGCTGTCCATCCGAAGATGATGTTGATAAGAGAGCAGATATGTTTATTGCTAATTTCTATCATCAACTTCAGATAGAGAGACAAATTTCACTAGAGCTTCAATATTGCCGGGGAAATAGCTTCAAGTTAATCTCTCCATGATTGATAATTTTTTGGTTGTTTTGGGGTGTTTTATATTTATTTATTGATTCATTCATTTTTTTGGGACTTTGATTATTGTTTGTTTGATGAAGCCTTTGATTTTTAGAAAAAGGGGCCTCTAGAGTGAATTTGCTACAGTGTTTTTTATTTTGTAGTGCCTGTTGTAAAATTCCAAGAGCGTTCTTTCCTTCGTTCTTTCATGACTTTTATGTAATATAATGAGAAACGCATCAATTCTTTGTAAATTTTCCTTCTTCTATATTGAGAATAATACAAATTTTCTAATTTATTTATTTTTTATTTTTCCTTCCGGCTCTTTAGTCTGATTCAACTTCTTTATGAATCTTTCTCAAAAAAAAGAAAAAAAAAAAATTTCTTTATGAATAGTAGTTACTAGAAGAAGCGAAAAACTGACCTTAAAGTTTGTTGGTTATAACATTCAGTGTATCCAATGTAGAGGCTAGCTAGTGATTGCGATTGGGTTTACTTTCTTGGTTTTTTTTTTTTTTTTTTTTTTTCCCTAATGGAACATTATTACATCGAATAACAAAAGCTAAGCACAAGCTTTATCCTTAATGCAACCTAATACAGTACATTTGACACATAATTTCTCCGCCAACAATATTAGAGAGAGAGAGAGAGAGAGAGAGAGAGAGAGAGATGAAACCACGAAAGAGAAAGGGAGATAGGACGAGTGTAAGAATCATAACAAACATATATATATATATATATATATATATCATGTATTTTTTAGGTTAGAAAATACTAAAACTAGTACCAATTTTATTAATTTTTAAAAATTTTCCTAACCAATATAGCAATAAATGTTATTGGCTTTGTGCCACTTTAATTACTAATAAATGATGTCGCAAAAACCTGAAAAAAGAACACATGATGCTCTCTTAATAGAACAAAAACTAAACTATTAGTTTAAAAAAGGATTTCTCTAAATTCACAAGGAAACGAAAATTGGAGTCCACCAGAAAAATAATTTGACAATAAGTCTTTTTTTATTGATAATAGTCTAATCTGCCTTTGACGACTACAAAACATATAAATAATGAGAAAAAAACATCTAAAACTCTAATTCGCACTAATTACGCAATTATGTGACAAAATACCGAAATTTACCAAAAATTGCAAAATTGAGTTAAATGGGGAATTATAAACTACTGACCTTAAGGGTCGTCCCAAAACAAGCGGGACTTTATTCTAACTTTTGAGTAAAAAGTTATAAAGAAAACAAAAATTACTATAAACAGCAAAATTTCAGTTTTCGAGATAAAGGAATTAGCCATTTTTAGGAAGTACCTCGTGGTAAAGCGAAGACTATTGTTCAGAAGGCCTTTTCACTTCAACCTGTCAAATTTCATGCAATTCTGACTCTGTAATCCATGATTTCTACTAGTGCCTTTTTGCCTTGTGTGTTGATTTCAAGCACGCATGAGATTCCAAGAAGGTCATGACGGTCTATTCTACATTAGTAAATAAATATTAAGATTACATTTTTTATGATTAGTGATATATTAGTTTGTAAGATTTATTTTGTAAAATTTGTAATATCACTTGGATAACACTTTTAGGTTTCTAGTTATGACATTATTTTCGTGATTATTGGCATGTAACCTTTGGTTTTCATAATGGGGAAGTAGTTGTCACTCAAATATGGTGCTCAGCCGTTGGTACTCAAACTTGATGCTCAGGATGCTACTTTGAGCTTGGATTGTTCTCTAGTTGAGATTTTTCCTATGCGACCTCTTTAGATGGTCTTTCTTTTTAGTAAACAATAATACTTATTAGAATACACACGAAAACAGTAATACTAGTATTTTAAACCAGATTTATAATACATTACATAACTAGAGTACAACTACAAAAGGGCCTAACATTTGTAGTTGTAGATAAGGTCATATTGTTCTGAGTGATGACGTGGCATCAATATATGGTCTTTTTCTTATTATGTATACTTTTGTTTTCCATATCACCATACATTACACAAAAATAGAAAATTGATTATAGAAATGATTTGCATTTTAAAAACTATGTTTTGTGGAAATTTTAGATCTTATTTCCATTTTAGTTATAGTTTGTTAAAGTTATTTGACTTGAATGGTTGTAATAAGTTGTATATTAATCCTATGATAGACCATCCATTAATAGGGATATTTGATGTTTCATCTATTTTTGCTAATTGGTCAATTAAATTATTTTGAATGTTTAAGGTAAAAAAACAGAGGACTAGTGGCTTACTTGAACCTGTCACGAGTTATGCAGAAACCATTCTCAATTGATCATCACAGCTGGTAGTGGGTCAGGTTTGGAAGGGTTGGAAGCCTTTGAATGGTTAAGTTTGGAGCCTCAAATATGAATAATTTATACCCAACCTGCTTTAAACAGCAGATCACTGTTGAACCACTAAATTGTTTTGAAAAGCAAATTCGAAAAAGAATATTCTAAATGAGTTAGCTTCAAGGCAACTTGCCTTTGATACTTTTTGAGTCACTAATTGAATAAACAAAAAAAAAACAAAAAAAACTATTGATGAGTCTTTGGCTCTTTTTATATAGTTAATAGATATACCAACTTACATAAATATTTAAAAGAAAAAAGAAAAAAAAAAAAAACACAAACCGATAATTGAAAAAAAAAAAAAAAAAAACTTTAGGCACTGTAGAAATTAACGTTAAAATGTTGTGGATTTAGCATTTTTTTTATTTGATCTATAAGAAACTGAGATCTTAACAACTGTGAAAATATTGTGATAACAATAAATATTGTAACATTTTCTCAAAACATTTATTTTTAGTTGTGGTTGGTCACAGTCTCATATTTTATGTTTTATTTCGACTTGTAAAAAATTGACAAGTCAATAATTATGAAAATATTGTGAAATTTGTTGTGTCGGTATAAAAATATATACACAAACTTACATAAATATTTAAAAGGAAAAAAAAAAAACACAAACCGATTATTGAAAAAAAAAAATGTAGCTACTGTAGCTACAGTGCCACTTGGCACTATAGTTACTGTTCAAAAGTACTTGGGAAAAAAATGACTCACAAAACCAAAGCACTGTAACTACAGTATTTTAGCGCATTCGCGCACATCAATAATTGTGAAAATATTGTGAATATATATACCAGCTTACATAAATATTTAAAAGGAAAAAAAAAAAAAAAAAAAAAAACCAAAAATGTAGCTATTGTAGCTATAGTGCCACTTGGCACTGTAGTTACTGTTCAAAACTTGGGAAAAAAAAGTGGCTCACAAACCAAAGCATTGTCACTACAGTGATTTAGCACGAATACCGTGCCAGTTGAATAAACCAAAAATACTACACAATAAGTATTGTAACATTTTCTCAAAAGATTTATTTTTAGTTGTGGTTGGTCACAATCTCATATTTTATTATTTTATTATTTTATTTTGGCTTGTAAAAAATTGACACGTCAATAATTGTGAAATTTGTTGTGTCAGTATAACAATATATATACCAACTTACATAAATATTAAAAAAAAAAAAAAAACTTTAGGCACTGTGGCTACTATGCTAGTTGAATAAACCAAAAGCACTATACAATAAGTGTTGTAACATTTTCTCAAAACATTTATTTTTAGTTGTGGTTGGTCACAATCTCATATTTTATTTCGACTTGTAAGAAATTGACACGTCAATAATTGTGAAAATATTGTGAAATTTGTTGTGTCAGTATAACAATATATATACCCGCTTACATAAATATTTAAAAGAAAAAAAAAACACAAACTGATTACTAAAAAAAAAAAAAAACTTTAGGCGTTGTTGCTATTATGCCAGTTGAATAAACCAAAAGCACTGCACAATAAGTGTTGTAACATTTTCTCAAAACATTTATTTTTAGTTGTGATTGATCGTAGTCTCATATTTTATTATTTTATTTCGACTTGTAAGAAATTGACATGTCAATAATTGTGAAAATATTGTGAAATTTGTTGTGTCAGTATAACAATATATATATCAGCTTACATAAATATTTAAAAGGAAAAAAAAAAAAAAAAAAAAAAAAAAAACAAACCAATTACTGGAAAAAAAAAATTGTAGCTACAGTGCCACTTGACACTATAGTTACTATTCAAAACTTGGGGAAAAAAAGTGGCTCACGAAACCAAAGCACTGTACAGTACTTTGGTGCATTCGCACATGTCAATAATTGTGAAAATATCATATCAGTATAACAATATATATACTAGCTTACATAAATATTTAAAAGGAAAAGAAAACACAAACCGATTATGAAGGGAAAAAAAATTGTAGCTATTGTAACTACAGTGCCACTTGGCACTATAGTTACTATTCAAAACTTGGGAAAAAAAATTGGCTCATGAAACCAAAGCACTGTAGCTACAGTGATTTAGCGCATTCGCACTTTTATATATATAGATAAAGCAAGTCAATTGAATTAATAAGTTATTATGCATTCTTTGTACTTACCCAAAATGCACATTAACCATGTTTCTTCTTTACATTGTTTTAAACCTGATTTCTAGTCATTGACCACTTAGTGTGTGTTTGACATTGATTATTTTTACCAATTTATTTTACTATTTAATTTATTTTTGCTATTATTTATGGGTCTTATTGCACTTTTTGATACTATTCATAGATCTCATTGTACTATTTCAGCTAACTTTTACCTTTATCTATAATACTTTTGACAAAAAGTTTTCAGTTTCAATAAAATAAGTAGATCCAAAATAGACCCTTAGACTAACAATACTTGAGCAACCGTGACATGGGTGAAAATTCAAAAATGGGTTGTGTTTGCTTTAAACTTTTTTTTTTTTTTAGTTATAATACAACGTAAGTAAAAACATGGTGTATAACATGATTTTCTCTTAAATAATTTTTTTTTTTAACAAATTTTAGGGAGACAACCACTCCATTATGTGGCAACTACTTGGCAATGTAACATGATTGTACTTTTTAAAAATTTATTTATATTTATTACTATTTTATTAACCATGGGACGTGGGAATATTAATTCACCTATAAACTATAATATTGTTTAGCAGTATCGTAAGCAGTATGCTGGAAGTTACATATATTTAACTTATTTTTGAAGTATAGGTATTAATAAACCAATAACAAAACTAGTACAATTAATTTGATAGAGATTTCTCAAAAAAATTTGATAGAGAATAATCAACTTTTTGACTCTTCTAAAGTTCTAACTTCTAACTCAATCTTCCGACTTTGTAAATGTCATCATCACACACGGTATACCATTTTCATACGCATCATCTCCTTTGACCAATGACACAGCACTCCCTATGGAGTATGGATATATCATATATGTAAGCTCTTTCGTAGTATATAAATTCCACATACCCCACTTATCGTATACCTTAAAACATTCCAATACATTTACCAAAAAAGTAAGAAAACTTTGCAACACATTACCATCCACAAACCTGACCTATATATATATATATATATATATATATATATATATATATATATATTATACAACTTTTTCCAACACAAGCTTATATAACTCTTGGTGTTTCATCTTTCATGCAATTCCACGACATGGGCAAAGACAAGTCTTCCTTGCTAACACGCCTAAAGAGGGCAGTGAAGAAGGTGAAGTTTCTGATAGATTTTAGCATGAACCGGTGGCATCTAGCTTCGGTGCTTGGCCGTGCTTCTTCGAGCAAACGAATAAGCTTCAATGACCGACCGGGCTTGAGGGCAGCTTGCGACGATGATACAATATATTCTGATGAATCAGGAGGCTCTTCATCAAGATCAGGGATTCAGAGGACTATGAGTTTTCCATCCGAAGAAGATGTTGATAAGAGAGCAGATATGTTTATTGCTAATTTCCATCGTCAACTTCAGCTAGAGAGACAAATCTCACTAGAGCTTCAATATTGCCGGGGAAATAGCTTCAAGTCAATCTCTCCTTGATTGATAATTTTTTGGTTCTTCGAGTGTTTTTTTTTTGGGACTTTGATTATTGTTTGTTTGATAGGGCCTTTGATTTTTAGAAAAGGGGCCTCAAGTGTGAATTTGCTGAAGTGTTTTTGATTTTGTAGTGCCTGTTGTAAAGTTCCAAGAGCTTTCTTTCCTTCTTTCTTTCATTACTTTTATATAATAGTGAGAAGGGCATCAATTCTTTGTAAATTTTCCTTCTTCTTCTTTTTGAGAATAATGTAATTTTTTTTTCCAATTTAATTATAATTTTAAGCTGAGTTTTTGGTTTTTTTGTTTCTGTCTTCTATCGATCTCTTCCCTTATTCAACTTCTTTACGGTATATGTCCAATGTTGCAGCTAGTGATTGCGATTGGATATATATATATATATATATATATATATATGCCTAAAAGGTAAACAAAAGCGAAGCAAAAGCTTTATCCTTGAGGACTTTAACAACTCATGAGGAAGATCATTAAGATTAATACAACCTGTCGGCTGTCACCCCTAATTTTAAAGCTCTTTGGCCGCCTAATCCATGGGAAGATGGGCAGCTCTATAAGCTTTTTCTATCCGCCTGGTTAAGCCAACATGTGTATGGGCTCTTCCAAAAGCCCCATTGACCATTGTGATCGTCAATAATGGGAGCCACTTCCTAGTTTTGGATTTGTTGTATATTTTACATCATGTTATAAATGAATTGAATGACACAATCACTACTTTACTAACGTGCACATAATTTCTTAGCCAACAATATAAAAAAGAGAGAAGAATCCAAGAAAGAGAAGGGGAGATAGGACAAGCGTGGAATCATAACCAACAAATCATGTATTTATGTTGAAAAATATTAAAATTGCTACAAAAGATTTACAAACTAATATAACAATAAATGTTATAAGCTTGGTGCCACTTCAATTTCTAATAAATAAATATTTAGATTATCCTTCAGTTATTAGTGACACATTAATTTGTAAGACTTCTAGTGAAATTTATAGTATCACATGTATAACTTTTTTAGGTTTTTAGTTATGACAGTATTTTTGTGATTATCATGTAAGTGATGTAACCATCGGTTTTCATGATGGGGCATTGGTACTCAAACTCGATGCTTAGAGCATCCACAGCAGACGTTGTAAAAAAAATGCCATTTTACAACATCAAACACCTACTTTATTATTTTACCACATCATTTTACAACATCTCATTTATCAGATGTTTTATACTTCAATTTTATACATTAAAATAATATTTACACCACATTAAAATAATATATTAAATTCCTCCCCTCATCCTCATCATTATCATCAACAACCACCAGAAAAATGGTTGCCGCCACAATCACCAGGAAAAAAAAAAAAAAAAAAAAAAACACATCCACCAAAATCAACCCACAACCGCCGCCAAATCCACCACCAAAACATAAAAACAAAGACAAAAATAGATCAGAAATCATCATCATCATCAATCACCACTACAACAACAACCACAACAACAACCAGAAAAATTGTTGCGGCCACAATCACCAGGAAAAAAAAAAAAAAAACCACAACCACCAAAATCAACCGCCGCCGAATCCACCACCAAAGCAGAAAAACAAAGACAAAAACAGATCAGAACAGAGATCGGCACCACCACCGATTCGCCCACCAGTCCACCCACCCACTACCACCGATTCGCCCACCGCCATAACCCACAACCCGAACCCACCCACCACCGTGCCTAACCTAACGCATCAAAATTAAAATTTTTTTAAAAAATAATAATGTAAATTAAAAAAAAAAAAAAAAAAAAAAAAGCACCATACAGTGTTAAGAAAAGCGAGGAAGGTGTTGAGTTCAGGCGAAGCGGAGAGGACGCGGTGGAGGGAGCGCGTGGCGACGAACCCCAAATCGAAAGGCTCAGAAGACGAAGGGACCATACGGAGCGTGTACTCCACGCCCATGAAGAACAGCAAACCCATGGCGAACAAACAAGGCACCCAATGGAACTTCGCCACGTGCGCCACGTCCTCCGCCGTCCACGTCATAAACGACGCTCTCTTTTCCTTCTCTTTCTTTACAACCATGTCCCTAGTAACGCCGCCGCCGTTAGTCCTGGTACCGGTAGTAGTGTGCCTTTTGTTGAGAGAACGAGAAAGAGAGAACAGAAAAAGAGAGAACAGAAAAAAAATGGAGAGGCGGAGAGAACGAGAAAGGGAGAACAGAAAAAAAATAAAGTGAAGAGAGAGGAGAGAGAAAAGAGAATAAAAAAATAATAAAACTTATACCATTTTCGTCCGTACTGTTGCAAATTTGCAACGGTACTGTTCATATGTGGTATAATTTTTACCATTTGGAACATTTGATAAAGCTCTGTTTTTGTGTTTGGTGTGCTAAATGTGCCAAAAATTTGACATTTGGCACATTTAGCACATCTGCTGCGAGTGCTCTTAGGATGCTACTTTGAGCTTGGATTGTTCTCTAGTTGAAACTTTTCTTGCACGAGCTCTTTAGATGATTAATAAAGTCATCTTGTACCGAGTGATGACATGGCATCAATGGTCTTTTTCTTATTTCGTACACTTTTATTTTCCATATAACCATTCATTACATGAAAGAAAATTGATTCTAAAATCGAGTTGTATTTTAAAAACCATGTTTTTGTGGATATTTTAGACCTTATTTCCGTTTTAGACATGGCTTGTTGAAGTTATTTGACTTGAATGATTGTAAGTTGTATTAATCTTATCATAGACCATCCACTAATTAGGATATCTAATGTTTCATCAATTTAATTTGAATGTTTAAGGAAAAAAAGAGAGGACTAGTGGCTTACTTGAACCTGCCATGAGTTATAAAAAATAATGATAAATTTACTCCAAGTAATTTTGACCCAGAAACCATTTACAATCCCAATTCAATTGAGTTAAATTCAAACATGATTCGATTTATCGTCATGTCTAACAACTAGGGTTGTAAATGAATCAAGTGAAGTTGAGTTTTTAAAGTTCAGGATTTGGTTATTTAATTTTATTTTGAAAACAAACTAAGTTTGAGTTCATCACCAAGCTATTATATACGCACATTTTCTTCTTATATTATATCCTCTACGCTAACATAATTTCTAGTATATCAAAGATCAATAGCTATGTTATCAATTAGATATTTAAATTTCAAATTTTTGTAATATAAAATTATGTATAAAAAATAAGTTTATAAATCAAATAATAAATAACATCCGATTGGTACGAAATTTGACATGTGTGATAGTGTTAACTGTTAAGAACATAAATATTATGCAATCTAACATTCAAGTTTTCAAAATATATAATCATATTAGGTTTTTTTAGTAGAAGTTGTAGACCAAGTTTGTTGCCAAATTTTACCAATAAAATATTTCACAAATATATAATTAATACCATAAAATAAATTGTTTTCCCAAAATTATTTTCAGCTAAGCTCGGACTTAGGAAAATGTTTTATGTCAAAACAAATGCAGCCCACAACCTCGGTTGCATTTTGTTTTTGTTTTTGTTTTTTTTTTTTAATTTAAAAAAAAAAAAAAAAAAAAAAAAAAAAAAAAAAAAGAAAAGAAAAGAAAAGAGAGAGAGAGAGAGAGTGCTTTTTGTGCACTACGCGGAAAAGGAGAAAAGATTGAAAACAAATTCCGGCAGATCACAAGAAAAAACAAATCCAGAATCCGTGAGTGAAGGGAACATCAAGGGGCAGCACACAGATTGGTCCTCGTCCACCACCCCATAGCCATAGGTAGGGCAGACTCTCTTCTCTTCTTCTTCTTCTTCTTCTTCATCATCATTAATTTAATATTTATTTCAACCCATTTCTCTCTCTCTCTCTCTCTCTCTCTCTGCGTATTACTGTTCTATTTAGAAATTGATGACTTTGACTGATCACTTGGGTAAAGATTTATGGAACGTTGCTGTAATTCAAAGCGTTTGAGTAGGCTATTTGGTTTCTGGGAAAACGTAGACAAACGAGATACATTTCATTGTTTTGTCATTTGGAGAACCAAAAGCTTTACTCAACCAAAGCCTAATGCTAAAAATTTGACCCAATTTACTATTCTTGGAATACCCACACAGCATAAATTTTATGAATTCACTTTCTTTTAATTTCCTTAGATTAGTGTTGTCATAATTCGGAGTTAAGTTTACAAACAACATTCATGAGCTCTCTGATAAACTTTAAGTTATGCTCAAACTCAATATGAGTACAACCAACAGCTTGAGTAGTCAAATCTTGTAGGATGAATTCACTTTGTTTTCCGGTCAAAGAATTATAAACCTTGAGCTTGACATGACATGAACATTGGGTTATACTGGATTTGTTAGACTGGTTAAGAAGTTCACCAAGGTTAGCTTGGATTTGGGCTGAAGTAAACCAACCCGAATCAAAGTGAATTTGCATCTATGTATTAAAATAGAAATGTTTTTGTGTCATCATGTGTTGGATCATCTAGCAACATATGAGATAATGTGGTTAAGACTGGTTAAGAAGTTCACCAAGGTTAGCTTGGATTTGGGCTGAAGTAAACCAACCCGAATCAAAGTGAATTTGCATCTATGTATTAAAATAGAAATGTTTTTGTGTCATCATGTGTTGGATCATCTAGCAACATATGAGATAATGTGGTTTGCTGGGTGGGTTCAGTTTGTTGGTTTGGAAATTTACTGATGGTTCTTTCCTTGTCTGGTGCACAAGATACTCGGGTTGGTTCAGTTAATCTCTCTTTATTAATTTTTAATTGGTAAGTTTACACATGCATCCAATGGGTTCTGAACCCACAATGGGGATGGAGGAGTTGAGCTAGAGCTAATTGGAAATAGTCTAAACCAATCTTTCAAATCGGATGTGCAAACAGAGGACAAACACGTGCCCATGACTTTCCAAGCCATGGCATTTTACATTTCATATCTTTGTAATCACAATATTGCAATGTGATTATGAAATTAAGAGTTTTTCAATATTTTAATAATTTATGTTGCATCATCTGATATGTTGTGTCTGCAAATGTGCCTTGGACCAAATGGGATCTCCTCCCCCCATAAATAATTTGCAGAGGCCTGGAGGGTGAGGTCACATTTTCATTTCTGTGGGAGTGGTGTGTAAATTCTATTTATCAATCAAAAAATATCATGTGTTTTAAGTTATAATTATTTGAAACAATTTCAATTATCTATGCATTTTAGTAGAGATATTACGATTTGTACAGATTATTCTTATCCTATATATGGGCATAATAGAATACCTCATGCAAAGTAACTAGTTACATTCCATTATATTACATTTTTCTTTTCTATAAATACGAAAAAATTGAGCCAACATCATCAGCTGAAATCCTTAAAAAATTCCTTTGCCATTAATTTGGATTTGGATTTGGATTTGGATTAAGAGTTTCATTTTCTCTGTTAGCTGTAATCTGAATGTTGGATTGTAACTTTGGGTGCTAAGAAGAGACAATGGAGTGATTTAATCTATGTGACATAATTTAATACATAGACCTGCTTCTACTCAATAGTTACAATGGGGGAGGGGGTGGTTTTGAACCTTAGACACCAAGAAGTGCCAACCAGTTGAGTTACAAGGCTCTTGACACATAGAACTGCTACTGCTCACCATGATATGGCTGATGTCCTAGACACTGGGCATTTTGGGCTACCCATCTATGTGACTTAAGATGATATATATACACACACTATCAAACTTAATGCATATATTCACCTATCTTATTTCTCAGAAATAATGGAAGTTTACATTTTATTTCCACATTTACCTTATGGTATTGTTTCGTGTAGGGGCGGAATTAAGAAGCATCATCTCATCGAAACATCCATATGAAGCACATCGTAAAGCTTTTAGCATTGTTGGTGGCCGTATCTGCCTTTTGGATCGGTCTTCTTGAGACAGTGATCCCACGTTCTTATGCTTGGTTGGTGAGAAATTCATCCTTTACGATCTGAGTAGTGGTTGAAGGCATTTAGTAGTTTTCAACTTTACTTTTTAGTTTTGATTAAATGTCTTGTTACTCTTCAGTTGCCAGTATATTTCGTTGTGTCACTCGGATGCTATGGTCTTTTGATGGTTGGGGTTGGTTTGATGCACTTTCCAACATGTCCTCAGGAAGCAGGGTTGCTGCAACAGGTTCTCAATTCTTTTCCCTAGTAAATAATTTGACTCATTGATATTATTAAATTATGCCAATCAATCATGTTTCTGCAAGGAAGAAAACCTCATGTGAAGGTAATGATTGCCTCATGTTAATGGAACTCGTGGGAAATAGTGCATGTTAATGGTCATCTGCGTGGTTAAATGATTTCCACCTTTCTTTGGGTGGGGTTGTGTATCCGTGGTTACTCCCTAGGGGTGGGTCCAAAGGGCCCTTGGTGAGGTTCCACATCATTAAAAAAAATGATAAATTGGATTTCCAAATTCAGTTAGATTGTCCGGACTGTTGGAGAAATAAATCTAAGATGTGTTCTCCCAAATTTCTCTGCGGTTGCAATTTTTAAAAGGGTAGGACTATACCTTATGAACTCAATTTTTTGATCCATACAGTCCCCACTAATGGGTTTATTAAGCTCCTCGAGAACATGGAAGAATTAAAGGTGGATCATCAATAGCATTGCCCTTGTGAAATCAGATCACCAGCCTTGGTATATTTGAATATGCATCTCTCCATATTCAGTGCTGTGATTAATCTAGACCAAAAAATTCGAGGCATTTGCTTTCCACACCATGTTCTTTTCCTTGGAATGTTTAAGCAAATCATGCTCTGAAGTGTGGTTACTGATTTCATATGAATAATTAAAAAAGCCAATGTATCTGTCTGAACTCTGAAGGATATAATCACAAGAATATATATACTCCCCCCCCCCCCCCCCCCCCTTTTGGCTTTTATTTCGCAGATGACCACATGCTTACATTATTTCAATGATGATTTCTTTAATTTAACTTAATCAGTTTTTTTAAATAAATAAATTTTGGTAACCACCTTTCCACTACCTCTCTTCACTTCCAGCACTCTTTTTTCTCTTCCCCTCCTGCAAATATCTCTCTCTCTCTCTCTCTCTCTCTTGTAATTGACTGTGTTTTTTCTTTGATTGTCTCAGAAAATTTATATTTATTTATATACACTGCATGTGTTAAGAGCTAGCTTAAATGGTGGAAATGTGGAAGATTTGCATTAGAATAATTTTTTTTATAAGTAATCTGCATTAAAATCTTAAATATCTTCAAATTGTTAATTTTTAGTTTTTGTAAAAAACAAACAATCTTATCTAATTTAACCTGGCTATGGAATATTATCTATAGTGTCAAAGTCTCATCTGTTTACAGATTCACAATATACTGCAGGTACAATCCTCATCAACATTCCATTTCCAATGTTAATTTCTGCATGTAGTTCAATGTGTGATTGATCAATTTCACTTGTGCTATTCTGAAGCTTGTTTAATACAGCTTCTTAGTCAATTTGGTCATTGGGCTGCAGCTCAAATAAAATGACACCTTCTCTTATAACAGCAAGGTAGAAGATGAGGTTACTAATGGAGCCAGGATATTAATTTGGTGGGGCAAGAAAAAAAATAACGTTAAATATATAACTGATTCAAAAAAAAAATATTGAAGTTGTAAAATAATTAATAATTAATTAAATTATAATTTATTTGCCATGTAAAACATAATGTAAATAGAAACTGTGATCTATTGTTTTTATGCCTAATGTCAATTTACTCAGTTACACTCGAGGTTTTTTCATATTTAAAACTATTGTGAGTGTATACACATACTTTTGTGTATGTGTATTTATTTCCCAATATATGAGACCAAATGATCATTAATCCATTGATTTTCCATTTAGGAGCTTGGTCGGTATTTAATAATATGCAAACTCATAAAATTCTTTTCAGCAATGTCCGTTACAACTGGTAGAGCCATTGTGTAACTTACCCTTTTTAAAGAAAAATAGCTATCTTAGTCAATTTGAACAAGGCTATCAAAATTGAGTTTCTTTTTTCTCCTTCCGGTGAAGCCGCTCAATTGCCCTGGTCTTTGTTCTGTTGTATTTCCTGATACTGAATTGGCTTACTGACTTATGACTCTAAAGCGTGTTGGATCACTGTGTTCTGAAACATAAGTGTGTCAAGCGCAGGATTTTGCATTACTTAAACTTTGGATCTGTAGCATTGTTAGGATTTTTGGTCAGACTGTTCCAAGCTCTAAGGATAATGCAATTAAGTTATAGTTTTTAGAGTATTGGTAATCAAAGTGTTTCCAGAGCATTTTGAGTCTAACCCTAATGTTTTTCCAGATCAAGATTTGATAAAAGTGCTGCTTTGTAATATATCTCTGATATGTATTTGGTGATTGGGTAGTCTTAGCTTGTGTCGGTCAGTAATATATCTCTAACGCCATGTGTATTCTGTGTAGTCTTAGCGTCTTGGTCCATAACAATGCTCTTATAATTGTAATATTTAAACATTAGAATCCATAACTGAAGGGATTCTTATAATTATCCAATATGCACAACTTAGCATTTTTGCCCCTGGCAGGATTTTTTTCTTTTGTTTTGTGCGCTCTCTGTTACCTACCCTTAATTTTCTTCTAGTATATCTCTGCAATATATTAAGTGGAATGATACTTGTATTGGGTTGAATCTGTTTTATGGGGCTCTGGTATGCATAACCATTTTCAATTCTTTTGCACAGGACATTGCAGAGGCCAAAGAATTCTTGAAGCAGAGAGGGGTTGATGTGGAATATGATTGAAGACTTTATCTTATGGCTCTTTTGAAGAACCAGGGTGATTTTCAGGCAGTTTCAATTCTATATGATCAAAACTTGAGGTACAAATTGGATTATAAGTTGAGGAGTGTTAAATTTGATGAGGTAAGAGTTTGCTAACAGGTCTCTGAAATTTGGATCGGCAAATGAAAATTATAGATGCAGAATATGTTGGATGAACGTATGTAAAAGTTATTATAACTTACGTATGATGTTCATTAAAGAGAAATTTATGACTGATTTGATTAACTTTAATTTGGTTGAGTAAAATGATGGACATTATGTGGTATTAGTTGCCACCAACTGGTATGGTCATCATCAAAGAAGAAGCTGCCCCATGCAACAAGTAGCCTGCAGTGTGTGTGTGTGTGTGTGTGTTAGAGAGAGAGAGAGAGCATGACTAATGACTGGTGCTCGCATGGAGATTTTGGAGCAATTATCGTCACATTTATCATAAAATGTTAGAGAAACAAATCTGGAAGGGGAGCAGTTTCATTATGTCCTGTTAAAATCAGGCTAAAGTGCACATTATATCAAATATATTTGGATTGGAAAAACTAGTAAAATTTCATTTGAATAAATTTACATATGTTGCAAGTCTCATGCAAAAACTGTAGATGCAGAAAATTCATTCAAATAGCTAGTTTTGTTTTTGCAAATCTCTGTCTGTGTTGCTGACATTTTGCTAATGTTCATAGGGTTTCAACTTTCTACTCCTTTGCACTTATTATAAAGAAGAGTTCGTTCAATAAAGAATAAAAAGAGACATTAGGAATAAGCATGATTAAGGAACGGTGATCACGTGGAATATTCAAAGCAAGCCACCCCACATTTATGAGGAAACTGTGCTATCTATTACTTCTCATAGGTATTTTTCATCAATAAGTCTTGAGACATAACAAATTTCACAATACTTTTCACAAGTAATAAGGGCTATTTGCATCACTATTTCACGACACTGCAATACCAATTGACGTGCCAAAACCAATTAGTTTGTTTCATAACTATTTCCCACCCCTGCAATCTCTGTCATACAAATGTAGAAACATCCGGTGAATTCGCGATGCTGCAGTACCAATGGAAGTACCAAAGCCAATCCTTTAAAAGCGCGAATGTATTTGCAAATGCATCATCACCATCCTTTAAGTAAAGTATGGGAAACTCGTTTCTTAAAGCAGTAAGTCTGAAAACAAAACACTTCTAGTTCATTTTATAATAATATGAGAGCTATTCCTCAAATATCTCAATGACTTTTTAGTTGGCTTGGTGCTGAATTAATAATGATAAATGGAGGAAGAACAACAAAGAAAAATTGATTGATGTTCTTCCTTTAGCACAGGTCACAACCCAATAATGGAGCTAAAAGTACCAAAATTTACTTAGATCACTATGATTTTTCTATGGATAATTAGAAAGCATTTTTTTTCTGGGTCAAAGGCATTGCTTTATGTTCAAGTATGGTGAGCAGCAAGTAAGCTGAAGAACTTGAAGCACACCATGTTCATGCAAAGATACCTAAATTACGAAAAGTTGACCAAATTCACTATTTGGGTTTTGGCAATATGCAAAGCTTGACTTCAAGAGGTGTAGCGTAGCTAACATTAGGCTCAGCTCCACTACCGTCTAGGCGTCTCCCTAACTTTTGACATTGATTATGAAATTTGCTTAATTATTGCCCTCTATTAAGGAAAAGAAGAAGCTATTAAAAAGACCGAAAACTCCTTAAATTAAAAAATAAACTAGGTGGTACAAGAAATTATATTAGTGCTTTTGCAATTATACAAAAAGTAAGATAAAAGATTTATAATTTAAGTTTCACTTATCCTCCACCAATCATAGTATGCTATGTGTTTGATTTTTTTTTTTTTTTTTCATTTTATAGTTTTGTTATTTTATGAGAAAATTCATATGAATACATGACAAATTATAAATTATGGAGCATAACATGAAGTGAAAAATTGTAATCTAAATTTAGGGAACTAGTTGAATACAACTTCGACAATAATTTGATTTAAGCACTATCAGTGAAATCCTATCAAAATTATGAAGTTGTTTGGGGGAATTTTTTTTTTAGAGATAGGTAGATCATGGATAAGAGAGGTTGGATTCAAACTTCAAACAACAATATATTATAAAATATCACAAAGGATACCATTACCACTTAGTTATCACTTTAACCCTAATTTAACCTATTCTTATTGTACTATTTTATACATTTAGAATATTTGCATTAATATATACGTTACATATAAACTTTTCTCAAAAAGAAAAAGGACACCATGGTAAATTCGTTCACTCCATTTGCTTTTTCCACCCTCACGTTTCTTGCAAGAGGAAAAGTCAAAAAATGCTAGCCCCAATACCACGAAATTCACAACTAATGCGTTACATTTAAGAAAGTTTGGGACTTTATTATGAATAACACATGGATTTCAAAACCCTCTCGCAAAGCACAACCCATATTCAGATCCATATAAACTCTAGAGGGTTCAACTTCAAGAACCAAATAATGATGAAGAGTGCAAGGCTGAATGGGCGACATCGTTTCATAATTTCTTCTTTCTTCTTCATCATGTTCCTTTGTGTCTTAGCTTCTATCAATGAAGTCCGATTTGATAGCTTCTTAAAGTTTGGTCAGTGTGCTCTAGCCAACGTGCCCTCACACAATTCATCGTTAGAAAACAATATTGTAGCTTCAAATTCTTCTTCTTCTTCCTCGGATGAAATTCGAATACTCATCGGCATTCTAACACTTCCGGATCAATACCAACGCCGCCACTTCCTCCGACTCATCTATGGAACACAGTCTCCATTGGGTGCCAAAGTTGACGTGAAGTTTGTCTTTTGCAACCTAACAAAGGAAGACCAAAAGGTACTCGTTGCACTAGAGATAATGCGTTATGATGATATCATAATCCTCAACTGCAAAGAGAACATGAACAAGGGTAAGACTTACACATACTTTTCAAGCTTGCCAGAAATGCTAAATGATACAAATAGTCCTTACCCTCCATACCATTATGTCATGAAAACCGATGATGATACTTACTTTAGGTTAAATAGCTTGGTAGAGTCTTTGAGGCCATTGCCTAGAGAAGATTTGTACTATGGTTATGTTATTCCTTGTCGTAGCATGGACCCTTTTGTGCATTACATGTCTGGAATGGGTTATATGATTTCTTGGGATATAGTGGAGTGGATTAGGGATTCTGATATTCCAAAGAATCACCTGGAAGGGCCTGAAGATAAGGTTTTTGGCGATTGGATTCGAGAAGGGCATCGTGCTAAGAATAGGTACAATGCTAAGTGGTCTATGTACAATTTTCCCGAGCCACCCACGACATGTACACATGAGCTTTGGCCAAACACGATTGGTGTTCATTTGTTGAAGACGCAAGAGAAGTGGATTCGGACATTGAAGTATTTCAATGTCACAGATAATTTGAAACCATCTAAATTGTATCATATACCTTAATTAGGTAATACCTCACAATTTTTATTTTTATTTGTTAATTATTTTCTTTGGACAATTTAATTGATACAATCTGATTTTGGGATTTATAGTTTCTGTTTTACCCTTTAGATTTTAGCGATTAAGGGTTCCAAATTTGAACATTTGAAGATACATCTTGAGGTTGTTATAAAAAAAAAAGATACATCTTGAGGTCTTGTAATAAGAAACCATATGATTCTATTGAGATTTTGCTTATTCCAATGCTGGGGATTAAGATGTGTAAGTAATACTCAAGATTTTTGGCATTTCATCATTATGACTTTCGCAAACTGTTTACCATGTTTAATGGGGAAAAATATTATATGAGCTGCATGTGCCTCCATACTTATGCTGGAGAAAATTCTACGAATACCAAACCCAACACATAATAGAAGACGCACATGCATCTTGGACCAAAAAGGTGTTCAAATGTTAGTTATTTTCATACATGATCCAAGTGATTTGACAATTTCTATACCTTAAATCTTGAACTTTAAGGCATCCAGAGTAGACCCTAGTAATATTAAAGTGCCAAATTAAACCAATTGGGATGCACACAAAGCTCTCGATCCATGCGTAGTTGATATAAAAAGGTTGACACTTTAAGCAAAATGTCTCCTGGTACTTGAGGTTGAGAAAAATCGAGCACAAAATGGCACCCATAATGGAAGCTAAGCAAAGCTATTTAAGGGACCAACTTTGCTTGTGAATCCTGATTAATTGACACTTTGATGGTCCAAAAAGGCACCCACCTTCTTAAAATTCATCACTTTCGCGCTCTTAAAGTTGTACCATGAAAGCTTTCAACACAAACATATCAAATTTTATTGCAAGGTACCTAGCTTTCCGAGGCCATAAAATTGACTCCGAAAGTTTGATTGGCGCAAACTTAGTATCGTTTGAAAGGTCATTTCATATACAATAAACTAAAATTTCACAAAGCAAATTTCCAAATGTGCCAACAAGCTTCTCAAAGGCTGTGGAAAAAGTAAAAAGTGCTACAAATTTGCTAAAAAAAAGAGTGGGATTTTTTGGCTTGTGATGTTCACAAGACATATGAGCATCACAAGCTAAAGCATCACTCACCCATCTATAAATACCCCCATTATTTTCCTTTGCTACCAACAAACAACCTTCGAGTTAGCATCAAATGTTATTAAAAAAATTATTATTTTAACACATCAAAAAGTTATTTTATCTATTTTAACACATCACTTTACAATATATTCTACATCATATCTTTTATTTTAAGATTACAACACATTAAAATAATTTGAAACAAACCTCATCTATATTCAAAATTTAACAAAACAAATATATTTTATCATTTTTCGGTCCCATATGATGAAGAGAGGTATAAAAAGAGAGGGAGAGAGAGAGAGAGAGGACATGGGGATGTGATGTTGGAGAGAGAAAATTCAATAAAAATTACCAAAATATTTTTAGCACATATAACCGTATCATCTTATTATTAGACCAACTTGTAGCAAATGCCAAATTTATTTGGCATTTGACACATCTCATGAAGGTGATTTTTTGTGTTTGGTGTGTTAAATGCTAATTTAGCATTTAGGTAACGTTTGGATATAACATCTCACCCTCACATCTGTGTTTCTGCATTTGAAGTGGGACTCGCTTACACTGTGCACGTTCATCCATTTACGCAGTTTGTCCATCCTTACTAGGACCCACGTGTATTGTGCAGTTTGTCCATTCACGCAGTTTAACCACTGTGCATGTGTTTGTCCATTCACGCAGTTCAATCATTGTGCACTAAGCACATCTCAACATTTAGTTGCGTAAACAGTTTGTCCATCTTTGCTAGGACCCACGTGTGCACTGTTTAGTCTTATTTTAAAATTATTTGCTATAATGTTTTCAGTTTTCAGTAAAATAAACGGTATCTAAACAGACCATTAGTTAAACCTCTTTCCTCTCATTTTCTTCACTAAAAACCCTCCTTTGGAACTCTGTTCGCGAGTTCCTTTTGTCAAAAACTCTAAAACCCTAGCTACCAATATGCATTCACCTCCAAATCTCTTCGCTTTTGTGATGATGGAGTAATCATTTTGGCATGCCCTTGATACCTTGTTAAGGTCCAAAAGATGGGGTCTTGGTCAGTTGGTCATTGGGATGGCTTATTATAGTCTATGACTATGAGCAAGTTTCTTGATTTTCATTCCCACAGTATTCCAATACGCTAAGAAGATGGAGACATGTGTCCACTGTTCACGCCTGCAAATGTGAATGGCACCCACCTATCGTTGATTGTGCACACATAACACATTGCATACCAAAAAAAAGAAACGCACTTGGTGAATTCCATAGACACAAGGAGCTTTGTAACTCTTATTTAAAATTAAAAAAAAAAATTAGTTTTATAACATTAAACTCTGTGAGTAAGTATATATATATATATATATATATATATATGTGAAGTTTCTTCCTGAATACTTGAATCTTGGCTCTTACTCTCCATACCCCACAAATTTATATTTATAGAGTGACCATTACACTAAGAATATGCAATGGTAACTAAACTTTTTTAAAAAAAAAGAGTTCTATTGTTTCGACAAACAAAAACCATGGAAAAATACTTACGAAATATAAAACCATTATCAAATGACGAACCACATCAATCTTAACCAAATCATGGGGTCTAGATGATGACTGTTAAAATTATGTATAGTTGCAGTAAGTTACCTCGAGTTTTTGAATACATCTTAGCAGTAACCTCATGTTGACCCACTATTTTTTTTAAATGTTTTCAAAATTAAAAACTATTTCCCCATAAAAAAATAAAAAATAAAAGCTATTTCCTTTTTCCCCTTGATTTTATTAAATAAATACCTTTGGCACAATTTCGCATGCTTCACGAATTCACAATACTATTTTCCTTTTTTTTTTTTTTTTTTTTTTCTCTAAATCAACATCTCATTAACCATATACCAAAATTGAATATTTTAAAATTAAGAGACCAAAATGAAGTAAATTCTAATTTTTTTTAAAAAAATTTTATATTTCAATAGTTACAATGGAAATAAAGAGATTTAATCCCTAAAATTTTAATTAAAAATACTAAAAGATGTCAATGAAGCTACAAGGAGCTTAGACAAATAAATCCCGAATTTAAAGGGCAAAAATTACAATTTATCCCAATAATAATTGCGAAGGTGAGAGAAAAATATGATAGGCAATTCCACGTGCAAATAAAAACAAAAATGGGTTTTGGAGACAACTGACTAGCAAGGCCAGCCAAGCTTCGGCAAGCGAATCCAGAGTATTTGCTAAAAAAAAACACCCAGAAAAGTCTCCAGCCACCGATTCCAGGACACAAACGTCATTTCAAACTTTCCACACTGTCTTTCCGGTAATTTTAGATTCACCCAAAAAACTAAAAAAAAAATCATCAAAATCTCCACCTCACTTCACAGTGACGTAACACCCTCACGGACCAATCAACACCGTTCCTCGAATTCCAACTCTCCAATCAAAACCCAACTTTTCGCTCACGTTGCCGTGACCTTGAGTCAGCCAATTTGACCCTTTGTTTTTTTCTTGAGCACCACACACACACACACACTCATATAGACTCTCTGCTATATTTTCCTTGGCGTATAAATTTCACAGCTCTCTCTTCTCTTTCTCCTGAAGCGGTCCGTTAAGCGCCGCATCAGGGTTTTGTCGGCGATCGATTCTCTTCCAACTCCGACTACGATACTTCTTTTCTCTGTGAGTCCTTTTATTCAACTTCTACAGCTTTTTTTTTTAATTTTTGGATTGATGAGATTTGCTTGTTGATTTTGGTGAAAAAGTTTGTTAATGTGTTATGGCTTTATTAGAGTTTATAGTTTTAGACTATGCTTCAAATCTAACTGTGAAAACTTGAGCTTAAATTTATAGGTTTAGTTGTTTAGAAATGCCAATCATTGGTGCACATTCTTCTTAATAATGAGTTCAATTGAAATACCATTTAAATGCCAATGATAACATTACAAAAACAACAGTAACAAAGCCTTAATCCCAAATTTTTTGGAGTCGGGTATGGATTCCCAACAAGATTAGTTAGGGGTCTGTATTGGATCCATTCATGATACAGTGACTAGATTTTTTTACTCTGGCTGTCAGCCTACCTACCACAATCCTCCTACTTTTACGTTAGCGGAGTTATGCCAATGAAACATTGATGCCCTGATTTTTTCATTATATGTGTAACAAATGTGAAAGTTTTAGATGTATGGAAAGATTGGAGCATTGGTCGTTGAATTTGGAAAAAAAGAGCATACTACCTGGTTGATGAAATGTATTTTTCATGGGCCGTGTAGACTTGGACATGGTACCATTTCCTTTAAATCAAGTAGATGTATTTATATCCTCTGCTATGTTTGTGATGAAGGCGTGCCCGTGACATACTATTATACTAGTGTATTAAGCACGCGCTCAATGGGTCTTTAACTCATGACCTTACCCTCCAACCAATTATTATGGAGAAAGAAGTGCTAGTTAAGCTATAGCTCATTGGCATATTTTGGGTTGAAAAAAATCAACTTTACATATACAGTTTCATCTGGGAATTTCTTTCCCCCCTTTGCTTTATTGTGGACTATTTGATAATTGTAAAAGATTTATAAAGACCAGTCCTCTGATCATAATTTTGTGTCCTTCTAGATATTGTGAGTATTTTCTAGTGTAACTTCGGCATCTTGTGCATGGATATCACTTCTTACTGAAATTAAGTCTTTCAAATATTACTTCAATTCTGAGTGTGTTTCTACTTATTATGTTAGACTGATAACCTTTCCTGAGGTAAATATTCTTATAAATCTCCGACATTAGTCAAAAGTAGGTTCTGGAATAGTTATCTTCTAAGAAGTTTCTTCTTTCTTGTGTTTGAAGGTCCGAATAGCTTTCACAGATAGAGCTGCTTTATAAGATACCATTGACTAATAAGATGCTATCAAAAAGATCAGAGGCAGATATGCTTCCTTTTTTTTGTTATTCAGTTTTTCTTGGATACTTCATACCAAAGTGGTCACATGCCTTTTCCCTGTCTACATTGCCAGTGACGGGCAGAATGTGGTATGCTTTTATGCTGTATGAGAAACTGTTTATAAATCCTAATTTTGGTAGCACTGGGACTCATTACCCAGTTAACCACATAAGCCAGACTCTGCATTAGTCTCCAGCTCATTTTATTCTACAATATATATATATATATATATATATATATTATTTTACAGTGTATAGTTTCATTAGAGTCTTCCTTAAGTTATTTGTAGTCATGTTAGGTTATTTTCTGTCTATTCGCTTTGGGGTTGACATTTTTCCTTGGCTAGTTTAACTTAAGGATACCGTGCTCACATATATTTTTACACAAAACATATAACTGTATGTGCTGGTGGACGCATTCTTATGAACTGAGTCCTGTCTTTTTTTCTCATTTGTTATTTTTATCCCCATGCAAGATATAATGATGTTGTGTAAATCTACAACTTATGGTATTTATCATATTTGTGGCAGATTGTGGTACAAATCGTTTATTCTGGTTAGACATGGCTACCAGTCCAGCATCATTTTCGGATATAGGCAAAAGAGCAAAAGGTATCCCCGATTTGAAACATTTACATATGCCATATTCTTGTCTGCATATTGGGCTGTGTATTTGGATAACATGGGTTGTAGAATACAAAATTGTTGTAGTTTCTGTTTTTTTTTTTGACACCCCTGCAAGTTAACCAGAAGTTTAGCCAATTCAAATAGTGCAAGCACACTTGAGCAAAGGTGACAGTAGGATGTAACAATTTGGGGTAGCACTAAGTAACATTCACAAAGTTGGCAACATATGCTACATATTCTTTTACCAGGTATATTGTTAGTTGCATGACATCTAGTGCACCAACTAATGATTTTATTTTTCAAGTTCTGATTAGCAAGACCTGGCTTGTCACAGCTAAGTAAATCTGCGTGGATTTGATCTACTGACAAATGTGATGTATCTGTCCTTGAAATAAAGTGATTAATATAGTTGAGTTTGTCTATGAAGTTTTTTATTCTAGCAGATGGGCTGTGCCCTTATAAGAGGGAGAGTGATTGATGATTGTTACATAATTGGTAGATTTAGGATGTTTTGACATTGGGTTAGATTTCATTGAGTTTCCAATGGACAAGGTCCTTTAAGTGCATAGAAATTAAAAGAAAAGGGATATATTTAAATCTGCAGTACTTGAGCTAAACTGGTATAATAGTTAGATGTATCTAAAAAGGTCTGAGCCCTAGCTAATTTTGCAGTTATGATTTTGAATTGTTAGATGCTATCATGGTTTAACATTTAGTATTCAAACTTTGCTGTAACATGCTTATTTTGGTTGTGTTTAAATCTTCACTTTTATGCAGACCTCTTGACCAAGGATTACAACTTCGATCACAAGTATACTCTGTCATTGCAGGGCTCGTCTGGGCTGGTATTGTGTCTGATCCTACTTTCTGCTCTTAAATTCTTTGTTCTGCAGAACTTTGTTTTTCTTTAGGGCAGTTTGACTGGTTTACTGGGGAGATTGAAACTCTCTGCTTTAATTTGCTATTATATCTGATTCTTTTAAACAATGATTGTGCTATAGGCTTTTGAGTTTATGTAGGTCTTAGGAATCAGCTAAGATTGATTATTTGTAATGTGTTTTCTATTTCTACCCCCCACCCTTCTCCACTCTCAATTTTAAAGGTAATAAATCAATTAAAATTAAATGATGAATCTCAGGAAATTTTTTTAATAAAGTGTCAATCCTCAAGTCAAAAATCTTTAACAGACAGTTCAGTTATGACAATCTGTGTTCATCAGTTTCAGAGGTATATGAATCCAAGACAGCCAACGAGTGGACAGTTGGGATAATTAAGTCTAGTATGAATTGGCTTCTGATGTATCTCTAGATATTGAGTTATCTGTAAATTCTTCACTTCATATTCTTCCTCTTTATGGTGAGGTGAATTTTCTTTTTGATAAATAATATAAAAATAATAATAACTTTGATTGATATGGAAGAGATACCTTATGGCCAACGAGTTCTAGTTCAAAAGCAATCATCATCCTTTGTAAGAGCAAGGTGGAGGTGAGGTCGTGGGTTCCTGGGAGCATGTGTAATTACTAATAAAAAGAATAAAAAATTTTAGAGGAGATATCTCATGTCAAAGTACTCCCAAAGAATTACATTCTAAAGAGAGTCTGTAAAATCTACAATTGAATTCATATAACTAGTTCCAAGAGTGCATAACCACTTGAACAATGATCTCAAAAATAAGGACTTCAGCTCAATAACTGAAACCTACACCCCATTAAATGTGCAGTTGTTCCTCTCCCTTCAAATTACCTACATTAAACATCAGGGGTGAAACTCCAAGCAAAAAGCTTCCATGTTTACCAATTCAACTCCTTCATCCAAATAGTAAATCCACTACTCTTTTAGGCATCACCAAATCAACCTGAAACATATAATAAACAAAAGACGACAAAAATGATAAAAAAATTAAAATTAAAATAAACAAAAGATGACAACAACTGATCAATAATATCACCATTGCATTTGCACATACAACACCACTCCACTAATGTAATGCATCCCCTGTCAAAATCACCCCCCCCCCCCCCCCCTCCCCACAACACACACACACACACAAAAAAGGCAATCCTTTTCGGAGCCTTATTGCATCAAATACTTTTCCAAGAAAGACTCACTCCATTGGAATCTCTAAAAGCCACGTAATATGATCAAACATCAAACTTACTATTGCTATTCAACCTCCACCTCATACGATCAGTACCTTCACAAATTGGTATATTGGAATACAATGTATCAAACACGGAGTCCATCTATTCCAATTCCCGATTATTAATCTTCTAATTCTACCCCATGTACCTTTCCTGACCATGTTTGTTATTGATCTTCTAATTTTCTATGATTAGCACATTTGTTAACATGATTTAGCAGTGTTGAAATGTTTGGATAAATTATTTTTCAATTTGGAAGTTCTCACATGACTAGAGGATGCAAGTCAGGATTCTGGTTTCCTCAAAGGGAAGAATTTGTGTATGTCAATGAGCTCTGCCACAAATGGTTGTTCTTCCTCCCATATGAATGGGTGGACGAGGGTTAGGTCATGGTTTCAAAACCCACTGGTGCATTAGTTACTTACAATCCAAAAGGATTTATGTACTCCAGTCAATGTATTTGCATTTTTATCTGCTAAGTCTTGATTAGTAAAGCAAATTCATTTCAAGAATGAAGTTCATATCAGTATTTGTCTTGTCAATGGCCTTCATTGCTAAGAGTATTGGTCTCTTCTGACTGTTTGTCTCATGTTTTCATTTCTTTGCTGTTGTGATTTTTCTTTTTCTCTCTACATGTTCCTTTCTTCTTCTTTTTTCTCCCTCAATCAATGTTGGCCATAATTGCTGGCACTTCTGTATTCTGCACATGCATTTCTTTCTAAAGCAGCTTTGAAATAAGTGGTATGGAAGGAAATGGGCAAAATGTAATTAGAAATATTCCTCCATTTCCTGTATTAGAAATACAGAAAGCCAATGAGCTCTAGCTCAAATGGCACTTCCTTCCCTTTTAAGAACAAGGTGGATGTTTAGATCTTCATCCAAGGCATGCTCTATGTATACAGTAAATACTTAATCCAGAATTTGTTTTTATGCTAATAAAATAAAGTTTAATCTTCCTTCCTCTTGCTTATGATGTTGTGTAATGTACCCATATGCTTAATTTTTTTATGGCAGGGACTAACAGCTACAGGTTTGAAGAGGGATCAAATATTTGTTGGTGACATAAATACCTTGTACAAGAGTGGGAAGACTACAGTGGATGTGAAAGTTGATACCTATTCTAATGTAAGTGAGGAGATTCTGTCCTTTATACAAATTTTTGTGGTGTCTTGTAATGTTTATAGTGTAATCCATACCCATGGTACTGTTTTCAAGAAACTGGGCATGCCCCATGATTTGCATTTGTGATCTTGACAGATTTAAAGTATTTCATTTAACAGGTGTCTACAAAAGTGATCTTGAGTGATATCTTGCCAAGCACCAAAGCTGCCTT
This sequence comes from Quercus robur, assembly GCF_932294415.1. Classification (NCBI taxonomy): domain Eukaryota; kingdom Viridiplantae; phylum Streptophyta; class Magnoliopsida; order Fagales; family Fagaceae; genus Quercus; species Quercus robur. The sequence goes on from NC_065535.1 coordinate 91,618,019, forward strand.
TAGCTTCAAGATACCAGATCATAAGTCTGGAAAGGTCAGTAAGATGCAATTAACGGAAATGAAATTGGTAAAAATTATGAACAAAAAATATAAAAGAAAAAAAAGGATGATAATCTCATTGTAGAATAATGATTTTTTTTTTTTTTTTTTAAGTGGTAATCTTTGGGATATTGTTTGTTCTCTATTTTTTCCATGAAATGTTTGTTTACATTGAGTTCTTTCCAGCTTGAGCTCCCAACAATTTTTAATCTTTTTAGAAGTCATCATGCCCAACCAAGATTCTTAATTTGGGAAGAGTGCCAAAATCAGTATGTGGCTATGTGCTGTTGTCTAAGTGTATTCCCCATTACCAGAATTCTTATGGGCATTTGTTTGGGGTTGGCATGGTATGGATGGTAATAAAGAAATAAGGAACAGATAAAGGAATAAGGGAATTGGTTGCCACAAATTCATGAATTAGGGAAGACCAATTTGCTGGTTCTCTGAGATTATAAAGAATAAAAAATAAGGTTATGATATATATTGGGTCAGGCAGGCTTATTTTACATTTTATATACAGTGCTTAATTTGAAGCTAGAATGTTGTAAGGTGGTTGACTGTAGTTAAGATAATTATAAACAGTATCCTCTTTTTGCAAAAACTTTGTAATCTATAATGGTTTCTTCTTGCTTTTGTTCCTTGCAAACAAGGCAAGAATATGGCCAATGAGCTCTACCTCAAATGACACCTTCTTTCCTTGTAAGGGCAAGGTGAGGATAAGGTCTTGGGTTCAAGACCCACTGGGTGCAAAAAAGGCAAGAAAGTGAATAAATGTGAGAAGATTTTGGATTGCTAAAATCAATGAGTTGAAACATTATTGGCAATTCTGGATGTCAATTTGCTAGGGCAGTGGTGATTTGTGGGAACTCTGATATAGGATCATTAGATCTTTGGGTTCTAATCTAGGCATTATGATGTCTAAGTATCATTAGATAACTAGTTTGAGATGCTAGCAGGCAGTCTAAGATGAGAAGCCCTACCCCAGACTCCATATTCATCATAATTTGTGATTAGAAGAGGGCATGAGACTTTCATCTCACACGGCTCCTAAGTTATAAAAGAAAGAAGAACTTGTCTTCTTTCCTTTTTTGATTACCTTCCTTGCGTATGTATAAGATCGAATCCATTCGATTTCTACAAAGGATTACTAATCCTTAACTTTTCGAGGAATCCTTTATCAATGGTTGTGAATGACCTATTTTTCTCAATCTTTTCGACCTTGGTTCCATAGGAGCAAGTCAGAAAGATTGAGAAATAGAACCATCTGATTTGATTCGTTCTCAATAGCCATGAGATGATCATGGGCAGTAAAAAGTATAAAATATGATGCGGTGGGGTGGGGTGGGGTGGGAGCCTGTTGGGAGAGAAACTTCTGAATTAGTTCAGCTAGTGTTTGAAATGTGCATCTACATTGAAGTTACATATGCAAATAGTCAATTATGAGATTGGGTTAATGGTTGAACAGAGGGTTTCCTTATTTGTCACTGTATTACTAGCATGTGTATGTGGATGTAAGGACTGGACGCAAGAGTGTATAGGTTTTTTTTTTTTTTTTTTTTAACTTACCTAACCAACCACTTTCCAATATACCATGATATGTCAATAAGGGATTGTTTTACATTGAAAAGTTGTTTTCAGTGAGCTCTAGTTCAAATGGTACCTCCTTCCCTTGTAAGAGGCAGGTGGGTGCATGTGTAACTTACCAATCAAAAAAAGATTTGAAATGCTGAAGGAGTTTATGGAAAAATCAATCAAAAAAGATTTCAAAGTACAGATGACATTGTGAAAAGAGTAATGAACGTCCAATGCTTTTATTGTTCTGGAAGCTCCTAATTTGGGATAATCTCAAGTTTTGATTCTTAATGGTAAAATGTCACATTCTGGCATCCTGAAAATATCTGACATTTTCTCTACTTTGTATCTCAGCTGGATGTGCAGTACATTCATCCTCATGCAGCAATTGATTCCAGTATTGGCCTGAACCCAACTCCTCTTTTGGAGCTTTCAGCTGCAATTGGGAGCAAGGATCTCAGTTTGGGTGCTGAAGTAGGATTTGATACCGCTTCTGCTAACTTCACCAAGTACAATGCTGGGATTGGCATGAACAGGCCAGATTACTCTGCATCAGTTTTACTGTAAGTTTAGATCAAACCTCACTTTCCTTGTTTTAAAGTATATTTATTCTTAGGGTTAATTGCATCTCTCCATGCTAAATTATAAGTTCATTTGCAATTTTCACTCTAAATTACATAATTTTGCAATCAACACCATAATTCGAGGTTTATTTAGAATGTCTACCCCACCATCCAAATTTAGTGGTAAGATTACAAATTAGGGGGCTGGTTGGGTGGTGAGATCCACTAATGTCAAAGTTTACATATTGGTTTCATTAATTTGCATGTCCACCCAATTAGCCTACTTGTATGTTAATTTTAACATTTATTTTGGATAGTCTGGTGGACACTGGACATTGCAAATTATTCTCAAATTAGCATGTCGATTGCAAACGTTTATAATTTAGGGTGGACATAACAAATGACCCCATGGCTAGGTGGATAGTCAAAATGTGTGTGTGCACACTAATTTGTTTCAACAAGGACCTTTTCTGGATTCATGCTTGCATTTTAGGTAACCTACACAAGGCCAGAAAAGGAAATGAGTGTATGTGTATGTGCGTGTGCACTTCTTTGTTTCAACAAGGACTAATTTGGCAGATAAAATTCAAAAGTATTTATCAGCTTAGATTAAAGCTTTTTACTGTGTCTTTTCTAGAAGCTTATTAAATGTTCTAAACTGATGCTGAGTAAAGTTAGATAAATGGAATTTCAATAAATCTTAGAAGGTCCTTTTGAGTTTTGTCTGTTTCCTGCTGACATACTAGTTTCTTTTCTTCCCTAACAACAGTTTCTGGATGGATATATTTTAATTACAAATGCAAGGTTAGTCTTGCTTGTAACCTGGAATATGTGATTGTTTATGCAGGACGGACAAAGGACAGGTACTGAAGGCATCTTATGTTCATCTTGTGAATCCTGTCAATGGGACAACAGTTGGTGCTGAAATGTCTCACAGATTAAACACCAATGAAAACAGTTTTGCAATTGGAAGCTCTTATGCACTTGATCAGTTAACTGTGGTAAAAACAAGATTCTCTGACAATGGGAAAGTTGCGATGCTATGTCAGCGTGAATGGAGGCCTAAGTCACTGGTTACTTTATCAGCTGAGTATGATTCAAAGGCCAGTAATGCAGCCCCGAAGTTGGGTCTTGCCCTTAGTCTCAAGCCTTGAGTACTGGATTGATCATGTTCGGCAATTTGAAATTAATACCTTTCAATGTGGCGTATTTCCTTCTCAAGTTCCAAGAGGGTATGTTTTACCCAAATTTTATTTAAATACCAAAGATTATTTGCTGTAAGGATGAAATGTGCTTTGAAGCAATGTTAGGGAAGGTGGACCCATTTTTGGGAAAAAGGAAAATTACAATGATATTTACATTTTTTTGTTCTGATTTTTGAGAATGCAATAGAATGTAGTGCATACTCAGACAGAATTGGTGACTCTCACGGGGATCTCAGCTTTAAATCCCATTTTGAGTATAATGTTGGTGCCGGAGTTTTCTGGCACAATTTAATAACTGATTTGGTCAATTACTACTATCTAATTTCTAGCTATTTTACTGCGTGAATGATAAGTGTATTTGCGCGGGTCATGGCAATGATCACGATGTCGTTAATTTGCTACTCATCAACACTGCAGCAAACCCACGAAATCAGCTGGATCTGATTGCTCATCACAGGTTACTGGCCGGTGGAACACCCATGCCTTGACAATAGGCAAGGAGTTAGCACTTACTAAATCCGAACCCTTCAGGTTAGATGGTAGCGGGCAATAGAAATTTGTTTAAACCTAACCTGGGGACATGATTTTCACTTGCTTTAGATATATGCAATGAGCTCTCTCACAATGGGTGGGCCCTATCCATTGTGAGTGGCATGTTGCATGCATCCCTAATAGGTAATGTTGTCTTTGAATTTTTAATGCAGTTCTCTTACCTTTGTCTATGTCCAGTTAGTTCTAATCCATTCTCCAATAAATGCAAACTTTTACCCAAATCGACCTAAATTTCATAACCTAATATTTCTGTCACCATTATTAATCCAACTTAAAAATTTAAAAATAAAATAATAAAAAAAAAAAAAGGTGAGGGAGGGACATTAAAAAAATACTATCATTTATCACTGGACTATCACTTGGAAGTTTTAGAAAGTTTTAGAGCCTCTAAAAAGTGTTCATTTAAAGGCCATGATTCAATGTGGAAAAAATATGAGCATTTAGATTTTGCTAACTCATTAACTCTAGTTTAATTTATTTATTCTACTAAAATATGAGCATTTAGATTTTACTAACTCATTAACTCTAGTTTAGTTTATTTATTCTACTTTAAATCATGACGTTTAAATGAAGAGTAAATCTAGTGTCACAAATTTTTCCACAACTTTATTACGTGGCGATTTATAAGTGATGGAAATAAAATAATGAGTCCATGATTTCATCACTCATAAGTTGCTATATAAAAAAGTTGTGAAAAAATTTGAGACAATGCACTTACTCTTAAATGAATTCTCTCCCTTTCAATTTCAATCGAAAGGATCTAAATCAAAGTGTTAAATTGAAGGATCCATATTCTCACCGGATACCCGACCCAACTTCTTTGTGACGCCTTCAATACCTGTCAACCCCTTGACGACGACGTTTCAAAGTGATTAACACGTTTAAGCTAACAGCAACAGAATTAAATAATAAAAAGTAACAATTAAAAAAAGAAAAGAAAAAAAGAAAAAGGAAGTTTCAGACTTGAGAGCGCAAGAGAGTCGCGTACCAAGAAAATTACCGATACCATTGTCCAATCCAATCCAATCCAATCCCAACGGAATCAACAATGCGAATTCTCTCTCTCACTAGATAGATAGATCTCCTCACCCATTCCTCACTCCCTCAGATCCCATTCTCTAAAACCAAAAAGCCAAAATGTCACACAGCGACACCATACCTCTCCACCAATCTTCCCAATCGGACATTGACGAGATCGAGAACCTAATCCACGCCAGCGTCCAATCCAGCTCCGCCACCGTCCTCCCCGCCCGTCCCCCAAGTCCGCCGCGCGCTTCCATCCCAATCTCATCCTCTCCTTCTCCTTCTCCCTCCCCCTTCATCTCCTCCAACCTCCCTCCTCTTCCCCCGACCAATCACAAGGTGCCATCTGTCCCCACCGCCCCTCCCCCGCCTCCCCCTCCCTCTTCCTCCTCGCGCGGCGTCGCTCCCACCGGGTTCGGACCTGCCCCGAACACCCTCACCGAGCCCGTGTGGGACACGGTGAAGCGGGATCTGTCGAGGATCGTGAGCAATTTGAAGCTGGTGGTGTTTCCGAATCCCTATAGAGAGGATCCTGGAAAGGCGTTGCGTGATTGGGATCTTTGGGGTCCTTTCTTCTTCATTGTCTTCTTGGGCCTCGCTCTTTCTTGGTCTGCCTCCGTCAAAAAGGTTTTCATTCCTTTCTCTACTCTTATTATGCTATAAATTTAGTCATTAAATTACCAATAGATCGCGTATTATTTGCTATTCAATGCTGCTTTTCGCCTTTGTGGCTTACTTCATCTTAAAATTTGATGGTCGCTAATGTAGCTTACTTGTTCGCTGATAAATTATCGATTGTCTCGAGAGCTTAAGCAGTTAGGAAATGGGATATTTGATCATGCAGTGGTTATTCTAATAGTCTTTTGTAATGTGTGGAACGGGTTTTTGATATTTTAAATGGGAGGTAGAGCGGAGTAGGGTTTGAACTCAGGATCACTTGCTTGCTTTGATACCACGATAAATTACCAATTGTCCTAAAAGTTTAAGTTGTTAGGAGATGATAAATTTAATCGTTACTACTTTGCTTGTTCTTCAACTTTATGATTGATGGTCGTTTTCTTTCTTCAGTGACCCGATGTAAACGTACAATTTGTTTTGAAAAGAAGTATTCTGTTCTGTGTCTCTGTTGTTTCACTTTAGAACCCTAAAATCCTTTGACCAACTATGTTTTCCAGTTGTCCTATTAAGGAGCTTGCTTATATTTCAAGTGATAAATGGCATTGCAATTTTTGTTATTGATCTTCTTTTTCTTTTTTCTATGGAAACAATTTTGGGGCATTGAGTTCTTTGCTTGTTACTCAGCATTTGTAGTTTCTTTCATATTAAACTTAGTAATTTGTGTTGCTAGATGTGGAACTCTTCATCAGGTTTTTGAGTCAGATTGACAGAGAGAGTGTCTTTTGTATTATACTATCCAAATTGTGCTCATCATGTTCCGTATTGTGTTACATCTTGCCATCTTGGTAATTGGTATTTTATGATACTTAATCTACATAAGAATTAGAAATGAATGCATTTGGGAGATGAGATAGATATCAACAAGTAAAAACTTATTAAGTAAGCTCTAGTTTAAATGAAATCTCCTACCCTAATTCAGCAAGGTGGAGGGTGAAATTGTGGGTTCAAAACCTACTGGTTGCTTGTGTTATTACTGATATAAAAGTAGGACAATATTAGAAAATGATGCTCAGGATTGTGGTGGCAGTGTAGGTTTACTGATGTGGGTCAGCAAAGGGAATATCATTAGGTTTTGTGGCCTGGCCTGCCTGGGGCTTAATGTAATGGCAGCTTTGACTTGAGGGATGGGTTTTGTTGTTAGCAAGGGCTTGGCTTTGGCATGGGTTTGTTTTGTTCGTCCAAGCAGATATTGGGAGTTGGGTGGGTTGTGAGTAGTGGTTTGGAATTTTTGAGGCCATTGCTGGTGGCGGTTGTGCTATGGGTAATAGCATAGCTCTTTAATGGTGATTGGGGCCTTTTTCTGGGTGAGAGTTTGATAGGGGTGGGGTTGGCTTCTGGGGGCTTTTGGTCACATGTGTAGTGGGTCTTTTTGCTGTGTATGGCTTGGTGATGATTATTTGAATGTGGAGAGGGGTTTACTGGTTTCTGAGCAGCTAACTACTTTATTGTTGTGTTTTTTCTTCTGCTGCTGCATGTTGATTTCCTATCATGACTGTTACTGCCTTGTTGGTGGTTGTTGTCTTTGTTATGGAATTGATTGTTTTGGGTGGTAGTTTGGGTTTTATTTGTGGAGAGAAGAAAGGGAGAGAACTATTTTTTATTTACCAAAAAAAGGGGAAGGGGGAGAGAGAGAGGGATGTGGCTGACAGCTGGAGAAGAAATAGAAGAGAGGAGAGAATAAAAAGGGGATTGCCACGTCAGATAAAAAATGGCACGCTTTCTGTTAGGGGTTTGACTTACCTCCAATACTTTTTTAACTGAAATCTCCTTTTGTTTTAATGAGAAACTACCACATCACCTACTAACTAAATAAAAGGTGGAGCTTAAAGCCCACTACCACTTGCTATTGTGCATTTAAAACAAAACGAGACCTACAGTAAAAAAGTACTGGAGGTAAGCCAAACCCTTCTGTTAGCCACTTCTGCTAGAAAAGCAATGGTAGATAGATGAAAGGAGTAATTGTCACATATGAAATATTTTAGGTATGTAATGGTAACATTTTGAATTTTTGTAATCTTAGAACCTAAATGTGTTATTCATCTATCGTACCCCCTGTATTCTTGATGTATAAGTTCTCATCAATAAAACTTACTACTAGCAAAAAAAAAAAAAAAAATGTACTTTTCAAATTTCAATGACTAAAACTTCTAACCAATTGGTTGACTTCTTGTCGAAAACTGTATCTCTATCATTTTCTATAACTCATTATTAAAATTACTTTTTTTTTTTTCTAGATGTATCACAAATTTTTCAATATACATTGGTCAAAGCCAGACATATTTTTGTCATTGAAGATTACTGTTGGCCTGAATTGCACAGTTGCCTGTTTGCATTCAATACTTCTTTTCTGTATTTGTTCTAATGAAGAAAGATTTCTGGCTTATTTGATTATGGAGCCTGTAATTATGCTATTAATTTAATCATCTTCATACTCTACCATCGATTACGTTTTCCGTAGTAATTTCTACTTAAATTAAACGTGTGGTTATTTAGCTCTAGCTCAAAAGGCACCTCCTCCCCCATAAGAAAGGGTGGAGGGTAAGGTCTTGGGATCAAAACCAACTTTTAGTGCGTCGTGTGTGTTTAAATTCACATAAAATTTTTTTTTTTTTTTAAAGTAAAAAACTTGGAGATGCAGAAAGTGAATGACGAAATATGTATTTCTTTCCAATAAAGAGGCATTTTTTTTTTCTCTACAATTGAAGTACTTCATATTTCATTCCTTTTCAATCTTTTTGCTCTTTCCTTTTACCTTTTTGTGGCTGTGCTTCTTACCTTTTCCTTAGGATATCATTTCCAATGTAGGTTTGATAGTACATCCCAATAGGGGGTGGCCATACTTGTTTAATTTATCCCTCTCATCATTTTATTTCTCAGTTAAATCTAATATGTTATACTTGGCTTGTTACCAACATTCTTTTCTATAATCTCCAGTCTGAGGTTTTTGCTGTTGCGTTTGCGCTTCTTGCCGCTGGTGCTGTAATTCTGACATTGAATGTACTACTACTGGTAAGTTTCTCTCTCATTAACTTCTTTTTTGGGTATTAGATTATCAGCTTCCTTCCTGTTAGACATCCAAATTCTTGAAATGTAGTCTATGATTGTGTGCAAAAAGATTATGATAGTACCCAAATGTCGATAAATTGAATCTAGGAGATATGACAGCATGCATATGTCCTGTAATTTTTATTTTTTATTTAGAGTAGAAAGAAAAAAGTTAGTCTTCATACATAGTAAGAGGTTGACTTTGGCTGTCATTTGTTTACAATCCTTATTTCAGGGTGGACACATAATCTTCTTCCAAAGTCTAAGTTTGCTGGGTTATTGCTTGTTCCCTCTGGATGTTGGAGCTATAATCTGCATGTTGAAGGACAATGTGATATTGAAAGTGATTGTGGTATCTGTGACGTTGGCATGGAGCTCCTGGGCTGCATACCCTTTCATGAGTTCAGCAGTCAACCCTAGGAGAAAAGCCCTTGCACTCTATCCTGTTTTTCTCATGTATGTATCTGTTGGTTTTCTCATCATTGCCATTGATTAAAACATTAGCAATGCTCATTATAGAGACTCCCATAAGTATTATAATAGGAATTTCATGTCATGTTAAATTCTCTCATGTTACTGTAATTTTTGACTTCTGAGTTGATGTGTTTGTTGACAATTCTGCCGATATTATATACTAGTTGTATGAAACAGTCTATGTGATTCTTTATCCTTCTGTGTCATGCATTTTGAAAGTGAAGATTTGAGTTAAAAGGTAATTTATATTTACAGATCTCCTTTAGTTGGTAATTACAATTGTAAAATGGTTTTTTTAGATTAACAATGCCATTATTAGTTTTTCTGAGTACAAGATTCGCCACGTTTCTACGTATTATTTCATGCATTTTGAAAGTGAAGATTTGAGTTAAAAGGTAATTTATATTTACAGATCTCCTTTAGTTGGTAATTACAATTGTAAAATAGTTTTTTTAGATTAATAATGCCATTATTAGTTTTTCTGAGTACAAGATTCGCCACGTTTCTACGTATTATTAAAAATAGTAGTCAAATTAGTCAAAGCCAGATCCAAAATGAAAAAGTAGCACCCCTTAGTCCTGGAATTGAGCCGTTTAAGTGCTCAACTTCAACCCATCCATTCATTCATAGACGAAATTGCGGGTAATATGGCTAAGGAGTGGAGTTTTGTCTGGAATTTTCGGCGAGTCTTATATTACTGCTCCAAAATGTTTCCTATACTTCTTAGTGCCCGTCTAGTTAAAAGCTTTTTGGGCCAGAATCACATTGACAATTCGAAAACATGCCCATAGGGCATTTGGTAAAATTTTGAAATCATGCTTCCGTCCCTAGACATGAAAAAAGTACATTTTTGTGTTACATCTCTGAAGCAGCAAATGAAAAAGTACAAAAGTAAAGGCAAATAACTACTTCTTCAAAAAGCCCAAAAGTAAAGGCAAATAACTACTTCTTCAAAAAGCCCGAAGCAGCAAATAACTACTTTCTCAAAAAGCCCAAAAATAAAAGGCTGAAACAAACTCACCCTTAATAAACAACTAAACACACCAATAACTTTTATCTTAAAACCTGCTTAATAATGCGTTTTCTATTTTGCCAAGCCTGTAATGGAAAATATAAAGAATATAGATAAGCCAGCAAATGGAACTTTCATTTTTGGCATGCATGGAAGCCCCATCTGTGGATCTAACGGAGCTTGCATCTTTGGCATGCATAGATAGACCAAATATGAGGGGATCAAAGTTAAATTTGTCTGCAAATTTTTTTTTCCATCAGTGTATTCTAATTAGAGAATGTTGACACAACTATATAATTGACCTACATCCACTTGTTATTGTCGCGCATCAGCTACTACATAAACTTCAGACATATCAATAGCTGGAACTTATTTTTTGTGTTATGAATTGATTTCAATTGGTGGAATTTAAGAAAGCCAAGGTACATGCATGTAACACGAAATTTGTCTCTGGTTGTGGGGCATGGCATAGATATTAGTAAGTAGTTGATTTCTCCGTTGAAGTTTTTGCTCCAATATTGTTAATGCTTCATTTCATGGCGCTTCTGGACCAATTAACTTTACATATTGGCAAATCCCAACCTTGTGATCCTTCAATCATCATAGTCATATATAGTCAATGCCAACAAAACCAACAATTACATATGCATTCTGGATAGGCATAGCCGAAACAGAAATAAAAACATAACTACGTAGTTGTTATGATAGGACACTAGGGACATCATTGTCTCCCCCTATGTATAGAGTGGTGGCTACTTAGTTGTTCCTTCGCGAATTGTAAGGAACTACCTAGAAGCCATTGGTCAGAAGAAAAGGTTGAAGTGCCATTAACCTGTAAATTTACTATTTGTTAGTAATGTATTTTGCTCATTACACCAAAGAAAAAAAGATGGAAGAAAACAAAACAAAACTCTTTCTATGGTAGCACATGGATCCATGTGTTACAAGCAATAACAATCAAGTAATCGATGAAGTTTGTTTGATTTTTCTAGATAATTCTCTTCTTTTCTCTATTTTCATTAATAGAAATGAGAATATGAAGTTTTCCTGAAAAGGAAAACTTAATACCTGTTTGGATAACCTCTGCGTTTGGGCAATTTTTTTTTTTTTTTTTTTTTTTATGCACGCGTTTTAGGAGACACTATGCACTGTTCAGTGGGTCCCGTGCATTATTTACGGGACCCACAAGTACTTTATTCAAAAAAAAATTAAATGGGTCTCATGGTAATATTCATTCATTTAAAAATTATTTTGTTTCAGTGTTTTCAGTTTTCAATTTTTATTAAAATAAGCGGTATCTAAACGAATATTTAGATTAAAACTTAAAAGTAGTTAATCATCATTTCTATTTGGGAAACAGGACTAGTCTCTTTATGTTCTGTCCACATCTAAATTCCAACTAGTTTAAAAGATAAACACTGCATTTCTATAATGTATCAGTAAAACTAATCATAACCTTCCATCTATGCTTAGCTAACTTTGCTTTTGTTTTTACTCTTTCATCTGTTATTTTGTCTGTTTAAGTTTTTTTTTTTTTTTTTTTTTGGAGAAACAAGTCTGTCTGTTTAAGTTGTTAAATGATTTTCTTGGATATCAAATCTGCAAATTCACGTGACAAATCCCTGTCAGTGTTCTAGACTGTTGAGTGTTGACACACTACTTTGTTTATATCTTCACTCAAGTGGGATTTTCCTTGTGTGTATAATGTTGAGGATGGGTATAAAAATAAATAAATAAATAAGAAACTGTTCTAGTAATGGTTCTTTGAACTTCAAGGACCTTTTAATACATATATGATTTTTATTTGGGGTAGAGAGATTACTTTTTTTTTCTTTTTTTTTCCATTCTATTTTCTTAAAACTTTCAATTAAAGATTAATCACTGTTTGCGACAGATGGGTCAATAGCGGGATAAATCGCTGGCCTTAGGAGTTTTTTCAAAGTGCTAGTACCTGGACTTGAACTAAGGAGCACCTAGTCAAACCCCAGACAGCTACTTTGAGACTGAGTGTCCAACCACTCGACCAACTCCACTGGGTTAGGGTAGAGAGATTACTGGTCATGCACATTGTACTCTATCTTCTTCCTGTAGTCATAGCCTCATAAGTAAAATGCATGTGCATATTTCATGAGAAAAGTTTTGAGTATGAAAATGGGAGAGACATTATCACTCGTGTCTTCCCATTGCTTTCATACTGTTTCCAATTCCACACCTTCCACCATAGCTGCATATCATTTTCTAGTCATTGCCTTTTTTATTCCCCTATGACAACGTTTATTTTTCGAGTAATGTGACACTTCACTTTTCATAATTTGTTGTTAATGGTTACATAATTTATTTGTTGTAAATTGACATAATTTTCCTACGAATTTATCATTTGAAATCATTTTTATAATAAAACAATCATATTTTTTTTAACAAATTAGAAATATTATTACATAAATACCATACCCCTTCTCCTCTAGAACTTGAACGAGGCCCTATGATACCTCATGCACTAAAAAAAAGTAAAATTTTGGAATTGGCTTAACTCATCCATGGTAAAAGTAAAACAATATATCATATTAACAGTAATTAAAAAAACATTTAATTATTAATTACTAGGACCCAAATTTCATATAATTTTTTTTTATACAAGATAAAAATTTTACTCTAGTCTAATTTGTGTATATATATGTGAAGCTTCTTCTTAAAAACTAGAACTCTATCCGTTATTCTCCATACTTCACAAACACTTATACTTATAAAATAACTATCATATTAAAAGTACACGGTAAATTTCATATAATTTTTACCGTGGCGGTACACAAATGAGCAGTAAATGCAGAAGTGCACAGAATTAGAACAGAACCAAATTGTGACCTGCAAAACATGACACAGTTTTATCGTAACTATTGTTGTTGTTGTTGCGTTTACGCGTAGACAGGGAGTCGTACGGTCAAGCCTGTTGGATCTTTGCTGAGTTATTACTGGGCAGTCTGTGCATATACAATATTGTAACTATCGCTTGGTTTACGTGAGCTTGGAATTTGTACGGCCATACAGATTCTGAAGCTAAAAAACAAAGATAGAAAGAGATAGAGACAGAGATTTTTAAATGCTTTTTTACGTAATGGGTGAGTCTTTCTTGTAAGTGGGTAGTTGAGTTATTGGGCATGCCGCACGCGGGTGACCAAATAATGCATGCATAAAGAGTCAGAGAAACAAGTCCCAAAATGATTCCCTTTAACATTAGGGTATGTTTGATTAGAATGGTGAAAAAGTAGAAAGATGAAAAATTAGTAGGAAGATAGAAAATATTTAGTTTTTTGTCGTGTGTGTTTGGTTGGAGGGGTGAAAAAGTAGAAGGGTGGAAAACTCTTTTGTTTTGTTGAAAATAAAAGTGAGATGATAGAAAATGTAATTTATATAAATTGATTATTATACACTTGTTACATAATAGGTAAAAAATAGATTTATTTATACTCATTAAATAATATAAAATTTACCAACAATTATATTTTTCAATGAGAAGTATTACGTCCATAACATTTTTCGCAATACTTTCACAACAAAATTTATATGAAAAATTGTTACTAGTTCTAATTTGAACCCACCATTGAAATTATTTTTTTACTCACCAATATTAACTAATAACAATCTGTTCCTTAAAATTTATTGTAAAAATATTGTGATGACATTACTCAATTAAGATTTTTTATTCATTATATTATTTCCCCTTTTCCCAGCCTTCATTTCATCCATACGTTTTACTTTTTTCTTTTTTTCTTCTTTTTCTCCTCCACACACATATGTGTGTGTGTGTGTGTGTGTGTGTGTGAGAGAGAGAGAGAGAGAGAGAGAGAGAGAGTAAAGTTTCATATAAAATAAAATAATAATGAGAGAAGAGTAGATGGTTAACTTAATTGATAGCTCTATATCATCAGGCCCCCAGATCTCTTATACAACCATCAGAAACTTTATCAGTTGAGCTAACTGGAACCCACTATAACTTAATTGACCTAAATTCATATGTTTAAACTTTTGAATTAAGTGGTATCATTATATATTATTATATTAAGGGTTTTATTAATGTATGTCCTTATGGCATATATTAGTAAATCAATTTATGAAACTTTTTATGGAAAAATGAAAAAGTGATTAATTGTTTTGATAGGTTTTCAATTCCCCATAAAAACTTTCTCAGAGTGGATAATTAACATATGCCCTTAAGACATATATTAACTGAACCCTTATATTAATTAGTTTGGTTAACAGGTGTCTTTAAGAAATCTGTTGATAGACAATTTTTAAAAAGCGATAATATCACTTCTATGAGAAATTAATATAAAAAATTGTCAAAAAAGTTAGTTACTTTTTTCTTTAATTATAAAATTTCAAAAAATATATTTCTTAAACCAATGTTCTTACTCATTTGGAGTCTCCGATTGATAGCTTTGATATGGATTTGGGGAGAACATTGGATTTTTTTTCCTATTATATATATTAGCTTGTAACACTATACATATACATTGATATATTTAAAAGATACACATTAAGATGCATAGTATAATCTTACATATATAATTTAAATATTATTGATAGTCATTCTTATATTTTTTTTTAACTTTTTAAAAAGTTTGGTAAGAATGTTATTAGGTAGAAAATGTAAATTGTCAATTTTTAAATATTTTTATATTCATTAATTCTAGACTCTTTGGTTTTTGTACACAATAAATCACTTGAATGGATATTTATGATATGATCTCATATTTGATTCCAAAATTAAGAAATAAAACTCTCTCTAAAAAATAAATAATTTAGGACACATGGCACAAAATTGGACTTTAATTGTAGAATCTAATTGGATTTTTTCTAAACTTTACCTATTAATATATATAATTTTTGTGCTAAATGAATTGTTTTTAGTTATAAAAAAAAGGCTCATAAATATAAAATCATTCAAACTCTCTATTACTCTAATTTTATATATAGTGTTAGATATATGATTATGTTTCTTATGATTTATTTATATTGGACTCGTCGTTTTCTACTCTAAATTAACTCATTTGACACAAAAATTAAAAAATTTCAATTAGATAGAACACGTGCCGTAAAATTAAACTCTAATTGAAATCCAATTTTTACACTAAACTAACTAACTTGATTCAAAATTTTTAAAATTTTGATTAGATGGAACATGTGGCGCAAAATTAAACTCTAATTGAATTTCAATTTAAAATCTAATTAGATTTTCTATCATCTTTACTTATATATATATATATATGTGTGTGTGTGTGTGTGTGTGTGTGTGTATACGGCATACGACCACAAGCCCATTTATCTTGGGCCCAGGCCAAAATAGGACCATAAATATTGTCAAGCCCAAGCCCAGTGTCATGACCAGCTCATTTTTCATAAGCTTGGCACGTGAATGCCACCCACGTGTAGGATGGTCGATAGGTATCCATGTGATGGGCAAAAATGCCTCAGTAGCTTGGGAGTGTCACGGGGAATCACGCTGCCAAGCAATCTTTTGGAGGCTAGCGCCAGTTCCAACATCCTTGACACCATTCCCAATAAAGCATATTCCTTGTCAAGAATAATCAATTTGGGCCCCACCCACACGAGTGGAATCAAAGGTAATCATGATTCCCCCACTAACCTAAAGCTATAAGCAAGAGAAAGCAAGGAGGTAATGGGGTTGGATATGAGGGAGAGAGAGAAGAGAGAGAAAAACACATCTTTAGCTTGTGAGAGCTTAAGGAGGGAGGCTAGGTTGTGCAAGGCAGTTCTTTCTTAAAGTTCGGCTAGGAGCTACCTAAAGTAGAAAACCCATTACCCACTATATAAGTAAATTATGTGTCCAGCCCAAGGTTCGATCTAACAAGGAACATTGGGTACGCACAATTGGCGCCGTTTGTGGGAATCTCCTACATAGCTGTAGCTCTACCGAGGTTCAAGTGAGGGGGATGTCTAAATGGCACTCAACAAGTTACGCCGCTAATAGGTCTAGAGGCTCTTATTGGGGTTTTAGCTGGCGGGAAAAAAGGTATAAGAGAAATGAGGATTGAAGACGTGAACGAGGTAGGGAACATTGTGTTTCGAAGGAGGGATCGTCCCACACGTACCGGTCAATGTCGGACATCCCCGAACATGAGCATCATGATAGGAGGGATCAAGAGCTAGAACGCCTGTGTAGGATGGTGAGGGACTTGGAGTTAGAAGTACGAGGAAGGCGTCGATGAAGAAACCGTGATGAACATGCTAAAGGGTCTGTAAGTGTGAAGGGCAGTCATAGAGAAGCATCCCGTCAGTCTGGTTCCCATTGTTCTAGGGATCAGTCTAGGGATTACGTCGACAGAGGCTCGGTTTCCCCTGAAGGGCGAAGGCCCCAAAATGCCGCGTTGGGCGCTATGAGCTAGGCATTACATAAAGCTGCTCAGTCACCGTTTTCGACAAAGATCAAACGAGCACCTATGCAGAGCAGATTTACTAGACCCCCATTTATTTCTTATGATGGGAAAATAGACCCAGTACAACATGTAAGCCATTATATCCATATGATGCCCCTTCATAATCATAACGATGCATTGATGTGTAGGGTGTTTCCCTCTAGTCTCGAGCCCACTGCTTTGAGGTGGTTCAACAAGTTAAGGAATGACTTGATTCATAATTTTGCAAAGCTAATTCAAGAGTTCGGGGTCCGGTTTATAACCTGTAGCCGGGTACCACAACCAATGGACGCGTTGTTGTCTATGAAGATGGGAGTCAGGGAAACCCTTCAGAGTTACACTAGTAGGTATTGGGAACTGTACAATGAGATCGGTGGGGGTAATGAAAAAATCGTAGCAAGCACTTTTAGGCTGGAATTGCCTGAAGACTCTGAATTACGAGAGTCGCTGACGAGGAGACCTCCAAATATGAGGCAACTTTTAAGGCACGTTAAGGAGTATAAAAAGCTTAGAGGATGATCAGCAGCAGAGTAAGGGTAAGGCACCGACCGTGCTGCAATATTCGAAAGAGTCCCGACAAGGGGGTTTTCAGCCAAGACCTATAAGGGATTTAAGGATCCAAGAACCCAGTGCTCGGGCAGGGGAAGTCAGTGTGACGTTTAAGGAACCCGTGCACAAAATTTTGGACTGAATAAAGAATGAGTCATACTTTCGGTGGCCGAGCAAGATGGGGGGTGACCTATTAAGAAGAAATCATAATTTGTATTGCATTCCTCGTTATTTTACACTAAATTAACTCATTTGGTACAAAAATAAAAAAAAATTATATTAGATGGAACACATGTCGCAAAATTAAATTCTAATTGAAATCCAATTTTTATATTGAATAAACTCACTTGACACAAAAATTTAAAAACTAAGATTATATGGGACATGTGACTCAAAATTAGACTCTAATTGAATTCCAATTTAAAATCTAATTGGATTTTCTCTCAACTTTACCTATTATTATTATTATTATTATTTTATATATATATATATATATATATACAGATTTGTTTCCTTTTACTTATAAAGACTTAGCTTAGTAATAAAAAAATTGCCGTAGTTTCCTATATAATAAATTGTATTATTATGATTCAATCTCAATTTAATTGAATTTTATATTGATTAAGAGATTATAAAAAATTTATGAGAGAGAGAATATTTAGTGCCATGGATATTAGACTATCATATGTAATTGTTCTACCAATATTTCATATATATATATATATATATATATATTTATAACTTTTCATATTTAACCACATTCTATGATTCAATCTCAATTGAATTAGATTTGAAAAAAAAAAAAAATTGTGAGAGTTTCAATCTATGACGTTTGTTTCTGATCATAGCTATTTATTATTAGATCAAGACATCAATCAGTTTTTAGTATAGGCGGTGATTGAACCCCGAATCTCTTATTGAATTATCAGAAATTTTACCAATTACCCTAACTAGAACCCACTTAGATTTGAAATTAGTTAAGAGGGTCATGTACCTTAATGACATTAACTGGTATTTTTTTTATAAGAGGAACTAGAGTTCAAATATTTTATGTCTCACTTATTATAATAATTTATCAAAAAACAAGTAAAAGACCTTTTTTTAATTTTTAATTTTTTTTATATAATTTGATAGTTGGGGGAGGGAAAATTAAAAACTTGAACATATTCATTTAGAAACATCAAGAATTGTCAATTGAGCTACAAAGCTCTAAACAAAAGGAGAGAGAGAGAGAGAGAGAGAGAGAGGTGCCATTGAAAATACATTATCAAATCTAATTGTTCCAATGTTTCATCTTTAAACCATAAATTACGATTCAATCTCAATTAATTGAATTTGAAATTGGATATCTCTATGCTAAGAGACTTGTAAGTCAATAAAATTACCTATTCTCCTTTAAATAGAGAACTAAGATACAAATCTCATTGTTGTAATCACCAAATTAAAAAAATTGAGTACTATATTAAATATACTTAATATTTTTTTTTATATAAATAAATATTGGAGGAATGAGAAGCGAGTTCCAACTACATAAATGAAATATCAAATATATCATTATCACACTAGAACTCTTGAACTCCTTCATGTAATATTGGTACATGGAATTTTTTCTTTGAAAAATAAAATTTTTGGCATCTGACTTTGAATTATAGACTATTTAGAGCATCAGCATCAAAGGATGCTATCCTATTTTATTTTACCATCTCAAAAAGCCACTTTATTACTTATACCATACCATTTTACAATACCTCCCACATCCTAAAACTCTATTTTTATTAAAATATTATTTTTAAATATTTCTTTTTTTTTTTTTCTAACCGTAACTTTTGGTTTTCCTGGGCTTTTCCAAACCCATCACCACACACACAAACACAAACCATCAAACCTTAAACAGAGCCAACACACACTGCATCAAACCAGTTGGAGCCAACGATCAACCAGAAAAACCCAACCGTCAAAAATACCCAGAAAACGCCGATGATCAACCCAGAAAAACCCAGCGGAACAAAAACCCAGAAAAACCCAAGCCACCACTGCCCATTGCTCACCAAAATCCCACCGGAACAAAAACCAATATTAAAAAAAAAAAAAAAAACCCATCGAAAACCCAGAAGAACCAGCCAACCATGCGATGACCCACGTTGATCTCCACCAAACCCATCACCATGACCCACACCGATCTCACCATGACCTCGCCAGACCCAAACACTGGCGATCTTTGACAACCAACAACCCACTTCAGCCACAACCCAAACACCGGACCCAACCACGATCCACGACCCACAATCCACTTCAGCCATACCCACCTCTTCCTTTAAGAACTGGTCACAGCAAAAAAAAAAAACCCAGATCAACCCCGATCAAAACCCAGACACCGCCGTCGCTAGATCAATGTTTCCTCCATCGTTGATCAACCCAGATCAACCACCAAAATTCCATCGGAACAAAAACCCAGACATCGCCAATTGACCCCGATCACAACAGGAAAAAAAAAAAACCCCATATCAACCCCGATCAAAATCCAGACACCGCCGCCACTGCCGTCGCTAGATCAACGTTTCCTCCATCGTTGATCAACCCAGACCAACGTTTCCTCCACTGTGATGTGTGATGTTGATGTTGGGAGGAGGATGATATTTGGGTTTGAAGAGAGGAGAGAGCAGATGAGAAAGAGAGAATGAAGAGAGAGAAGATAACAAAAATAATGAGAGAGGAGAGAGAAATTTTGAGCTTAAAATATTATTATTATTTTTACAATACTGCTACAGTGCAATTCTAAAGATAGAATTGCACTGTATCAGTATTGCAAAAAAATTTGCAATAACTATCTTTAGCATTCTCTGATGCAGTGGGTTTTTAAGCTTAAAATATTAAATACACCTTACATATGGCATTAACATTCTTCAATGCTAATGCTCGTCTCGGAGTTCAAGAATGCTAATGCTCGCCTCGACCTCTTGAACTCCTTTATCATGTAATTTGACTTTTCTTTTTTTGGATGAAATGATTTGATTGACTTTATACATTGTCTTCCATTCAAACTTCATGTAATTTTAACCTCCATAAGTGGGTAAACAAATTGGTTTGCTTCATAATTCATTTTGACAGTGCATAATTATTAATTAGGCTTTCTTTTCAAATGGGCCCCTGTCTGATCCAAATAATAGCTCTGACCTTTCTTTAATGAGAAAAATAATAGTAATTCAGAAGTTCAGCCCAAGCAATATGCAGCACGCTGTTCCAGGCAGCATGTTAATTTTTTTTTTTTTTTTTTAATATAAATTCCTTATCTCTTTATTTATTTATTTATGGAATAGCATCTAATTGAATGCCGTCGTAGTTGTACCTCTTAATTAAACATCATCATTAACATTTAGGGTTTCAATTAATTTAATTGATAAAAAAATTTATGATTGGATAAGTGATTTGAGTTTTAATCTCTGTTTACATAAAAAATCAATTAATATTTTAATCTGATAATAAAAAATTATTAATAAAAATAGATGTTATAGGTTGAAATTATCTCAAAAAAAAATCTACCTCCTTCTCTTAAGGGGAAAGGTTAATTGTGAAGATCCTTCTCTTAAAGGGAAAGGTTAATTGTGAAGAAAGACGTTTGTTTAAGAAATATTTTATAGAAGAGGAAAAGAATCTTGTCAACAAATGTGACCACGTCTCTGTATGTACTTTTGGCAATAGCATCTCATTAAACGCTATCTCATTAAACGCTATAGTGGTTATACTTATTACTTATACCTCTTAATTAATTATCATCATCATAAATATTTGCCTGTGTAACAAAAAGAAAAGTTAATTATGGATATATTTTAGAAAAAAAGAATAGAAATTTATTAACTTATGCTTTAAAGTTTTTTTTTTTTTTTTTTGAGAAAGAACTTATACTTTAAAGTTTTTTTTTTTGAGACAAAATGCTTTAAAGTTAAACACATTAGTTTAGAACATACTTAAAAAAAAATTATGAGAAAAGAAAAAAGAAACTCATTCTTTGATAAATTTTTTATATTTTATATAAACGTGGTATCTAATTTTTTTGGAATGATTTATTAAAGAAACCCATTAATCAAATAAATAAATAAATAAATAAGTGATTTTTTTTTAACAATTTTATATATTTTAGTATTAATTTTTTTTTAAATGGTTCATTCAATTAAAAACTATTTTAATATGGATTTGGCTTCAGAAAAATTAATAGAAAAAACCAAGGTCATTAATTGATCTGCCTCATACGTATCAGACAGGACCAGACCTTGTGAACAGTGCATCATAACAAACCTACATTGATGGGATTCAACAACATGAGGGGTCAGCACCATGGGACCATTAAGAATGGGACACCTGTATTATGAGCTATGGCTTTAAGATAAACCCAGTAAGATCTTTGGGTCTATTCCATTCCCAGCTTTAAAAAAAGCCACAAGAATTGCCTCAAACAAAGGAGGTAGAAAAATTAATCCCAAAAAGCACTGTCAATCTTCTAAAGATTTTATCAACTAAATGACGCAACTTGGTTGATACGGGTTGCAATTACCAATAAATAAAACCAAGGATCTGGAAATAAGAAATCTGAACAAAGTTTTTTTTTTCAATCTTCAAATGTTTGAATTTAGAAATTATATGTTTGACAGGTAAGCAAAAAAAAGGGGTTAAAGTGGGACCTATTATTACCTTCCATCTATGCTTAGCTAATATTCCTTCTGTTTTTACTCTCTCATCTGTTAGTTTTGTCTGTTTAAGTTGGTAAATGATTTTGTTGGGATATAAAATCTGCAATATTCACATGACAAATCCCCTGTCAGTGTTCTTAGATTGTTGACACACACACACACTGCTTTGTTTATATGTTCACTCAAAGTGAGGTTTTTGGTTTTTTTTATTTTTTTATTTTTATATCCCTTGTGTATGTGTGTATAATTGTTTCCAGCTATCTCTGTAGCTCAGCAGTAGTAACAAAATCCTCTTTTTAACCCCATTCATTGTCCTTTTCCTCCGAGATCTTGAAATATATCATCATCTTCTCTCATTTCACAATCCTCCTCTGTCCTTCATTCATTAACAAATAGCAACCAAGCAAAGCAAGCAACTTGTTCAAAACGTCCATAATAGTACACAGGAAAAAACTCAATAAAGGGTCCAACAAAAACCTCTGTATCCAACCCCAACCCATACCCAATAGGCCCCATCCCCTCCCAACTCAAAAGCTCCAAAATCCTTTTTGTTTTATTTTCCCTTCATCCTTTTCTGTTTTCCTTGTACTTTTAACTCTCTCTCTAGCCAGCCAATCCTGCCCATCTCCAATTTCCTGTTCTCTTTTTGAGCTTTTCACTTCTCCTTTATGCCCCCTCTCTCTCTCTCTTCCACAATTTTCCCAGTTCTATAGTCCCCCCAGATGACCATATTCTCCAACACCCACTTGCTAAAACCTATAAAACTCTAACCCTTTGTCCTCAAAACCACACCACACCTCCTCAAAAACCAATCTTTCTCAACACCCACTTGCTCAATCCTGTTCAACTCTAATTCCTTGTCCTCAAAGCCGCACAACACCTACTCAAAAACCAATTTTTCTCAACGCCCATTTGCTAGAACCTATACAACTCTAGTTCTTTGTCCTCAAAAGCCACGCTATACCCAACAAAAACCAATCTTTCTTATCCATATACATCCAAAAGACCATTCCCAAAACCTAAAACAAAATAAGTAGAAAATGAAGGAATATTGGACCTCCTTGGCTTCCCTTCTTGGCGTTTTGGCCTTTTGCCAAAGCCTCCTCCAAGTAGTGTTCCCACCTGAACTCCGTTTCGCCACTGTCAAACTCTTCTACCGAATGTTCCACTGGGTCTCCTCCCACTGCTACTTTGACATAACAGAGATCGACGGTGTCAACACAAACGAGCTCTACAACGCTGTCCAACTCTACTTAAGCTCATCAGCCTCCATCACTGGCAGTAGACTCAGCCTCACACGCGCACTCAACTCAAGCGCCATCACCTTTGGACTCTCCAACAATGACAGCATAGTCGACACTTTCAATGGCGTCTCAGTTCTCTGGGAACACGTTGTCACTCAAAGACAATCCCAAACCTTCTCATGGCGACCACTACCCGAAGAGAAACGTGGGTTCACTCTTCGAATCAGGAAGCGAGACAAGTCTCTCATTCTCGATTCTTACATGGACTACATCATGGAAAAAGCCAACGACATTCGAAGAAAAAACCAGGATCGTCTTTTGTATACTAACTCGAGAGGTGGTTCGTTGGACTCGAGAGGCCATCCTTGGGAGTCTGTACCGTTTAAACATCCAAGCACATTCGATACTTTAGCCATGGATCCTATAAAAAAGCAGGAGATCATGGATGATCTTAAGGATTTTGCGAATGGCCAAGGTTTTTATCAGAAAACAGGGCGAGCTTGGAAAAGAGGGTACCTGCTTTTTGGTCCACCTGGGACTGGAAAGTCTAGCATGATTGCTGCTATGGCTAATTATCTTGGTTATGACATTTATGATTTGGAGCTGACTGAGGTGCATACTAATTCTGAGCTGCGGAAATTGCTAATGAAGACTAGTTCTAAGTCTATTATTGTGATCGAAGATATTGATTGCTCACTGACTTTATCGAATAGAGCCAAGAGTAATAATGTTAGTACTAATGGTATAAGGAGTAGTTATGGCGATATGGGTGAAATGCGCGGTGGTGGTGGCGGCGAGGATGGTGGGAATACAAGCATTACACTTTCAGGGTTGTTGAATTTTACTGATGGGTTATGGTCATGTTGTGGGAGTGAGAGAATTTTTGTGTTTACTACTAATCACATTGAGAAGCTTGACCCGGCATTGTTAAGGAGTGGAAGGATGGATATGCATATTTTCATGAATTATTGTTCTTTCCCGGCATTGAAGATACTTTTGAAGAATTATTTGGGGTTGGATGAGAGTGATTTGGATGGTGTGGTTTTGAAGGAATTGGAAGGTGTGGTTGATAAGGCTGAGATGACTCCTGCTGATGTTAGTGAGGTTTTGATTAAGAATAGGAGGGATAAAGGGAAAGCAGTGAGGGAATTGTTGGAGGCTTTGAAAGTGAGAGCAAGGATTAGTGAGAAGAATATTGTGAGGTTGAGAGAGAAGGGTTCAGAGTATTTGGAAGAGGAGCAAGAAAAGAGGGCATTGGAGAGTCCTAAAGAAGGGTGTGAGTTTGAGAAAGAAGAAGAGAGTGATTGCAAGAAAGGAAATGATGAGAAACAAGAGAGTAATACTACTACAATAGAGAAATGATTATTATGAAGGATTTGGGTTTTTTTTTTTTCTTTTTTTTTTTCGTTTTTTTCTTTTTAAGTTTTAATTATGGCATATTGCTCGTTGGAATTATTAGAGCTTAAATTTTTTTTTTGGGTGGGTTTGTGGGGGTGACACAACTAGAGGGAGAGAGAGGGAAAGATCCAAATTTAAAAACATGTAATATGTCTGTATTGTTAATTTAAATAATTGAGATGAGAAAAAACAAAAATGATATGATGAATGATCCATAGATAAGCTTATTTATGTGGCGTGGGCTGCTATACATGGCCATATTTGTAGTTATTTAATTTATGTGATTTTATGATCTAAAATGGCATGCATATGTCCCTTCTCAAGATCTTTATTTACTTTGCGCATGTTACAATATAGATCATTGGCGGTGGTTAATGGTTGGTAGTACTTGTTATGAGGTATTAGATATTTGAAATTATTTTAGACATACATGATACGTTGCTTCTGCTAGCTGGGCCTTTTTTTGTGACCACCTGGGAAGCACATGGGCAAAATCTGTATCTTGATGCGACATACATGTTGGGACTTTACAATTATATAAGTTATGGGACCAAAAGAAATGCATCTCAACGTACATTCTGGCTATATGCTTTGTTGTTTGCAGTGTTAATAATATGGTACAGAAAAGGTGACATTCAAACAAGCAAAAATTACAAAATCGTTTCAAGTAAACAATGAAATTTTGGGAGCCCAAGAATAAACAATGGTTTCAGTCCTTTACTTCTGTTACTTTGGGAGCCCAAGAGTAATGCAACCGTTTGAGAGAAATGGGGTCTCTTTTTTACTGATGCCATAGGCATAAAAGTCTTGAGGATATTGATTAAGGAAACATGAATTATAGAAAAAGTGTTTCACTAGGTTGTATTTGGAAGTGGTAGCTCTTATTTTCTCAAAGCCTCTCGAGTACTTTGCAGCTTTGCTGTCTCTTTCTAGCTGGATTTTCTTTTCTTTTCTTTTCATGAACCTTCTTCCTCTTAGGAAAAGAGTTGAAACTAGCTAGCTATTCTTGGAGAGTACTGTATTACTGGATAGGATTAAAATGTGATTGGAAATAAGACACATCAAAATGTGAAACAACTAAACAAGTCCCAGATTTTGTGTTCGGAAAAGTAGGATTTGAGTTGCAAAAGGCAGCTGGAAAGTCACCACTTATAATGAGAAAAAGTTGACATTTCTGTTTGATGATTTTGATATTGAGTTGGAAAGGCATTGGGTTGTCAAGCCAACAGTAAAAACTCAGCCCACGTGGTTCTGAAATGACTATCAACAACTTTTTTATTTTTTTTACATGGAAAACATGCATTTGCGTTTGTGGGGAGCTTGAAAAAGAGGACTTTTTTTTTTGGTGAGCATTTTAATATTACTAACAATTTTTTTTCCTTTTATTTATTTATTTTTTTGGCATAAAGTGATCAAGATGCTAATGTGGCGGCTGAAATTGTCATTGAAATATGTAAGAGATTTTTGTTTTTTGTTTTTTTGGTCGTCGTGAATGTTCAGAATTCTTCAATCACCTAATTAATTTGGTAATTTTTTTTTTTTATGAATCTAATTAATTTGATAATTGTAACAAAAAAAACCCTTAAAATGACATAATTCTTTTTATAATTCTTTTTGAAACTTTTTCCAATTAAATGTGATTTGTGAAAAATTATTTTTATGTATATTTATCATTAACACTAATAATAACAAAATGTCATCTAAAAGAGGGAAAAAAAACTTTGAAAAGTAAGAAGTCCCCGTTGTTTGTTTGTCTGTTTGGTTTTTTTTTTTTTTTTTTTTTTTTTTTTTTTTTTTTTTTTTGTCTGTCTAAGACGCTATTGACTTTAATTATATGCCATATCTGAAGAATCTGCATAATGGTGGATTTTTTTATGCAAGTTCAAATTGTTAAAAATGTGTGAAAATACGTATAATATTGTTTAAAAACTGAAAACTTGTATTTGAATAGGTGTACCAAACAAGACAACCTCTTGAATGCTCATATTCGATTTCACATTGCCTTAAGAGTTCAGTTATAAAATCAAATTTTGACACGCAAACTACTTATAAAAAGATAAGAAGCATCTTAGAAATTGCAAAAAGTAAAAGATTGAGCTATGTTGAGAGTTTAAAAGTAATATCTTACCGACAACCACAAAAGAACGAGTTATATGTAGTGGTAAGATGTGACATTAAATATGTCAGGTACAAAAATAATGTCGTAACACGGTTGTAATTAGTATACACAATTTCCATTTTTATCATAACTTCCACTTCTATCATCTCATCTCTCTTTCCCTATATATGAGTGCGTGTGTTTCTCAAAAAAAAAAAAAAAAAAAAAACACGGTAACAGGTGTAATTGTATAAGGGTCTCTGGTTCACCACATCAGGGCCGGGGTAGCCTAGGCCATGCTCCGATGCCCGACTCTATTATGATAAAGGCTGGTGTGGGAAGGGAGTCAGTTATGTGTGCATTTCCAATGAAAAAGAAAAAAAAAAAAAAAAAAAGAGACAAGTTGGGTTGATTGCCATAACCAATTCCATTGCCACCATGTTGGAGTTCTTAGTTGCGTGAGAAAAAAATGAGAAGCCGTTGCCCTCAGTCATGATAAAGCCTCTGCCCTTTGTGGGAAATGCCAAACTAGGCAATCCTCCCCAACACAACACTTTCGCAAAGGATGATTTGTCACTCAGAGTAAAAATGACTTGGTGACCATCCAAATAGGTGCGCTAGGAAGATGGCTTTATCATTAGGAGCATGTAAAATAGGCTTGCCACTCATCTTGCTACAGAAGAATATTTTTACCATCATAGCATTGAAGACCTGGTTGGAGACAATTTGTCACTCAATAGTAAAAATCACCATGCATTGTTAAAAGTGGCCTTGGGTAATAGTTGACATTGGAATGGGTCTCTATTCATATCTTATCGATAGATTAGACACACGATAGATTAGACACACGTACACACAACCACACCAAAGGGTCTTAACTTAATAGATTAGACATATACACAGAACCACACAAATGGGTCTTAACTAGGAGTTGCTCCACTCCAATTAGGTGGTAGTGAACTCAAAAATTCGTGAGAAAAAGCAAAAGCCAAATAGATAAATATGCAAATCCATATGCTTTTGGCATAGGACACGGCTTATATCCAGTGTACAAGTACAAAAATCTCATTCCTTTCGCTATACCTTGAGCAAAGTATTTTCCTTTTTTTTTTTTTTTTTTTGAATCAATGGTTTTTAGTCCTAGTAGAAATACCCATAATATGCAGAGAAAGATAGAACCTCTCTATTCCGAGAGGTACAATCCATTGAATCCAATCCCACACATCACAATCCATACTAAGCAACAAACAATGCAATTCCTTTGCAATCTTGCTTCAAGATCAATAAAAAAGATTTTTATTCCTACGGTTCCCCACTAAGGCATGTCACATGTCCCACAAACAACATATAGCAAAATTTTGGCATGCTCTTCCAACAAGAAGTCCAATGGTGCTCATTGTCGTAATACCAATTTAAAGAGAGAATAATTTCAATGGTGTGGCTTACTTGCAGTTGTTTCATACTTAAGGTCCTGGGGATCTTGGACCAGTTGGTAAATCCATAATTGCCGGCAATTTCAGGTGCATTTGATGGTCTAAAGTTTATTGATACTAAAATATAAATCCTTTGATAAGCAAGCTAGGAAAAATTGTCACCTTTCTTTGCAGAAAATTTCCAAATAAGAATCCAATCTTTTATTCCATCTTTTACCTATTGAAAACACACAGATTGAGGCCCTGTTTGCTCTTATTATTATTAGTGAAGAAATTATTGGAAAGCAAATGATATGAAATCTAGGAGAAGCCCTCCAACAAGTTTATGCTAGTTCAAATTTTAAAATGATTAATATGAACAATAAAAGGTTATAGTATGATTCCTATAAAAAAAAAAGGTTATAGTATGATTCTTCTGCATTAAGTTCTAATATGATTATATGGTATGCAATTATACAGAACTATAAGGTTTATTATCTTGGACAAGTTTAGGTTACTTTCAAAACAAACTGTCTCAAATTCAGGCAGGACGATGGGCCTAATCAAGAATTTGTAACAATTTCCCTCTAATTTCTTGAATTAAACATCTTCATCTTTTTAAAGGGATGAACTGGTATTTTTTTTTTTTTTTTTAAATCTCCATGAGAAATTGTTAGGATTTTTGTAGGCCTATTCCATGACCTTGTTTATAATGGAATTTCCAAGTGTTGATGTATTGCATTCAATGTAATAGTTTGGTAAAATCTGCTTAGAAGATTTTCAAAGAAGTGCTTACTGAAGAAGCTCACTCAACAGAAGGAAAATCTCACTCAAGGCTTTCTCAAGCGAGATCGCAAAAATTTGTTTTTCAATTCCCTCTTTGACTAGATTTTTGTTTGTCGTTTAGAACTCAATTTGTACACTTTTATTTATTTATTTATTTTATACAAAATAGAAATTCTACTCTAGTCTAATTTATGTGTATATGTGTGTGAAATTTCCTCCTGAAAACTTGAAACCCAACCCTTGCCCCCTAGACCCAACAAGCACGTATATCTATGAGTGACTATTGCACCAAAGGTGTACGGTGGTCTATTTGTACACTTATGTAAACCTTACTTTTGCATAATTTTTCAATAGAGAAAAAATGGTTACACTATGCTACTTAGAAAGAAAATCTCAAACCTTTTCTCTTTTTACTTTATAAAAACCTTCTTCTTGACCCACACAGTGATTCCAAAAAAAAAAAAAACAGTGTCTTAAGAGTTTGAAATCACATAGTTATTTTACAGAGAGTTTTATTACCATTGAATCTTTAAGGAGATTCCTTGGAGTGCCTAAGGTTCTAGTTTAAGCAAACGATGAGATTGTGTAAGAAGTTTGCTTAGGAAGATTTCATTGGTTTTGAGCTATTGTGGTAGGAAAGCAAATGGAATGTTTGCAAAGGTTACAATAAAAAGTCTAGCTTGTTAAAGGGTCTTGCAAGAAGATTATTGCAAGTGTTTTTACTAAGTGAATTTTCTACGTGATTTTTTGTGTCTCTAGAGTGGTTTTTCGATTGATTGATTGATTGATTTTGTTTTTCACTTTGTTGCCAAATTCTGTGTCTTGTGTTTTATTGCTTTTTATTTTATTGCTTTAAGGTCTGGTGTATGTATAAACTTTTTGAATTAATCTTTTTGTTCCACAGCATAAATTGTTTGGCGTCAAAAATAAAATTTTCAATTGGTATTAGAGTAATTAGAACACAGGGTCAAAACTGTCATATATAAATGGATCTATTTCATGGTTAATTTCATAATTAATATTAAATATTGCAAATTTAAATCTGCATCTAGTACCATGTTGTTTTAAATTCCGTAATGTTATGAGTGTATTTTGTGTTCAAGGACTCTTTTTTCTTTTTTCTTTTCTATGGGATTGTGTTCAAGGACTAAAGTATTGTAACTCAATGACATTATTTGGTCTTTTTTATAAAATCATAAGCCTGATTTCCCTCCCTCACTTCTTGTAATAATCAAATTATCAAAAACAAAAATCGAATAAAAGTATAATTCGTTTTCAAGTCTTCAGCAGGATTGAGATCCAAAGGGCATGCCTTCTCTACAATATGTTTGCTCATTCAATTACCCAAAAAAACAAGAATCTGATACTAACGTGCTATAACAAAGGTTGACCACTACTTTTCTCATCGTCAAAAAAGGCCCAAGTATCTGAAGACCGACAAGGTGCAATGCATTGAATACAACGAGCGATGGCTATGAATTTGATCAAGCTGTCAAAGATTGGATTCTTTTGTCCAATCAGCAAATGGATGAGCCATAATTGCAAGCATATCTTGAAGCATCTGTATTATGTATATTCTCTTTTGTTTTCTCCAAATTTTAAAAAATAAAGTTCCAAAAACTCCCAAGTTGTGGGAACTCTGTATGTTTTAGCAATAATTTTTGTTATTAGGAAGTACTTGTGTTGCAAAGTAGGAATAATCAATTTATATATATATTTTACTAAATCTTAAGCATAATTATCGTTTATGGATTAACTAGTCTCTTATCGGATATGCCTTACGTATGAACCTTCTTAAAGTGATGCACTTTATCATATAAATTGATACTGTAAAAAATCATGGTAAAGCAATTCAATCAAAATAACAATTTTTGTAGGGGTTTATGTTAGCTCAACTGGTAAAGTCTTATGTTGCTAAATAAAAAATCTGAGATTTAATTCTCGTCTACACAAAAAACTAATTAGTATTTTGGTAAACTATCACTAAAAAAAGAAAAAGCAATTCTTGCATACAAAAGCAAAATGCTATTGTTATGTTGTTTTGGATACGCCATTGAGTTGGTATATTATTATAAAACATTCGTGGTGAAATTCCTAAAATTTGGTTCTTTTTAATTATTTATTTTCATTTTAAACCTTGAGTTTATAAATCATAACAAGTTAAATATCATGTCTATATATCTACTAAAAACCATTTTTCTCTCTCTAGTGTGGAAAAGAAAACAACCATTCACAGCAAATGGTATCGTTTTAATGTAATATCTGCTAATGGAAAATTTCCATTACAACATATAGATTGCTCCATTAGCAGTTTTTAACAAATATAAATGAAATATTTAAATTCTTATGAGTTATAAGATTTAGGTTTTAAAATGACAAAAAATGATTTTTTTTTTTTAAATCAGGGTTTAATTTATGGATAACAAACTCTAGGATTTTTTTTTAACTTTAAATTTCCATTCTTTTGTAATGTGGCCTCTTAAAGAACTTATTTTTTTTATAGATTCCAATTAATTTAACTACTAAAATTTCTTATTGTTGAATAAAAATTCTAAAGTTCAAACACTGTCTATACCAAAAATCAATTCATGTTTTAACCTAATAAAAAACAATCATCTTATAATTAATGTCAGAGATTAAAATTCTATTATATCTATAAAATTTCCTTTTTCCTCTTGTTTTCCCCACCAATTTTTCATTAGTTGGATTATCTAGCAGTCCCTTTTAGCACATTAGCGCATGATCTTTAGGGTTAGACTTTTAAGACTAGCATGATCATGAGCTCCTGGATCCTTAAGTAGTTTCAGTTTTCAAGAATCTTGAAAAAAAGGTAGACTCCCCCTACTTCAGTACTCCAAGTATCCGAACCCTAGTTCCTAGAGTACTAGTTTATTCATGCTTGAAATTAAAAGATCGATTTTGAGTTGAGCACTCTAGACTCTAGAGCAGTAACTGATCGGGCTCTCTGGAAAAAGATCGATTTTGATTTTCTACACTTCCTATCAAAACAAACGCTGATAGGAGTTGACAATGATCCCCCTAGGCGAAATCACCTTTCGAATTCACCGAAAAAATACAAAGAGTGACCATAGACTCATAGCTCAAATCCAGCCTAATTTGTTTTCTATTCTTTAGCCTTTTATTTCTCAGTCCACCCAGGTCCTTAAAATGGCCAAAACCTCCATCTTCACACCAAAACTCATAATTTTCGTAGTGGGATACAAAATTGTAGAATAAAAAGATTTTGGTTTTCTTTTTTACCATTTGTGTTTGCTATAGAAGATAGTCAACTGGAAGAATATAATAAGTATAACTTTTTTTATTTTTGTTTAATTAGGAAGAAAAATAGGAAGATGAAAAATATAGATTATTCAAATTTACTATCACTAGCGGAAAAATTTGATGATTTTTTTTTTATTAAGTAAAAAATGGAAATAGTAGATGTGATTTATATGTGTTAGTCTTAAGTTATTTTTAAAATGATATGATTAATTTCTAACAATGTATAGTTGATATAAATATATTAAATTTTCTAAATTAAGCTATCTATATTTTTTAGTTGAAAGTGTTTTAAATTTTGTAAGTTTTTTTTTCAAGGAAACATACTGCATTTTATATTCAATTATTATATAAGGCGAGAGATATTTTATAAATAAAGTAATGTGTAGTTGAAATTTATTTATAATACTCCTTACAATTCTACACAAACTTCTCATCCCAAAGCATTAAAGTGGATGGATGTACCAAAATGAACTGAATGGACCGAAATGGACCGAACTGGCCTAAGTGAAATTATGGACTGAATGGGATCGAAATGGACAGAAGTGGACCGAAATGGACTAAAATGACCGAAATGGACTGAAGTAGATCGAGGTTGACCAAATGAACCGAAATGGACCAATATGCTTCGCTTTAATTTTTAAGTATTACATAGATGCCTCTATTAAATAAGAACCGATTGTTTTAGCCAAAAAAAAACAAAACTAATTTTTTCAATAGTATATAAGAAGTAATGTTTTCTATTGTTATATAAGAAAAAAAAATTATCAATTAAATTAATAGTAAATATGACATTTTATAAAAGCTAACACATCACTCTTACTTTATTATTTTATTTTTTATCCATCCATTTATTAAAAAAATTAATAATTATTGATTTTAAATAATTTCTCTATTTATTTTATTTTATATATCACAAAAAAAGAGATTAAATAAATTAGTTAAAATGAAACCTTATTAAAGTGAATACATCACAATTATTATTATATATCTTTCTACATCAATCCATTTTATATAGAAAAACAATAATATTTTTTATTGAGCTATTTAAAATGATACCTTATAAAAATGAAGGCATTACAATTATTATATTATTCATTTTACTTTTTGTCCCAGATAAAAGAAAACCATCATCTAGAACTTAATCTAAGTTGATACCAACTTGAATTTGCACAGTGTGCATTGGCACCCTCACAATATATTTTATAACATCATAAAGTAATTTGTAAATGATATCAATCCCTTGTTTATTCGTTGGTCATGGAAGAGATGGGGATCAATCCCTTAAGAAATCCTTAGGAATTTCTTGTACATTGGAGGACCCTTCATCATCATATATTTCTGTTATGTTATCTACTAATTGGAATTATTAAGGTTTGAATTTGTGCAGTTGAGGCATCACAATGGAAGTACTTTTTGCCTTGTTTTTTTTTTTTAAGGTTTAGCCATGCTATGTATAGGTTTATGTAGATTGTACAATATTTTTGGTCATGTATTTTAAAGTCTTAAAGCCTTTAAAGGTATGGATTTGGGTTCATACTTCATATAAAATCAAAATTATATATATGGAATTCGGGTTATGACATTTTAGAATGGTTATCCACAATTAGCCCAAATTTTTTTTTTCCCTTCTTCAACCTCTAAAAGGCTTTCATCTGGCCCGAATTGGGAACAAGGGGCTTTGATAATTTAAGAAATTGGGCTGACCCAATGCTTCCAAAGCTTTTATAAATGATTTCTTTGCTTGAAATTAGAAATAGTTGAATTCTAATTTTTCTTTCCTTCCTCCAAAAAAAATGGGCTGACCCGTGGTGATCCAAGTCCAGCCCAAACCGGCCCATTTCGAATCCCTGAACACTGAGAATCTCAGGTATCAGTTAAACAAACACTTCCTTCACTTCACTAGCTTGCCGCCCAAACACACACTCTCTCTCTCTCTCTCTCTCTAGGTTCTGCTTCAACTCGGGCTTTAATGGAGATTGATAACGTAAGCTCAAACTCTCTTCTACTCTATGCTTTTAATTTCATTTTCTTGGACTCTAATTTGCTGGGAAACTGTTGGAAAGTCTAAGAAAATGCTTATTTCAACTCAAATTTGAGATTTTTTTCTATTTGAATTTCTTCCAAGATTCCAAATTTCCCTACAATTTTCCCAGCAACCAAGCAGACCATTCTTTATTTTATCTTGATACAGTTCTTTACGTTTTAGGTTTGATAGAAATTACATTTATGTTTAAAGAATTTATACTTGATCATTCTTTTTGACATTTCATATATATATATATATATATCACTCACTTTTTATTGCATCAATTTCTTTTTGACAACATGTAGAAAAGAGAGTGCTGAAGTAGAGAAGTATGAGAAAGAACCTTCTTTATGCCTGTGTATGTGCATATGCTCCTGGGCATGAGCTTAAACTGCTTAGCCCATCAGGGGTAAATGCTCCAAAGGGCTATTCTTTAGAAAGGTTTCCTACATTATACACACGCATTTGTTTTGATTCTTGTTTGAAGTGATTTTTGTAAATTCAAGATTTGAAGCTAATATATAGGTCCATAAGGTAATTGTTTCCATTGCATCTTTAAACTCCTTTTTGTGATACTTGTTTGCAAAATAATTCAGAATTAATTATTTATCAGAATGGAAGAAAGAAAGTAGCATATGAAAGATGATATGAATGCTGCCATGTTATATAAACTACTAGTAATCTAATTTCTGTTTTTAAAATTTGTTCTCTTTGTGTGAGTGCATTCGCTCATATGTTCTGTGATTGTGGGAATTCCACCTATGTCCTGCAATCACAGCTTATACTGTTTTATTGCTATTTCCATAATATTGTTGACTTGATTTTTTATGTTGTCAAATGAGTAAGAATCTTAGTATTGATAATGTATTTGTTCATTGCAGCCACCGTCATCTGATAAAGCCAAAGAAACTGATGACAACTTTGCAATAGTTCTTGAGCTATCTGAAGATGACCCGCATTTTGATAAAAAGAAGGTAAGAAATGGCATAATTGATTGCCTTCGAGCTCTCTTTTATTCTTCACAAATTTTTATTGAATAGTTGGTTAATGTTCAGAAATGTAAGGATGAAATATTATGTAATTGAAGGATATATATAACTTTAGTAAGTCACTATTTATTGTTTACTCTATTCTATACACTGAAGTGCAGGGGATTGATACTGGACTCCTGTTGCATACCAACTACTAAATTAAAAAATATTTACATTTATAATTTTATACATATGATTGTGTCAAATTCTTTTTAATTAAGATGTATACAAAAGAAATTGTGACTGTAAATACTGACAATAATTGTTCCATTTTTGTTAGCATGAAAATTATGTTCATAAATTTTCATTAGTATTTTCAGTTTATTACAGTTATGCTTTAATACTATCTAGTTTTTGGTAAAGAAACCTAATTTCTCCTAATTTAATTGAGTTGTTATGTTGCTACCATTATTCTTATTATTTTCACATCTCGTTGGCAGAAATTACTTCAGAATAACGGTTTTAACCCCAAGGAACAGGTTTATCTTAAGAGCTCTTCAGGTCCTGATTGGATAAGTACCACCTTGAAAGTAATGCTTCAAATAGCAAGAATCATACAATTAGATGAGGTAAAAATTCCAATTCTTCTCTTTAAACTACTTGGTATTTCAGTGTAGGGACATGCTTGGAGGAAAATGAGAGAGATAGACTAATTTCCTGTATGAACAATAGGAAACAAAATAGTTTTTCCACGTAGGTTTGATCCCTTTTAGGTTCTTGCAAGTTGTAGCTTCAGTGTTTTCCTGGTTTGTTTTGGCACAAAACTCAAAAGTGGAGCATGAATAGCATGATAGCCTGATCCCTGGCATTTTATGGATGATTAACTCATGATGATATTTATTATAAGGGGTTCATTGGGATGCAGGTAGAACTCTATTTTGGGGAGGATGATGCTTGTTCATCAGTGGAATATTACAGCCCCAGGAATGAGGTAGAGGCTCTTAATTCAATCCTTTCGCTTCTTGACATTTCACTGTCAAGTGGTATGTGCATGCAAATGAATGTCCTGCAAGAACTTCGGGAAGCAATTATTGGTATGATCCGTGACTTTGGGGACAAAAACAGTGTGAAGACTACAATTTTAGAAAACCACAGCTGTGGTAAAGAAGAATGTTTGTTGCAATGGGGTGAAAACAATGGCATAAGGACAAGGTTGCAGATAGCTTGTAAGTCTTCACAAATATGACTGCTGCTGTTCTTTTTTTCCTTGCTTATAAGGCATGTAAAAATTTTGCCCCCTTTCTTGGTGTCAGAGGATTTTTCCTTTTTCTTTGAGGTGGAGTTGGAAACTCAGGAGGGTTGGAACACTATTTCTTTACAATTTTGCAAAGCTATGTATAGAAAAAAGGACACCTAGTCTTTATTGTATTGTGCTTCATTCATCATGTAGATGTCGAAGGTGCTGGTAGAGGAGCCATAGCAAGAGAAAATCTAAATGTTGGAGACATTGCTGTGGAGATCCCTGTATCTACTGTCATTTCTGAGGAGCTAATCCGTGAATCCAACATGGTACGTTTCATACTTCCATAAATGATTCCTACTATGAGTTTGAACTTCTATGAGAGACAAGGAAATGAAGTTAAATGAAATGAATCTTCATTTGTGTGGGAACATGGATCACATATCTAAAAAACTTGTCACACAGAAAACAATAGATGGGTGATGATTAGTAAGAAAAATGTATTCTTGCCTACATGAATTTCTAATTATCCCTGCAATATGTAGAGAAAATTCCTTGCAGTCGTTTATGTTTCACAAAATGAGCTATGTGGAGGTAAAAGGAAGCCATTTCTAAGTAAACAACTAAACTGATCACTAGGAAATATTCAGAAAACTATTAATTCAGTTAAACAAACTTACATAACATATAAGAGAAGGGTTAAGTGTAATTCCTCACCAGTCACCATGTGTGGATAAAAAAATCTGTTCACTCTGTGCATCAAAGACACGGTTTGAGGTGCCCATGAGAGACATGGTTATAAGGTGTCTATGCCAATGGTTAATGGTAGTAGATTAGCATTAAGATGGATTCTGGAACCAGGTATCAGGTACTATGCCAATGCTGCTTTACCTTCGCACAAGGTGCCGTTTCAGTGTTTTAGGCCCTTCTCATCTCTATGCTTCTGTTTCTACATTGTCAAGTTGGATAATCTCTATAGTGGAGTACATGGTTTATGTTTGGGTGTAAAATGGGGGGATCATAGGTTCAAATCTTGCCCTGCAATAAAAATTGCACATGATGCTTTGTTTTCCATTCATGCCGATGGTCAATTACATTTAGAGACGGCACTCTTACATAATCAGTAATTTGAATCTGCGCAGCCTATGTGGAAGTAAAGTGGGTCAATATGACTTACTATTTTTTCTTTTTATTGCAGTTTCATATATTAGAAAAGATTGATGGCATCTCTTCTGAGACAATGTTATTGTTGTGGAGCATGAAGGAGAAGCACGATTGTAATTCAATATTCAAGATCTACTTCAATACCCTTCCAGAAGAATTCAATACAGGTACTCTCACTTTTTGTCACCTGCTTTGTCAATGATATCTACTCTGTTATTTTGTGTACATAATGAGGAAGCATTATTGTAATTTGACATCTTATTACTTTTGAGGATTAAATGATTCAACTATTAGCAAGAACTTGATGTTAGGTTAGAACATTTTGCAATCTTTTATATGGTCAATGAATGCTCTTTCTTTGCAAGCTGAAAAATTATCCATTAGGGTTTGAAAATTTTTTGCTGACCTGTTTATTATCATATGTTTGACACAGTTCGATAATTTTCCTGATCCTTTCTACATGGTGTAGCCTTTTTGCAATAAAAGATATTGTACTTATCAAAAAATGTTGCTGGTAAGATAGTAAGTATGAACTTGAAATAAAATATTATATTCTAATATCTAACTTTGAAAGGATGTAACATGTTAGTAATCATTCAGCTGGGTTCCATCACTTACCATTCTGAACAATTGATTGATCGAGACTTTTTTCCTTTTTTTTTTTTTTTTTTTTTTTTTTTTTGTGGAAATTTCAATTTTACTTTGAGCTAAGCACTTGTTTCTTTTACTTTTTATTCCATTCTGTTCTTTTTTGTCCTGGTAAATTTGGACCTAAGATGTATACCAAATTTACCCATATTTTTTTAAAAAAATTTCAAGTTAAAGCATGCATAATATTTGACCATCATTCTAAGTAAAATTTTAATAACATTTTGTGTATATCTTGTGTACATGAGGTAGTTCTTTTGCTTAAATAAAATTTTATTACTCATCAAAAAAAGTTATTCTCAGTAAAATCATTTCTGCCATGGTCAATATTTTAACCTCTTTTTTTTATTTTTTTTTATAAGTAATGAAACTTCATTGAAAAAAGAAACCATACAAGGAACCAAAGCACACAGGCAGTGTACTAAGGATTAAGGAACCAGCAAAACATCAAAACTATAATGCATAGAAAGTATAACTATCAAGCAGATCAGCCGAAGAATTAAAGTTAAAAACACCCAAAGCTCAAATTATTGTCAATCTCTCACTTCTTCAAAATTACGAGCATTCCTCTCCCACCAAATACCCCACATAAGGCAATGAGGGATCATACTCCAAATTGCATGCTTACGTCTGTTAAACTTGCTCGACCAGCTAGCTAGAGTATCCAAAACACCAATATAACCCAAATAATGGAAATACCATATTTCACAACTATCTAGCTACAGGGCAGTGTAAAAGTAAATGATTAGTAGTCTCCCCATCCTTCTTACACATGCAACACCAATCCATCACCAACTACTCTACGCTTTGGCAAATTATCGGTAGTTAAGATTTTCCCCAAAGCCGCTGTCAATATATTAACTTTCAGTGATTCAGATTAAAACTATGCGGCAATGTTTCAGTCACTGAAAAGTTTAAAATTTTAATCTTATTAAGACAAGAAACCCGTTTTTACGCTTCCACATCAATGTAAGATATAGTACTTAATTCTTTTTTGTTCAATTAATGCCTATTGGTGTTCCAAAAGTACCTTTTCAAAGTCCTCGAGAGGATGACCAATCTTGGGTTGACATATAGTGCAACTTGTCATATATATTGGGTCACGTGGGATTTCTCCATTTTCTCTCCCTGATCGAGACATCCTCTCCTTTGCCCAAAAAAGATTGACTGAATCATAAAAATTTTGGAGCATGGAAGTGAGAAATTATATATACCTTAACCTTTAAGAAGGTCAATGCTATTTTAATTCCCATTTGTTCTACAATTTTACCAAATTTTAACTAGGGAGTTGTTTGATGATTTTTAGCATCAGTTGTTGCCTGAAGAAATGGGTAAATAGGGTGTATAATTCCTTTGCAATTATATGCTTTGCTACCATCCTAGCTTTTGGAATTTTTCTGTTAAATATAAGGCATGCACCATTTGGTTATTTCACCCATTATGGGTTTGCACTAATTTGCATATCTTATGAAACAATCAAATACTTTATGTAGAAAAAGTAGAATACAATTTATTTTAATAAAAGAACCAAAACAATTATGAAATTAAGAGGGGAGTGCCCTAATTAACTACTAATACCTAAAATAAAAATACAATTTAGCAATAAAAATACAATTGACTCCAAAATTCTATGAGTAAATTAAAATAAATATTCTTTATGCTATTTCTTTGCACTTCCTGCATCACCCTGGTTTCCTGCTAGTTAAAATTATGGAGGATTTAGAGTATAAGGAGTTGGTACATCCCAAATGGTATTACCTTTTGGTCCCTCTCTGACATTTGAATGGAATTTTACGTTGGTTTTAGTCCAAACATCGTGACATTCAATTTGCAAACTCATAGTTACTAATTACTACATTGTTTTTCATAGTAGTAAGTGATGATATAATGATGATGTTATAGAATTCTATAGATCAAATTGGGGGAAAAAATGGTGTCCAATTATGTCAGTCTTATTTATTTATTTATTTTTCCCTAGTTTATATTGTTTGTATATGATCCGACAAAAAATGGTGTTAAAGCATATAGATATGTATGTGCATTTTGTATGCAAGAATTATTTGCCAATAATAATGTTCTAACACTGATCATTTTGGTTTAACAGGATTTTTTTTTTTTCATGATTCTATGTGACAGGGTTGAGCTTTGGCATTGAGGCAATCATGGCTTTGGATGGAACCATGCTGTTGGAAGAGATAGTGCAAGCAAAACAGGTTATCAGGCCTTCTAATACACTATTATTAGATTAATTTGTTCAAATATTTAGGCTCTGATTACTTCAAGGGACAAAAGAGTTGTGAAAAAGGATATATTAATGTGAGCCAAGCATCTGGAAATGGCAATTTGGCCTATTTAAGTGGGCCCCCCACCTTGCCCTGTCCCCATTGGAATGGATTTGGATTTAAAAAGATGGGATAGCAATAGAAAATAGATCTAGAACTTGATCCGGATTTCGTTCTTGTAGGCTGCTTTCTCTTCTATGTATCCAGTGTACTAGGGATTGCACTTTTTAAATAATTGATTTAGTAATCAATAACTAAGAAGGTACATGTATAAGGGAACTCCATCCCACCCGATCACATGTACTAATTCCCCTATTTATTATACAACCTCTTAAATGCCATCAAATATATAAACATGCTACTCTACTCCATCCTCGCCAATTAGAGGGACAGTTATAATCTAAATCATTGGAAGATTGAGCACAATCAAGATTTGCTCTACTTCCTTTCACTTAAACTTTAATCCCACCTATCCTGCACTCTTTTAGCTCCCTTCATTTTTTGTTATTATGCATTACTTAGATTGTTTCTATTCGCGTTCAGTTGAACTTTATTTTTCTCTTTCCCACTTGCTTAAATGTGGGACTATTTTCAAATTCAATGCATCCTTTTTCTTTTTGTCACAGCACTTACAAACTCAATATGATTCGTTATTTCCCACATTGTGTAATGATCATCCTGATATATTTCCACGGGAGGTATACACCTGGGAGCAATTCTTATGGGCTTGTGAACTCTGGTACTCAAATAGTATGCAAGTAATGTTCCCTGATGGAAAGCTAAGGACGTGCTTAATTCCTATTGCTGGATTTCTAAACCATTCGGTATGCCATTCTTTTTGTTCACCTTTCTTTTTCATTTTGCTCCTATGTTTTTTTTTTTTTTTTTTTTTTTTTTTTTTTTTTTTTTTTTTCTCTTCATGGTTAAGATATAACTTTAGATTTCAGTATAGTTGACTATACTACTGAATTCAACTAAAACTTAAGGTACTCAAAGTTGGATGCCAAGCATACCATATTATGCTTGTGAAGCACAGACAATTCACAGAGGTGCCATCTCCTGTATTTGACACTTGTCAGAGAAATCTCAGACATGGCTTCAAATAAAATGTATAAAATTACGAAGTTGAACACAGAAAGCATTGATTAAACATAATCTGGACACAATCTAAACATTGTCAAGAGCATTGGAGCTCAAATGGCACCTTCCTGGTGTTTCCAATGGAGACATACATGGTTCAAATCCCCCCACCCCCAACTATTGAATTATCAAAAAAAGAAAATCTGGATACACTCTGAACACCAAGTAAGCCAATTAACTAATGGTTCTATGACATAGTATATATTGGGGAATCTGTCTACTTGTGTTTATGATGGGTATAATGTTAGAGAATCTAGGGTTAGAAAAAAAGGATTAGTAGTCAAGAATTATTGGAGAGTTGGTAGGGAAGGGAGAATTTTTTATTTAGGTTTGGAAAGATGAGAGAAATTAGGGTTAAATCAGCCCACAATCCTTGAATAGTGCATGTGAACAGTATCATGAATAGTGATAGAATGCCAAAGACAAGAAAAGGTAGAAAAAAAAAGGGGGAAGTGACTGGTATTTGCAATTGTTTCTTGATGAGTTTTTAATCTTTTTTCAAAATCTTCAAGGATCAAATCTAGGCAATGTGTTGTTCAAGGAGTCCAGAATAACAATTTTCTCTTTTCGATTAACATTTCTCTAGATGTTTTGTAATTAGAAGCATTATCAGTTATTACTTGCACAACTTTTTTCTCTCCAACCGTCTCTACAACATTATCCAACATCTCAAAAAATAACACAAAAATAAAAATCAGCTGTTTAGAAAATTCAGAGGTGTCTATGTACAAAAATACCAAAAAAAAAAAAAAAAAAAAGGT
Source organism: Quercus robur (assembly GCF_932294415.1). NCBI lineage: Eukaryota > Viridiplantae > Streptophyta > Magnoliopsida > Fagales > Fagaceae > Quercus > Quercus robur. The sequence goes on from NC_065535.1 coordinate 91,660,302, forward strand.
AGGTTCCTTGAGGACAATTCACTAAAAAATTGCATACGGACCCTCTTCTCCTATCCATCAAACCATTTGTCACAATTGAACATCACATTTTACTCAGTTCTTTTCCATATATTCTTCTAGCATATCTTATGTCAAATTCGTGTGCTTCTTCCGGTATTTCTTCCTAATTTCATGCTAGGAAGGTGGCTTAAGCCCATTTTTAAATCTTGTAATCATGTAAACCATCTTCCCAAATTTAGGATTGTTCACACAATTAAAGGGAATGACACTAGTGTAGAATAGTTATCTGTAGACAAATTCATTCACATTCCTTTTGTTTTCTTATAAAAAATAGTTTATTCATAATTCTTTGCGTTGCTTTTATAACAAACGTATCCATGATGCCTTTCCTTTTTCATGCATTAATATCTTCTTCTCCTTAAAGGATTATTCTTACTGATTTTTTTTTTCCAAAAAAAAAAAAAAAAATCCTGACTCAAGCACTTTCTGACATGGCTCAAACATTTAAACTAGAGCCAGCTAAATGATGTTTAAGCTGCTAAATTCCCCTAGAAGAGATAGACCTACAAACTAAGGTTTTGTTACTGTTGTTGTATTTCAATTGTTACAACAAATGGAGGAGGGGAGATTTAATCTTTTGTTCCCCTTATAAAGGAGGCCAAGCAATGTCGTTGAGCTACAAGGCTCTTAGCAGCTCTACAATACCTACAGTTAACCTTCTTTGAATTACTTTACTGTTATTTCAACTACATATTCCCATCCTAGGTCTAACCTACTGCCCAGTGCATTTCTTTTCTTACACTTTGCAGTAGAACCAGCAATACTAGTACCAGCAATACATACCTATATCACCTTAAGGTATTGCTATTGAGAAAGAGAAAAGCAAGTTTAAAATTTATTATATAGAAAAGGGGAAAAAATAGCAAGTAAGAAGGATTGACAATAAATTGATTAACAAACAAATACATATTAGTTGTTATTCTCTTATGGGTAAATTTTAGTTGCCATGTGCCTGAATTGGCATAGAGTTGGATTAGTGTTTTTTTTATTTTATTTAAATTTATATATATATAAATAATAAATCTTATTTGTGATTCTCAAATGGAGTTATGGGTATATTGCTCTCCACAATTGATCTCATATGGCCATATGGATAAGAGTTAGCATCGAGTTTTCCGCATCCAACCTTAAGCAAACATAAAGAAATTAACATAAGGTTTTTAAAAAAAAAATACAATAGCCCCTCCTTTCACCACCAAAAAAACACCATAAACAGAACCTAATAGGCAAGTGACCAACTTCACCAAAAACGACATAGTCTCAAGTCACTCATCAAGTATAGTAGGCAAAAGAACTCAACAAAGCTATATTTAAGATTTCTGGAGCCAAAGTCAGACCCATTACAACAAGATAGCAATTCATAACAATTAAAAGCTAAAATAATTTACCTAGAATGATTGGGGAATGAACCAAAAAAGGATCGAATCAGTTCTTTTTTTGGATTATCAATGTCGTGGCGTCTCAGCATGGCAGGTGGCACTGTGGAAGCAGCAGCTCTCTGCCTCTCTCAAATGGGGACCCCAATAACAAGAAAAAGCTCAGCTTAAGCATGTGTGGCGATATCTTATAGGATCGATGAGGGATAACAATTCTAAATTGCCCCATGATCTAACTCACGGTCCCACATCAATTCTACTTCACAGCTGATCCTGGTATGATCCGGATCGATTCTACAGTCTAGGATCGTAGGATCTTACGATCCAAGATTGCTAGATGTCACAATCCTGATAATATTGCGTATCATTGTGTCTGTGTCTGCGTTCGTGCTTCTTAGCATTTCCTAAGCTAAGCTCACCAGCTTATTGCTCCCCATTGGTCAAATTTATTATTTCATTGGTAAATCCATGACCTCAATCACTCATCCTCCACCTTGATCTTACAAGGGAAGGAGATGTCATTAAAGTTGAGCCCATTCGCTACTTACAGTCAACACTATCACTCATAATAACACCTTCTGCTCAGAATGATTCTTGTACTTTTAAAAAATTCAGATGGTTGACTAATTTTGGTCCGGACATTATCTGCCTTGTTGTACCCAGTTTGATGGGGCTTATACAGAGCATTTGATTGCTGTTAGAATGTCTTATTGACAAATACAAAGTTTTTTTTCCCATGTATTTTTGGAACCTCAGTGAGGTATATTTCTTGCTCTTGCTCACATTTTGTTCCCTTTTACAGATATACCCACACATTTGGCACTATGGCAAAGTAGATCCTGCAACAAATTCCTTGAAATTCTGTCTATCAAGACCATGCAGTGAAGGAGAACAATGCTTTCTTAGTTATGGGAACTTCTCTAGTTCTCATCTATTGACTTTCTATGGCTTTTTACCACAAGGAGACAACCCATATGATGTTATTCCAATGGGTAACTTTCTTACTATTACCATTATGTCAATAGATATCTATCCAAGTTTTTAACTGTTCACAAGACAAATTCCTGTCAAAATGTTTCTGTTTTGGAACTCTTCAAAGTGCTCAGTTGGATGATACATAAATATTTGTTCTAGCCCAGAGTTTGAGGCTGAACAGGAAGATTGTATGGAGGGTAACCCCAGATTAGACTGGACCACTCACATGGTGCGGGGTACGTGGCTCTCAAACAACCACAATATCTTTTATTATGGCTTGCCACCGCCATTATTGGACTATCTACGGAGAGCTAAAAATCCTATGCTGCAGACCAAGTCCCTTGTAATTTTCCTTCTTTATTTTTTTAGTTTGGTGAATTGATCTGGCTTTTATCTTTTAGTATTTGATTCAAAGGTTGGTACTTCAGAATTCTCAGTTTGACCTCGAGTTGCATTGTGTTTTTCCTCTAACTTGAGTAGGCTTGAGTACTAACTAATTTCATGCTTTGAAGTTTTCTTCATAATGCTCTTATATGATTCTTATACTTTTCTTTTATAGCTACAATCTAACTTGGAAAATGAAATGGAAGTTCTTGGAGACCTTCTCTCGACCTTTGATGGCATGATGGAAAATCTTGGTGAAACAGATCTTAATGACAGGTAAAGAAGTCAATATCAAGGATTGAACACATAATTTGGAACTGAAAACAGAAGAAAATTTTCTTTATCGGATATAGTAGTTTTACTTTTAATCTTCATATTTGCAGAGAAAACGCCAGTTGGGATGTAAGGCTGGCAGAGGAGTTCAAAGATCAACAAAGAAGAATTGTTTCTTCAGTTTTAACCTCATGTCATAAGGGTCTCAGGTTGGTGGAAAATGAATTGCGCAAATGCATGAACGAGGACACCCGTGGTTAGATGAGCTGGCTGGAGGCATTTATGTAAACCAAAGAAGAAAAACTAGCATGACGCACATTGCTCTGTCCTGGTGGAGCAAGCCAATTGTGACTGTAAGTCTGTAACGCTAGTCTTGTTCTTATCAAAATTAGGCCACTCGGTCATTGACCTATCACTGCCCTACGAAGTGGCAAAAAAGTTTTGTTTGTACTGATGAGATATTAGTAGCACAAGCGTGGAATATTATCTTAGTGATGATACATTAGATTCTCAATCAAATTTTGTGCCTATATTCTTCGGTTATAGTGTTGTAGTGACCTACTCAACTTAAATCTAACTTTTTGTGGTGTGACATTAGTAGGATTGGCCTCAAGAAAAGCATGCGCATTACTTTTTAAATGTGTGGTCAATATGCTCCAAATCAATTTTAAATTGTTCCGTGGAAAAGAAAAAAAAAAAAAAAAAGAGAGCTCATTTTGGGGATAAGGTTTGGATGCCCACATTTGACTTAAGATACAAATTGGCTTTGTTGTGCCAGCCCGTATAATATTGTATGTGTTGTGCAGAATCTTTGTAAACTGTTATCTGTTAATTGCTGTATGATTTTGGAATTTTCTGATCTTGATCAAGGTGACCAAAACTATGTGGCTTATGAAATACTATATTATATACATATATACCTAAAAAGTCGGTGGTTGGTCCATAATTGAAGGATCTAAATTATTTCAGTGGGTGGCTCCTATATTGCTTGCTGACCATGTTACAAGAGAGCATAAGTGGGCTCTCTCTCTCTCTCTCTCTCTCTCCATATATATATATATATATATATCTCTTTTGGTAAGTAACTCTGCGTCTATAATAAAATGTTAAAAGAGTAATAAACTCACTTTTCTTCCAGAGTAGAAAGAGGTGAGATGGAAGAGGTCAAGATGATCATCAAAAGCTAAAACTAGTCAAAGGTCACTACACCCTCAATTTGGAATGACGGAATAAGATCCTCTCAATTTAAACCAATTTCACAAGTAAAATTTTATTTCTTGAATCTAATAATTTATATTGTGTCATATCATTTAAAATTAAACCTATAAGATGGAGTGTCCTCTCATATTGAATATTCTTTAGATATGTAATATTTAATTAAATCTATAAAGTAAATACATTTCAAAGGGTGAAGATCATGTTCTTTGTCAATTGTGCAGATAAGAAAAACTGGTCTTCTCCAATAGTATTTAGTAAAGAATTTTTATGCACTTTGTACCTACTCTTATTGACAAGGGTTTCATTACCCCAGTTGTTTATAAACCGATCAATAACATTGTTTTACTTGACATTAGATTAATAGTAATACAATAAAGGTAGTCTTGACATTTATAAAGAATCCAAAAGTTTTATTATTATTTTATTTTTCTTGAGAATAAAAGAATCTACAAGTTAATCAATTATAAATTGATGCCTTCTCAAAAAAATTATAAATTGATGGGTCGTCCACTGCTCTACGCATAATTTAAATGTCAATCATATTCTAGGTTTATTAATACTCTGTATACAAATAAAAACAGTCAAAAAAAAATCTTTATTTAATAAAAAGAAAAAAAAGTTTTGCCAATACAACAAGGAAAACTGTAGCATGCCCCACGCTAATAGCCAAGAAATAATAACAATAAAAATAAAGAAACTTCCATTTGGAAGTTGCCACTCACAGTAACCCAAATTTAATACAGTAAAGTCCTATAAAAATAAAACATAAAGAAGAAACTATAATTGAACTTCAACTATATTACACCTATAATGAATGATATATAGAGCATAATTATAAAGAGAGAAAGACCGGAATTTCACCAAATAGAGAAAGACAAGTTTTGATATCTTAGTTTGATGATAAGAACACATTTATCAGAATTGGAAGTGTTGAAACTCTGTAAATAAAATTAAAAAGAAAAAAGAAAAAAAAAAAAGGAGTTTTGAAATGGTAGTTAAAGCGGTGGTTAAGTAAGGTAGTGACTATTCAGCAAAAAAAAAAGTAAGGTAGTGACTAATAGGACCGACGTTTACGTGTTTCCTTCCCATTTTTCAATTATTCAATCCATATGTCTACGTCACTCATTCACAGCTTCTTTATTTCTAAGCCAAACAAAAATCAAAAGAGCTAGAGAGTCATCATCATCAGTCATCACTAGTTTAGTCTATCTCTGAACTCTATTATTTCAGCGAACAAATTCCCCATCCTCGAGATATTAGTCATCAAATACACAAAGAACCCGTGAAAAATAATCAATGATTATTAAATTAAACATGACATTTAAACCTACTTTATTGACTGAAACAAGACCCACACCACATAAATATACAGTATTTATTATTAAAAAAAAGAATAAAATTGATAGCCAATTAATGAGAAACATATATACACACTGTCAAGTAGCAAGATGGGTAAGCCTTAGCCCCCACTCTTTGTCCTTTCCTACTCTCCAACCACCACCGACTCCTTTCTTTTCTCTTAGCTAGTTTTCTAACCGTGTCCCAATCCAGTGTACACAGAAATATCTATACACCTTACCAACCACTAAATATTATCCACATGTCAAATGTGAAATAGTGCAATCAAGATAAAGCTTCCATCTAATGTTTCAATGCACTTATCAAGACACAATGCAGACAAGTAACCATTAAACACGTTCATGTAGTATCGGATTCAGTGCACTTATCAAGACACAATGTAGACAAGTAACCATTAAACACGTTTATGTAGTATCGGATTTAGTATACAAAACCTAATTCCCTAGATCATGTGGCAAAATTTTAGGAATAGTGGGTAATGCCTTTTTTACCCATTCCATGTTTGTAGTAGTAAAAAATGATTTTAAGACAAATTTTAATTTTAATTTTTTTTAAAAAAATTGGCTTAAATAGGTTTTAATAGAGTTAGTTGACAATATTTTCTAAACAACAATGAATAGAAAGACTAAAATAACAACATGATGAAAATTACTAGACTAAAAATAAGATGACAAGTTTTAAACTTAGTAAACTAAGAGTGTTCACATTAGTCCATGTATAATATAAAAAGAAGCAGAATTTACACAATTTTGTCTAAAAATAATCTACGTCAGCCCGTGTATAATTGTGTAAATTTTCAAGTTTATTACAATAACCGTGTCAAAAATAATCGGGTCTCAAGTTTATTACAGAATATATAAAATAAATAAAAAAGTAAGTTCTTATGCAAAAATAAATAAGAATTCTTACACAATGCGAATGCTATTAGTTAACAATATTTTTCAAGCAACAATGAATAGAAAGATTATAATAACAACTAGATGAAAATGACTAGACTATAAATAAAGTGACAAGTTTTAAACTTAGGAAACTAAAATAGCAATTCATCAAATTTCTAGAATATATAGATAGTATTTTTATCAATAACTTTTAGAAATTGGTAACATTTGTTTTGTAAAATTTATTTTTAGCAGAATTTATAATATTTACAACATCAAGATATTGTGTCCTAAAATTTTATTGGGCAAGACTCCATGAAAAGATGGGAGTGTTAGCAGAAGATCAAAATCTTTGTTTTACATTGTCACCAGCAACGGGAATTTCTTTTTGGAGAAAATAGTTTTATAATTGTCCAAAGAAATTAAAAATTAAAAATTAAAAAAAGAAAGAAAGAAAGAAAGAAAGAAATGAAAAAGAAAAACGCTTAGAAGTATCTCTCGCTTCATCTCTCTCCTGAGCTTTCTTTCTCTCTCCACCTTCTTTGCTTCACCTTAGCACAGAAGAGAGAGAGAGAGAAAGAGAGAAACATGTCCAATCCGTCTTTCCGAGCACCATTTATGCGTGTAAGGAATTTGTAAAAGCTTTCTTTTGCTTTTTATTTGTGCTGGGACGGGGTTGAGTTTGTTGCCAGAGCTTTGTGTTCTTTGTTTTTGGGTTATTACTGTTGTTGCTGTTGTTGAAGATGTTGGTGGCAAATAGCTTTGATCTATGGCAAAAGGACTCATTTTTTTGTGCTGCCGAGGAGGTTCAGGAATCTACAGATATGTATGTTTTTTTCCTCCATATTTCTCGGTTGCTTTATGGGATTTTGTGATTTGGGTATGCAAGAGTTTTGAGGATTTTAGTGCCAAATTCTTCATTTTTTATTGGTTTTGGTGAACTGGGTATGCGACTTTGCAATGGAAGTTTCAGGATTTGTGTGTTAAAGTTCTCACTTTACAGGGTTTGGTGATGTGGGTATGGAACTTTGCAATAAGAGTTCAAGGATTTGTGTACTAAATTTGATAAATTAACGCCTGTACTAAAAGCTTAAGCTGATGAGAAATTATGGATTTAATTATTTAACCATTATTCTAACAAAATTCATTATTTGGTGAGGCTTGGATTATTTTGGACTGTATTGCTAGCATTGAAATGTAGTTATTGGTTTTTACCTTAATAGTGCTTCAGAATTTGCATAAATTGTTGCACTTTTTTCATTGATTGTGTTGTTGTTTTTCTACAAGTTTGTTGGGGTTGGTGGTCTCTGGTTATATATATGTTCCATATATCTGCCCCTTTGGTTTTATTGATGTGGTATGGTCTATTTTTGGTTGGATTGGAAGTGCTTGGAATTGATATGCATTTCCATGTTGCATTTCTCAAATGGCAAGGTTGTCTTTGTAACTACTATTTTCCTGTTATAGTTGGACTCGCCAATTTGTCATTGGCATAGTTGTTATAATCTAGCATGCGTATAAAGTAGACAGCTCATTGGGATTGGAATAAATGGATGGTTATTAGCGTAACATATTTTGGAAGTTCATGCAATTGAAAAAGAAAACTTACACAACATTGGTTCCAATCTTTCATTTTTCTCTCAAAATATGGAAAGGGAAAACAAATGCAAGCTATTGTGATTTATCAAGAAGTTCAGAAGATTTATCCCTACTGCAAAATTAATAATAAAGGGTTTACATACTTTTGGCCTTATTAACTTTTCCCAAAGAACAAGATGGGCCTAATCCTTTTAGTGGAATTTACTGCAGTTGAAATGTTGGTTTAATTTATTGGTTTCAGTTGTACAGTTGAAAATTGTTTTAAGGACATCTTTTTCCTTCACTTGGTTTGTCCAGACTGGAATCAGCATACAGGACATGGATGAGACAGAAGAGAGAAACACTATCACCAGAGTGTTTGGATGAACTCTGTAGGGAGCTGCAAACTGCTTTAGGAACTGCTAAATGGCAGGTAAATTACTTTTTTTTTTCTTTCTCTATTTTTCTCATTTCTTCTTTTCACATCTTCTTTAGTTCACTTTGTTTATTTTTATCAGAATCTATAACTGATCTTTACATTTTTGTTAGTTGGGTCAGTGAAATAACTACAACTTCAAATCTTATGTTTCTTGTTAGTTGGGTCAGTAAAAGGTCGTTGAATCTTTTATTTTTTAAGTGTGGACTTGTGCTTTCATGGGTTTCAATCATTGTCAGCTCGCCATATGTAGCTTCAAAATGCTCATTTGGTTTCTCATTCTACATTTTCTCTTCAATTAAACTGCATTTAAAGACCTTGTTACAGTTTTTTGCCTCTAATCTGTTAAGTTGGTGATGCCCTAATGTATCATTGAAATGTGAATTTTGAATTAGTTGGAAGAGTTCGAGAGGGCTGTCAGGTTGAGCTATGGACATCGTAGTGATGACAGTACAATGGCTAGGCATAGACAATTTATTTCTGCCATTGAAAACCAAATATCACATGTTGAAGCAGCATTAAGGGAATCTTTTAGTGAGGAAGGAAAGCAACCCCTTCGGTGGGTGAATCTGGATGAAGATGAATGTGATGACTTGGCCGCATTTCTCTCTGGAACCTCCCAAAGCTTGCAAAGTGCAAAAGATGATTGTTTAGAGCTCAGACCTTCCAAGAAAAGCTCTCCTCTGGATAACACTCAGAGAAAAGATGCAGACCTTAATCTCAATGCTTCCTGCAGCAGAGGATTTTCTGATGAAATGAAAAGTTTTAAAGATGTTAGTAGTGTTAGTAAGGACAAAAATAATGTCATAAATATAGAAGCAAATGAAATTCCCTTAGGGAGGGATGATATAATTTGTCAAGCAGATAGAACAACTAATACAAGGAGAACGTGGAGCTCACCAAATTTTGGTGAATTGAAGATAATAATTCCTGATGAAGATGAACAGGTAGACAAACTAGTGCTGAGGGTCGACGACACTCCTAAGGAAAAAAGGTCAAAACCTTTCTTTTGGAAGCAAAGGCGTGTGGAATTTTTTCAGGTGCAGGGAGCAGTTAATTTGTTCAATCAGGTCTGTTCATTATGCATTTTAAAAGGCAAACTTATTTTATCTTATCATTTTAAAATGTAATTTAGAAGGTACATAGAGAGAAAAGTAATTAAGCATTAAAAGAAAGGGGAAAAAATCATGAATTCTCAGATTCATCCCTTCTTTTTGCTATGCATGCAGTTAGTAAAAATTCATATTTCTTTTATATATTGATTTTACGTGGTTACAGTCAAACATGATTTTCTTTGGCTATAATCCCATGAAAATTTATCAGTTCAATGTGTTGCAGCTCTTTGGTCGGGCTGGTGGGTTGCAGAGACAATTGCAGAGTCCAATACACTTGCCATTCCGTTGTTCTGTACAAGTTACACTTGCTTTTATGCTAACTATCTTTTTGATTGGTAAGCTCTTGATTTGCTTGAACTGTAAGCATTCTCTATCACCAAGGAGTTGAGTACTGCATACTCACTAAGAATGCTATTGTTTGTATATTTGTGAAATTTTTTGTCAAGTGTATGCTCTAATACTTCGCCTATCTTATATCTTAGTGAAAATGTTTTAAGGATCAATGCTATTGTTTCTTATGAGGAAACTGGTTAACAAAGGAATCTCATGTATTGTTTTGCTTTTTTCTCCTGCAGTACCTTTTTTATTTTATTCAGCTTGATAAAGTGGTATTTTTACGGCAGAAGATCAAGATGAGAGGTATTTCTATTACCTTAAAAGCCCTTTTTTCTATTGCAATATATATACTTGGAAAGGGGTGGAGCATTGGTGTTCAGCTATGCAGCATGGATATCCCTGTCTATGTTTATCTATAAGCATAACAATACTTTACTGAAACTCCTGATACCAATCCAATACTTGTTAAATTTTTTCAAGTCTTGAGCATATATAATTACTTACTGGAAATGTATATGTCACTTCTTGGATGTTCCTAGAGATGCATTGGGCATTCAAATGTTAGAATAATACCTCTCTTTTAATAGAGACCTTTGCAGGATAATAGAAAAAGTCAATATATAATCGACGGGATTGTTGTCGTATTTTGATCTCTTGCCAAGAGGCCCATGACTTTACCATGCTAATTTCAGTCATGCCATTTAAAACTGATGCAATGCTCTCTCTCACCACAGTTTATCTGATGCTTAGGGAACATTGTCTGTAGGAATAATTACTATTGCATACTATACAAATTATATTAAATTAAATTAAAAAGGAAGTAAAACTCTGTATAAGCTAGATTATAGTAATTATTATGGTGGAAAGTTAATTCCATACTGATTTAGCTTAAAATGCTCAATTATTTCTTGCAGTCTTGGACAAAGTGAGAGTTAACTTATTCTTGTTGCTAGTTAGGGAGGACGGTTTTGACTATTGTAATCAGTCTGCTGTCTAGCTTGACAAAATTTAGCAATTCACAAATACCCAGGTGTTGCAAAATGAAAACATAACCATTATGTTACAACATATCAGCATCACTGTTGTCTATTTAGTGATGATTAGATGGTCCATGATCTAATCATAATAATTCAAAAATTGGCAACAATACTCAATATTGCTCATGTTTTCCTCCTCTTATAATGATCAAGACCTCAAACTTTTCATTGTAGGATAAAAGTATTTCAATTTAACACATTTGTTGAAGGTTATTCATATTTTAAGGGTTTTTTTTTTTTTTTTTTTTTTTGAAATTATTTTGGGATATATCCTTAAGAGTTAAACCAGTCAGAGAAGTACTTCATGAATTTTGTAACTGAGCGAACAAAGCATAGGTAGAAGACTAATATGAAGGCATACTTTGGTCAAGATAGGTGGGGATTTTTTTTTTTTTTTTTTCTTTTATAAATATAGGTGGAATTTACATTGCCTCAGAAAGCATGCGTATAATTGTCTTGCTTTCACAATTTTTTTCTTAGGCAATTTTTTTTTCTTTTACAATTGACAGGCAAACTTCAAGATTCTAGTTAAACAGTGCCTAATGCACAAGCATACAGATCTTGACTTCAACATATGTAACTTTTTGTCAATGAAGTAGAATCATAGTTGTAACATTTCTTTATGTTTTCAAAATGAAAAGGTTGAGGTCACCTTTGATGTATAGCAACGTGTTTACTGCTGCAGGTACTGAGGTGATTCTAAAGCAAGTTTGAAAAGGGAACGCTTGTGATTCTCAAGTCTAGGCATTGTCCCAGCATGTATGACATTTTGGAGTAGGCCAGGCCTCCTCCTCTTTAAAGTTTGAGAAGTAAAACAGCAACAGGAATGGGATATCTTTTTAGACTTCTTGATGCTACAAATTGTAAATACATTCATGTTGTCTTAAATGTATGCTCCCAGTTATATCTGGTAGTGTAGACAATCCCATTTCAATTTAAGCCTTAAACTTTAAACATGGCTGCTTGTTAAGGGTCCAAATCCATGGCTTTTAATGTACTACCCTTGATCTTTGGTTAATAATGCTTGTAAATAACTCATCTTTAAATCCCTTTGCACTGAATGTTTTCTGGTCTGTTCAATTATCGATAATCTGATTTTTGGCTAAGCATGAATTTCGTCTTTGTTTGGGAACATTTTATGTGCCAAAATGTACTGAAATGGTCCAAAGTACCGAAATCTACACAAATCTCTCCTCCTAGAGCATCATCAAAATGGTCCAAAGTGAACTAAATGGATTGAAATTGACCGGATAGACCAAATGGACTAAAATGGACCGAATAGATCAAAGTGAACCGAATGGACCAAAATGGATCGAAGTGTATTGAATATATTGAATGGACCTAAATGAACTGAATGAACCGAAATGCTATACTGATGTGGCTCAATAAAAGTATAATAACAATAAATACTACACTTCAATTATGTATATGTGTGTGTGGAAATTTTAGATGATTTTGTTACATAAACATCTTAGATTAGTGTTATTACATTAAGGAAAATTAAAATATTCCACCTTAAATTTTGGACTATTTTATTACATAGACGTCTTTAATTTGCATGATAGACACCCCTATTTGAAAGAATTGTATAACATTCCCAGCAATCTAAATTAGCCTAATTAGGCAGTAACTGAGTTGCAAATTGGGTATAATTAAAAACATACTCTCATTAGTTGCAATGAAAAATCCCAAAGTTTGCCTAAATTTAAATATTGACTTAGATAGGGGTTGGTTCTCCTAAATTAGGGTGTGATTGAGTGAATTGATAGTTGGGAGAGGGGGCATTGAGAATTTTAAATCTTTTGATATAATTGGAAGGATGAAGTTTTCTGTGGGGCCCAATAATTTATGGGTCAGGTCCATTTGCTCGTGGGAAGTCCAAAGGCCCAAGCCAAAGAAAGCTACGGCCCAAGCTCAATAACATAAAGCCCAAATGGCCCGGAGATGTTGCCGAGAACAGTTCAGTCCTCGGCAGACCCAAAATTCCACCAAAGAAGATGGGCAAAAATGGTATAGGACCAGACTGGAAAGGAGATCTAAAATATCTCGGGAAAGCTGCCCTCATTACCCTTCCCAGATAAGACTCTGCATCCAGCAGAGCCGGATTCTTCGGCTTTATCAACCATCCCCAACAATTCTGGGATTAGACTGACGGGACAAATATCAGTCTTGTAAAAGTTGACCCTACACGTGAACGAAGGACAGCAAACGCAGGCTAGTATAAAAGAGAAAGTAAGTAATCTGAATAAAGGGGGCTGGGAACAATGGACAAAAAACCAAGGACTCCCATCCCACCTCGAGGAGAAAAACTCCAGGGGTAAGAACCACTTAACGGTATATGCTCACCATAGAAAGAAAAACCACCGCCGGATAACCGGAGGAATACCTTAATGATCCTCAGACCGAGTCCGAGGAGTCCAACCCCTCAGGATATGATGCCATAGGGCTTAAATGTTCAAATCCAACTCCTTTTTTCTACATGAATTCCTCTTAAATCAAGACCGGACCATCGCCCTGTGATCATAGGCAAGCCTTTCAAGCCCACTCTCTACAAATCATATTGTGAGGGATCTTTCACGTACGAGCCCAACATCATTATTGGGCTGTTAAAGAAATCGTGTCCCTACATTTTCCTTGGAACCAACTTAGAAGAATCTCCTCCATTTTATTACTTAGTGACTCATAAAACTATTTACATGTAAAAATAAATTTAAAAATACATGTGGATGATCTTATTAAATATCTTGTAATGGGGGTTGGAAGAATTTTTCTCAAGGTAAACTTTTTCCTAATTGGACTCCCTCATCTCAAATCATTTCCTCCATCCTCTAAAAATAATAGCGAAAAGTTTTATTGCATTCAAGGGCATGTGACAATAAAAAGAAAAGGACATGTGTTTAAGGGTTATGTGTCGGATGAAACTTAGATACTTGTCTATTTTTTTTTGCATCACATATGATATATCTTTGTATGCAGTAAATTTTTTTCCAAAAATAAAAAATAAAATACAAATATGCTGAATCAAATTTAAGGAAAATGCTAACGAATATTTTTAGAGTATTGATTAACAATTTATTCCTTTTTTAAAATTTATAAAAAAATTAATTAATATTTTAATAACTTTTTTATTTTTTATGAAAGTAGTGTCAACATTTTCTACAAATGGATCGTTAACTAAAGACACTCTTAGAATGAACCTAAATTTAAAACCCCCATCTTCCCCCTCAAACCACTGTCCTTTCTACTTCCCAGTTCCCACATAAAGTCACAAAATTCAAACATGACCCCAGAAAACCTGCTTCGTCGTCTTCCATCAACCCAGAAATGCACCTTCGGCTGCCCAGTCCTAGACCGCTGCCTCGGCGGTGGCATCCCTTGCAACTCAATAACCGAGCTCGTCGCCGAGAGCGGTTGTGGCAAGACCCAACTCTGTCTCCAACTAGCCCTCTCCGCCCAGCTCCCACCCTCACTCGGCGGCCTATCCGCCTCTTCTCTCTACATCCACACCGAGTTCTCTTTCCCTTCTCGCCGCCTCCACCAACTTTCCCATGCCTTTATCTCTTCACACCCAAGAATTTTCAATAACGATCCCTGTGATCGTATATTTGTTCATGCTGTATATTCTGCAGACCAACTGTTTGATATAATGCCTAAGATAGAGTCTTTCCTTGAAAACATGAATACCCAGTTACCGGTTAAGCTCATTGTGATCGATTCCATTGCGGCATTGTTTCGTTCCGAATTTGAGAACACCCCAATTGAGCTTAAGCGGAGGTCGTCGCTGTTTTTTAAGATTTCGGGGAAATTGAAGTCGTTGGCGAAGAGGTTTGGTTTGGCTGTTGTGGTGACGAACCAGGTGGTGGATTTGATGGGGCATTCGGAGGGGATGAATGGGCTGAAGGTTGGGAATTTGGGTTCTTTGGTTTCGTCTGGAAGACGGGTGTGTCCCGCTTTGGGACTAGCGTGGGCTAATTGTGTGAATTCGAGGCTTTTCTTGTCGAGGAATGAGGAAGTCGTTGGAGAAGAAAATGGGTCGGTGGATGTGAGTGCTTGTGGAGGTGGTGATTTTCTCCCTAGGCAAACAAGGCGGCGACTTCATGTTGTTTTCGCGCCTCATTTGCCTGATTCTTCTTGTGAGTTTGTGATCAGAAGAGAAGGGGTTTTTGGAGTTGAAGGATAGCAATATGCTTCTAAGAGGAATGGCATTACTTCAAGCTAGCTAGACATGTATAGTTTTGAGTTTTTGTACGCTTATTTAAGCGGTGAGTTACAAACAGAATAGCAGCATGCATGGTAATTTTCATTCCTCTTAAATTTTCAGTTCTCAATTTTTGTGTTTATTACGAGTTGCTAAAGATTGATAACAGTGGAGGTGATTTTGTTTAGATTTTATAAACAAGTGTAAATTTGTAAACTATGTGAACTTTGGTGTTGTGTACTTTACATGGTGAAAAGTTCTTTTTAGATCAATTGAAATTTTCTTCTCTTTTTTTTATTTATTTATTATTTTTCTTTCATATTGCATGGTGTTTGAACTGATAGATTAGACTAGGTTGATCAGAGGGAGAAAACTAGCGTGATTCAACTTCTGGTTGCACATAGAATGTTACTGCATTGTTTACTTATGAAAGGTGCTTAAACCATATAGCTCACAATCTTGGTTTTTTAATTTGATTGAATGATGTCTTCGTTCTGATATTTGAATGTCCAATTTTAAGATTCTGCCCATGCCAAAAAACTTTTCATTGCTTCTTTTTTTCCTTAGACAAAAGACAAATTTATTGATTAAAGAGAAGTTATTAAGCTGAGTTCCTATTTTCTTATAAGATAGCTAGTCACTAGGAGCAAGGAACTTCCAAATTACCTATCAAAAAAAAAGGAGCAAGGAACTTCCAAGTCTTAAGGCTTTCCATTTACCTGGATAGAGTATTTGGAGTATCAATTCCTTTATTTGGTGTCATAAAAGAGGAAATTTCTAATTTACATGTGGGATTTGTAGCTGGAATTTGGAGATCACAAAAATCAGCTCTAAATCCCAGCTAAATAGGTGCAATTTTACAATTTCAGGCAATGTTATGTGGGATTTTCTTTTTGCTGGGTGTGCCAATGAATCAGAAACCTACACACGCTATTTCTCTATTTCATGCTCATTTCTTTTATTTCCAGTTGCTCCTAGGACTCATTCACTCTTCAAGTTGGTAAGATATCACTCTCTATTCAAATTTCCATACTCATCTCTTTCCCTCTCCCTTTTTCTACCTCTCAATCTGATACTGTATCTCTTTATATGGCTCTATGATCCATCAACTCCAATTTTTTAAGCTTTTGAATTCATTTGGGTAGTGTGTTTTCCTCTATTTTTTGTTTTGTGGGCATTTGATTATGGGTCCGGTTAATTTATGCCCTTAGGGTATATATTAATCATCCATTTTAAGAAACTTTTTGTGGGAAATTGAAAATGCTGTCAAAAAAATTGTTCACTTTTTCATTTTCTCATAAAATTTTTCCTAAAATGGTTTTAGAATGTATGTCAAGAGGGCATATGTTAGTAAAACCCTTTGATTGTGGAAAAATTTAGTGACCCATTTATGAGTTCATCTAGTTATTCTGTGGAGATTTTTTAATGGCATTAAGCACTGATTTGTTAAACTTCTGGGACGGATTTGACCAAAATAGAGTTGCATATATTATTACCAAAGTATAACTGCATGTATGATTGCTGGGTTAATTATGATTTTATGTCAGTTTTACTTTGGATTTTTTATTTACTGGGTTATTTTCTATGTTTGCCTTTTAATCTGTTTACTCATCTCCTCTGTCATCCCTATGCTCATCTATCTATTTGTTCGTGAGTGCCCCTTAATTTGTTTGTCCTTAGTAAGTTTGGGTGCCGTAACCTTAGTCTCTTTGTGGTGCCGTGGCTTGGTTTGTTGGTTTTGCTTTAGAGAGAAATCTCTTTTAAGGTGCTGTACAGAAATTTTAGTGTTTTCTTTGCATCTATGATTGAGAGCTATTTGAGTGTCTTGGGGTTCTGGATTTTGTGAGAGTGATTTTACACCATCTTTGTATCTCCAAATTTGTTAATGAAACTTTCTTCTCATCACCTCCCGTGGACTTAGCCAAAGGCCTAACCGCGTAAATTCTTAGTGATACTTGTTTATTTTTCTTTCAGCTTTCTTTGTTCCATTTGTTTGGAGATCTTTCTCAAGGGAATTATATTTTCACAATCAATCTTGATATGTAAGGTTCCATTTTAATAACATCAATCATGTGTCAAAACACATATCAATCCCAAAATGAGGCTTCTAATTTTTGGTGTGTGTGAGCTGCAAAAGGTTGGCTGTTTGGACAGATCACAGATGAGAAGAGATGCAACCAGCAAGACCAATAAATTTGGAGTTCTCACTTCTCTCATTAGATGACTCAGATCTGTTTTGGCCATAGTGTATAATCAAAGCAAGACAAAGGGGGTCATCGATTTGCTTAGATCTGAACTTTTGGCTCCAGGAAACTCATTACTTGTGGACAAGCTTGATTCTAAAGAAACAGTAGAATGACCCTTCGTTATGTCTAAGAGGCCGTTCTTCAGTTCAGGTACAATAATGACAGGAAACTTTAGTGACCTTATCCTATAATAGTATTGAAAATAAAGTCTAAACTTGCTTTTAATCTTGTCCAATAATTTTGAAATGAATGGCTTAAAATGTGTAAGGTTGAATTTAATCAACCATGTGTTGGCTTTATTCCGTGACAAATTTGCTTGTAATACAGCACTTAGAAACCCTATATTTAGGTGAGAATCATGTAAGGGTAGTGTGTGAGAGAATGTGAAGAAATGCTCAAGACTGTGCAGTAAAGCAGGGACTCGCGGCTAGATCTCGCGGAAGGCTTGCGGCTTGCAAGCCGCCAAAAGTTGTACACATGCAGAGCATGCAGGGGAGCTGAACAATCATGCCAGCTGGAGCACTATAGGACAAAAATCCAGATTGGCCATTCAGTTAGCTCGCGACTTGAACTCGTGACTCAGTCAAGTCGCAAGGTCAAATCACCAGCCAACCCTGTTTTGGTAAAACTGACTCTTTGCATTCCATTCTCACACCAGTATAAATATCCCTCATTCCCACAAAATATGTTCAGAAAGAAAAACCCTAAGAGAGATTTCTTCAAAACACCCACCCAATTAGAAAGAGCTACTCATTCTTAGAGAGAAATCTTTGTAATCTCTTCTCATTCCCTCTCTCATTGTAATACCTATTGAGAGGAAATTTCTATCCAAACACTACCCACACCCATTTAGAGTGTTGAGTGTTTTTAGATTTTTGGGAAGCATTGGAAGATGCTAAGGATGGCGGATGCTATGGATTATAGCGGAATCCGGTAAGCTAGAAAAAAAAAAGGTTCGACACAACCTCATTGGAACAAGAAGCTTGGAGGGCTTAGGTACATCGGGTAGAATAGGCTTGGAGGGTCTATTGCTGTTCATGTATCCCAACTACATTTTCTAGTGGATTATTGATCGTTTAGAGGGCGGTGGAGATGTTTTACGCCGAGGGTTTCGGTTTCCTCTTCGATAACACATCGTGTGTTGTCCTTGTATTTGCATCTCTCTTCCCTTTATCTTTGCCTTTTATTTTTTGCTGTGGATGTGATTTTAATTAGCTTAGATTGTTTACCAATTCTGTATTAAACTTTTGTTCATGTTCTACACATTAATTGTTTGATATAAAGCTTGAATTGGTAATTTGTAAATTGAGGGTCTAAACATTCAAGGGTGTTTTTACACTATTTGAACTTTCAATTGGTATCAGAGCGGGTACACTTGTTTTGGTTTTATTACCTAAGTGTGATCCTTGACCCCTTGTGTGTTTTGCCATAGATAATGCTTTATATGCTTCTATGGATATTGTTGATTGTAACATGCCATGCGTTTGAGAAAATGCCTCTATGAGTGTTAATCCTCATAATTGTGATGACATGTGTTGAAGGCTAAAATTTCACAAGAAAGCCCATTCCATGAAAAGTAAAAAAGGCCCAATTCAAGCAGCAAGAAGAATCAACATTAAGGCCCAATTTATGTTCAGATTTCCAGTAAAAAGATCATCAAAAAGTCCAGCAAAATCCAGTGAAAGAACTGGGCCGGGATACCCAGAGACTGCCAGAGGCCCGGGATCCTCAGGTAATGCAGCACAGTTACTGTGGGATTGAGACAGCTCAAGAGAGGTACCACGAAATACAAGAAATGAAGAATAGAGATATCCTTCTCAAGTATCCAGTGGTGCAGCAAAGAATCAGAAAATATAAAGCAAACATTTATGAACAAAGGAGCTGTACCACAAGGAACCAAGAATGAGAAAACCGTACGTAAAAACAACTGGAAGAGAACTTTCAACCCAGCAGTAAAAGATTCCAACTATTTGGGAATAATGACAGCAAGGAAATACAACCGCAGCTGAGTCTGAAAAGTGAGAAATCTTGAAGGAAGAGAGATTAAAGGCTAGTTGCCTAAGGACGCCCCGGAATGGAAAGTCAGCAAGTGACTTTTAGAGAAACAGTATTAAAAGATGAAAACCATGAGAAAAAAAGGAAGAGACCAGTCCTAAGAAAATGTCACAGCACGAACTCTGAGGGGCAAAAGAGAGAAATCACTAGTACCTCAGAGCCCTAGAAAACACGCTATAAAAGGAAGAGAAAACCCATGTTGAAGGGGGAGGATTTTCAGTAAGAAGGATATCATAACAGAGCCATGAGAACTTTGTAAAATTTAAGAACAACAGAGGAACGTCTCCCGGTATCCCAGAAACAGCCACTATAGCATATATTTGTCTCCCGATATCCCAGAAACAGCCACTATAGCACATACTTGGATTCAAAAGGATTCAAACTTTGCAAGTCTTAGAGGCTTGAATAGCCATCAAAGTCTGTAATTTTTGAGCTTATTTGAACCTTGTATCACGTCTTAGTGAGCACATTTGTAATCCACAATCAAGAAAAATAATGAAATATCTCATATTGATTTGAGGATTTCTAACAATTACTTTGCATATTTATTTATCATATTATCTTCCTTTACTGCTTCTTGCTGCTCAATACATATATATTCTTGCTTGTAAAGCTAAGTCCCTGTCCAAGCAAAGTCCCTGTCCAAGCAAAGCCACTCAGACTTGAGTTCCAAATCCCACAAGTCTTGTGCAAAAGCACTAAGTCTGTGAGAATTGGGGCTAGGATCCTCGTGGCTGAATCATTCTCATGAAATTCATTTACATATATGTATATGTATTAATATATATATATATATATATATATATATCCTAATCTAAGAAACTAACAATTATTTGAAGATATGTGCATTATATAGTTGGTCTTGTGTAGGACCTATAGAGGTAAAAGGAAAGGACAAAACTCCATTGCATAACAAGCATGGAGAAAGATTGTATAGTGCAGAGAACCAGAGATTCTGGGTTCTTACAGGCCTAATACTCCCCGGGATCCCACGACAGTACGTTCCGGGATCCCACGACAGTACACCCGGGGTACCAAGTGAAGGAATTCTTTAAAATGTTTATACGATAAAAGATAATCCTTAAATATTCTACTTCAATCTCTTTCTCATTGTGAATATTATGAACATCTATTTTACTTATTTTGTAAGAGTAAAGGGTTATTTTATGATATTAAAACACTTATAATGGTATTTTATTGCTTAGGAGGAATCGCATTTTTGCCTTGAGGAGATTTATGTGACTTGCGCACAACTTGGTTCGTAATCAGCCCCCATTTAGCTGCGGTGAACCAAACCCAGTCCACCTAAATACAACTATTTGGCCCAGGATCCTTGGGCCTGTGTGCTAAAGAAAAAAAGCACTCTCACAACATGTTACTTGAATCTATGGGTGTTGTTGACAAACTCTTGAAGAAAGGAGCTAAGAAGTTTCAAAAGAATTTGAGCAAGTTAGTTTGTGAAAAGGATGATTTGATTGCTAAACTCAATGAATCTAACAAATTGGTTGAGAAATATAAGAATCTTGCTGAAATTTCTCTTGAAAAACTGAAAGAATTTGAATGTTTAAATAGGGACTTGGATGTTAAACTTGTTTTGTCTAACAAACTTGTTGATAATCTTAAATCTGAAAATGAATCTTTTAAGATGCATGCCAAGTGTTTGATTGCTGAACCTGTTGTTAAAATGGAAGAAAATATATGTTGCAATCATGTTGTGGTACCCAATTTTGTGCCTATTGTGTGTTCTACCTCAAAGGACAAATCGGTGTACATTCCTCCACACAAAATAAATCAAAAAGTGGAGAGAAAGGCTCTTAAGCCTAAGCCTCTGTTTAGGTCCCATTCTAGGGAATTGAGTGGATCTAAGTTTGTTCTTACTTGCCACCATTGCGGTGTGATCGGTCACATAAGACCCCAATGCCCCAAGTTAAAAAGAGAACAAACTTTTGTTGTTGGATCCCTTCCTAAAAACCCTAATGGACCTAAACACATTGTTTGTTACCATTGTGGTGCCTTTGGTCATCTAAGACCTCATTGCTCTAAATTTCAAGCTCTTAAGATAATCAAAAGAAAAGAGAAACTTGAGCTTTTTGGAAGTTGTGCTTTAAAAGTTAAACCGAATTGGATGGAAAATGGTAAGTTGTTGAAGAAAGTAGTTAATGCTCTTACCTCCTTGACTATGTGCATCTCCAGTTCTCATTCTTCCAACCCTCGTCTCACTTTTCTTAAGACACTCATTCCAAACAATCGTTTTGTTTGGATGAGGTAGAGTTCCTATGGTTGAGCTTTTGCTCTTTTGGTCCTTGATCTAATTCTTTCGATCTTTGTTGGACCCTTCATGCATTAAATGTCATATCTTCATGCATTTTGTGCATCATGCATTTATTTGTATGCATTGTTTTATTTTTTATCTTACTTTTATATTTCAGTTTGTGTGAGTAAAAATCCAAAACCACATAAAAAGTGAAAAATTCAAAAAGTTTGATAGTATTTGTTTGAGCACATATCACATGTGAGTTTGGCCTTGTACTTTTGTACAAATGGCTTTGTGCATTTTCGAGCTTAGCTTGTTATTTTTGCACTTATATCTTTGTGGGAAAAATCTTGACATCTTTGTATGATTGTTGTAAATCGATCTTCACGCTTGTCATGAATGATTAGTCAATAGTCATGTTGGTTTTAATACATGTGTAGACTTGTGCTTATATCTCTTCTCACTCTTTTATTTTTATTGCTTAAAGAGCTCAATAAATGTAAATCTCAAAATGAAAAGAAATAATGAGCTGTAAAAACCGTCGCACATACTAGTATTCGACTAGGAAAAATGGAAAGCGACTTATATGAAAATGTATGATGCCCCAAAAGCCAAAGGCTTGTTCATCAATTGTAAATATCACAAATTTCAGGCATCGATCTCAAAATGAGATGTTTTGATTCAAAATGATCAAATGTTATGAATTGTAAAGAAGCCAAATGAAAAGCTTCATCGTATGTAATCATTTTCTTGTGGGAGGTCATATATGTTCATTTCTATAATTGAGATAGACCACTTGATTTAGTACTAGTTGTGTATGACTTGATTGAATTGATCATTGAAACTTCACTTTAGACTAAGGACTATTCCACATTTGATACACACACACAACACACATGCCTAATGTTCAATGAATGTCTTATTCATTTGTTAGATTGTACTTGTCTAAATGTGATGTGTGTGTGCTCAATCTTATATAGATTAATCCAAAAGATTTTTGATCATTTTATATGTTTTTGGAAGTGATTTTTATCACTCTTTATGTTCATGTTTAGTGTTTACTTTGTTTTTCATTGTTTAAACATGTTCTATGTTGAAAAACAGGTGTCAAAGTTTTTCGCGACTCAGCTGGCGACTCGCCATTCGTGAAACCCCAGTCGTGAGTTCATCCAGAAGCTTTGGCGACTCATTCGCAGCTTGCTCGCGACTCGCGAAAATTTTCGTGACTGAACCTCACGACTCGCCCAGTCGCGAAACGCCCAGAAATAGCTTTTTAAAGGGCTTTTTATGGGAAACCTGTTTTAAACCTCTCACATCCTCTCTTAAACCCCTCTTTCACTATTTTTACATCTAAACCCAATCAATTTGAATGCTTTTTCATTCCATTAACATCTCTAAGGTAATTATAAACTCTTTTCATTGATTTTGATCCTTAGATTATGTTTTGGAGAGTTTTGTGCTATTGGTTGGGATTTTTATGGGTTGGGAAAACTTAATTTTTGTCAAATTTCTTCATGGGATTGGTTTCTTTTGTTGATTTACATTAGATGTTGGCCCCTTGTGGCAAAAATAACATGTATTAAGGGTGGATTTCATGATATTTATGCATTGTTTCACATTATTGTTCATAGTGTGCATGCTAGGTGTTTGATAAAATGCCTCTTAGACATTTTCTCGCTTGTTTGGACTCCGACGAGTACCAAACTTTAGGGTTTCTCATGTTTCCTCATTAAGAACATGTTTGGTTCATTGGTTGTGTATTTAACACACTTTGCTCCACATGTGCATTTTTCATGCATTGGTCATGCATTGCACTTAGCCACCTCTTGCACACACATTTGCTACCCTTGTCATGTATTGGTCTAGACCTTGCTTCTTCATCCTAGCATGTCATGTCTACCTTATGCTTTGTAGCATTTTACATTGTCTTAGGTTTGAGCTTCATTTTCTCATTCTTCTCGTACCCCTCATGCATCATTAGCATTGTTCGTACCTTCATCTCTTGCCTTCGTTTCTTCTTGACCCTTTGTCTATTCCTGACAAAAAGGGGGAGAGTATACTCTAGAGAGTATACCGGAGTATTTTGTCATTTCTGTATGACTCCTGTGCACATCCTTAGGGGGAGAAATTCTATTTCTCATGCACATTTGTAGGGGGAGAGATATTCCATAGGAGAGATGCATATACCAAGGGGGAGAAGACATTGAGATAATAAGAAAACTTTGTTTTGTTTGTTTCTCTTTATATTTGTTTTCTTGTATTGCATCATGTTTGTGTTTTGGACACGCATATATCCCTATGCTATTGTGCTCCATTGAATGCATGTTCGGATGATCATTTGCTTTGCTATGTGATCATTGTAGTCATTTCTATATGACTGTTTTGGTGTGTGATCAAGTTGTTCACATGTTTCACATCATGTTTACTTGATCGCAATTTACTTGTTACATTATACTTGTCCTTTTATTACTTGCTTTACCTTGAGGGTCTAATGTGTTTTGTGCAAGTGTTTCAGGTTACAAGTATATATGTTCCAAGTCCATCACAGCTTCTCATCACTTTGAAGGGGAGAAACTTTAAACATTTTTAGTTTATATTGTTTAAGTTTATATGCAGTATTTTGTGGTTTGTACCCATGTTACTTTTGTAAGCTTTTAGGGTTTATATTTGTAGGCTTTATGGTCTATACTATGCTTTTATGCAGCCTTTTATACTTTGTTAAATCAGTACTGTTAACTAAATGTCATGCATTTTCTTGTTAAGTACTGTCACTCTTGTGCCCTTGTAAGATTGTTCCTAGATGCATATACTTAGTGTATTGTGCATTGGTTGAGTGTTGGGCATACAAGTGACTTGCATTGAGCTTGTTAGCATGTTTGTTCAAGTGTTCATTCCAAGTGTGAATAAGCATTGTGGTCACTACCTTGTAGTGATTGCTTGGTTGATCAAGTCATGGTTTGTTTCTTAACTTCATCTTTGCTTGATCACATATTGCCTGTTTCATATGCATTTTATGCTTTTCTGCATACAATGATCATGGTGTATTGTTGTGTTTAAGGAGTTTCATGTTCATATGATTCAAGTGCTTCACAACTTCTAGATTTAGGTGTGAATGAGTTTTGCCATTGTTCCCAAACTCACGTTTAAGTCTAGAGTTTGTTTTAGGGTGTTTTGTCACGGAATAGCCAAAGGGGGAGATTGTAAGGTTGAATTTAATCAACCATGTGTTGGCTTTATTCCGTGACAAATTTGCTTGTAATACAGCACTTAGAAACCCTGTATTTAGGTGGGAATCATGTAAGGGTAGTGTGTGAGAGAATGTGAAGAAATGCTC
Organism: Quercus robur; assembly: GCF_932294415.1. Taxonomy (NCBI): domain Eukaryota; kingdom Viridiplantae; phylum Streptophyta; class Magnoliopsida; order Fagales; family Fagaceae; genus Quercus; species Quercus robur. The sequence goes on from NC_065535.1 coordinate 91,685,414, forward strand.
AAGACTGTGCAGTGAAGCAAGGACTCGCGGTTGGATCTCATAAGAGGCTCGCGGCTTGTAAGCCGCCAAAAGTTGCACACGCGCAGAGCATGCAGGGGAGCTAAACAGTCATGCTAGCTGGAGCACTACAGGACAAAAATCTAGACTGGCCATTCAGTTAGCTCGTGGCTTGAACTCGCGACTCAGTTAAGTCGCGAGGTCAAGTTGCCAGCCAACCCTGTTTTGGTAAAACTGACTCTTTGCATTCCATTCTCACACCAGTATAAATACCCCTCATTCCCACAAAATATGTGTGGCTATTCAGAAAGAAAAACTCTAAAAGAGGTTTCTTCAAAACACCCACCCAATTAGAGAGAGCTACTCATTCTTAGAGAGAAATCTTTGTAGTCTCTTCTCATTCCCTCTCTCATTGTAATACCTATTGAGAGAAGATTTCTATCCAAACACTACCCACACCCATTTAGAGTGTTGAGTGTTTTTGGAGCTTTAGGAAGCATTGGAAGATGCCAAGGATGGTGGATGCTATGGATTATGTCGGAATCCGGTAAGCTAGAAAAAAAAAAAGGTTCGGCGCAACCTCGTTGGAGTAAGAAGCTTGAAGGGCTTAGATACATCAGGTAGATTAGGTTTGGAGGGTCTATTGCTGTTCATGTATCCCAACAACATTTTCTAGTGGATTATTGACCGCTTGGAGGGCGGTGGAGAGGTTTTACACCAAAGGCTTCGGTTTCCTCTTCGATAACACAGTGTGTTGTCCTTGTGTTTGCATCTCTCTTCCCTTTATCTTTGCCTTTTATTTTCTGCTGTAGATGTGATTTTAATTGGCTTAGATTGTTTACCAATTCTATATTAAGCTTTTGTTCATGTTCCGCACATTAATTGTTTGATATAAAGCTTGAATTGGTAATTTGTAAATTGGGGGTCTAAATGTTCAAGGGTGTTTTTACACTATTTGAACTCTCAAAATGCATACAGTGATATGAAATTTAGTAAGCTTAAGTGCACTGGTAATAAATAGCAGGGTTAGTACATCAACTATGTTGAGTCAACAATAGTTCTTTACAATAATCTGATTGTCCAGAATCTAAATTAAGTTGAAAAATTTTAATCACAGTATATGAAATCAATGATATAAATGTGTTTAAGCATGCTGTTTCATAAATGCATGGCAGTGTCCTAGATGTTGCTTTTAAGCATGCTGTTTCTTCTAGGTATTGTGTGTGCAGATTGTTCCATGGAATTTAGCACTGATTTGTTGAACTTATGGGACAGATATGACCAAAACAAAGTTGCATAGGCTGTTACCAAAGTAGAGTTGCATGTATAGATTTGGCCAAAACAAAGTTCTATAAATCTCATACAAATACAAAGTTCCCTCCCTCAAATACAAAGTTGAGGTTGCAGCTAAAACAAAGAGAAGTTTCACTTATCTGGAATTGCAACACTTTTTTTTTCTCGATAATTACAATAATGAAAGAGGGAAATTGGAACTCTAGTTCTCTTAATAAAAAATTATATAAAAACGTAAAATATGAATAAAGGTATTGTGGGCGTAAGAAAATATTGATTTAGTAGTAGGTAAAATGTTTGACACTTTGACCCCTACCTTTCACGTTATTAAAATCTGTGCTATTTTTTTTTTTTAAATGTTGAATTACCATTTTAATGTCTTCTTTTGAAAATGATTATGTCAATGGTTAAAACTTAAAAGAGAAGAAATTTGGTGGCTCTATGCTCACTTGGTTTCCTAGAGTCTTTTGGAACCAGTTGAGACTCTTGATACTGTTTGAGAGGTCATTGGAAAACTAGTGATGTGTAATTCATTGAGATTAACCCATTCGGTAGCAGTGTTTAAATATTGGTGTTTAAAATTATGTGAAAAACGTGGTTTCAAAAGTGTTGTGAAAAAACATGTTTAAAATATTCATAATACAAACAATATGTTTGGCACCATATTTCAAATAACATATTATAAAATGTGAAAAAAAAAACACAATTGTGTGTTAGGTATGTGTATGAATCGAGAATAACAGGCCCACCCTTTAGGCCGTGTTGGGCCCCATGTCCACTGGGACGATCTCGGCCCAAAATGGGCCCAAATAACCGAGCAGCTAGGGAAGTATCCAAGATATACCAAGAACAAGAGATAATGCCTTAGGGGAATCCGCCTGCTGGGCAATAAAACCTAGCGTTAGGCACAAGTTACTAAGGGATCACCTCAACAGCAGGAGGTGGGTCCCCCTCTAACACATGATATGATACGGAGGAACAGTAGCCAAGACTGAAGGAACCGCCCAAGCTCCGTAAGTGAAGGGGCCCACTGACACGCTGAATATTCCCCCATCATGACTACCACATTCAAAGAAGGGTATAAATAGGGATGGAGGGATAAGGAAAAGGGGTTGGAACAAAAATAGGGGAGACACACACAAGAGAAGAGAGAGAGAACTTTGTCTTGGGGAGAAGAAATTGGGATCGGACCCAATCAGCCCAAGGTTATTGGGATCAGACCACCACAACAAGGTTGTCAAAATTAGAATCTTACATAGGATCGTGAGAAGTAAGTGAGATAGTGGATCATAGGATTGGATCGTAGATTGTAAGATCTTACATATTTTCGGGGATATTGAGTTTTTGCCCTTATTTTGCAAAAATAACAGCAATATGTCTCTATTTTGAAACTATTTAGGTCTATGTCCCTGTTTTTGAAACTCAATTTTAACAAAATCGAGTTTGGTGTTGTTGAAGGCCAAAATTTCACAAGAATGCCCATTCCATGAAAAGTAAAGAAGGCCCAATTCAGGCAGCAAGAAGAATCAACATTAAGGCCCTATTTATGTTCAGATTTCCTGCAAAAAGGTCATTAAAAAGTCCAGCAAAATTCAGTGAAAGAACTGGGTCGGGATACCCAGAGGCTGCCAGAGGGCCGGGATACCCAGAGGCTGCCAGACGCCCGGGATCCTCAGGTAATGCAGGACAGCTACTGTAGGATTGAGACAACTCAAGAAAGGTACCACGAAATACAAGAAATGAAGAACAGAGATGTCCTTCTCAAGTACCCACTGGTGCAGCAAAGAATCAGAAAGTATAAAGCAAACATTCATGAACAAAGGAGCTGTACCACAAGTAACCAAGAATGAGAAAATCATACGTAGAAGCAACTGGAAGAGAACTTTCAACCCAGCAGTAAAAGATTCCAACTATTTGGGAATAATTACAACAAGGAAATAACACCGACAGCTAAGTCTGAAAAATGAGAAACCTTGAAAGAAGAGAGATTGAAGGCTAATTGTTGAGGACGCCCCGGAATGGAAAGTCAGCAAATGACTTTTAGAGAAACAACAATAAAAGATGAAAACTATGAGAAAAAAGGGAAGAGACCAGCCCTTGAGCAACTGTCACAGCACAAGCTCTGAGGGGCAAAAGAGAGAAATCACTAGTACCATGGAGCCCTAGAAAACACACTATAAAAGGAAGAGAAAACCCATGTTGAAGAGGGGGGGGGGATTTTCAGTAGGAAGAATATCATAACAGAGTCATTAGAACTCTGTAAAATATAAGAAAAACAGAGGAATGTCTCCTGGTATCCCAGAAACAGCCACTATAGCACATACTTGGATTCAAAAGGATTCAAACTTTACAAGTCTTAGAGGCTTGAATAGCCATCAAAGTCTGTAATTTTTGAGTTTATTTGAACCTTGTATCACGTCTTAGTGAGCACATTTGTAATCCACAATAAAGAAAAATAATGAAATATCTCATATTGATTTGAAAATTTCTAACAATTACTTTGCATATTTCTTTATTATATTATCTTCCTTTATTGCTTCTTGCTGCTCAATACATATATTCTTGCTTGTAAAGCTGAGTCTTTTGCCCAAGTAAAGCCACTCAGACTTGAGTTCCAAATCCCACAAGTCTTGTGCAAAAGCACTAAATCTGTGAGAATTGGGGTCAGGATCCTCGTGGCTAAATCATTCTCATAAAATTCATTTACGTATATGTATATTAATATATATATATATATATATATATCCTAATCTAAGAAACTAACAATTATTTGAAGATATGTGCCTTGTATAGTTGTTCTTGTGTAGGACTTATAGAGGTAAAAGGAAAGGACAAAACTCCATTGCATAACAAGCATGGAGAAAGATTGTATAGTGCAGAGAACCAGAGATTCTGGGTTCTTACAGGCCTAATACGCCCCGGGATCCCACGACAGTACGTCCCGGGATCCCACAACAGTACGCCCGGGGAGGAATCGCATTTTTGCCTTGAGAAGATTTATGTGACTTGCGCACAACTTGGTTCGTAATCAGCCCCCATTTAGCTACAGTGAACCAAGCCCAGTCCACCAAAATACAACTATTTGGCCCAGGATCCTTGGGCCTGTGTGCTAAAGATAAAAGCACTCTCACATTTTGGCGACTCTGCTGGGGACTGGGAAAAAGGAGAGGGAAAAAGTAGTCCCTTCGCAAGCATGGCTCCAAAGCTAGGAAACACCTAGAGGAAGGAAAGTTCCTCTTAGTGCATTCAACATCAAGATCCCAAAAGTGTGGGTTCCTCCAAAGAACGTTCTACCAAGAGACTCTATATGGAATTTTGGGGAATTTCCCAACACAAGATAAGTTTTATGCGTTATTATTTTCTTTGCTTTACAATTTGAACATAATAGATCATTGCACTGCTTTTTAAAAGAAAAACAGGGGGCTATGTAATAATATTTAAACAATTATAATATTGTCTCATTGCTTTAAAGAAAAATGGAGAAGTGAACAAATAAAATATATTGATGAAATGAAGATTGTATGAGCTACATAATAGAGAAATGGCCCCACATTTGGGGGCTAATGTATTCTTTCTTTTAAAAAAAATTCATGATATTGTTTCATTTGTTTAAAAAGAAAAAGAAGAAAGAGAAATAAGTGAATCAAAGAGATTTGATGAAGTGTAAATTACACAGCAAAGCAATTTCCTCACGTTGTGGGGCTAAATAATTTTGCAGCAACTTGATAATAATATCATATGGCGCAGGTTAACAAAATGGACAAGTTCCTTGGCTCCACCCACGGGTTTAGCAAAATGGAGTAGTTCCATGATCCCAGCAAAGCCTAGGAGATCCTTGATCCCAACAAAGCTGAGGAGATCCTTTATTCCAGCAAGGCTGAGTACATTCTTAATTCTAGCAAAGTCTATGAGATCCTTGACTCCAAGAAAGCAAAGCCTGGGAGATCCTTGATCCCAGCAAAGCCTAAGAAATCCTTGGTTCCAACAAAACTGAGGAGATCCTTTATTCCAGCAAGGCTGAGTACATTCTTAATTCCAGCAAAGTCTAAGAGATCCTTGACTCCAGGAAAGCAAAGCCTGGAAGATCCTTGATCCCAGCAAAGCCTAAGAAATCCTTAGTTCCAACAAAGCTGAGGAGATCCTTTATTCCAGCAAGGCTGAGTACATTCTTAATTTCAGCAAAGTCTAAGAGATCCTTGACTCCAGGAAAGCAAAGCCTGGGAGATCCTTGATCCCAGCAAAGCCTAAGAAATCCTTGGTTCCAACAAATCTGAGGAGATCCTTTATTCCAGCAAGGCTGAGCACATCCTTAATTCCAGCAAAGTCTAGGAGATCCTTGACTCCAGGAAAGCAAAGCTTGGGAGATCCTTGATCCCAACAAAGCCTGGGAGATCCTTGATCCCAACAAAGTTGAGGAGATCCTTAATTCCAGCAAGGCTAAGTACACCCTCAATTTCAACAAAGCCTAAAAGATCGTTAGTTCCAGCAAAGGCGAAGTATTTCCACGAATCCAGCAAATTAAAATGGTTGTGAAAAATAAAAAATGGAGGCATCCGGAAAATGGATAGAAGTTCCATAATAGCATCAAGAGAAGGTGGATCAAGCATGATTCAACAACCGCCTCATGTCTTGGGGGTTAAAGCCTATTATGCAGTGGACCTTAAATATATTTTGAAAAAAATCAATAGAAACACTATATTGCAAGTCAGTAGCAAAATCAACATTATTGAAAGCTCAACAACTATACAATACATCTATCATTTCTTACAGCTCAATAATTGGGCTCACCTATGGAAATAACAAGATTTGGAGGAGATACAGAGACCACTGGAAGACACCTACAACTAGCTCTAAAGGCCAACCATGACATCACAACTATTGTCTAATCCTCTTAATGTATCACTAGTACGTGAAAGAGGGATTGAATGGGAAGCCCACAAAAGTCACTGCCAATCTTAGTCATTTCATCCAGCACAAAGTAAACTTTGTGGAAAATATAATTTATGATGAATCGGCTCCAGCTGAAGAATATCTCATTGTTAGGATCCCGGGGAGCTCCCATATTTGGGATCCCGGGGGTTCCTATCGCAGAAGAAGAAGAAACCTGGAGGGAAAGTAGAATATTGCTTATGAAGGCACGCGGGACCTGAATGTAGCCTACAAGAGGATCTCGGACCACCATCTTACATGATAGCCCAGGAAGAGATCCTGGAGGAACCTGGAGATACGATGAGTCAGAATTTCCCATCTCCAGGATCCCGAGGGATTCCCATCCTAGAAGAAGGAAGCAATGCCCATGGTTTGAGGGATCCCTTGGACAGAAAAAGAAAGAAGGAGGAAGGCTAATATACTGTTTACGAAGATCCTAGAGAAACTTACAGATATGGAAAGAAAGACATAAATCCTACCAAAGGAAAAACTAGAAGAGGTGAACTTGGGGGCTGACGCAAGGAACCCAGGGCCCATCCTAATCAGCAGTCAGTACAGAAAAAAGAGCAACTGGTGGAGCTATTGAAAAAATATGAAGATTTATTGGTGTGAACTCCTTCAAATTAAATAAGGCATGTCCAAAGGATAAATTTCCTTTGCCTAACATCGATCTCCTCATAGATCCAACTAAGGCAACAACAATATCAACCATGAAGAGGCATACCACGATCAGGGAACTCAAGAGCTTCTTAAAAAGAGTTTCTTACATTAGGAAGTTCACACCAAGACCAACCTTGGTCATTAGTGGACTATCCAAACTGTTGAAAAAGGAGAATGTTTTTATATGGGGAGTTGAGCAACCAAATGTCTTTCATAAAACTTCAACAGATCATGAGTCATTTGCCTACTATATGGGTACTAGTCCATGGCAAAATCACTATTGTTGTACCTGGGATCTTGATCCCAAGCATACAAAGCATTGAAGGACACTGAAATGAGGTATCCCAACATAGAAAGGGCGTGTATGGCAGTCATGCATCTCAACAACTGAATCATTACTTTTCATCCCACCAAATCCTATTGGTGAAAAGCTCTCATCCAATAAAAGCCCTCCTCAATCAACTCCTACAATCTTGAAGAGTAGCCCGGTGGTTAATATTAATTTCCCAATACAACATAGGTCTGAAGGATCCCCAGAGCTATCAAGAGCTAAGCTGTAACAAATTCACTGACCCAGTTCCCTGAAGATGAGAAATACCTATTAAATGAGAAGATCTCTGAAAAAGTAGTAGCGGCAGAGATCCTTGTAAAGAAACAGACTATGAGGTTTGTGAAGACAGCCTTCAACGAGCATGCCTAGAGGAAGCCATCCTCTTCTAGGATCCCCGTAAGAAGATCCCCCACTTGAAGAAAACACCATGATAGAATCATCTTGGTGGAGCTCCTGGCCATCAGTCCACCAGTGAGAGCAACCTTAGATGACTCATAAAAGAAGATTATTTTCATAAAGGATTTGTTCACAACTAAGAGAGGATATTTTAGAAGATCTTCAGAGAAGAAAACAAATCCTCAACCCTTTAAAGAAAAGAAAAAGAAATCAGTTCAGTGAGCCCACTTGAAAACGAGGGGCTATGAAGGAACTTTTTCTGAAGATCGAAAAATTCAATGGTCATGAACAAATTTTCCAATTGGCATGGCCTAGGACTTGGGAAAAGGCAAATTTTCCATGTACCTAGCCCAGGACTTGAGCAAAACACAAATTTTCCAAGTGGCATGGCCTAGGACTTGGGAAAAGGCAAATTTTTCATGTACCTAGCCCAGGACTTGAGCAAAATAGAAATTTTCCAAGTGGCATGGCCTAGGACTTGGGAAAAGGCAAATTTTCCATGTACCTAGCTCAGGACTTGAGCAAAACAGAAATTTTCCAAGTGGCATGGCCTAGGACTTGGGAAAAGGAAAATTTTCCATGTACCTAGCCCAGGACTTGAGCAAAACAGAATTTTTCCAAGTGGCATGGCCTAGGACTTGGGAAAGGAAAAATTTTCCATGTACCTAGCCCAGGACTTGACCAAAACAGATTTTTCCAAGCAACATGGCCTAGGACTTGGTAATAGCAAATTTTCCATGTACCTGGCCCAAGACTTGGCCTAGAACAATTTTTCTAAATACATGACCCAGAAATTGGCCGAGAGCAAAAGTTTCCAAGTACGACCAAGAAAATGGTCAAAAGCAAAAGTTTATGGGTACAAGCTGTAGCACATACCAGTGCAGATTGTAAGCATATCCCAGTCTTGGCTACAACTTGTAGCACATACTAGCACTGGGTACAAACTGTAGCACGTACTAGCAATAGGTACAAGCCATAGCACGTCCTAGCAAAGGATGCAAATTGTAAGCAAAGCCCAACGAGGGGTACAAAGAGAAAGAGCCTTGAGTGGGTATGAAAACCCAAAAGTGGATGTGTAAAGTGCACAAGATTGACCTCCTTGAAAGGAATTGGTTCAAGAGAGCCTAAAGAAGCAAGGAAGGCGTAACTTAAAAAAAAAAAAAAAAAAAATTCTAAGAGTACATCACTTGAAGCCGCACAAGCATGGATACTTTTGCAAGTCTCTATACAAAGAGATTAGTCAATGACATTGCAAACCAGCTAGCGACATTTCCCTCCTCCAACAAGGTGCAAACTCACCAAAGGCTTGGAGGTATTTCGACTCAACAAAAGAAAGGTACCCTTTCGGTAAGCCCACTCATTAATACTATGTTTGAATATATCAAAACACTGCAAAATGTTGTGCAAGAGGTATCACCCATGCACTAATATTTTATTCATATAGATTAAAACGAAATATTCTAAAAATTTTTGGTCTTCTTACTTGACCGATTATCAAAAATCAAATTTGGAATTCTTGTGTGGTTGAGATCCTCACATGGTTTCATATACATGAAGTAATTTTATTGCCATATCTTATTTGGCAATTGGCTTTTCCAGTGCATACACTGGGGGCTAAGACAAGATTAAAAATTTTCCTTAGATATATCTTTCACTTGATGAAAATTAAGAAGTCTAGTGCAAACTTCACTATGCATAAGTTCAGCCACTGTTATTTTCTTTGGCTTATGAACTATACGGAATATAGCAATTCAAACAACAATATAATTGGTGGTATGGTATGTGAATAATCTGCTGCAATCTGAAATATTATATAATCTCTCACAATTTGGAAAAAGAATGAGGCAAAGATCAAGAGCATCCACTAGAAGAGCAAGGTCTTTAGCTAAAGCAAGGTGTGGAGATGTTCCTAAGCCTTCTAAGTCATGTCCTCAGGGAAGTTTCTATCTCTTAATACATTTTGAGAAGAATAGCTAACCTTGATTAGACTCTAAATCAATATATTTTTATGATTCAATGATTTATGATATCACGGTCCCATTGGTAAGTCACTATTCATGGACTAAAAATCCCATGGGGCAAACATCTTGGTGTTATTCACCTTAGCCATAGCAAGCATGTACTACAATGCATAGAATATCTTTGGCAAAGTTCATGGGGGATCCCCTCATTCAACCTATTTTGTAAAACAAACAAAATCTTGTTGACAAAGCTGTGCTATCTTATATTAAGATTTAATATGCATTCAACATGATTTTTGTATGCTACTTTCAAAAAAAAAAAAAAAAAATCCTAGAATTGCTAGCAAAAAACGTTAGTGCTAGAAATATACTCTTAGTATCAAATGTGATACCAATATAATTTGGTTATACATATATATCTGCATATATTATTGATAGTTTGACAAAGTTGATTTATTGAATACCAATCTACAGCCTAATACTAATATGAAGGTGAATTCTAATCTTTCGCAACATGTTAGTACATCCCATGAAGGAAGTGTAGCAATTCCTTTGGAGTTTCCCTCAAAGAATTATTTGATCTACATATTGATTCTACAAACCAGAAAAGTGTCCAAAAACAATTTATTTTCTCGCGTGGGCTACAGGTAACCCACGAGCTCGGGGGGCTAATGTTGAAGGCCAAAATTTCACAAGAATGCTCATTCCATGAAAAGTAAAGAAGACCCAATTCAGGCAGCAAGAAGAATCAACATTAAGGCCCTATTTATGTTCAGATTTCTAGCAAAAAGGTCATTAAAAATTCCAGCAAAATTCAGTGAAAGAACTAGGCCGGGATACCCAGAGGCTGCCAGAGGGCCGGGATACCCAGAGGCTGCCAGACGCCCGGGATCCTCAGGTAATGCAGGACAGCTACTGTAGGATTGAGACAACTCAAGAAAGGTACCACGAAATACAAGAAATGAAGAACAGAGATGTCCTTCTCAAGTACCTACTGGTGCAGCAAAGAATCAAAAAGTATAAAGCAAACATTCATGAACAAAGGAGCTGTACCACAAGGAACCAAGAATGAGAAAATCATACGTAGAAGCAACTGGAAGAGAACTTTCAACCCAGCAGTAAAAAATTCCAACTATTTGGGAATAATGACAACAAGGAAATAACACCGACAGCTAAGTCTGAAAAATGAGAAACCTTGAAAGAAGAGAGATTGAAGGCTAATTGCTGAGGACGCCCCGGAATGGAAAGTCAGCAAATGACTTTTAGAGAAACAGCAATAAAAGATGAAAACTATGAGAAAAAAGGGAAGAGACCAGCCCTTGAGCAACTGTCACAGCACGAGCTCTGAGGGGCAAAAGAGAGAAATCACTAGTACCATGAAGCCCTAGAAAACACACTATAAAAGGAAGAGAAAACCCATGTTGAAGAGGGGGGGGGGGGATTTTCAGTAGGAAGAATATCATAACAGAGTCATTAGAACTCTGTAAAATATAAGAAAAATAGAGGAATGTCTCCCGGTATCCCAGAAACAGCCACTATAGCACATACTTGGATTTAAAAGGATTCAAACTTTACAAGTCTTAGAGGCTTGAATAGCCATCAAAGTCTGTAATTTTTGAGTTTATTTGAACCTTGTATCACGTCTTAGTGAGTACATTTGTAATCCACAATCAAGAAAAATAATGAAATATCTCATATTGATTTGAGAATTTCTAACAATTACTTTGCATATTTCTTTATTATATTATCTTCCTTTACTGCTTCTTGCTGCTCAATACATATATTCTTGCTTGTAAAGCTGAGTCTTTTGCCCAAGTAAAGCCACTCAGACTTGAGTTCCAAATCCCACAAGTCTTGTGCAAAAGCACTAAATCTGTGAGAATTGGGGCCAAGATCCTCGTGGCTGAATCATTCTCATAAAATTCATTTACGTATATGTATATTAATATATATATATATATATATATATCCTAATCTAAGAAACTAACAATTATTTGAAGATATGTGCCTTGTATAGTTGTTCTTGTGTAGGACCTATAGAGGTAAAAGGAAAGGACAAAACTCCATTGCATAACAAGCATGGAGAAAGATTGTATAGTGTAGAGAACCAGAGATTATGGGTTCTTACAGGCCTAATACGCCCCGGGATCCCACGACAGTACGTCCCGGGATCCCACAACAGTACGCCCGGGGAGGAATCGCATTTTTACCTTGAGGAGATTTATGTGACTTGCGCACAACTTGGTTCGTAATCAGCCCCCATTTAGCTGCGGTGAACCAAGCCCAGTCCACCAAAATACAACTATTTGGCCCAGGATCCTTGGGCCTGTGTGCTAAAGAAAACTTTTCAGGTATACATTTCTAGCTAGCTATATTTTCAACCAATGGAATCCTCCTCTTCCAAAATGAGCCATGCTCCCAAAAGTAATGAGAGAGAAGAGTATCGGTCTGATTCAGAAATCGATAACAAACTCAAAGGGATCATGTCAAGCGTCCCAGGAAAAAAGGGTGCTGCCGTGACTGATCTTTACCAATATGAAGGTTTTTGGTGCCCTTTAGCCGGGTTAGAAGGGCATTACGGGTTCAGAAACATTTCAAGCCTCAACCCAACCAGGGCCGGCTCAACAACTTTTGGGATCTTAGGCGAAAATTTTAAATGGGGTCTTTTTTATAATTAAATATTAATCAAATAATATATATATTAAATTTTTTTATTTAAAATCTATTTTTCTTACTTTTTGAGATGCAAGTTTTTGTATTTAAGTTTCTCTAACATTTCTTTTTCAATTGATAATATAGCTAATCCACTTAATCTTTCTTGTGACATAGTAGATCTTAAATAAGATTTTATTAATTTTAATTTTGAAAAACTTTTTTCTATAGATGCAACCGTAACAGGTATTGTTAGTAATATTCTATAAGCAATATATGCTTTTGGAAAAGAATCTAGTCTTTTTAAATAATTAAGTACATTAATTGGAGTATTTTCATCTATTTGCTCAACTTCTTTTAAAACTATTAGTTCTTAACATAAATCTAAGCCATCAATATCATAATAAACATCATGTTTGAGAAAACTTTCAAGATTAAATAAAACACAATTTATAATTAAAATTGATAATTTAACTAAAAATAAAATTTAAAGTATAGAATAACAGAACCTAGTTATTGCAATTTTTTTGAAACCGTGACCACTTTAAAGTTTAAACCTGCACAAATAAAAATTAATTTAATACATGGTTTAATAAATTTGTATCACTATAATACAAATAAGTTGATATGATACACATCAGTTTATTAATTAGTATAATAATTTATAATAATAGATAAAGTGTCAGATAAAAAATTTAAAAAAAAAAAAGTGTGAGAAACCAACAGCTTGTACTCCACTACTCCTAAGTCCTATCATCCTATGCCTATGGCTAAGTTTTAAAGAAAAAACGTGTTCTACTTCTATCAATTATCATGGCAGAAAAGGGTACAAAGAGGGGCTGCTGGGGCAGAAAAGCTATCGGTGACTATATTTATTTTTTCCTTTTTAATTTTTGCATTTTAGGATACAATGGGACCTTTTTAATGCATTTTATTGACCAATATAAGTGCTTAAATTTTTTTTTAATTAAAATATATAGATAAATATATATATATATATATATATATATTTTTTTTTTTACAAGTGGGGCCTTCTTTTATTTGGGGGCCTTAGGCGATTGCATCAATTGCATCACCTATAGAGCCGGCCCTGAACCCAACCAGGTGATTTTGAGCAGTTTTCCAAAAACTGGCACAACTTGGCTTAAGGCTTTGATCTTTGCCATTATGACACATTCCAATGTTAGTGACTCTACTAACCCTTTGCTCACAAGATTATCACATGAGTGTGTACCCTTCATTGAGATTGATTTTCGCTCAAACTCACCAAAATTGAATTTAGATGTTCCACTTGTGGCTACACACATATCCTATACTTCCTTACCAAAATCTATTATAAATTCTGGTTGTAAAATTGTTTACCTATGCAGGGATCCAAAGGATGTACTTGTGTCTGCATGGCACTATATTCGCAAGGTACTAGTTAATGCGGAAGTCTCAGCCATGGAAGATATCTCTTTGGAGGATGCATTTGAGTTCTTTTGTCAAGGATTATCTTTTTGTGGACCATATTGGGATCATTTATTAGGGTACTGGAGAGCAAGCTCTGAATCACCAGAGAGGATATTGTTTTTAAAGTATGAAGATTTGAAGAATGAAACTGGATATTGGATAAAGAAAATTGCCCAATTCATAGGTTACCCTTTCTCTTTCGAGGAAGAAGATAAAGGTGTAGTGCAAAAGATTATAGACCTATGCAATTTTGAGAACATGTCTAGTTTGGAGGTGAGTAAAAATGGAATGATATGGTTGGAGAAAAATGGAGTCAATACAATGGAGATTAAAAACAATACATTTTTTAGCAAAGGTAAGGTTGGAGACTGGAAAAATCGTCTCACACATGAAATGGCAATGCAACTCGATCAAATATTCAAGCAAAAGCTAACTGGTTCGGGTTTGACATTCAACGTCCCACTCCCACTTAGTAGATGAGCAATGCCACTTCCATCACAATCCGGCGACTAAATATATTCTAGCACTGTGGCTGTTTATATTTTGTTTTCATTATTTGAAGGATATGTATGGCACCATTTAAAAAAAAAAAATTTTATTTTTCATTTGTAGGTTGTACGGATAATTTAGTCACTTGCAGGTGACTACATTATTAATATATTTTCTAGTGTAAGAATTGAGACTTGAATTTTATTTTAATAAATTGATAGTTATAGCACGAAGGAAAGATTTGAACCCTAGATGTCATGAACAAATTAAGAGATACCAATCAATCAATTAAGATTTGCGCGCTGTTTGTTTCGGTATTAACGTTTTCTATAAAATTGGTCATTTTCCAAATAACATTTTCTAGAAAACGATTTCATTTTCCAATCTTTGGTAATGATCTTGAAAATTAGCTTGAGAATGTTTTCTGATGTTTAGTATGCAGTTTTTTTTTTTTTTTTTTTTTTTTTTAATTTTTTATTTCTTGTATAATTTAAAACATGTGTATTATGTAAACCAACTCATGTAAACAATATAAATAAAAAACCAAGAATGAATTTGATTTTCGTATTAAAATTTCGACAATAGATACAATCAAAATTAGTTGTTCGATTTTTATGATCTCTACCACTCATTTTGCTCATATATATGGACAGTAATGTGTGTACACACACACACACACACACACACATATTTATATATGAACCATACATACATACGGAGCCAGCTCTATACTAAAAGCAAAGATTAGGGTCACCTAAGGGCCCAAGTAGAAAAAAGGCCCCCAAATTTTAATCAATAGTGTTATTTTTTATTATTATAATGGTTTAATTAAGCCCAAATATTAGTCAATATATAAAATAATATCTTTTTATCAAATGAAAATAAGAAGAGAGAGAGAGAGAGAGAGAGAGAGAGAGAGAAATGCTATGTTTACGACATTTTTCACAATACTTTCACAATAAATCCTAAGTGGTAAGTTGTTACAAGCTATTATCAATGACAAAATTTTAATTTCAATGATGAATTCAAATTAGAATCAGTTACAGCTTAACACCTAGAATTTGTTGTAAAAATATTGTGAATGTAGCACTTTTCAAAAAAAAAAAAAAAAAAGCAATACACAAAAAAATTCGCAATATTTTTCATAAGTTGAGTTGGCAAAATTTTACTAGTTCTTCTCTAAGTCCTTTACTAACATCACTTTTTTACTTACTACTATCAATCTGTCACATCAACATGTGTGAAACGTTTTGTCAAATTTTTTGTGTATAGACTTTGTAAAAAAATTTACATGGTTCATGTTAATTAGTAGTAATTTTGCATCTAAAACAAGATAATAAAGTTTAATTTTAAAAAATCATATTTAAATATATAAAATGCCTCAATTTTAGTTTTCACCTCAAGTACCCAAATACATTATGCCACCCCTGCATACATAGCACATAAAAAGCAATGGGTCTCATCCTTATATAGGTATCTATATAACGTATAATGTATCTGCATAATATATCATCACTGCGCACACAGTATCTGTATAATGTATCTGCCAACAAATGCAATTCCCCTAAACAATTATCATTCATTATATAACAATATTATTAATTTATCATAAAGATTGTCTCATGTAAAAGCAATTTAGAGCAATATAAGAACTATGTTTAAAATTTTAGTCTTTTACTTCATTGATAACAGTGGAGGTGATTTTGTTTAGATTTTATAAACAAGTGTAAATTTGTAAACTATGTGAACTTTGGTGTTGTGTACTTTACATGGTGAAAAGTTCCTTTTAGATCAATTGAAATTTTCTTCTCTTATTTATTTATTATTTTTCTTTCATATTGCATGGTGTTTGAACTGATAGATTAGACTAGGTTGATTAGAGGGAGAAAACTAGCATGATTCAACTTCTGGTTGCACATAGAATGTTACTGCATTGTTTACTTATGAAAGGTGCTTAAACCATATAGCTCACAATCTTCGTTCTGATATTTGAATGTCCAATTTTAAGATTCTGCCCATGCCAAAAAACTTTTCATTGCTTCTTTTTTTTCTTAGACAAAAGACAGAAATTTATTGATTAAAGAAAAGTTATTAAGCTGAGTTCCTATTTTCTTATAAGATAGGTAGTCACCAGGAGCAAGGAACTTCCAAGTCTTAAGACTTGCCATTTACCAGGATAGAGTATTTGGAGTATCAATTCCTTTATTTGGTGTCATAAAAGAGGAAATTTCTAATTTACATGTGGGATTTGTAGCTGGAATTTGGAGATCTCAAAAATCAACTCTAAATCCCAGCTAAATAGGTGCAATTTTACAATTTCAGGCAATGTTATGTGGGATTTTCTTTTTGCCGGGTGTGCCAATGAATCAGAAACCTACACACGCTATTTCTCTATTTCATGCTCATTTCTTTTATTTCCAGTTGTTCCTAGGACTCATTCACTCTTCAAGTTCAAGGTAAGATATCACTCTCTTTTCAAATGTCCATACTCATCTCTTTCCCTCTCCCTTTTTCTACCTCTTTGTATGGCTCTATTCAAATGTCCATACTCATCTCTGATACCGTATCTCTTTGTATGGCTCTATGATCCATCAACTCCAATTTTTTAAGCTTTTGAATTCGTTTGGGTAGTGTGTTTTCCTCCATTTTTTGTTTGTGGGTATTTGAGTATGGGTCCGGTCAATTTATGTCCCTATGCCAAAATAGGTAACTATACATAACTTTCCAACTATATAGTTAGTAGTCAATGTTTGTAAACTATATTTTTTACTAGCATCTCAAGTGTTTTAGACTCAATTTTGGCTATAAATCGAGTCTTTAAGACTCGATTTCCATCGTCTGATGTGGCATTTTTTTCATGTGGCAAATGCTTGAAAATCGAGTCTTTAAGACTCGATTTATAAGAAAACCCTATTACATGTAAAAATCCTGCATCTTCTTCTCATCTTGTCATCAGAACAAAAAGAGAGAGGAAAAAAAAACAGAAACAGAATTCAGAAACAGAACACCGGCGCCGCCCTCAGCTAAACCGCGCAGCCCAGGCCAGCGCAACCCAAGCCGCGCGAGCCTAGGAGGCCGCGCGAAGCCTAAGCCACGCGAGCCCAGGAGGCCGCACGAAGCCCAGGCTGCGCGAGCTCTTCTCATCAGAACAAAAAGAGAGGAGAAAAAAAAAAAAAAACCCTGAAACAGAACACCGGCGCCGCCCTCAGGTACACCGCGCAACCCAGGCCGCGCGAGCCCAGGCTACACTGGTGAGGTGAGCATCTGATTCCGGTGAGGTGAGCTTTAGATTCTTTCTCCCTCTCTCTAATCTGGCCGCCCGCGAGCCCACACAGGCCGCGTCGGTGAGGTGAGCATCTGATTCCGGTGAGGTGAGCTTTAGATTCTTTTTCCCTCTCTCTGATCTGATTGAATTTTTTTTTGGGTATTTCGGCTTGAACATGGGCGACTTGAAACTTAAATTTTTTTAAAACTTTTTTGGTTTATAAATCGAGTCTTAAAGACTCGATTTCCAAGTACTCAACACGTGGAAAAATATGCCACATCAGAGATGAGTAAACCATGAAAATCGAGTCATTAAAACTCGATTTATAGGCCAAAATCGAGCCTCTTATGCTCGAGATGCTAGTAAAAAATATAGTTTGCAAACATTGACTACTAACTATATAGTTGGAAAGTTATGTCTAGTTACCCATTTTTGCTGGCATACACTAATCATCCATTTTAGGAAACTTTTGGTGAGAAATTGAAAAAACCGTTAAAAAAGTTACTAACTTTTTCATTTTCTCATAAAATTTTTCCTAAAATAGTTTTAAAATGTATGTCATGAGGGCATATGTTAGTAAAACCCTTTGATTGTGGAAAAATTCAGTGACCCATTTACGAGTTCATCAGTTATTGTGTGGAGATTTTTTCATGGCATTAAGCACTGATTTGTTAAACTTCTGGGACGGATTTGACCAAAACAGAGTTGCATATATTATTACCAAAGTATAACTGCATGTATGATTGCTGGGTTAATTATGATTTTATGTCAGTTTTACTTTGGATTTTTTATTTACTGGGTTATTTTCTGGAGATTCTAGCCTTTTGCCCTTAATTTTTAAAAAATTTAGCAATATGCCCCTATTTTGAAACTATATAGGGATATGCCCCTGTTTCGATACTCGATTACCTTAAAATCGAGTTTCAATGAAATACTCGATTCGTAAAAAATCGAGTTATATCGAATAAAAGTAAAAAAAATAAAAAATAAAAAAATAAAAAAAAATAAAAAAAAAGAGCATGGAACTCGATTTTAAGGAAGTCGAGTTCCAAAACGCCGCTATAGGGCTTAAAAACGTCACTATAGGGCTTAAAAACGCCACTATAGGGCCCCTTGAAGCTGGTATGGGACTTATAAAAAATTTTTGCAGGAAAACGCTGCTATAGGGCTCTAAAACGTCACTATATGGCACCCAGAACAGGGCGATTACACTTAATAAAAAATTTTTGCAAGAAAACGCCGCTATAGGGTCTTAAAACGTCACTATAGGTCTTAAAAACGCCACTATAGGGCATCATGAATATGGGCCAATTACACATATAAAAAATTTGCAGGAAAACGCCGCTATAGGGCCTTAAAACGTCACTATAGGGCTTAGAAACGCCACTATATAGCTCCCTCAATATGGGGCAATCGCACTTATAAAATTTTTTTTTGTATGGAACTCGATTTCCTGAAACTCGAGTTCCATGGAATTTTTTTTTTAATATTTTTTTTTAAGTTTGATCGTGCATAACTTGATTTTCTACAAATCGAGTATTTAATTGAACTCGATTTTAGGATAATCGAGTATCAAAACAGGGGCACGCTCCTATATAGTTTGCAAACAGGGGCATATTGCCAATTTTTTTTTTTTAAATTAAGGGTAAAATGCCAGAATCTCCGTTATTTTCTATGTTTGCCTTTTAATCAGTTTGCTCATCTCCTTTGTCATCCCTATGCTCATCGATCTATTTGTTCGTGAGTGCCCCTTAATTTGTTTGTCCTTAGTAAGTTTGGGTGCTGTAACCTTAGATCTCTTTATGGTGCCGTGGCTTGGTTTGTTGGTTTTGCTTTAGAGAGAAATCTATTTTAAGGTGCTGTACAGAAATTTTAGTGTTTTCTTTGCATCTATGATTGAGAGCTATTTGAGTGTCTTGGGGTTCTGGACTTAGGCCAAAGGCCTAACTGTGTAAATTCTTAGTGATGCTTGTTTATTTTTCTTTCAGCTTTCTTAGTTCCATTTGTCTGGAGATCTTTCTCAAGGGCATTATATTTTCACAATCAATCTGGATAGGTAAGGTTCCGTTTTAATAACATCAATCATGTGTCAAAACATACATCAATCCCAAAATGAGGCTTCCACTTTTTGCTGTGAGTGAGCTGCAAAAGGTTGGCTGTTTGGACAGATCACAGATGAGAAGAGATGCAACCAGCAAGACCAATAAATTTGGAGTTCTCACTTCTCTCATTAGACAACTCAGATCTGTTTCGGCCATGGTGTATAATCAACGCAAGACAAAGGGGGTCACCGATCTGCTCAGATCTGAACTTTTGGCTCCAGGAAACACATTACTTGTGGACAAGCTTGATTCTAAAGAAACAGTAGAATGACCCTTCGTTATGTACAATAATGACAGGAAACTTTAGTGACCTTATCCAATAATAGTATTGAAAATGACGTCTAAACTTGCTCTTAATCTTGTCCAATAATTTTGAAAAGAATGGCTTAAAATGCAGACAACGATATGAAATTTAGTAAGCTTAAGTGCACTGGTAATTAAATAGAAGGGTTAGTACATTTACTATGTTGAGTCAACAAAGGTTCTTTACAATAATCTGATTGTCCAGAATCTAAATTAAGTTGAAAATTTTTAATCAAAGTATATGAAATCAATGATATAAATGTGTTTAAGCATGCTGTTTATTAAATGAATGGCAGTGTCCTAGATGTTGCTTTTAAGCATGCTGTTTCTCTAGGTATTGGACTTGGTGAGTATTTGGATCCGCGTTTGCGTTTCCATGATCACAATTTCAGCTTTTTTTTTCTTTTTTCTTTTTTTCCAGCATGTGAATAGTAATATCACATGAATTCATTATGCAAGATTATTAATGGGTTCCACAACACTTTTCACACATTTAAAAATTATTTAGTTACAGTTTTCCGTTTCAGTAAAAATATGTTAACGGACGCCTAAGAGAGGGAGCTCTTGGTGGCCAAGTAAAATCGTGAAGAAGAAATAATGGAGTTGTCATTGTCTTGGCGGATGACCTAACTGGGTGGACCTGGATCTTAAATTTTGGGGACGCCTAAGAGAGGGAGCTCTTGGTGGCCAAGTAAAATCGTGAAGAAGAAATAATGGAGTTATCATTGTCTTGGCGGACGACCTAACTGGGTGGACTTGGATCTTAAATTTTGGGGCCGGGAAATTAAGAACTTGATTTGGACTCTACTTTGCAATTTAACTATTTATAATGCTGTTCTTTTTATTCAGTTTTCACTTAACTCTCATCTCTCTCTCTCACCGTCACCGGCCCACTCGAAGCTCAACGTCACCGGCCTACGCCCTTGATCCACTCCGTCGAACCAAGCCGTTGACCCACTCCGCCGACCCACGCCGCAGACCCATCTCACTCACTCTCGAAGTCTCTGCTCTGACCTTGTCGTCACAGACCCACGACAAGAGCTCCTCCTCCTTGCAGTCGGTAAGTCTCTCAAACTCTCACTGTCTCTACCTCACCTCTCGCTTGCCTCGATTTTGAATCGGAATCATTGTGGGTATGTGATATATTGTTGTAGAACGTGATATATTGCTGAGAATGGGTCTGTGACTTCTTCTTTTTTGTTGGCTGGTTGGGTCTGAGGTATATTGTTGCAGTGTTATATAATTTATATATTTATAGTTCATGAAATTTGTTATTGAATGATATACAATAATATTTGTAGTGATCGTGGTTGTGATTTGTATTTTGTTGGCTGCTTGGCTACTGTTTTTTTTTTTTTTTTTTTTTTTTGATTGGTGGTGGTTGTGGTTGTGGTTGTGGTTGTGGCTGATGGTGGAGGTGGTTGTGGTTGGTTGATAAAGTTTGTGGTGGAAGATTTTATTATTATTCTAATCAGATATTTGTATTATTTTAATCAAATAGTTAAAAATATAGATTCATTGATGTTGGATGCAAAGAGGTAAAATAGATGAAGTGATTTTTGTAGATGTTAAATAACTAAAATTTAGCTCTATTATTGTGGATACTCTTAATATTGGTGGTGTTAAAAGTTATATTGGTATTTTTAGCACCACTTTTAGTACCACTAATATTTGAAAAGCATGCTGCAATTTTTTTTAGCTTCTTACTACAGTGCACATCTATCTATAGATGTGCGTTGTAGCAAAAAGCTAAAGCAAAAAATTTTATTTTATTATACTTCCATATATTTTCTCCCTTTTACACGTTCACCATTTTTTTTTTTTTTTTGCCTTTTTCTCTCTTTCACGCTATTTTAATGACTCTCAGCTCTCTTCAGTTTTAGATTTGTATGTTGGGTTGTTTTATGGGTTTTGCAAATTGGAATTTTGTCAATTTTTTGATTTTTTTTTTTTTTTGCAAATTTGCATGTTAGTGTGTTCAAATCTGAAGAAAAATAGCAGGTCAAACCCACTACAATAGTGGTTGTGATGGTTGTTTATTATAGTTGATATATTATTTTATTGTGTTATTTACATTATTTTATTGTGTTGAAAACTAAAATTAAACTACTGATGCTGGGTGTTTTGTAAAGTGAAAAGGTAAAATAAATAACTTCAATAATGGTTGTGATGGTTGTTTATTGTAGTAGATATATTATTTTATTGTGTTGTTTATATTATTTTATTATGTTGAAAGCTAAAATAAAACTACTGATGCTAGGTGTTCTGTAAAGTGAGAAGGTAAAATCAATAAAGTAACTTTTTGTGATGCAAAATAGCTAAATTTATGACTCCACCAATGTGGATGCTCTTATAATGGTGTTTTTTTCATTCAGTTTTCACTTCAGGTATACATTTCCAATATATTTCGAGCTAGCTATATTTTCAACCAATGGAATCCTCCTCTTCCAAAATGAGCCATGCTCCAGAAAGTAATGAGAGAGAAGAGTATCAATTTGATTCAGAAATCGATAACAAACTCAAAGAGATCATGTCAAGCGTCCCAAGAAAAAAGGGTGTTGCCTTGACTGATCTTTACCAATATGAAGGTTTTTGGTACTCTTTAGCCTGGTTAGAAGGGATGTTACGGGCTGAAAAACATTTCAAGCCTCAACCCAACCAAGTGATCTTGAGCAGTTTTCCAAAATCTGGCACAACTTGGCTTAAGGCTTTGATCTTTGCCATTATGACACAATCCCAAGTTAGTGAGCCTACTAACCCTTTACTCACAAGATTATCACATGAGTGTGTACCCTTCATTGAGACTGATTTTCGCTCAAACTCACCAAAATTGAATCTAGATGTTCCACTTATGGCTACACACATGTCCTATACTTCCTTACCAAAATCTATTATAGATTCTGGTTGTAAAATTATTTACATAGGCAGGGATCCAAAGGATGTACTTGTGTCTACATGGCACTTTATTCACAAGGTACTAGTTAATAAGGAATTCCCAACCATGAGAGATATTCCTTTGGAGGATGCATTTGAGTTCTTTTGTCAAGGATTATCTTTTTGTGGACCATATTGGGATCATTTATTAGGGTACTGGAGAGCAAGCTCTGAATCACCAGAGATGATATTGTTTTTAAAGTATGAAGATTTGAAGAATGAAACTGGATATTGGATAAAGAAAATTGCCCAATTCATAGGTTACCCTTTCTCTTTAGAGGAAGAAGATAAAGGTGTGGTGCAAAAGATTATAGACCTATGCAATTTTGAGAACATGTCTAGTTTGGAGGTGAGTAAAAATGGAATGATATGGTTGGAGAAAAATGGAGTCAATACGATGGAGATTAAAAACAATACATTTTTTAGGAAAGGTAAGGTTGGAGACTGGAAGAATCATCTCACACATGAAATGGCAATGCAACTCGATCAAATATTCGAGCAAAAGCTAACTGGTTCGGGTTTGACATTCAACGTCCCACCCCCATCTAGTAGATGAGCAACGCCACTTCCATCACAATCCGACGACTAAATATATTCTAGCACTGTGGCTGTTTCTATTTTGTTTTCATTATTTGAAGGATATGTATGGCACCATTTTTAAAAAAAAAATTATTTTTCATTTGTAGGTTGTATGGATAATTTAGTCACTTGCAGGTGACTACATTATTAATATATTTTCTAGTGTCTTGTAAGAGTTGAAACTTGATTTTATTTTATTTTATTTTAATTTAATAAATTGATAGTTACAACACGAAGGAAGGATTTGAACCTTAGATATGATGACCACACTAAGAGATATCAACTAATTAAGCTACAAGCCAAAGGCCTTGTAGCTGAATTGACATCTCCCTATGCACAAAGTGCTTGGGGGTCTACGGGGAAAAGGGTTCAAGTTGCAAGGTTAG
Source organism: Quercus robur (assembly GCF_932294415.1). Taxonomy (NCBI): domain Eukaryota; kingdom Viridiplantae; phylum Streptophyta; class Magnoliopsida; order Fagales; family Fagaceae; genus Quercus; species Quercus robur. The sequence continues at coordinate 91,709,143 of NC_065535.1, forward strand.
CAACATATTGTAATTATCTCTCAAAAAAAAAAAAACTAATTAAGCTACAAGGCTCTTATTCTCTTAACTTGACACTTAAAATATTAATGTCAAAATTATTATGAAACACTGAAACCTCAATGTCTTTCGTTTGACAACTATACTATGTATAATAATTAAATGTTGCATTTAACTTTACAAAACTTCTATTGCACCACATCACTTATTTTTCCACAAATTCTCATCTTTTTTATAATATTAAATTTGTATAATATATAATAATAAAGATTGTAACTAATTTTGGTTTCTTGACCTTTCTTCTCTATTATTATTCAAAATTCCAATCCTTCTTGCTCATTACTTCTTCTTCCCCATAATTTTTCGGGTGCGGCTCCTCTCCTGTTTCAAAGTCTCCAGTTCTCTCCTTTTTTTTTTTTTTTTTTTTTTTTTTTTTTTTTTTTTTTCATTTTAAAGACACGTGGAAACTAAATAATCTAAGGGTCATAACATAGACACATCAAATACAATTTTCATCTAATTTTTTTTTCCTCTGTCTTCTTCGCCCCTCTCTCCTCTTTCTCTGTCTCTCTTACATGAGACACCAAACTATTGTACAAACGAAGGCACAAGAAGAAGACGAAGGAGAGGAAGAAGAACTGAGATCAATCTGGTGGATTTTTGAGTGAAACGAATCAGCCAGGATTTAGGCAAAGACGAAGAAGAAGGCAGAGAAGGAGAGGATGAAGAACTGAGATCAATTGGCCTCTCTTCTGTGTGGTTTTGATCTTCTCCACCATGATTGGGACTCTTGCTAGCTAGCTAAAGTTTTGATTTAAGCTTTTTTTTTTTCCCTTCTTTTTGAAGGAAAAACAAAATCTAATTCTAGGGTTAGTGGGGGAGTTAAAGCAAAATTTGCAACAATTCCAATGTGCAGAAATTCCAAAGATTCTGTCCACACTTGCTAGAGCCAAGGAATTTACCTTGTAACCTCCTCCTTCTTCTTCTTCATTTGCATAATAACTTGGTGACCAGTGAGAGAGATAGAGGAAGAGAGAGGGGCAAAAAAGAGAGAAAGAAAGAAAAATAATGCTATGAAATTGTTTAGACCCTTAGATTGTTTAGTTTCCACGTGTCTTTAATCTAAAAAAAAAAAGGAAAGAATTGGAGACTTTGAAACAGGAGAGGAGCGGCTCCCTAATTTTTCACCTTAGTGCTAATCTTCATCTAACTCATTATCTCCTCTTTTTTACCATTCTTCTCCTTGTCTTCTATTCTCTAAATTTCATATCACTTACTCTACCCTTATCTCCCATTCATTTCATATTCTTGCTACAACAAAAAAGTTGATTACTTTTTTTTCTCCCTTTCTTTATTCGATTTTCTTCTTTTTTATTACATATTTTAGTTATAATAAATTTTTTTATACATATTGCATTATAATTTCCAAAAAAAAGCTTGTTTCTTAATTTCTCATAGTACTTTTACTGTCACCATTTTCCTTTATATTGTTTTTTATCAAATTTGTATTACTTCTTAGATCATTTATCTCTTTTTGTATATATGAGAGAAAAAAAGTATTAAAAAATATATTTGCATGTAAATAATAGATATGTATATTTACATGGTCATAGTAATTCATATAGCATTTTACACAAGTTTATATGGGTTGATGTTAGTGATTTTTGGAGTTGGATATACAAAATTTATCCATTATAATTTTTTCACTACACTATTATAATAAATTTTAAGTGTCATTGTTACTTATTATTATGGATGTGAAAAAATTAAGTGTCATATTTACTAGCTACAATGAATGAGAAAAAAATCATTCAAATTGCCAATTCTAGTTTAGAAAAAATATTGGGAAAATGATACGGACGCATCGCTCCCCTTTTCTATTCAAAACTGATTATTTTTACTTATTTTGGTGGTGTTCAAAATGCAAAATTGCAGCAAAACCAAACGTGGTATTTTTGCTCAATTTTCAATTTTATGTGTTCCTTCGGTTCTCAAAAAGTGTGTTTTCTCACAGAGAAAAAATTCCCACTAAAAGCAAAAGTGCCTACACTCCCCAAAACTTAAAAAAAAAAACAAACTCCTTAATCTGCACCTTCAAATTTCCACCCATAAAATCCAATCACTGAAAATCCAACGGCTATAAACCCTATACTTATAATTCACATGGATCGCTCCCTCATTGAACGGCCACACCACCACCTCCCTCCTTTATATAAACCCACCAACCTTCTTTCCCATTTCCCCATCAAAAACAAAAACAACAAAACGGTCTTTCAAAAACAAAGAACCAGAGAGAGAAAGAAAATGTCAGGAAGAGGAAAAGGAGACAAGGGTTTGGGAAAGGGTGGTGTGAAATGGCACCGTAAGGTTTTGAGGGATAACATCCAGGGAATTACGAAGCCTGCCATACAGCATTTGGCCAGGCGTGGCGGAGTCAAGCGTATCAGCAGGCTCATCTAGGAGGAGACACGTGGCGTCTTCAAGATCTTCTTGGAGACACGTGGCGTCCTTAAGATCTTCTTGGAGAACATGATTCGCAATTTTGTGACCTACACTGAGCACGCCCGTCGTAAGACTGTTACTGCTATGGATGTTGTTTATGCTTTGAAGAGGCAGGGTAGGATTCTCTATGGTTTTGGGGGTTAGGGTTAGGGTTTGGTTTATTTTGTTTCTTTTTAGTTTCAGATAGGTTTGTTTTTTAGTCTATCTCCTTAATTTCTGAGGGTTTATTAGAGATGTAATCATATTTCTGATATGAAAGATGATGGGATTGAAAAACTCTCTTTCCTTGGATGACCTCATCAAATACATTCGTCCACCTCGACACGGCATAGACGAAGGCATGCAAGTCATTAGTAAGATGATTCAATACCTCGGACAGTTACCAACTAGCTATCAGAGCGTTGGAGGCTCATCAAAACTCGCATTAATTAGCCCTAAGGCGTTACAGGAATAGCACTAAAACCACAATTAAGGCCCCAACGGCTAGAAACTATGAAGCTATATATACACACTCATCAGAGACAAACAAGGTACATAGATTCACCCAAAAATACTCTTACACAAATACTCTGATATTCAAAACTTTTTTATTTCTCTCAAAAAGCTTCTATACACTAACTTTGGCATCGAAGGCGTTATGGCTGACACCACACCGGTGACCACCTTAGGAGAGCTTTTGTCCTACGTTTTGCGAGAATAGTGACGAGGATTCAGCTTCATCTAGACGAACCAACTTGACTGACGATTTACGCATCATTAGTTTGGCGCCAACTATGGGAACGACATTTTCGCACTTAGGTTCGAAAGCGTAGTTCCAATCTCTTCCCAAATTCAGATGGAGTCAAACCAAGATCCTACAATATTAGCCCTGCAAATCTAGACACTTGCAGCTATCATGGAAGAACTTACCAGGCAAAACCAGGAGATGAGGTTGCGGCTTCAACAAGAGGAGAGCCGGTCTAGGACCAATCAAGAAGACGAGGGAGATAGTCATAAAAGGAGCGACCGTCGAAGACCAACTACTCTAGATGAACCTAACTCAGATCTTCTCTGGGAAATGAGAAAGGAGATGGACAAGTTGAGGAACGCCATTAAAGGGAAGACAGATCGAAGCCTAGATAGAATGGTCAGGACGACGGATTCACCTTTTACGGCGGCAGTCCTGGAATGCCTAGTGCCGTCAAAATTTCGCCTGCCTCAGCTTGAACCGTTTAACGGACTTAAGGACCCCCTAGACCACTTTAACACGTTCAAGACGACACTAGGCTCTTTCCCCACCACTCTCAAAGGAGCTACAAGGGAGTGGTTTACAAAGTTACCAACATCATCCATTGACAACTTTGAGCAGTTGGGCAATTCCTTTCTACGCCACTTCATCGAAGGATAGCACCCGAGGAGGCCAGCAAACCACTTACTCACCATCAGACAAGGAGAGAAAGAGACCCTGAGGTCGTACATGAAGCGCTTCACTCGAGAAACTTTAGAGGTAGATAAAGCTGATGAACAAGGTACAGATAACAACCTTTAAAGCTGGATTGAAATCCAAGGAGTTCATGGTTTTACTCGTGAAGAATCCTCCAAAGATGATGGCAGTAATACTCCTGAAGGCACAGAAGTACATGAACGCGGAGGACGCCTTAGTCGCGATAAAGGACATAGAGAAGTCCAGTGAAAAAGGAAGGAAGGAAGACGACCGAAGAGGGCGAAAAAGGGAGCGCTCAAATCGTCAGACTAACGACGGGGGTAAAAGGAAAGACGAAGAAGCCCCTCGAATGCTAAAATTCACCCCTTTAGTTTTGCCTGTTGACAAAATTTTGGCGCAGATTAAAGATGAGCACTCCCTCAAATGGCCAAGGCCATTACATTCATCACTCAATGTGCATGACAAGAAGAAGTATTGTCGTTTCCACAAGGATCACGGCCACTACACAGAGGACTGCAAGGACCTAAAGGAGCAGATAGAGGAACTCATACGAAAAGGAAAACTACTGAGGTTTGTGAAGAAGGGGGAGCCTAGTAGGTCTAGAGACGATAACAAGGACAAATTTGAAGCCTCACCAAGAGATGAGGACCACACGTCCCAACGTCCACCAAATGTGAATGAGGAGATAAAGACAATCACAGGCGAGCCATCTACAAGAGGGTCATTCAGATCCCTCAAGAAAGCATATCAGAGGCAGGTGAACAGCGTCTATAGAATACCCTTTTGAAGCAAAGACGAACGGACAGGGACATGTTTTTCTCGGAAGAAGATACCAGGGGAGTGAAGCAGCCTCATGATGACCACTTGGTCATAATGCTCATGATAGAAGGGTTCAATACCGGGAGAATTCTTGTGGATAATGGTAGTTCCTCAGACATCATCTACCTCTCCACTTTTCAATAGTTAAAGCTAGATCCAGGAAGGCTACGTCCTTTTGAGCCCCCCCTTGTCAGCTTCAGTGGGGATAGGGTGTACCCCACAGGCATAGTGACATTAACGGTCACAGTAGGATCTTATCCGCGATAGCTGACTCATCAGTTGGATTTCTTGGTGGTAGATTGTCCCTCTTCATACAATGTGATCATTGGGAGGCTCATACTCAACCGTTGGAAGGTAGCCACTCCACCTATTGCTTGAAGGTGAAATTTCCAATGAAAAATGGTGTAGATAAAGTAAAAGGAGACCAAGTACTAACTAAGGAGTGCTACCAAGCAATGTTGGCAGCCAAGGAAAACCAAACGTGGATGATCAAGGAAAAAGAAGAAGAGAAGGTGGAAGCTTTAGAAACTATGCAGCTGGTAGACGGGGAGCCAATGAAGACTACCAGAGTAGGGACGACCATGAGTGCAGACCCGAAGAAGAAGCTAGTCCAATTCCTTAAGGAGAACTTGGATATTTTTGTCTGGAGCCACGAGGACATGCCAGGCATATCCACAGAGGTTATCCAACACAAGTTAGATGTGGACTCTAAGAAGAAGCCCGTCCAGCAAAGGCGACGAGTGTATGCTTCAAAACGAAACCAGGCGATCATGGATGAAGTAAACAAATTACTAGCAACAGGCTTCATCCGTGAGGTCTACTACTCGGACTAGCTGGCCAACGTCGTCCTTGTAAAGAAGATGAACGGGAAATGGAGGATGTGCGTGGACTTCACAGACTTGAACAAGGCCTGCCCAAAGGACAGCTTCCCCCTGCCGAGGATAGATCAGATGGTGGATTCCATAGCAGGGCATAAGCTCTTGACCTTTATGGACGCATTCTCGAGGTACAACCAGATAAAAATAGCAAAGAAAGACTAGGAGAAAACCGCCTTGATCACAAGTTAAGGGCTCTACTGCTACAAGGTGATGCCCTTTGGACTGAAAAATGCAAGAGCAACCTACCAAAGGTTGGTAAACAAGATATTCAGTAAACAGATCGAGAGAAACATAGAGGTGTACGTGGTCGACATGCTCGTCAAAAGTAAAGAAGAGTCTGCTCTCCTGGACGACCTCTAAGAGATGTTTATAACTCTCAGATGATATCAAATGAAGTTAAACCCTAGCAAATGCGCCTTTGGTGTAGCGTCAGGGAAGTTCTTAGGGTTCATGGTGTCCCAGAGAAGAATAAAAGCAAACCCAAAGAAGTACGGGTTATACTAGAGATGGTGTCACCCAAAAACGTGAAAGAAGTTCAAAAGCTTACAGGAAGAATAGCAGCGCTTAACAGGTTCGTCTAAAAAACAACAGACAAATGTTTGCCCTTTTTCAAGACAGTAAAGTAGGCCTTCGTCTAGATGGACGAGTGTGAGAATGCTTTCTAGGAACTCAAGCAATACCTGAGCCATCCACCCCTCTTGAACCCATCCAAGGAAGGAGAAAACCTATTTTTATACTTGGCAATATCAGTTACATTCGTGAGCGCTACCTTGATTCGAGAAGAAGACAAGAGACAACACCCAGTCTACTATGTCAGCCAGGCCTTCCAAGGGGCAGAAGCCAAATACCCACGCATAGAAAAGATTGCATTCACTTTGATTGTAGCTTCATGCAAGCTACGCCCCTACTTCCAAGCGAACCCTATCCTCGTGATGATGGACCAACCTATAAAGAAGTCAATGAACAAGCCCGAGGCTGCAGGAAGGATGATTCAGTGGGTTATTGAGCTTAGCCAATTCGACATTGATTACCACCCTAGGACAGCTATCAAGGCGCAGGCACTAGCAGATTTCATCATCGAATTTACAATTCCCAACAAGGAAGGGGCCACAAACGAGGTGGAAAGATGGACGATTCAGACTGACGGTTCGTCAGTCCGAAAGAAGGGGGCAGTAGGAGTTATAATCATCACCCTTGAAGGAAAGACACTCAAGTATGGAGTTCAGTTAGCATTCCCGGCCACCAACAACGAAGCTGAATACGAAGGAATACTGACAGGACTAGGGGTCGGGAAGGCACTAAGGGTCAAGAAGTTGCTTCTCCAAAGCGATTCAAAGCTCGTCATAGGCCAGATAAAGGAAGAATTCGAAGCAAAGGAGGAAAGGATGCAAAAATACCTAAGGTTGAGGAAGCTATTGACACAAGAGTTTTATCAGGTGGAGTTCATATAAATCCCCAGAAGCCAGAATATGGGGGCAGACGAGCTGGCAAAACAGTCATCGACAGAAGCAGGACCAATAAGTAAAGATCTTAAGATTGAAATCCAGAGATGCCCCAATATCGAAGAAGTCCACACCTTCATAATCCAGAGAGAAAGCAACTGGATGACCTCGATCTTATCATTCCTTCAAGAAGGATTGCTCCTGCAAGACGTTGAAGAGGCAAGGAAGGTCAGGAAAAGGGCAGCAAGGTTCAGGATTTTGAACGATACCTCGTACAAGAAAGGCTTCTCCATGCCCTACCTGAGGTGTGTCAACAAGGAAGCCAAATATATTCTAATGGAGATCCACGAAGGAATTTGCAGAGATCATGCAGGCCCAAGATCCCTGATTGGCAAAGTTATCCGAATAGGTTACTTCTGGCCTACTCTGTAGAAGGATGCAAAAGAGTTGGTCAAGAAGTGCGATAAATGCCAGAGGTTTGGAAACGTCCAACGTATCCCATTTGAGAAATTGACAACAATATCCTCCCCGTGGTCGTTTGCTCAGTGGGGACTTGACATCATTGGCCCATTACCCTAAGGTAAAAGGTAGGTAAAATTTTTACTAATTGCCATTGATTATTTCACAAAATGTGTTGAAACAGTAGCACTATCAACCATAACAGAGGCGAAGATCTGGAACTTTGTGTGGAAGAACATAGTTTGCCAATTCGGGATACCACAGACGATCATATCAGATAACGGGCGGTAGTTTGACAGTCAAGGTTTCAAGGAATTATGCTCGGGGCTAGGAATCAAGAATCAATTCTAATCCCCTGGTCACCCCCAAGCTAATGACCAAACGGAAGTGATGAATTGGACCCTACTCAAGATCATCAAGGCTTGGCTGGACAAGGCAAAAGGCGCATGGCCAGAAGAGTTGCCCAATGTTTTGTGGGCATACAAGACTACAGCAAGAACCTCAATAGGAGGGACCCCCTTCAGTTTCACCTATGGCACTGAAGGAGTAATTCCAGTCGAAGTAGGAATCACTAGCTTGAGACGAGAAGCTTTCCACGAAGACAACAATAACGATCAACTAAGAATCAACTTGGATTGCTTGGACAAATCTAGAGATGGAGCATCCCACAAGATGGTGGAGTACCAAGAAAAGATGTCTGAATACAACAACAAGAGGGTGAAGCTCAGACGACTCAACATTAGAGACTTCGTCCTACGCAGAGTCACACTTGCCACCAATGACCCAACTCAGGGGAAGCTCAACCCAACCTGGGAAAGACCTTACAAAGTCACCCATTATTCCAAGCAAGGCAGCTATCACCTAGAGACGTTGGATGGAAGGAAGCAGCTGCAACTAGGGCTGTCCATGGGTCGGTCCGGGTCGAGTTTGTGCCCAACCCGCAATCGACCCGATCTGAACGGGTGGAGAAGTTCTAGACCCGCCGCCGACCGCCAAAAGCCACCGGTCGAGTCGAATCGGGCTCGGGTGGGCGGCGGTCGGTTTTGATTTCGACCGAAATACAGAGATCAAACACTGAACTTTGATTCTTGAAGAACAAAATCAACAGATCTACAAACCCAAAGAGAAGATCTACAAACCCAAAGAACAGATCCACAAATCCAAAGAACAAAAACAACAATAATAGACAGCAATTTCATAGATAACCGAACCTAAGAGATGAAAATTTCAAAGAGGCGAAGACGAATCTGAGAGATGGAGGCGAAGGTGAGCTAGGGACGTTGAGGACGAAGAGCGAACGTCGACGACGAAGAGCACAGATCAACGACAAAGAGGCAGAGATCGACGATGGAGAGGCCGAGATCGACGACGAGCAGCATCGGCGGAGGGTAGACATCGGCAAAGAGCAGATCGTGAGACTGAGACTTGGTCATATCTCGGTTCGGTCGGGTTTCTTCGGGTTTTGGGGAGAAAACCCACCAACCGACCCGCCGTTTTCGGGTTTTGGAGGCGGAGACCCGCCACCGACCATCACCAGCATCGGGTCGGCCAGATCAGACGGATTGGGCGGGTGGGTCGAGTCTCAGTTTCTGTTGGATACCCCTAGCTGCAACCATGGAATATCGAGCATTTGAAGCAGTACCATCAGTAGATGTAATGGACGAATGTATTCATGTTTGAAATAAAGCAATAAAAGAACTATTCAGCCAGTGTGTTGCATATAAAACAAAAAACAAAAAAATTGGCTAAGTAACAAAATTCCGCCTAGACGGATGTAAGTTACTGAAGAAGCCAAAAATTACAAAATCCTTTCAATGGGTGTAAGTCACAAAAAAAAAATAAAAAAATAAAAATTGGCTAAGTAACAAGATTTCACCTAGATGGATGTAAGTTACTGACGAAACCAAAAATTACAAAATCCCTTCAATGGGTATAAGTCAAAAAAAAAATTTGCTAAGTAACAAGATTCCGCCTAGACGGATGTAAGTTACTGACGAAGTCGAAAGTGACAAAATCCCTTCAATGGGTGTAAGTTACAAAAAATTGGCTAAGTAACAAAATTCCGTCTAGATGGATGTAAGTTACTGACGATGTCAAAAATTACAAAATCCCTTCAATGGGTATAAGTAACAAAAAATTGGCTAAATAACAAAATTCCTCCTCGACAGATGTAAGTTACTGATGGAGCAAGACCCCGTCAATGAGTATGAGTCAAAACAAAAATTTTAACTAAGCAACAACAATGCAAGTTACTGACACAAAAGAAATAACTAAAGGAACGAAGCAGACAGAGATCACATGCAACCAACATTGTTTCAATATTATGCAAGGCATGAATGTAAATAAGTAGGTATAGAATTACTGATATAATTGAAGGCCCGAAAAGAACGGGCAACCAACATTGTTTCAATATAATAATTAAAAGCCCATAAACACTGGGCAAAAACATTGTTCTTAAATTAGTATGAAAATATTGTTCTAAAAGTAGACCCAAAAAGCCTAAAACGCAGCGGGCACCCAAAGAGAAGATTACAAAAAAAAAAGGCCAAAACATGAAGCAAGTAAATAAACAAGTTCAAGCATTAGCAGCCGCATCATCACCAACAGGAGGCGAAGGAGCATCCCCAGAAGCATCACCTTCAGGAGCTGTGGACTGAGAGGCTTCGTCAGCTGCCATTTCTTTGTCCACCTCTTCAAGATCCAGGTTCTCAAAATCCACTCCGATAGGATGCTTGGCGAGGTATCGCCTCAGGAGCTCGAAACCTTTGAAGTACCAGCTGAAGAGCACAGTGTTGTACTCCTTTGTCATATGGAAGGCTTCCACGGGCTTCGCAACAATCGTCTTGATTTTTTCTTTTACGGCCAAAAGCTGCTCGTCCTTCTCAAGAGTCAGCTGCCTTTCTGCCCTCAAATCATCGAAGAGGACCCTAGCCTTTTCCCTAATGGTGTTGGCCTTGTCCATGGCAATGATCAGATCCTTCTTCAATTTGGAGTTCTCTGCCTCCAAAGCCTCCACCTTGGACACCGCGGATGCAACCTTCGTCTCCTGGGTGAGGTACTCCGAAGTGATATGAAGACTCTCCCCCAGTACCTAAAAAGAAAATTAAAATTCTCAGGACGATGCAAAAAGAAGAGAAAGAAAAGGATGAAATTGCACAAGTACATTACTTAGATGAGTTTGTGGATATGATGACCCACAACCTCGTTGGGGGGCGTGCCAGAAAAGATCTTCAATTCCTCGGTAGTGATGACTTCGTGTGCCCTCGCCACTGCGAATCTAGCGTCGTCCCAAATGCTGGACGAGCGAGAAGCAGCCTTCTCCTTCCCCTTGTCGGCCACACGTGGCTTCTTCCGGATGGGAGTAATCTCTTTGACCGAGGTAGCTAGAGAAGCTGTCCTTGTCGTCTTAGTGCTGGAGGCAACTAGGGTGACAGAGACCCCCTTCTCTATGACGCGCACTGTCCTCTTCTCGAGATCGGACAAAGGCTCGTTCTTCTTGGTCCTCATTTTCGCATACATGTCCTGATTAAATTTAGTCATCATTCCTGCAAAAAGGAAACACTTGTTAAAAAAAAAAAAAAAAAAAAAAAAAGGTAGGATCAATGACAAATTAAATAAAGTGCTTACTTTTCTTCTCTTCAATCTCAATAATGCGTAGGATAAAAGCGAAAGGCTCCGAGCCAAGGCAATACAGAGCCAAAGTGCAAGGATCGACCAAATCGTCGAAATCGTCCATTGACTTCGCGTACTCAATAGCAGCCTCAACACATTGCTTGTACCTGCTTTTAAGTTTGGACCATCTCTTAACTGCACAAGACAACGAACAGAAGAATTAGTAACGACAGAATGAACACGAAAAGAGTGAAGTACAAAGGACTAGTAGAAATAACAATGCACCTAGACTCGGGGTTCCACCAACGGAGCAACCTAGGCAGATCACCCCAAACCTCGTTAAAGGGAGTCTCCCATTCATCCTTGGACATAAAAAAGAATCAGGACTTTCAGTATCTGAATGACGAGGGCAGGTCCCGGACGATCCCAGTTTTTCTCTCCTAAGGCATCAGTTCGTAGTACCCATGTTCCTTGGACTCCTTTAAACGATACAAATAAACAAGTTCGTCCACCTTAATCATATCTCCTTCAGTAGTAGCCAGCCATATCTCCATACAACTGACCACTATCCTTCACGAATTGGGCATAAGTTGCCTGGGAGCAATGTCGAAATGGCCTAAAAGCTCCATAATAAAAGGGTGAACGGAGAATCTAAGCCCGCTCAGGAAAGCAACCTCGTAGAAGCATACCTCCCCGGGCGAAAAGTGACAAGCTCGTTCCTCCCCGTGAAGAAGATGAACCCTAATCCTATCAGGAAATTGGAACCTACCCTTGAACCTGGAGAATGTATCATCGTCTAGACTACACACCTCCCCAAGGGCATGGAAAGCCCTAACCTCCCAAGGGATGGAGACTGCGGTGTCTTCCTCCACCTCCACAAGATTGTCACTAGACAACAACCCAGTTTCAGGCTCACTCGATCTCACCTCAGACATTACTCCTCACTCACTCACTAAACCCTCGAACCAATCAATTGATTGACAGAGCAAGGGGAGCAAATCAGCCAATGCAATGCTTAAACTACTACCCTCAAAGACAAATTTTTCAACTAAATGGAAAAAGCTACAGGAAACACCTAAAGAAGCCCCCAAACGCGCAAAGGGGAATGAAATTGAGGGGCAAGCTATCCTAACTTCAAAGCTACTAACCATGGAAAACCAGAAAACAGAGGAAAAGAGAAGACAATCCTAAAAGCCCCAAAACAGAAAAGAAATCAGAAACCAAGTACAATCTATCTATGCCATAAAAAAGCGAAGGAAAGGGAAAAGCGAGACATACCTCAAAGGAAGCAACCACAGAGTGCAAAAGCTCGAAGAAAATCACAAGAACAGATTGGAGAAGAAGAAGCATGGAGTAATGATTGAGAGTTGGAAAAAGTGAAGGGAAAAGAGGAAATAAAGGAAGTTTAAAAACTAAGCACAAAAAACTGAAAGTCAATGGAAAACCCAAGAGTTACACAAATGGGGCATTAACTCTACTGGTTAGAACACGCCACGTGGCCATGATGTGCGTGGCACTGCCACTACGCATTAAATGTGGAACAAAACCCCAAGAGCCATGTTTGGTCAGAAAACCTTTCATCTTCTGATGGTCGTCTTGACACACCACGACGACCACAGAACTTGGGGGGCAACTGATGGGACTAACGAACTCTCTTTCCTTGGACGACCTCATCAAATACATTTGTCCACCTCAACACGGCATGGACGAAGGTAGGCGAGTCATTAGTAAGAGGATTTAATACCTTAGGCAAATACCAACTAGCTGTCAGACCGTTGGAGGCTCATCAAAACTCGCATTAATAAGCCCTAAGGCGTTACAGGAAGAGCACTAAAACCACAATTAAGGCCCCAACAGCTAGAAACTATGAAGCTATATATACACACTCATCAGAGACAAACAAGGTACATAGATTCACCCAAAAATACTCTTACATAGATACTCTGATATTTAGAACTTTCTTATTTCTCTCAAAAAACTTCTATACACTAACTTTGGCATCAGAGGCGTTGTGGCAGGTACCACACCGATAACCACCTTAGGAGAGATTTTGTCTTGCATTTTGCAGGAATAGTGAGGAGGATTCAGTTTCATCTGGACGAACCAACTTGATTGATGATTTACACATCATCAAAAGAAGTTAAATTCTTATAATCAATTTTGTTATTCTTGTTGATTTTAATGTTTGTTTTTGCTTGAATTGAATCTCTGGTTTGAGAATTAAATTTTAAGCTAAAGAATTGATTTCCCAAGAACATGGAATTGTAGAATCGATGGCTCCTTATTATTATTTTTTTTTTTGAGAAATAATTACAACATGCTGCAAGTGGTAATCATAGTTGAGTTCTTGGTTCGTCTCGCCCCTTTTAATGCCTTGCTCACATGATCAGGATTAAGAGCTAGAATGCCACCAATTATAAATAGTGAAGCGTATTGAATTAGTCTTTATATTAAAGAACACACTTTTTTTTTAAGGTACGCAATTATGTGTATGTAGATTCGAAGTATACAAATTTTTTATATTTAATTAACACAATTGTGCAAATACAGAATGTAAGGACTCAATTTGTAACGACCCCAAAATGATATTGGGTTCGCACGTTAAGGGTCCAAACAATATAATTTGTAGAGCGTGGGTTTGAAAGGCTAGGCTTTGGTCACCGGACGGTGGTTAGCCATGGTACTCATGATGGACGCGTAGAGACGAGCTAAGGTTGTCCGTGGATCTTGTCCATGAAGCTTAATGTTCTTATTCTTCCTCTACCTTTTTTGGGTACCCTGGTTTTTTGGCCTCCTTCTTCTTGGCGCATAAGCCTTTACATTATATTGCCCTTCTCAGTTGATCCTGACCCTCCATCTGTTAATCAGGCAGGTACCTATTCGAGTACCTGTCTCATCAGCTGCCTCCCTCTACTTTCTGTTAGTTGTAATAACCGAAGCCACACTATTCAGGAGTCTTTTCCCATTAATATGGCTAGGACGTTTGTGAGCGCATTCAATGCGGAGGTGACGTCTTTTCCTTGAACCACTCCCACTCCGTACCCCCATGTGAGTCTCATTCTACTCGCCTTTTCTTCTGGGGGCGCTTTGGAGGCTGCCTTTGACGACATGTCGCTCTTCCCTTTGAAGTCTTGGGATGCCGAGGATAGGGTCATCCTCGACTGCATCTCTAGGCCATTTGGTCTTTCACTACTGGTTCTCGGCAACTACTCTCCTCGGCACGGGCCCTGGGTCCTAATGGAAAGTGGGCCGGGTCATAAGTTTTCTGGCCCCACAATAGCCCCTCAAAATCCTGCTGTCCGGATCCTCGGACGGATATGAGGGTTTTGATGACATCAGGTCTCTGTCAAAACTTGTCAATCCTTGTCACCTATCGGTTTCCGAGATTCTTCGTCTGCCCGAGACACGTTCTTGGAGCCTTTGGAAGGTGAAACGTGTCTTCATTAAATGCGGGCGGCTCTGTGCTTCCCACGTTCAATGGCGCGATAGTGATCTAACAGTGGAGATTTCCTTGCCTTTATGGGCAGGAAAATTTGTGTAGTTACTTTCGATGGGAGGTATAAATGATTTTTGGAACTGATTTGTCTCTTCACTTTTGTACTTAAGAGTTCTAGCGCATATATCCTGGGTTCATCCAAACTTTCATCCAAATTCAAGTCTATCTCCAGCACAAAAAGCCTGTCCGAGGCACCTTTCCTCTTTTCTGTAAGCTCTCTACCTTCACTAACTTGTGCTTTTTCTTTTCTGGGTTTATTTTTCTCTTGTTCCTCTCCTTCTCCCGTCATCCATTGAGTTTGTTTAGTAGCTCTTAGATATGGTTAAATTAAGAAAATTGGTTAATACTGAAGAGGCGATGGAAAAGTTCATCGTCAATTATAGGATTCCCCCCAACGTAAGTCTAAGGCACTGTAAGATGGGGGAGTGGCATCTTCTGAGAAGGACGGGGGAGGTGGTAATTCTCATTCTCGTCTTCGTAGAGGGGGGTATGAGAATTCCCATGGGGCCGGTAATGAAGAGTTACCTTAGGCATTTCCGATTAGCTCCCACCCAGTGCGCTGCCAACATGTTTAGGATTCTGGGTTGTGTGAATGCCTTAAACGAAAAAATGGGGCTAAGACTAACCCATCATGACATAAATTGGTGCTACAATCTCCAAAATTTGAAGGACAAATCCTACTACATGAAGACGAGAGATGATAGGGTTCGACTAATCCAGTGCCTCCCCGACTCCAACAAGAGGTTGAATAAGGACTTTTTTATCGTATTCGGAGAATGGCATGATGGCCTTTCATGCCCAATGGTGAAGGGAGAACCAGGTGGGGTATAGAGAGTAGACGGTTGCCAATCCTTTGCGCCATTTTAATTTGGTGTGGTTCGGTTACTAACCATGTACATGCCTCTTTTTGCAGATCCAAACACCTTTCACCGACACTTTCATCTGGTTAACCGGGTTGATTTGGAGACTGTTCTTCAAGCGGCAGTTTTTGTAAATGACGAGGATGGTCAAGTCAGAGCCGTTCAAAAAATCTTACGGTACGATCCCATTCAGAAGTCATTTGCCGACCCAAAGCACGTGGTCAGCGCTAACCATCATCGGCTTCCGAAAATTACTATAGTCGAACAAGGGTTTTTGATCTCCGAAGGATCTCCTATCCAAGAGGGCATCCCATTGGTGGACTCTTCGTCGTCTCATCAGGCAACGGAGGATGAAGGTAATTTGGGTCTGTCCGAGGAGGGTTTTGGGGCATTTGACCAAGTTGACCCATCTGAGGATCCTTCTGGTGATCTGGGTGACCCTGACTTGTCCGAAGCAGAACTATTGTCAGTAGGAACATCCTCCCGAACCGAGATGGGTCTTAAGAGAAAGCCCCCAACCGGCTTATTCGACCTCATCGAGGGTCAGCTGGGGAAGGGTGCACAAGGAAAACCGTAATCCAACGCTCCAACTCCACCACCTCAGCCCCAACCCGTCCAAACCAGGTCCTCCTCTACTAAGTCGCAACCACAATCTCCCTATCCCAAACTTCCTGCTCCTTCCCAATCAGCTCTGCCTCCTCGGTCGGAGCCCATTGACTCAAAGAGAAAGAGGAGTCCCAAGGGTAAGGAGCCCATGGATGGGGGAAAGTCCTAATCCTCTCAGGAGAGGGATGAAGCCCCGTGAGTTCAGAAACAGTTAAAGCTTGGGCACCAAAGCAAGGGGAAAGGGATCGAAACCCAATCCACCCAAAGCAAAGGGAAAGGGACCAAAACCTAATCCACGCCGAGTGCTTAGCTTCCCGCCCCAATACTCCACGAGGAGCCATTGCTGGAAAACGCGTCTATGAGGGACCTTGGAGACGGCGATGGCGGTTATGTGGCCGACGCGTTAGGGAGAACCATGCTGCTTCCTACTGATGTGGAAGAGTTGAAGAATATGAGGATGCAGGAGGTTTTCCTCAGCGCGAAGAGGTACTTGGGTATGGTAAGACTCTTGAAACCTAAGACTCTATCAACTCTTGCTCCCAGATTTTCATTCACAATGTATTTGTCTCACTCGACAGGCTATCCAGGCCACCTATAGGATGGAGGAAGAAGTTAAGGGGCAGAGCAAGACCGCAGAGCTTGAGCGCGATAAACGTATTGATACTGCGCGAACCCTTAAAAAGTCTAAGGCTGACCTCGCGAAGGCTAGGGAGGACTTAAAGGAGGCTGCCCGAGCTAGGGATAGTGCCGGGACAGGTTTGACTGGTGCCCAAAAACAGGCCGAGGAACAGACAAAGCGCCTACTTGCTGCCGAGGAGCAATTGCAGATTGCTAAGGAGCAGATCAGCGATTTAAAGAAGCAACTGATCGAGGCAAATAATTCTAAAGGCGTGGTGGAATTTGCCAAGGACGAAACCGTAAGGGCCAAGCAGGAGGCTGAGTTTGCCATAACTGAGGCCAAAGTTGCTAGGGACAAGGCCGAGGAGGAGGGTTACGAGGCGGGGGTGGCTGAAACCCAGGCCTCCCTTAAAGTTCAAATCCCTGAAGTATGCAAGTTATACTGCTCCCAGGTTTGGGAAGAGGCCTTCAAACGAGCTAGGGTGGAAGCTTCGTTCGACTTGTGGAAGGCGGAGAGCATATTTTATCCTCCAGCCATTCGTGAGACCGCCTCCGCCAGCTCCGAGGCTATGAGCGATCCACACGAGGCAAGGGTTGCTCAGTCAGAAGCTACTCAAATCACCATCCCTCCTAGCGAGTCGACTGAAGGAAGAGAGCCTCATGATGCGACGGAAGCACCTGGAGGTCTGAATCCCGAAATGGCTAAAGAGGGTGCCGAGCCTACGGTCAGTGCTCAGATCTCTGGTGCCGAGGAGCCAGCCATCTATGTTCAGCCCCTACAAACCATTCCCCTCACTGATGTCCCCAAGAGCATCAAAACTGATCTTGCCCAGCCTTCCCGAGAAAGGGATGTCTCCCAGGGCCCCGAAGCTAGTCCTGCTCAGCCTTCCCATGATGTGGCCAAAACGAAATTGAAGAAGTAGGAGCCCTGGCCAATCTTTGTATTTGTTTCTAACTTAATTATTAACTAGTTTCCCTTTTGTTTTGAAAACTTTATAGTTTGCTTGTAGTTGAACTTATTGACCACATCTATGAAATTCTTTTCTTTCTTTTTCCTTTAAATTACATGTTAGTTGCCCTTGCCGATACTTACTATTGCTACGAATCTCATGATTTTTGAACTAGTTATCTTAACATGTGTGAATGATTGTGCATATGATATATTTGGGATCATATCCCGGAATTCTAACTTACCCGTGCCAATAGGGCGTTAAACTTGTGTCTGAACATACTTCTGGGGAGATATAGGCATCATCCGAGATGTCATGTATATTGTTAGGCCGAGCCTGGTATCTAGATTTCCTTTAAGTAGTCGGTTTCCCCATAGGCTTGAGTTCGAGGACCATGCAATACCTTGATTCTGTCCAAAACTTAGATTTCCTTTAAGTAGTTGGTTTTCCCATAGGTTTGAGTCCGAGGACAATGCAATACCTTGGTTCTGTCCAAAATTTAGATTTCCTTTAAGTAGTTGGTTGCCCCATAGGTTTGAGTCCAAGGACCATGCAATACCTTGGTTCTGTCCAAAACTTAGATTTCCTTTAAGTAGTTGGTTTCCCAATAGGTTTGAGTCCGAGAACCATGCAATACCTTGGTTCTGTCCAAAACTTAGAATTTTCTTTAAGTAGTTAGCTTCCCCATAGGTTTGAGTCCGAGGACCATGCAATACCTTGGTTCTGTCAAAAACTTAGATTTCCTTTAAGTAGTTGGTTTCCCCATAGGTTTGAGTCCGAGGACCATGCAATACCTTGGTTCTGTCCAAAACTTAGATTTCCTTTAAGTAGTTGGTTTCCCCATAGGTTTGAGTCCGAGGACCATGCAATACCTTGGTTCTGTCCAAAACTTAGAATTTTCTTTAAATAGTTGGTTTCCCCATAGGTTTGAGTCCGAGGACCATGCAATACCTTGGTTCTATCCAAAACTTAGAATTTTTTTTAAGTTTCGAGGATTAGCCCTCGGCCAAGGTGTGGGGCGTTGACCTGACGATGGAAGCCCCTAAAACTGCTCGTGCCATTGGTGCTTCGAAGCGTAGCCCCTAGTGGAACTTTATATTAAGGCAACAACAACAGGTTGTTAGAAGTGATGGAGGGGCTTTCGCAGGCCCTTATTTGACAGGAGCTTGATCCTACCACCACATGTACCAACGCACAAGCCTTTCCCACAGACGGCGCCAATTGTAAGGACTCAATTTGTAACGACCCCAAAATGATATTGGGTTCGCACATTAAGGGCCCAAACAATATAATTTGTAAAGCGTGGGTTTGAAAGGCTAGGCCTTGGTCACCGGACGATGGTTAGCCATGGTACTCATGATAGACACGTAAAGACGAGCTAAGGTTGTCCGTGGATCTTGTCCATGAAGCTTAATGTTCTTATTCTTCCTTTCCCTTTTTTGGGTACCCTGGTTTTTTGGCCTCCTTCTTCTTGGCGCATAAGCCTTTACATTATATAGCCCTTCTCGGTTGATCCTGACCCTCCATTTGTTGATCAGGCAGATACCTATTCGAGTACCTGTCCCATCAGCCGCCTCCCCCTACTTTCTGTTAGTTGCAATAACCGAAACCACACTGTTCAGGAGTCTTTTCCCATTAAAATGGCTAGGACGTTTGTGGGCGCATTCAATGCGAAAGTGACGTCTTTAACTCTTTTCCTTGAACCGCTCCCACTCTGTACCCCCATGTGAGTCCCATTCTACACGCCTTTTCTTCTGGGGGCGCTTTGGAGGCTGCCTTTGACGACATGTCGCTCTTCCCTTTGAAGTCTTGGGATGCCGAGGACAGGGTCATCCTCGGCTGCATCTCTAGGCCATTTGGTCTTTCACTACTGGTCTTCGGCAACTACTCTCCTCGGTACGGGCCCTGAGTCCTAATGGAAAGTGGGCCAGGTCATAAATTCTCTGGCCCCACACAGAACTTTAAAGAAAGTTCACAATTCTAAACATAGTTTACACAATTTTGCAAATACACAACTTCAAAGAAAGTTCACAATTCTAAACGTTCAAATTCAAAATACACAAATTTTAAGGAACACAATTTTGTACACAATTATTTAATATTCAAAGCATATAAGGTTGTATAAAATTTTGTACCAATTTTTCAATGAATGTACAGAATTATGTAATTCAAAGTACATAAAATTTCAATTTTATATAAATTTTATATATTAAATGTGTGGGGCCCAACAATTTATGGGCCAGGCCCACTTATTCATGGGGAGCCCTAAGGCCCAAGCCGAAGAAGGTTATAGTCCAAACTCAATAACGTAAAGCACAAATTGGCCCGGAGAAACAGCCGAGAACAGTGCAGTCCTCGGCTGACCCAAAGCTCCACCAAGAAGAGGGGCAAAAACGGTATAGGGACAAACTTGAAAGGAAATCTAAAATATCTAGGAAAGACTGCCCTTACTACCTTCCCCATACATAGCTCTGCACCTAACAGAGCCGTACTCTTTAGCTTTATCAACCACTCCCAACAACTTTGGTCTTGGACTGACGGGACAAGTATCAGTCTTGGAAAGGTCGACCCTACACGTGGACGAAGGAAAGTGAACGCAGGCTAGTATAAAAGAAAAAATAAGTAATCTGGAGAGGAGGCTAGGAAGACTGGCCAAAAAGGAAGGGCCTCCCAGTCCACCTCCAGGAGAAGGACTCCAAGGGTGAAGACACCTCGATCACATATGAGCACCACAAAAACCCACCGCTGGGTAACCGAGGCCTAGACTTTCGAACCCACTCTCTACAAATGATATTGTCTGGGCCCATTCACGTGCGAACCCAACACTACGGCAGTTCGTTGCAGAACGTGTCCCTACAATTGGCGCCGTCTGTGGGAAAGGCTTGCGCGTTAGCTCGAGCGGCGGTGGAGTTGAGCTTCTGTCGAACAAGGGTCTACGACGATGCCTTTATGACCGGCGACACATTGTTGTTATTCCGACACAAGTTCCCACTAGGGGCTATGCCTCGTAATGCCAGTGGCATGGCAAGTCTAGGGGCTTTAAACATCAAGCTAGCTTCCCCCACCTTATTCGAGGAGCTAACCTTTAGGAAGTAGATAAATTAAAAAACAGAATACAAGTTTTGGACAGAACCAAGGCCTTGTATGGTCCTCGGACCCAAGCCTCTGGGGAAACCAACTACTTACAAAGACAATACAAGTTTTGGACAGAACCAAGACCTTGTATGGTCCTCGGACCCAAGCCTCTGGGGAAACCAACTACTTACAAAGACAATACAAGTTTTGGACAGAACCAAGGCCTTGTATGATCTTCGGACCCAAGCCTCTGGGGAAACCAACTACTTACAAAGACAATACAAGTTTTGGACAGAACCAAGGCCTTGTATGGTCCTCGGACCAAGCCTCTGGGGAAACCAACTACTTACAAAGACAATACAAGTTTTGGACAGAACCAAGGCCTTGTATGGTCCTCGGACTCAAGCCTCTGGGGAAACCAACTACTTACAAAGACAATACAAGTTTTGGACAGAACCAAGGCCTTGTATGGTCTTCGGACCCAAGCCTCTAGGGAAACCAACTACTTACAAAGACAATACAAGTTTTGGACAGAACCAAGGCCTTGTATGGTCCTCAGACACAAGCCTCTGGGGAAACCAACTACTTACAAAGACAATACAAGTTTTGGACAGAACCAAGGCCTTGTATGGTCTTCGGACCCAAACCTCTGGGGAAACCAACTACTTACAAAGACAATACAAGTTTTGGACAGAACCAAGGCCTTGTATGGTCCTCGGACCCAAGCCTCTGGGGAAACCAACTACTTACAAAGACAATACAAGTTTTGGACAGAACCAAGGCCTTGTATGGTCCTCGGACCCAAGCCTCTGGGGAAACTAACTACTTACAAAGACAATACAAGTTTTGGACAGAACCAAGGCCTTGTATGGTCTTCGGACCCAAGCCTCTAGGGAAACCAACTACTTACAAAGACAATACAAGTTTTGGACAGAACCAAGGCCTTGTATGGTCCTCAGACCCAAGCCTCTGGGGAAACCAACTACTTACAAAGACAATACAAGTTTTGGACAGAACCAAGGCCTTGTATGGTCTTCGGACCCAAGCCTCTGGGGAAACCAACTACTTACAAAGACAATACAAGTTTTGGACAGAACCAAGGCCTTGTATGGTCCTCGGACCCAAGCCTCTGGGGAAACCAACTACTTACAAAGACAATACAAGTTTTGGATAGAACCAAGGCCTTGTATGGTCTTCGGACCCAAGCCTCTGGGGAAACCAATTACTTACAAAGACAATACAAGTTTTGGACAGAACCAAGGCCTTGTATGGTCCTCGGACCCAAGCCTCTGGGGAAACCAACTACTTACAAAGACAATACAAGTTTTGGACAGAACCAAGGTCTTGTATGGTCCTCGGACCCAAGCCTCTGGGGAAACCAACTACTTACAAAGACAATACAAGTTTTGGACAGAACCAAGGCCTTGTATGGTCCTCGGACCCAAGCCTCTGGGGAAACCAACTACTTA
Source organism: Quercus robur (assembly GCF_932294415.1). Lineage (NCBI taxonomy): Eukaryota > Viridiplantae > Streptophyta > Magnoliopsida > Fagales > Fagaceae > Quercus > Quercus robur. The sequence continues at coordinate 91,731,349 of NC_065535.1, forward strand.
CAAAGAGAACACAAGTTTTGGACAGAACCAAGGCCTTGTATGGTCCTCGGACCCAAGCCTCTGGGGAAACCAACTACTTACAAAGAGAATACAAGTTTTGGACAGAACCAAGGCCTTGTATGGTCCTCGGACCCAAGCCTCTGGGGAAACCAACTACTTACAAAGACAATACAAGTTTTGGACAGAACCAAGGTCTTGTATGGTCCTCGGACCCAAGCCTCTGGGGAAACCAACTACTTACAAAGACAATACAAGTTTTGGACAGAACCAAGGCCTTGTATGGTCCTCGGACCCAAGCCTCTGGGGAAACCAACTACTTACAAAGACAATACAAGTTTTGGACAGAACCAAGGCCTTGTATGATCCTCGGACCCAAGCCTCTGGGGAAACCAACTACTTAAAAGGAAAAACTACGTTACGTAGACCTTAGAATCTCCCCGAGGAAAACTCTCCATTAACAATTGGGTTAATCCCTGAACTACACGGATTCTCTAGTTTGCCCTCGGATCCTCGACACCAAAGGGACCAGTACGGAATGGAGCAACATGTTTCCAAAAGCATAATCGAAGTCATTCAATGCCCGGTCACCCCCTCGGATGAATTATTTAGAATTTATCGTTCTCGGACAGTATTCTCGCACTTATTACAGAACTTTCAACCGTTATCTCGGTTAGTTTCCTAAGTTTAACTTACTATGAATTGTTATTATTATGCCTGGTAGTGTCGGTAAATTAGAATTAGTTGGATTGTGTTTCAAGGGTTCTTGCTCTAAATATCGCTGAGGAGAAACACACACATGGAGCACACCCATTCACAAAGTGGTGTTGCCAAAAGAACAGTATTCAAAACAAGTAAATAAATTTCCATTTTTACTAAAACAAAGAAATAGTACAGCGTACAATGAAAAGCTGGAATCAGCTTATGTCAAAGCTCACTACATAATTGAAAAGGAAGATACAAGAGAATAAGACAAAGCCGAAAAGGCAGTACAGACGAGAGGTTGGCTTCTAAAGCTAACCACATAACCAAAAAGAAAGATACAAGAGAATAAGATAAAGCCGATGAAGTGGCACAGAGGAGAGGTTGGCTACTGCTCCAAGACCTTGTTCTTCCTCAATGCTTTTACATGCCCATAACTCAGGCAGCAAAAGAAACCCAACTTGAGCCTCACACCGCTGAAGGAAAGGTGCAGGGAATCGGAAGTCGAGGAGCCTTCACCAAAAATTTGCCTGCGACAGGGCAGAGGCAATGATGGTGGAGAATCTTTCTTCTGACACACCAAAATTCTGGCATGAACAAAACCTGCTTCGGATTTTGACTAAAAGAGGGAGAAACACCCTTTCCCCCTCTGTCGAAGCGGAATGTTCTCTTGAATTTATGCTTCCTTTGCCCGTACCTCACTATTCTGAGTCTCAGGAGGACACGGCGCCTCTGTGGCGGAGAGAGTTCCTTCTCCCCAACCCTCGCCTCAAACATGTTATGCTAAGGGGGGATAGCACTGGAAACTGAAGGATTGGTGCGTAGGTGAAGCAACTTTCTCTCCTATTTATTTAAAAAGATAAGGTGGTGGCATTTAATTCATGCAGCGTCCCAAGGAACGCTACAGACAAAATGGCTCCGGCTCAATCTCCAACGCCACCTGCGACCATGGGATTAAAGGAGTCTCGGGAAGGTGCACCTCGAACACTGGGACGCCAAAAAATACCGCGTGACCAAAGACTACAGAAATACCTCTTAACTTGTGGGCCTAGTGAATTCGCGGCCCAGGCCTGTTCTGCATGGGGGCCAAGGGACAACGGCCCACGCCGAGGAATAGCCGTTGCCGAGGACAACCTACTGCTCGGCACCTCGCGGAATACCTGAGGAAAGGGAGAAACTGAACTATAGCCTTCGGACTCAAGCCTATGGGGAAACCAACTACTTGGATGACAAAACTAGGTTTTGGACAGAACCAAGGCGTTGCAAAGTCCTCGGACTCAAGCCTATGGGGAAACCAACTACCTGGATGACAAAACTAGGTTTTGGACAGAACCAAGGCGTTGCAAAGTCCTCGGACTCAAGCCTATTGGGACGCCCACTACTCGGATGGGGAAAACCCTCGGCTCAAATACTGTAAAATGTTAAGGCCGATAAAAGTGTTAGGATGATGGTGGGACGCCCCACTATTCGGTAGCCTACGGGGGCTGTTCATTCTTGCGGGTGATATGTCTTCGGATGATTACTTCCTACACCGCATAGAGCATCCAGTTCTAATCTCGGCATTGTTTTGGGTAAGTATCGTTATTCACAGATAGGCATTGTTGTGTCAAATAATTCTATTAAAGTTATGGTGACGTCTTTTTATTAGCAAGTATTTTGACCTTAGTTGTCATTGATTCAAATGCTATATTATTGTGCCGAGCAGCGCTTGTAAACTTGTAAACATAGAAACAGAACATGCGAAGTAAAATAATAACAATTTTTATTAATATGAAAAATTATTACAATGTACAAAGAGGGGCTTAAACAAGCCTATACAAAAGGTGAACTGCCGAAGCAACAATAATGTCCGCAATACAGATAAGTAAACAGTCAGGTGTCTTTTAAACTCGTCTTCAAAGTCTCTTCAATCTCTGCCTCAGTATTGCTCATATTGAGAGAAGAACCTTCTTTAGAAAAAGATGAAGGAGAAGGAAGAAGAAGATGGAGGAGATGAATGAGGAAGATGGAGGAGATGAATGAGGAAGATGGAGGACATGAGTAAAAGAAGGAGGAGAAGAAGAGGGAAAAGATGAGAAGGAAGAAAGAGAGGCAAAGGGAAGCGCTAGTGAACGAAGAGAGGAAGAAGCAAGGGCACTTAGTCCCTGCCCCAGTCCTGACTCCTAACAGACTGGTGTCATGTTAGATATGCTCATGAGGGAGCGGGTGGTACTGATAATGTGTGTCCTCGGCTCAGTCATGCCGAAAGTGTGACGTGACGAGCCCTTGCTTCGGATTTTGGCTGAAAGAAAGGCGAGACAAATCTTGAGTCTCCGCCATCCTTGCCCTGACCGAGCCATTTCGAGCTTCGTTAGAACATGGTGTTTCTAGGAGGGGAATGGTTTTTTCATTGCTTATCACTACGGTGAGTGTGTTTCAGGTTAAGGTATAACCGTAGAGTAAAAGTAAACTCCGGAAGGAATCTAAGGGTTTCGAATTTTGGGGGGATTAAAGGGATTCATCTGTGGGAGAAACAACTCTTGTTTCTTCTCTTTATATAGGGGACGAAGAGGAGAGTACTTAATGTGTTCAGATCTCTAAGGAAATCTGCAAACAAAGATACGCCTGTTTCATTCCCCCACGCCATCAAAAACCGTTGAATCTGGGAGGTCTCGTAAAGGGAAGATATTAAAGACGCGCTTCGGATAACCAAACGGCATAAACGCATCGTGCGCAAATTAAGGGGAATATCTTGTAGACCGGTACACTCCCTGGGCAGGTGAAGAGTCGCCAGCGTCAGTCAAGGGATGAATTAAATGAGCCATAATAAAGGCTCGGTATTACCAAAACCCCCCTCTCCAACCAGGATGTTGGACAGCAGGGTTTTGAGGGGCTATTGTGGGGCCCAACAATTTATGGGCCAGGCCCACTTATTCATGGGGAGCCTTAAGGCCCAAGCCGAAGAATGTTATAGTCCAAACTCAATAACGTAAAGCACAAATTGGCCCGGAGAAACAGCCGAGGACAGTGCAGTCCTCGGCTGACCCAAAGCTCCACCAAGAAGAGGGGCAAAAACGGTATAGGGACAAACTTGAAAGGAAATCTAAAATATCTAAGAAAGGCTGCCCTTATTACCTTCCCCATACATAGCTCTGCACCTAACAGAGCCGTACTCTTTAGCTTTATCAACCACTCCCAACAACTTTGGTCTTGGACTGACGGGACAAGTATCAGTCTTGGAAAGGTCGACCCTACACGTGGACGAAGGAAAGTGAACGCAGGCTAGTATAAAAGAAAAAATAAGTAATCTGGAGAGGAGGCTGGGAAGACTAGCCAAAAAGGAAGGGCCTCCCAGTCCACCTCCAAGAGAAGGACTCCAAGGGTGAAGACACCTCAATCACATATGAGCACCACAAAAACCCACCGCTGGGTAACCGAGGCCTAGCCTTTCGAACCCACTCTCTACAAATGATATTGTCTGGGCCCATTCACGTGCGAACCCAACACTACGGCGGTTCGTTGCGAAACGTGTCCCTACAAAATGCATACAATTTTTTTTTCATACAATGTACACAAATTTATATATTAATTGAACACGAATTTTCAATTTTATATATTTAATCCATATAATTTTTCAAGGAATAGTTGTAATTGTATATTCAAATTACATAAATTTTAAAACTAATTATTTTAAGTAAAACAACACAAGATATTGCATTCTATTTCTTTTAAGTGTAATTGATATTAATACAGTACCTAAAAATATTTTTGAGTTCAATAAAGGTATTTAAAAAGGTTTTAATAATACTAGCAAAATATATGAAATTAGAAGTTCAATGGAAAAGTCATAAAATTTAATATAACAATGTTTTGTTTAAGCTCCCATAAAAAGGTTGTATTTTTATTTTCCAATATGAACAGAACTTACTGGGCTTTTAATGTGGGCCTGATCATAGATAAGCCTTGTTATCCTATAGCGGCCCATAACAATCTTTTCGTCATCCCTTCAGAGTTTCCACATTCCACTACTGAATGCAACCGAGTTACCGACTCTCTCTCTCTCTCTCTCCTCTATTCCCAACTGAAAAAATTGAAATGATTTCATATCTCTACACCAAACAGAAATAGTAGTATCATCTATCAAAATGAAACACTAAAATCATCTCAATCTCGTTTCCTTCAAAAACCCCCACCCAACTCCTCTCATTTTTCACTTAGATCCAAACCCAAACCCTACACGGATCCGAATCGATCACCATGTCTTGCTTAGCTCTTTCTCTCCAACCCGCTAACGGATCCGATATCCTCCTCCAGACCCGCGAGTGGTTCCCACCCGCACGCGCCCTCGTAGCTCTCTCCTCCTTCCGCCAAACCCGCCAAGCCTTCGCCGCTGCCAAACACCACCACCACCACCACCACAACAACCACCCCTCCGCCACGTCAGCTACGACCTCCTCCGATGCTGACGCCGACTCCATCGCCTCTCTCGGCGACGATCCTCTCGCCGCCTCGAGCGGCCAGCTCATCGTCGGAGTGGAAAGCCGGTACCGCGTTGTGTACCGTCTCGTGAACTCGATCTACGTGCTCGGAATCACCACCGCCGATCAGGACGACGATAAGTCCTCCGTCAACGTCTTCGAGTGCATCCACATCGTCAACCAAGCCGTCAGCGTCGTCGTCACGGCTTGCCGCGGCGTCGACGTGACTCCGGAGAAGCTCAGCCGTAAGTACGCCGAGATCTACATGGCTCTCGACATCGTCCTCCGCGGCGTGAGCAGTATCCGCCTCGCTGCGATGCTCGGATCGATGCACAGCGATGGTCTCGCTAAGATGGTCCACTCCGCACTCGACACCGAGAGCAAGATCCGCGGCGCCGATAATTGGACTAATCTGGAGCCGCATTCTATCGATCACGAAGCGGGCGTGGAATCGTTTTCGAACGCCCGCTTTGAATTGCCGCCGGAGACGCTTGCGGCCGGGGACGAGGTCGTGGCAAGCCTCGTGCCAATGGCGCAGACCGATCAGCAGCAAGAACAGCCACAGGAGGAGGCGCCTGTGGCTGAGAAAGACCCGTTCGCGGCGAGTGAAGCCATTAACAAGCCGCAAGAGCTTGTGAGTGGGTTTAAGAAGAACAAAGACCCGTCCGCCACGGATTTAACGCTGGCATTGTCGGGTCTTGAGGTTACTACATTGCCTCCGGCGGAGGCAACACAATCTACATACATTGGAGTTGAGGGATTCGAAGGGGATTATGGTGGAGTTGAGTATAGCAATGAGAAGGCAAGTTTGGATGATGCATTTCAAGGATTCAATGCTCCTTTTGGTGGAGGATTGGATGCCTCGGAGTTTTTGGCTACCACAAAAGTTGATAAGCCTCAAGGGCTTGGTGGGCTTGAATTGTTGCATACTAGTGATGCACCAGTGGCAGCTGGTGCTGCTGGTGGAGCTAAGACTCCACTTGAGGATTTGGTGACGAAAACAGAACAGAAGGGTCCGGAGATGCACATTGTGGAAGAAATTAGTGCTGAGTTCAGAGAATCATTGCTTGCTAGAATAGGATTGATGGGTGTGGTTTATTTGAAAACATTGCCAACCAAAGTGTCTGGTGATAAAGAAACCGAGTTTTCATTCCGGGTGGAGGGTGTAAATGCTGTTAAGAGATTTGTTATGCAGAGTTCTCGTGTTAGTAGTCTCGGGAATGGGATGTTTCATGTAAGGACAGTGGCTTCGGATGAGCCTATACCCATTTTGAAGTATAGTTTGCAACCTAGGTTGACTCCATTGCCATTGAGGGTTCGGCTTGTAAAACGTCATACCGGGACTTTACTTTCTGTGATGATACAATATGTTTCAAGTCCCGAATTGCTAACACCATTGTGTGATGTAACATTTGTTTTGAAACTACCGGTTGACCCTACATTGTTGAAGGTGTCTCCAAAAGCTATGTTGAATAGGTCTGAGAGAGAATTGAAATGGTATGTTTCCGAGATTCCAGTGAATGCTCCTCCTGGACGGTTGAGGGTGAGGATGCCCGTGGATTCTATTGAGGAAGATGAAGAGATTGAGGTTGTTTGTTATGTGAAGTTTTCAGTACAAGGAGCTAGATCATTGTCTGGGGTTTGCCTACGGCCTACTTCTGAGGGTAAGACAGACTTTTACGAGGTTAGTCACAAGTTTGAGAGTGGGATATATTTGTGCAATTGAGCCATCAATGAAATTGGTTACCTATTGTTGTACTTCTTTTTTGATGCCTTTTGTTCAAGGGGGTGTATGGTCTTAACATGTGTATCATTCTTTGATTTCAAGCTTGTAACTTAGATTCAGAGTTATGTGATTTGTTTGTGTTTTTGTGTTATAAGCTATTGTGCTTTCTCAATGGATATTATTCATTATGTGTGTGTCTTGTTGATTTTTTTTTTTTTTTTTTGGGTCTGTTCTTAATATAAGTTCATAATTTCAATATCATATGGCACTCCACAAAAAGTGGAAGCTTTGTGCACTAGGTACAACATTTTAGGGTATGGTGACTAACTAAACTATGCTTTGATAAACCATAAATCTGGATGTGGAAGTATCATTAAAAAGTTATAGTCTGGTTGAAATACTGGTATTAATACTAGGTAGTTCTGTTTCTGAAGAACTTTTCAAATCACAATTTATTATGTTGTCAAGTGGTCATCGAATAAGTTTGATATACCAAGTGTTATCTATTAGCACTAGATTTTGGAAAATGATATTTACAGTGGTAATTCACTTTGAGAGATCGGTTAAAAATTTTCTTTGTGATGTATTGAGGATTGGATGGTGTTCAGATATGTTTGATCCAATTTCCTACTATGGAGGTTTTACTAGGCTTCTTCCACCATGGTATTCCAGTCACTGAAGTGCTTGTTTTGGGTTTCGGTGCTGTTCCAGTGTCTTCATTGTTGTTTTAGCCTAGATATTGATGCTTTTTTTTTTTGGTCCCTGGAAGAGCATTCTTTTATGGGTAACTGCAGTTCCTTGTGCTTGTTGCGAACTAGTATAAAATTGAGTTTGGATTGTGATTTAAATGGTTCTGAGTGGAGGGAGACAAAAATATATAGTGACACAAGGATGGGTTTTGGGGACAAGAGAATGTTCAGGGTGCAATGCCATTTCATTTTTGAAGCCTTCTGTCTTCCAGGCAGAGCAGACTATACTGGTGCCTTTTTAGGTTGTTTGATGTGAACATGGATTGTGGTTGTAATTATGTCAAATCCTTGTATGCCATCCCTTGCATCCAAATCAATCATTTAATCAGATGATAAATCTTTTCAGTTTCCACAAAGTTGTTGGTTATGTTGCCTAGGTGAATCAAATGGAATCAATCTTCAGTGGTCTTTCAAATACATTTTACTAACTTAATACTTTAAATACCTTTATCTCCAGACTGAAGTTTAGTCAATAGTGATGAAATGGGTTGAGGGAGTGAGTATGTTGAAATATAAGGCAAACCAAAGGGAGGATGATCCATTCTTTTTCTGAGTTACAAAACTTCAGGAAAAATTGTGGGTTTCTAAGGCATTACATAAATGTATCTCTGTGTGTGTTTGCGCTCACACATGCACGTTTATTGGTTTAGAAAAACTTGAAGCTAATACCTGCCCTAGTGCCACCTCACCACTTAACTAAAGCTCAAGAGCCAATAGTTTCAATATAAAGCATTCACAACAGGCTAGATAAATGGGTTGTCCTGCCAACATTTAGCTAGACCGGCATAAAAATATGCTGCATGAGACTTGCTTGTGACTGGCCAAAATTTGTAATTGCTACATTACCTCGCCCAACTAAGGTACTATAGCTCACCAAATGTTATATATATATTTGTTGTCTGGTCTTCTCACTAATGTTTTTCCTTGGAAGAGCATTTGGTGTGTAAAGGTGCCTAAACAAGTGTCTTTCTTTTTATGGATAGCAGCTAGGGGTGGGATACTCACCATTGATAATCTTGTTAAGAGAGGTTAGTCCCTTGTTAATAGGTGTTGCTTGTGTTGTTGTGATGGGGAATTTGTGGACCATCTTCTTCGCAAGTTTGCTCATGCTTTATGGAGTGAAGTATTCAACGTATTTGGGATAAAGTGAGTAATGCAGAAGACGGTTAGTTCTCTTCTTTTTGCATGTAGGAATTGGTTTAGGAAGCACCTGTCAACTACATGGAATATGGTTCTGGCATGTTTAATGTGGTTAGTTTGGCAGGAACATAATACCCTTACCTGTGAAGATATTGAGAGACCCTTAGATCTCTTAAAATCTCTTCCTTTTGGTACTTTGTTTCAATGGGCTTGTATTTCGGGTTTTATGCAGTGTATTTCTATTTCTGATTTCCTACAATCTGTTAGCTTTAGTTCTTGAATTATAGGTTTTTGCTTCATGTTCAGTGTCCATCATCTTGAACATGATGTTCATTTCTTTCAAATCTGTGAAGATAGACAATGAGGGTGGTGATTTGTTTTTGGGATTTCAAAGTGGTTGGGTCGAAGATGGGTTTGGATTTTGGTGACAGTTGATTGAAGCTTGTGGGGTTTGTTGGCTATGGGCCTTAACTTGTGGCGGTTCAGGTGAGGCTCAGCGATTGTGTGGTTGCCGTGGCTTATTTGGTTGAGGATTTGACTTGGTAAAGAATTTATGGGAGTGAATGGTTTGATTGTGGCTGGAAATGTGTTTAATCGGGTTGCTTAATTGTTGGACATACCATGTATGGCGGTGTGAGGTGGCTGAGCTTGTGTAGTCTAAGTCTAGATTGGTGTATTTGAGTGTGTGATTTGTGGGTTTGGATTTGCTTGTTGTGATGGTAGACCATGATTTGTGAATTGTTTCTGTCAAATGGAAGGTGGAGAAGAGAGAAAAAATTATTATTAATTTTATTTATTTATTTTGGAGTGAGAAGAAAATAAAATATAAATATAATAGAGAAATAAATAGAGAGTGATGCATGTGTATGTGAATAGTATAGTTCAAATAGAAAATGTAGGTTTAATTTAGCAAAAAGCCTAAAACTTCACTGAGCTTGCTGTGAATGCTCTAACTAGTGATCCCCCCCCCCCCCCCTTTTTTTTAATTCCCACACACACATTGATACAATGAATGGCCAATAGGGATAGAAGTCTATGATTAGAGTATTCTCTGTGTACTCTAAGAAGCATATATTTACACCATTTGACAAGTATAACAGTGCCTTTGATTCATGAGTTAGATCTGGTAAGCTAGGTTCTCAGTACTTTTTATCGTTACATGTCATTGAGTGGAATGTTAAGAGGCATCTCTTTCTACTTTTTCCTCCCTTCTATGACGCTTACTTTATCGCTTGATTGGGTTGGATTGATGCTCCAGTAGGATTAACTTTTGTGTTTTGGGGCCTCAGATTTCGTACTTGTGTTTGCACCCCTTATTTAGGTGCTTTTCTGGCCAAAGTTAGAACAAAAACATCCTGTATATTTTTTTCCAAAAATAAAAATCACCTTCCTGCATATTTCTTTTGGATTAGAAGTCCTAATATTCAAGATAGATCTAACTAACTATACTTGGGACACATGAAGAGAGATGATTCTAGGGTCGGGTTTGTTGGATGAGATCTTTGAACATGCAGGAGGTTTGTCAGGTGTCCGACATGCGCGATGGGATCGGGTTTGTTGGATGAGATCTTCGAACACCTAGCTTTTTCTCTCTCGCTTTTAAAGACCTGTGACTGCCTGCTGACCATCCAGTCAAAACTGTCTGTGATCATTCAGGCTGGGCCAGGGGAGTCGTGTTTTTCATATACTCAGTCCTAATTATGACTCCAAACTTTGGGTTAAAAATTAATCAGCAAAGGCAAAGATTTTCACATACGAATTAGTTGTGGTACTCTGTCAGCTAATTATTAAATGTTTTTTTTAATAAAATAAATATATGAATTTAGATTAGTATATAAAAACTACGTTGAAGACAGTAAATTTAGGCGAGTATAACGACTATGTGAAGACAGTAAATTTAACTTTCATATGTGGACCAACATTGAGCCATGTCAATTTGGAGTTATTTTGTATTGCGAATGCTTGAAGTTTTATATCATTATTTTGGGAATTCCAAAGTCATTTCAGATTTTAAATATTTTGATGCCAACTTTAATCTGGTGCATAATTGAGGGTGCAACAGAAGCTTTAACTAATTGCTTTCAGCCTCTCAGTGATGAGCCCAACTAAAGCAAAAAGGCAATGCTTTTAATGTTACTTATCAATATTGAAAGGAGATCCAAGAGTCTATTAGGTTAAATCCTCTTTGGTCAGAAGAGGTTGATATAAAATTATCATTATTGGAAAAGACGTAGTTTGCATTTTTCGGGTGCCTTCTGCTGTCATATGGATGGAAAATGATACTTATAGATTTGTCATTTAAGTTTGTTTTTGGCTATTTATTGTATGAATTCTCTTTGTACTTTCAACTCTTTTATAAAATATGCAATGTCTTAGCATTTCAAATGCTGTTTTACTGCCAGGTTAGCCTGCTAAATTAAATTCAGTAGAAGGTGGATATTAAAATGCTAGGTTGATTTGAGAAGTATTTGACTAAATTAGGCAGGTGATCTTTCTCACCCTTGTTTTCAAATCTGAAATAGCTTATAGCTGACAGCATTATAATTGAAACATGACAATTAATTTGACTTTTGTTTTGTTATAGTTATGCCAAATGAGTGATACATTTCAGTACAATGATTTCTATTGTCATTCAGATGTGGGGGCAATTGAGTTTTAATTTTATCATTAGCATCTGGAGGCAAGAATTGGCTTTGAAATACATTGGTGTGTTTGGGAGTTGAAAAAAAGAGAGAAGGGGGGATAGAATGGAATGAGTCAGTTATACAGAAAGAAATAAAATTTCTTTGTGATTTGACTGTATCTGTTTCAAGGGCAGTGTGTTTACAATCGTAAACACATTGTTCTTTTTCATCAATAAATCTCTTATTATCTATCAAAAAAAAAAAAAAATGAAAAGGAATATGGTGTTTTCTTTGTGTACTTAGGGAGCTTATAAAAAGGACTGGAAAGGAGAAAATAAATCATAATTATGCTGTTATACTCTACTCTTTATCTTTTCTTAAAATAGGGATAAAAACCAATATTTAAAATTCCTTTAATTAAAAGAATGAGTGTTCTTTCCATTCTTAGAGAATGCTTGAGAGGGAATAGAATGGAATATGAGTTCCATTCCAATGTTAAAATTCCACAAAGTCATTCATGGGGCTGGAGAAAGATCAGACTTAGGAGTTGTTAGAACTTGTTTAAGCACATTATTCTCAAGGGAGATTACACCTATCTGTGGCATGATAATTGGCATCATGTAGGTGTTCTACTTCTAAAGTTTTGCTCCAGGCTATTATTTGAGGCGGTCAGTAAATGCCATGGTATCAAGCATCATCAAGAATGGTAATTGGCTGCCCTCGAGCCAGGTCAGAAGAGATGGTGTCGTTTCAAGCAGGACTTTCACATCATCACATGTCAGTTCCTCTAATGTTGGTTCTGTTTCTGGATTCACTCTTAATTCTGTAATTTTTTCCATTCCTTCAGCTTGGAACGAGGTCCCAAGTTAAGCATTATTTAAATAAGCTGGTTTGGTATCCTCTTGCTATCCCCAAGCACTCCTTCATTTGCTGGTTTGCTATCCAGAATAGATTGTCTACCCTTGATAGGCTTCTTAAGTGGGGCTTTGGTGGGGGATACCATGTGTATTTTGTGCAGGGTCATATTGAGAACCATGACCATTTAATCTTTTGAGTGCTACTTCACTCATAGAATATGGATTAAGCTTATGTATTTATGTGAAATAAATCAAGCTGTGTCCTCTTGGAATGTGGTGCTTCAATGATGTTTTGCAGTCTCTTAGAGGAAGAGTTTCAAGTCTTCTTTATGTAGGGTAGTTTGAGCTGCATGTATTTGCCATATCTGGTTTCAGAGGAACTCAAGGCTGTTTGATGGAAGGGTTTTGTCGGAGGAGGCTTTGCTGCAATGGATTAAGAATGATGTAAGAAATAGGTTGCGGTTCTGAAGGAATGTTCATAGTTCATTGTGTAATAGGAGTATCTGTGATAGATGGAATATTGATTTTGCTGTATTTTTGTGTGATGCTATTCAACTCAAGTTGAGAGGGTCGGGTTATTTTTAGGTTGTCTGTTGTGATCTATGTTCTTGTACTGTGAGTTATTTGTAGCAAATGTCTGATTTTGTACTAGAGTTTTGGTCAATAATATTTCTTACTTATTTATAATTTTTTTTTAAAACCTTCAATTCAAATGGGTTGCAATTGTAAGTTCAAGTGTGTAAATTGTTAGTGAGATACGTGCAACCTGATTCTAGTGCTCTCTTCGTTTCTTTTCTTGAAAAATAAACTTTTTAGGGTATAAAGTAGCTCCACAGTTATATATTGAAGGGGATCATTTGGTTCAGCGCAAAATTGCTAATTGGGATCTTCAGTGAACTTGCTTCAATTTTGTTTGTTTATTTTTAAATAGAAGGCTAGCTTCATTTTTACATGAACGTTTAGTAGGCTCTGCAGTCTGCATTTCAAAAAATGTGGCTGGCCTTCCAAGTATCCAACTTTTGATTATGTTCTTAGTCTCATGGTTAGGCTACAAAAATTTCAGGTTTTGATTGGTTTGATTACATGTCTTGTGATGCATATCTGGATTAAAAAAACTTAATGAATTATCATATTGCCTTAGACCAACCTTGGGACATTGGTTAAGGGTCGAGAAAAAATGAACTGGATAGTGTTTGATTGCGTGGTGGATTAATGTAAACTAACCTGATTCCAAATTGAGTTCCCCCAGTAGATGAAATGAGAAGAGTTTTGAGCTAGGAATAGGCTTATTTTTATGGTTTAATGTAATTTGTTCAACTTGATCTAAGAAAATTCGTTGTAGTTGTTTAAAAGTCTAAGCACAAAAATCCAAAACCATATGGAGCTATGTTTATTGTCCAATATGGCAACTCAAAATCTTTCAATTTGGATTACTCAATGCATGCAACGACTGTGGAAGGGAGATGGAAAGACTAGTCTGTGAAGTGTGAATATATATTGTTCAGAAACGTGAATCATTGGCAACCTGATAGTCATGTAAACCACTCAAGGGTCCATTTGGTTGGAGGTGAAACAGAAAAAATAGAAAACAGAAGAGAGAAAAGTGGAGAGGAAATTGATTTTATGGGTGTTTAGTTGGAGAGGAGGGGAGGATGGAAAATTAGTGAGGCTAAAGTGTTTTCTCTCTTGGTCCACCAAAATTGTACCTCTCCAATTTGGGGAGAAAAAAGAGGGGTGAGAAATAGTTGCAGGCAATGATTGTATGAGTTTTTTTGTTTTTTTTTTTTTTTTTTTTTTTTTTTTTTTTTTATTATTTAGTTTAATAAGTGATTTGTAATGCCTGAGGATTTGTTGCTCTTTGTGACACACCAGGCAATCGGGATTAGATATTATCATAACATCTTTCTTCAGTTAAACTAAAAGTTTTGTATAAATTAGAACAAGGTTGGAGTTTTGGGTCTTGAAAGTTTTGTTCGGAAGGAGGAAAATAGGAATATTTTTGTGACTTGGAAGATAATTTCTTAATGAGATGAAGAGTGAATTTTCTCAAAATTTTGGCCAGATTATTATTAATTTGGAGGGATTTATTTCAAATTACAACCCAAAAAAAAAAAAGTCATGTTGGCATGCCTCATTTTCTCCTCTCTGACTCTCATCATTAGCAAAATTTCACAATTTCATAAAACCCTTATTATAACAACAGTATTTGACATATTTCAATTCATGACTACTAGGGAGGAAGTACACCCTTTTATGGGTGCATGCTTCCTCCCTCTCATAAGTTGTTGGGACCCACAATTGTTGGGTCCCACTAGCTGTGAGAGGAGAGAAACATACACCTGTAACAGAGTGTATTTTCTCAACTACTAGGTAATTCAAATATATGTAAGTTCTTTATAGCCATGATACAGAGTGATTGGTGTTTATTGTGAGCAAAACTAGAGTCTGAATCCATCTTCGCCAATTATCGTAGATTCATCCTCCATTGTTGTAAATTGAATAATTCAATAATCCAAAAAATAATAATAAATAAATAAAAATTTGTCTTCAAGCAATTATAACATATAATATATTAAATTTGCATGTATTTAACCCCAACAAAAAAAAAAAAATCACATCTACTATGCAAAATAAAAATAATCGAACAATATATACTTTTTTATTTTATAAAAAAAAATACACTTTTAATAATGAAAAGTATAAAATACATATGAAATGTTCTCCAGATAATACCTATATAAACATATTTCATTCTACCTTAACTTTATTATTATTAGTATTTGTAGGAATGAAAGGTCTAGATAAGGATATTGGGCCGTGGGCCGCACTCGAGGACATTAAAGAGCCCGAGAACAGATAAGTTTTAGTGAAGGTAAGTAAGTTATTGGGCTGAGGAAGAGGCCTAGTCATAATAAACAGGTGACGTTGTTCGAGACGCCACCCTTCCACGGCCAATAGAGTGGCAGCCTGAAATCCGACCACCCATCAAGTATTAGGCAATGGGCAACTATGCTTGGGAGGATAAGATTCGGAGAGAAGTGAGTCAACAAAGGATTGAGAAATATCTAGGAAAAAAGTTGCTATCATTGTATTAAATGCTCTGCACCTAACCAACTGGCCGCATTAATATGGAGGTGATACTTGAATAGTGACTTCTAGCCTCACAGCTACCCACAAAGATTTCAGGAAAGTGCTAATAAGACAAGTATCAAGGAGATTAGCTATTTGACCTACACGTGGACGGCTAACCTGAAAGAAGGAAAGGGGTATAAAAGGAGGAGGATTCCATTACAGGAGGGATCACCAGAAAACTAGAAAAGAAATTATTGTGTAATCAAGAACTTGAATATTTGTATAAGTCTAAGAGAAATATATAGGAACATACCATCCTCGGACCTGACCAAGGAGTATTTTTCTTTTCAAACTGCTTGTCTTATTCATTCTTATATCAACTAGCCTACTGTGATCTATACTTTAACTTATTGAACGTTCATTAACAAGCTCATTCTCTAACAAATTTATTGTTTTGGGCATATTGGGCCAC
Organism: Quercus robur; assembly: GCF_932294415.1. Taxonomy (NCBI): domain Eukaryota; kingdom Viridiplantae; phylum Streptophyta; class Magnoliopsida; order Fagales; family Fagaceae; genus Quercus; species Quercus robur. The sequence goes on from NC_065535.1 coordinate 91,747,145, forward strand.
TATCCAAATCTCTTGGGTTGTGGACTAAATTGCGTCCTTACAGTATTCTTATCGGCATTATAATTTTTTAGTGTTAAGGTTTGTCACAATTAAGGTTGTCCAACGGGTTTAGGACCCGTTCAAACCGCCCGAATCCGACCGACCCGAAGCCCAACGGGTCGGCCTGAAGCACTTGGCAGGTCGGGTTCGGTTCCTTCTCTTAGGAAACCCGACTATTCGGTTCGGGTTGCGGGTAAAGGGTTTAAAAACCCGTACAACCCGACCCGACTGAAGTTTTAAAAGAAAAAAAAAATTATGATCAAGGCAAATCACGTGAACTCTGATGAGTGACAAGACTGAGCACTGTTTCTGCCTCATTGAGAACCACACAGCACCACAAACTTCTTTCCACGCAAAAAGCAAACATCAAATCACCAGCTGCCTAAAGTAACTAAGCAAACATCACTACATCAGAATTCAGAACGGCTAATTGCTAAAAGCCTAAAACTAAACTCTCTAAGTCTCAAAAGCCTAAAACTAAAAGCCTAAAATTCAGAGTCCGGCCTTCTCTCTCTCTCTCTCTCTCTAAGTCTCTTCACTCTTCTTTAGTCTTCGGCCTCACTAACTCTCTTCCGTCTTCACTTTCCTCTAATTCTCTTCAGGCTTCACTCTCTCTCTCTCTCTCTCTATCTCTCTCTACCAGCCGATCCAGCCCCAAATGGTTAGTCGGCTACCCTTCAAATCAAACTCAGATTTGATCTTTCCCATGCCTCTGTTCATGAATCATAGTTTAGGGTTTCAAGACTCAACTTGGCTACACTTCTCAAAATCAAAATCAAAATCAGATTTTCCCTCATATCTCTCTCTTATAAATTGGACTTTTCCCGAGTGTTCTACGTTCTCTCTGCTCTCTAGTCTCTCTAGTCTCTAGTGATTTCAAAATCTCTTATTTTTATTTGGAAACAAACAAATCCCTTTACTCCTTAACACTCAGCCTCTCAGACTCGGCTTCCTAGTCTCAGATTAGGTAAAGTTTCTTCCTTCCTATTTCATCCCTCTTTTTCTGTATTTTGTGTTTGTGATTCGGCAAATAAAGAGGAAAGCTTGATGATTTTCAGTCCTTTGTATGGTATAATCCGTTCTTCACGAGTTGATTAACTTGCCACAACAACTTGATGCTAGAAATTGCTAAGCTTTATTTTATTTTATTTGTTAATGTTGTGACCTGCTACTTAATTGCATTGAAACTCTTGTTTGCAATTAGATTGTTAAATGCATTATAAGGAATCTAATTTTCATTTCACCTTGTACAAATATGTGTTCTTTATAGGCTATGATACTGAGTCACCATTCTAATAGACGACAAAGTTTGTCATAAATTTATTTACTCAAGCCATCTACTGCTAGTTATATAGGAGGATGTATCTCATTCTTTATTTACATTTTACACTATTAACTTTGTATGATAATTGATACATCAAGCTTTCCTCTTTTTTTGCCCAATCTGGGTTTATCATTTTGTTAGTGCTCTGTGTGTGATTTGTTAGTGCTCCCTGGGTTTATCATTTTCTTGCTTTGACTCATTATGCTAGTGCTCTGAGTGTGATTTGTATCTGCCCTATTTTATTCCTTGTTTTGTTTGTTTTTTTTTTAATGATCAATATACTTGTATCTTCACTGTAAAAAAAGAATATGAACCCCTATTTTAACAAGATGAAATCCAAACACATTTTTATTTTCTTATCTGCCTGTTTTATTCTTTGTTTTGTTTCGTTTTCTATGATCAATATACTTGCATCTGCACTGTATAAAAAAGAAGAAGATGAGCCTCTATTTTAAAAAGATGAAATCCACATTCTTATTTTCTTATGTGATTGTATTTTATTACTCGTTTGATTCATTTTGCTTTCTTAACTTAAAATTTTGAAATCTTAATTTTATACAGGAGTTGAAATCCTAGGCTTTTTGCTTCCTTTTCAAGGTTAAATCCCTGATAGCTGAGAGTTCTTTGAGGTATCCTTTCTTTCTCTTTTAACTTCTTGTTATTGTTTGTGTGTTACTTTTATGGTTGTTTGCTAATCTATAAATTTGATGTTTATAGGTTATGGAACCCTCAAGTGATGCATCCCCTTCCCAAGCAACACCTACTGCCACAGCTGAACCTGTTGCCCAAGCTGCCCAAGCTGTACCTACTGCCTATGCTGAGGTTCCCCCACTTTCACCTAAAGGTAAAGGTAATGTCTGTACTAATAGGAAAAAGTCTATTGCTTGGAACCATTTTGAAAAAGTAGATATTGGTGAGGGTCATTTTAAGGCTGTTTGTAATTACTGTCAAAAAACTTATCTAGTTGATAGTAAGGGGCATGGTACTGCTAATTTATTGAATCATACACCAATCTGTGTTAAAAACCCTCATAGAAAGACACTTAGTGGGCAACAAACCTTAATGTTTGAACCTAAAATGGATGGGGAGGAAGGGTTTCAGCTTGTACCGACAGCCTTTACTGTTGAGGCTTCTAGAAAGGCACTTGCTGAAATGGTTATAATAGATGAGTTGCCTTTTAGGTTTATTGAAGGTTATGGGTTTCAAAGATATGCGACAACCTTACAACCTAAGTTGCGAATTAGGGATATCCCATCTCGTCAAACTATAGCTAGGGATGTGATTAGCATTTATGGTGTTGAGAGAGAGAAACTAAGGGGGGCTTTGAAGGGTCGTAGGGTGTGTCTTACTACGGACACATGGACGAGTATTCAAAATCTGTGTTATATGTCCCTTACAGGTCATTTTATTGATGATGATTGGAAGTTACATAAGAGAATTTTGAATTTTTGTCAAGTTGAAGACCATAAGGGAGAGACTATAGGTAGAAAGATTGAGTTGTGTTTGCGTGAGTGGGGTATTAATGGCATATTCACTTTAACAGTGAACAATGCTAGCTCAAATGGTGCCACTATTAAGTTTTTGGAAAATGTAACTAAAGATTGGGAGGGGACTGTTTTAGAACATGAGTTCTTACACATGAGGTGTTGTGCACATATCCTAAATCTGATTGTGGGGGATGGTATGAGAGAAATTGATGCATCCATTGCAAAGGTGCGTGAAGCTGTGAGGTATGTGAAGTCCTCACCAAATAGGAATCAAACTTTTGTGGGTTTTGTGGAGAGATTAGGTATTGAATCTAAGTCTCTTCTTTGTCTAGATGTACCAACTAGGTGGAACTCTACCTACCTCATGTTAGAAACCGCACAAAAATTTGAAAAAGTGTTCATACGTATGGACTTTGAGGATGATAGTTATTCTTCATACTTTATGAACAAGGAGAATAGTGGTGGTATGGGATCTCCTAGTAGTATTGATTTTCAAAATTGTAGGATATTTGTGGGGTTTTTAAAGCTTTTTTACAATGCCACGAAAAAGTTTTCAGGTTCTTTGTATGTTACTGCAAACATCTTTTTTGATGAGATGTTTGTCATTCAAGAGAATATTTCCAATTTAAGTAAATCACAAAACCACCTCTTGAAAAACATGGCAACTAAAATGGAATCTAAGTTTGATAAGTATTGGGGAAAAGGGGATAAAATGAATCATCTCTTGTATGTGGCTGTGATTCTTGATCCAAGAAAGAAGTTGAGGTTTTTGAAGTTCTGTTTTTCTGAAATTTATGGAAATGAAGTGGCTGATGTGATAGTTGAATTGGTGAGGGGTACCTTGGTCAAGTTGTATGATTTTTATTCTCGTGTTGATTCATCAAATGTACAAGTAGCAAGTGGGAGGGAGAGGACACACATAGAAGGTGAGTCAATAGGTTGTAGCGTTCCATATGTGATGGTTAATTCGAGGTTTGAACAGTTTTTGGAGGCTGAGCAGTCCATAGGGTGTAGCAATGAGATTGACAAATATTTGGCTGAAAATTGTGAAAGTAGAAGAGGGGATGTGAAATTTGAGATATTGGGGTGGTGGAAGGCCAATTCAGATAGATATCAAGTGCTGTCCAAATTGGCTAGGGATGTGCTGGCTGTACCTGTTTCTACTGTTGCTTCTGAGTCAGCGTTTAGTACCGGAGGACGCATACTTGATCCATTTCGGAGTTCACTCTCCCCACTTATGGTTCAAAATCTTGTTTGTGCACAAGACTGGCTTCAAGCCTTGGTTCCAATTTTTTTTCGCAAATCAAAAGATGAGGTAGAGGCCTTGGAAGATGAATTTCATGATTTAGGTAATATGTTAACTTCCAAACTTTGTCTATTAAGTGCTATTAAATGTGTCTTATGCAAATGAAATTTAATCTAATAGTCTTCATTTCTTTCTCTTTTCTAGTTATACGTCAAGCAGCAACAGGTGGTGGAAGTTCAAGCTCAAGCAAAGGTATCTCAATTAACATTGATGACTAATCAAAAACTGGGTAAGTTTCTGCCCTTATGTTATTTCTATTGAGTTTGGTTCTGCTTTCTCTATTGTTTTTTGTTATAACTATTCTGTATTTTTTGGTCTTGTCCTTATATTTTTTATTGATAAATATCTTTTTGTCCATTTTCTTGTAGGAGGAAGGACACACATTTTGTATAGGAGGGAGATTTTTTGATGCAATTTGGAAGTTTTTTTGGACAGTGCTTTTCTAACTGATAATTGATAAATTAACTCTTGCTTATAGGAAAGAAAACTTATTAAGTTTAATAGGCTTTCTTTTCTATAAGTCATGGACTAAACTATATAGTAGTTGCTCTTTAAATGTTTTAGAAAAGCTATTTTTGGGAAGTTTGTAACTAATTATAGCTAGCTACTGCCTTACACACTTTCTGCCTTTTTTAACTCTATGGAAATATTGCAAGAGATGCTCTTATTATCTTTTGTTACCATACTTGTGATGTGGTTGTGATTGAATTATTTGTTAGAATTTGTTTGCTGGTTTGTTGCCATACTTGTGATGTGGTTGTGATTGAATTATTTGTTAGAATTTGTTTGCTGGTTTGCTGGTTTGTTGCCATACTTGTGGTGTGGCTGTGATTGAATTATTTGTCAGAATTTGTTTGCTGGCTTGTGTAAGTTGTGTTACATAACTTACATGTATGAGTGGTTGGCACAACTTGGTAGGTTTAATAGGTTGCCCAGGTTTACATGTATGAAATCTGTTTGCTCTCCTCTTGTGCTTTTGCTGCCCAGGTCCTATAATGCTATAGGCATTTTGAAAAATTCTCTTTGTATTGTGTAGTTTTAACAGGTGGTTAGAAAGTAGTATCATGTGTTTTTTATGTGCTTGCAAATTGCAATTACCCAGGTTGTTGTGTTATATATTTACTGTATTTTTTTGTCATTAGATGTGAGCTAGAAAATTAAATTTGGACTGAAGGGCTAGAGGCCCAAAGGTTTCAAAGTTGTGTAATGAGCCAATTTGAAATAAAGGAGGTGAAAAAAGGCCCATTTGATATATATATATATATATATATATATATATATGATTTAATGATATAAATCTTTGTTAAAAGTAGTAAGCCCATTAATTTGGGCCCAAAAGGCCTGTCAAAAGTTGAATTTAAAAAAAAATTATGCAAATTCACAATTTTAGCCCAATTTCGGCCCAAACCCGCCTAACCGACCAAACCGACCCGTTCAACTGTTGACCCGAACCGTCGGATCTGACTCATTATTGGGTCGGTTTCGGGTCAAATTTTTTATAACCTGATCCAGTCAGGTCGAGTTTGAGTCAGGCCCAAACTCGACCCGACCCGACCCGTGGACAGCCCTAATCACAATATACAATAACAAAATTATTACTATTATTTTTTATTTCCATGTCTTTTACGTATAATAAAAATCAACATTTGCATATTTCTTTTATTTATAATATTGAAATTCTTCATTAGCCCTTCGAAATTTTTTCCTATAATTTGGATAGATTTTAATGTCATATACTTATGTAGATTTTATAAATAAAAAATATTTAAAGTTGTAGTAATATTATAAATAATTTTTTTTTTTTATATAAATGATCAACATTTGAAAAACTATATACTAAAAATTAATGACCTAAATTAGTTGGTCTTTTATAATATCTTACGAAATTATAAAATAACATAACATTACTATACTATTAAATATTAAACTAAAATATAGTAAAATACATAATCTATTATTATTTATAATTGTACTTTTAGTCTCGATTTATTTATTTATTGTATTTCCGTCTCTTATGTTAAATTAAGAGACAAATTTATTTTTAAAAAAAATTCTTTTAAAAAAAAATTACTATGTTTGTAAGTACGTGAGAAAAAAAAAATAATAAGGAAGAGGGGAAAAAGAAAAAAAAAGAGTGCCACTTGGTCTTATGTATGGGATAAGTAGTAAGTGAGAGACCTCTTAGAAATGATTGGGGTACGGTCTCAATTATTTAAATTTATTTAATATTAAACCTGAATGTTTAAGGACACCAAGGTGTCTAATACAAGAACAAAATGTTAGAAGCTTTTAACCAAAAAAAAAAAAAATGTTAGAAGCCAGGAATTTTAATAAAAGCTCAAGATGTTCCCTTGGCATGACCTCTTTTAGGGTGTCTTTTCTGCTAAATTCTATCCAGTGTCTTAATAATATCCAAGTTTAATCAATAATTGTTTTATAAACAATTACTTTTCCAGTTCCTTCCCACAAGATAATTAAATACATGAAAATTCGTCTGAGTTATCATCAAGATGTATATAGTTATTAACTATTTAATATTTATTATATGTTACTTTCAAGAATAATGTAACTTCATAGAAAGTTAAGCTGATTTTAGCAATTAATAATTCAACATAACTGGTGCAGCTCCATTTTTTCATGTTTTGAGACACTCGAAAGAGTATATCTGTTGGCTGTGAGTTGTGTAAAACGTTGTTAACTGTTGCCACTATTGATTTAACAAACCAATTTAATATTATCATAAAGACATAAACTGTATTTCTGATTTTAATATCTAAACAGCTAGCGCTAAAGGATAGAATGTAAAATTGCTCAAATATTCTTTTAGTTTGGAAGTTTGAGTGTCTTTCTTTTTTAACTTGTATGGAATGGTCATATTCTTATCTAAATCCTTGTAAGAGTTTGTAAACAAGTTTAGAAGGTACATTTGTATATAATACTATATTTTAGGAAAAATTACACTATAACCCTTTTTACCTTACCTTCCTAAATATAAGAATTTATACTTAATTTACCCCCTTAAACCATAGCCCTATTACACTTGTCTCCTAAACTAGAGATGGTATCTCACGTGCCTGGCACATACAAGTGTTTTACCTTAAATTATGAAAATACACACTTACTTCTCTAAACTATTACCCAAGTAATGCTTGCTTTCTAAACTATAAGAGTACACACTTGCTCCCCTAAACTATTACCCATGTAATACTTTACACTCCATCCTATTAGTTTAGAAATTTAAGTGTAAAATGAGGTATAATTTAAGGGGGTAAAATGCAATTTTCCTTATATTTTAATAGATATATACTCCTCGTTTTACTTCTTATTATCGTGTGTTATTTGAGATAGTTTCAACCTACGTAAAATCCATTAACACCTAATTGCTTCAAAGTTCATATCTTTTGATGGCTAGTTTAAGTCGGAATTGCACATAGTTTTGATATTTGTGAACTCGGTTTGGCAGCATTAAGGACATAGGTGGTCTTAGATACCAAAGGCTATCCATGATGAGATTATATAATAATTATAAGATAGAATGTATATGCTTATATACAAAAAAAT